>NC_134095.1:9958054-11409721 GCF_000715075.1 Nicotiana tabacum
AAATATCAAGAACAAGTCCAAGCCCTCAATTCGGAGCCGAACAATCCCAAACTAGTTAAATGAAGTAAGAACTAGTCAATATAGACTCACAAGATCGAATTCTAACTATTTAAACAATTTCCCAACCTTTTACACAGGTTTCCTAAATTCCGACCTCGGGCCCACATGCTCGGATTCCGAGATTTTTCGAAGGAAGTTGTTCTCTACAACCTAAGGATCAATAATATATGATTCATAATTCATTTCATCACAAATTTCGTGGTTAAATCTAAGTTTTATTAAAACCCTAGGTCTTGCTCTAACCCCTTGATTTTACCTAATTTCTAGTGTTTAATCTATATAATATGCAAGTATTAAACTAAAGATGGATGACATAAACTTACCTCACAATGCTAAGTGGAAGTCTCCTCTCCAAATCTTCCAAAATCGCCAATGGAAGAGTGTATAAGTGATAAAAATGGTATTGAACTCGTATTAAATGAACCTCACTGCCCAGCGATTTCCGCATATGCGGTCAGGGGACCGCATCTGCGAGAATTAGACCGCATCTGCGAAAAGGAGAGGGAAAGCTGGGACCGGATCTGCGGCTTGGGAGCCGCATCTGCGGTTTCCTGGCCTGGCCACCTAGGCCGCTTCTACGATAGAAGAACCGCACCTGCAGTCCAAGAACCGTAGATGCGGTTATGACAGAAGCAGCAATCCTTCAGCCCTTTTCCAAATTTCCACTTCACTCGGGCCTCGTCCGTTTGACGCTCGGGGCTCTTGGGCCCCGCCCGAACATACCGACAAGTCTGAAATCACAAGGCGGACATACTCGAACCTTCGGAACACTCGAAACAACGCCAAATCTAGAAATCATCCCCTAAAACCAAATGAATCAAACTTATGGACTTCATGTTCTTAATTTCACTCTAACGGGCCAAAACGCCCTTAAACTACTCGGATTGACACCATATTTTATAGGCAAGTCATAAATGATAATTCGGACCTATACCAGGTTTCAAAACCAAAATATGACCCTGATACCTAGGAAATCAATGATTACTTAGTTTCTTTAAATCCTTAAAACTTCAAATGAACAATTTCTAATAAAAATTCATTACTCGGGCTAGAGACCTCGGAATTCGATCCCGGGCATACGCCCAGGTCCCATATTTTTTCACGGACCATCCGGGACCGTCAAATTATGGATCTGGGTTCGTTTGCTCAAAATGTTGACCAAAGTCAAACTTAGTCTTTTAAGAAAATCTTAAAGAATCAAATGGACATATTTCACTCAAAACTCTTCCAATTCTCGAACCGACCGTCCCCCCAAGTCGTAAATTAGCTAATGCAAGCACGAGAAGTTTTATTTAAGGGAACGGGGTCCTAGAAGGCAAAACGACCAGTCGGGTCGTTACATTCTCCACCTCTTAAACAAACGTTCGTAATGGTATTGGCTCTTACCAACGTTTTTCTTTCTTTTATCACACATTTATATTCTTAAAAAAAATTAGTTGTTCTTTAATAATTGAGTATATTTTTCTATATTAAACAAAAAATTAATAATAAAAAAATATTATTTGATTAGGAAAGAAGTTCAAATATAATATAATAATATATTATCGTGGGAATGCTTTCTCAATTTCAATACTTTATGCAGTCCGTTTAGCATTAATTTTTTTTTGGTATTGAATATTATAGAGTGGTAATGTATTACCAATATGGAGGATTCTTATGAAATTGATTTTATTAAATGTTTCTACATATTTTTAATAAGAGTTCAATAGACAAGATTTGATTAATGTTAAAATTTTATATATTAAAAAAATTAACAGAGAAGTTATTGTAGTCCAAAAAATAAGTTATTACAGCTATGTCATTTCCTTATGAGTTCTCTGTTTAATATTTTAGATATTTTGATTTATCAATATTATATTCGTGCTTTTATAATCATATATGAACTCTCCTGTTTTTAAATAGATTTGGACAATATAATATATTTTTTTAAAATTAAATTAGTAATAGGAATTTTTTAAGAAGTATATCCTAAAAGTAATAGGATTACAAGGCTAATGTCTATAATTCCGATTATATCCTTTTATTATGAGTTATTATGCTTAATATTAAAATATTATTTTTGTAATCCAACATTTTATTCATGCTTTTATAATAATATAGATATAGATAGGTGTCCATCATCCATATTCTTATAAATTTTAAATTTTGCTTCAAGTTAACGGATACACGAAATATTGCACTATCAAAGAAGGAAAATCATGAAGTAGTCACTTAATTAATTATCTAAATTTCGAAAACTCTAGATTCTTGACCCACGATTTTTCGTTCGACAAGAAAACATTCGCCTTTCTCTTCTTTGCTATAACTACCATTAAAATAATCACTTCAAATAGCTCTATGGATAAACTTTATTGACATTTTTTAAAGTAAAAAAAGCCTCCAAGCGTGCAATTTTGCATCTGCATCATCTTCTAATAAACAATAAGTGGTATTAATAATATTTTAAAACATTCTTTGCTTGTTTTGACTATTAGTATCTTTCTATACAAATAATCACGGCACTACTTTTTGATTTCTCTTTATTTACACTCAACTTTTCTTGGTCATCCTACTGAATTATAAAATTAAGATAAAACAAGTGATCTAGGTTGATTACCTTTGAAATACTTCAGATCCATCGTCTCTTTCTTTTCCCCCTTTTTCAAAGTTTGAGCCATATTATATAGGCGTGTCAATATTTTTCTTTCTGCACAAATATTAAAATAAATAAATAAAAAATTAACCTAAAATGCCATTCATCCAATCGCTTAAACTAAAAGTAACTACCGAATATATGATATATGTATAATTTATGTATAATATATGTATAAACCGTGTATAGTTAGTATATAATCTATATATACCGGTTAGGAAAAGTAATAATAAACTTATATGTGTTTTTTTTTTTTCAAAATTAGTTGTGGACTATGTCGCGCGCTATGGAGAGAGTTCTATCTCAGTTATCTTACAAACCAAAAATGAGAATAGACATTTGTTTTAGTTTTAGTTATGGAGCTTTTAATTTTTGATAAGAGGATACATATAATTCATATCTACTACTGCTAGGAATATGAAAGCTACATCTGTTGAAACATCTTAAACGCGTACTAGACGAATTACATGGATTACTTTTCTTCCTTTAAAACTGAAGCCAAAGTGCCCATCATTATTAGTATACTAATTCAAACTCAAATAGATTAATTAAGCGAAGTTCCTCTTCAACTCAAAGATTTTTGAAAATTAAAATGACATAATTGGGCAGCACATTACCATCTGTTTCCAAATTCCAATATCTATGGCATTTGCTTGTCCAATATGGAGAGATAACGAACAAAATTAGAATGTACTTATTTTTTCAAGGTGAATATAAATTATATATACACCAACGATGTAAAGAACTTTAATTTATATTAACAATGTAATTTAACTTGACATTGTAACAATTCAGTTATTTTATTCTTCGTTACTAGTTACTACTTACACTAATTATAGGCAATTATTTAGAGTTACCTGTCACACGACATGATAATGCGAAAAACAATTGTACTTAATTATAGAAGTTCAAATCTTGCATGATTTACATCATAAATTTATATTAGTGTTGGTGATTATACCCCATTGGCTGTTCAAGTTCAAGTATTCATTGCCCTTTTGACTTATCCTCGGCTGCCCAAATAGTTATAGGTGTAGACCTATGTGTTACAGTGAGGGTTTATGGACCTATAAGCTTCGGTAGAAATTTTTTATATGTATATGTATATACCTTAAAAATGGTTAATTTAAAGCACTTGACACCCCTAAGCACTAAAAGCCTTTAGAAGACATTGATTGAGCAGAATACTATGCCCCCATCGCGAAAATATTCTAGGCCCGCCTCTGGGTATAACCAAGCCTCTCGGTACAACCAAGCCTCTCTATAACAGTCTCATTTATCTCGATACTTTTTGGCTGCTATAGTAAATGTTGTTATAGAGAATATATTATAACATAATATGAAGAATAGTACGTTCCAAAGAAAACTTGACTACTATAGTGAAATATTATTGTCATGTCCCAAACTACCTCCTAGACGTGACTGCACCCAACTAACACCACCAGCCAGGCGAACCATACTTTCATGCCTTAACCATTAATTTGCAGCATTTAATTAATTAAATAAGTATCTAAATAGTCTAATAATTAATTACGAACAATTAATATCTCAAAATACTAGATTAAAACTCTAGCCCAAATCCCACACTAGATCATGGAGCATCTTACAAAAGACCTTATATGAATAAATGATAAAGACTCTTTAGGTAGCCTCCACGAACAATGTGACGGCTCACCTCAATAACTGAATCAACTCTAGCGAACTCGTGGCTGCTAGCTGCGCTTTCACCAATAGTATCTGCATAGACATCTAGGTAAGGAGTGAGTTATACGTTAATATGACACAGTAAGATTCTCGACAGTCGACTCTCCACTCTGAATACCTCTGAAACAAGTGTTAGAAAATACAAACAAACAACGAGCACACAAATAATATGCACAGAAATTCTTTTATCATATAATTACTCTATAAGGTCCAAACAATCATCAACAACAACATTATATATCTCATCACAGTTACACTAAGGACTTGTCATAAATGGCAGCGCAGAAAATTAACCAAACACCTCGACGAGTCCACGACAGCATACACAATGCTCCAGATCTATCACGATGGCATACACAATGCCCAAATGTATAGCGGTGGCATATACAATGCTCCAAATCTATCACGACGGCATACACAATACTCCAAATATATTACGACAACGAAGAAATAATTTCTAACGCCCCAACGCCATAGCACGAGGCTACGCCACATCACACTACATCACAAATCACTTATTAAATAATTTCAGCTTTTAACAAAATAATATATATTTGCGGCGGCCGCCAAAGACCACCGATTCTGCCAAGCGCACGCTCGTCCCAACACATGGACTAGACATAAATAAACATACTTTCAAATGGGTTTTGGAAAAGCAAGCATCAAAGCTTAAAGTCTCACTTACCTCGCAAACGACAAGTTTTTCAACCTTGCGATGTTCCAAATACTAACCAAACAGCCTCCAATGTCTCCAACTTCGAAGAAAATATAACGATGAGTTGCGATTTTTTTGTGTATGTCGGACTCGAACTATTGACTTACTTGTTGATTTGTGAACAGAGACTTGCTAGTGTAAGTTACCATTCCCAAATCTTTCTACGTTGCTCAAAATTCATCCTAACTGTTACGTGGCGCCTTCCTGAGATTCCTTGTAAGGGCGACGTAAGGCTAAGCAGCTGATGTCAGTGCAGTTGTCGTCCGCCAACTGAGGTCCCCTCCGTACGCTAGACTAGATTGTCAGTGTCGTACGGGAAAACCAATGTCAAGAACAATTGAGAGAACATGAATGAGAATTGAGAATGAAAGAAAGCTTGATTACATTAATGAAAGCTATTACAGAAAGGCAACGCGGTCTCGAGGGGGAGAGACACCAGTACAGAGAATTGTTTGCTTGCTAGAAAGTTTCATTGCTTGATCCCCCCTATTATACTTAAAAAAAAATAAACCAAAGCTACAAGACTAGACTTGATTAAGCTAGAGAAACATAATGGAAGTACATGGAATAAAACTACTCTATATTTACAATGAAAAAGACTTAGTTTTATATAAGGCAGCAACATGTCCGTTGTCAGCAGAATAGTCTTTGGCATCAGGGTCTGCGCGCGCGGCGCTGTTGGCATCCGCCTGCGGTTGGATGCTGGCGAGGGATATTAGTGAGGCGACAGAGGCACATGCGCGCTTGTCACTTGACCGACCAAGACCACGGGGCCATCCGTGGCGCTAGGCATTGTGAGGCTTGCTAGGACGCCACGGGGCGTGCCCAAGGGGTCATGGGGCACGGCTGGAAAGCCGCCCATGACATAACGTATGATTTCCACGGAGCCAATTCAAATGACACATACTGTCCTCCCGTTGCATTGCGCCGTTCTTTCGGAACCAAAGCTAAGAATTTTCAATTCCTTAGTCTTTATAACTATCCTAGGTCAATAGCAATGTGACATGTGGGACTGACCCATTCTTTTCACCCTTCATTTACTAGCCCTAACGTCATCAACTCCCAACATTAAGTGTAAAGTGAGTTTGGCCCATTAACAAGCTTATTTATTTTAATTTCATCGTTAATACCCTCGAGTACATAATATCATCTCCAAGTATAAATGTACATATATCTATGCATCCACATGTGAATAAATAATTATTATAATCTATGAGAAAATATGAAATTGTAATTAAGATAATAACTCATGGGTCCTTTCTAACAACTCAAACTCACTTAGGAATATGCTTAATATTATTCGCATAAATTTTACCATCTCCAATAACCACGGGTGATTAAATCCAGTGACAAGTATATATAGTTTGAAAAAATTATGGGGTGTCACAATTATTATAGATGATGGTTGTTATAGAGAGACCGTATATATTTTGTTCGCTAGATAACTATAGTTCTGTCTTAATTATATTACCAATCAAAATTTTCTAGAGTTGACAAACTAAAATGATATTGATAAACTATTCGTATAAAATTATAAATATGAGTCTCACAATTTTTTCTCGTAACGTGAAAGTTTTAGGCACCTGCCATTTAATTAGGTCGCCTCTGACTGGTTCTTGATATATTCGTGGTCATCACTCTTTGATTTTGAAAAATAAAATAAAATAAATCGGTCTCCAAAACATATCCAGGATTGCAATTAGTAGAAGCAATTAATTTGATGAGCATTGTGGGGAAGTTTCTTTAATCTTACTTTGAGGGCTATAAATAGGTGATTCGTCCTTTTGTTGAAGATCAATAAAAAGTTTTAAGTATTCTTGTGTTATTATTTACTTGCTTCAAAACAACCCAACAATAATATTCGATCGTAACTCTTACATTCATCAAATTACCAAGTTAGGAAAATGAAGAAGGCAATTTCATCATCTGGTTCTTTAAAGTTGCAGCCTCCAACTTATGGTAAACTCATAACCATTCTCAGCATCGATGGAGGTGGCATTAGGGGAATAATTCCTGCCACTATTCTTGAGTATCTTGAATCTCAACTCCAGGTGAATTAAGCTTCCATTGTAACCTATATTTGCATAATACAGTTTTTCCGCGAAGGGAATTTTACTGAATGCTACCGCCTCCCTTTAGCTCCGTTCTTGTAATTAACTGATGTTATCTTTTATGTGACTTAATTAATAGCATAACAATTCTTTTATGTCATCTTGGTTTAGAATTTAAGTAGCATGTGCCCTGGAACAACCATATTCATGTACATGTTTAGTACTTTGAATTTATATTTAAAGAGTTCCAAATTTGGATGAATAGGAATTGGATGGTGAGGATGCAAGGCTTGCGGATTACTTCGATATAATTGCAGGAACAAGCACAGGTGGTCTTGTCACGGCCATGCTAACAGCCCCAGACAAAGACAAGCGTCCTTTATTTGCTGCTAAAGACATTAAACCCTTCTATCTTGAGCATGGCTCTAAGATTTTCCCACAGAAAAAGTAATTAACCTTTTTCTTTCATTTTTTAACTGTGGAATTCTCTTGTAATAGAAGCAGAGCCTTGGAGCAATAGTAAAATTGTCTCCATGTGGCCTATAGGTCACGGGTTCGAACCGTGAAAGCAGCTACTAATACTTACATTAGGATAAGTTGTCCGCATCATACCTTGGAATACGGCCTCCTTTTTTAGAATTCTCTTGTAATAATATTATCTTAGGACGGTCACCTTTAATATTTGTTGTTCATGATAATCACAGGATGGTGTTTGGATCAATAGTGAAGACTTTGAAATCTCTAATAGGACCAAAGTATAATGGGAAGTATCTTCACCAAGTCATAGAGGAGAAATTAGGGGAGACTCTGTTGCATGAGACATTGACTAATGTGGTTATTCCTACTTTTGATATCAAGAATCTACAGCCAACAATTTTCTCCACTTTTGAGGTCCTTTTCTCTCCCTTTTATGCTCTACCTCTGAATTTATGTATAGATATATATATATATAGGGAAGGACTAACATAATTTCGAAATGCAAACAGGCCAGAGTAAAACCATTAATGGATGCTAAGCTTTCAGATATATGCATCAGCACATCAGCTGCTCCAACGTATCTTCCTGCACATTTCTTCCGGACCCAAGATAAAGATGGCAACTTTCATGAGTTCAATCTTGTCGATGGTGGAGTCGCAGCTAACAATCCAGTACGTACAATACCTTTTTTTTGTATAAATATATTCTAGTTTCTGATGTAAAATGTTTACAAGAAAATAAGTCATTTTCTGATATTTGGTTGCCATGAAAAATTTTCCGAAGAGAACATTCTCCGTTAAAAGAGGGAAAATGACTTTCCACACTTATGTGCGGTGTGCGGAAATCATTTTCCTTCCCAATTATTTCAACTCTTAATTTTTAACCAGCAATTGAACATATATTAATTTTTATTATTAAAAATTTCATCGAAACATCTCAGATTTGCTAATATTACTATCAATCTTTAATACTGTTTGAAAAATATTTTTCACTCTCTAATCGAGAACCATAATTGTTTTCCTAAGAAATATTTTTTCATATCATTTTTTTCAAAAATAACTTTTGTCATACCAAATGCATTATTTCTTTCTCTTTTTTAGTTGGAAATCTATATGATTTGGTTATTGCTTTTTCAGGCCCTTGTTGCTACAAGCCAAGTGACCCGCCAAATAATGACCGGAAACCCAGATTTCTTCCCAATCAAGCCCATTGATTATGGAAGGTTTTTGGTGATATCTATAGGCACTGGATCAGCAAAAGTGGAACAGAAATATAATGCTAAAATTGCATCCAAATGGGGTATCTTGGGCTGGCTTCTTAATGGAGGTTCAACTCCAATTGTGGATGTTTTTACTCAAGCCAGTGGTGATATGGTTGATCTTCATATTTCTGTTGTTTTCCAAGCTCTTCATTCTGAAGAAAATTACCTTCGTATTCAGGTACAATTACATAAGCCTATAAATAAAAAATCTAAATAGTATTGATTGTTATAAATAGATGGATCGCCCTTTTCGTCCTTAAAGTTGAATTTTGTTGCCAAAGATCAATAAAAGTTCTAAGAGCCAATTAAATGGTGGGATGGTGAGACCTTCTTTCGGGGAACTCCCGTTAACTTATCTTATTGAGCTTCTCTCTTAGGGTTGATTTTTCTTAATTATTTGATCCTAAATTATTCGACAACTTGAATGTCGTAATTCTCTTGACATGGGCGGATTTAGGGGGAGGAAAGGGTACACTGTACATATCAGGCAATGTTCGTTTTGTGACTCTACATATTATATTTTGAATCCCCTTGATACAACACAAACACATATATATATATATATATATATATAGCTTAGTGGTCGAGGGAGTTTAAAACCCTTTTGAAGTTGCTCCTTCAATTCCCATTAGCCTCAGTCCTTTTATATTTTTTAATTTCTTTTTGAACCGTTTTAACGGAAATCCTACTTCCGTCACGGAATTTCTTGGATGTTAGATGAGAAGTTGGGTAGAGAGATAATAGAATCTCCCGGGGATGGTAGCGTCTATTCCTTGATTGCAGGTTGTCTTACTTTGCTACCCAAAAAAAAAAGGTTGAATAAACTTTTAATACATTTTTGTCGACATGCAGTTGAAGCTGATTTGTTTGGAGATCCGCCTATTTTCAAATAGAATTTAATTTTTACTTTAATAGCGTAAAAGATTTTTATACTATCTGTTGTAACATGTCACTTATCATGTTTGCAAGTTATACCATTTTATACTTGCAATAAAATAATTAGTTGTAATTAGCTTTTGAAAAACCTGATAATATACAAATTTCGTATACTAGTGTCTATATATATTAGTCAAACTATTTTTTAATAAAATACTGAAAAATATAAAGTTCTAGATCTTACGACTCTATCTTAACTAAGATAATTATATTGTTCACCAATTGTAGGATGACACATTAACTGAAACAGACTCCTCCGTAGATATATCAACCAAAGAGAACATGGACAAATTGGTTGAAATAGGGAAAACTTTATTGAAGAAACCGGTTTCAAGGGTAAATTTGCAGACAGGTCTATCTGAACAAAGCAAAAATGATGGCACAAATGAAGAAACTTTAAAAAGGTAATTCAACTCTTTTCAGAACATTACCATCTTATATAATTGTATATAGTAATCATACTAATACCAAGAAAAATATTTCGTGTTAATTAATGAAATTGATCATATTATATTTGCCAGGTTTGCAATGTTACTTTCAGAAGAAAAAAGACTCAGGGATTCCAAGTCACCTCATACAAACAAAAGCTCAGAGTAGTACATCATTTGTTTGGAGCACACAAGATCATCCTTGTCTTTAATTAGTTTTGTATTTACTTTAAAGCTTTAATTTGTTACAGATGACGTGTAAAATTCAATTCGTGTATTTTGTACACTGTAATTCAATTTGTGTGTTATAAAAGATGTAACAAAATTATTAGTTTGAGTACCCGTATGTTCACCAAGAAACTTGATTTTTACTGTGTTTCGTCAACTTAAAGTAAAGTAAATACAACAGTTTTTACGTGAAAAATCACCCAACTGAAAAGGTGCAAAAACCACGACAACTTCCACTCCACTAGAACAATGAGCCAAAAAATGTATCAATTACAAGACTGTAATTCAATGCTCTCCAGTACTCCTACCACAACTATTTGATTTACAAGTTACTCTAACTTATAAAGCAAACGCTCACTCCAACTCAGTAATTGTTTGTGATGCGTGATTAAAACTCGATTTTTTAAAACACATTTTCTAGACTGACTCCAGAAGAATACAATATAAGTACTCAACTATGGTGAACAACATATGACTCTTCAGTTAATGTGTAAAAGGATAAAATCAGAAGTCCAAAGTAGATAGTATTTAAACGTATAGACTTGAGATCTTCTGGGAGTCCTATACATAATCAGCTTCTCCTTTGATAGGACTCCTATTGTTCGAAAATTTTTACAAGTTTTGGAACTCTTGTCTCTGACTGAATTATCCGTATCTTGACGAGCGCAAAACACAATACGAAATTGATGTTCGCTAATCAAAGATAGTATAGTATAATATCGTCTCTATAGGGATTGGATTTAAACAATGCTCTAGTAATTCCTGGTTTAACTGTTATTCAGGATGATCACAACTTGATTGGAATGATTCCGAACTACGATTAACTACTAAGTAAAGCAATTGACAGTTGACTGTAACAAACTAGAGATTAGTGATAACTAGGGATTTCGATACATTTTATACTCCTTACTTAAGTTTTGATTAGAAATGTGTACAAAAAAGTCCCAAAGGCTCATAAGTTGTGCGTGATTGCAGGTTTGATCAACAAGGTGACAAGATGTCAAAGATCAGCTCAAAAGGAGTGAAACTTGCACAAGTATCAAGACAAGACAAAGCTCAGACAAAACAAGGCAGTGCGGCCGCACACCATTCTGTGCGGTCCGCACAAGTGAGGTTCAGAGAGTACGATATTCAGGCAAAAGGAGCAATGCGGCCGCAGTAGGTTTTGTGCGGTCCGCACTTGGATCAATGCAGCCGCACTCAATTTAGTGCGGTCTGCAGTAAGAAGGATCAGAGAGTTGCCAGTTCCGAGTTTCAAGCCAATGCGGTCCACGCTCCATTTCATGCGGACCGCACCAGAAGCCTCCGCGGTCGCACTCTATTCTATGCGATCTGCATTGCCTGAGTTTAGAGAGATGGATTTTTATGTCAAGAGTCTTAGTGCGGCCGCACGTGATTTTGTCGGTCCGCACTAGCCCTGCAGAGGTATTTTTGTCCAGATTTTTCAGCTTAGTATAAATAGCTTCTTCTCCCATTTTTAGGTCATTAGATAGTTTTAGCTAAGAGTTGCTCTCGTGGGTTTGAATATTTTAGCTATTTTGGGCAATTTTATCTACATTTCAATATTGAATGTTCTTGTTTATCTTAGTAATTAATTAATATGAGTTGTTCTTCATCTATTTTATGCTTTTCTTCTTTAATTATGAGTAGCTAAACCCATAAGCTAGGGTTGTGGCTCAACCCTAGTGTGGGTAATTGATGGGTCTTGTATTTTAGGGCTAGATTGACTACGGGTGTTTGATATTTGGGTAAATTTCATGTTCAATTGCTGAATTAGTGGCTGCAAACACTAGTTTGTGTTTAGTTGACTTGATCTCTTCTTGAGAAAGAGAGGTTGAGTCTCTGAAATTGGTCCAACAAGAAATTGGGGTGTATTCAAGAGATTGATAGCCCCAATTAAAGGGTTAAACCTCGAGAGAGTAATACCTAACTTGAACCTTGATTGCTTGTGCAAATTTGCATACCCAATTGGTCTTGAGAAAGTCAATTCGAGCAAAATCACTTGAACCACCGAGAGGTGTAAGGTGGGTAAAATCGTGCAACGGTTATATCATACTCCCCAAATATGTCAATCATACCTTAGACTCAAGTATCCGTCAATTGATCACCTAGGCGAAAGTCACTACCCTAGTGCCTTTTAAACCATTTGAACAACCCGCAACATTTTACTCTTAGCTTATTCTAGTTTAATTTACCATTGTAGTTTGATAAAAGTAGAAGTAAAATAAAAACCTAAAAATGTTTAGAAGTGTAATTTGGAACACATACACGACTCCAAACTAGATAGATACTCGACTCCAACTTCTAGCTCTCTGTGGAAATCCATCCCGACCCTAAATCGGGTAAAAGTTGCTTCGACCCTCTCTCGCTACTCAATAGTAGTGCAGGGTAGGCTTCGATCAATTAGCAAGTCGGTTTCTTATCAATGTGAGAAATAATGGTTTTGACATGATAGGTGCAAGGTTGTTATTATGGATATGATACTGTTATATTTCACTCTTGAGGTTCTATCGATTCTCATGAATTCAATAGGTTATTAGCTTATGCTTCCGATTCGAACACCTCTTTCGATTAAATCTAAATCTTTCAAATAAACTAATGTGAAGTACGGTGGAACTTGAAAGAATCTATTAGTAGGAATGATCTACGAGAAACTTCTCATGAATATTTCTCAATCTTAATTTAAACGTTAACTCAAAAATCCCTCTCGATTACTTTAAAGAATCACCAAAATAAACTAAGGAATACGATGCAATATATTCAATAAGATGTTCCTCTTTTTATTAAACATTGTAAAAAATAAAATCATAACTCTATTAAAGCTCCTCCAATAAATTCAAGCAATTAATCAGTAATCAATTCCATAAGCAACAACCAAATCATATCAAACCCTAAGGTAAACTACTCCATGGATATGGAGAAAATCATCACAAATAAGTTTAAGAACATAGAAAAAATTAATCCAACGTCACATTCCAAATTCGCGTATTGAATTGATGGAAGAATGATGAAATCCGGTGTCTTGAAGCCTCCAATGCTCTCTAATAGTTCCCAAGGTCAAAAGTCCCTTAAAACGTCTTTTTGGTGTATTTATACCCTGTAAGAGTGGGCCCAAGTGAAATTACCTTTTCCAAGCAGTAATAGGCAAATACTCTGCGAAAATTGCACATGCGCACCGCTCCATGCAGCGCGACAGTAATGGTTTTCCAGAGTGTTTTGTTTTCTTCGTGTTTTGACATCCAGATTTGGCTTCCGACCCCCCGAACGCAATCCCCGTTTAATCCCTTCGACTTTTACTCAGACTTCAAAGCTCTAACTAGTTCAATTTACCTCCTGAATATCATTTTAAGTTGAAATCACTTCCGGCAAGGCATAAAACACACAATAAGTGCAATACCCTAACATTTAAGCTCAAACACAAGTATAATGCAGTAGTTAGAGTTCAAACTAGGACTAAAACACATGATTCTAGCCTACCATCATAGCTTCTTGAGCAACAACCCTTATCACATGTAGCAACGTTATTCCACCAAACTTAGACTTGGGTAACTTTTGAGATAAAGTTACTGTCTTGTACAGACGTACAATCATCAACTTGAGGAGCTAGTCCTTTATCTTGAGGAGCACGTTCTTAGAACAGTTAAGTAGCTACGTTGAGCACCTAGTTCATTGAATCATTACATTTAAACACACTTAGTTAATCAGCAAAACCTCAATACTCAACAAATTCCCCCTTTTAATGATGGCAAACTTTGTACACAATAGAACCAGGTAATCACAATAGAGAACTAGATAATCACAGCAATTACTATTGACATATATGTATATTCACAACCTACAACCCCCAACCTTATCATCCCTCTTTTGGAATCATCGAAAAAAATAAAAAGAGGTTAGACAGATGAAGCACAGATAATGTAAATTTACAAACATGTCTATCGGAACAATGCAAAAATGGTGGCACAAATGAAGAAGCTTTGAAAAGGTAATTCAACTCTATTCTCAACATTACCATCTTATATAGTACTTAGTATATAGTAATATTAATACCAAAAAAAAGTATTTCGTGTTAAATATTGAATTGATCATATTATCTTTGCTAGGTTTGCAAAATTGCTTTCAAAAGAAAAAAGACTCAGGAATTCCAAGTCATCTCATACAAACAAAAGCTCAGAGTAGCAAATCAGTTGTTTGGAGCACACAAGATCATTCTTGTCTTTAATTAGTTTTGTATTTACTTTAAAGCTTTAATTTGTTATATATTATGTGTAAATTAAAATTCAATTCGTGCATATATGATGTACAATGTAATTCAATTCGTGTGTTATAAAAAGATGCAAAATAAAGTATAAAATTCTTGTTACCATGCATGTACGTATTTTTGTAAGGTAGGTCCACTAAGGGGACAAAAGCTCCTTATCTAAAAATTCTTCATTTGCAAAGCTCAAACTCGAGACCTTTCTGGCTAAAGGATGGAAGGAGACTCAAGTCTTAACCATTTCTCCTAAACCTGTTAAACGGGGTCGGGCCAACCCACTGCCAACCCGATTTGACCCTGTTCAGTCCGGCCCGCTAAGGTGGTGGGACAAGTCGGTGAGGGTTAGGGGTTTAGCCGGAGGGGGTTGGGACTTTTTTGATAACCAGTGCTCCGGAACCTGGTAATCTTGGTAACCTACTAACAGTTTTTACCGGGCTACAACCTTGTCAAGCTTGGTCCAGCCTGGTTACCGTTATGCAAAATTATTTTTTTGAATATTTCCAACGGTCAAATTCAAAAATAACCATTGGGCAACGACCATTTTGGCATACCCCCTTAAGAAAATAGCCCCCCACCCCTAATAATTGATAAATTACATTTTAACCTTTTAAAAATTTGTCACGACCCAAAACTAAACCGTCGTGATGGCGCCTATTGTGGAACTAGGATAGCTAACTACTCAACTAGTTAGGCCTCCCCTCTCTATTAAGAAAAATCGAAGATTAAGAAGTAAGTGTTGACAAATTTTTGAATGACTAAAAGAAGATAAAAATGATGTAAGATGTATTATTTGTAAGGAAGTTTACAAACATGAGACCGGAGGTAAGCAAAGGGGAACGAGTCAACTTCGTAGGCACATGATAGACAACCACCCTATTGCATGTGGTGCTGTTGAAGAATTTGGCCAACAAAAACTTAACCCAGGTACTGGCGGTTTAATTGGTAAATACGATATAGTAAAAGATCGAGAAGAATTAGCTAAAATGATTATTTTAGGTTGTTTACCTTTTAGTTTTGCTGCTTTACCATATCTTGTTACTTATATTCAAATAACTTATAACCCTTTATTTAAAGGTATTCCTAGAAGTATTTGTAGAGCTGATATCTTTAGGATTTTTGGACAATATCAAACATATATCCGTTATTTGTTTGCTAGCCTTTCTTGTAGAGTTTCTCTTACTTCTGATGTTGGTCGTGCTGGTAATAGATATGATTAGTTGACTATTGCATGCCATTGGGCAGATGATAATTTTTGTATGCAAAAACGTATTATTGATTTTAAATATCATGAAGATCAAAGTCATACTAGTGCATTTATAACTAATACTATCCATGAAATTGCTATATTTTACAATCTTTCAGAAAATTTTTTGTTTATGTCATTTGATAATACTTCTAACAACAATTCTACTATTACACTATTAAAATTGCATCTACACCCACCACTTCCTGAAATATTCATATGAGGTGTGCATGTCATATTTATAATTTTATTGTTACGAGTGGCCTTGAAATATTTAGAAATAAGATCACTTCAGTTAGAAGAGAAGTTGGTGTAACTCGGTAACGACTTGACTAGTCGTTTTGAGCTCTAGAGCGTCATTCATTTGTTTGAGATCTTAAGTAGCATTTCTTCATATATTATGACTTGTACGTGTGGTCAGAATTGAATTTTGGGAAGTTCGGAGCTGATTCGAATGGAAAATTCTCAATTCGGAAGCCTTAATTGGAAGAGTTGACTAAGATTTGACTTTTGAGTAAACAATCTCAGAATTGGGATTTGAAGGTTTCAATAGATTCATATGATGATTTCGTATTTGTGCGTATGTTCAGGTTGAGTATCGGGTGGCCTAGGAGCATTTCGGCGCCTATTATGGAAGGTTGGCATTTTGAAAGTTAAGAATTTCTTCAGTTTGATTAGAAGTGAATTTTGGCGTTACCGATGTCCGTTCAGGATTTTTAACTTTGGAATATGTTAGTATTGTGATTTATGACATGTGCGTAAAGTTTTGCTTCATTCAGGAATATTTAAGCATAATTCAGACGCGTTCGACAAAGTATAAAAGTTTGAAAGCAAAAAAAGGTTTCTATCATCGATTCATAGTTTTGATAATGTTTGATGTGATTTGAGGCCTCGAGCAGGTCTGTATTATGTTATGAAACTTGTTGGTAAGTTCGAACGGGGTTTCGGGGGCTTCGGGTGTGTTTCAGGATGGTTTCGGACCAAGTTTGGGTGCTTTAGGGGCTGCTGGTTTGTGCTACGCGATCGCAAATTGGGAACTGCGATCGTAGAGAAGGAATGATGGGACAAGGATTTTTGTCTTATGCGAACGCGACGTTTGGTTCACGAATGCGTAGTTCTGAGAGGTAAAGCTTCGCGATCGCGATTGGGAATTTTTTGGGCAGCTGGTTGCTAGCCTTCGCAGTTATGAGGGGATTTTCACGATCGCGAAGGGGAAGGTCCTGGGAAGAATGTTTTTAATAACGTAATTTGGCTCTTTTTCTTTTATTTTTCACTTGGGTTGGCCGAATTTAGGGAGCTATTTTGAGGAGATTCTCATCGAGCATTACGAGGCAAGTGATTCCCACCTATTGCAAGTTAAATACTTGGATTATATATAGATTTTAACATGGGAATTCATGGAAATTATGGGATTTTAAGAGAAAAGCCTAGAATAATTTTGACCACAATTTTGGAAATGGAATTGGGAATAAATTATATATTTGAGTTCGTAATATCATGGGTAATGTTTATCTTCAAAATATTTTAGAATCCGGGCATGTGGACCGAAGGTTGAATTTGTGGACTTTTCGAGCGGAGTTGGGAATCATTATAAATTATTAAATTACACGCATTGGGGTATATTTTGATTGGTTTGTACATTGTTTGACTAGTTTTGGATTGATAACCATTGGTTTGAGGTGTTAGAGAGGCATTGGTGTTAGTTACGGAACTTCAGAGCTAGGTAAGTCTCGTGTCTGACCCTATGAGGGGAAATTTACCCCGTAGGTGTTGTTCTTATTGTATGCTACAGGTTATGGGAGCTGCACACGTATAAGGTGACAAGTGTCCATGCGTATGCTAGAATTCCTGATTATGTCCTGGTAGACTTAGGTTTACCCCATACTTTAATTATACTATTTGAGTTATCCTTGTCTGTTTAATTTCTTTATTTCGCATTACGACTTGAGACTAGGCTTTCATAGTGTGATAGAATCGCTATTGTAGAGATTTAACGAGCTACTTGATTAGCCGCAGAATAATTGTGCTTCCCTTACGAACTTCTCTCGTGTTGTGCGTTTTCATCAAAAAGCTTCCTTAAACTTCATAACTCACATGTATATTCGTGAGTGGGGTCAAGTACCCGTTAAAGCTTCTTATTCTAATGGGATCGGGTCGTTCGCCTCGGTAGGATTATCTAACACACTCTTATGGGATCGGACTATTCTCCTCGGTAGGGTTATGTACCACATTCTTATGGGATCGAGTAGGGGTGTCCATTAGAATCGGTTTATCGATAAATCGAATCGATTATTTGTTATCGATATATCAATTTCGATTTCGATTTCGAAATTTTCCTTATCGAGTTATCGACTTCGATTTCGATTTTGTCCTAAACGATAACCCGATAAGATATGCTAAAAAGACAAAAAAATTAATTATAATTAATTTTTTTTTGCTTACCCTTATTCTATAATACCCTTCCCTTTACTCTAAGTCCCTAACCCTATTATTTCCTCTACCACATTTATGGAATGATCATATTTAAAACTCAAGGGAATGAAGTTCAAATTAATGGAAAATAGAATTAGCCGTGGTGATATATTTTGTTTTTTATACCGTTGGAATGTTGGTGGCATACATTTAATCACTTACTTTAGTTTCGTTGCATGTGCTTGTTGACACAATTTTTATGTTATAAACGGTGTTCATCTTATTTTAGCTTCTTTTTGTCCATATTAGTTAGGCGTGTTTATAGCGATATACTTTCCATGGAATCCCGCATATTTTCTTATTGGTGCAATCGATAACCGAATCGATAAGCCCCAAAAATTGATAAATCGAAATAGAAAAAATCGAAACCTTATTGAAACGATAACGATAAGCATAAGGTCAAAATCGAATCGATAAATCGAATTCACACCCCTAGGATCGGGCCATTCGCCTCGGCCGTATCATATTCTTATGGGAACGGGTCGTTCGCCATGACAGTATCATATTCTTATGAGATCAGGTCATTCACCTTGATAGTATTATATTGTTATGGGAACAGGTCGTTCGCCTCGGCAATATCATATTCTTATGGGATCAGGCCGTTCGCCTCGGTAGTATCACATTCTTATGGGATCAGGTCGTTCGCCTCGACAGTATTATGTATCACATTATTATGGGATCAGATCGTTCGCCTCAACATTTCTCTAAAATACTCTTATAGGATCGGGCCGTTCGCCTCAGCAACTTCATGAAACACTATTATGGGATCGGGCCATTTGCATCGGCATAATCGTAAGTAATATTTCACAAGAAGCCAGCGTATCCGTGAGTTTTCTTGATTTAAGTTGTGACGACCTATATGGTGGGGACCACCTTATATATACTCCAGGGTTGGAGGTAATCAATAAATGCGAGCTTGTGTTTACTGTTCTAAAGAGGATTGTACCGCGTACCCATATTTGTTTACACTGTTTATTTACCATGCCTCATACTTGTTTACTTTCTACTATACTTGATTTATTGGACCACTAGTAAGTCTCGATATCGACCTTTATCACTACTTCTCCGGGGACGCATTGATATACGTGCTCAAGCTATACTTCTGCACTTATTATGCAGGTATATATTTCTGGTGGTCTTTTGGGCGCAAAGGCACGACTATTACGGGGCCTTTACAGTGAGCTACATCCCATGTTTTGATTCGCAACATATAGAGTCTCCAACAGAATTATTTATATTTTTTTGTCTAATTGTATTCGAGACAGATGTTGTATTGTTATTGTACATTCTATTAGATGCTCATGCACTTGTGACACCGGGTTTTTAGGGTTGTTCTAGAAGTTGTTTTTGGATTATTTTACATTACCACACTTTTACTTTACATTTTAGTTAAACTGTAAGTAACTACGATTTATTTTAATGTACTGACCTCTCTATCTAAATAAGATTCATGATTTTAAAACTAATAACATCATAATTAAGTGCTGGCTTGCCTAACGGTGATGTTGGTACCATCACGGTCTATAGTGGATTTTGGGTCGTGATATCTTGGTATCAGAGCGTTAGGTTCACTTTGTTCTTACGAGTCATGAGCAAGTCTAGTAGAGAATTGCAGATCGGTACGGAGACGTCTGTACTTATCTTCGAGAGGCTACAGGACTGTTAGGAGCACTTCCCTTCTTGATTCCTCATTGTGCAATTTGATTCTATGAGGCTTATGACTTCGTTTCCTTTCTACTCATTCTTATACGATGTGGAATGCTTGCTATCAACTGGGCTACACGAGTTGTGAAGATACTCCAGATGCGGTGCGAGATGCTTTTTCCTGCGGATGCGAGTCGCCGCCTTGTGGAGGATTATTCTGTCATTTCAGCCCAGTGTTGGTTGTTTGTTGCAACTTCAAGATCGATTTGGCATTTCCAGTGCTGATGATTCGAGAGAGATGATCTCTGAGGTGGTTTCTATGCTTAGGAATTTTGAATGTGACGAGAAGGGCTTGATAACATGTTGTTGAACCTTCGGGTGATGTTGATGAATGAAAGGATTCTTACGGATGACGGATCAGTGTGGACCTAGGGAGGTTAGTTGATTTCATGATGGATGGAGCAATAGCAATGAGGTTAGAAGAGGTCGATATGAGGGTGCAAAGGTGGGCTATCTCCTATGAGCAAGTCAGCGCTTGCATGATTTTAATGAGGTTCCTATGAAGATTTCTACTTTCTGCCCAACCTGGGATGAATGTACTACAAGGTGAGCTTGGATCGCTTGAAGATGGTATGACTATTAGGAAGTCGAGTGTGCGATTGTGGCTGATAATTTAGGATGTGTTATGATTGTTGCAACAAGAACTTAGGAGAAATTTGGTTGAGCAATGGTGCAAGATCATGGTACTGAGGAGGAGAAGTCATTGTGACTTATGAAATTGTGTAATTGTGGCTAAAAGCTAGGTGGGGGAGCCCACTGTCTATGATGATGTGCCTTTGCAGTTTTGGGTTATCAGTACGTTGGTAGATTAGTTATTACTAAGGGGAGAAAATATCAGGGGTAATTTCAGCAGGGGATTTGATGGATGTGAAGTACAAGGGGAATACATCCGGTTTCTTCATTTGAGTGCTCATATGCTAGCGGAGCACTAGTTATTTGGTTAGATAATAAAGGTTGTATTAGAGTGGGCGACTCTCAATAATGGTCCTAGTGGATTCAAGATTTAAGGTGTGGTGCTTAAGGATTTTTTGGATTCGTTATATGGCTGAAGACTGGGTTTTGTAGCAGAGTGTGAAGGGTACTTAGAGTATTCTATGTTATCATCAAGTCTGCGGTGTAGCGTTAGAGAAGTGGGAGAAACAACTTCATATTCGTAAAAAATCTAATCAACGCGGTGTGTCAGTTAGAGATACTATTGGGTGCATAAAGAGGGTATAAAATGGCTTATGGATGCTGAGATGACGTGGTCTCGTGATTTGGAATCACTCGGGATGAGTGTTGTTTGAGGTTTGTTATGTATTTGAAAGGATCTATTATTATTTCAAAGGCAAGTCAAGAGTAAATCGAAAGAAGTTGAATCAGTTAGTGAAGGGTTAAATCAGCATGGTTGTGGAAATGATTAGTTCCTTCGGTATGTTAAGCTATACAGGTGATTCATGGCTGTACGTGCGGGTTTGACAACCACCATAATTTGATTGAGTTTGAGGTATTTCATTATGAGGGTCTGTTATGTGTAGATGGATCCCGAAAGAGTTATGGTGGTTTAGACTACAACTTGAAGTTTGTATTTTCTACAGTTATGGAAATTCGGTTGCATGCTGCAATTGTTCCTCTAAAATATGTTGAATGAAAGGGTTCTAGACGATGAAGTGTTTATTTTATTGGTGGTTCAAGAGTTATGATGAAATTCTTGTACTCTCACGTGGCGGCATTATAAGTGCAGTGAGCGATATGGAAATTGGAAGTTGCGGATCAAGGTTACGGTTTGATGTTGATAAGAATGTCACGAGCTCGGAGGAGCGGGGGAGGAATTCAAATGTTTAGAGTATGCTAGCACTATTTTCGGGCAGCCTGAGGATGATCTATTTTATGGTCGGAGTGTTGGGTATTGAAATGCGAATGCTTGGCCAGTATTGTAGAAATAGCATGGTCGATGGCCATTAATGTTCGGATTTTACTATCTGGTGCAGAAGGTTGTGGGAGCATGTCCCACGGGAAGATCAGAGAGATTATGACTAAGGGGCATTCTATTTCTTTGGTTGTGGACTGTGGGAGTTAGTACCAGATTTGATGGCTGCTCTTATGTGTCATGAATTGGGTAATTGTGGATCCTTGAGAGCTTATTGGCCCAGTATGGGATGATCAAAATCGGCTTGAGGTCTGCTAGTAGATCTAATGTGAATGTATGTTCTACATTAGGATGGATGTGGTCTTTCAGCATAACATTGTTTATGGAGGAGTCTTCGGGCGTCGGATGTTATTCCTATCATCAATTATTCTCTGTAATACTATATTATGCCATGTGGGTTGTGGGAAGGCTTGATTATTTGCACGCGTGTTGTGGTCCTCTGTAACTTGTCGTTATTGCACCTTAGTCGTGCTCGAGTTTTGTAGTGCATGGTGCTATCCATTTCCCCACGGTTGTATTCTTGCATTTGGCGTGCTCGTGATCGATATTTGGGAATTTGGTGGGTTTGATAAGTTTGGATCGGTAGGTACTTCCTTGTTAATTGTTATATGTGGATCGGGTGGCACGCCACTATGGGTATTATGTTTGGATCGAGTTGCACGCTGCAACGGTATCATGTATGGATCGGGTTGCACACCGCAACAGTGAGATATTGAGTACGGTTCCCTATACTTATTTTTGTGTATTTTGTTTCTCATTCTCTGAGAAAGGTTCATAGTATCTGTTTGGTCATTTTATTCATTACGCAGGTTGCGCAGTTCTTTTCCAGAGTTTGTTCTTCCTTCTGTGTCATATTTGAGTCGTAACTTGCTCGCGCATTGATGGCATCATATGAGATTTTGGTCAGGTTTGAGGTGGCTTACTGCTTGAGCAGCTTGTACTGGGTGAGATGAAATTATTGGACTTGAAATCGATACAATCAGATTTATGTAAGGTATATTAAAAAAAAGTTTCACTATTCAGTTTAGAATGAGGTAACGGTTCTTGTCAAGTGGAGAACTCCGTGAGTTATTGATTTGACGAGTGGTTATGAGTTCCTACGCATCTATTTCATCGTTGCAGTATTGTGAGGGTTGAGATCGGCTTGTATGTGTTATGAGGTATACTACGAGTGTTGGGTCAGTAAATTTGTAGCAGTTGGGCTTGGAGGAGGTTTCCATGGGCAAATGAGTTATGAGGTGCGTTGTGTGATACCGGCATGGTGCATGATCATGTATGGGTTCCGCGTGTGGAGATTAATACAGTGTTCGTACGTTAACATCAAGTCTTGTAGAGAAATTCGGAGGTTGGAATTTAGTCCTAAGGCTTATTGGCTAAATAAAAGGGAGGATCTGTAGTCTGGCTCGAGCTAATGTATTCACCTGGGTTGTGGTGGCATGGGTAGGTGCACAATATGTTGATCAGTGATTATGAGGCAACTTCGGAGCAGTTCTTGGCACGTTCGAGGACGAACATATGTTTAAGTGGGGGAGAATGCAATGACCCGACCAGTCATTTTGAGCTCTAGCACGTCGTTCGACGAATTGAGGCTTTGAGTAGCTTCGCTTCATGTATTATGACTTAGGAGTGTGTCCGGAATATCAATTAGCATTGTCACACCTCCTTTTTCTGCCCCCGCGAGGGTGCAAGGGAGTTTTTCCAATTAAAGGACAATCGAAATGGGATTTGTTTATTTATTTCAGAGTCGCCACTTGGGAGATTTAGGGTGTCCCAAGTCACCAATTTTAATCCCGAATCGAGGAAAAGAATGACTCCATATTACAGTCTGCGCACCAGAAATCCGGATAAGGAATTCTGTTAACCCGGGAGAAGGTGTTAGGCATTCCCGAGTTCCGTGGTTCTAGCACGGTCGCTCAACTGTTATATTCGGCTTGATTATCTGATTTTATACAAATATGAACTTATGTGCAAATTTTATCTTTTAACCGCTTTTATCATTTACTGTTATTTTTATCAAGAATTGCAACATCGTGGAAAACACACCTCGAAACACGTTACAATCAATGTACCCGTGGCTAGAGCTACGTTTCAACTCTGTTGAGATTGGGATTTGGGTCACTTAAATGTGCACCCGAGTTTAGGAAGATAACATTATTAAATACGCGCCTAAAGCAACTAGCGTATTGTTGTTTTGGGAAAGGCCGTGAAATTCGCTAAACGGCCTGTCCCGAATTCTAAGTATTTTAATATATACATTTAGAGGGCCCCGCAGCTTGTGCATTTTTTGTTTGTCGAGGCTCATCTCATTCATTATTTTAAAAGGAATTTGCAACGTCATGGAAATGCATCTCAGACCACGCCACAATCAATATACCCGTGATTAGAGACACATTTCGATTCCGTTGAGATTTGGATTTGGGTCACATAAATGTGCACCCGAGTTTAAGGAGATAACATTATTAAATGCGCGCCTAAAGCAACTAGCGTATTGTTATTTTGGGAAGGCCGTAAAATTCGCTAAAACGGCATGTCCCGAATTCTAAGAATTTTAATAAGGCTCCTATTAGTCCCAACTTTGCTAACGTATTGTTATTGTTATTAAACCCAACTTCTATTACTAAAAAAATGAGAAATAAGGCTTAAACGCTAGTAGTCATGATTTTTCATTCAGACGTTCACATACCTATTACAATGAGAGTACATAATATACGCGAGTATATATGTTCGCAACAAATCACTGGATGTCAAATTGTTCCCTTAATAAACACAAATATATGCATAGAAATAAACATTCTCGTAAAAAACTTAAGCTCACGATATGTTCTCACATTTACTTTAAGAATATGCAGTAACTAACCATAAGATAAACATTTTTAACAAAACAACAAAAAATTGCATTGTTGACATTCATCTTGAACCATAATATGCGAAACGAACGAAATGAAACAAAGGATGAAGAACAATAACCTTCGAACCTCGACAACCTCAGAACAACAAACAAGACCCCGACTGAAGTCAAGCCGAACCTCACTGAACGGGGAGCAACGACGAGACCTCGGACAAACACCTCGACGTACCGGACCTCGAAGAACCAAAGATGACCTCGATGGAAATGGAAAGCTCGGACCCAAAACTATCAACGACCAGAGATTGTTGGTTGCTGCTGTATTTTTCCGACGCAGCAACTGGTACGTGAATATAAGCAGAAGGGGTCGTTCGGATATGAGGAAGAAGCAGGCAATGGAAGGTCGTTTGGATATGAGGAAGAAACAGGTTATGGAGGGTCGTTTGGGCAGTGACGACGGGAGGGGCTGTTCGTGGTAGCTTTTGGAATGATGGGGATGACAGTTTGATGTGAGGTCGTTTGGGCAAGATGGTGCAGCAGCAATAGTGGACAGCAGGTGGTCGCCGGTGAGTGACGTGATGGGACGATGAGGCTGGACGTGAAGGAGTGGGGACAACGCAGCAGCAGTTGCTGCTGCTTGACGTGGAATGAAGGATCGTTTGGGCAAGATGGTGAGGATGATGATGGCGGACAACAGTGGTCGTCGGACGCAGGTGGTCGACGGTCGGAGAACTGGGCTTCCGACGAGGGGGGAGGGTTGCAGACGGTAGTTTTGGGTAGGGTTCCGACTGGTTTGGGTGAGGGATTTGCTAGGGTTTTTTTTAGGTGGTTTTTGGATGAGGGCTTCCAGGGTTTTTTGTTCTCCCTCCGGAAGAAGAAGCTGAACAGTGCACGTTCAATTTCAAAATCTGTCCAACCCCCCTTTCCCCTCCCTTTGTCCGTGTATTTTGTACCCCTTTGCCAAGAAAAATGGACCCCACGCGTGTAGGGGTCCAAGATTTGTGTCCCCCATGCGCGGTGGGGTTCCCCGTGTGTCGTGTTCCGTCAGTGCTCCCCCACGCGTGTCCCCCATGTGTGGTGGACTCGGATTATTATGGGCTAGGTCCGAAAATTAGGCCTAAAAACGGGTAGTTTGAACCCGAATATTATTCTTTTGCCCGGACCCGAGAAATAGGAACACGACGTTGCTCAACTGATTATGTAAGAAAAATAACTACCAAAATAAGACTAATATTTAAAGCGAAACTATATCTTTTTTAATATTTTTTCAAGATTAAAATAGCTACAAAACATTAATAAAACTATTTTTGTAATTTTCGTTTTTTAATATAAAGATAAAATATAAAGTAATATTTTTTGTATTTTTCAAAATTAAAATGACTACAAAACATTAATAGAACTATATTTCTTTTTGTAATTTTCGAATTTATATAAATTACCAAAATAAAGTACAATTTTTGTATTTTTTTCAAGTTTATGAGAAATACATAAACTAAAATTTATATATATATTTTTGTAATTTTTCTTTTGCGACAAAATAAAGTAAAAATAGTTAAAATTGCTAAAATATACCTAAATTAAAATATTCACGCTAAAATGTGAAAATTCCCGGGGAGGGTCAAAAATCACGCGTCTACAGCTGCCCCTCTTTGACTGGAAACACGAAGAGTTTTCCGACAAAGAACGACTAGACATATTTTTGACCCGACCATTATTTGGAGGGACTACACTAAGGAAAGGAAGGGGATGTGACCGAGCCCTGGTATCTGAGCTGCCTACATATCCTTGGTTATACAGGAATCAGGCCACGTGTAGTTCGGAGCTGAGAGAGATGGTAGAGTGTACCGAGGTGAAGAGCCGATCGAGGTGCCGTTCCGTTGAGGTTCCGGTCCGCGGTCCTGTCATTACGTCAAAAATGAAAACTGAAAAAGACTAACTAAGCCTATCAGCTACTAGTTACAAGGATTGCTATCTTTAAGTCTTCTGAAACTTGGTCTTGAGTCTTGAATGGTGCTTCATACAGACTTTGGATTTGAACCTTGATACTTTCTAGTTGTAGGTGCCAGTTCTTGAGCAGACCACATTTGCTCTCCACTTCCGTATTTTTCTCTTTTTTTTCTTTTTTTTTCTTTTCTTGTTTTTTTTTACCAGCTTTTGTTGACCATCTCAGACGGTTGACTCGCATTCTTGAGGCGAGCTTTTTCTATTTATAACTTGGTTGAATGCTGGGGATTTTTGTTGTAGCCTTCTGCTTCCCGGTGCTGAGGATTTTTATTGTTTCCTGCTGGGGATTCCTGTTGTAACCTTCTACCTTCCGGTGGGGTTACTGATTTCCAAAATCTGCAGTATAAGACTAAAAAGTATTCCTCTTGTTATACAGGTGGGCGCCTGAAACATGAAATGTAAAGACTGAAAAGTATTCCTCTCGTTATACAGGTGGGCGCCTGGCATGAAATGTAAAGACTGAAAAGTATTCCTCTCGTTATACAGGTGGGCGCCTGTTTCAACACTTGTAATGAAAAGACTGAAATGTATGCCTCTGTTCTATGGGCGGGCTCCCAACTTCAACACTTGAAATAAAAAGACTGAAATGTATACCTCTCGTTATATAGGTGGGCGCCTGGCTTTAGGAAAACTAAACATTGATAATTTTAAGAAAACTAAACGTTGTTTTTTTTCTTCTTTTTTTTTTCTTTTTTTTTGGTATCTTAGGAGAAAGATTCATCAGACTAAGATTTTGATCCTAGGAGAAGGTTCATCAGACTAGGTCTCTATCTTAGGAGAAAAATTCGCCAGACTAAGATTTTGATCCTAGGAGAAGGTTCATCAGACTAGGTCTTTTTTTTTGGTATCTTAGGAGAAAGATTCGTCCGACTAAGATTTTGATCCTAGGAGAAGGTTCATCAGACTAGGTCTCTATCTTAGGAGAAAAATTCGTCAGACTAAGATTTTGATCCTAGGAGAAGGTTCATCAGACTAGGTCTTTTTTTTTGGTATCTTAGGAGAAAGATTCATCAGACTAAGATTTTGATCCTAGGAGAAGGTTCATCAGACTAGGTCTCTATCTTAGGAGAAAAATTCGTCAGACTAAGATTTTGATCCTAGGAGAAGGTTCATCAGACTAGGTCTTTTTTTGGCATCTTAGGAGAAAGATTCATCAGACTAAGATTTTGATCCTAGGAGAAGGTTCATTAGACTAGGTCTCTATCTTAGGAGAAAATTCATCAGACTAAGTCTCTATCTTAGGAGAAAAATTCGTCAGACTAAGATTTTGATCCTAGGAGAAGGTTCATCAGACTAGGTCTTTTTTTTTTGGTATCTTAGGAGAAAGATTCGTCAGACTAAGATTTTGATCCTAGGAGAAGGTTCATCAAACTAGGTCTCTCTATCTTAGGAGAAAAATTCGTCAGACTAAGATTTTGATCCTAGGAGAAGGTTCATTAGACTAGGTCTTTTTTTTGGTATCCTTGGAGAAAGATTCATCAGACTAAGATTTTGATCCTAGGAGAAGGTTCATCAGACTAGGTCTCTATCTTAGGAGAAAAATTTGTCAGACTAAGATTTTGATCCTAGGAGAAGGTTCATCAGACTAGGTCTTTTTTTTGGTATCTTAGGAGAAAGATTCATCAGACTAAGATTTTGATCGGGAGGGAAAATCTATCAGACTAGGACTTTTTATCCTAGGAGGTAATATGTGAAGATCAATGGCAAGATTTTATGCACAATAGCAAGACAAATAAAGGCAAAGATTTGAGAAACTTCCCTTTGTCGGCTCTTCACGTCTTTTCTCCTTTTTCTCTTTTTTGTTGTTTTTTTCTTCTTTTTTTTCTTTTCTTTCTTTTTTTTTTGAATGACTTTCCCTGCACCACTTTGTTCCTGTTTCATACAAAGAAAATTGTCAGTTTTAAAAATGGTGGTCGGTTTGTGGCCTTGAGTCTTGGGCAGCTTGGCTTCTGCTCAATCAACTTGAGTCGGCTTCAAGAGACTTTTGCTCTGAATCAACCCTAATTGTTTCACACCCGGTACCATTGTATTTCTGGCTCAATCAGCATTATCCCAACTGGAGATCTTTTCTTAGATGACCTTTTCTGATATCTTGAATGACTTCCTACTTTTGAGAAATTTGTCTCTCAAAGAGAATCACAAGTTATCTTTGTTTGCGCCAAGCAAGCTAACAAGAGTCTTTTGGAGGAGCCTTTGTATGAATCCTCAAGGCATGTTGACATTAACAACTGAGTTTGCTAGCCAAATTTACTTTGTACCACTGAAAAGCTGGTAGCAGATTTTGAAATCCTTTCTTTCTTGTTTTGAGAAGGACTAACTCAGGGTGAAGGACACAATGACGCAAAGAAACAAATATTAACAAAAAATGCTCCTGTCAGAAGGACAGAAGGAAGAATTTTTTTCAATAACTAGCCTTAATGATCATGACATGCATTTTGGACTCAACGGCCTGATCTATCAAACTAATACAATCCTCTCTTTTACCATTCTTATGATCTTTGAAGTCGGGCGCATCCGTGCCAATTCTTTGCATCAACTTCGCGACTCACTTTCGACTAGTGGTGCCCCGAGGGGTTTTCACCAACAAGTCTCTCTCATTTATTCATCTCTGTTTACCGTCGTCTTACAGTGCCTGTGAGGGTTTTCACTAATAAGACTCTCTCATTTTTCTTTTCTTTTTCTATCCCTTTTTGTGAGAAACTCGACGGTGTTCTACATCATGCGACAACCATTGCTCATTGCATGCTTCTCTTGGCATTCTTGAAGGCATATCGGGAGGTCTTTATTGGGAAGGATTTTGGATAGGGTTGGTAAAAAAAAGGACGTCATGAAGGCTCAAAATAAACTCAAAGAAAAGGGGGTTGTGGACTTACAACTCTTGGAATCGACTCTTTCAAACGTGAAATAAAATCTCTGCCCCAGTTTTAGATGCTGGGATTTTTTTGGACTTTTCTATATATTTTTTTTCTTTCTTCCTAAATTCTTATTTAGTTGGACCGAACCGTGAGGCTGCCTACGTATCCCTTTTTAAGGAATCAGGTCGAACGTAGTTCAAACATCTGACCTAAACTATTTTCATCATTCTTTCTCTTTTTTCCTTCTTCTTTTTTTTTTTCTTTTTTCTTTTTTTTTCTTCTTTTTTTTTCTTCCTCTTTTTTTGTTTGCCCCAGCTTCTATTTTTTGAGGGTGTGGACTCTTTTTTTTCCTGATCTTTCTAAGAATTGCCCCATTTTGTACTCTTGGGGACATGGATTTTTTCTGACAAAACTCTTTGTTTCCTTTTCTTTTTTTTCCTTTTGTTTTTTCTTTTTTTTTTTTCTAATCTTGATTCCAAAAGAGGGTAGTCAAAGAAAAATAACACAGGCTCAAAAGGAGTAGCAAATGGTATAAAGTGTTTGGGTAGCAGAAAAAGGGCCTCCTAGCCTCGAGAATGCCAGTCATGCTATCTTCTTGGTGTGTCGTGGTCACAAGACACTTTCCATCCCTTAATGTCAAACCTTCCAACAAACTTCAATTGATCCTTCTTCAAGCCCGATCTTCACAATGATTGGAAGGTGAATTTTACCCGAAGTACTTCGACTATTTATTTTTTTATTATTTTTTTTTATTTTTTTTATTTTTATTTTTTGTTATCCAATTCAAGATTAATCAGTTTCTAAGATCTGACCAAAATTTCCGCATGCATGTCATGTCGTTAGAACTATAATGACACAATAGGACAAACTGTATTTGTTGAATAAGGATGGAAGGGTTTGACAACTAAACAAGCAACCTAAAATCCGAGTAAAACCCTAAAATAACCCGGCTAATGAAAATAGCCACGAGACAGACAGACAAGACTCATACAAACAGAATGGAGGGATAGAAGGGTTTGACTCAAAAAACAAATAAAATCTGGATCACAGAACAAGCTAGGCCTGACATTTAGAAACAAATTTGTTCATCAAAATCAGTAGAGCCTTCTCCAATTTCGGCATCTTTATCTCTAGTTAGCAAGTTCCCGAGAGGATTCTCAAACTCCATGTCACCAGGCATCTTCCCCACAAAGTGTGCATCATGATGTGCAGGTAAAGGATTCTGCGCGATATTCTGGGTGTCACTATCTTGGATCACAATCAGATTTTCCTGGATCATCCTTTCTATTTCTCTTTTCAAATCCCGACAGCTTTCAACATTGTGCCCCTGGGCATTGGAATGGTATTCATACCTTTTAGACGGGTCAAAGCTTCTTGCACATGGGTCCACATGATTTGGAGGAATAGGTGCAATCATGTCATGATACTTTAACTTCTCAAATAAGCTTTCATAGGACTCTCCTATTGGTGTAAAATTATCTTTCAACTTTTGTTCCCCTTTATACCTCTGGCTTGGATGTGGGTTATAGGGCACCTGAAAATTTTGTGGAGACTTCTGGAGATTTTGTGATGCTCGTGCTCGCCTCCTGGGGCGTTTTGGTGGCTGGACAACATACTGAGGTGGAGCGATAAAGTATTGAGGGTTCTGAGGTGGATAATACTGCTCAGGGGAGCCATGAAACATCTGAGGAGGCTGCTCATACCTTCGAGATGTACTCCTGGGACCTCTTCTAGACCCTGATGTCATCATGATTTCTTCAATCTCCTCATTTGTGTCGCTAAGATTATCAGACTCAACCCGGACAACCTGAGTTGCGGCTTTAAGAACAGCTTGACTTATAATTTTGCCTGTCTTAAGACCATTCTCTACCATTTCTCCCATTTTGATTGCTTCCGAGAAGGATTTGCCAACTGCGGACACCATGTTTTAAAAGTAATCTGGCTCTTGCGCTTGAAGGAAGACAGTTATTAGCTCGGGGTCATCCATGGGTGGCTTAACTCGAGCTGCTTGTTCTCTCCATTTAATGGCATATTCCCTGAAACTTTCACTTGGTTCCTTCTTCAGGTTTGAAAGGGAGATGCGGTCTGGGGCAATGTCGATGCTGTATTGGAACTGCTTGACAAAGGCCTGTGCCATGTCATCCCAGACATACCAGCGAGACGTGTCTTGATCCATAAACCATTCGGAGGCTACTCCCGTAAGGCTTTCCACAAAATAAGCCATCAACAATTTTTCATTTCTTCCCGCACCTCTCAGTTGATTGCAATACCTTTTCAGGTGGGCTATGGGATCTCCATGTCCATCGTACTTTTCAAATTTGGGTGTCTTGAAACCAGGCGGCAAGTGGACATCGGGGAACATACATAGATCTTTGAAGGCAACACTCTTTTGACCTGCCAACCCTTGCATGTTTTTCAACCATTGTTCTAAGCTTTTCACTCTTTGGGCCATTTCTTCCTGTACCATCTTTCGGGCAGGCTTCTCAATCTTTGCAGGAAGATCAAACGAGTACGAGTGGTACTCAGGAGCATGGTACCGCTCTTGTTGTGTCGCAAATTGTGACTCATGACGAGGCTGTCTTTGACCACCGGCCCATGCTTGACACATTTCGGTCATTTGCTGTTTCAATATTCTATTTTCCTCAACCATAGTAGACTCGTGTTGAATCCTCCGACCCTGAGTCTCTGGAGCACTTGTAACAGCTTCGACGTCAGTTGTCATTTTTCCTTGGACCTTGTGTTGGCCGCTTACCACAAACCGACCACCTCAACTTTCTTCACAATTCAAAACAGAACATGTTAGAATGGACTCAGTCGGTCCTTATTATTATCAATATATTTTTTCATCATTTTTTTTTCATATTTTTTTTCATCATTTTTTTTCATTTCATTTTTCTTTTTTATATACTTTTTTTTTGTTGTGGTCGAATCTTATGGAGATTGCCTACGTATCATGACCCCGCATGAATCAGAGCTTGCGTAGTTCGGACCAATAAAAGATAAACAATAATAAACATTTTTCAATTTTCATATTAGAACAAACTGAGTTTCAAAGGTTTGAAGATGACCTACAAACTCGAAAATCAAACAACCCACATATTCTGATCAAAAGCTTTACAAAATCAAAAACAAAAGGCTAGCTCCCTCTGTTCGACAAATGCAACCCAGTGGTTATTTTTTGCAAATGTGGCCCCTTCCAAATTTCACATGAATTTTGAGGCCGGGAGGATTATTTTTATGACACTTTACAAACTCGTCCATTCTTTTACGAAAATAACCTTTTGACAATTGAAAGATACTCTAAGGCTATTTCGGCAAGAACGGTTTAAGACACGGCCGAAGCTGGCTCGGCTTATTTTATTTTTCATTTTTTTTGACTAAACATCCAAACGGTATTCACCTGACCGTTGACTCTTTGTTTTTTTTTTTCAAATTACGATAAAATCTGGTGTTGCAAACACGGCCTTTCGACGTCTCGGGGACGAAGATTTTTAAGGCTGTGTGGGTCGATTGGACCAAATCTTAAAAATGACCCGAAGGTGGCTGTTTATGCAAAGTCAGCCTTCCGGCGTCCCTTTCGGGAACATTCGGCTATGTCTTGATAAAACAACGTCACCTGACTTCTTTATAAATTTGACATATATATTTTTGCTATTTTTTGTAAAAGGGGAAGTTGGATATCACCCGACTTAAAATTTTGACCCATTTTTTATTTATTATTTATTTGTTTTTTTGGCTATTTTAGCAAAAGGGGATTGAACCCGATAAGGGTTGCCTACGTATCTCACATCCGGTGAGAATCAAACCCGCGTAGTTCGGGCCAATAAACTTTTTTTTTGAGAAGACCCTTTTCCATTTTCTATTTTTCTTTTTACAACAAACAAACAAGCTATTATTTTTCATTCATAACAAACAACAAACTATTATTTTTCATTCATAACAAACAAACAAACTAACGTAAAACATAAAACATTCCTTCTTCTTTTTTCAGAATTTCGGCAGAGTTTCGATATTACTTGGACATTGGTTTTTTTTTCTAAAAATAAGTAGCTATATCTCTACACTGTTATTTTCTCCTCTTTTTAACAATTCTTTTTTAATTTGTGGAAAATGATGACAACATACAAAATCTTTTGAATTTTCATGTTTTTTTTTATATTTATTATTATTTTTCAAAATGTGGCATGGGAGACATAAGGATTTCCAAGAAATCTTGGATTCCGCAAATGTTCCCCGTGCGCTTTTCCCAAAATATGAAGCATGGGGGACATAGGGAATTTCAAGACTTCTTGGATTCCACAAATGTTCCCCATGTGCTTTTCCCAAAAATGAAGCATGGGGACATAGTGAATTCCAAGACTTCTTGGATTCCACAAATGTTCCCCGTGTGCTTTTCCCAAAAATGAAGCATGGGGGACATAGGGAATTCCAAGACTTCTTGGATTCCACAAATGTTCCTCATGTGCTTTTGATTAAAATAACACCATGCTGAAAAAACGTGCGGCCTTCTTATTTAACGTGATCAGCATGATAAGGAGTGTCATTTGTCCTCAACTATCATTGGTCCGCCCAAATGAACCCTTGAATAAATACAACATGTAGCACATAGGATGCCTTAAGATGGTTCATTATTTTCAGGTTGCTTGTCCTAGACGGACCCAACCCCTGTGTTGAGTCCCCTAAGTCAAATGCAACGTGATGCAAATAAGCGTTCCTACTAAGGATCCGACATGAAGTCACGTTATTCTATGTTCAAAAACCTGGGTCGGTGTTCTAGACAGTGTACCCGAGCAGACAACTCGAGTTTGAGGAAGGAGCTCCTTTCCGGGAACCAAAAGGCCAGCCGGCTTAGAAACTTTCCGAGCCTCTTTTATTTAGGGTATGACACTAACAGAATAGGGAGTCTCAACCAGTAAGCACATCCCCGGAGGTAAGAAGAGAAAGGTTTCGGCACAATTTATATACAGTTCAGATAATATCAAAGCGGTAAAAGCAGCATTTAGCACATTAGGCTCAAAATATGTAAAAATCAAATAAAGCCAAATATAACAATTCATCTAAACTCGAATTTCTAACCCTGAACCAGTGGTTCTGGGTCATAGTCCCCAGCGGAGTCGCCAGAGCTGTCACACCTCCTTTTTACATACCCGCGAGGGTGCAAGAGAGTTTCTTCCAATTAAAGGACAATCGAAACGGGATTTGTTTATTTATTTCAGAGTCGCCACTTGGGAGATTTAAGGTGTCCCAAGTCACCAATTTTAATCCTGAATCGAGGAAAAGAATGACTCCATATTACAGTCTGCGCACCAGAAATCCGGATAAGGAATTCTGTTAACCCGGGAGAAGGTGTTAGGCATTCCCGAGTTCCGTGGTTCTAGCACGGTCGCTCAACTGTTATATTCGGCTTGATTATCTGATTTTATACAAATATGAACTTATGTGCAAATTTTATCTTTTAACCGCTTTTATCATTTATTGTTATTTTTATCAAGAATTGCAACATCGTGGAAAACACACCTCGCACCACGTTACAATCAATGTACCCGTGGCTAGAGCTACGTTTCAACTCTGTTGAGATTGGGTCACTTAAATGTGCACCCGAGTTTAGGAAGATAATATTATTAAATACGCGCCTTAAGCAACTAGCGTATTGTTGTTTTGGGAAAGGCCGTGAAATTCGCTAAACGGCCTGTTCCGAATTCTAAGTATTTTAATATATACATTTAGAGGGCCCCGCAGCTTGTGCATTTTTTGTTTGTCGAGGCTCGTCTCATTCATTATTTTAAAAGGAATTTGCAACGTCATGGAAATGCATCTCAGACCACGCCACAATCAATATACCCGTGATTAGAGACACATTTCGATTCCGTTGAGATTTGGATTTGGGTCACATAAATGTGCACCCGAGTTTAAGGAGATAACATTATTAAATGCGCGCCTAAAGCAACTAGCGTATTGTTATTTTGGGAAGGCCGTAAAATTTGCTAAAACGGCCTGTTCCGAATTCTAAGAATTTTAATAAGGCTCTTATTAGTCCCAACTTTGCTAACGTATTGTTATTGTTATTAAACCCAACTTCTATTACTAAAAAAATGAGAAATAAGGCTTAAACACTAGTAGTCATGATTTTTCATTCAGACGTTCACATACCTATTACAATGAGAGTACATAATATACGCGAGTATATATGTTCGCAACAATTCATTGGATGTCAAATTGTTCCCTTAATAAACACAAATATATGCATAGAAATAAACATTCTCGTAAAAAACTTAAGCTCACGATATGTTCTCACATTTACTTTAAGCATATGCAGTAACTAACCATAAGATAAACATTTTTAACAAAACAACAAAAAATTGCATTGTTGACATTCATCTTGAACCATAATATGCGAAACGAACGAAATGAAACAAAGGATGAAGAACAATAACCTTCGAACCTCGACAACCTCAGAACGACAAACAAGACCCCAACTGAAGTCAAGCCGAACCTCACTGAACGGGGAGCAACGACGAGACCTCGGACAAACACCTCGACGTACCGGACCTCGAAGAACCAAAGATGACCTCGATGGAAATGGAAAGCTCGGACCCAAAACTGTCAACGACCAGAGATTGTTGGTTGCTACTGTATTTTTCCGACGCAGCAACTGGTACGTGAAGATAAGCAGAAGGGGTCGTTCGGATATGAGGAAGAAGCAGGCTATGGAAGGTCGTTTGGATATGAGGAAGAAACAGGTTATGGAGGGTCGTTTGGACAGTGACGACGGGCGGGCTGTTCGTGGTAGGTTTTGGAATGATGAGGATGACAGTTTGATGTGAGGTCGTTTGGGCAAGATGGTGCAGCAGCAATGGTGGACAGCAGGTGGTCGCCGGTGAGTGACGTGATGGGACGATGAGGCTGGACGTGAAGGAGTGGGGACAACGCAGTGGAATGAGGGATCGTTTGGGCAAGATGGTGAGGATGATGATGGCGGACAGAAGTGGTCGTCGGACGCAGGTGGTCGACGGTCGGAGAACTGGGCTTCCGACGAGGGGGGAGGGTTGCCGACGGTAGGTTTGGGTAGGGTTCCGACTGGTTTGGGTGAGGGTTTTGCTAGGGTTTTTTTTAGGTGGTTTTTGGATGAGGGCTTCCAGGGTTTTTTGTTCTCCCTCCGGAAGAAGAAGCTGAACAGTGCACGTTCAATTTCAAAATCTGTCCAACCCCCCTTTCCCCTCCCTTTGTCCGTGTATTTTGTACCCCTTTGACAAGAAAAATGGACCCCACGCGTGTAGGGGTCCAAGATTTGTGTCCCCCATGCGCGGTGGGGTTCCCCGTGTGTCGTGTTCCATCCGTGTTCCCCACGCGTGTCCCCCATGTGTGGTGGACTCGGATTATTATGGGCTAGGTCCGAAAATTAGGCCTAAAAACGGGTAGTTTGAACCCGAATATTATTCTTTTGCCCGGACCCGAGAAATAGGAACACAATGTTGCTCAACTGATTATGTAAGCAAAATAACTACCAAAATAAGACTAATATTTAAAGCGAAACTATATCTTTTTTAATATTTTTTCAAGATTAAAATAGCTACAAAACATTAATAAAACTATTTTTGTAATTTTCGTTTTTAATATAAAGATAAAATATAAAGTAATATTTTTTGTATTTTCAAAATTAAAATGACTACAAAACATTAATAGAACTATATTTTTTTTTGTAATTTTCGAATTTATATAAAGTACCAAAATAAAGTACAATTTTTGTATTTTTTTCAAGTTTATGAGAAATACATAAACTAAAATTTATATATATATTTTTGTAATTTTTCTTTTGCGACGAAATAAAGTAAAAATAGTTAAAATGGCTAAAATAGACCTAAATTAAAATATTCACGCTAAAATGTGAAAATTCCCGGGGAGGGTCAAAAATCACGCGTCTACACGTGGTAGAATTAGGCTTGAATTGGCGAAACTTGGAAGTTTAGAAGTTCTTAGGCTGGAATTTGAGGTTGATTTGGTATTTTGGTATTGTTTTGGATGTTCCGGAGGTTCGACTAAGTTCAGGTAGTGATATATAACTTGTTGGAATTATTGGTTGAGATCCCGAGGGCTTCGGATGAGTTTCGTATAGGTTTGGGTTGTGTTGCGCTCGTTTTTCTTATGTTTCGACACCGTTTCTTCAAGTATAAATGATATCATATTGAACAAATGAGCTCTGTTTCTCTTTTGATTGAAGCATTAGATCTGTATCGTAATTACGGACCTGTCGCAAAAAGAATCATCGAATTTGGATATCATATGAGGATTTTATGGTCATTTTACTAAGAATTAGGTTGCTAGATTTTTCAGATTAATTACGAAATTGACACTGACGGCGTATTTAAAAATCTGCACTATTTACAAATAAACCTATATATCTCATTAATTATAAGGTCAAATTGAGTGATTCAAAAGCCTAACTTGACTAGAATTTCATAAGGAATCCATTGGAGAGATAAAATACGAGTTTAAAAATTATTTGATACGAGAAACGAGGTAAATTAACTGGTAGAAAAATATATAAAACTAGGGTTTGTTCATTCGGTCATATTTTGAGTTGGGGAGCTCGGATTTGGGCGATTTTGGAGGCGATTTTTACCATAAGGATCAGGGTAAGTTTTATTTACTCGGTTTTGGTTATATTTCATGAATTCATCTTCGTTTTTGGGATTTGATTGATGATTTCAAAGTGAAATTGAGGGAGTTAGGGCTTGAGTTTTGGAGAGTTTTAAGTAGGGATTTGAGGGATCAAACAGAGTCCGATTTTGATAAATTTTTTATGGTTAGACTCGTGAGAGGACAAGGTTTATTATTCTGCTATTTTTGACTGGTTTCGAGACATGGGCCCGAGGGCCGGGTTTTGGCCGGTTTTGGATTTTTGGCATATTTTGTAGTTTTTATTATGGAATTCAATTCTTTAGCACATGTTGATGGTATTAATCTGATTATGGTTAGATTAGAAGCTTTTGGAGACCGAATCCAGAGATGAGGGCATCTCGAAGTAGGATTTTACGCTGTTGAGGTAAGTAACAGTTTTAACTCTGGCTTTGAGGGTATAAACCCGGAGAATTTGATATCATGTAATTGTTTGAAGGTGATACCCACGCTAGGTGACGGGCGTGTGGGTGTATACCTCGAGGGATTGAGACTTGGTCCATCCCGTGAGGCTGCGAGGCCTAATAGCTATTATCTGTGGTTATGTGTTTACTTGTTGTTAAACTTGTTTACCTTCATGTTAGAGATTATGCTTAGGCTTTATTCATGCTCACATTATTTGTACTCAGTCATAGAAATTATCGTACATATTTATCTCAGTCTCTATTATTTGCTAATATGCTGTGATACTTGATGTGTTCCCTTATTTGTTGATGATGGTGAGGCTAGTGAGGTACATGACTGAGTGAGGCCGAGGGCCTGGTTGTGAGGATATTAATACCATAGTGCGTGAGTTGTCCACGTAGCACGTGAGTTGACCGTGTGGGTCCAGGTATTGATACCATAGCGTGTGAGTTGTCTGCGTAACAGTGAGTTGACCGTGCAGATCCAGGTATTGATATGGTAGCACGTGAGTTGTCCGTACTTGGTGCTTGTGCTTTGGGAGCCCCTCTGAAGTCTGTACGTATCCCCAGTGAGCGCAGAGTGTTGAGTGTATTGAGTGTTGAGTGTTGAGTACTGAGTGCGAGTGCTGAGTAATGGAGTGACATTGCTGTGAGATTGCATTTACTTCTGTTGTTACTGCATTTATCTGTTAATTTTCTTTGTGGCATTTACTGAGTTATGGAATTTACCTGTTTATTCATGTTATTTTTAAATTGTGAAAATAAATAATTGGACTGTTTTACTTAGCTCGTCACTACTGCTCAGTTCCTTAGTTATTTTTGTTACTACTGAGTTGGTTGTACTCATACTACACCCTACACTTTATCTGCAGATCTAGCTGAGTTACAGCGCGGCGATCGTTGATTTTAGAACGGCTATCAGTGGAGATTGCAAGGTAGCCGCCAACGTCCGTAGGACCTTGTTACTCCTTTTATCGTTTCTTCTTTTAGACAGTTATATATCTTAGTTCATGGTTTTAGACGCTCATGACTTAGTGACACCCCGATAATTTTAGACGCTCATGACTTAGTGACACCCAGATGTTTGGGACTCGTTTCCGTATTTTTCTATATTATATTAAGAGTTGATTTAGTTTATGAAAAATTTAAATGTTAAAATATTTTATTAATTTCTTATAATCGGTTTAGCAGTAATATTTTGGGAAGTAGGCTCGCCTTGTAACAAGATAGGTGCCATTGCGACCATGGTTAGATTTTGGGTCGTGACATGATGATGTTTGATGTGATTTGAGGCCTCAATCAGATCCGTGCTATGTTATGGAATTTGTTGGTAAGTTCGGACGGGGTCCCGGGGGCCTAGGGTATATTTCGGGATGGTTTCAGACCAAGTTTGGGTGCTTTGGATGTTGCTAGTGCTGGTGTTGTGCATCATGATCGTGAGGTGATATACGCGATCGCGAAGAAGGCATTTTGGGGTTGCAGGCTTGTGCTATGCGACCGTGAATTGGGAACCGCGATCACAGAAAAGGAATGATGGGCCAGGGATTTTTGCGTTATGCGAACACGGTGTTTGGTTCGCGAACGCGTAGTTCTAAGAGGTAAAGCTTTGTGATTGCGTGTGGAGGTTCGCGATCGCGATTGAGTAATTTTTGGGCACTAGTTGTTGGCTTTCGCGATTGCGAGGGGATTTCCGCGATCGTGAAGGGGTAGGGCCCGGGCAGAATGTTTTTAATAACATGATTTGGCTCTTTTTCTTTTAGTTTTTACTTGGGTTGGCCGAATTTGGGAAGCTATTTTGAGGGGATTCTCATTGAGCAATACGAGGTAAGTGATTCACACCTATTGCAAGTTAAATACTTGGATTATATCTAGATTTTAACATGGAAATTTATGGAAATTATGGGATTTTAAGAGAAAAACCTAAAATTAATAATTTTTGATTGTGGCCATGATTTTGGAAATGGAATTGGAAATAAATTCTATATTTGAGTTCGTAATGTTATGGGTAATGTTTATCTTCGAAGATTTTTGGAATCCGGACACGTGGGCCCGAGGGTTAGCTTTGTGGACTTTTTGAGCGGAGTTGAGAATCATTACAAATTATTAAATTATACGCATTGGGGTATATTTTGATTAATTTGCACATTGTTTGACTAGTTTTGGATTGATAGCCATCGGTTTGAGGAAGAATTTAACTCGTAGGTGTTGTTCTTGTTGTATGCTACATGTTGTGGGAGCTGCACACGCATGAGGTGACGAGTGTCTGTGCGTATGCTAGAATTCCTGATTATGTTCAGATAGACTTAGGTTCACGTCATGCTTTAATTGTACTATTTGAGTTATCCTTGCCTGTTTAATTTCTTTATTTCACGTTACGACTTGAGACTGGCTTGCGTAGTGTGATAGACTCGTTATTGTAGAGATTTAACGAGCTACTTGATTAGCCGCAGAATAATTGTGCTTCCCTTACGAATTTCTCCCTTGTTGTATGTTTTCATCGAAAAGATTCCTTAAATTTCACAACTCGCATGTATATTCGTGAGAGGGGTCAACGACCCGTTAAAGCTTCTTATTCTAATGGGATGGGATCGTTCACCTCGGTAGGATTATGTAACACATTCTTATAAGATCGGACTGTTCGCCTTGGCAGGGTTATGTACCACATTCTTATGGGTTCGGGCCGTTCGCCTCGACAATATCATATTCTTATGGGATCAGGCCGTTCGCCTTGGTAGTATCATATTCTTATGGGATCAGACTGTTCGCCTCGGCAGTATCATATTCTTATGGGATCGGGTCATTCGCCTCGGCAGTATCATGTATCACATTCTTATGGGATCAGGCCGTTCTCCTCGGCATTTCTATAAAATACTCTTATGGAATCGGGTTGTTCGCCTCAGCAACATTGTGAAATACTCTTATGGGATCGGGCCATTCGCCTCGGCAGAATCCTGCGTAATATTTGACATGAAGCCAACGTATCCGTGAGTTTTCTTGATTTGAGTTTTGACATGAAGCCAACGTATCCGTGAGTTTTCTTGATTTGAGTTTTGACATGAAGCTACCAACTTACATGGCAATTGGCTCTCCTCTAGGAATTGTCCTTCGACCAGCCTGCATAACATTTGCATCTGCTTTAACAGCTAAGGCTGGATATGGGCTTGACCTCTCACTCTCATCTTCATTAATCAGAGAATATTCTCTGATTCAATGTTGGTTTTGTTGTCTACATTAGGATTTGTCTCCTTGCTTGATCATATGATTCATTGAGACCACTCAGAAATTGAAGCAACCTCTGATGATGAAGATGCACGATATAATCCCTTGATTTCACACAGTCACATCCAGGTGAAGGCACCAAGGCATCATACTCTGACCATAACTCTTTCAGTTTTGTAAAGTAGGTGTCCAAAGAATTTGTTCCTTGTGAGATTGTTACAATTTCTCTATGCAATTGGAAGATCCTTACACGATTAACCTTATCAAACCTCTCCTTTAAGTCCTTCCAAACTAAATGAGCATCATATGCATAAGCAATTCCACTAACTAGGTTCTACCGATACTGTATTCATGATCCAGGAGAGAATAATTCCATTGCATGTATCCCATTCCTCATGTAGTTCCTTCTTAAAGGAATCCATTTTACAAGTACCAGTCACGAACCCTAACTTTCGTTTAGCTAGAAGTGCAATTCGCATTGTTCTCTGCCACAATTCATAGTTTTCAGATTCTGTGAGTTGAATTGGAATTAAAATTGAACTTGGCATGTCAGAAGGATGAAGAAACAGTGGATGACTATAATCGATCTTATCATTTCCCAATGTTGAGCTTAAGAGGAAGATCAATTACTAGAATTGACAATAAAATTGTGTTGTTCATATACTCCCAGTCAAGACTGATCTGATACCATGTGAGTTGAGCTTCAGTTGAGCTAGGTCATGAACTTCATTAATGGAGCAATGTAACAGTATCGTGTAAAGAAGAAGAAGAAGAAGAAGAAGAAGAAGAAGAAGAAGAAGAAGAAGAAGAAGAAGAGGAGGAGGAGGAGGAGAGAAATGAAGTAGGAAACGTTTTTGTGTATTTGATTGTGTAAACAATAACATATATAACTCTGTATTTATAGACACAACTAACCTCTACTTAATTAAGCTAAGATCACTAACTATTGGTAACTAACTCTGACAACATCAACTAATTCTTCCAGCACTAACTCTGCCAGCTGTCCTAACTAACTTGACAGCTGGCTCATTACTTAGCACTGCACAGTCATCTCCTTCATTTTAACATGGCGTACACAAAATTTTACATAAATAGCGTTGTAAATGAATAAATTATTATAATGACAAGCGGAATTTTTCTATACGTGTCCCTAATATTTTCATTTTTCTTATAAATATTTAGTGAAAAATTTCGATCAAGCGGTGCCCTGTGACACGCATGGTATAAGATGCGCACGCTCCTGGCTATGGAGAGCTTACAAACCAAAAATGAGAATAGACATTTGTTTTAGGTTTAATTATAGAGCTTTTAATTTTTGATAAGAAGATACATATAATTCATATCTACTACTACTACTAGGAATAGGAAAGCTACATCTGTTGAAAACATCTTAAACGCGTACCAGACGGACTATACTGATACTTTTCTTCCTTTGTAACTGGGGCCAAAATGCCCTTCATTATTAGTCTACTAATTCAAACTCAAATAGCTTAGTTGAGCAAAGTTCCTCTTCAACTCAATGATTTTTGACAATTAAAATGATAATGGGAAAGCACATTTGCTTGTCCAATATAGAGCAGGATCAGGACTTAAAGGTTATGAATGCATTTTTGTATTCAATCAAATTTTGTTTTGTACATCGGGTAATACTACTAATATATCACTATTTTTAAAAAAGACATATATATGTATACACAAATTTTTTGTCGAACTCTCGAGTGCCGGTGACCTTATAATTACTACATAGGTCCGCCTCTGATATATAGAGATTGCTATCACCTTTCCATATAACGAACAAAATCATAATGCACTTATTTTTTCAAGGTGAATTTAAATTATACATACGCCAACGACGTAAATTAAAGAACTTTAATTTTATCTTACCTATGTAATTTAACTTGACATTGTAATTATAAGCAATTATCTATAGTTACCTAGCATGCAACATGATAATGTGAAAAAAAGCTGTACTTAATTATAGATGTTCAAATCTTGCATGATTTACATCATACCTTTATATTAGTGGTTGGTGATTAATACCTCATTGGCTGTTCAAGTACAAGTATTCATTGCCCTTTTGACTTATCCACAGCGAGCAAAATTTTTTTTTAAGGATGTTCAAATTTGAAAGAAGTGAAATTTTTTTTTGATAAAGGGTGTTCAGTATATGTTATATACCACTAAAATCTAATACATTACCTATATATGTAGTGTAATTTTTTGACGAACGGTAGTCAATTGACCATCCTTTAACAAATGTAGTTTCGCCCCTGATTATATGTACAATCAAACCTCTCTATAACAACCTCATTTGTTCCAATATTTTATGAATACTATAGTGAAATATTGTTATAGAGAACATATTATAACATAATATAAAGAATAGTACGTTCCAAAGAAAACTTAGTGAAGTATTATTACAAAGGATGATTGTTATAAAGAGATGTGACCATATATATTTTGTTCGCAAGATAACTATAGTTCCGTCTTAATTATATTACCAATCAAAATTTTATAGAATTTACAAACTAAAACAATATTGATGAACAATTCGTATAAAATTATTAATACGAGTCTCAAATGTTTTCTCGTAACGTGAAAGTTTTAGGCACTGCCATTTAATTAGGTCGCCTCTGACTGGTTCTGGATATATTCGTGGTTATCGCCCTTTGATTTTTCTTAGAATGAAATAAAGTTTATCGGTCTTCAAAACATATCCAGGATTGCAAGTGGTTGAAGCAATTAATTTGATGAGCATTGTGGGGAAGTTTCTTTAATCTTACATTGAGGGCTATAAATAGATGATTCGACCTTTTGTTGAAGATCAATAAAAAGTTTAAGCATTGTTGTGTTATTATATACTTGCTTCAAAAAAAAAAAAACCAATAATATTCCATCATATATATATATATATATATATATATATATATAACTCTTAAATTCATCAAATTACCAAGTTAGGAAAAATGAAGAAGGCAATATCATCATGTGGTTCTTTAAAGCTGCAGCCTCCAACTTATGGTAAACTCATAACCATTCTCAGCATCGATGGAGGTGGAATTAGGGGAATAATTCCTGCTACTATTCTTGAGTATCTTGAATCTCAACTCCAGGTGAATTAAGCTTTCATTATAACCTTCTAGATTCTTAAAATGAAGGGGACTTTAATTGATTGTCCTCTATATATAACGCCTTTTATTTGTATAAATTAAAAGGTTACACTGATATATACTAACGTCAAATTCGGTAAAGAATTTTACGTGTGGAGCCTGAAATTTTAAAAAGGGGTCAAAAGGATGCTAGGGTATCAGACCTAGGATTTGTACATGTAATCTAAAGAAAATTTTGAACCCTTCTTGCCAGTATAATAGAATTTTCTCTTCTATTAAGATTCAAAAGAATCCAAAGTTCATTTATAAGAAAGTCATTTTTAACCTATTCAAATAGTACAGTTTTTTAGCGAAGGGAATTTTATTGAACACTATTGCCTCCCTTTAACTCGGTTCTTGTAATTAAATGTATATCTTTTATGTGACTTAACAACGTAAAAATTCTATTATGTCGTCTTGGTTTAGAGTTTAAGTGGTATGTGCCCTCGAACAACCATTTCATGTACATGCTTAGTACTTTGAATTTATATTTAAAGATTTCCAAATTTGGATGCATAGGAATTGGATGGTGAGGATGCCAGGCTTGCAGATTACTTCGATATAATTGCAGGAACAAGCACAGGAGGTCTTGTCACGGCCATGCTAACAGCTCCAGACAAAGACAAGCGTCCTTTATTTGCTGCTAAAGACATAAAACCCTTCTATCTTGAACATGGCCCTAAGATATTTCCACAGAAGAAGTAACTTTTTCTATTTCCTACTATTTTATTTAAATTCTTGTTTCAAATACAATATTATCTTAAATACTTGCTCTTTATTACAGATCGATGATACTGTTTGGATCAGTAATGAAGACCTTGAAATCTCTTATGGGACCAAAGTATAATGGGAAGTATCTTCACCAAGTTATAGAGGAGAAATTAGGAGAGACTCAGTTACATGAGACATTGACTAATGTGGTTATTCCAACTTTTGATATCAAGAATTTACAACCAAAAGTTTTCTCCACTTTTGAGGTACCCGTACTTTTCTCTCCTTTGCCTATGCGCTTCCTTGCAAAATATAAAATTGATTGGTCCGCTAAAGCTAATTGTATTTGCTAGCCAAAAAAATACATAAAATAAGTATATAATATTAATATATATAAAAATATATATATAATATATTTTATCGGCTATTATTTTTGGGAGCAGCTAAAAATATATTTCGAAATAAATATTTTTTTCCGGATTTTTGATTCTTGAGAACATTAGTTTTGCTTATCCTCTTCCATGAAAAATATAGATTAGTAATAATTACTATGACTTGTTTAAGGTCTATGCTCTGCAGTAGACACAAATTTATCAGTTTTAATTAGGGGTGTAAAATTAGCCCAAATTTAGCCTATAAAAATATAATATGCTCAACTCGTTAGAACTTGAGCAGGTTGGCTGAGTATATAACATTGGCATATTCTTTTGAGCATAACCGAAGATAGCTTATCTAAAAGTTGGTCAATTATGCAATCTACATTGACCCAAAAAAAATAAAAAGTTATTAAAACATATAAAAATATTTTTTAATTGATTTGTTTGATATAGATAGTCAGGATAATAAAAGAAACAGATTTTAGTAGCTTGACTTGATATTTCAAAATTATAAAAAGATAAATACACAAATAAAAAATAATTTTGAAATGATCGAGTTAGGTTATGACTCAATGGCGAAACCAGGAAAAGGATGTTCAAAGTCTATTTTTAAATCAATAACAAGTATAATATTTTACCTTAATTTTTTGACGAACGATGTTCGGTTGACCACCCTTGGGCCAACTTAGTTTAGCCATAATATACTCATTAATTATTTAGTCCAAACCATCTATTTAATAGCCTAGCATTATGATCAATTAACAGGGAAAGACTAACATAATGTTGAAATGTCAACAGGCCAGAGAAAAACCACTAATGGATGCTAAGCTTTCAGATATATGCGCCAGTACATCTGCAGCTCCAACGTATCTTCCTGCACATTATTTTCAGACTCAAGACAAAGATGGCAACTTTCATGAATTCAATCTTGTTGATGGTGGAGTCGCAGCTAACAATCCAGTACGTGCAACTATTTTCACCTATATCCTTGTTCTTATCCTTTTTTCTGTCTGACTATATTTGGTACGACGAAAGTTATATTTCATGGAAAAGAAAAATTGGTAAGGCTGCATACTTTCTAGATTATTTCCTCCCCAGACCCCATTTGTAAAAATTCGCTGGATTGTTGTGGTTGGTTTTTGATTGGTGAATGTAAGGCTGCCTACATTCTAATGATTAATAATAATAATAATACTAATACTAATACTAATAATAATAATAATAAGAAGAAGAAGAAGAAGAAGAAGAAGCAAATTGAATTTTGTTTGGATATTAATAATAATGTCTAAGCCGAATGTCTCCCGGAAATAGCCTCTTTATCTTTTCGGGATAGGAATAATGTCTGCGTACATTCTACTTTCCCCGAACCTACTAATGAGATTATGTTGGGTATGTTATTATTGTTGTTGTCTAAGCGTCTTCTAGAACAAGTAGTATAAAGTGAAAAGTTTAGATAATTGTAAATAAACTAACTTTAGTACCTGTGAGTGAGGAAAATCTTTTTTTTTTTCCTTTTGATTTCTTGTAATCAAACACCAAAAAAATACCTTTTATTTTTCGGGAAATGCTTTTGTGGTACCAAGCAGTCCAAACAAATCACTACCCCCAACCCCCTCTTTATGTATGAGTTTTGTATAGTGTCAGAAATCTATATGACTTGGTTGCTTAATATTTCAGGCCCTTGTTGCTACAAGCCAAGTGACCCAACAAATAATGACCGGAAACCCAGATTTCTTTCCAATCAAGCCCATTGATTATGGAAGATTTTTGGTGATATCTATAGGCACTGGATCAGCAAAAGTGGAACAGAAATATAATGCTAAAATTGCATCCAAATGGGGTATCTTGGGTTGGCTTCTTAATGGAGGTTCAACTCCAATTGTGGATGTTTTTACTCAAGCCAGTGGTGATATGGTTGATCTTCATATTTCCGTTGTCTTCCAAGCTCTTCATTCTGAAGAAAATTACCTTCGTATTCAGGTACAATTATATATAAACCTAAAAATAAAAAATCTAATAAGTACTGTTTGTTAATAAATAGATGGATCGCCCTTTTCGTCCTTAAAGTTGAACTTTGTTGCCAAAGACCAATAATAAAGTTTCTAAGAGTCAATTAAATGGTGGGACCTTCTTTCGGGAAGCTCCTATTAACTTATTTTATTGAGCTTCTCTCTTAGGGGTGATTTTTCTTATTTGACCCTAAATTATTTGACAACTTGAGTGTCGTAATTCTCTTGGCATGAGCGGATTTAGGGGGGTAGTACAGGAGGATCGATTATCCTCTAAAGTTTATTATGTTTCGTCTCATCTATTAGTTTTAAAATACAACACAAACACACACACACACACACACACACACACACACACACATATATATATATATATATATATATATATATATATATATATATATATATAGCTTAGTGGTCGAGGGAGTTTAAAACCCTTTTGAAGTTGCTCCTTCAATTCCCATTAGCCTCAGTCCTTTTATATTTTTTAATTTCTTTTTGAACCGTTTTAACGGAAATCCTACTTCCGTCACAGAATTTCTTGCAGTTAGATGAGAAGTTGGGTAGAGAGATGATACAATCTCCCCAGGGATGGTAGCGTCTATTCCTTGATTGCGGGTTGTCTTGCTTTGCTACAAAAAAAAACAATTGGTTGAATAAACTTTTAATACATTTTAGTCGACATGCAGTTGAAGCTGATTTGTTTGGAGATCCGCCTATTCTCAAATAGAAATTAATTTATACTTTAATAGCATAAAAGATTGTTATACCATCTGTTGTAACATGTCACTTATCATGTTTTGCAAGTTATACCATTTCATACTTGCAATAAAAAAATTAGTTGCAATTAGCTTTTGAATAACCTGATAATATACAAATTTCCTATACTAGTGTCTATATATATTTGTCAAACTATTTCAAATATAATATTGAAAAATATAAAGTTCTAGATCTTATGACTCTATCTTGACTAATTAAAATAATTATATTGTTCATCAATTGTAGGATGACACATTAACTGGAACAGACTCCTCCGTTGATATAGCAACCAAAGAGAACATGGACAAATTGGTTGAAATAGGGAAAAGTTTATTGAAGAAACCAGTTTCAAGGGTAAATCTGCAGACAGGTCTATTTGAACAATGCAAAAATGGTGGCACAAATGAAGAAACTTTGAAAAGGTAATTCAATTCTCTTCTGAATATTACCATCTTATATAGTACTTATAAGTATATAGTAATACTAATACCATGAAAAGTATTTCGTGTTAATTATTGAATTGATCATATTATCTTTGCTAGGTTTGCGAAGTTACTTTCAGAAGAAAAAAGACTCAGGGATTTCAAGTCACCTCATACAAACAAAACCTCAGAGTAGCAAATCAGTTGTTTGGAGCACACAAGATCATCCTTGTCTTTAATTAGTTTTGTATATACTTTAAAGCTTTAATTTGTTATAGATGATGTGTAAAATTCAATTCATGTTTGATGTACAGTGTAATTCAATTTGTGTGTTATAAAAAACTGTAAAATAAAGTATAAAATTCTTGTTACCATACGTCCATTTTCGTAAGGTAGGTCCATTAAAGAGGTAAAAGCTCTTTATCAAAATATTCTTCATCTTTGAATCTCAAATTTGAGACCTCCGTTAAAGGATGTAAGCGTCTCTAAGTCTTAACCATTCCACCTCACTCCCAAGTGATAATCTTATTTATAATCTTAACTGATGGCTGCTAGGAGTTTTTGCATATGTGAAGTTTAGGGAATTAATTGGAGTATAATTCTTTTTTATTACAAAAGTTCTTGACTTTTGAAAACAACCTAATTTTAAGTGTTTAACAACCACAAACAGCAAATCTGCAACACCTTAGCTCCAACGAGTTGGAGTCGCGACGTGAATCTTTACGAACCTTTCAATTTGACGTTTCTTTTTATAACCATCCGGTATCTAGTATCACGCGTGCAAAAATTGCTCTATTGATTAGTATATTCTGTTCTTCTCTGACATCTCTATAAATTTAGTACAGATTAATATAGTACGTTTTTGCTCAGAATGAATTTTGGAAAACGTTTAAGAATTACGTTTTGAAAAATTCGGTAGTCAATCATGTCAATTGTTTAAATTTGGAACACGTTTATAAGGTTAAGAACTACTTTTTGCAAAATTCATTAGTCAAAATCATGTCACCTTGCATTTCTTTATTTTTTTCCCTCAATTTTCGGAATTCGGCATATATTTTTCAAAAATAACGTAAAATAATTGGTGTTAGGATTGCTTCATTAGGAAGTGAAATAGACCGTAATTCTATAGGTTTGAATGGGTCCAACGATATTGACAGGCTTCTAAGTTGACATAATTTATGAAAAAAGGAGGAGCACATGTCACCTTACAGCTTGTGTGGATGATTGTTACCTATTGTATCGTATTGTATTATTACTTTAAATATAATATTTATTTTAATTTTTATTTAAATTTTATTATATCGTATCGTTAAATCTGTCGTTACATAACGATGAAATGTGTCACTTTATGTAACGATCGATTTTGTGTGGTCACGTCGTTACCTTATTTTTTTCTCTTAATCTCACCCTTTATTATTATTAAATTATTTTATTTTATCATTTATACCTATCTTTTTATATAGTAATTTTACCTTGTATCATAATTTTTCTTTATAACATTGCAAGTTTATTCTTCATATTGCTGGTGCGTGATATCATGAAACGATGGCAAACGACACAATCTATCCAAACATTGTATTTATCAAACGATACAGTACAATACAATACAATACGATACGATACATTATGAAATAATGCGTAACAACCATCCAAACAAGCTGTTAAATAATCCAACATCGAAATAAGAAAAGAAAGTGAAGAACTTTATATGACATAATACAAGTTCAGATGATATGTGTGCGGTTGGGCTCGATGATCGCAAGGTCTGTTGGTCTTCATTCTTCAATAGATTGAATCACACTTATAACACATATATCAGCAGATTATCATATTATTTGCATAAACTATGGCTAGGGGTGTACAAACCGAATCGAAAAGTCGCACTAAACCGAAAAGTCAAATCAAATAAATTAAAACGTTTAATTACGTTTGGTTTGGTTTGATTTGGTATCGAGTAAAAAAAAAATCAGAATCAAATCGACATATAAATATGTAATTTTTATATATATATTAAGAATTTTCATAGAATTTTCTTTAAAAAAGTGTCTAAAAATATTTGTGGTTCCCTTATGAGATATAATATTTAGTTAAATATGAAGTGCTCTATTTTTATAAACTTAAAATAATGGGTTGCATATGATCATTTTCTTATCAAGTGTTAGTGAAATGCATCAATCTCTTTGTTCTTCCATATTCATATGTCAAGATCTATTAAATTCTTATATCTTTTTCGAATTTGAAGTGATATTTCAATCACTTAAAATTAAATAGAACATACCATTATATAGGTAGATTTTTATGTTTAACTATTAAATTCAGTTAACCTTGAAAGTGTACTTCAATGAAAAATTATTATCAGACGACTGAAAAAATAACTATCATATGTTACTACGAAAAATATCCCATAAGAACATGTTATTGTCAATTTTGTCAATTTTTACTAAACATATATTTATTTATAAAAAATTTAACAAAGTAAGATTGAAATAATATATATGTAACTGAAAAATACGAAAAAATCCGACAAAATCAAACCAATCCAAACCGACATAATTAGTTTGATTTGATTTTGATAAAAATTGAACCAACCCGGTCCATGTACACCCCTAACCGTGACATTCAACTGATTATGCGATGGTCAAATTACTCATATGTAGCATAACCACAAATAACTTATCTTATAGTTTTGTTCTTATCTTTTTCTGTTCAGCCTGTTTTATTCGTGTTTAAAAAAAACGTGGAACAGATGTACTTTAGCTTACAAAATATCAAAGTGGCCTTCAGCAACAACTTGCACCCTCGAAAACAAAATTAGGATATGTCAATGTACTGACATAATCATAATTAGCGTATTTCTTCAGGAAGGATAGAGAATATAAATACTTTTTATATGAACATGAGTGCATTTAGTTTCAGCAACAGATTGTAGTTTGCAACCCGAAAACAAAATAGTGATATTTACACAAATAGGTGGTTGGATTCACTATTTACTTTTTTAGTCGGTATACACAAGTATACACTAATTATATATAATTATAAACGTATTAAATATGGATTATACATTTACAGAGGCAGAGCTAGGATTTGAAGTTTGTGGATTCTGAACATGACACCGAACCTATAGCATATTTTGTTTAGGCAAATTAAACTACTAGACATGCCTAGTAGCTATTTTGTTAATAACTAGCTTTATGGTACGCGCTTTGCGCGTGTACTTGTATCAATGAATGCTAAATTTAGAAGATATAAATATTACTTCCTCTATTTTAATTTGCATAATACATTTTTCTTATTAAAATAAGATAGACAGATAGATAGATCCGTGTACATTTTTGTTGTTGTGGACAATACATACAGTTAAAATTAAACAAAGATCTAATGTTAATTGTTTTTAGTCCTTTTATATTAAAAAAATATAATTTTCGATTGGCGACTTTAAATAATTTTGATACATGGTTTTAACTTTGTGAGTTATTTCGATTTTAAATAATTTTGATACATGATTTCAACTTTGTGAGTTATAATTTTTTTTCTGTTTTTTTCTTTTATGTCAAATATAAATAAAATTTAATGTCTTCATCTTTTAGAAAATACAATTTCACCAACCAGAACTTAGTTAATTTTGCTAGTAAACTCATGAGTTTATTGATTAGTGCAACTTCAGTACTAACATCTGTAACGGTAATCATTTCATTTACCAATTGATGTGATTTCTGACATTGATCAATTATTTGTTTGATTAGAGTTACGTTCTTGTTGTTAAAATAAATGTTTCATATAACTAATAAGTTCACCATTTTTTACCTATTTAAATGCTCTTCATTACTAATAAATATTTCCTTTGTCTCAAACTATTTATCGTATTTCTCTATTACAAACACCTAAAGAAAATATTATTTCAAAGGATTTTTTTAACTATTTAACCCTTATTATGTCATAAATATAATATCTCTTCGTTGAACATTTACTTAATTTATGTGCCATCTCCATCTTCAAGAACAATTACTACTAAGAATATAACAAAAACAAATTAGTTTGAAACAATTACTTCTAAAATGACAAATAATTTGAAACATCTATTTTTAGAATTACGATAAATAACTTGAGATGGAGGGAGTAGAAATTAATTCCCTTATATTAATTATATATTGGCTTATTTTAACTCTAATTCTCATCTAGCTTGACTTTTAGAATATCGATAGTACTTAGAAATAAAAAGAAGAATTAATAATAGTAGTTTTTTTCTTCAAATTAAAAAGTAGTAATAGTTCGTCTCATTTTTTTTTTGCCTTTAATGTCTTGAATCCCAATTTAATGCTTAGTGGTGAGACATTAATACTTTGAAATTTGAATTCCTAAAACGTATTTCAATGTCAGAATTAGTTCTTATTTAGTTAAAAAAATAGATGGTTTTTATTCCTAAAACGTATTTCATTTTGAAAAAAAATAGATGGTTTTTTTTTTGAGTCTAATGAAAGTTTTTCGTTGGCACAATCACCTTAATAAATGTGCAGGATGAGCACGATACAAAACAAACCCTTTTCAATAATAACAAAGATCCCTTTTGAGTTGCGATTATGGTGGAATGACTTAGGCAAGGAAGGGCAAGACAAAGTAAAGAAGTATCTGAAAGATCTCCCGGATTTACTAGACATTCAGCCTCGGGGTGATATTATCAGATCATTGGTCACTTGCTGGGATTCAGCACATAATGTATTTCATTTCTCGGACTTTGAGCTCACCCCGACATTGGAAGAAATAGCGGGATACATCGGAAGTGATGAAGCTCCGTTAAGGTTAAAGTACTTGATTACACCTAGGGCCGTCACGGTACACCGGTTTCTGGATTTCCTAAAAATACCCCGAACATTTCACCATCCAGATTTTGCCAAAGGTTTCTGCAGTCTCCACCTCATATATGCTAGATACGGCCACGTGGGCGGGTTCAATAAGCCAGACTTCAAACTATGCAGTAGAGGTAACCGACAAAAGTGGGACGAACACAGGCTGGTAGCTTTTATGACGGCTTTTTTGGGTCTTATAGTGTTCCCAAGGAAAGACGGAAACATCGATCTAAAAGTAATAGGGGTCGTCAGTACTTTGCTCACCCAAGATAAAAGTACTCTGGCGCCTATGATTATGGCTGACATCTTCCGGGCTCTCACTGCTTGCCGAGCCAGAGACGACTTTTTCGAAGGATGTAACCTATTGTTTCAAATGTAGATGACCGATCATTTATGCCACCGCTCCCCGCTCTTGGGTTACGGTTCGCCCGAGAAAACTTGTATTGGAGAATTCTACACAAGAATCAAAGGGTTTAGTCTACCTGAGGGAGTCACAGCTTGGACGTCATTTTTCCGAACTCTCACTGCCAACCAAATCCAATGGACGCTCGGATGGTTGCCTGTTGAAGAAATCATATACATTCTGGCAACCAGGCCCCACTTTCTGTTGATGGGACTTAAAAGCATCCAACTCTATGCACCGTATCGGGTTTTGAGGCAACTTGGGAGGTATCAAGTAGTGCCGAAAGATAAAGACTTGAGTACCCAAGTGATTGAAATCAGTCCGGACGGTCGTTTCCCCGAAGAAGAAGTTCGCCAAATCTGGAGTGAGTGCCAACATCTGACAGCAAACACTTGTATGATGGATACGGCTAAAGGGGAAGTTGCTCCGGGGTATCACGCTTGGTTTAGAGGTGACATGTCCTGCGAGAGACCAGCTAAAAGACCTCATCTCAAAGATTTCGTTCAGTCATCCAAAAAGCAATGGAACTGGTTAGCAAAGGAAAAGGGTTATCGGGCAGAGATCGGTGATTTGAAGCAACAGGTTGACAGTCTGAAATTCAATAACAGTATGCAAATCGCTGCGGATCGAGGCGAAAAGAATAGATTGACCCAAGAAAATGAAGAACTTGGGGCCCAAATCCAGAAATTGAGATTGGCTCTTGATAAACAACCAAGGAGTCGATCAGACGAGCAGATGATAAAAGGGTTGAAAAATGAAGTCAGGGAATGGCGAGATGGTTTAGAAGAGTCTAAAAACGTCATGGCAGAGCTCAAGGTACAGTGGGGTACAAGAGCAGATAAGCATCGCCGATACTTGAATCAATTGAAACGCGACCCCGAGAAAACTGTTGCCAAAATGAAGAGAGAGATGGATACACTTGAGGTTAAAGCAGTTAAGCAGGCCGAGGATTTCCAAATTGAGAGCAGATACTGTTACGACTTGTTGGCCAAAATGAAGGTAGAAGTGCGGCAATTGAAGAATCAACATATGCAGAATTCTTAGGTTTTAAAAACGTGCAGTGATCATATAAAACGCCTGCTCATAGAGAAGAAGCAAACCAGAGATAAGATCAGGATCATTGCCAACGCCATCATCAGACGGTGTCTACGGTGTGAAAACATGACCGACATTACCGTTCTCTCGGTAGTGATGGGTTATGTCAAGTAGACCATGCATGAGCTGGAACAATTTGAAAGGGATCTCACACCTAGGACCGCGGCGAGGCCGAACGATGCCCCGCGGGCGCCGATTCTCGAAACCTTAATGTATTCATAGGTCGAGTCTATCCGTCTTTTGCATCAAGGTGTATTAGTCTGTTGAGTCCGTACTTTTTTCAAGGCTTGTTATTTTTCTTTTTTCAAGAATGTTAGTTTGTAATAGATTGTTCAGTAATAAAATGTGTGCTTCTTTTTCACTCATCTATTTTGAACTACGTAATGATCTGATTCACGCGGCATCGTGATACGTAGGCAATCCTCATTGGATCCGGTCACATTTTAACTGCAAATATTGAAAACAGTGATAAAAAAAAGAAAAAAATATAAAGAAAAATGAAAAAAAACAAAACAATAAAGGGAAGACTAAAAGAAGCTGGAATGACGCATGCCTTCGTTGCAAACATGTAGGAATTCACTTAACTGTATAGGTGCATCATGCCCCAACGTGAGATTACCTATCTGTTATTTGTTTCGAACTAACCGTTCGTTTGTCGTTGAGTCCTTCCAGGTTTTAGAAAAGGCGGTTGGTTTGGTGAAGGTCTGGCCTCACATTCATACTTCACGAGGTCGAAAGGGAGTGTTCAATTACCTGTTGTTAAGTCAAGAGGGGGTACTCACACTTACTTCACAAGATCAAAGGGAAGCATAGAAATGTCTTCAGAAATTCCTTTGCCGACACTTCCTGTTTCCGAGGAGAGTTCAATCTCGGCTGTCCTCACGCCTGAATCTGCAACTGCGGAAGAAAATAGAATCTTGCGGCTCCGCATGTTGGAAATGTTGGATGACTGGAGTAACGGAAAAGAGCCACCAAGTGTTATCCCTGGGTTCCCTGAGTTGTTCTCCAGGACAAGTGGGACTTCTAACGTCCCCATAAGCTATCCGGCTACCCCATTCGGGTACCCAGCCATTTCGGCTTTCTCTGCTGGATCGTCCTCTGATTCTTATCCCCGGATGTCAACAACAGTGTAGCTACAAACATCTTTACTGCACCTCCCTGTCCGATCGTGGCACAACCCGCTACACACAAGCCAAATTTTGACTCATCCTCATTCACATTCCAAGCACCATCCTTCTCACTGGAACCAACTCGGTTCGCCACCGGCACTCATCCTCCACAGCCTCAATACGAGTTTGCACCTGGGCAGGATCAAAACCCCAAAACTGCTGAACAAGATGAGATGGCAAAAAGAATGAGGAGCCTTGAACAGAGTTTGAAAAACATGCAAGGTTTAAGCGGACAGAAGAGTGTCTCCTATACCGATCTATGCATGTTCCCTCACGTGCACCTACCCGTGGGTTTCAAAACCCCAAATTTTAAGAAGTATGACGGGCACAGCGACCCCATTGCTCATCTCAAGAAATGTTGCAACCAATTGCGGGGAGCCGGCGGCAAAGAGGAATTGCTAATGGCATACTTCGGGGAAAGTCTGGTAGGAATAGCCTCAGAATGGTATATGGACCAAGACATATCTCGATGGCATATACGGGATGATCTCGCCAGAGATTTTGTGAGACAATTCCAGTATAACATCGACATTGCACCAGATCGAAATTCTCTGTCAAACTTGAAGAAGAAACCTTCAGAGAATATGCTATTAAGTGGCGCGAGCAGGCATCGAGAGTAAAACCTCCCATGGACGAGATAGAAATGGTCACCACTTTTCTCCAAGCTCAAGAATCAGACTATTTCCAGAATATGATGTCAGCCATGGGAAAGCCTTTAGCGGAAGCAATCAAGATCGGGGAGATGGTGGAGAACGGTTTGAAAACGGGTAGAATCTTAAGTCAGGCAGCCATAAGGGCAACCTCCCAAGCCGTCCAGAGCGGGTCCGGATGAATGGCAAGAGGGAAGAAAAAGGAAGAAACGTCCATGGCAGCATCAGAAGCAAGGGAATATCGTAATCCCAGGCCCCGTTTTCCAGAAAGAACCCCACAACACTACTACCCCCACCAAAATGTGACATATGCTCCTCAACCCTACATGGTCATGAATACCCAGCCCTATGTCCATCCGCCACAGCAAGCCAATCGAGGCCAAGCTCCACCTCCCAGAAATCAGCCTCCCTACCGCAACCACTATAATCCACAGCCTCCTCAAAATAACTTCCGCCCTCAGGAACCACCTAGAAGACGGACTTTCACACCCATCGGTGAACCATATTCTACTTTGTTCCCAAAGCTAGTCCAGTTGGGTTTCCTGCAGCCAGTCCCTCAAACAAGGCACAATCCGGCATCACCTACTTACAAAGCTGGTGTTAGATGCGCCTATCATTCAGGAGCGGAAGGGCATGATACAAATGACTGCTGGGCTTTGAGAAGGGTAGTCGAGAATTTAATAGAGCAGGGGAAAATAGTACTAAGGGACGAGGAGGTCCCAAATGTGACTAACAATCCGTTGCCTGCTCACAATAACGGGCCGCTGATTGGAATGATCTGCGAAGACAAAGAATTTGATCCTACTTTAAAAGCTATAATTGCCATCGTTGATGCAGGGAAAAGGCCTAAAGCCACCCCGAAGCTAGAGAAAGGGGAAAAGAAGGTCAGTACTGTCGAGGGCAAGCCCGAAGAGAAGGTGGAGAAAAAAACAGTGACGATGGTGCCTGTGAGGAATGAAGTTCTTTACGTTCCACGAGGTCGAGCAGAGAAGCCGCAGAGTTTCGAAGTCAAAAGGGCAAAACCAATGTACGTACCAAAAGGGGCCTATGTGTTACGGGGGATGATTCAATCACCTCGGCTGAATGAGCCTGTGGTTATCGGACGCGTGCCACAGAAGCCGATGACAAACCCGTCCACAGTACCGTGGAACTATCAAAGAACGTTGGTTACGTACAAAGGCAGAGAAGTCACGGGAGAACTTCCGAAAAATACTTTCATTCGAAGGTATTCGAACACTCAAGAGCTAAACAACGCCACACGGAGACGCTTCCCACCAAAGAAGCCTGTAAGCGTTGAAGAAGCGGAAGTTTTCTTCCAAAAGATGAAAATGCCAAACTACGAAGTGGTAGATCAACTACGCAAGTGCCCCGAGCAAGTGTCCATGCTATCTCTGCTGATGAGGTCGGCCGAACACCAAAAGATCTTGCTCAACACCCTGAACGAAGCATACATACCAGTTGAAACTTCAGTCAAACAACTGGAACGAATGATGTAGAGGTTCTTCGCCATTAACCAGGTCTCTTTAAGCAAGAACGACTTACCTCCAGAGGGAGCAGCTCACAACAAAGCCTTACATCTGACAGTTAAATGCGAAGACTACTATGTCAAGCGGGTAATGTTGGATGGAGGTTCAGGTGTTGACATTTGTCCGCTCTCCACACTACAGAGAATGGAAATTGGGACCGGAAGAATTCGCCCCAATAATGTCTGCGTAAGGGCTTTTGATGGCGTCAAGAGGGATACCCTCGGGGAAATAGACTTGGTGTTGACTATAGGACCAGTGGAGTTTGAAATAACTTTCCAGGTGCTTGACATGGATACGTCTTACAATTTTCTCCTCGGCAGACCTTGGATTCATGCGGCAGGGGCTGTGCCTTCCACTCTTCACCAAATGGTGAAGTTTGAGTACGAAGACCGGGAAATTGTGGTCCACGGAGAAGACGAACAGTCTATTTATCGGGACCCATCCATCCCATATCTTGAACCAAGGGAAGGGAGCGAGCACACGGTTTATCAGGCTTTCGAAGTTGTGCTAGCAGAGCAGTATGAAGAAGGAAGACCTTCCCCCAGCCTTTATTATCCAACGCCTCAATCATGGTGGCTAAAGAAATGATCCGACATGGATTCAGGCCAGGGAAAGGGCTCGGACGAACACTGCAAGGAATAACGGAGCCCATCACCTTGCCTTCCACCAAGAAACGTTTTGGGATAGGTTTTCAACCCACTCCAAAAGATGAAGAGTGGGCAAAGAAGAGGAAAAATGAGGGTTGGAAGCTGCCTCAGCCATTGCCGGATTTATATGAAACTTTCGTCGGACCGAAATACATCGAAGAAGAAGACGATGAGGTTTTCACGGCCGAAGAGATCGAGGAGATATGTGGGGCAATGAGAGAAATGCTCTGTGAAGCTCACGTGGTTCAACTAGGAGAAGGCACCAGCACCGCTGAGATGCTATATGTGGGGCCAAATGCCAAATTTCGAAACTGGGAGGCCACGCCATTCCCTACTAGACAGGAGTCCGGGTAGACCTGTCCTGCCACCCTTTCTGCATCACGAGTTATCCCCAGGATATAACTTGGATTTTTTTCCCCCTTCAATTGTTGTTTTGAATTCCTGAGCTATAAATATTGTTATCTTCCAAATTCCAAGAAAATAAAAATCATTGTTTTCTCATTTTTTCCTTTGTTCTGATTTTTGTTATTTTTCCTTTATTTTTTCTTTCAGTTATAATATTGCGGCTTTAAATAATATGACATGCTTGCGGACTTCACGCCCAGATCACAACGAGCTATTTAATTGTGAAATAATGAACCAAGAACCAGAATATGACGAAGAAGAGACTTTTAGGGAAATAAACCGAGAATTGGAACACTTTGAGAATAAACCTAAGCCGAATCTGAATGACACTGAACCGGTTAATTTGGGAACTCCTGAAGAAATCCGAGAGACCAAAATAAGCATTCACACGGACGAGAAAATGCGAGACACGATAATTCAACTCCTTTTTGAATTTAAAGATGTGTTTTCTTGGTCATACGATGACATGCCAGGATTAGGTGTTGATCTAGTGGTGCATAAATTGCCAATTCACCCTGATTGTCCTCCAGTTCAACCAAGGCAAAGAAAGTTCAAAACTGATGTCAGTGACAAAATTAAAGAAGAGATCACCAAGCAGCTGAAAACGGGAGTAATTCGGGTAGTCCAGTACACCACGCGGTTGGCGAATGTAGTTCCAGTGCCGAAAAAAGATGGGAAGACTCGGGTATGTGTGGATTATCAAGACTTGAATAGGGCGAGTCCCAAAGACAATTTCCCATTGCCCAACATCCACATCCTTGTTGATAATTGCGCCAAACATGAGATACAGTCTTTTGTAGATTGTTACGCTGGGTATCATCAGGTGTTGATGGATGAAGAAGACGCCAAGAAGACTGCTTTCACTACACCTTGGGGCACTTACTGTTATCGGGTTATGCCATGTGGTCTGAAGAATGCTGGGGCAACTTACATGAGGGCCATGACTGCCATTTTTCATGACATGATGCATCAAGAAATAGAGGTGTATGTGGACGACGTGATAGTCAAGTCCAGGACGCGGGACAATCATATCCAAGACTTGAGGAAATTCTTCGAGAGACTGAGGAAGTACGACTTGAAGCTGAACCCAGCCAAATGCGCTTTCGGGGTCCCATCAGGCAAGCTTTTGGGTTTCATAGTAAGCAGGAGAGGTATCGAATTAGATCCAACAAAGATAAAATCAATTAGAGATCTGCCTCCCCCAAGAACAAAGAAAGACATGATCTCATGGGCAGGTTAAACTACATTAGTCGATTCATTGCCCAGCTGACTAGCACGTGTGAGCCCATATTTAAGTTGTTGAGGAAAGATGCAGCGATCAAATGGACGGCTGAGTGTCAAGAAGCTTTTGACAAAATCAAAGAATATCTTTCAAATCCCCCAGTTTTGGTCCCACCAGAGCCAGAGAGACCCCTGTTCTTGTATCTGACAGTCTTGGAAAATTCTTTCGGTTGCGTCCTCGGGCAGCATGACATAACCGGAAAGAAGGAGCAAGCGATCTACTACTTGAGCAAGAAATTCACCGGCTATGAGGCCAAGTACACTCTGCTGGAAAGAACGTGTTGTGCTTTGACGTGGGTTGCTCAAAAATTGAGACATTATCTCCAAGCTCACACTACTTACCTCATAAGCAGGCTGGATCCTTTGAAGTACATATTTCAGAAACCAATGCCTACTGGAAGACTGGCCAAGTGGCAAATCTTGCTTACTAAATTTGACATAGTCTATGTCACCCGCACGACAATGAAAGCCCAGGCATTAGCAGATCATTTGGCCGAAAACCCGGTTGATGAAGAATACCAACCGTTGAGTACTTATTTTCCGGATGAAGAAATAAACACCGTACAAGTAGTCTCGGAAAACGCTCATGATTGGAAGATGTTCTTTGATGGGGCCGTAAACGCCAAAGGTGTAGGAATTGGGGCAATTTTGATCTCACCCTCTGGTCAGCACTACCCTGCTACAACTAGACTGCGCTTCTTTTGCACGAACAATACAACTGAATATGAAGCCTGCATCATGGTCATGCATATGGCGATCGATCAAGATGTTGAAGATTTATTGATTATGGGAGATTCTGACCTGATTATCCGGCAAGCCCAAGGTGAATGGGAAACTCAGGATGTCAAGCTTATTCCTTACCGACAACACGTGGAGGACCTCGGCAAGCATTTTAAATCAATAGAGTTTAGGTATATCCCGCAGTGTCACAATGAACTAGCGGATGCATTTGCTACCTTAGCTTCAATGTTACCGTACCCAGGCAACGCCCACGTCGATCCCTTGGAAATCCAAATCAGGGAAAGACACGGTTACTGTAACGTAATCGAGGCAGGATCGTGTACACAGCCATGGTACCATGATATCAAGAGGTTCTTGAAGACACAAGAATACCTCGAGCAAGCTACTAGAGATCAAAAGAGAACCATTAGGCGGCATGCAAGTGGTTTCTTTTTGAGCGGCGAGTTATTGTATAAAAGGACCCCGGACCTCAATCTGCTAAGATGTGTTGACGCCGAGGAGGCGGGAAAGATCATGCATGAAGTACACGCAGGAGTGTGCGGGCCCCACATGAACGGGTATGTTTTGGCAAAGAAAATCCTTCGAGCAGGTTATTACTGGATGACCATGGAAAAGGACTGTTTCAGCTTCGTTCGAAAGTGTCATCGGTGTCAGGTGCACGGTGATTTGATCCATATGCCCCTTACAGAACTGCATCCCATGTCTGCACCTTGGCCATTCGTTGCTTGGGGTATGGACGTCATTGGTCCGATCGAGCCAAAGGCCTCAAATGGACACAGATTTATATTGGTTGCTATTGACTATTTCACAAAATGGGTGGAAGCTGTCACTCTCAAGTCGGTCACTAAAAAGGCTGTAGTGGATTTTGTGCATTCAAATCTTATTTGTCGTTTTGGTATTCCTGCGACTATCATCACAGATAACGCGGCAAACCTGAATAGTCACTTGATGGGGGATGTATGCGAACAGTTCAAAATAACGCATAGGAATTCCACTCCTTATCGGCCCAAGGACAATGGCGCTGTGGAAGCAGCAAACAAGAACATCAAGAAGATTTTGAGGAAGACGATCCAGGGTTCCCGACAGTGGCATGAACTGTTACCCTTTGCATTGTTGGGATATCGCACTACGGTACGCACGTCAGTAGGAGCAACCCCTTATCTTTTGGTTTATGGGACCGAGGCTGTGATACCAGCAGAGGTAGAAATTACTTCGCTCCGAACCATTGTCGAAGCAGAAATTGAAGATAGCGAGTGGGTTAAGACTCGATTGGAGCAGTTGACTTTAATTGATGAGAAACGAATGGCTGCGGTTTGTCACGGGCAGTTGTACCAACGAAGAATGGCCCGTGCTTACAACAAGAAAGTCCGACCCAGGAATTTCGAAGTTGGTCAACTGGTACTGAGACGCATTCTGCCACATCACCAGGAAACGAAAGGAAAATTTGCTCCAAATTGGAAAGGCCCATACATCATCAGGAAGATATTGCCGAGAGAAGCGTTGTATCTAGGTGATATTGAAGGAAATGATCCTGAAACAGCAGTGAATGCGGATGCAGTCAAAAGGTACTATGTCTGAGTTATACTCCAGTGGTCCTGACACATTTGAAGGTTTTATTCCTACTACCCCAAACACTATCAACTCTCTCTACAAGCCCTTTGAGCCGGTTACATTTCTTTGGCTACCTATCAAAAAAAAAAAGAAAAAAAAAAGAGAAAAAAAACATTGATTGTTCCTGAACTACGTCTGACTTGATTCCGAAAGGATACGTAGGCAGCCTCTCTCTGGGGTTCAGTCACACCAAAATAAAATCCCATTTACCCTGAAATTGAAACCGGGGCACCCTAAACGGTTTAGAAGTTGTAGTTTCATCTACCATTCTTTTACCAAGCACAAGTCCTTCGGATCAATTACCAAAGTTAGGGGGAGCCAAGAGATATCACGATTGGAGGCTGGTACATTCAGAAGTGAGAGAAATAAAATGAGAGAGTCTTGTCGGTGAAAACCTTCGGGAACCGTGAGGCGACGGGAGTAGAGAAACCAAAATGAGAGAGAGCTTGTTTAGTAAAAACTCACAAAGAGTGCTATCAAGCGACAACAAGAAGAGAAATGAGAGAGGTCGACTAGCGAAAACCCGCAAAGGGCGCTGTCGGCCGAAAGGATGATTCCACCTCAGGAAGTCCTGGCAAAGTTCCACCGGTTTGGAAACATAGTTCCACTTTTGGTTCATGGGGAAATACAAGTTCGCGAAGGTCAGGCGTCCAGTCCAAAAAGCATGTCATGTCAATTCAAAGTCAACATGTTTCCCTCAGATAAGTCTTTCTTGTCCCGAAAGGGATACTTCTCTTCTAAAATTTGCTTTCTCCGTGCCTTGTTTTTACTTTTCTTTGAATCCCTTTCATTTTAACTCCAAGATATACTGGGAAGAATAGATGGCAGGACCGGTCTCACGGGTTTCCCTTTCGTAAGAAGTACATACCCCGCTTCAGTGGTACGTTTGTCCAAACCCGATGGATCATGATGTTGGCTGCATTCGAAGTAAAGCACCACACAAAAAAAAAGACAAATCCCCACAGGGTCTCCCTTTGCAAAAATCCCCACAGAACCTCCCTTTGTAAAAATTCCCCAAAGAGTCTGCCCCAGCTAATCCCCCAACGAGTCTGCCTTGTACAAATCCCCACAGAGTCTCCCCAATAAAAATCCCCACTGAAAATCCCCAAGCAGAACGGGATGGAAAAACCAAAGCCTTACAAGGCAAATCATCACAAAATCTGGAAACGCAAGTCTGAGTAGTCCAAAGGTTTTCGCCTGTGAATCCAATCAATGGCAGAGTTTCTCAACAGAAATAAGGATGCGACGAAGCAATTGGAACAATCAAGGTCACCGAACCAACCGCCATTTCCGAACTGACAATTGTTCTTTGTTTGGAAAATTGAAACAGGTGTGACCCAAAGCAATCGTACAAGAAGCAGGTTGTCGCCCAAAAAGAAAAGAAATACATGAGTGCAAGAAACGGCTCGGCAATAAGGAATCCACTCAAAAGGGAAGTTTCCCCAAAATTCTCTATTACATTTTACTAAAAGAAGAAAACTCAAAAAAGAGGGTCAGTTAGAATCACCGGAATTTTCCATTTAGCCAGCATTAGGGCTCCAACCCTGAACTGAGCATTTTACATTTAGCCAGCATTAGGGCTCCAACCCTAAACTGAGCATTTTTCTGTTTAGCCAACATTAGGGCTCCAACCCTGAACTGAGCATTTTTTCTGTTAGCCAGCATTAGGGCTCCAACCCTGAACTGAGCATTTTTCATTTAGCCAGCATTAGGGCTCCAACCCTGAACTGAGCATTTTTCCATTTAGCCAGCATTAGGGCCCCAACCCTGAACTGAGCATTTTTCTGTTAGCCAGCATTAGGGCTCCAACCCTGAACTGAGCATTTTTTCTGTTAGCCAGCATTAGGGCTCCAACCCTGAACTGAGCATTTTTCTGTTAGCCAGCATTAGGGCTCCAACCCTGAACTTAGCATTTTTCATTTAGCCAGCATTAGGGCTCCAACCCTGAACTGAGCATTTTTTCATTTAGCCAGCATTAGGGCCCCAATCCTGAACTGAGCATTTTTCTGTTAGCCAGCATTAAGGCTCCAACCCTGAACTGAGTGTTTTTTCATTTAGCCAGCATTAGGGCTTCAACCCTGAACTGAGCGTTTTTCCATTTAGCCAGCATTAGGGCTCCAACCCTGAACTGAGCATTTTTCATTTAACCAGCATTAGGGCTCCAACCCTGAACTGAGCATTTTTCCATTTAGCCAACATTAGGACTCCAACACTGAACTGAGCATTTTTCTGTTAGCCAGCATTAGGGCTCCAACCCTGAACTGAGCATTTGTCTGTTTAGCCAGCATTAGGGCTCCAACCGTGAACTGAGCGTTTTTTCATTTAGCCAGCATTGGGGCTCCAACCCTGAACTGAGCATTTGTCTGTTTAGCCAGCATTAGGGCTCCAACCCTGAACTGAGCATTTTTTCATTTAGCCAGCATTAGGGCTCCAACCCTGAACTGAGCATTTTTCATTTAGCCAGCATTAGGGCTCCAACCCTGAACTGAGCATTTTTCCATTTAGCCTGCATTAGGGCTCCAACCCTGAACTGAGCATTTTTCTGTTAGCCAGCATTAGGGCTCCAACCCTGAATTGAGCATCTTCCATTTAGCCAGCATTAGGACTCCAACCCTGAGCTGAGCATTTTTCTGTTAGCCAGCATTAGGGCTCCAACCCTGAACTGAGCATTTGTCTGTTTAGCCAGCATTAGGGCTCCAACCCTGAACTGAGCATTTTTCCATTTAGCCAGCATTAGGGCTCCAACCCTGAACTGAGCATTTGTCTGTTTAGCCAGCATTAGGGCTCCAACCCTGAACTGAGAGTTTTTTCATTTAGCCAGCATTAGGGCTCCAACCCTGAACTGAGCATTTTCCATTTAGCCAGCATTAGGGCTCCAACCCTGAACTGAGCATTTTCCATTTAGCCAGCATTAGGGCTCCAACCCTGAACTGAGCATTTTTCTGTTAGCCAGCATTAGGGCTCCAACCCTGAACTGAGCATTTTTCTGTTAGCCAGCATTAGGGCTCCAACCCTAAACTGAGCATCTTCCATTTAGCCAGCATTAGGGCTCCAACCCTGAACTGAGCATTTTTCTGTTAGCCAGCATTAGGGCTCCAACCCTGAACTTAGCATTTTTCATTTAGCCAGCATTAGGGCTCCAACCCTGAACTGAGCATTTTTTCATTTAGCCAGCATTAGGGCCCCAATCCTGAACTGAGCATTTTTCTGTTAGCCAGCATTAAGGCTCCAACCCTGAACTGAGTGTTTTTTCATTTAGCCAGCATTAGGGCTTCAACCCTGAACTGAGCGTTTTTCCATTTAGCCAGCATTAGGGCTCCAACCCTGAACTGAGCATTTTTCATTTAACCAGCATTAGGGCTCCAACCCTGAACTGAGCATTTTTCCATTTAGCCAACATTAGGACTCCAACACTGAACTGAGCATTTTTCTGTTAGCCAGCATTAGGGCTCCAACCCTGAACTGAGCATTTGTCTGTTTAGCCAGCATTAGGGCTCCAACCGTGAACTGAGCGTTTTTTCATTTAGCCAGCATTGGGGCTCCAACCCTGAACTGAGCATTTGTCTGTTTAGCCAGCAGTAGGGCTCCAACCCTGAACTGGGCGTTTTTTCATTTAGCCAGCATTAGGGCTTCAACCCTGAACTGAGCATTTTTCATTTAGCCAGCATTAGGGCTCCAACCCTGAACTGAGCATTTTTCCATTTAGCCTGCATTAGGGCTCCAACCCTGAACTGAGCATTTTTCTGTTAGCCAGCATTAGGGCTCCAACCCTGAATTGAGCATCTTCCATTTAGCCAGCATTAGGACTCCAACCCTGAGCTGAGCATTTTTCTGTTAGCCAGCATTAGGGCTCCAACCCTGAACTGAGCATTTGTCTGTTTAGCCAGCATTAGGGCTCCAACCCTGAACTGAGCATTTTTCCATTTAGCCAGCATTAGGGCTCCAACCCTGAACTGAGCATTTGTCTGTTTAGCCAGCATTAGGGCTCCAACCCTGAACTGAGAGTTTTTTCATTTAGCCAGCATTAGGTCTTCAACCCTGAACTGAGCATTTTTCCATTTAGCCAGCATTAGGGCTCCAACCCTGAACTGAGCATTTTTCATTTAGCTAGCATTAGGGCTCCAACTCTGAATTGAGCATTTTTCTGTTAGCCAGCATTAGGGCTCCAACCCTGAACTGAGCATTTTTCTGTTAGCCAGCATTAGGGCTCCAACCCTAAACTGAGCATCTTCCATTTAGCCAGCATTAGGGCTCCAACCCTGAACTGAGCATTTTTCTGTTAGCCAGCATTAGGGCTCCAACCCTGAACTGAGCATTTGTCTGTTTAGCCAGCATTAGGGCTCCAACCTTGAACTGAGCATTTTTTATTTAGCCAGCATTAGGGCTAAAACCCTGAACTGAGCGTTTTTCCATTTAGCCAGCATTAGGGCTCCAACCCTGAACTGAGCATTTTTTTGTTAGCCAGCATTAGGGCTTCAACCCTGAACTGAGCATTTTTCTATTAGCCAGCATTAGGGCTCCAATCCCTGAACTGAGCGTTTTTACCTTATGACGACATTAGGACTCCAATCCCTGAGTTGCGTTTTGTAGACTAGAGTTTTCCAATCCCCTCATCAATTCTGTAAGTTGTTATGGCGATTAATTCACGAAATTTTCCTAGTAAAACTGGCGCAGAAAAATTTCGTTCGTTTGTTTTGTTTGTCTTAGCAGGTCTGACCTCGAGGCTCATGGATCAAGACGACCTATGGGATGAGTCTCAATCCAGAATAAAGAAAAGAAGAAAAGGACAAAAAGAATATGTTCCGAGATATTGGAACAAACAAAGGGCAGATCGCTCCAAACTTGATCAAGGTCCCGAGTTCCGCCAATCCCGTCTCACTCAATATCGCAGAAATAAACAGGCGCCTACAACTTGCAAGCATCAAGATTTGGATCGAAGTCTACAAGCAGAATCAGCTAAGACCCAAGATCAAGTTGCAAAAGAATTATAGATAGGAATCTTGTAACTAGCGGTTGACAGGCATAAATAGTTAGTTCAGTTTAAATTTCCTTTTGTTGTAATAAGGTGTTCGGTAAGCAGTAGTGGAAACAACAATGGCAGTAACGGCAAGCATTGCAAATCCCATGGTAGTCCCAGCTACCAAAGTTTCCAGAACTACATTGACCTGATTCCTGTTTTGCCCAGGATATGTAGGAAATCTTTGAAGCGAAGATTCGGTCAAATCTTTCAAAATGTGCTTCACACGGAGTATTCCAATAGGCAAAAATCGCTCATATCCGCTCACTTTATCTTTGCACGAAAACTCTTCGTGTTTTCTGACAAAGAGGGGCAGCTGTGAGCACGTGATTTTTGTTTACGCGACAATCACTCCAAAAGAAATCAAAAATAATAACAAATGGTCTTGCTGTACAATTTTTGGAATTTACGTGACATTTTTGGTAGTTATTTGTGGTTTTGCCCATTCTTATTTAGTCTTATCAAACAAAAATACAAAAAATATGTCGTGTGTAATTAAACCATATTTCGGTTATTAAAAGGAAAATCATAAAATATGCAGCTGTTATTCTATTTGTCGTCCTTGAGTGATTTTATTTTTTATTGAATATTAATGTGTGTGATAGTTGTTTAATAATTGTATAGTTTTGTTTTACAATTTGGGTGGGATTTTTGGAAATTAAAGAAGAAAAGAAAGGGGTTTTCGGATTGGGCCAGTTTGAAGTAAATAAGAACAGGCCCAAACCGAAATAACCCAGTCCAAATCCCCTTTTGCCCAGTCCAATTAAGCTGGCCACACAACCGTCCAAATGACGTCATTGTGTCACATTCAATTTGGACCGTTAATCTCACTAGATTGACGATCCAGATCACTCACCCATAACCCCATACTCGACCCGTTATCCGGACCAACCCCGACCCCAATACTAAACCAAACGACACCGTTTGATTAACCCTTGGATCCAGGCCATTGATCTCGACTGATCTAACGGCCAAGATCAAACCATCCACCCCGTATATAAGCCCTCATCTCGTACCCCGCTCCCTATCCAAGCACCCCTCCCTCATCTTCGTCTCCCTCACCAGACCCAAACCCCACGAAACCCTAGCGCCGCCCCCCTTTCCCCTCACCATAAACCCGGCGGCAAGGACACCGGTGACCACCATCTTAACACCCTAGGACCACCTCGACCCCCTGAACACAGATCCACTAGCCGTGGGTCTCGAATCTTCCCCCACCATCTTGAATCTTCATTTGAAGATTCGAGCCGGACCTCGACCTACACCAAACCACCCCAAATCCATGCCAGGCACATACCAGGTATCCCCTTGACCATCCTCGTGACTAAACCAAGCTTGGTTTGTCCGAATCTACCCACAAATCCCAAAACCCCAAATCTGAAGATTCGAATCCTAGAACACAAGAATTTGTGGACTCTGTTTAGATTTAAATGGAAGTTTGGGGTCTAGTAGACCCTAATCGAAGTGTTCTCGGTCGAGAACACCCCGGGTAGGATCTGTCCGACCTCAAATGGGCAAATCAAGCTCGGGCCTGGGTCATCTGTGTTTAAGCTTTTCTGGTTTGTTCACTTTTCCCTTTTGTTTGTCTATTTAGTTTAGATTAGTTTATCGGCATGTTTATTTAGTTTGTTTGTTTATTTTGGGATTTCTATTGTCAGTTGTTCTCCATCTCCATAAGACCTTTTATTTGGTCGATTGTTTATTCTGTTATGATGAATCCGTATAGTAGTATACATATTTCAATTTGATTGATATCGTCGAATCAATAATGCCCGTAGTTTCCTTGTATCGTGCAAAATTGTCAAGAACAGTTTATGCCTTATTTGTGTTGTTTGATCGACTGTTTGTTTTGTGTTATAATTAGTATAGTCGAGTCGATATATGTCGTCAATCAGTTTCGATTTGGAATGGCTTTTATCTGACTCATAGGTTTGATTTGCTTATTGAAGTTTCTGAGAAGTAATTGCACTATGTTTAGCCTGTGTATTTGAACCAGGAATCACCTAAAGATTGGATAGTTGTTAGTGTTTAGCATAGATTGCAGATTGTAGTTCAAGTTAATGGCATGGGCAGCATGTGTTAGGAAGTTAGAGTAGAAATGGACAGCATGTCCTGTCAGGACATGCCCACACTGCCCATATTTGCTTAATTTAACAAAGACAGACCACTTTAGCAGTAAAGAAAGGGCCTGTCAGGGGAATCTCATGGGAAGGGACTTTATTTTAATATGTTGAGTGGAAAAACAGTAGGAGAACATGGGAGGGGGGGTTCATTTTGTTTAAACAGGCTGTTCGAATGGGCTGAGGAGAGGCTATAAAAACAGGAGGGTCTCCATTTGTAAAGGGAGGTTTTTTCAGCCATAAAAAGGGGTCCTAAAGAAAAAGGAGTTGAGTTTTGTTGGAAGACAATTCCATTTGGCTTTGGTTCAGTTCAAAGCCCCAGTAGCTGATACTGTTTTTTCTGGTTTGACTCCAATTTGTTGAAACTTCCTATGCAATCTACTGGTCCAACTTTGGTTTGAGTTCAAGTCCATTTTGAGTCTTGCAAGCTGTTTGTTGCTGTTTGTTTTCACAAATCTTTTTGGGTTTCGTTTGAGTTGTTCCTGGTGCATTTGGTTGCTGAAACTGCTGTGTCGCTGTTGCTGTTTGTTGTTTATCACTGCTGCTGCATTGCTCACTCCTCTTTTCCTGCTTGTTGTCCAATTTCCAGGTACACATTTTGAATCTCACCTTGATTTAACAGTAACAATGAGTATGAAATGAAAGACGCAAAGAACTCTTCAGTCATTGGGTGTTGTACCTATAGTCTTATAAATTGTCAATAAATTTGTGCAAATCTTTAGGCTGTAACTCAATAGGAAAATACAGCAGTTAGCTTCGTATCTAATTAAAAACTTAGTTAGTTTAATTATTGTGATTCACAATGGTTGAGTTTGTTTAGTTGTACGTATGATGTAATTATGTAATTTGTAAAAATGCACGAGTAGTTGGTATAGCAATAACTAGACTCCATCTTTGGTTATATTTTGTACATATGGTACTGTTTCTAATCTTGCCCAATGTAATATAGTTTCTTTTGTATCATTCGAGCCAACTTTATTAAATCTGATTTCGTTAGACAGTCTATAGAACCGTGTTCGAATTACTATTAGTAGCAGCTTTATAATAATTAATTCCACTAATTCAGCTTAAATAAGTTAATTCAAATTCAACTCGAAGAATGTTAGCATGAGTTTAGCATTTTACTAATCTCGTATGTAATTCTCTTCATTAAATTAGAAGCATGTTATCCCCTGGAATAAGGCGTGAAACCATTTCCCGCCTCATAAACAATTAATCAGATAATTAGCAAGAATCCGGAGTTGGCCAAGCATGCAATTTAATTAGAATGTATTTTCTTTCTTCCATTTCTTAGAGACGAATATAATAAAGATGTAGTCATTGTAGGTTCACCCGTTTCATCAAATGAGACGAGCCTCGCCAATTGAGATGCACAAACTGCGGGGTCCTCATAAATGTACATATTGAATACTTAGAATCTGGGATGGGTCATTTAGCGAATTTCATGACCCTCCCCAAAAAACAATAACGTGATAGTCTCTTTAGGCGCGTTTTAGTAATATTACTTTCTTAAATTCGGGTGCACATTTATGTGACCCAAATCCAAATCTCAACGGAGTCAAAATGTGTTAACAACTACGGGTGTATTGATTGTGATGTGGTTCGAGATGCGTTTTCACGACGTTGCAATTCTATAAAAATAATAATAATAAAAGCGGCTTAAACTTAATAAAAGCACATAAGTAATAACATGTCTTAAATCAGATATTTAGCCATTATAACAATTTAAGCGACCGTGCTAGAACCACGGGATTCGAGGGTGCCTAACACCTTCTCTCGGGTCAACAGAATTCCTTACTTAGAATTTCTGGTTCGCAGACTTCATTTGGAAAGTCGAAAATTTCCTCGATTTGGGATTCAAGATAAACCGGTGACTTGGGACACCAAAAGCCAAACCTTTCCCAAGTGGCGACTCTGAAATAAATAAATAATCCCATTTTCGAATATTGTCACTTAAATTGGAAAAACTCCCTCGCGCATTTACCCTCCGGGGCGGGCGCGCAAAAAGGAGGTGTGACAAACACAAACTAGTGTTTGCAACCACTAATTCAGAAATTAACCCAGAAAGAGGCCCAAATAACATTACTAGAAATTCATAGTGCCCCGTAGTGAGTTCTAAAAGTTGTTTTAGATATATCCTATTCTCTGATTCTTAACTGATGGTACCCCGACCTCAAGTCTATTTTTGAAAAGTACTTTGCACCCTGAAGTTGATCAAATAAATCATCAATTCTTGGTAGTGGGTACTTGTTCTTAATGGTAACTTTATTCAACTGCTGATAGTCAACGTACATTCTGAGAGACCCATCTTTCTTCTTGACAAACAGGACCGGGGCACCCTACGGTGAAACATTCGGCCTGATGAAGCCCTTGTCAAGGAGGTCTTTCAACTGTTCTCTCAACTCATTAAGTTCTGCTGGAGCCATCCTATAATGAGGTATAGATATAGGATGAGTGCCTAACATGAGATCGATGCTAAAGTCTATGATTCTTTCAAGAGAAAGTTCGGGAAGGTCGTCTAGGAAAACTTCTAGAAATTCTCTAACAACTGGTACAGACTAAAGAGTTGGTGGTTCAGATTCTGGATTAATGATTTGAGCCAAATAGGCGAGACACCCCCTGCTGATCATTCGTTGTGCCTTAAGGTAAGAAATAAACTTACCTACAAGCGATGTTGAACTATCCTTCCACTCTAAGATTTCTTCATTTGGACATTGAAACCCGATCTTAGCATGAAAATCTAGCATGGCATAGTAGGAAGACAATCAATCCATAACCATGATCACATCGAAATCCACTATTTCTAACTCTATGATATCGGCCTCGGTGTTGACCTTGGATTGAAAGTATGCAATCTCTATAGACTCTTGTTGCTTTTTTCTGACTCGCCAATTGGAGTTGACACTAGGAATGGCTCACTAAGTTGTTCAGGTTCTAGCTAAAGGTTAATTGCAAAGTATGGAGTCACGTACGAAAACGTTGAACCTGGATCAATTATGGCATAAGCATTATGTGAGCAAACTAGAAGTATACATGTAATGCCTCTACACTCTGACGATCAAGTTTATCTAACAAACGAGGTTGTCCCCCTCCCTAAGTAACTCGATCTGCACCTCTGCCTTCTATATGCCCGACCTAAATATGAGAACCACGAGCCTGAGGTAGTGCAACTATAGCAGCTGAGGAACTAGAAGGACAAGTTGATCCTCTACTGAAATTACGCTGCAACTATAGGTAGTTTGTCTTTATATGACCAATGTCTTTACAATAATAGCTATCGTAGAACTCGAGCTTGCACTGACCTGAAAGTTGCCGCTTACATGTACCACAAAGACCTTGCTGTTGTGAATGTTTCTCAACGTGACTCTAGCTATATGAGGATGGTGTCCTAAAATTCTTATTCTAGCGAGACTGGTTTTCATAACTCTGAGTACGTCTGAAGGAAGACCCACCACCTGACTGATGACTAGACTGAGTTAGTGCTAATGACCCCTTATTGAAGAAACCCCTTCCTCCTCCGCTAGATGTACTACTAAATTGGCTTACTGTCCGGGCTTTCTTATTATACTCTTTTTATTCTCTCCTTTGTTGTTTGTCTTTTTCTAATTGCTTGGCAAAACCCACAACATAAGAGACAGTTGTCATTCCTACTAGTACAGCTAATGTCGTATCCTTAATATGGTAAGCTAAATAGCCAACAGACCTGCGGATCCTTGCTTTTTCTATCTTAACCATGTGAGGAGCATGCTTAGACAAACTTATGAATTGCATGTAGTATTCTTGCACACTTTTATTTCCTTTCTTGAGCTACTCGAACTCTGTAGCCTTAGCTTCCCTATCCTCTTCTAGTATGAAATTAGCCATGAATGCCTCTTCAAATTCTTCCCAAGTAGGTGGAACGTAATCTTCATCTCTTTCTTTTTCTCACGTCTCAAACCAAGCAACAACCACATATCTAAGCTGGTAGGCAGCCAGCTCCATAGCTTCATCATCAAATGCCTTCATCACTCAGAAGGCTTTCTTGACACCCTCCAGCCACAACATTGGATCTTCATCAACTATAGCACCACGGAACAATGAAGGACTCAGCTTCAAAAATCCATTTACTCTTGAGGACTCATAACTGTTCTATCTATTTGATTGAGGTGGAATCTGAACTCTTCTCTCGTTGTAATTGGCCATGAAGGCTTTAAATATCTCCATAGTATTGTTGACAACATTAAACATCTGAGCCACCTCTAGAGATATAGTTGTTTGAGTCGGAACTATTATTGGGGTGGCATTGGATCTTAAGGTACTTGCTCATCACGATCCACCTATTCTTCATGTTCAACCCGCATTAATTGAACCCCTTTTGTGGATTTACCCTCTTTTTTCTGAGATGAAGCCTTCTTAGTTCAACCTTGAGCCACACTAGTAGCAATAGTTTCTTGAGTAGCATCCTAAGTGTCGGTGTCAGAGTTGCGAGTACGAGCCATTTCTGTGAGTTTTGTAGAAACTAATACATTAGATAATTTCTTAGAGGTAGGCTCTACTACACGATCTAAAGTATGTAAAAAATGAGACTTTTCCTAAATGATGGTAGCCTCCTATTTATATGTATGGTGAGCTTCATACCCATTACCGCACCCCCTTTTCCTCGCGAAGTCCTAGTTTCAACATTCATAGGGAACAACTCATTTTCTTTAGGGAATTGGGTATTTGAATTTGAAGAGTTGCCACCTAATGGATTTAAGGTGCGTTAGGACACATAGAGCAAATAACTCACGAAACCGGTTTGCATTACCAGAGACTTGAGTAAGGGCTCGAAATAACCTTGTGAGGAAGGTGTTAGGCACCCCTCGAGGTCCACAACGTTGGGTTCCGGCCAAACTCATTTTTTATGAATTAGTCATTTAACAGATAGGCAGTCTAAGCACATATATAAGATAAAGGGGATTTAACAGATAAGCAGTCTAAGCACACATATGCAAATAAGATGAGGGAAGTCCTAGGTTTGTTAGCCTATAGGATCACATCTGTACAATACCCGATAAACCTTCCTCAACCAGAGGGGTTACATGTGGCATTAGCGCACATGTTATCATATCCTTTACTACCCAATTACCCTCCTTTGGTCATAGCCTAAAGTGTTCTAGCAACCTTAAGATGTATCCTATGTGTGCACTACCCGTCCCTTTGCTTATATAGTCCCGGAGGTATTTAGGACTTCTAGTTAAGGTGGATCTAGACTCTCCTATAGTAATTAAAAGGAGAAAACTCTAGGCGACAAACAAAACACGTAGGACTGGACCAGGGATAGAACAGTTAAAAGGCTCACATTTTACCTTCACAAATAGAGCAAGCATGTGCACGTCTCAAACAAAAATGTTTCAGACACGTTTGTTTAAAAAGAATCCTAATAATAGGATATCCAGGTGAGCACAAATTAGAACATATGCAAATTTTTATTAAAGTGGGGAACCAATACTTAATTAGTTGCCTACTAATTTTAGAGGGGGCTTGCTGAATCTGGATAGTTAACAAAAACACAATTTTATAGTTTACAGGATTTTAATCGCCCTACAGACTTGCCTAGGCGTGTATCAGTGATGTCCTATGAACATGGTATCTAATTAATTGGAAGTACAATAAATCAGTAAACAATTTTGAACAGGCAGTTTGGTTCGTTAGACCCTATAGGCATGCTGTCTAGATGTGAGGACTGATTTTAGATAATGGAAACTAAGTGCAGCAATTAGTTTTAAAACCTCGTTGGCATGCAAAGATAGATTTTAAATTACAGGCAAACTGTCCAGAATGCAAGATTGATTTTACCCTATAAGCATGGTTTCTAAATGCTGAATATGCTGAAATCCTATTTAGCATGACTCCCAAATGCAGTAGATTGATTTGAAACTTATAGGCATGATATCAAAAAGTGCAAAACTGATTTTTAACCTATAGGCGTGGTATCTAGAATGCATGCGAATAGACAAACAACACAATGATATGATTTCTGATTGCAAAAGCTAATTTGAAACCTATAGACATGATATCTAGAATGCACACAAGTGATGAACAATTGCAATGTCCTATAGGCATGGTTTCTAGGATGTAAATACTGATTTCAAAACCTATAGGCATGATATCTACCCATTACCAACAAAAATATGTATAAGAGTTCCCCTAGTTTTATTAATTTCCCCAATATCTGTTTACAAAGTAACTAATATTACAAGCCAAATGTAAATAAATTATAGGAATGATAATAGTATACTATATGGAGTCTGGATAGGCCCAAAGCAAAACCTGGGGAACCAGGCCTTCAAACAGACTCAAATGCCACATCTCATAGTGCCAGGGAGGGTATCTTAGTGTGTCAAAGTTCCCAAAGGCTTCAAGGACCCAGGGCAGTGCTCACACCAAGGCCCCATTTAAAGATTAATAGCTTGTGCAGTGTGGAATAACCAGCCCCGGTGTGTCAAAGTTCAGAGGGGTATCATGGACTACAAAGCAATGCTCACACTGGAGGGGCAGGTCCCTAGATGTTTTAAGAATTTGAAGTGGATAGTGATTTACAAGAGTAATTTTGAGAAAAAGCAGTTTTAGACTTTCAGGAAACCAGAAGCAAACAAAGTCATTCAACTCATGGAACTTAGGTAAAGGTTCCAACAAACAAACAACATTTAGAAATGGTATTACTTAAATTTGTTATTACTAAGTGACCAAACACAAGGCAAGGCATGCTGAGGATCAAACAGCCACATACAAAAGGGAAGCAGGGATTGGGGAGTAGTGTTGGTCAGGAGTCTGTGAACATTTAGAACAAAAAGGCTAGTGGGAAGTAACATGCATAGATCCAATTTAGACATGAATAAACATGCAAATTTGCTGAAAGCAGAAACCCATAATTCTAATTAAAAAACAAAAGTAAACATGCTATTGTAGTAAACACATGTATTGGGCAGCAATAGGCATGCTAGGTCAGTAGACACATAGATTGAACATTAATAGACATGCTAGGAAACACATAGATAGACATGTTGTTGAACATACAGATTGAACAGAAGTAACCACATAGACTAGACAGAAGCAATCATGTTAGTAAACACATGGATTAAACAGAAGTAGACGTGCTAGTAAACACATAGATTGAACAGAAGTAAACATGCTAGTAAACACATAGTTTAATTGAATAACAACAATGGAGGCATATCAGTTGGAAATTTACAGTAGGAGAGTAAAGTAAATAGGATTCAAGATCTAGTCTTGGCTTCCAGTCGACTAGATAGTGCAACAGACAAATAGTAATAGATTTCAATAGAGAGAGAGAGCAAGAATTTTTAAGTATTTTTTGCTTAGGTTTGTGTGTGTGTGAACTATTGTCTATATATGAGAGGTAGAATGAGAGTGCATATATAGGAGTTGAATAGTGTAAGTAAATAAGGCAAGACAGGTAAATTTTGTAAATAAGGTAAGGGAAGTAATCAAATAATCAATCAAGCTTGATAGGGACAGAAAATTATGGGATTATACCCATAAATAACTATGCTTGAGTTTCAAATAAGGAAAGAAGTGGGTTTAACAACCAATTAGGGTTAGAACCCATAAATCAAGCAATGAATCACACAAATAAGGCAATCATAGGTAATTAGAGACCAATCAAGGGTCAATCAACCCATAAATAGGCAAGAGACGCCAATTAGGAACCTATGGATTAAGGAAAACAAGCATAAATCAATAAATTATTTCAGCAAACAATGGAACCCTAGATAATTTAGTTAATCCGTCAATTATTCAAACAATAACGGACAAAAATGTTGAAGTCAAACAATGAACAATCAAGCAATTGAAACAGGGTCATAGCCATGCGAGAAAGATTAAACAAAACATAAGAATCGCAGAAAATCTTTGCAAAAACAAAAGTAGAACCCTAAATTTTAAAAAAATACTTAGTGTTAATCCGACCAACAAATAACGAGAAAACCAAACCCTCATATAACAAAGTGCTTAAAACTCGATTAACAGTAAAGAAATAAGAGAAATTTTAAAGAAAAGTTGTTGGCGGTCTCAGAATCGCTTCAGATCTACAAATATCTGGATGGATTCATGTCCAAATTTAGGGTTTTGAAGAAAAAGGAAAGCGATAAAGAGAATCTGGCCTTGAACCATAGATTTGAACCATAAACATCGAGATAGTAACACTCACAGACATAGGCGGACCCTCGAAGAGTCTCGAACAAGATCTGGCTAGATCTCTTCGAGATCTTTCCATGAAATCACAAAATCGGGCAACCAGGAGAACTAGGAGACCAATAGAAGTCTCAAAAAGCCATGGAAATCCATGGAACGGGTAGGAATCGAAGATATTAGGGGTGGTTTTGGGTGGCGGCAGCTAGGGTTAGGGTTGGGTCTCAGAGAGAGAAGGAGAGGTTAGGGAATTTACGGCGGTTGTTTTGTGTGAAATGAACTAGGGTTAGGGGTATTTGGAAAATTTGAAAAAGGATAGGAATGATACAGACCGTTGATCTTAGAGATTAACAGTCACGATTGATCCTGGGGTTGGGGCGGATTGAATTCAATTGGTTTGGGCTGGGGTGGATTTTGGCCGGTTTTAATTGAATTGGGATCGAATTTGGGCTGTTTAATTAGGCTAGATACGAAAATAAAAAGGGCCATTTGTTAAATACACATTTAATTGATAAAAATTTTAAAAAATAATTAACAAATTATAAAAATTGATTTTCATGCCTAGAATATTTTAAAATAATTACTTAGCATTTAAAAAATATACAATGCTATTTTCTGTAAAGTAATGTAATAATACATGCATGAGCTATAATTGCAAAGTAATTGCAATTGTAACCCCAAAAAAATGCAAATATGGCTATTTGTGCAATAATTAACACTTAGTACAAATGTAAATGATAAAATTAAACCACAAAATTATTATTAAATTATTTGTGATGCAATTAGTAATTGTTTATATAAATAAAATTACTAGGATAAATTAATTAAAACCCTTAAAAGGCAGAAATTATGAAAAAATATTAATTGATGATAATGCATAGTTTTGGAGGTATATATGCATTTTGAAAAATATTATAGGAAAAAAATGGCTATCAGCAGCCGCCCCTCTTTACACAGAAAGGATGAAAGAGTTTTCGGATAAAGAAATGATGATCAATTTTGACTGAATGGGATGTTTTGAAAAATAGAGGTCGAACTGTGGTCTTTGAGCTGCCTACATATCCCTGGTTTTACAAGAATCAGGCCATGTGTAGTTCTGGACCCAACGGTGAATGAAACCGACAAATTATTATAGGAATATTCGTATATTTCGGAAAGAGTTCTTTCAGGGAGGATAGTATCAGATGGATTTATGCGGAGTTATGAATGTGAATATGAATTGTAACAGATGTATCGCATGATAGGTATCTGAACGATCATGGAGTGAAGGCGAGCAATTGATGGGAATCGGTTACGTTTGAAATAACAGCAAGGTATAAATGGTATGAGCGGAAACCGGAGTGAAAGTTGCTCTCGTTTGAAGAACGTTTACCACCTGGATTACCTACAAAACTTAAAACACAATGCATGCGAGCATATAGATGATGAAAATTACCTTTGGACCTTGAAAGATTACCTTTGGATAGTGCGGATAACGTCCTTAGACTATGATGTCCTAGGCCATGAATTGTGAGATAGGAGATTTGCAGGCCATGAAATGATGTTCTCGGAACATGAGGATGGTGCCTCTAAACCATGACGCTTTTGAATAATGTTGTGCAAGTATTGAGGGATCCTCGGGCCATGACATGGTGTCTTCCGGCTTTGAGGATGATGCCTTTAGACAATGACGCCTTTGGACAAGTTGGCGATATTTCAGCCCATAAGATGTAATAATATGATGCTAAAATCAACAAGACAAGGCTTAGTCTTGTGAGGTTGAGGGCAGAGCTTAGCCTGAAAGAGGACCAAATAGATGGTGCCGTAGAGACAGTGCTTAGTCTCGGCAAATAAAGACGATGATTGGCCTTATGAAAATAGGAGGCAGAGCTTAGCCTCATGCAAGATTCGGGACAGGGCTTAGTCCAATACAAATGGAAGGCAGAGCTTAGCCTTATGCAGATATGGAGGCAGGGCTTAGCCTCATGCAGATGGAGACAAAGCTTAGTCTCATGCAAGATTTGGGATAGGGCTTAGTCCAATGCAAATGGAAGGCAGTGCTTGGCCTTATGCAAAATGGAGGCAGGGCTTAACCTCATGCAGTATTTGGGACATGGCTTAGTATTATGCAAATGGAAGGCAGATCTTAGCCTTATGCAGATATGGAGGCAGGGCTTAGCCTCATGCAAGATTTGAGACATGGCTTAGTCTCATGCAGAGAGAAGTCAATGCTTAGCCTTATGCAAATATGGAGGCAGGGCTTAGTCCATACAAAGATTTGAGACAGGGCTTAGTCTCATTGATCGAGGCCAACCCTGCACTACTATTGAGTAGCAAGAGAGGGTCGAAGCAGTTTTTACCCGATTAAGGTCGGGATCGATTTCCACAGGGAGCTAGAAGTTGGAGTCGGGTGTCTATCTAAAGTGGAGTTGTGTAAGTGTTCCAAATTTCACTTCTAAACATTTTTGGGTTTTGATTTACTTCTAATTATATAAACTACAATACACAATTAAACTAGAATAAGCTGAGAGTAAACTATTGGAGTTGTTCAAATGGTTAAAAGGCACTAGGGTAGTGACTTTCTCCTAGGTGGTCAATTGACGGGTACTTGAGTGTAAGGCATGATTGACAAATTTGGGGAGTATCATATAACCGTTGCACGATTCTACCCACTCTACACCTCTCGGTGGTTCGAGTGATTTTGGCCGAATTGACTATCTCAAGACCAATTGGGTATGCTCATTTGCACAAGCAATCAAGGTTCAAGTCAGGTGTTACTATCTATAGATTTAACCCTTTGATTGGGGCTAGCCATCTCTTGAGTACACCCAAATTCCTTGTTGGACCAATTTCAGAGACTTAGGCTCTCTTTCTCAAGAAAAGCCAAAATCAACTAAACACAAACTAGTGTTTGAAACCACTAATTCAGCAATTAAACATGAAATTAGTCCAAATATCAAACACCTATAGATAATCACGCATCAAAACACAAGACCCATCAATTACCCACACTAGGGTTGAGCCACAACCCTAGCTTATGGGTCTAGCTACTCATAATTGAAGAAGAAAACAAAGAAATAGATGAAGAAAAACTCATATTAATTAATTGCTAAGATAAACTAGAAGATTCAATATTGAAATGAAGCTAAAATTTCCCAAAATAGCTAAAGGAACGGAAGTCACGAGCGCAACTCAGTACAGAAACTATCTGATGACCTAAAAATAGGAAAAGAAGCTATTTATACTAAGCTGAAAAATATGGACAAAAATACCCCTGCGGGGCTAGTGCGGACCGCACAAAATCACGTGCAGCCGTACTAAGGCTCTTGACTTAAAATCCAGCTCTCTGAACTCGGGCAATGCGGACGGTACAGAATCGAGTGCGGCCGCGGTGGCTTCTAGTGCAGTCCACATGAAATGGAGCGTGGACCGCATTGAGCTTCAATCTCCAAACTAGCACTTCTCTGATCCTTGGCTCTGCGGACCATACTAAATCGAGTGCAACCACAATGACTCCAATGCGGACCGTAGCTCATGCGCCGCATTGCCTGTTTTGCCTGAGTTGCATACTCTCTTAACCTCACTTGTGCGGACCGCACAGAATGGTGTGCGGCCGCACTGGCCCTGTTTTTGCCTGAGCTTTGTCGTGTCTTGATACTTGTGCAAGTTTCACTCCTTTTTTGAGCTGATCTTTGACATCTTGTCACCTTGTTGATCAAACCTGTAATCAAGCACAACTTGTGGATCCTTTGGGACTATTTTGTACACCTTTATAATCAAAACTTAAGCAAGAAGGGGTATAAAATGTATCAAAATCCCTAGTTATCAACTCCCCCAAACTTAAGCTTTTGCTTGTCCTCAAGCAAACAAAATAAGACCCGCCCCTTAAGAGAAAATCCAAGAAAATTCAGTTGTCCTAAAGTGACCTCATCTAACATCAATTAGGACTAACAATTGCCCTCAATACAAATAGATCATTAAAAACATTTACCCTTTTAAACACCATGGATTAAGTGCGACACAAGAGCATCAAGAGTAGACTCAATACATCAAAGAACTCTTTCTATTACTTTGGTCATTGTGGAACCCAAACTCACACATCCTCAGCTCTTCCTAAGCAAACATCACCTGTAGACTAGTGGCACTCAGAACGAGGTTAATGGAAAATCACTCATATCTCTCAAGGAAAAGTCACAAGTCCGGCTCTAAGTACCATATGTTTGCCCCTTATGTGAGTCACCACTAATGTAAGTTTCATTCAACTTAAGATCATATAGGGCTTTTGTGGAGACATAGTGAAGGCTTTTGGTTTAGGGTAGGTAATGTTTAGTCTAAGTAGGTTCCATCTTCCCTTAAGCACTTCTTTTGTTTTATTTTGGCTCAAATTCATTTGACTTTTTAGGCCTTTTCACGTATTTCTAAGGGGTTAGAGAGACACACTGTCACTCTTTCTTATACATTTCAAATCTTTTCTCCTTTCTCAACTTTCCACACCTTTCATTCTTTGCTTTTCTTGAATCCCTTTTTATTCAATTCTACTTTGAGCATTCTTTTTGTCTTTTTTGCTTTTCTTTCTTTTTCATTGCCTTTCCTTTTCTTTACTTTGTACCTTTTTACCACTTTGTTGCAATCCTCATCTCTCCTCCCAAACTTATACTTTTGCTATGTGCTAAAGGAAAGATCGGGTGCCAAGAAATGGTATCTTTTAGAACGGGTAAAGGCTTGTATCATGGTTCTTGAAGAAAAAAGTTCTAAGGCTCAAAAGGTTGACTAGGGATTTTATCATTGGTAGGTTATGGAAGTGTTCAAGCTATCATTTGGATCAAGAAAAGCCTATAATCATGTCTCAAGTCAAAATTCACTCAGGAGTTTGCCTCAAAAAACATTCAGGGCAAGTTCTATACTGATGGCTCGGGACTTGGACTTGCAATGCAATTACTCACCACACAAGCTATGGGATTGCTAAAGACGCAGAGTTGGGGGCCCACAACGATCTTAGATAATATTTGAGCATACAATGGTCCCGAAAAACCACTTGATGATTATCTGTCAACACAAGAATCTCAAGGTCACGACTTTCACCATCCTAAACACAACAATTTGTTTTTGACCATGAGATCAAAGGCAAATGTGCTAGGCCCAACTGAAGCTCTGCTTGAGGCACCCTTACCACTAACTACTAAAAGCAAAAAGAGAAACAGACTCAAACCCTTAAGAAGGTTGTCACGCCATCCATCATTGCGAAGAGCCACCCGGTTCACACAAACTCCACCTTTGGAAAGAACCGTGGTATTAAGAAAACCAAAGTCTTATTGCAAATGTTCATAGCAAGAAGCTACGAGAATAAATAAGAAGCTACGGAAAAGAGAAATACGGAAAGTAAAATGAATATTTACAAGAGGGGATTTAATCGAATATACAATAGAGGGGATGAATATATACAATGTAACATAAAATTTATATACAGACCCAAAGTAAAATATACGTATGAGAAATTTAATGAAATGTTAAAATTATATACAAACCAAAGATGAAAATAACGAAAGCATAAAAACTGTCAAATATATACAATTATCCAACAAATCAATGTAGGGCCTACCCCCTCAAATGAAAGCTGGTATTGTCCTCAATGCCAACTAAACCAAATAAGCACCAAAAATAAAAGGGAAAAGGATATAGAGACTCCCTATGGCCCGTCTGTCTGCATGGGCACCTAAGTGGTCCCTGGGTCCTCAATATGCTTGGGAACCTCAGACTGATTACCTATGGCATGCTGCTCTGCTGCTAGGACCTGGGCTTGGACAGGCTCATAGGCTGCATCCTGTGGCTGACTGGAGGAGGCCTCCAGTGGTTCTGCAAACTGGATGAATGCTCGGGGAATCATCCTCTTCCTCTTGGGAGGCCTCTGGGACTGCTCTAGCTGGGGATGAGCTACTGGCACTGGGTCCTATAGCAATAAGTCCAAAGGCAGATGATCTGCCTTTATCCTGTCAACCTCAACCCTCAGCTCCTTTACAGACTCCTTGGAAGCCTACGTCTTTCTCATCTTCTTAGCCTCCCTAGCAAGCTCCTTGAGAGCTTTCCCATGAACTCCACATCGTCTGTAATAACCTTCTGTGTGTCAAGAATTTTCTTCTGGTTGTCCAGAATATCCTTGAGGGCGTCCTCAATAGACTGTGGGACATGTGGAGGTGGAGGTGCTGACTGAGCTGCTATGTAGATGTAAGGACAGACAACTTGGATGAAGCTGTCTGCATCCAGTTGTTGATGCTGAGAAGGGCCTAGCTCAGTCGGTGTGCAGTCGCTGGGTAGGCTCGAGAAGAGGGGATATCTGGATCTACTGAAGTGGATGGACCAGGGGGAATGTCTGCTGAGGTGGAGGCAGGCTGAGTAGGAGCCACAACCACAACTGGCTCTTCAGACTGGCCAGTTGCAGTAGTGGTTGTTCCTTTGTAGTCCTTATTTTAGGGTTGTCATCACCCTGCATGTTGTACTATGAGAACGGGGCCTTTGCTTTCACTTTGATATCAAATGGCCATTTTTCTACCTTTAAGTCCATGAAGTACATGGTTAAGAAGCTGGGGAAGGGGTAGTTTCTGTCACCTTCACTGCCTACCTATATAATCACCCAATACATCACCTTCCCGACGTTAATCGGGTACCCTTCCATGATTGATGCTACCAATACTGCCCGATGAAGAGGGAGTGAGTTGTCATGAGTAGTGGGGTCTAATCTGTTGCACACAAATGTTTCCCTTGGCCTCGAAATTCAAATTTCTCCTCAAAATTTTCACTCCTGCATTCAACCAATCGAGCGTGGTACTTGGGACTGCCAGATACTATGCCAACTAAGAACGAACCTCCCCACCTAATTCCATCTTTGCCGAATACAGTGACCCGTCCTCTTTATCAAAGCCCAAGTAGTCATTTATGGTCTTCCCATCGAGCATCACTTTCAAATTGCGCACCTTGGTCACTTTGGTGCCCTTCTTGATGTGGGCAACATTGGTGTAAAATTCCTTGACCATGTGCTCGTTTGCATGCTCACAGTTTTTTAAGAAATACTCCCAGCCCACTCTCTCTCTAAACTACCTTCTCACATTGGGGTTGTGAGGCAAGAGGTTTCTATCAACAAAACTCCTCTCCGGGATCAATTTCCTCACAGGCCACCATTCTCTGAATTTATGGTAGGCCAACTCACTCACAAACCGGTCTTGCCACACCTCCGGGTTTCTAGTTCGGTCTACCCTGCCAACCTAGGGCTCACCCCCTTCTCCTATTACCTCTTCTTCTCCTGTTGCACCCTCTTCGGATAATGAAGTTGTGGGAAAGGTGGAGTATTCATCCCCACTGCCGTCAGCTGAGCCCTCATACAACCCAGAAGATACATTTACTGATGCTTGGGCAGCGGGGGAAGGTGGAGGAGTGTCGCTTAGTCTGTTTCTCTCCGGCCAGACAGGGACGTACTCTGGGATTGAGTCTGAAGATATATCCCGGGAAGGCTCGTATTCACATCCAGACTGGTCAATTTCCCTATTAGCAGCTTTAATGATCTTCCTCATGTTTTTAATATTTTGTCGGGCTTGAGGAGTCAGTCTTATCATTTTCTGTTTCCCTCCCCAGGAGGATTCACCTCGACTAGCTTGTATAGAACTCTTGCCTCTTTGTTTCACCATTGTCTGCAATCAACATCCATTAGGCTTGTTAGTATCAGTAGAAGTAATTAAGATCAGAGTTGTAGAAAAGAAAAGGTTGCAGACAGTTCAGGTATTACACAGTGCGGACCGCACAAAAATGTAGTGCGGCCGCACGGAAGTCAGTGCAGCCGCACGGAAGTCAGTGCGGCCGCACGGAAGTCAGTGCGGACCGCACAAAATGCCAATGCGGCCGCACATAGGTGGGGTTCAGACTACCCACTCTTTGAATAATTGCTCTGTGGATCACACAAAATGGCAATGCGGTCTGCATTGAGGCATCGCAGACCGCACAAAATATAATGCGGCCACAATCCTCAATGATCAGGCTTCAGGGCTTTCAGAAATGCGGTCCGCCAAAATATTATTGCGGACCGCACAAGGGCACCGCGGACCGCACAATATCCACTACGGTCCGCACTAAGTGCCCAGTTGCGTCACTAACTTAGGGTTTATGAAATTTTCACTTTTAAGTCCATTTTTTCATCTAAGATAAGTCCCTAAGTGGTTGCCCAGTGTTTTTAACTACCTAATCCTATCTTAAACAAGAATTTAACTACCCTAACCTAACAAAATGAAAGAAATACGGGAAGAACAAAATAAGAAACAAGAAAAACAAAAAGTAAAAGAAAAATAACAAAATTAAAACAATTAAAAAGAAGTTAATGTTACCAGATGTGAGAAGAACTGAAGATTAACAATTCCAAGCAGTCAATTACGAGCAAGAGGAAAGATGAACAGTGATTTTATGAGTTCTGAGAGTGAAGATATCGAAAAGTGTAAAAGGAGGGCCTCATGTCCTATTTATAGAAAAGGACCTGGGGCCCAGCTTACCAACCCAATGCGGACCGCACAAAATGGCAATGCGGTCCACATTACTCAAAGTCATGAGGTACAAACCAAGGCAGCCACTGCGGTCTGCACTAAATGCAATGCGGCCGCAGTAGACCATCGCGGATCGCACAAAATGCAATGCGGCCGCGGTGGTAAACTTTATAGACCTGTTCATTTCATCCATCATCAGTGCGGTCGCACTGATTTTTGTGCCCCCCGCGCTAAGTTCTTTGCGGCCGCACACAATGTAGTGCGGTCCGCATTGAAACTTTCAGAGACTTGTCAATTTTTCTTCACTATGTCCTGCACTGCATCAACACAAACCTGTAACATCTCACAACCAGTCAGTCCAAAAATAAATCCTATCATACAATGAAAAACAAATAAAAACAAGAAGAAAAACACATGGGTTGCCTCCCAAGAAGCGCCTGATTTAACGTCGTGGTACGACGTAGGTTACCATCACATCATTTGAAATGAAGAAATGCCACCACGTGGCTGCCATCAATTTTTCCCAAGTAGTGCTTGACCCTATGCCCATTCACTATGAAAACTTCTCCATTTTTGTTCTTTAAATCAAGTACACCAAACGGGGTCACACACATCACTTCAAAAGGTCCACTCCATTTTGACTTAAGCTTTCCCGAAAATAGACGTAACCGAGAGTTGAACAAGAGAACCAAATCACCCACTTTGAACTCCTTGCAACGAGCATATTTATCATGAAGGTACTTTATCTTGTCCTTGTACAAGGAAGAACTGGAGTAGGCATGAAATCAGAATTCATCAAGTTCATTAAGCTGCTCCACGCGAAGATTGGCTGCAACATCCCATTCAAGATTTAGATTTCTCAAAACCCACATGGCCTTGTACTCTAACTCAACCGGTAGATGGCAAGCTTTCCCAAATACAAACCGATACGGAGACATACCAATCAGAGTCTTATAGGCAGTCATATAAGCTTATAGAGCATCATCCAACATCTTTGACCAATCGGTCCTATTTGCATTGACCGTCTTTGACAATATGCTTTTGATTTCCCTATTAGAGTCTTCAACTTGACCACTTGTTTGAGGATGATAGGGAGTAGAAACTTTGTGATTGACACCATACTTTGTAAGCAAAGTGTCGAAAGCTCTATTGCAAAAATGAGACCCCCCATCACTTATGATTGCACGAGGAGTACCAAACCTTGTAAAAATGCTCTTCTTGAGAAATGCAACAATACTCTGGGCCTCATTGTTGGGAAAAGCCACGACTTCAACCCACTTTGAAACATAGTCAACCACCACAAGAATGTATGTGTTCCCACACGAGCTAACAAACGGGCCCATAAAATCAATGCCCCATACATCAAAAAGATCAACCTCAAGAATGGTATTGAGAGGCATCTCATCTTTCTTCAAAATTCCACCCGCTCTTTGACATTCATCACACCTCTTCACTAATTCGCTTGCATCTTTGTATAAAGTTGGCCAATAAAACCCAAAACTAAGAACTTTGGAAGCCGTCCTCGCCCCGCCATGATGGCCACCATAGGGAGAGGAATGACAAGCCTCCAAGATACTCAATTGCTCTTCCTCTGGGACACACCTTCGGATCACACCATCCGTGCAAATCTTGAACAAGTACGGCTCATCCCTATAGAAATCCAAACTATCCCGCTTGAGCTTCTTCCTTTGGTTAGAAGAGAGCTCACACGGGATTATACCAGTCACAAGGAAATTAGCAACATCGGCAAACCATGGTATATCATTCATTGACACCGAGAGGAGTTGTTCATTGGGAAATGAATCATTGATCTCTAGGCCGTCACGAGGCTTCCCCTCCTCCTCCAAGCAGGACAAGTGGTCTGCCACTTGGTTCTCACTACCATTCCGGTCCACAATCTCCAAATCAAACTCTTGAAGTAACAAGACCCATCGCATTAGTCTAGCTTTGGAATCCTTCTTCGTCATCAAGTACCAGAGTGCGGCATGGTTGGTATGAATAATAACCTTAGCACCCATAAGATATGGCAGGAATTTTTCCATTTCAAACACAATAGCCAAAAGTTCTTTCTCGGTCACCGTGTAGTTCACTTGAGCATCATTCATTGTCTTGGTCGTATAGTACACCGGGTGAAATATTTTGTTCATTATTTGACCCAATACCGCCCCAACCGCAACATCGCTCGCATCACACATGAGCTCAAAGTGTAAGCTCCAATTAGGTGCGGTAATGATAGGAGTGGTGGTCAACTTATGTTTGAGAAGTTTAAAGGCTTGCATACATTTTTCATCAAATACGAACTTGACATCTTTTTCCAACAACTTGCAGAAGGGATTCACCACCTTTGAAAAATCTTTGATAAATCTCCGGTAGAACCCCGCATGGCCAAGAAAACTTCGAACTCCCTTGACAGATGTAGGGGGAGGGAGCCTTGAAATCACATCAATTTTTGCTTTGTCTACCTCAATACCATGCTTTGAAATTTTATGCCCAAGAACTATGCCCTCTTCCACCATAAAGTGGCATTTCTCCCGAATTGATAACAAGATTGGTTTCTTCACAACGGGCCAAAACTCTATCAAGATTCTTCAAGCATTCATCAAATGAGTCTCCCACAACACTAAAGTCGTCCATGAACACCTCCAAAATGTCTTCCACCATATCAGTGAAAATGGCCATCATACACCGCTGAAATGTAGTCGGTGCATTACACAATCCAAAAGGCATCCTAGAGAAAGCAAAGATGCCATATGGACAAGTGAATGTGGTCTTCTCCTAATCTTCTGGAGCAATCAAAATTTCGTTTTACCCAGAATACCCATCCAAGAAACAGTAGAAGGCACGCCCAGCAAGTTGGTCTAACATCTGATCAAGAAAAGGCAAAGGAAAGTGATCCTTGCGGGTCACTTTATTCAACTTGCGGTAGTCTATGCATACCCTCCAACCGGTGACGGTTCTGGTAGAAATCAACTCATTTTGTGAATTTGCAACCACGGTCATGCCACCCTTATTCAGTACACATTGCACCAGTAAAGTCCAAGAGCTATCAGAGATGGGGTACACAACCCCGACATCCAACCACTTGATCACCTCCTTTTTCACAACTTCTTGCATTGCCTCGTTCAATCTCCTTTGATGTTCCAAGGAGGACTTTGCATCATCTTCCAGAATAATCTTGTGCATACAAAATGCGGGGCTTATCCCCCGAATATCAGCTAAAGTCCATCCAATTGCCTTTTTCCGCTTTTGAAGCACCGCCAATGTGGCAGCAACTTACATGTTAGTAAGACAAGAGGAAAGAATAACTGGAAAAGTAGAATTTGAGCCTAAGAACTCATACCTGAGGTGTGGAGGTAGCGGTTTCAACTCCAACATAGGAGGCTCCTCAATTGAAGGTTTTGTTGGTGGAGTCTTCCTATTTTCAAGGTCCAAAGATAATTTCCTAAGCTCATAAGAGTAAGAGCCCATTCTATGTAAAGCGTTCACGTACTCCACTCGGTCCTCATCATTATTGACATCAAGATTCAACAATACGGCCTCCAAAGGGTCCTCAACTTTGATCATTGCGCTGGTGTCATCATTTATCACTGCTGTGACAAGGTCCACAAAAGAGCACACCTCAGTACTATTGGGATGCTTCATTGATTTGCAAACATGAAAGACCACTTTCTCTTCACCCACCCGGAAGGTGAGTTCCCCTGCTTCCACATCAACCAAGGCCTTCCCCGTAGCAAGTAAATGTCTCCCCAAAATGATAGGAACTTCATAATCCACCTCACAATCCAAGATCACAAAGTCAACTGGCAAGATAAATTTGTCCACCCGGACAAGCACATCATCAATAATACCCAATGGTCTCTTCATCGTTCTATCTGCCATTTGTAATCTCATGGAAGTCGGCCTTGGCTGCCCAATACCCAAAGTCTTGAAAATGGAATAGGGTATCAAATTGATACTAGCCCCCAAATCACATAGAGCTTTAGCAAAATCTGCACTCCCAATGTGCAAGGAATGGTGAAAGCACTGGGATCTTCAAGCTTCGGGGCCATTGAATGCACTATTGCACTAACTTGGTGAGTCATTTTTATAGTTTCACAATCCATAGACCTCTTATTTGTCACCAAGTCCTTCATGAATTTAGAATAGCCCGACATTTGTTCAAGAGCCTCCACCAAAGGCACATTGATGGATAAGCTCTTCATCATGTCAATGAACTTTTTAAATGATTCTTATTTTTCTGCTTCGCGAGCTTTTGAGGATAAGGTGAAGGTGGTCGTAGCAAAGGAGCCTTGGCTTTAGGCACAACCTGCTCCGGCATGTCTATTATGTGTTACCTAGATGATTTCACATCATTTTGAGTTTCCACCTAAGGATCTTGAATATCAATCCTCACTTCTTCATTCACGTTCTCATCAATCACATTTTCAACCACCAAAGGAACTTCATCTTCTTGCAAATCAACATCATCATCCACAATTTGCTTTTGTTTGGAGGCATGCACATTACCACCTCTCCTATTTCTTGTTGTTACCGCCATAACATGATTGTTCCTACCCTTCGGGTTTACTACTGTATCACTTGGTATATCACCCTTAGGGCGAGTATTTAAAGACTGTGAGATTTGGCCTAACTGCACCTCCAAGTTTCTGATAGAGGTATTGTGGGAAGCCAACTGAGCATCCGAATCCGCATTCTTCTTCATCATCTGTTCGAACATCATTTCAATTCTACCCATATCATTGCTAGAAGAACTAGGACCTTGAGATGGAAATGGGGGTGGATTGTTCGGTTGTTGGTACATTGGGGGGCCTTTGAAAGCCTTGCCCCCAGTTTCCTTGGTTTCCATTGTTCCATCCACCTTGATTGTTATTACCACCCTAAATGTTGTTATTACCATTCCAATTTCCTTGGTTGTTTTAATTGTTGTTCTGATTGCCCCAATTGTTGTTTTGGTTGTTGTTCCCCCAATTACCATTGCCTTGTTGTTGATTTCCCCAGTTGCCTTGGGGTCTCCATTGTTGTTGGTTGGAAGAATTGCCCCTTTGGCCTTGATAATTATTCACATATTGCACCTCCTCATTTTGTTTGTCATAACCATTATTTTGGAATCCACTACAATCATTGTCAAATTGCTTCGAATTCCATTAGTTTTATTGCCCTCGTTGTCTTCTTTTTTTGACAAGCATATTGACACCCTCCATAGCATTCACTTGGCTATGATTTTGAACTTGTTGCAACTGTGCTTCACTAGTTGGTTCATCGTGGTTGTCAACTTAGCTATAGCCTGCCCATGATCATGTAATTCTTTGTGCAAATGAATAATCGTGGGGTCACCCTGGGGCACATTGGCTCTACTTCGCCAAGCGGAATAAGTGTCAGCCATCTCATCAAGAATTTCACAAGCCTCATCATAAGACAGCTTCATGAAGTTGCCCCCAGCAAGTTGGTTCACTATGCACTGGTTTGTGGTGTTAATACCCCGGTAGAAAGTCTATTGGATCATCACCTCGGACATATCATTGTTGGGGAATTCCTTCACCATTGTTTTGTAACGCTCCCAAATCTCATGCAAAGGTTCCGTGGGCTCTTGCTTGAACGCCAAGATCTCATCTCTCAATGCATCCATATGCCCCGGTGAGAAGAATTTTGCAATGAACTTATCCGCCAACTCATCCTAAGTAGTGGTGGAATGGTTGGGAAGTCGCTCAAGCCAATCCAATGCCTTCCCTCTAAGTGAGAATGGGAAGAGTCTCAACCTAAGAGCATCCTTGGACACATTAGTTTGCTTGCTCCCCCAACATGTATCCACAAACCCCTTGAGATGTTTGTAAGCATTTTGATTTGCATCGCTCGTGAAATACCCACGCTGCTCTAGTAAAGTCAACATCACATTGGTTATTTGAAAATTTCCCTCCCGGATTTAGGGTAGGACAATAGCACTTGCATAGCCTTGTTCGGAAGCACTCTAGGAGCCACTCTTGGAGGTGGCGGAGAAGGGTCTGGAATATTGTCATTAACATTAGCAGTGGCTTGGCAGCCTCTACGTTGTCCTTGAGGTACAAGAGGCACCTTATCATCTCCGACGTCATCTACCTCCTCCCCCGCAATAACATTTCCAAGAGGGTCATTGGCGTTGTTTGCTGTCATTTGGTACCTGAAGTTGTGACACACACATTAGTAACAAAGAAGGAAAGAAGAATAATACACAATACTATTTAGATAGATAGCCAAAATCGTTAGATCTCCGGCAACGACGCCAAAAAGTTGATTGAGGCCAACCCTGCACTACTATTGAGTAGCGAGAGAGGGTCGAAGCAGCTTTTACCCGATTAAGGTCGGGATCGATTTCCACAGGGAGCTAGAAGTTGGAGTCGGGTGTCTATCTAAAGTGGAGTTGTGTATGTGTTCCAGATTGCACTTCTAAACATTTGTGGGTTTTGATTTATTCTAATTATATAAACTACAATGCGCAATTAAACTAGAATAAGCTGAGAGTAAACTATTGCGAGTTGTTCAAATGGTTAAAAGGCACTAGGGTAGTGACTTTCGCCTAGGTGGTCAATTGACGGGTACTTGAGTCTAAGGCATAATTGACACATTTGGGGAGTATGATATAACCATTGCATGATTCTACCCACTCTACACCTCTCGGTGGTTTGAGTGATTTTGCCTGAATTAATTTTCTCAAGACCAATTGGGTATGCACATTTGCACAAGCAATCAAGGTTCAAGTCGGGTATTGCTATCTCTAGTTTAACCCTTTAATTGGGGCTATCAATCTCTTGAGTACACTCTAATTTCTTGTTGGACCAATTTTAGAGACTTAGGCTCTCTTTCTCATGAAGAGCCAAAGTCAACTAAACACCAACTAGTGTTTGCAACCACTAATTTAGCAATTAAATATGAAATTAGGTCAAATATCAAACACCCATAGACAATCAAGCATCAAAACACAAGACCCAACAATTACTCACACTAGGATTGAGCCACTAGCTTATGGGTCTAGCTACTCATAATTGAAGAAGAAAACAACGAAATAGACGAAGAAAAACTCATATTAATTAATTGCAAAGATAAACTAGAAGATTCAATATTGAAATGAAGCTAAAATATCCCAAAATAGCTAAAGGAACGGAAGTCACAAGCATAGCTAAGTACAAAAACTATCTGATGACCTAAAAATGAGAAAATAAGCTATTTATACTAAGCTAAAAAATCTGGACAAAAATACCCCTACGGCGCTAGTGCGGACCGCACAAAATCACGTGCGGCCACACTAAGGCTATTGACTTAAAATCCAGCTCTCTGAACTCGGGCAATGCGGACCGCACAGAATCGAATACGGCCGCGGTGGCTTCTAGTGCGGTCCGCATGAAATGGAGCGCGGACCGCATTGAGCTTCAATCTCCAAACTGGCACTTCTCTGATCTTGGCTTTGCGGACCACACTAAATTGAGTGCGGCCATAGTGACTCCAATGCGGACCATAATAAATCCCATGCGACCGCATTGCCTGTTTTGCCTGAGTTGCATACTCTCTGAACCTCACTTGTGCGGACCGCACAGAATGGTGTGCGGCCGCACTGGCCCTGTTTTTGCCTGAGCTTTGTCTTGTCTTGATAGTTGTGCAAGTCAACCTTCAACCAAGTACCTCAATCAACCTTCTTGGAGCATGGGTACCAACAGATAATATTATACCAATTTTAAAAATATGTACATAAAATATTAATTTTGCCGAGAGACCATGGGTTCACGTGCCCCGTCATCTTACCTATACATCCGCCCCTGCCGTGAACTACAGGTCATACTGAAACAATTTTACCATTGCTCCAACACCCTCTTTCCCTGTTCATATTCATTCATTTCTAAAAATTAAATTAAAATATATCGGTCCCCAAAACATATCCCGGGTTGCATGTTGAACAAGCAACTTCACGTGGTGGGGAAGTTCTATAAAATACATGATTCGACCTTGCTGAAAATCAATAAAAAGTTTTACGTGTTGTTGAAAATCAATAACTCTTAAATTTTTCAAACTAAGCTATATCAAAAATGGAGAGGGCAATTCCGTCATCTGGTTCTTTCAAGCATCAGCCTCCAACTTGTGGTAATTTCATCACCATTCTCAGCATCGATGGAGGTGGCATTAGGGGACTAATTCCTGGCACCATTCTTGAGTACTTTGAATCTCAACTCCAGGTGAAGTTTACACTTCTCCGATGTTTTTGATTCTCTACCTTTATTTGTGTTTTAAAGTATCAGTGTAATTTAACCTGTTATATCAGATTAATTACTTACCATTTATCAAATTTAAAATTTGGACGAATAGGCATTGGACGCTGAGGATGCAAGGCTTGCAGATTATTTTGATGTAATTGCAGGAACAAGCACAGGTGGTCTTGTCACGGCTATGCTAACAGCTCCAAACAAAGATAAGCGTCCTCTGTTTGCTGCTAAAGACATAAAGCCTTTCTATCTTGAGCATGGCCCTAGGATATTCCCACAAAATACTTTGTAAGTTTTTTAATTGTTTTTTTTTAATGTGGAATTCTTGTTAAAGCACTAATATTATCTTAGGACTGACACTTTATTTTGCTTTTAATCTTAGTAATTGGTTTGGAATTGGTACAATGTGGAAATCAGTAACAGGACCAAAGTATGGTGGGAAGTATCTTCACAAAGTCATAAAAGAGAAACTAGGAGAGACTCATCTGCATGAGACATTGACTAATGTGGTTATTCCAGCTTTTGATATCAAGAATATGCAGCCCACGATTTTCTCTACTTATGAGGTCCTTTAATTTTCTCTCACTTTATTGAGCTCTATGCCTCTTAAGTGAGTTGCATTTTTGTCTAGAATTTTGACTTTATACTCGCACAAATTTATCAGTTTTTATTAGGGGGAGTCAAATTTAATGCATGAAAATATTAGTTGATGGATCATTTTGGGCGTAACAAGTTGGCATGTCTAAAAGTTTGGTTCAATTTGGATTTTGGACGACATATTTAGTCCAAATTGATCCAGGAAAAAAGTTTCCGAACATTAAAAAAAATTAATTTTTTTAGGATTTTTGATATCATAATAATTAACATTAATACTTTCATTAGTTTGATTTGGTACTTAAATAAACTAAAAAAGAACAAACAAACGAATGGGAGTAATTTTGAATTGGACGAGTCAAGTTATGACTAACTCATTGTTTAGCCATATACTGACCTGCTTATCTTGACTCAAGCAAACAATGGTCGGATTATGAGCCAATATGTTTTAACTTGCTCAAAGGAAACTCAATTCACCCATTTGACGCCCAAATAGCTTGTCGAATTTATTATTTACTTTTTTTAGTCAGTATACAAAATTATATAATAATTATACACGATTATATACATTTTAATACATGAATTATATATATTATACATCCGCCGGTTGTTTTAAGTTTAAGCGCTTAGGTAGGTAGCTATTTAAGTTAAATCTTCTAGAAGGAATCTAGTTTTTGGGAGATTTTGAAAATCAGAACTTCAAATCCCAAATATAGCTTATGACCTCTTTTTGGGCCAAATCGTGACCATTTGAGACTTTTTAACCGATAAAAAAGGAGTTTTTAACATGTCAAAATTTGCCTTAAAATTCATGTCGCATTTTCAATTTCAAATCAAACTTCATCCAAATCAACTTTTTTTAAATATATTTGGGAATCTATAATATTGCCGTGATCACTTTTGCTGGAAAAATTTGAGCTGATAGATAGAGAATGATTAACTGCAGGCTATGGAAAATCCATTGATGGATGCTAAGCTTTCAGATATATGCATTAGTACATCTGCTGCTCCAACATATCTTCCTGCACATCAATTCCAGACTCAAGACAAAGATGGCAAAGTTCAAGAGTTCAATCTTATTGATGGTGCAATCGCAGCTAACAATCCAGTACGTACAACTATTTCACAATACGGTTAATTTCACATATAGTTACACAACTTTATCTGCTAATATAACGGTAAAATTACACATAATTTTTTGTCACATTAAAGTAAGTGAAATCTACCTACTATACTTCACTAAACTTTACCTACCGCATAACAATAAAGTCACACTGTATGTTTGTATTACATTAAAATAATTGAACATTAGCTCTTATTATAACAATAAAGTTACTAAACTTTACTCGCTATAAAGACAAAATGTATCCATCAACACGACTTGACTGTTATAATGAAAAACGTATTGTGACTTTACTGTTATAATATGTAAAGTTTAGTTACTTTCATAGGACAATAAATAATTCTATGGCTTTATTATTGTATGAGTAAAGGCTAATTACTTTAAAATAACAATAAATATTGTTGTAAAATAGTGAATAGTTAATGAAGTTAGTGACTTACATTTGAAATAAAGCTACTGTTTGGCCATAGAATTTGAGAGTTTTTTTTCAAATTTTATTTTCAAATATTTCAATTTTTTGGCAGAATTTGAAGACAAAATCCCAAAAACAACTCTAGAATAGTTTTTGGAGTTTTGAAGTTTTCTACTTACAACACTTCAAATTTTTTTCAAGTAAAATACATGTCCAAACGCAATTTAGATCAACTTTCAAAAATCATTTTTCATCTCGCCTTCAAAAATTCATTTTTTTTTCATATTTCAACCAAATCTATGCTCAAACGCTGGCCAAATAACTCAAAGTTTGTATAGTGTCAGAAATTGATATGACTTGGATGCTTTTGCAGACCCTTATTGCTACAAGTGAAGTTACCAAACAAATATATGCTGAAAACAAAGATTTCTTCCCTATTAAACCCAGTGATCATGGAAGGTTTTTGGTGATTTCAATAGGCACTGGATCAGCAAAACTGGAACAAAAATTTAATGCTAAAATGGCAGCCAAATGGGGTCTCTTAGGTTGGCTAACTAAGGGAGGTTCAAATCCAATTATTGATGTTTTTACTCAAGGTGGTGATGATATGGTTGATTATTATAATTCTGTTGCTTTCCAAGCTCTTCGTTCTCAAGACCATTACCTTCGTATTCAGGTAATAAATAGAAATCGCACTCCCCCCCACCCACCCACCCCCCCCCCCCACCGTCTGCTATCTTCAAACTCTATTTGTGAAATTACACTGGATTTTGTTGTTATTGTTGTAGTTGAGTATTTATCAACTGACATATTTAAGGAGAGATATAATAAAATTACCATATTATTTATTGCTTCTTAAGAGGGTGTGTAAGTCAATAATTAGCAAGTAAACTTGAATGAAGGGTGTAATTTAGAAATATACTCATGCGATCCAGGCTATAAAACGTACAATATGTTTTAACGAGTGTGAAATTTTTTTATAAGACTGATAATATCGAATCGAAGGAATACATTTAGTTGAAGTAGCTTTGTTTCAAACAATATAACCACCTTTATTTAGCCTCTACCAGGATCTTTACGTAAATAGCATGCCAAACTTACTATTTACTTTTTCTAGTGATATTATATATAGATTATACACTGATTGTATAGCATGATACATACACATAAATACATAAATTATACATATATTATATATCAGTGGAATATCATTTTTACCGTAAACGGTTATGTGAGCATCTATGTAGGTAAATTCTTCAAAAAGAAATAGTTGAAGCTGCTTAGTTTAGAGATGCACACAACAATAACAACCCAGTGAAACCCCATTAGTGAGGTTTGGAGAGAGTAGTGTATATGCAGACCTTACTCCTACCCCGAGAGGTAAAGAGGTTGTTTTAGATAGACTCTCGGCTCAAAAAGACGAGGGTATTAATTATGTTGCATGTATTTAGAGATGCATGTATTTTCAAATAAAATATTGAAATAATAGGAGTGTTATTGGTCTTGTGACTTTATTATGACTAATAAGGAGTATTAATTATGTTGTTCAACAATGTTAGGATGACACACTAAGTGGAATAGACTCCTCCGTTGATATAGCAACCAAAGAGAACATGGCCAAATTGGTTGAAATAGGAGAAAACTTATTGAAGAAACCAGTTTCAAGGATAAATTTGAAGAAAGGTATATTTGAACCACATGAAACTGGTGGTACAAATGAAGAAACTTTGAAAAGGTAATATTCAAAGTTTCTATTGAACATAACTATCCTACATATATAGTAATATCAATACCAAGAAGATTAATCAGTATATATATATATTCAGTGTTAATTATTGAATTGAACATATTATTTTTGCCAGGTTTGCAACAAAGCTTTCTGAAGAAAAAAGACTCAGGAATTCCAAGTGTCGTCATGCAAACAATACAACTTAACTTAAATAGCACTTCATTTGTTTGGAGCATATAAGAATCCTTGTTCAGTTGTTCATGACAGTTGTATTTCTATTTATATATTTTCTAAACTTTGAATATTGAACCAGTGTAATTATAATCATATAGTGTGTTAAGAATAAAGAGAAATTTCTTGGCTTTTCCATATAATCTAAGGTTAATGATCAGTCGACCATAATGATAATGCCTCTAACTTCAAATTAGTTGAAATAGCTAAAAGAATCATCACTACATAGTTTACTATTTAAACCATGTTAGATAATCAATAAATTAAAATTCTCTAATAATATTGTTTTTCTACGCATTCTACCAATATATATAAATTTCTCTATTTAGTAAATACTAAACCTTACGGGTCTAAGTATATCAGCATGGCCATTGGCTAATCCTTATCTCCCCTAGTCAGTGTACATTAGGTCTTTTGCTTCTATTTTCTTCTTTTTGATATGGTTCCTTTTATATAACTAAGGGTACTAAATGGGCAGATCGAGTCGAATACGGATTGATCGAAAGCGAGTGATATAAAAACAAATAAATAATTATTTTACCCGATCCATATTTAATACAGATAAAAAAATGAGTTAATCGGCGTGACTTCTTGAATATGATCACTTATGGGAGAATTCCTAGTCTCCCAAACTTGAGGAACCCCCAATTTCATTATTTGCAAATGTAAAAGTTAAATCCGTTGGTTATCCATTTTTAAGTGGATAATATGGATCTTATCCATGTTTGACCCATTTTTAAAAGAGGAATTTTCAGAAACCACTATTGTTTAGTGGTTATTAACTTCTTATAGCTACCATATACATACTTACTTGCTATAGCTACTAGTTAGTTATTACGGTAATGTATTCGTTGTATTCACGCTACTGTATTCATGAATACGGTCGAAAAAACTGCCTAAAAATAGGACAATCCAGCTGTACACGACTGTATTCACATATATTCGCGCGCCATGTATTCATGAATACAGTAACGTCAATCACCTTAAAAATAGGTGTAACGACCCGACCGCTCATTTTGAGCTCTAGCGCGTCGTTCAGCAGTTTGAGGCCATGAGCAGCTTCACTTCAGGTATTATGACTTGTACGCATGGTCGGAATTGAATTTCGGGATGTTCAGAGTTGATTTGGAAAGAGAATTCTCATTTCGGAAGCTTTAAGTTGAAAGAATTGACTAAGATTGGATTTTTGAGTAAACGACCTCGAAATCGGGATTCGAAGGTTCCAGCAGGTTCGTATGATGATTTCAGATTTAGGCGTATGTCCAGATTGGGTATTGGAAGACCCGGAAATGATTCGCCACCTATTGTAGAAGTTAGCATTTTTGGAAGAATTTCATAAGTTTGGGTTGAAGTGCATTTCAATGTTATCAATGTCCGTTTAGGATTCCGAGTCTGGGAATAGCTCTTTATGGTGATTCTGGTGTCAGGAGCGTGATTGGAAGTGAATTCGGAGGTACGTGGGTCATTTTGGAATCATTTGGCTAAAGATAGAAATTTGATGGTTTTTGAGGAGTTTGACCGGAAGTGGACTTTTTGATATCGGGGTCAGAATCCAATTCCGGAAGTTGGAGTAGGTCCGTAATGTCGAATGTGACTTGTGTGCAAAATTTGAGATGAATCGGACGTGATTTGATAGGTTTCGACATTGAATGTAGAAGTTTGAAGTTCTAAAGTTCATTAAGCTTGAATTGAGGTGCGATTCATGATTTTGATGTTGTTTGATGTAATTTTAGGCCTCGAGCAGATCCGTGTTATGTTATGGGACTAGTTTGTGTGATTGGACGGGGCCCTGGAGGCCTCGGGTGTGTTTCGGGGTAGTTTTAGATCATTTCGGTCTATTTTGCAATAGCTGATGCGGGTGTCTGGTATTGTCCTTCGCGTTCACGAAGATCCTCTCGCGTTCGCGAAGAAGGATTTGGCTTTAGGGACTCTGTTCTTCGCGTTCGCGAAGAGTGTCTCGCGTTCGCAAAGAAGGAAATCTCTATTGCACAGGTCTGACTTCGGAGGCTCATATCTCGCAATCTATAAGGAATTTGGAGATAATCCAAATACGAAAATTGTAGCTCTTTGTGTCTATTTTTCATAAAATTAAACCATTTAGCATTTGGATTTGTGTAAAAAATGTTATGTTTGGTACACTACAGGCTATTCTAGAAGATGAAGAAGAAATTTGTGTTGTACAGGGCTGACTTTGGCAGCTTATATCAAAAAATCTATAAGGAATTGGAAGATGACCAAAACATGAAAGTTGTAGATCATGGTGTCTAGTTTTCAAAATATTAAACCATTTATCATTTGAATGTTTTTACGAAACGTTATGACTATTATACTAGATACTATCTGAGAAGAGTTTGGAAAATGGTTTTTGAGAATTTTCTTCTTCGCGAATGCGGTGGGGGTCTCGCGAACACGAAGAAGAGTCGTCTGGGCAGTGTATAAGTGTAAAGAAATGGGTTTGGCTCATTTTCTCCATGGGAGCCGACCTAAGAGCGATTTTGGAACTCCATTTTCATCATCCATATCAAGGTAATTGATTCTCACCTATTGAAAGATAATTACTTGGATTATATCTAGATTTTTAACATGGAAAATCATGTAAATTAGTAGAAATTTTGGGATTTTGAAAAACATCAAGGAAATTTGTATTTTTGGATTTTGACCAAGATTTTTGGACATGAAATTGAGAGACAATTATATATTTGAGTTCGTGAGGTTGTGGGTAAACTTTATCTTCGAAAAATTTCGGAATTCGGGCACGTGGGCCGAGGGCGATTTTGTCAACTTTTCGAGTGGAGTTGAAATTTTATATAAATTTAATTGTTATGAGTATTAGGGTGTATTTTCATTGGTTTGGCTGTTATTTGGCTAGTTTTGGAGCGTTGGGGCATCGGTTTGAGTCGTCGGAAGAGGCTTGAAAGCCGGTTATTGGACTTCAGAGCGAGGTAAGTCTCCTTTCTTACCTTCTAAGAGGGAATTTCCCCATAGGTAAAATATTTGATTATGTGCTCCTAGTTGTAGGGGCTACGTATGCACGAGGTGACGAGAGTCCGTGCGTAGCTACTATTATGTTTAAGTTTGGGTAGTCTAGGACCCAAAAACATGTTATACCTGAAATATTTGTAATCTTATTCATAACTAAAATTGACTAAATCATATCGAATTGGTAAAAGAATTTCTAAAAAGGGTTAAACCTCATTTTCTTAAATCGTTAAAAGAGAATTGACTTTTCTTTGGATAAATATTTCTTGATGAATTCTCAATTGACTGTTTGAATGTGTGTATCTAGGAGTACCTGCATCACATGTATGATTCGCGAGAGAGGTAATAGATGCATCTATGGTTCGCGCCATTTGATCCTCTGGCAGTGCACAGTTTATATATTTGTTGGATCGGGTCGTATGACCTCGACATGATTTGCGCATGCTTGTAATGCTTGCTTGAGATTTACAAATTGATATTGCCTCCCTAGTCTAAGATAAATTGATAAATAATGGATTATGAATTTGGAGACTTCTAAATATAAAAAGGAATGTTTACTTGTTTCTTGACTTACTTGAGTTTACTGCCGTTTTTTATAAATTCATGATTATTCGCATTATTAATATATTATTATTGGACCACTAGTAAGTATCAAAGTCGACCTCTCGTCTCTACTTCTTCGAGGTTAGACGGAATACTTACTGGGTACATTTTGTTTTTGTATTCATACTACACTTGCTGTGCATTTTTGTTGCGCAGGCATATGTATGTCTAGTGGCTTAGGTGGGAGCAGCGACATAGTTGATACAGAGACTTAGGTGAGCTGCACCTCTCGAGACGATCCGCGGCCAGCATAGTCTCCTTCAGAGTATTGTACTGTATTTCATTTTATATCCAATTCGTATTTTGGACAGTTGTTGTATTACATTATTTCCTAGAAACTGCTCATGCACTTATGACACCGGGTTCTGGGATGATTATGGGGTATTCTGTATTAACTTCTAAGCATTCTTTTATTTATTTTGTAAAGATTATCTTTTACTAGCTAAATTGAAAGAAAATCATAGTTTTCACAATTATTTAAACGAGAATTTAATTAAGTATTGATGGTTGGCTTGCCTGACAGCGATGTCCGGCACTATCACGACCCTTAGTGGATTTTGGGTCGTGACAATAGGTCTCTTTCAGCTGTATAATAACGGAAAGAGGATCAATTAACGTGATATACTCCTAATATAACTCAACAAAATCAATTCTAACACGACTCATGCCTCATTATCAACCCAATAATTAGAAGATTTATAAGATGCTAAACAACAAAAAATTTAGCATTGTATATTCAACTTCAACAAGACACAATCTGTAGAGCTTCAGAGTTTCAATCCCTTTTTTTTCTGATATAGTTCGAGATTTTGATTTGACCTTCATTGATAGGAATTTTTTCTTCCTGGAATTGATACAAGTCTCAATAGAAATATTTAGAAATTTGATTTACTAGATGGCAAGCTTAACAGTGCTAATTCGTCATTCTAGGAAATGGAACATTCAATATTGTTATGTCGATTATTCGATTGAGGGGATATGATAAAGTTGTGTGCGTCATAGATGATTTAGTTGCTTCAATTTCGAAGCAACTTGACATAGATTTGAGCTCCAAGTCAATTAAAATTGAATACAAAGTGGAAGAAAATGGCATGCTTATGGAAATACACAACGACATGGGTTTCAGGATGCATATAGAGTTGAAAAGGAGAACAGAGAATTGGGGATGTATCCATTGTGTATAAATACATTGGATAAATACATGAAGTTAATTCAAAGTGACCTAATGCAACTTGACTCTACAGATGGGGTGAATACATTTGATACAGTTGATACACTTGCACTTTCGTCTTTAAACTCAACGAACCAATTGAGGTTTTCGAACTGAAAAGGGATTTGATTATTTCAAATACTAATAAAAAAGAGGTGATGGATGGACAAGCATTTAAGGATAAGTCCCCATTGAAGGCGGTAATGGAGCAATATGCAATTGCTGAAAGGTTTTAATTCCGGGTTGATAAGTCAAATGCTATCAGGTTTGAGTGCTATTACATACTACAACTTCATAATATATGTGCTTCAATTGTATGTTTGTGCAGTCGTAACAGTTTTATAGTATATTCAGAGCAACATATGATAAATACAACATATATTATATTGTATGCATAATATATGTTGTCTTTCATGGTATGTTTCTATATCACTGTTTTTAATAGAATGTGCTGAAGCAGTTATAGGAGAAGTGAACCATTTATATTAGTGTATTCATAATATACTGTTGTATATAATATATTAAGCATTTTATGTTGTATTCATGTAACATATATTGTATTTCATTGTATGTCTCTATATTCAAAACTTTGTTGAAAAATAAAAATGTTGTGTGTTTGTGGTTAGAAAATAATTAGCCGAATCAGCTGTAGAAGTAATTCTCCAGCTGTATTTAAATATGCATAATGCCCCGTTTATACAACTCTATTCAACATTAACCTGCAATGATCTGTATATATTGTATTCATACATAACCAATTGTATTTATAATACAAATGTATTTGCAGCTATATCCTGTTATGTATTTATGAGAATTGTGAATGAAAATTTAAGGCTTCTAATAGTAACAAATCACAAATGTTCAAAGTGAAGGAGTTAAATCATAAGCATACATGTCCGTTGAAGGATAAGGTGTATGAGAAACGCCAAGCAACCAGTAGGTTGATTGGGGCAATGATTTGGTCCAAGTTTACAAATCAGAAGAGGAAATACACGCCAAAGGTTATAATTGATGATGTAAAATCGGACTTTGGTGTAGATGTTAGTTACATGTTGGCGTGGCGCGCTAGAGAAAAGACAGTGAATTTCCTGAGGGGTGAACCAGCTGATTCATACAATAAATTACCAGGGTACTTATATACACTGGATATAACTTATCCTGGTTCACATATTAGAATGGAAAAATATCTTAAAAATGAGTTCATGTATTTGTATATATCGTTGTATGATTTTACAAAGGGATTCGATTACTGTAGACCCATCATCATTGTGGATGGCATTAAAATCAGCATACACAGGGACCTTCGTCTTGGCTAGCGCGTTGGATGGTGTAGGTTAGTTAATAAAAAAAATACATACAAGTTAGACTAACATAGAAAATGCTATTTTGCTTTTTTAATACAACTGTAATGATATTTTTTGTCTGTATGCAATTGTATTTACCGGACATATACTTTCACTAGTATATGGCGTAGTTGTTTCAGAGAATGATGTTGCTTGGTTGTGGTTCTTTGAGCAATTTAAGGTAGCTTGTGGCGAATAGGAAAATATGTGCATCGTTTCAGATAGGAATAAGAGCATCATCAAATCTGTATCTATAGTGTATCCTACCGTACCCCAATTTTCTTGTATATGGAATCTGTGGAACAACGTATACAAGGAATTCAAAAAGAGTCATGAGAAGCTAAACGAGGTATACTTTTCAATGGCAAAATCATACATCCATGATGAATTTGATAGTCTAATGGAAAAAGTAGAGAAGGTAGATATTCAGGGTGAAATATTACTTGGAATTAGCTGAATACGAAAAACGGGCTAGGTTGTATGCACCTGTTAACTGAGGATGAACTATGACGTCAAATATTGCTGAGTCAATCAATTTGGCACTTGTATCAGCAAGAGAACTGTCAATATATGACTTCCTAAAAGAAGTTAGAAAGATGTTTGGACATTGGAATTGCAGCAATAAAAAAGAAGCTTTACACACATACACAATGCTTAAAAAATATCAAGAGATTCTTATATTGAATAAGGCACTGTCTATACGTATGACTGTAAGTTTTTTAAACTTTGTTATAATTATTTACATTGACAAAATTAAGATATATGAATACATCATGTACTTATGCCGGATACAACCTGTAATATTAACCTACTGTTGTATATATCTTAATAAACCTAGTGCCTATATTCAGCTATATTCATGTTATTACTGTTGTATTCAGTATATTTCATTGGTTGTATTCATTGATTTTCTATTTGTATTTGTGATGACCCGATAGGTCATCTTATATTTTAGAATCTAATTCTGTGCTTTGAAGCCTTAAATACCTTATTTTGGCCCTCCTTAATTTATGTGCACAGTCCAGGTATTTTTTCGGAAAGCTTTTCTGTTAAAACGGAGAAAAATATGAAATTTGTGCCTTAAAATCTATTAGAGTTCGGTCAATTTTTTGATCAAACTGACCTGGATTCATATTTTGACTGTTCCGGTGAGTCCGTATCGTGATTTGGAGAAGTCCCTAGCCCGAGTTATTACACTTTGTTGAAACTTGAAGGTTTAAAGGCTTGGTGACTTTGAAAGTTTGACCAATATTTGACTTTATTGATATCAGGTCCATATTTTGGTTCTGAAACCCGGTATAGGTCTATTACTATATTTATGACTTGTCTGTCAAATTTGGTGAGAAACAGAGTTGGTATGATGTGATTCGGACGTCCGGTTGTAAAAATAGAAGTTCATGAGTTTTCTTGAAATTTTGCTTTAATTTGATGCTCAATTCGTAGTTCTAGGTGTTATTTTGGCGATCTGATCGCGCGAGAAAGTTTGTATGATGTTTTTTTTACTTATGTGCATATTTGGTTTAGAGCCACGAGGGCTCGGGTGAGTTTCTGATAGGCTACGAAATGGTTTAGACTTAGAACTCAGCTCTTGAGGCTAAAGGTTTCAAACTGAGCAAAACGAAGACGGAATACGTGGAGTGTATTTTTAGCACTGATCCGGGGAAAGTGGGCGTGGATGTGAGGCTTGAATCACAAGTTATTCCAAGTAGAGATAGCTTCAAGTACCTTGGGTCGGTTATCCACGGGGGAGAGGAGATCGATGAAGATGTCGCATACCGTATTGGGGTAGGATGGATGAAGTGGAGGTTAGCATCCGGAGTTTTGTATGACAAGAGAGTGCCAACGATACTCAAAGGTAATTTCTATAAAGCGGTGGTTAGACTGGTCATGATGTATGGGGCTGAGTGTTGGCCTGTTAAGAACTCACATATCCAAAAGATGAAAGTAGTAGAAATGAGGATGTTGAGGTGGATGTGCGGGCACACTAGGATGGACAAGATTAGAAATGATGATATTTGGGAGAAGGTTCACGTGGCTCCTAGTGTTGACAAGATGCGGGAAGCGAGACTCAGATGGTTCGGGCATGTACAGAGGAGAAGCCCAGATGCTCTAGTAAGGAGTGTGAGCACTGCTGGATGTGGAGGGCATGAGAAGAGGTAGAGGGCGCCCTAAGAAGTATTGGGGAGAAGTGATCAGGCAGGATATGGCGAGGCTTCAGATTTTCGAGAACATGACACTTGATAGGAAGTTGTGGAGGTCGAGTATTACGGTTGTAGGTTAGGAGGTAGTTGAGTCTTGCATTATTTTGTATCGTTGTGAGCCTAGTCTGGTAAGGTTTTTGTCTAAAATACCTAGAGGCATTGTCATGTCTTAATATTTTCTCTTTTCGGTGCAAGACCTATTTACTAGCCATCATTTCTGCCTTGTATTTTTCTTCTACATTTTATGTTCCTATTTTTCCTATGATCTCTATGGTGAAACTAATATTCTCTCCTTTTGTTTTTTGTTTTTTCTTTGCGAACATCCAAAATTCTGCCAGGCTTGCATTTGCAAAGAGTGCCATTGTCAGCAAGAGCTCGCTTTTTCGATCATGAGGTCGCAATTGCGGGGAGGCTAGAGTTCGCATTTGCGAACATTTCATCGCAAATGCGATAAAGCAGAGGTGCACAGGCTTCACAATTGCGAGGTATTCTTCGCATTTTTGGGGGTTCGCAATTGCGAACCCTTGGCCGCAAATGCGACATATGCAACTGAACAAAATAAGAGTTAGACGGGATTTTTGTTCATTCTTCAAATTTTCAAAACTAGAAAACCCTAGAGGCGATTTTTCAAAGAACTCCTCTTCCCCAATCCATTGGTAAGTGATTATAACCTATTTTCTTTCAATCTTTCATTACATTTCATAAGTTTTTAACCTAAAATTTAGTATTTTCATGGTGGAAATTGGGGGTTTAGTAGAATTAGGAATTTTTGTAAAATTGAGATTTAGACCTCAAATTGAGGCCGAATTTCAAAACAAATTATATAACCGGGCTCGGGGTGCATGAGTAATCGGGTTTTGGTCCTAATTTTAGGTTTGGACCAAGCGAGCCCGGGAGTTGATTTTTTTTTACTTTTTCAATAATGACCTAAATTGAATCCTTTGCAATCGTGGGTAGTTTCTAAAGCTTAATTTCAATCGTTTGGTTGGTAATTTGCTAGATTCTATTGGTTCGGAGACTTGTTTGAAAGTCAGAGTTGTGGATGAGTTGATCCTTGGAGCGAGGTAAGTATCGTGGTTAAACTTGACTGGAGGGATTAGGACTTGTTTGTCTATTTTCTACATGTTTAGATGTTGGGTACAACTTATATGTGAGGTGACGAGTACTTATGCATTTTTGTCGGGTTAAAACATGCGAGTGGGACTTGTTCCTTGTAATTATTGCTTACTTTGATCATGTTATACATGCTTAGACTAGTTACTTGTTAAATTGATCGTTCTTACCGAGTTTATGGGCTTTTGAGATAATTAGGTATTGTTTCTAAAGTTGAGATTAGTATTGTGGAACCATTGTTGAAGTAAGGCTTAATCTTGTTGATTCTATCTCCTTGTTATTACTTGTTCATTGTTATATAGTAAGGGAGAGTGTTAATACACAAAGGGTAATATCGTGCCATATGTGAGTGTTAATGCACGAAGGGTGATGTCATGCCATATGTGAGTGTTAATGCACGAAGGGTGATGTCGTGCCATATTGTGAGAGTTAATGCACGAAGGATGATGTGGTGCCATAATTTTTAGAGTTAATGCACGAAGGGTGATGTCGTGTCGTATCTATTGATTTGTGATGAAAGTGAGTGTAAAAGCACGAAGGGTGATGTTGTGTCGTTATTATTGTTTCACTGTAAGGTTAAGAGTAAAAGCACGAAGGTGATGCCATTCAGTTTTATTCATTGTGTTTACTCGTTTTACTGGATAAAGGTGTGAGTAGCCCAAATAAAAATACTTCTACAAAAAGTCACAAATAGATTTTTTTTAATTGTTTTTAATTTTTATAGAATTTGTAAGAATTTTTTTTTATTCTTTGCATTTAGTTGGATTTTTGTGCACATTAATATTTTAAAATCATGAAAAATACCCTTAAAATGTTCAAAATTTTATGCATTGCATTTTAGGTTGTTATTTGCATTTTTAAGGTTAAGTTGTTAATTAATTGCATTATTAAACAAAAATACCATAGGTTCTTATATTTTTAGCTTTTTATTTCGAATTACTAATTTTTCTTTCATTAGTTTTAGGTTAATTAATTATCTAAATATTAGAAATAATGAGTAGGTTAATTTTTCAAATTAGAATTGAGTTAGAATATAATTAGGATTTTTTTTAATTTGTAGATTTTAAAATGAAAGAAAAAAAAGAGAGGCTTTGTTTGGTCTTGATTCAAATTGGGCCAAAAGATTTAAATTGTCCCAAAAACACCCCAATTCCACCCCAAGCCTATTCCCTTTCGTACCCGGTCCAGCCCCAGCTCCAAAAACGACGTCTTGTTACCCCTTTTTGATCCCAGTCGTCGATCACTTTAGATCTAACGGCTGGGAACTGATCTCCTTCTCCCTATATGACCGTCCGAACCCTGTCAAATCCTAGAGAACCTCCCCACCCAGTTCATCTCCCTCTCTCACCCTCAGCCTCTTACCGGCCGTTGGAAATCTCCCCACGGTGGTGAACTACCTCCAATCACCCCCAAATTTATACCACACAACCCCCACACTCTCCTAAATCGTATCCCCTTATCCATTTCCCCAAAGCCCTACCCATCTTCTTCAATTCTAGATCTAAAAATTCCAGAAAACCTAATTTTCTCATTTTTTTTTATTTTTCACGAATCCAACTCGTTTTGACCTAGAACTTACGTTAATCAATTGCACTTTTAGTTCATTTCGAGGTCATCAGAATTTGACTGACCCACCGGATTTCGGCCAGAATTCGTCGCTCTTATTCGCCCGCTAGATTTTATTATCATTACTCCTTTGAAGTTTAATCAGAGTAAAATTTCATCATTCTCTCTTCTTTAATTATCAGTTTGGTTTCACTACATGCTAGATTAATATTTAATCGCCTATAAATATTTTAGCTTTCTGAGTAATTGTTTGATTCAATTGTACTTGATTTTTAGTCGATTGATAATAGGGCTTTGGCTAAAATTACATATGTTCTTAATTAATAGGTTAGTTAATTTGCTGTTTTTGATGGTTTATTTTTTTAATTTAGGTTAATTATAGGTTAAGCAATTAGTAGAATTCCTAGTTATAATTAGAATTTAGAATCTAGCTTTTGTTTGTTTTTCTGATTTTCTATTTTGGGCTTCTTCTGTGAATTCGGATTTGGGCCTGTCTTAGGCCATTTGGCCATGGCATTTGGCCCAGACCCAAGAAGAAGTTTCAAGAAAATAAACAACTATCCAATTCTCAGTAAAAAAAAGATACTGAAATTGGATAAGAAAGGGACAGGTGTAGAATTAGTTAGGAAAGATTCTTTTTCCCCTTAGGGAGGGCACATGGGAGGGGAGCTGAGATTTTTCCTTTATAAAAAGGACTCCAATTCACAGAATATTTCTCTGGAATAAATGGACACGAAAAACACTTCAGAGAATTGAGGACTATCTTTGAGAGATTTCTATTTTCATTCTCATTTTCTGATTTTTATTTAGAGATAGAAAACAAAAAAAAAAACAAAAAAAGAATATCAAAGCTGCTTATTCTTTCATTCTTTTACTGGTTTTTGCTCGAGTTCTACTAGGGTTTTGAGTGGACTATTGGTTCTTCTATTCTAGAATTGCTGGGTTTCTTTTCTTGTTTGTCACACTGCATTTTGCTGATTTTTCTTGCTCTTACTGATTTCCTGTTGCTGCACTTGCTCTTGTTGCTGGCTTCTTCCCAGTTTCAGAGACTTAAAATGGCCAAGGTTCCATGTTTTGTTGAAAGAGAGTGAAATTCAGATATTCTGCAAATTAAGTTATTTTTTTGTTGTTTACTTAGCCATGAACTAAAGATTTGTATCTTTGTATGCTAAAAAGATACTCATTATTTTGTATTGAACAATTTAACTTCATGGATTCAATTTTGAGCAAAGTAATGCAAGTAGAATTGTTCATATCTGCCTATGATTTTAAAATCATGCAGCTATTTATTGGAAAGATGTTTTGCTATAGAATAGTGATAATTTTGACAACATGAACCTGTTCGGTGAACTATAATCGTTTAATATGTATCAACACTGAGGAAGAAAAACAAATTAGTTAGTCTCTTTTTCCTTCTACCTATGTTCAATTATTTGAATTTTTATAAATGCTGAATTGGCAGCTTGCCTTCTTGAGGAACAGATAATTTTGTTCTATCCTTGAATTGAGCAACAATGTTGAATGCTAGCAAAGTCTTTTTTTGTGTCATACAATCTGCAAACGTCGAACTCGAAATGTGTCACCTTTTTCTCCTTGATGAATCTGATTATTTATATAGACAACATATTTGATAGCAATTGTATCCAAAAGTTCTACCATGAAGCACGTCTTTTATAATTGGTTGGTGATGCAATAATGGGTCAAATATTAATGAAACTTTATATATCTTTTTACAATGTTATATCCATAACTCAATACCTTCAATAATCTCAAATTAGTTTAGAAAAATAATTTAAACGCGCTAGTCGCTTTAAGCACGATTAATAATAATCATCGTGACTATGGGTACGATTCCCGTGGCATAGTCATGATACCTAAACCCCAACTCGAGTGTGCGTTTCACGTGACTCGACCATAACTTCAAACAATAATAAAAATAAATATGTCACAAATCGCGGATGCATTTCATGTGGCGCAGTTGCAACGCGTACCAAAACCACAAGTGTACGACATTGTGACTTGTTCCCAAAAATAATTCCATAATACTAAAAGCGGTTAGAAAATTAAAAATACACGTAGGTTTAAAATGTGTAATAAATCAGATAATTAGGCCAATTATTAATAGTTGAACGACCATGCTAAAACCACGGAACTCGGGAGTGTCTCACGCCTTCTCCCGGGTTAACAGAATTCCTTACTCGATTTTCTGTATTTCGCGGACTGTTAAACAGAGTCAAAATTTCCTCAATTTGTGATTTAAAATAAATCGGTGACTTGGGACACCATATAATTATCCCAAGTGGTAACTCTGAATCAATAAATAATCCTATTTCAATAAGCGTCACTTTAATCGGAAAAACTCCTTATCCCCTCAAAAAAAAGGAGATGTGATAGTTCTGGCGACTCTGTTGGAGACAAGAATTCGAGCTCTTCGGAGCTCTGAACTCTCTGGTTCAGAGTTGAGAATTCGAGCTTAGAATAACTGTTATACTTGGCTTTTATTTATTATCTAATTTTTACGTGTTTGAACTTAATGTGCTAAGTGCCGCTTTGATATTGTTTGAACAATATATAAATAATTACGAAACTGTCACGATCCAATTTAACCCCTCCGAAGATGTCGTGACGGCACCTAGTCTTTACGACTAGGTAAGCCTAATATTACGTAAAATTTAAAGAAAACACTACTATAAAAATTAAAACACCGTATTGTAAATAACAAGGATAGAGCCTCTCTGCATATACAAAATAATCTCCCAAGAACCGGAACATCGCTAAGTCACAAGCTTCTATAATCTATGCAACTCTATACAAAAGTCTGAAGATAAACAAAAAGGAAATCTCTAGGAGGGAATAGAATGGGACTCCGAGTATCTGCGGACGCGGGCAGAAATACCTTGAAGTCTCCTAGAATCAGCAAGCATGCACTAACCTCAAGGCTGATAGCTCGTACCTGGATCTGCCCATGAAAGTATGAACAGGCAAGGGCATGAGTACACCATAATGGATACCCAGTAAGTGCCAAGCCTAACATCAGTCAAATAGTGACGAGGTCAGGTCAGAGCCCTACTGGATTATATTTAATAATTTAAACAGTAAGAGATGTAAATAGAGTTTACAGTAAAACAATTAAAGAAATGCACAAATTTTAACAGTTAAGGGAGCCCTCGGCTCAGAACAAGGTAAACACAACAGGAACTCTCCCGGGATACCATCCCGTAGGTTTCGAAATGATTATGCGATACAAGGGGATCTCCCGGAATACGTCCGTAGTCCCAAAATAAATATGCAAGACAGGGGAGATCTCTCGAAATACGTCCGTAGTCCCAAAGTAAATATGCAGCTCAAGATAAATGAAAGTTATGACATCAAATTATACAGTTTAGACTAAAAACAAACAAGGGAAAGAAGGTCTACCTAAGCATGTCGCACAGAAATTAAATAGGGAGTTAAAACGCGTAAGCATTCTTTTCTAATCTTATCTTAGCAATTAAATATAGTAGTGCATTCTAATAAGGGAAAACAGTTTATGATTAAGAGGAAAAATGAGATTTTTACAATAATAGCTCGTGTACGTACCCGCCACCTCACTTACACGACACTCACACATCAAATAATACCAAACAACCTAAGGGGAAGTTTCCCAACATGAGGCTAGGCAAGCCACTTACCTCGAAACGCTCAAATCAACCTGATATCATGCTCTTTCCACGAGTATCCGACTTCGAATGGCCCAAATCTAATCAAACCAATTGTATAATGTAAATATAACTACAAGTAACTAATTTAACTAATGAAATCAAGCTAGGGTAAGAAAATAGTAAAAATGCCCAAAAATCCTCCCCGGGCCCACATCTCGGAATCGGGTAAACGTTACCAATTTAGAACACTCATTCACTCATGAGATCACTCGTCTAAAAATTATTCAATTCTGACGCCTAAAACTCGATCAAAACCCAAAAATTCGATTGGGGAAACTATCTCCCCCAAATTCCCATTTCTTCCACTCAAATTCCTTGATTAGATGGAGAATATTACAATAGATTGATTAAATATAAACAAAATAGGGTTAAGAATTGTTATCCACTGACTTCCTCTGCAAAACCCTAACAAAATCGCCTTCTGCCAAGCTAAAAATCGAATTTGGTGTTATAAAATTTTAAACCCTCAAAATCCTCTTTTCTGCCCAACGATTTACGCTTCTGTGATCACTGGGCCGGATCTGTGGTCTCACACCTGCGGAAAAATCATCGCAGGTGTGAAGGTCACTTATCTGGGCTGGGGCCGCATCTGCGGTCAATGGGCTGCATCTGCGATCACGTATCTGCGGTGCCCCAGTTGCATCTGCGGTTCCTGATGCCCAAGCCAAATTCCACATATGCGGCTTCCTAGCTTCCTCTCCACACCTGCGGTCCCTCTTCCGCAGGTGCGATTATATCAGGTGCAACAAATCTTCAGCAATGCCTAAGTTCTAAACCAAATCCGTTAAGTATCTGAAACTCACCTAAGGCCCCTGGGACCTCAACCAAACATACCAACCAATCCTAAAACTTCATACTAATGCAGTCGAGCTCACAAATTACATCAAACAACGCTAAAACCACGAATCATCCTCCAATCCGAACCTCATGAACTTGAATTTCTAAAATTCTACAACCGATGCCGATACTAACCAAAACATGTCTGATTGATCCCAAATTTTGCACACAAGTCATAGTCACCACTACGGACCTATCCCAACTTCCGGAATCGGATTCCGACCCCGATATCAAAAATTTCATTATCGGCCCGAAACTCCAAAAATTCAACTTTCACCATTTCAAGCCTAAATAAGCTACAGACCTCCAAAACATAATCCGGACATGCCGCTAATCCCGAAATCACCTAACGGAGCTAACGAAATTGACAGAGTTCCATTCCAGAGCTATCTTCACATTGTTCCAACTACGGTCCAAATTCTAAGACTTAAACTCTCATTTAGGGACTAAGCAGAAAAAAACTCTAAATACTCCGAAACTCAACATGAACCATCCCGGCAAATCACAATAGTAGAAAAAGACTCGGGGAAAGCAGTTAATAGGGAATCGGTGCGTTAATTCTCAAAACGACCGGTCGGGTCGTTACATCCCCCCCTCTTAAAATAGTCATTCGTCCTTGAACGAGCATAGAGACATACCTCAAGTGGTGAAAATATGAGGATAACAGATGTGCATATCCTGTTTGGTCTCCTAAGTTGCCTCCTCGATTGGCTGACCCCTCCACTGGACCTTTACTGAAGCAATATTCTTTGACCTGAGCTTCCTGACCTGTCTGTCCAGAATGGCTACTGGCTCCTCAACATAAGATAGATCCTTGTCCAACTGGACTGAACTGAAATCTAATACATGAGTGGGATCACTGTGATACTTTCGGATCATGGAAACGTGGAATACCGGATGAACTCCTGCTAGGCTGGGAGGCAAAGCAAGCTCATAAGCAACCTCCTCAACATGCCGCAATACCTCAAAAGGACCAATGAACCTAGGGCTCAGCTTTCCCTTCTTCCCGAATCTCATGACGCCCTTCACAGGTGATACCCGAAGCAAGACCTGCTCTCCAACCATAAATGCCAAATCACGAACCTTCCGGTCTGCATAACTCTTTTACCTGGATTGGGCTGTACGAAGTCTCTCCTGAATCACCTTCACGTTATCCAAGGCATCATGGACCAAATCTGTACCCAACAATCGGGCCTCGCCCAGCTCAAACCATCCCACTGGGGACCGGCACCGCCTACCATACAAAGCCTCGTACGGTGCCATATAAATGTTGGACTAGTAACTGTTGTTGTAGGAAAACTCCGCAAGTGGCAAGAACTGATCCAAAGAACCTCAAAACTCCATCGCGCACGCACAGATCATATCCTCAAGATTATGAATCGTGCACTCGGATTGCCCATCCGTCTGAGGGTGGAAGGTTGTGATCAGTTACACCCTAGTACCTAACTCCTGTTGTACGGCTCTCCAGAATTGTGACGTAAATTGTGTACCTCTGTCTGAAATTATAGATACTGGAATACAGTGAAGGCAGACGATCTCCCTGATATAAATCTCAGCCAACCCCTCCGAAGAGTACGTAGTCAACACTGGAATATAATGAGATAACTTGGTTAGCCGATCCACGATCACTCAAATAGCATCGTACTTCCTCAAGGTCCGCGGAAGGCCAACTACAAAGTCCATGGTGATCCGCTCCAACTTCCACTATAGGATCTCTAACCTCTGTAGCAATCCACTCGGTCTCTTATGCTTATATTTAATTTGCTGGCAGTTGAGACACTTGGCCATAAACTCCACTATATCCTTATTTATCCTCCTCCACCAATAGTGCTGCCTCAAATCCTAGAACATCTTCACGGTACCAGGATGAATGGAGTATCGCGAGTTGTGAGCCTACTCAAGAATCAACTCCTGAAGCCCATCCACATTGGGCACACAGATCTGACCATGCATCATCATCACGCCATCATCACCAATAGTCACATCTCTAGCATCATCTCACTGAACCCTGTCCTGAAGAACTAGAAGGTGGAGGATCATCATATTGGCGGTCCCTGATATGGTCGTAAAGAGAAGACCGAGCAACCACACAAGCTAATACCTGGCTAGGATCTGAAATATCCAAGCTCACGAACTGATTGACTAAGGCCTAAACATCCAAGGCTAAGGGCCTCTCAACTGCCGGAAGATATGCCAAACTCCCCAAACACTCCGCCCGGCGACTCAAGGTGGCCTTCCCTGGGTGGTACAATATAGTGATGTCATAGTCTTTAAGTAGCTCCAACCACCTCCGCTGATGTAAATTAAGGTCCTTTTACTTGAACAAATGCTGCAAACTCTGGTGATTAGTGTAGATCTTAGAAGGAACACCGTACAAATAATGACGCCAGATCTTCAAGGCGTAAACAATAGCTGCTAACTCCAGGTCATGTACAAGATAATTCTTCTCATGCACCTTTAACTGTCTAGACACGTAGGCAATCACCCTACCGTCCTGCATCAATACTGCTCCAAGGCCAATCCTCAAGGCATCACAATAGATAGTGTAAGACCCCGAACCTGTAGGCAATACTAATACTAGGGTTGTAGTCAAAGATTCTTGAGCTTTTGAAATCTCTCCTCACACTCCTTAGTCTACCTAAACGGAGCACCCTTCTAGGTCAGCCTGGTCATAGGTGCTGCAATAGATGAAAATCCCTCTACAAAGGAAACTGCAGATCTCCGTAGCTGATGACGATCAAGGCCAACTCTGCATTGCCTCTACCTTCTTCGGATCTACCTTAATTTCATCACAAGACACTATATGGCCCAAGAATGCCACTTATCCAACCATAACTCACATTTCGAGAACTTCACATATAATTTCTTTTCTCTCAAGGTCTGAAGCACTATCCTGAGGTGCTGCTCATGATCTTCCTGACTACGGGAGTACACAAGAATGTCATCAATAAAGACAATGACGAACAAGTTAAGATATAGCCTTAATACACTATGCATCAAATGCATAAATGCTGCTGGGGCATTGATCAGTCCAAATGACATAATAAGGAACTCGTAATGACCATACCGAGTCCTAAAAGTAGTCTTCGTGATATCTGGATCCCGAATCTTCAACTGATGATAACATGAACTCAAGTCAATCTTAGAAAACACTCGAGCACCCTGTAACTGATCAAACAGGTCATCAATACGAGGTAAAGGATACCGGTTCTTCACTGTAACTTTGTTCAACTTGCGATAATCAATGCACATACGCATAGAACCATCTTTTTTCTTCACAAACAAGACATGAGCACCACAATGTGACACACTGGGCCGAATAAAGCCCTTATAAAGCAATTCCTGTAACTGTTCCTTCAACTCCTTCAACTTAGGAGGATCCATACAATAAGGAGGAATAGAGATGGGCCAAGTGCCCGACAACAAATAAATGCCAAAATCAATATCTCTGTCGGGCGGCATGCCCGGAAGATCATCTGGGAACATATCAGGAAAATTCCGCACTACTAGGACTGAATAAACTATAGGGGTATCAATACTGATATCTCTCACATAAGCTAGATACGCGTCGTACCCCTTCTCCACCATTCTCGGAGCTTTAAGAAATGAGATAACTCTGCTAGGAGTGTAATCTAAAGTACCCCTCCACTCTACTTGTGGTACACCTTGCATAGCCAGCGTCACGGTCTTGGCGTGATAATTAAAAATAGCATAATGGGGTGACAACTAGTTCATGCCCAAGATAACATCAAAATCTACCATGCTGAGCAATAATAAATTGGCTCTGGTCTCAAAACCACTAAGAGTAATCAAATACAACCAATAAACGCAGTCCACAACAAGAAAATCTCCCACAAGACTGGAAACATAAACATGAGAGCTCAAAGAATCCTGAGATATCCCCAAATATGGAGCAAAATAAGAAGATACATATGAATACGTAGAGCCTGGGTTAAATAATATTGATGCATCCCTATGACAGATAGGGACGATACCTATGATGACTGAATCTAAAGTGATAGCCTATGGACGGGCTGGAAGGGCATAGTATCTGGCTTGACCTTTCCCGCTAGGGCAACTTCGAGCTCCTTGACCTCCACCTCGAGCTACATAAGAAGGTGGAGCGGCAGTTGGGGCTAGGAGAATTGCCGAAGGAACCGGTGAAGCACGTGGGTGCTGATAAGTCTGTGGAGGTGCACCTCTCCTGGCTCTGGGGCAATCTCTAACTAGTGAAGATTGTAACCACACTCAAAGAAACCCCTCGGAGGATGCGGTGGATGAGAAAGACTCGTACCTGGCCTGCTGGACTGGCCGGTAATAGCACCTCGAGCAGGAGGCATACTGTATACTGGCGGTGCATAATAGGGCTCCTGAGGTCTACAAGGAGCTGGAACACCATTGGTTGCCGGTAGAGCTAATGAACAGGGAGACTCACAAAACTCCTACCATAGCGTGATGTTGGTGCATGGGCTCCTGAATAATGACTAGTCTCTTGAGACCTCTTGGCCTCTCTTTCCTCTCTGTCCCAGGAAAACCTGCCCTCCATTCTCCTAGCAATACTTAATGCTTACTGATAAGTAATGTCCATCTTCAACTCCCTGGCCATACTGGTCCGAATACTAGGGAGGAGTCCCTTGATGAAGTGATGAACCGTCTCTCTGATGGTAGCAACCAAAGCCGGTGCATGACGAGCTAACTCACTGAAACGGACTACGTACTTTGACACAGTCATAACACCCTGGTGTAGCTGCTCAAATTCTGCGCGCCAAACATCCCTGAGGCTCTGGGGGACATACTCATGCAAAAATATCTCTGAAAACTGAGTCCAAGTGAGTGAGGTCGCCTCGTCCAGACTACTCAACTCATAGGTACGCCACCACTGATATGCCGCTCCTTTCAGTTGGAAGGCAGTGAAAGAAACCCCACTCATCTCCACAATGCCCATATTGCAGATAATACTATAACATTCCTCAAGAAAACCCAGAGCATCATATGAAGCTAGTCCGCTGAAAGTAGGTGGGTGATACTTCTTGTACCTGACAGGTCTGAGCTTCTCTACCTCAGAAGTAGCTACCCTGGTCTCATGCTGAACCGGAGCCACTGAGGGCATAAGAGTGTACTCTGGGACCTGATCAACCTGGACCCTTTTCTCAGGAGTGCGGGTTGCGGGAGTCTATGCCTCTTCCCTGGCCTGAGATGTAGCAGGAGCTATCGAAAATAGTCCAGCCTGAGCTAAAGTGCTGAACATGCTCATGAACTGAGCTTATGTCTCCTAGAGGGTTGGAGTAGCAATAAGGATCTCCAGTGTCGGTCCTCCAGCTGGAGCTGTTGGGCGTTTCTCTGTCACAGCTCTCGCAGGTGCTCGAGTTGCACCTTGTGGTCGTCCTCTACCCCGACCCCAGCCTCTGGCGACTCTGGCAGGGGGCTCAGGTGCCTGGTCGTCAGTCCTCCTGGTACAAGTTCTCACCATCTATGAGAAAGAATAGAATAAAATAGAATTTTAATATTTTTCATGTCAATAACTCGCACGACAAGGAAATCAAAGAAGTATGATTGTTCTTAAAAGTTACATAGCCTCCCAAAGATAAGTACAGACGTCTCCGCACCGATCTGTGAGACTCTAATAAACCGGCTTATGACTCATGTCTTCTGTGAACTTAGAGCTCTGATACCAATTTATCACGACTCAATTTAACCCCTCTAAAGATGTTGTGACGGCACCTTGTCTTTAAGACTAGGTAAGCCTAATATTACGAAAAGTTTAAAGAAAAGACTACTATAAAATTAAAATAGCATATTGTAAATAACAAGGATAGAGCCTCTCGGCATATATAAAATAATCTCTTAAGAACCGCAATATCGCTAAGTCGCAAGCTTCTATAATCTATGTAGCTCTATACAAAAGTCTGAAGATAAACAAAAGGAAATATCTATGAGGGAATAGAATGAGACTCCGAGGATCTACGGACGCAAGCAGAAATACCTTGAAGTCTCCTGGAATTAGCAAGCAAGCACTAACCTCGAGGCTGATAGATCGTACCTAGATCTGCACACGAAAACATATGCAGGAAAGAACATGAGTACACCATAATGGTACCTAGTAAGTGCCAAGCCTAACCTCAGTCAAGTAGTGACGAGGTCAAGTGAGGGCCCTACTGGAGTATATATAATAAATTAAACAGTAAGAGTTGTAAATAGAGTTTAAGGTAAAAAAATTAAAGAAATGCACAAATTTTAACAGTTAAGGGAGCCATCGGCTCAAACAAGGTAAACACAACAGGAAACTCTCCCGGGATACCGTCCGTAGGTTCCGAAATGATTATGTGGTACAGGGGGATCTCCCGAAATATGTCCGTAGTCCCAAAATAAATATGCAAGACAGGGGGGATCTCCTGAAATACGTCCGTAATTCCAAAGTAAATATGCAGCTCAATAGATGACATGCACGACATCAAATTATACAGTTTAGACTAAACACAAACGAGGGGAAGAGGGGTCCACCTAAGCATGTCGCACAGAAATCAAATAGGCAGTTAAAACAAACAGACATGCTTTCCAAATCTAATCTCAGCAATTAAACATAGTAGTGCAATCTAATGAGGGAAAACCGTTTATGATTAAGGAGGAAAAACGGGATTTTTACAACAATAGCCCATGTATGTACTTGTCACCTCACGTACACGGCACTCACGCATCAAATAATACCAAACATCCTAAGGGAAAGTTGTGATGACCCAAAAGGTCATCTCTTATTTTAGAAGTTAAATCGGTGTTCTGAGGCCTTAAAACCCTCCTTTTATTTCACTGATTTGCATGCGCAGTCTGAGCGTATATCCGGAAAGCCCTATGTGAAAACTTGAGAAAAATGCTAAGTTTTGCCTTTAAAATAGAATTAAGTTGACTTCGGTCAATATTTTGGGTAAACAGACTCGGACTCGTGTTTCGACAGTCCCGTAAGGTTCGTAGTAAAATATATGACTTAGGCATATGCCTGAAATTGAATTCCGAGGTCCGTAGCCCGGGGAATGAATTCTTAAAGAAATTTATTTGCTGGAAAATATAAAGACTTTTGAAAATGAAATGGCGTGTGTTCTTGATGGTATCGGGCCCATATTTTGGTTTCGGAGCCCGGTACAGGTTTAAAATAATATTTAAGTCAAACCTGTGAATTTTGGTAAGAATAGGAGTTGATTTGATATAAATCGGACCCTAGGTTGAGAAAATGGAAAATTTGAACTATCTTATGAATTTCATGAATTTGAGGTTAAATTCGTAGTTGTTGATGTTATTTCGATGATTTAATCGCACGAGCAAGTATGTATAATGTTTTTAGACTTGCGTGCATGTTTGGTTTAGAGCCTCGAGGGCTTGGGTGAGTTTTGGATAAGGCTGGCATCCTGTCCGGGCCCGGGCCCAAACGGGCTTTGTGGGTCGGGCTCAAATGGACCCGGTCTTCATGGGCCGGGATTAAACGGACCTGGGCTTCATGGGCTTTGGGGTGTAACCAGACCGGGACCGTGTAGTAATGGTTCCGGGTTATGTGGGCCGGGCCCAAATGGGCCTAAATGGGCCTTGACTATTTTTAAATTTTTTTTTATCTAAGCCAATTTTTTGTAAATTATATAGCTTATATATATTATATATACTATATCTATATCTATAATATATATATCTACAAACTATATACATGGCGTATATGTGTGTATATATATGTGTATATATATGTGTGTGGGCCTTACCTTTTTTTAAAATAATTTTTATCTAAGGCAATTTTTTGTAAATTATATAGTTTATTTTGAGGGTGTATCATTATGTGTCTCCTCAAAATTCCCGTCCCCCGATCAACATAGTTAAAGACTAACTCTTTACTACAAGTTTTACACTTAGCTTTATTTTTTTTTCTTATTTGAATAAAAAATGGCCAAACAAGAGATGTTTCGGCCCGTTTAGAAAGTTATCTAGAAAAAGTAGGGGTAGTAATAGGGGGGTCATCCGGGGTATCATTTGGATTAGTTGGGTTAACTTGAGCAACAGGACTAGTGGGTGTATCATCATTCGGATCTATAGTTGGATTAGGGTAAAGATTGTTCATATATTCATCATCTAAGCGTTTACCACCACCAACATTATGCACATATTGACTATCCGTAAATTGTAATAAAGTATTATCACTATCAAGAATAGGAGTAGGTGGAGGGTAGGTATGGGGTTTGGGTAGGGGTGGCCGGGAAATTAGAGGAGGAATAGATTGGCCACTAGATTCACCACTCTTGGATTTTCCCTTATTTTTACTAAACATTTTTTAAGGAATATGCCATCTTGATTATAATTATACAAAATAATTAAAGAAAATAAACAAAAATATAATATTAAAACTAAAGAGTTGGAGCGAGTTTACCGAATTGACAAACAACTTGTTGAAATTAATTATCGTTGAAGACTTGAATACTTCAATTCATCAACTTCATAATTTTTCACACAAGTTTCAAAAATAAAGTATCCAATTTTAGAAGAAAATTAGAGAGAGATTGATGATTTGGTAAAGAAAAATGAAAGAGTGAGGGGGTATTTATAGTTGTAAATAGGGAAAAAGTGTAATTATAAAAAGTTTGGGCTTAAAAAAAAGTTGGAGGGGGGAGGGGGGGGGGGTTAAATGGCTATTTTATAAATAGCCAACGACCATTTTGGCAGCCATAACGGCCATTTTTCAATAGCCAACGGTCAGATTTTAAAAATGATTTTTTTAAATTATAGCCATTGGGTCCGTTTAGGACCGTTTGGGACCAGTTAGGACTGGTTGAACCAGCCCACTTAGGAGCCGATCCCGAGCCCAAACGGTCCCGGTCCTAACGGGCTTCACGTGTGAACCGGCCCACATGGACCTCAAACCCCCTGGTCTCGAGCTTAAACGGCTAGGTCCGTTTAGGCCCACTACCCATATGGGCTCGCGAGCCTGGGCCGGGCCCGAGCCTAACCAACCCACTTGTCACGCTTAGTTTAGGATAGGCCATAGAGTGCTTTTGGACTTAGGGAGATTGCTGGTATGTTTCAGCTGTGTAGCAGGCCCCTAATCTCGCAATTGCGAGATCAGGCATCGCAATTGCGATGAAAACAGTGACCGCAAATGCGACCTTTTGCTTCGCAAATGCGAAAAAGGTCAGGGCCAGCTTTTCTCGCAAATGCGAAGTTGTCCAGGTAGGCTAGTGGTCGCAAATGCGACAAAATTGTCGCAAATACGAAGGCATCAGAGATTGCGAAGGTTTATCTTTTTACATGATTTAACTTAAAATCTAGGATTTTTCATGGGAAATTGGGTGTTTTCGGGTAGAAAGTAGGATGATCAAATTTTGGGGATTTGGACCTCAATTTGAGGTCGGATTTCAAAATTAATTACATATTTGAGTTTGTGGGTGAATAAGTGATCGGGTTTTGACCAAGCGGGCCCAGAGTCGATTTTTGACTTTTTGGGAAAACATTGAGAAATCTATTTTCATGCATTAGAATTGGTTTATTTAGCATTTATTAATGTTATTAAGTAAATTATGACTAGATACAAGCAGATTGGAAGTAAAACCGAGAGGTAAAGCGGTAATTGAGGCTTGATTTTAGTTGAGGAATTGAGGTAAGTGTTTGGTTTGACCTTAGCTTGAGGGAATAAGAGTTTTGGTCTAAATTGCTACATGTTAGTGTTGAATACGACGTATATGCATGGTGACGGGTATCTATACATTGGTGTCAAGCATGCCCGTGAGTCTTATACCATGATTGTTGTGACCCTATTGTGTATTGTCCATGCTTAGGTTGATGATTATTAATGTTGAACATGATTCATGATAATTTCCTGGTGATTGACCATTGTTGAGTATTGGCTCAAGTTGAGATATTTTGTAAAGTAACTGTTGAAACAAGATTTGTTATAGTTGATTCCCTTACGGGGATGTGATTATTTATATTATTGATTTCCTTGCCGGGACGTATTGTTTCTATTGTTTGGGTGAGGAAGAGTGTAAAACACGAAGGGTGATGACGTGCATGATATTGTGAGTGAGTGTTAATGCACGAAGGGTGATGTTGTGCCGATAATGTAAGTGTTAATGCACGAAGGGTGATGTCGTGCCATGATTTGAGTGTTAATGCACGCAGGGTGATGCTGTGCTGATATTTTGAGAGTTAATGTCTGAAGGGTGATGTCGTGCCATGATTATGAGAGGTAATGCACGGAGGGTGATGTCGTGCCATTTCTGTTGATTCATATGGTGAGAATGAGAGTAAAAGCATGAAGAGTGATGTTGTGCATGTGTTACTGTCTCATTATTCTTGTTGATACAAATATGATGTTCATTATGCTTCACTATTGGTTTATTGTTAGAATTTGATATTGTTACATCTCGCGTTTTCGTACGTTAAAAGTTTCATCTTCAGTTAATTGACATAGACTCGGGGATGAGATTATCTTGAGGTTAACGTATTTATGCTATGTATAATAAGCGATAAATAAGTGCTATGAAGGATAAAGGGTACACGAATTAAAGAAAATGAGTTTCGTTGAAAATGGCCAATTTGGGATAAAGTACGGGTCGAGCGATACTACCCGATAATTATGGACTAGTACCATACAAGGTACCATATGGCCGTGATAATATGATATATATATATATAGTATATTAAAAATAAGTAAAATTTTAAGTAATTTGAGATAGTATTTTTGAGTAATTTAGAATAATATTTTAAATTATGCGGGTAATTGATTAATTATTGGGTAATAGAACATTACCCAGTTAACTAATAAGTGGATAAAAATTTATAAATTATTTCCCCAATACGTAGCAAGAAGCCACAAATCAAGAAGTGACTAAGAAGTCACTTATGCCTAAGTGGCAACCTAGGAATGAATAATTATCCAAAAGCAAGACACATATACAAGTCTTATAATTCAAAGGACACAAAGTAATATTACTCATTCAGAAAGAAAGCAAGAAGTATTTCATTCTTAATTTGAAAGGTTGGAAGCTAATTCCTCATAAAGGAAAACGTTGAAGCAGAAGCATTTCGTTTCAAAACAAAAGCTTCATCAAAAGCAATTTCATCCAAATTTCAAAGAATCAAAGCAAGATTTCGTTCCTCAATTTCAAAGCGCAGAAGCTTAATCCAATTTTTGGGTTCTAAGTTCAATCCATGAAGGTTTCCAACGGAATATTATACGGAGTTTTTCCTACTCCAGGTATGTTAAGGCTATCCCTTCTTTCTTTTGGCATGGTCCAAATTATACCGAAGAAACGGGCAAACGCATAGTTTCCATAAATTACTCTATTCATAGAAATATTATGGGTGTCTATATTCTTGATTCCCCATGAAAATTATTATTATCTTCTGTTCATGGGTCTCAGAATAATACGCAGTTGAAAAAGTTTATCCGGAAGGAATATTGAGATTATTACGTATTTTTCATGCATTTCACCCATTTATACATGTGCATTAACCCATGACCAGATGGAGTTATATACGCGTATATATGTAAATATATGTTTATGGGATATGGGAAAAGGTTACGTCATTATATACGCACCACCACCTGATCAACTGGTATATGTTGATGATGTTGCCCATAGTGGCTGAGACGATATGATGGGATTCCCTCAATGGCTTGATGATATTATGTACACCCATACCTATGCATGACACGACATTTATATGCATGAGCATGACGTTATAAACGTTTTAGAATTTACAAAGTTATTCATATTTAAAGATGTGTTTCTTTATTCCATCTTTCATCTATATCTTTTACGTACTAATTTTCATGTCTTACATACTCAGTACATTTTTCGTACTGATGCCCTATTTCACGGGGGCATGCGTTTCATGCCTGCAGGTGTAGGTAGGCAAGCTGACGGTCCCCCTTCTTAGGATCCTTGATCAACGAGTGTTGGCGTGCTCCACTTGATCCGGAGCTGCTTTGATTTTGGTATGATACTTTTGTGTGTATATATATATATATATATGTATATATGTATATGGGTATGACGTGGCTTAGTCCCATCTTTGTATATTTATGTTTCTATTAGAGGTCTGTAGACAGTATGTCTAGTTGGGTTGTATGTGGCCTTGTCGGCTTTCAATTTTGGATGTATAGTTGTCTGTAGCAGTCTTGCCTACTCGCCCACTGTATTCTGCATATATATATATGTACATATGCCTAGTTGGTAGGTTTCCTTCATGTATGTTATTTTCGTAATTCAACAGATGTTATTCAGGTTCATATCTTAGACATAGGTTTAGGGGTGTTTGGCAGGTTGGACTCAGGCACCCATCGCGGTCCATCGGTTTGGGTCGTGACAGATATCCCCTGTAGCATGTCCCCTTACCATATTTATCTATTAATTTCCTGTTGTTACTATTCTGTTCGTATATGATTTAACTGCACAGGTTTATATGGTTGTCGTGTCCTAGCCTCGTCACTAGTTCGTCGAGGTTAGGCTCGACACTTACTAGTACATGGGGTGGGTTGTACTGATACTACCCTCTACACTCTTTTGTATAGATTTCGGTGCCATACCCGGTGAGTAGCTGAGGTAGTTGCCTTCAGTCCACGGTGTCCAAGGTAAATCTATTGCCATCCGCAGAGCCTGAAGTCCCCTTCCTTGTTTAACTTTCCGCTGTCTCTTTTCATTTCAAGAATAGTTGTGCTTTTCTTTCTAGGCCAGTGTTTGTAGAAATTCGTAGATGTTCATGAAATTATGACACCAGATTCGTGGGTAAACATGTATTGGAGTATTTGAATTGTTATAACTCTTCCACACTTTATATCTGCTTAGCTTAAGTTATTAATTATATCTGTTTAGGTTAATTGTTAATGTGTTAATATCATGGTAGTTGGCTTGCCTAACTTTTACGAGTATGTGGCATCACGACTCCCGAGGATTTGAAATCTGGGTTGTGCCAAGTTGGTATTAGAGCACTAGGTTGCCTAGGTCTCACAATTCACGAACAAGCTAGGTAGCGTTTGAGAGATCGGTACGGAGACGTCTGTGCTTATCCCCTAGAGGCTACTGAGTTTAGGAAAACATCACATCTATTCTTTCCTGGCGTGCGACTTGATTTCTCAATGTTAATTGAACTTCCACTATGTTCTTTCGTAGATGGTGAGAAAACGTACCACTTCATTAGCTGACCAGCAGTCCGAGCCCCCGGTGGCAGCTCCCACGAAGGGCAGAGGCCGAGGCCGTGCTAGAGGCTGAGGTAGAGGCAGGGCTCAACCTAGAGCCCGAGCATCAGCACTAACGGTGGAGCGTCAGGTAGAGTTTGAGGATGAGGTTCCGGCCCAAACAGTTCCAGCAGGGCCAACTCAGGTCCTAGCGAGGTTTATCGCCACCCCATTACTCCAGGATGATCTGGTCCATCTAGTGGGCCTTATGGATAGTGTCACTCAAGCAGGCATATTCCTTGTAGCACCAGTTGTCTCTCAGGCTGGAGGACGAGCTCAAACTCCCGCTACTCGCACTCCAGAGTAGATGGCTCCCCGGTTTCAGACTCCATCAGCTTAGCCAGTTAGGGTAGTTCAGCCGGGTGTCGTAGCACAGACTGGTGATGGAGCAGCTATATATGTTGATGCCTTGTGGAGACTAGACAGGTTCACCAAGTTTTTTACTACCACATATGGTGGTACATCTTCAGAGGATCCCTAGGACTTTTTGGACAGTTGTTATGAGGTTCTACGGAACATGGGGATAGTGGAGACCAACAGGGTCGACTTTACTGCTTTTCGTCTGTCAGGTTCTGCCAAGACTTGGTGGAGGGATTATTGTTTGGCTAGACCAGCTGGGTCACCGACTTTGACTTGGGATCAATTCTCTCAGCTATTTCTGGAGAAGTTTCTTCCTATCACTCAGAGGGAGGACTATTGGAGGCAGTTTGAGCGTCTCCAGTAGGGTTCTATGACCGTCACTCAGTACGAGACCAGATTTATTGACTTGGACCGTCATGCTCTTCTTATACTTCCCTGAGAGAGAGAGAGAGAGAGTGAATAGGTTCACTGAGGGACTCGCTCATCCTATTCGATTGCAGATGGCTAAGGAGATAGGGAGCAAGATTTCTTTTCAGGATGCGGCCAATATGGCCAGGAGAGTTGAGATGGTTCTAACTCAGGGGAGCGGTCAGGGGCCTGACAAGAGCCCTCTTCATTCTAGCAGGTTCAGTGGTGCCTCATTTGGAGACAGGGATACTTTTGTTAGAGGCCATCCTCCCAAGCCGTTTCATTCAGCACTACAGGCTTCTCACGGTGCTCCAAGTGGTCTTGATTCTCATATGCAGTATTCAGATTAGCTACCTTACAGTGCATCACCAGCTCTTATCAGTGCACCTCCGCTCCAGAGTTTTCAAGGTGGTCACTCAGGCCGTCAGGGCCAGTTTCAGGGTCAGCAGTCCTAGCAGCCGAGGACTTGTTATACATGTGGCGATTCGAGGCATATTGCTAGATTTTGTCCTCGAGCCTCGAGCAGTACTCAACATCAGGGTTCTCGTACTATGGTTCAGGCACCAAGTGTTCCACCGCTCGTTCGGCTATCTAGAGGTAGGGGTCAGACAGCTAGAGGTAGAGGTAAAGGTGTTATAGGTGGAGGTCAGGCCGCTAGAGATGGAGGCCAGCTAGCAGGAGGTCGTCCCAGGGATTTAGTTTAGAGTGGTGGGGCCCAGCCCCGATATTATGCCATTCCCGCTAGGCTTGAGGCTGAGGCCTATAATGCAGTTATCACAAGTATGATCTCAGTTTGTAGTAGAGATGCTTCAGTTCTATTTGATCCAGGGTCTACATACTCCTATGTGTCATCTTATTTTTCCCCATATCTAGTTGTGCCTCATGATTCTCTGAGTGCTCCCGAGTATGTGTCCATGCCAGTAGGGGATTCTATTGTTGTAGACCGTGTCTATCGTTCGTGCATGGTTGTTATTGGGAGTTTTGAGACTAGTGTAGACCTCCTACTCCTCGATATGGTTGATTTCGATATTATTCTGGGGATGGATTGGTTATCACCTTACTATGCTATATTGGACTGTCATGCCAAGACTGTGACCTTAGCCTTGCCGGGTTTACCTCATTTGGAGTGGAGAGGGACTCCTAGTCATTCCACCAGCAAGGTTATCTCATATATGAAGGCTCAACGTATGGTTGATAAGAGATGTTTGGCATATTTGGCGTATGTTCGTGATTCTAGTGATGAGGTTTCTTCTATGGATTCTGTGCCCGTTGTTCATGAGTTTCTAGAGGTATTTCCTGTAGACCTGCCGGGGATGCCACTCGGTAGGGATATTGATTTTTGCATCGATTTGGCTCAAAGCACTCAGTCTATTTCTATTCTGCCATATCGTATGGCCCCACCAGAGTTGAAAGAGTTGAAGGAGCAGTTGTAAGACTTGCTTGATAAAAGCTTTATCAGACCTAGTGTCTCGCCCTGGGGTGCGGCAGTGTTGTTTGTTAAGAAGAAGGATGGGTCGATAAGGATGTGTATAGATTATCGGCAGTTGAACAAGGTCACAATCAAGAATAAGTATCCACTGTCGAGGATTGATGATTTGTTTGATCGGTTTCAAGGTGCCAAAGTGTTTTCGAAGATTGATTTGAGATCGGGCTACCATCAGTTGAGGATTAGGGCATCCAATTTCCTTAAGACAGCTTTTCGCACTCGGTACGGGCATTATGAGTTCCTAGTGATATCCTTTGGGTTGACGAATGCCCCATCAGCTTTTATGGATTTGATGAACCGAGTGTTCAAGCCTTACCTGGATTCCTTTGTGAATGTCTTTATTGATGATATTTTGATCTACTCTCGTAGCCGAGAGGAGCATGGGCAGTATCTTCGAGTTGTTCTTCAGACTTTGAGAGACATTCAGTTGTATGCTAAGTTTTCGAAGTGTGAGTTTTGGTTGAGTTCAGTTGCCTTCTTGGGTCATGTTGTATCATCAGAGGGTATTCAGGTGGATCCAAAGAAGATAGAGGTAGTCAATGACTGGTCTAGACCCACATCAGCTATAGAGATCCAAAGTTTCTTGGGTTTGGCAGGTTATTACCATTGGTTTGTGGAGGGCTTTCATCTATAGCAGCCCTGATGACTAGGTTGACCCAGAATGGGGGCCCAGATCAGATGGTCAAACGAGTGTGAGGCAATCTTTTAGAAGCTCAAGACAGCTTTGACTACAGTGCTAGTGTTGGTTTTGCCCACAAGTTCAGGGTCATATACAATATATTGTGACACATCTCGTATTGGACATGGTGTGGTGTTTATACAGAATGGCAAGGTTATAGCATATGCTTCGCGGTATTTTGAAGATTCACGAGAAGAATTATCCAGTTCATAATTTGGAGCTAGCATCCATTGGTCACGTGCTAAAGATTTGGAGGCATTATTTATATGGCGTGTCATGTGATGTGTTCACATATCATAAGAGTCTACAGTATTTGTTCTAGCAAAAGAAGCTAAATTTGAGGCAGAGAAGGTGGTTGGAACTATTGAAAGACTATGATATCATCATCTTGTATTATCCGGGGAAGGCCAATGTTGTGGCCGATGCTTTTAGTAGGAAGTCAGCCAGTATGGGTAGTCTTGCATATATTCTGGTCGGTAGAGACCGCTTGCTTTGGATGTTCAGGCTTTAGCCAATCAGTTCATGAGGTTGGATGTTTCTGAGCCCAGCCATGTTCTAGCTTTCACAGTCGCTCGGTCTTCATTATTTGAGTGTATCAAGGATCGGCAGTATGATGATCCTCATTTGCTTGTCCTTAGGGACACAATGTGGCACGATGGTGCCAAGCATGTTACAGTTGGTGATGATGGAGTTTTGAGGATGCAGGGTCGAGTTTGTGTGTCTAATATGGATGGACTTCGAGAGTTGATTCTAGAGGAGGCCCACAGTTCCTAGTACTCTATTCATCCGGGCGCCTTTAAGATGTATCAGGACTTGTGGCAACATTATTGGTGGAAGAGGATGAAGAAGGATATTGTTGCCTATGTAGCTCGGTGTTTGAATTGTCAACAGGTAAAGTACGAGCATCAGAGACCTGGTGGGTTGTTTCAGAAGATTGAGATTCCTGAGTGAAAGTGGGAGCGTATCACTATGGACTTCGTTGTTGGACTCTCACGGACTCAGAGAAAGTTCGATGCAGTATCGGTTATTGTTGATAGGCTGACCAAGTCAGCGCATTTCATTCCTGTGGCAGTCTCCTATTCTTCTGAGAGGTTAGCTGAGGTCTATATCCAGGAGATTGTTCGTCTTCATGGTGTGCTCGTGTCTATTATTTTTGGCCGAGGTACATAGTTTATCTTGCATTCTGGAGGGCAGTTCAGCATGAGTTGGGTACTCGGGTCGAGTTGAGCACAACATTTCATCCTCAAATGAATGGACAGTTCGAGCGTACTATTCAGATTTTAGAGGATATTCTCTAAGCATGTGTTATTGACTTTGGAGGTTCGTGGGATCAGTTCATGCCATTAGAGGAGTTTTCCTACAACAACAGCTATCAGTCAAGCATCCAGATGGCTCCCTAGGAGGCATTATATGGTTGATGGTATCAATTACCGATTGGGTTGTTCGAGCTGGGAGAGGCTCAGTTATTGGGTACGGATTTGGTATAGGATTCCTTGGACAAGGTTAAGATCATTCAGGATAGGCTTCGTACAGATCAGTCCAGGTAAGAAAGTTATGCCGACCATAAGGTTTGCGATGTGGCATTCATGGTCTGAGAGCGAGTATTGCTTCGGGTGTCGCCCATGAAGGGCGTGAAAAGATTTGGAAAGAAGGGCAAGCTAAGCCCTAGGTTCATCGGTCCTTTTGAGATTCTTGATAGAGTAGGAGAGGTGGCTTACAGACTTGCATTGCCGCTGAGTTTATCAGCTGTGCATCCAGTGTTTCATGTGTCCATGCTTTAGAGGTATCACGGAGATCCATCCCACGTGTTAGACTTTAGCACTGTCCAGTTGGACAAGGACTTGACCCATGAGGAGGAATCGGTAGCTATCCTATACAGGCAGGTTCGTCAGTTGAAATCAAAGAATTTTCCCTCAGTTCGTGTGTAGTGGAGAGGTCAGCCTATTGAGGCAGCAACCTGGGAGTCCGAGTCCGATATGCAGAGCCAATATCCCCATCTTTTCCCCGACTCAGTCACTTTTTATGTCCATTCGAGGACGAACAATTGTTTTAGAGGTGGAGAATGTGATGATCCAAAAGGTCATCTCTTGTTTTAGAAGTCAAATCTGTGTTCCGAGGCCTTAAAACCCTCCTTTTTGTTTCACCACGATTTGCGTGCGCAGTCCGGACGTATATTCGGAAAGCCCTTATGTGAAAATTTGAGAAAAATGCTAAGATTTGCCTTTGAAATAGAATTAAGTTGACTTCGGTCATCATTTTGGGTAAACAAATCTGAACTCGTATTCCGACAGTCCCATAGGGTCCGTAGTAAAATATGGGACTTAGGCGTATGCCCGGAATCGAATTCTGAGGTCCCTAGCCCAAGGAATGAATTTTTAAAGAAAATTATTTGCTGGAAAATATAAAGACTTTTGGAAATGAAATGGTGTGTGTTCTTGATGGTATCGGGCTCGTGTTTTGGTTCTAGCCTAGTACAGATTTAAAATAATATTTAAGTCAAACCTGTGAAGTTTGGTAAGAATCGGAGTTGATTTGATATAAATAGGATCCTAGGTTGAGAAAATGGAAAATTTGAACTATCTTATGAATTTCATGAATTTGAAGTTAAATTCGTAGTTGTTGATGTTATTTTGATGATTTGACCGCACTAGCAAGTCCGTATGATATTTTTAGACTTACGTGTTGTCACACCTCCTTTCTACACCTACGCCCCGGAAAGGGCGTGAAGGAGTTTTTCCATTTAAAGGACAATCGGAACGGGATTTAATTATTAATTATTTAGAGTCGCCACTTGAGAGATTAATGGTGTCCCAAGTCACCGGTTGAATCCCGAACCGAGGAAATTTATGACTCTGTTAACAGTCCGCGAACCAGAAATCCGGGTAAGGAATTCTGTTAACCCGGGAGAAGGTGTTAGGCATTCCCGGGTTCCGTGGTTCTAGCACGGTCGCTTAACTGTTGTATTCGATTTTATCTAATTTTAATACATGTTAGCTCATGTGCCTTTCATTAATTTTACACCGCTTTTATCATTATATTTTAAAAGAATTGCAACGTTGTGTAAATGTGTCTCGGGCCACGTCGCAATCAATGCACCCGTGGTTGTCAACACATTTCGACATACGTTGAGATTTGGATTTGGGTCGCATAAATGCGCACTCGAATTTAGGAAAGTAATTTAATTAAATCGTGCCTAAAGATGCTAACGTAGTATTATTTTGGGGAACAACCATGAAGTTCGCTAAACGGCCATCCCAAATTCTAATTATTTCGATAATTATTGGTTGAGGGCCCCACATTTATTTATTTTTGTGTGGTGAGGCTCGTCTCTATTGTGAACCTCTTTTCTATCATTATTTATTTTTAAGAATTACGATGTCGCGAAAGCGCGTCTCGAACCACGTCGCAATCAATGCGCCCGTGATTGTCAACACATTTCGACTCCATCGAGATTTGGATTTGGGTCACATCAATGCGCACCTGAGTTTAAGAAGGTTATTCAATTAAATCGAGCTTAAAGATTCTAATGTAATATGATTTTAAGGAAGACCATGGAATTTACTAAATGGCCATCCCAATTTCTAATCATTTTAATAACCCATTGTTGACAGTCCGTGTATGTGATTTATTCAGGCGAGGCTAGTAGCAATCCCGAAATAGCTACGATTTCCTATTTATTTGTGTGTCTCTACAAGACTAGTTAATTTGGAAATAGATTACACTGAAATAGACTAAGAACCAAATTTAAAAGAGAATTGGGCATGTCTCATGGCCTTGATGCGGTCTGAACGGCCCAACGAAGAGGGGTATATTTCCATTGCAACAATCAATATAATATCCTTGAGTCACTACACTGAACATGCATACCTTCCTTTTAACAAAATCCATGAAACTCCAAAAATCCCTAACCGATCTATCCTACCAATTGCCTATTAAGACCTGCTGTTTTTAGTGAACTAAGTCAATTATGAATGAGTTTGTCTCATGGTTTCCAACTGATTTCAAGACCAATCTACTTACCATAATTATGATTTGCCTTCCACACGATTTCAGAATCTTAAAACAAAAGCAAGCCTTCTACTACACTATAACGACGAAAATACCAATAATTAAGCTAAATGTAATCAAACTTACTCATGAGTTCTCATGTCATGTACATAAGTCTAATTGCTACTGATGACTATTGCATTCACACAAACTTTCAGATCAGACCAGGCCCATGCTCAAAGCTATTTCAAATGCCCAATTCAACAGTTCAAAATTACGCATCATTCAACATGTAATCGACCCCTACTAAACAAGTTTAATTGTACACATATCCACCAATTACATAACAGGAGACTACACTATCAAAAATACAGGCTGCTTTCAGTTGAATAACAGGCCCTGGAACATTTTGTTTCAACTTCAACGAGCATACATCAGTGAGATTCAGGGAAATGTACCTGGAAATTGGAATGTAAATAGAGAAAAGGAGAGGAATCAGCTATTTTCAACAGCAACAGCAACCAACCCAGCAGTGTTACACCACAGGAACACAGGCAGATTGCTTTGAAACCAAAATATAAGCAAATTCCCACAGATCAGTTTAACATACTCCTAACATACCCCTGACCCTCACAGCTGAAACCAAAACTAGTAATGAAACTGTGAAGTTGTTTCAGATTTCTCCATATTTTGATGTTTTTGCTTTCTGAATAGTTTTTGGAAAATAAAATGCTGATTGAAATCAAAAGCAATAATGAATGCTCCAATTGAGACTTAGAGTTCAAGGCAGAAAGATGGAGAGCAGACCCCCTTTCCCAAGGCATTTTATGCCCTTTTATAGGCAACCCCAAAGAGAATAGACTAGAATCTGATTTACCAATCAGTCCCTCTCTATTTTCAAATTAGTCCCTCTAATTTTACCTTGCTAAACAAGTAACTGCACTATAATTATCAAAATCTACACTTGCACCCCATTCTAGAATGCCCTAAGATATTCTTCTACCCATACAATACATATACTGCCTTTCCATATACCATGATATTACTATTCCTATCAAAACTACCCTTTTCCATACCCAGATTACCCCTGAAAGCCTTTCAAAATCACTGAACCTACCCTCATCCTTAACAGCTATACCCAATATCCTAAACCATTCTGAAACTAACTGAAATTAATCAACTAGCATTCAGAAACTAGCTAATCAGATTGACTGAACCAATTCTGTTCAATTATACCACTCAGACAAGCTAAACGAAAATAAACTGAGCTTAAGCTACCACGACTAATATTAAATGAACTTAAAACTAATTCTCAAACCATGAACTTATAATCATTCAACCAAATATCAAGCTCAGAATCAACAGTAATTAACAAAACTTAAACTAACACATTCAAACCATGAAATTAACAGAACAAATAACGAACAACAACTGTAAATAATACTTCAATCATGCGAGTAAAAGAAGCAGTAAAAAAAATACTCACAAAGGCATAAGGGATTCCGGCCAGTCAGAAATACTTGAATCCGTTCAGATTTTTGACGCGTAACATCCCTAACCGTGTGTTCTTACAAGAGAACACATGGTTAAGGATACTACAGTTCGAAATCAAAAGGATTTGGTTTTAGGGTTTTGGTCGTAAATTCTTAGATCTAAGATTTGGGCCGTTTCATGGTGATTTGAAAGAAAACAACCACGGATTAGTGTTGAGGAAGGGCTGGGGGTTGTGGGGTATGATTTTGGACTGATTTGGACGAACTTGTCACTTGGCCGGAAAACTTCAAACCAAGATTCGAAGAGTTCCGGCCTTATTCGAGGTAAACCAATGGGTGCAGTGGAAAGAGGAGGGTGAGTGGGGCCTATGGTGTTAATCTCAGGGTGAACGGCATAGTTTGTGTTCACTGCCGGCAAGGATTTTAGGGGCGGCGCGGATTAGGGTTTGAGGAGAAGGGGTGGGGTGAAGAAGACGATGCAAATGGGGGTAGGGGGGAAGGGTTCGGACACTTAAATACTAAGAACCTTGTCAGTTCCGGACCGTTTGGATTGATGAGATCCAACGGTCCTGATCCAAGGACCCCGAAACGACGTCGTTTCATTTAAAAGGGGGGCAGACCGGGTAGGGACTTGGGCTTGACTGAATCGGGATGCTTGGGGCGTTTGGTCCAACGGATTAAATGCAAAAGTGGCCCAAATTTGGCCGTTAATAACCACTCCCTCTACATTCTTTTTAATAATAATTTTTCCATTTTTCATTTTGCAATCTTGTATTTTTTGTATTTATTTTTCTGATTTTTACAAAGATGTGAAATTAAACTAACAATTAAGCTAAAACCAATTAATGCCTAAAATTAACTTAATAACTATTTGCGACCGTTTCACAATTAAAATAATAAAATGCAAAAGTGAACTATTTTTGTCATTTTCTTCATATCCTATTCTAAAACAAATTAATTCTTAATTAATACTAAAGTATAAAATTAAATCCTAAGTGCGAATGCATATTTTATGTATTTTTTGTATGAGTTAACGTGCACAAATAAAAATGCAATAATTATCAGAAAATGACACCAAAATGCACAATAATGAAGAAAAATCATTTTGCTTGAATTTTGGGAATAATTCATATATAGGGCAAAAATCACGTGCTCACAGCTGCCCCTCTTTGCTCGAAAATATGAAAGGTTTTCGGGCAAAGATAAGTGAGCAAATACGAGCGATTTTTACTCGTTCAAATATTCCGTTGTGAAGCATTTTTGAAAAGTTTGATCGCATCCTGCTTCAGAGGTTGCCTACATATCCTGGGCTGAACAGGAATCAGGTTAGTGTAGTTCGGGAGTGTCTGGTAGCTGGGACTACCAGGAATAGTGATTGCACTGCGCTTGTTGCTATTACTGCTGTTGTTGCTGTTTGCTGACCTCCCTTATTGCATCGTGTCAAAGATAAAAGAAACTAAACTAACTATGCTCTATGAATTATAAAAATCCTATCTAAATCCATCAAACTTGCTCTTGTACTTCCTTGTTGCCTTGTTGTCTTGTTCTTTCTTGTTGTCTCATTGTCTTGGGCTTTCTCGATAAAAATCCATATTTCCATTCCCTTAGGCGGACCCCTAACTTCCGAAACTTGAACTGTATGTATTCTTCTATTATACAGGCAGGCTCCTGACATGCTGGACTTAAAACCAAAACCACTCCTCTATTATCCAGGCGGGCTCCTGATTTCGACTGCTTAAAATATTCAACACCTCCATTTTCCAGGCGGGCTCCTGATTGCTGAACTTAAAATTGAAACTGCTCCTCTATTATCCAGGCGTGCTCCTGATTGTTGAACTTAAAATATTTAACACCTCCATTTTCCAGGCGGGTTCCTGATTGCTAAAATTCAGCCGTATGTCTCTATTCTCCAGGCGGACTCCTGATTGCTAAAATTAAATTGTATGTCTCTATTCTCCAGGCGGACTCCTGATTACCAAAATTAAATTGTATGTCTCTATTCTCCAGGCGGACTCCTGACTTTCCAAAATTAAATTGTATGTCTCTGTTTTTCAGGCGGACTCCTGACTTTCCAAAATTAAACTGTATGTCTCTGTTTTCCAGGCGGACTCCTGATTGCTAAAATTAAATTGTATGTCTCTATTCTCCAGGCGGACTCCTGATTACCAAAATTAAATTGTATGTCTCTATTCTCCAGGCGGACTCCTGACTTTTCAAAATTAAATTGTATGTCTCTGTTTTCCGGGCGGACTCCTGACTTTCCAAAATTAAATTGTATGTCTCTGTTTTCCAGGCGGACTCCTGATTGCTAAAATTAAATTGTATGTCTCTATTCTCCAGGCGGACTCCTGACTTTCCAAAATTAAATTGTATGTCTCTATTTTCCAGGCGGACTCCTGATTGCTAAAATTAAATTGTATGTCTTTGTTTTCCAGGCGGACTCCTGATTGCTAAAATTAAATTGTATGTCTCTATTTTCCAGGCGGACTCCTGATTTTCAGGTATCTGACCTACATCCTATTATCCAGGAAGGTCCTGACAATTTACACTTATTCTAATCGTGCCAACTTTGCAATCAAATTCGATTCCCCTTATGCATTTCAAGATTATCTTGTATTTAATCAAACCACACTTTGCAATTAAACCTGGTTACTACTTGTCTTCCTTCTTGGAGAATTCCTTTTCAACGACTAACTTTCTGCCCCTGTTACAATCAAAGAAAATTTCGTCAGTTTAAAATGGTGGTTAGTTGATGGCATTCTTATTGAAAAATCCTTCCACTGCCTTGCTTTGTGTTGACTGATTTCCACGCACTGACCCTGAACCGCTTGACTTTCTGACCAACTTTTAAATTTCCCAACCTCTGGCGACCTAAATGTTTTACACCCCTGCTGTTATTTCACTTTTCTGACCTTTTTGTTTGAGCTTTTGCCTTTCCCACGACATTCCCCAATCATTTCACCGATGAAACTTTCCGTTAATTCCCTGTATTCCACTTGACATCAAGTTGTTTTTGACATGCTCTGACCACGTTGTGCTTTACAATTCTAGAAGCTGGTAGTGAGCTTTGAAGTCCTTTCTGCTTGCATTGAACAAAACTGGCACTGAAACATCTCAGCTAGATAAAACCCTCAAAAGAAAATGAAATGCAATGATTTTTGAGTTAAGGATAAGAAGAATCCAAAACCAGATGACTGTTTGAAAAGAGAAGGAAAAGAAACTTATCTGAGCGAGACAACTAGTACCAATGGTCAAGACATGCATTTTGGATTAATCAGCCCAATCTATCCAACCAAACAACTCTCAATTGTCGTACCTCATTGCCCAGAACTTCCATCACTTGTTTGATTTATCCAGACCTTAACCTTGTTTCCCTGCGGTACCGCGAAACGGTTTCTATCGACAGACCTTTTCTCAGTTTTCCATTTCTTACCTCACCTTCTCCTTGAGGTGCCCGTAAAGGTTTTCACCAACAAGACTCTCTCATTTATTTTTCTCTCAGCTCCCGTCGCCTTACGGTGCCCGTGAGGGTTTTCACCCATAAGACTCTCTCATTTATTTTTGTTCTTCTTGATTGAACCAGAGTGTTGCCCCTATCGTGGGTTATTCCTAACTGTTCATCTTGGCATTTCTCAAAACTGATCAGAAGGTCTTTCTTTGGACCGTAATGTAGGATTTTGGATTGAGTTAGAAAGAAAGGTATAAAAGGCTCAAAACAATTCAAATGGGTTCAAATTACAACTTTCGGAATCCAACTTTCATAACAATCACCACTTCTGCCCCAGTTTCTTACTTGGGGATTTTTGGATTTCTATTTGGTATGACTGAACCTCAGAGTAAGGCTGTCTACGTACACTTTCGGGATCAAGTCAGACGTAGTTCGTATAAACCTTTGTTGTTGTGCTTCTCTTTCTTTTCTTTTCTTTCGCTTTTCTTTCTTTTCTTTTTCTTCTTTTATTTTCTTTTCTTTTTCTTTTTCTTCTTTTCTTTTCCTTTTCTTTCTTTTCTTTTCTTCTCCTCTTTTCCTTTTCTTTCTTTTCTTTTTTTTCTTTTTGTTTTTATCTTCTTTCTTTTCCTTTTGTTTTTCTCTTCTTTCTTTTATGTTTGGCACCTGTATTCCCTGATATTGCCGCTGATTCCGAAAGAGGGGTATGAAAAATAATTAAGGCTCGAAGGGGATAACAAGGGATAAGAGTGTTTGGATAGCAGGATAAAATGCCTTCATCATTTCAATCTTTAAGATATGCCAAATACAAACAGATACATTCAGAAAATAAGGAAATCATACATAATATCTCTTGACCGCATCAGAATTGATGGCCATTTCTACACACTTTCCTTTCACATATGTCAAATACAATGCTCCGTTAGACAACACTCTGGTTATTACAAATGGTCCCTTCCAGTTTGGGGCAAACTTTCCTTTCGCTTCAGCCCAATGAGGCAAGATCCGCCTCAGTACTAATTGCCCAACTTCAAATTTCCTTGGACGTACTTTTTTGTTGTATGCTCTTGCCATTCTTCGTTGGTACAATTGGCCATGACACACTGATGCCAATCTCTTCTCGTCGATCAAACTCAACTGCTCAAGACGGCTTTTCACCCATTCATCATCATCGATCCCAGCTTCTGCAACGATTCGCAGAGATGGGATTTCTACTTCTACGGGTATTACTGCCTCGGTACCGTATACCAGTGAGTAAGGAGTCGCCCCTACCGAGGTACACACGGTGGTGCGATATCCTAACAATGCAAAAGGCAATTTCTCGTGCCATTGTCTAGATCCTTCAACCATCTTCCGGAGTATTTTCTTTATATTCTTATTGGCTGCTTCAACCGCACCATTTGCCTTGGGACGGTACGGAGTAGAATGCCTGTGAGTAATCTTAAACTGCTCGCATGTCTCCTTCATCAAATGACTATTAAGATTAGCCCCATTATCTGTGATGATTACCTTTGGAATCCCAAACCGACAGATGATATTTGAATGCACGAAGTCGACTACCGCCTTCTTAGTCACAGATTTGAACGTCTTAGCTTCCACCCACTTGGTAAAATAATCTATATCTACCAAAATAAACTTGTGCCCATTTGACACTGCCGGATCAATTGGCCCAATAACATCCATGCCCCACGCAACAAAAGGCCATGGTGCGGACATCGTGTGTAATTCTGATGGTGGAGAGTGAATCAAATCTCCATGGACTTGGCATTGATGACACTTACGCACAAAACTGATACAATCTCGTTCCATCGTGAGCCAATAATAACCCGCTCGGAGAATCTTCTTTGCTAGAACATACCCACTCATATGTGGTCCACAAACTCCGGAATGCACCTCCGTCATGATAGTTGTGGCCTGCCGTGCATCTATACATCTTAACAAACCGAGATCTGGAGTTCTTTTGTACAGCACTCCTCCACTAAGGAAAAACCCACTTGCCAATCGCCGAATTGTTTTTTTCTGATCACCTGTGGCCTGCGTTGGATATACTCTCGCTCTAATGTACTCTTTGATATCATGGAACCACGGCTCTCCATCGATTTCCTCCTCTATCACATTACAGTAAGCATGTTGATCACGGACTTGTATCGGCAATGGATCAACATAAGCCTTATCGGGATGGTGCAACATTGAAGCCAAAGTCGCCAAAGCGTCGGCAACCTCATTATGAATCCTTGGAATGTGCCTGAATTCTATGGCCTGAAAACGCTGGCAAAGCTCATGCAGACACTGTCGATACGGTATAAGCTTCAAGTCCCGTGTTTCCCATTCCCCTTGAATCTGGTGTACCAGTAGGTCCGAGTCACCCATGACCAAGACTTCCCGTACACCCATATCCACAACTAACCTAAATCCCAATATACATGCCTCATATTCTACCATGTTGTTTGTACAGTAGAAACAAAGTCGAGCTATAACAGGGTAATGCTGACCTATTTCCGAAATAAGTACCGCTCATATTCCCACGCCTTTCATATTTGCAGCCCCATCAAAGAAAAGTTTCCATCCCGACTTCTCAGCTTGTTCCAATTCATCAATGTGCATCACCTCTTCATCAGGGAAATAGGTTTTCAAAGGCTCATAATCTTCATCGACGGGGTTCTCAGCCAAATGATCGGCTAATGCCTGTGCTTTCATGGCAGTCCGTGTTACATAGATAATGTCGAACTCTGTGAGCAAGATCTGCCACTTTGCAAGCCTTCCTGTGGGCATGGGTTTCTGAAAAATATACTTTAGCGGGTCCAAGCGAGATATAAGGTAAGCAGTATAAGATGACAAATAATGTTTCAACTTCTGTGCCACCCAAGTTAGGACGCAACATGTCCTTTCCAGATGGGTATACTAAACCTCGTAAGATGTGAACTTCTTGCTGAGATAGTAGATAGCCTGCTCCTTTCTGCCCGTAACATCATGCTGCCCCAGTACACAGCCGAATAAACTGTCCACAACTGTCAGATATAAAATCAAAGGCCTCCCTGGTTCTGGAGGAACCAACACAGGTGGGTTTGACAAATACTTATTTATCTTATCAAAAGCCTCCTGACATTCATCAGTCCATTTGACCGCAACATCTTTCTTTAACAACTTGAAAATTGGTTCACAAGTTGCCGTGAGCTGAGCAATGAACCTGCTGATATAGTTCAATCTTCCCAACAAACTCATCACCTCGGTTTTGTTTCTTGGAGGTGGCAACTCCTGAATAGCTTTGATCTTTGACGGGTCTAATTCAATACCCCGCCGGCTGACTATAAACCCCAACAACTTCCCGGATGGCACCCCAAAAGCACACTTTGCAGGATTGAGCTTAAGATTGTACCTGCGAAGCCTTTGAAAGAACTTTCTCAAATCTCTGACATGGTCAGATTGCTGTCTAGACTTTACGATCACATCATCCACGTATACCTCGATTTCCTTATGTATCATATCATGGAAGATGGTTGCCATGGCCCTCATATAAGTTGCCCCAGCATTTTTCAAACCAAACGGCATGACCCGATAACAATATGTTCCCCACGGCGTGATGAATGCTGTCTTTTCTTCATCCTCTTTGTCCATTAGAATCTGATGATAACCCGCATAACAATCCACAAAAGAGCCAATGTCATGTTTGGCGCAATTGTCGATCAGTATGTGGATGTTGGGCAGTGGGAAGTTATCTTTTGGACTTGCCTTGTTAAGGTCTCGATAATCGACGCACACCCGGGTCTTGCCATCTTTATTTGGCACAGACACGACATTAGCTAACCAAGTGGGGTACCGTGTAACCTGAATGACTTTCGCCTCAAACTGTTTGGTAATCTCTTCTTTGGTCTTCACACTTATGTCCGTTTTGAAATTTCTCAACTTTTGCTTGATAGGAAGGAGTGCTGGATCAGTGGGTAATTTATGAACCACCAAATCAGTGCTTAGACCTGGCATGTCATCATATGACCATGCAAAAACATCTTTGTACTCATGCAATACTTTAATTATCTCCTCCTTGAGTTGTGGCTCCAAATGAACACTTATTTTAGTTTCCCGCACATTGTCTTGGTCCCCTAGATTAACTGTTTCTGTGTCATTTAGGTTAGGTTTGGGTTTTTCTTCAAAATGACTTAATTCTTTACTAATTTCCTCATAAGCTTCATCATTGTTACGATCCACCCCATCATCACACTCGATCTCTTGTATTATTACTTCTGAGCTAGATTGGCTTTTAAAACTGGGCCGAAGATTCCTCATGCATGTCATATCATTGATATCAGCATAAAAAGAACTGTACAAAGAAAGAAAAGAAAAGAAAATGGAAAGAGAATTAGGGACGAAGAAAATTGCATTTCATTGAATGTAAAGACAACAAGGTTTTAACTCATCCAAACGGACGGAACATAGCAACTGGATTACAAACCCTGGAATAATCCAGGTGACAAAAAGGAAAACAAAACCCACTACCACGACTCCCTCCGAACTGGAAGAAGAGTAGCTTCCCAATTGTTGATGTTAGCATGTGGTCCGATGTACTGTATGTCTGCTCCGCTTGACCCTTCTCCGGCCTCAACCATGTTTACTTCAGCAAATACTCTCTCGAATACCTTATCCAAATTCCCCTCTGCCCCAATTAACGACCTTGACATCTTTGCCAATGACTGTTTCTTGATACCCGGCCTGACGAAGGACCTAGACAATCGAGGAATTGGTTTAGGAAGCACCCAAGCTTTCTTCTTCAATTTACGGGCCCTTCTGACATCTACCGTTGTTGGCTTGAACCCTAACCCGAAGGTGTCCAGATTTTTGGGCAAAGACACAGGTTGAGTAATGCCCTGAAGTTCGACCCCTAAACCTTTCCCGGGCACGAATCCGTTATTCAGCATTTCCGACACTACCATGACGGTCGCAGCTGGCATCTTGGGACATGGCATGCTTTTACCCTTGGGCACCCTGCTCACCAGAACCGTGTCAAAGACCTGATAAACCCATGGCCCCTTATCATCTTCAGTCTCTATAAAACGTACAAGGGCATCATTCATGGCGCATGTGGGGTCTTCCCCATGTAACACAATTTCTTGTCTATCCCACTCGAATTTGACCATTTGGTGCATCGTGGATGGCACGGCTTTGGCCGCATGAATCCATGGTCGACCCAGCAAAAGATTATAGGATACTGCAGCATCCAACACCTGAAATTCCATCGTGAACTCGACTGGACCAATAGTCAATTCGAGTACAATATCCCCTACTGTGTTTGTTCCCCCTCCGTCGAACCCTCGAACACAAATGCTATTTTTGCGGATTCTATTCTCATCGTTCTTTAACTTGTTCAATGTGGATAACGTGCAAATATTAGCGCTCGATCCGTTATCGATCAGTGCCTGAGTAACCATTGAGCCTTCACATTTGACCGTCAAATAGAGAGCCTTGTTGTGTTCTGTGCCTTCCATTGGCAATTCATCATCAGAAAATGCTACCCTGTTCACTTCAAAGATCTTGTTGGCAATTGTCTCTAAATGGTTCACTAAAATTTTGTCAGGCACATGAGCCTCATTCAATATCTTCATTAAAGCTCGGCAGTGCTCATCAGAGTGAATTAATAATGACAACAACGAGATCTGGGCCGGTGTTTTTCTCAGTTGTTCAACAATGGAATAATCTTGTACTTTCATCTTTTTCAGAAACTCTTCTACCTCTTCTTCCGTTACAGCTTTTTTGACTGGCATTGGATTGTCTTTAGCGCCCTTAGCCCTTCTCAATTCTTCGGGAGCGAAACAACGTCCCGACCGGGTTAGTCCTTGTGCTTCACAACTCTCTTCCTCAATTTCCTTTCCTTTGTATGTCACCACTACCTTGTCATATTTCCACGGTACGACTTTGCTATCAACCATGGGTAACTGGACTACCGGTTTTATGACAACCGGTTCTACATAAGCTCCCTTCACAACCACCACGGGCGCAGATGCTGACCCTGGTACCACTATCTTGACTAGCTCCTGCTTTTTCTTGGCCACAAACGGTCCCTTTCCCCTTACTAACACTGGCTTGTCTTTTATTGCTTTTAACTGAACCACTGGCCTTGCACTCACTGTCTTTTCTTTGGCTTCCGTAGAGCGAATCATCATAACCACCTGCGAAGGTTTCTTAAGCTCTGCCCCCTTATATATCAGTTCGATCATGTTGGCCTCATAATGCGCTGGTAACGGATTTTGATTGATGTTCGGGGCCTCTAGAGCCTGTACTTCAATACGGCGATTATCAATGAGCTCGTGTATTGCGTTTTTCAACTTCCAACATTTTTCAGTATCGTGCCCCGGTATCCCTGAGCAGTACTCGCAGCTAACAGAATGGTCCAGGTTTCTGGGAAGGGGGTTTGGTGTTTTGGATTCAATTAGGGTCAACATTCCCAACTGTTTCAATCTGTGGAAGAGAGCAGTGTAAGATTCTCCCAACGGAGTAAATGTTTTTCTGTTTGGGGCCTTCTCACTTCTAAAAGCTTGGTTTGGGCGGAAGCTGGTTCCTGGTCTGTTTTCCCTGTGCGGTGGATAGGTGTTTTGGGGGGGTGGATGTGTGTTTTGGGGGTTCGGTGCACGCCATTGCAAGTGCACTGGGGGCTGAGTGTAGGTCTGGGCGTGGTGAATAGAAAAGTGTGGTTCTGGTGGTGGATAATAGTGTTGCGGTGGGCCATATGGGGTATATTGGTAGTTTGGGTGGTGGGGTCTGGGTTGGTTGTAATAGAGTGGGGGGTTATTGGGCCTGGACCAAGCATTAGCTTCAACTGTAGCAACTTCTTCTTTCTTCTTTTTCCCAAGCACACCACCAGTACCGCTTTGGATGGCCTGGGTGGTTGCTTTCAACGCCGAGTAGCTCAAGATCTTGTTAGATTTCAATCCTTCTTCAATCATGGCTCCCATATTTACCACTTCATTAAACGACTTTCCGACAGATGTTACTAGATGACCAAAATAGGTAGGTTCCAATGTTTGCAAGAAGTAGTCTACCATCTCACTCTCCCTCATGGGAGGATCAACCCTTGCAGCTTGTTCCCTCCATCGGAAACCAAACTCTCTAAAACTTTCCCCAGGTTTCTTTTCCAGTTTCAACAATGACAAACGATCGGGTACTATCTCGAGGTTATATTGAAAATGGCCAATGAATGCTTGTGCCCAATCATCCCATGTATACCATCGACCGGGGTCTTGCCTCGTGTACCATTCTAGCGCTGACCCGCTCAGGCTTTGACCGAAATATGCTATCAACAATTCATATTTTCTCCCAGCACCTCTCATTTTGCTACAGAAACCACGCAGATGGGCTATTGGGTCACCGTGCCCCTCATATAAGTCAAACTTCGGCATTTTAAACCCCGCAGGCAACTGGACATCCGGAAAAGGGCACAAATCTTTGTATGCGACGCTAACTTGGTTACCCAAACCATGCATATTCCTGAAGGATTGCTCCAGGCTTTTGACTTTACGAATCACTTCCTCTTGTTCTGCATTTTTAACTGGTTTCTCAACTTCTCCCGGGATTTCAAAATGGGGAGAATAGGTATATGGCTCAGGTGCTTTGAAAGTGGGTTCGGGAGGGTAGTATTGGGTGTCGTGAGCTTGGAATAGCGGCTCACTGGATGATCTATATAGTGGAGCTGGGGGAGGTGCCACAAAGACGGGAACCATGGGTGGTGGAGGGTTCTGCTTAGAGGATGGAGCTGGGGGAGCGTATGAAGTGGTACCATAACCCTGGGCCTGATAAGGGAAATCTGAAGATGCGTGGGGAGTGGTAGGCTCCTGAGCTTGAGCCAGGGGTGGGATGTAAGATGGGTTGGCGGGATATAGTGGTGCCGGATATCCCTGCGACCATGCCCGATGCATTTCCGCCATTTGTGCTTTTAGTTTCCTCATCTCTTCTTTCATAGCACCCACATCTGTTACCTCAACCTCATTCGAAGGGTCTACAATGCTGATCTCCGAATCTTGCCCTGTCATTTTTACCTGATCTTTCGACCGTGTGTTGTACGGGTGAGTTGCCAAAATTGCCAATCAACTAACCACCTGCCTGGACTCACACATTTAGACAACCACTTTGTTAGCGATTAGGTCTTATCAGATTTTAATAATCGAACGTTGGCATGAATGCACTTATACAGTTATTCATTTCTATTATGCGTTTGCTCGATTGCATGCATCATCCCGGCATTTCGTTCCTTGTTCCCTTTACTATTCTTTCACCTTATCCCTCTCTTGTGCTTTTCTTTTCTCTCTCTGTTTTTCCGCTCTTTTCTTTCTTTCTCTTTTTCTAGATTTTCCTTCTATTTTCCTTTTCATTCTTTGTTTGTTTTCTTTACGGTTATGGTCGAATCCTATGGAGATTGCCTATGTATCGTGACCCCGCACGAATCAGACCAAGCGTAGTTCGTGCAGATAAATGTAAAAATAAGGGTGGAAATAAAATGCTCAACTTTCATTAATAAAACAGACTCTTACAAATCCGACATCTTTTGTTTTGGAAAGAAACTAACAAACGCAACCTGAAAACAAACCAAAAACTCTAAGCCTGCAAACACACTCAATCCAGAAAGATAACGGACGTACAAAAGACTGACTCGAAATGGTAGACACTCATAGACACGGACTATGCATATTCTAGTGCTTCAAACTTAGGTGTCCGCGGGGCGTCGTTCGGCCTCACCGCGGGTCTAGGATCCAAATCCCTTTCAAGCGGCTCTAACTCATTCATGGTTCGCTTTACATAGATTATCACTGCTGAGACAAAAGTAGTATGCGTAATGTCTTCACAAACCCGACATCTCCTGACAATAGCATGGGCAATGGCTCTAATCCTGTCTTTTGTTTGCTTCTTTTCTATGAGCAAGCGTCTTATCTGATCGCTGCACGTCTTTAAAGCTCGGGAGTCTTGCAAGTGCTAGTCTTGCAACTGTTGCATTTCTGCCTCCATTTGGGCCAACAAGTTGTAACAATGTCCACTTTCAGTTTCAAAGTCTCTAGCCTGCCTAACCGTTTTACCCTCAAGGGCAACCACTTTTCTCTTTAAATTGGCAACAATTTTCTCATGGTCCCTTTTCAACTGATTCAAGTATTGGCGACGGTCTTCGGTTCTTGTCGCCCACTGTGCTTTAAGTTCTGCCATGACATTTTCAGATTTTTCGAACTCATCCCGCCATTCTCTGACTTCGCTTTCCAATCTTTTTACCAATTGTTCGTCGGATCGGTTCCTCGGTTGCTTATCGATGGTTATCTTCAACTGTCGGATTTGGGCCCTAAGTGCTTCATTTTCTCGGGCTAGTCTATTCTTTTCCCCTTGATCCGCGGCAACCTGTACACTATTTTCGAATTTTAAACTTTCAACTTGCTGCTTTAGTTTACCAATCTCAACTCGATAGCTTTCTTCCTTTGCTAACCAATCCCACTGTTCTTGGGATGACTTAGCGAAATCTTCGAGATGAGGTCTTTTAGCTGGTCTCCCACATGCCACGTCACCTCTGAACCACTCGTGATACCCTGGAGCAATTTCCCCTTTGACCCTATCAGACACACAAGTGTTTGCCATCAGATATTGACACTGACTCCAAATTTGACGAACTTCTTCCTCGGGGAAACGACCGTCAGGACTAATTTCGACCACCTGGGTACTCAAATCTTCATCTCTTGGTACTACTTGATATCTCCCGAGTTGCCTCAGAACTCGATATGGTGCATAGGGCTGTATGCTTTTGAGTCCCATCAACAAAAAAATGCGGTCGAGCTGCTGGCATATATATGACTTCTTCGACAGGCAACCATCCAAGCACCCATTGTATCTGGCTAGCCTTGAGGTTCCGAAATAATAATGCCCAAGCCGTGACTCCTTCAGGTAGACTAGCCCCTTTGATTCTCGTACAAAATTCTCCTATACAAGTTTTCTCAGCCGAACCATAACTCCATAACTGAGAGCGCGGGCACAAATGCTCAATCATCCACATTTGTAACAATACATTACATCCCTCAAAAAATTTTCCCCCAGCTTTGCACGCAGTGAGAGCTCAGAAAATATCAGCCACGACCATAGGTGCTAAAGTGCTTTTCCCCATGGTTTGAAAAGTGCTGACGACGCCCGCTACTTTCAAGTCAATATTACCATCTTTCCTCGAGAATATTACGAGGCCCAAAAAAGCTATCATAAATGCCACTCGCCTGTGTTCCTCCCATTTTTGTCGGTTATTTCTGCTGCAAAGCTTAAAGTCTGGATTATTGAACCCGCCCACATGGCCATATCTATCATACATGAAGCGGAAACTGCAGAAACCCTTTGCAAAATCTGGGTGATGAACTGTTCGGGGTATTTTCAAGGAATCCAGGAATTGGTGTACGGTAATGGCCCTAGGAGCAATTAAGTATTTGAATCTCAATGGAGCTTGATCACTTCCAATGTACCCCGCTATTTCTTCCAATGTTGGGGTGAGTTCAAAGTCTGAAAAATGAAATACATTATGTGCTGAATCCCAATGGGCGACCAGTGCCCTGATAATACCCCCCCGAGGCTGGATGTTTAATAAATCCGGAAGGTCTTTCAAATATTTTCTCACTTCGTCTTGCCCTTCTTTGCCCAAATCATTCCACCACAATTGCAGCTCAAAAGGGATTTTGGTCATTATTGAAAAGGGCTCATTCACCATTGTGCTCATCCTGCACATTTATTAAAGCGTTTTAAGAAACAGAAAAACTTTCGTGGACAAAGATTTTAAGGCTATTTACGCAGAATCAGCCTTCCGGCGTCCCGTTTGGGAACATTTTGCTAATTTCGACAAAAACGGCATTATCTGGTTTATTCATGACAAAATTTAAAATTTTGATATTTTTGGTTTTTTTTTTTGCAAAGGGGAAGTTGGACCCGACGAGGGTTGCCTACGTATCTCACGCCCTGTGAGAATCAAACCATGCGTAGTTCGGGCAGATTAACCGAACTATTTTAAAACATGACTTTTTTCCATTTTTATTTTTGGCATTTCATAAGTGAATAAAAATTATTTTTAGAAACAAGACTTTTTTTTTCTTTTTCTTTTTTTTCAACAAATAAAACAACCTATTTTTCCAAGCTAAAAATAACAGACTCTTTTTTTTTCTTTTTCATTTTTAGCAAATAATGAAACAACTAATGTTTCTCAAACTAAAACAAAAACTTTTCTTATCCTTTTCTTTATCAACAAACAACTTTCCAAAAATAAAAGACTCTTTTTCTATTTTTCTTTGCTTTTTTTTAGTAAAACGAAATAAAACATTTTCCTTTTTTTTTTCAAAATTTCGGCAGAGTTTCGCCAGTAATTGGTCATTGATTTTTTATTTCTAAAATAATCAATTAACTCCCTAACTGATATTTATCTCTTTTTTCTCTTTTCTCTCTCTCTTTTTTTTTTTTAATTTTCCAATATTCCCGAGATTCAGAAACCGGTCAACATGCAGGTTCGAAACAAATATATGTACAGAGCAAGTAGGATGCATCAGGATGGTCTTTTCATTTCAGGTTGCTAGTCCTAGACGGACCTAACCCCTGTGTTGAGTCCCCTAAGTCAAATGCAATATGATGCAAATAAGCGTTCCTACTAAGGATCCGGCATGAAGTCACGTTATTCTATGTTCAAAACCTGGGTCAGTGTTTTAGACTGTGTACCCTAGCGGACAACTCGAGTCGAGGAGGGGGCAACTTACCGGGAACCAAAAGGTCATCCGGCTTCGTAACTTGTCCGGACTCTTTCTTATTTCAAGGTATGACACTAACAGAATAGGGAGTCTCAACCAGTAAGCACATCCCCGGAGGTGAAGAGAGAATGGTGTCGGCACAGTTTATATACAGTTCAGTTAATATCAAAGCGGTAACATTTAACACATTCAGCACGAAACATGTATGAAAATCAGATACAATCAAATACAACAATTTATCTAAGCTCGAATTCTGAACCCTGAACCAGAGATTCTGGGTTCGGTCCCCAGCAGAGTCGCCAGAGCTGTCACACCTCCTTTCTACACCTACGCCCCAGAAAGGGCGTAAAGGAGTTTTTCCATTTAAAGGACAATCGGAACGGGATTTAATTATTAATTATTCAGAGTCGCCACTTGAGAGATTAATGGTGTCCCAAGTCACCGGTTGAATCCCGAACCGAGAAAATTTATGACTCTGTTAACAGTCCGCGAACCAGAAATCCGGGTAAGGAATTCTGTTAAACCGGGAGAAGGGGTTAGGCATTCCCGGGTTCTGTGGTTCTAGCACGGTCGCTTAACTGTTGTATTCGATTTTATCTAATTTTAATACATGTTAGCTCATGTGCCTTTCATTAATTTTACACCGCTTTTATCATTATATTTTAAAAGAATTGCAACATTGTGTAAATGTGTCTCGAGCCACGTCGTAATCAATGCACCCGTGGTTGTCAACACATTTCGACATACGTTGAGATTTGGATTTGGGTCGCATAAATGCGCACCCGAATTTAGGAAAGTAATTTAATTAAATCGTGCCTAAAGATTCTACGTAGTATTATTTTGGGGAACAACCATGAAGTTCGCTAAACGGCCATCCCAAATTCTAATTACTTCGACAATTATTGGTTGAGGGCCCCACATTTATTTATTTTTGTGCGGTGAGGCTCGTCTCTATTGTGAACCTCTTTTCTATCATTATTTATTTTTAAGAATTACGATGTCGCGAAAGCGCGTCTCGAACCAAGTCGCAATCAATGCGCCAGTGATTGTCAACACATTTCGACTCCATCGAGATTTGGATTTGGGTCGCATCAATGCGCACCCGAGTTTAAGAAGGTTATTCAATTAAATCGAGCTTAAAGATTCTAATGTAATATGATTTTAAGGAAGACCATGGAATTTACTAAATGGCCATCCCAATTTCTAATCATTTTAATAACTCATTGTTGACAGTCCGCGCATGTGATTTATTTAGGCGAGGCTAGTAGCAATCCCGAAATAGCTACGATTTCCTATTTATTTGTGTGTCTCTACAAGACTAGTTAATTTGGAAATAGATTACACTGAAATAGACTAAGAACCAAATTTAAAAGAGAATTGGGCCTGTCTCATGGCCTTGATGCGGTCTGAACGGCCCAACGGAGAGGGGTATATTTCCATTGCAACAATCAATATAATATCCCTGAGTCACTACACTGAACATGCATACCTTCCTTTTAACAAAAGCCATGAAACTCCAAAAATCCCTAACCGATCTATCCTACCAATTGCCTATTAAGACCTGCTGTTTTTAGTGAACTAAGTCAATTATGAATGAGTTTGTCTCATGGTTTCCAACTGATTTCAAGACCAATCTACTTACCATAATTACGATTTGCCTTCCACATGATTTCAGAATCTTAAAACAAAAGCAAGCCTTCTACTACACTATAACGACGAAAATACCAATAATTAAGCTAAATGTAATCAAACTTACTCATTAGTTCTCATGTCATGTACATAAGTCTAATTGCTACTGATGACTATTGCATTCACACAAACTTTCAGATCAGACCAGGCCCATGCTCAAAGCTATTTCAAATGCCCAATTCAACAGTTCAAAATTACGCATCATTCAACATGTAATCGACCCCTACTGAACAAGTTTAATTGTACACATATCCACCAATTACATAACAGGAGACTACACTATCAAAAATACAGGCTGCTTTCAGTTGAATAACAGGCCCTGGAACATTTTGTTTCAACTTCAACGAGCATACATCAGTGAGATTCAGGGAAATGTACCTGGAAATTGGAATGTAAATAGAGAAAAGGAGAGGAATCAGCTATTTTCAACAGCAACAGCAACCAACCAAGCAGTGTTACACCACAGGAACACAGGCAGATTGCTTTGAAACCAAAATATAAGAAAATTCCCACAGATCAGTTTAACATACTCCTAACATACCCCTGACCCTCACAGCTGAAACCAAAACTAGTAATGAAACTGTGAAGCTGTTTCAGATTTCTCCATATTTTGATGTTTTTGCTTTCTGAATAGTTTTTGGAAAATAAAATGCTGATTGAAATCAAAAGCAATAATGAATGCTCCAATTGAGACTTAGAGTTCAAGGCAGAAAGATGGAGAGCAGACCCCCTTTCCCAAGGCATTTTATGCCCTTTTATAGGCAACCCCAAAGAGAATAGACTAGAATCGGATTTACCATTCAGTCCCTCTCTATTTTCAAATTAGTCCCTCTAGTTTTACATTGCTAAACAAGTAACTACACTATAATTATCAAAATCTATACTTGCACCCATTCTAGAAGGCCCTAAGGTATTCCTCTACCTATACAATACCTATATTGCCCTTCCCTATACCCTGATATTACTATTCCTATCAAAATTACCCTTTTCCATACCCAGATTACCCCTGAAAGCCTTTCAAAATCACTGAACCTACCCTCATCCTTAACAGCTATACCCAATATCCTAAACCATTCTGAAACTAACTGAAATTAATCAACTAACATTCAGAAACTAGCTAATCAGACTGACTAAACCAATTATGTTCAATTAACCGACTCGAACAAGCTAAACGAAAATAAACTGAGCTTAAGCTACCACGATTAATATTAAATGAACTTAAAACTAATTCTCAAACCATGAACTTATAATCATTCAACCAAATATCAAGCTCAGAATCAACAGTAATTAACAAAACTTAAACTAACACATTCAAACCATGAAATTAACAGAACAAATAATGAACAACAACTGTAAATAATACTTCAATCATGCAAGTAAAAGAATCAGTAAAAAAAATACTCACAAAGGCATAAGGGATTCCGGCCAGTCAGAAATACCTGAATCCGTTCAGATTTTTGACGCGTAACATCCCTAACCGTGTGTTCTTACAAGAGAACACATGGTTAAGGATACTACGGTTCGAAATCAAAAGGATTTGGTTTTAGGGTTTTGGTCGTAAATTATTAGATCTAAGATTTGGGCCGTTTCATGGTGATTTGAAAGAAAACAACCACGGATTAGTGTTGAGGAAGGTCTGAGGGTTGTGGGGTATGATTTTGGACTGATTTGGACGAACCGGTCACTTGGCCGGAAAACTTCAAACCAAGATTCGAAGAGTTCCGGCCTTATTCGAGGTAAACCAATGGGTGCAGTGGAAAGAGGAGGGTGAGGGGGGCCTGTGGTGTTAATCTCAGGGTGAACGGCATAGTTTATGTTCACCGCCGGCAAGGATTTTAGGGGCCGCGCAGATTAGGGTTTGAGGAGAAGGGGTGGGGTGAAGAAGACGAGGCAAATGGGGGTAGGGGGAAGGGTTCGGACACTTAAATACTAAGAACCTCGTCAGTTCCGGACCGTTGGATTGATGAGATCCAACGGTCCTGATCCAAGGACCCCGAAACGACGTCGTTTCATTTAAAAGGGGGCAGACCGGGTAGGGACTTGGGCTGGACTGAATCGGGATGCTTGGGGCGTTTGGGCCAACGGATTAAATGCAAAAGTGGCCCAAATTTGGCCGTTAATAACCACTCCCTCTACATTCTTTTTAATAATAATTTTTCCATTTTTCATTTTGCAATCTTGTATTTTTTGTATTTATTTTTCTATGTGAAATTAAACTAACAATTAAGCTAAAACCAATTAATGCCTAAAATTAACTTAATAACTATTTGCGACCATTTCACAATTAAAATAATAAAATGCAAAAGTGAACTATTTTTGTCATTTTCTTCATATCCTATTCTAAAACAAATTAATCCCTAATTAATACTAAAGTATAAAATTAAATCCTAAGTGCGAATGCATATTTTATGTATTTTTTGTATGAGTTAACGTGCACAAATAAAAATGAAATAATTATCAGAAAATGACACCAAAATGCACAATAATGAAGAAAAATCATTTTGCTTGAATTTTGGGAATAATTCATATATAGGGCAAAAATCACGTGCTCACACGTGTATGTTTGGTTTAGAGCCCCGAGGGCTCGGATGAGTTTGGATAGGCCACAGAGTGATTTTGGACTTAGGGAGATTGCTGGTATGTTTCAGCTGTGTAGTAGGCCCCTGATCTCTCAATTGCGAGATCAGGCATCGCAATTGCGATGTAAACAGTGACCGTAAATGCGAGCTTGTGCTTCGCAAATGCAAAAAAGGTCAGGGCCAGCTTTTCTCGCAAATGCGAGATTTACTTCGCAAATGTGAAGTTTTCCAGGTAGGCTAGTGGTCGCAAATGCAACAAAATTGTCGCAAATACGAAGGCATCAGAGATTGTAAAGGTTCGCATTTGCGATGATTTTCTCGCAATTGCGAGCTTCGCAAATGCGAAGCTCCAGTCGCAATTGCGACATCTGCAACTGATCAAAACATCATTTGGACGGGATTTTCACTTCACTTCTCAATTTTCAAACCCTAAGCCCCCATAGGCGATTTTCTTGAAGAGAGTTCTTCCCCAAATCAGAGGTAAACGATTTCTAACTCATTTTCTTCAATCTATTTCATCTTTTTACATGATTTCACTTAAAAATCTAGGATTTTCATGGGAAATTGGGTAATTTTGGGTAGAAATTAGGATTTTAGAATTTTGCGGATTTGGATCTCAATTTGAGGTTGGATTTCAAAACTAATTGAATATTTGAGTTCATGGGTGATCGGGTTTTGGTTCGAACTTCAGGTTTTGACCAAGCGTGCCCGGGGTCGATTTTTGACTTTTTGCGAAAAACATTGGGAAATCTATTTTCATGCATTAGAATTGGTTTATTTAGCATTTATTAATGTTATTAAGTAAATTATGACTAGATACAAGCGGATTGGAAGTGGAACCGAGAAATTGAGGTGAGTGTTTGGTCTAACCTTAGCTTGAGGGAATAGGAGTTGTGGTCTAAATTGCTACGTGTTAGTGTTGAATACAACGTATAGGCATGGTGACGAGTATCTGTACGTTGGTGGCAAGCATGCCCATGAGTCTTATACCATGATTGTTGTGACTCTATTGTGTATTATCCATGCTTAGGTTGATGATTATTAATGTTGAACATGATTCATGATAATTTCTTGGTGATTAACCATTGTTGAGTATTGGGTCAAGTTGAGATCCATTTTGTAAAGTAACTGTTGAAATAAGATTGGTTATAGCTGATTCTTTGATTCCCTTGATGGGGCATATTGTTTCTATTGTTTGGGTGAGGGAGAGTGTAAAGCACGAAGGGTGATATCGTGCATGATATTGTGATTGAGTGTTAATGCACAAAGGGTGATGTCGTGCCGATAATGTGAGTGTAATGCACGAAGGGTGATGTCGTACCATGATTTGAGTGTAAATGCACGAAGGGTGATGTCGTGCCGATATTTTGAGAATTAATGCACGAACGGTGATGTCGTGCCATGATTATGAGAGGTAATGCACGAAGGGTGATGTCGTGTCGTTTTTGTTGATTCATGTGGTGAGAACAAGAGTAAAAGCACGAAGGATGATGTCGTGCATGTGTTACTGTCTCATTATTCTTATTGATACAAATATGATGTTCATTATGCTTCACTATTGGTTTATTGTTAGAATTTGATATCCCCCGCAGCATGTCCCTTTCCCATCTGTATTTGTTAATTTCCTATTGTTAATGTTCTGTTCATATATGATTTAACTGCACAGGTTTATATGGTTGTCGTGTTATAGCCTCATCACTACTTTGTCGAGGTTAGGCTCGAAACTTACCAGTACATGGGGTGGGTTGTACTGATACTACACTCTGCACTCTTTTGTGCAGATTTCAGTGCCGGACCCGGTGAGTAGCTGAGGTAGATGCTTTCAGTCCACGGTGACCAAGGTAGATCTATTGGCGTACATAGAGCCTAAAGTCCCCTTCCCTGTTTAGCTTTTCGTTGTCTCTTTTCATTTCTAGAATAGCTGTACTTTTCTTTCTAAGCCAGTGTTTGTAGAAATTCGTAGATGTTCATGAAATTATGACACTGGATTCGTGGGTAGACATGTATTGGAGTATTTGAATTGTTATAACTCTTTCGAACATTATATCTGCTTAGCTTAAGTTATTAATTATATTTGTTTGGGTTAATTATTAATGTGTTATAATTATGGTAGTTGGCTTGCCTAGCTTTCACGAGTAGGCGCCATCACGTCTCCCGAGAGTGAAAAATCTTGGTCGTGACAGAAGTTCCCCAACACAAGGTTAGGCAAGCCATTTACCTGGAACTGCTCAAATCAACCCGATATCATGCTTTTGCCATAAGTATCTGACTCTAAATGGCCCAAATCTAATCAAACCAATTGCATAATGTAAATATAACTACAAGTAACTAATTTAACTAATGAAATCAAGCTAGGGTAAGAAAATAGGAAAAACGCCCAAAAATCCTCCCCGGGCCCATGTCTCGGAATCGGGTAAAAGTTACCAATTTAGAACACCCATTCATTCACGAGATCACTCGTCCAAAAATTATTTAATTCTAACGCTTAAAACCTGATCAAAACCCAAAAGTTTGATTGGGGAACTTTTCCCCTCAAATTCCCATTTCTTCCACTCAAATTCCTTGATTAGATGGAGAAAATTACTATAGATTGATGAAATATAAACAAAATAGGATTAAGAATCATTATCCACTGACTTTCTCTTCAAAACCCTCTCAAAATCGCCTTCTCCCTAGCTAAAAATCGAATTTGGTGTTATGAAGTTTCAAACCCTCAAAATCCTCTTTTCTGCCTAGTGATTTCCGCTTCTGCGGTCACTGGGCCGCATCTGTGGAAAAATCATCGCAAGTGCGAAGGTCACTTATCCGGGCTGGGGTCGCATCTGTGGTCAATGGGCCGCATCTGCAGTTCCTGATGCCCAAGCCAAAAGCTGCATATGCGGCTTCTTAGCCTCTTCTGCGGCTCCGCACCTGCGGTCCCTCATCCACATGTGCGATTATATCATGTGCAGTAAATCTTCAGCAATGCCTAAGTTCTAAACCAGATCCGTTAAGCATCCAAAACTCAGTCGAGGCCCCCAAGGCCTCAACCAAATATACCAACCAATCCTAAAACACAATACGAACTTAGCCGAGCCCTAAAATCACATCAAACAGCGCTAAAACCACGAATAATCCGCCAATCCAAACCTACTAAACTTGAAATTCTAAAATTCTACAACCGATGCCGAAACCAACCAAACCATGTCTGATTGACCCCAAATTTTTCACACAAGTCATAATCACCACTATTGACCTATCCCAACTTCCGGAATCAGATTCCAAACCCGATATAAAAAATTTCAGTGTCGGCCCAAAACTCCAAAAATTCAACTTTCGCCATTTCAAGCCTAAATAATCTATGAACCTCCACAACACAATCCGAACACGCCCCTAAGCCCGAAATCATCCAACAAAGCTAACGAAATTAACGAAATTCCATTCCAGATTCGTCTTCATATTATTCCAACTACGATCCAAATTCTATGACGTAAACTCTCATTTGGGGACTAAGTGTCCCAAAATACTCTGAAACTCAACATGAACCATCCTCGCAAATCACAATAGCAGAAAAAGACATGGGGAAATTATTTAACAGGGGATCGGGGCGTTAATTCTCAAAATGATCGGCCGGGTCGTTAGAGGAACCCTCTTCTCTTTGTATCTTCTAAGTCTTCTGGGAAGCGTGCGCTTTGTGTGGCTTCTTTTCTGTTAGAGTCATACCCTAATTTAGAATGTGGCTCGGACAAGTTGCAAAGCCGGTGAAGCTTCTAAATTCCTGGTACGCTGCCCCCCTCGGCTCGAGTTGTCCCTCGGGTAAGCCAGATCTAGAACAATACATCCCATAACTAGAATAACATAGCCTCATGTCGGATCTCTAGTAGGACGTTTGTTTGCATTACCTGCATTTGAATTTGGGGACTCAAAACAGGGGTTGGGTCTGTCTAGGATAGGTGTTTCCAAATTAAAAAGACCATTCGGATGCATCTTACGTGCTACTTACGCATTTGCTTGTTTCGGCTTGCATGTTGATTGGCTTCTAGAATAGGAAAGAGAAATCAAGGAAACCAAGATTGAGGTAGGAGAGAGAAAATCACTTGTTTCTAAAAATCTCATTATTCAAAATATCTCAAAACTCTGCCAAATTTTTTTAAAAAAAAAGAGAGAAAAAGTCATATCAAAAAATCATATTTTCCTTTTGCGTCAAAACTTACCGAGCTACGTGGGTTTGGTTCTCACCAGGTTTGGGATACGTAGTCAACCCTCATTGGGTCTAGCTCGCTTTTGCAACAATAACCAAAAATATGAAAATGTTGTCATTGTCGTGAATAAAGTTAGGTGATGTCGTTCTTGTCCAAGTAGCTAGAAATGTCCCGTCCGGACACTGGAAGGCCATTTTTGCAAGAATAGTCGCTTATGGTCCTTTTTCTAGTTTTTGGCCATTTAGCAAACACAGCCCTAAAATCTTCCCTTCCAAAGTGCTGAAGGGCCGTATTTGTAAATGTAGCCGTGATTTGTTTTAAATAAAAAAAATTCAAAATAATCTTTTGTTTGGTCAGTTTTCAAACGGAACTCGCATGTTTTAACTAGCCACCCTAATTTAAATGTGCAGAATAAGCACCATTGAGAATCTACCTTTTTGAGTCGTAGATGAGATTCCACTAGGACTCCATATGTGGTGGAACGACCTGGGGGAGGTCGGCAAGAGTGTTGTGACAAAGGCTTTAGGTGGACTCATCGATCTTCTGAAAATTAAACCAAGAGTTGATATAATTGTAGCTTTGATACCTTTTTGGGACCCGACACACAATGTTTTCCACTTCTCTGATTTTGAGCTGACCTCTACACTAGAGGAGATAGCAGGTTATGATGGTCTTGACAGGAATCTCAAACACCAATATCTAGTAGCACCAAGAACTATAATCTCTCATAAGTTTTTGGACCTTCTAAGTATTAGTCGGCAAGTTAAAGATGAAAATTTGGCCGGAGGATTCTACATATTCCACTTCTTATACCGCCATTATGGGGACCCCTGTGGATTTGAGGCTCCGGACACTGGTTTGAGTCATCAGGGATATAATAACAAATGGGAAGCACGCAGAGGTTTGGCCTTCATAGTGGCATTTTTGGCACTTTGATATGCCCAAGGAGTGACAGACATATAGAACTGGGGCTTGCAAGAATGGCTGACTTTATGGTGAAAAAGGCCAATGGCACTATCATACCGATGATTCTCACATAAATTTATTGAGCTTTAACTGTTTGTCGAGCTGGGACAAAGTTTTTTTAGGGTTGCAACTTGCTTTTGCAAATGTGGCTAGTTGAACATCTTTGCCATCGCCCGGGGTATATGAACTACTGTCTGACCGGACTTAATTGCATTGAAGAATATGAAAACCGGGTAAATGGACATGAGTTTTCAGAAGGTACTGACGCATGGTTCATGTATTTAGGTTCTTTGACCGCAAACCGAATTGAGTGGACTTTCGGTTGGCTCCCGGTCAACGAGGCTATTTACATGTCTGCCGGAGTGTGCTTTATTTTGTTGATGGGTCTTCAGAGTATTCAGTCGTATCCTCCGCATCGGGTCCTATGCCAATTGGGCAAATACAAAACAGTCCCTCATGATGAAAATTTGAGTCCACAGGTTACTGAACTATGCCCAAAAGATGCATTCCCAGAAGAAAAGGTTCGCCTGATTTGGCACCAATGTAGATTTATGGAGCCACAAACTCAAGTGCGGGATTTGTCCCCAGGTGAAGTAGAATCTAACTACACGACCTGGTATGGTAAAAGGGTTCAAGTCGATTAAGAGCCAAAACCGCCTGCCAAAAGGCCCCATGTCCAACAATTCACTGATAGAGCGCGAGAACAGTGGGTTGGGTTAGCTAAAGAGAAGGAATACCGGACTACTATAAGCAAGCCAGAGAATCAAATCAAAAAACTCAAATTTGATAATTATTTGCAGGCTACTGAGATGAAGGAGAAAAGAAAAGGTTGGCCCGAGAAAATGAAGCCCTCTGAGCTCAGATCTAGAAGATGAAAATAACCGCTGAAAACCCGGCAAGAAGTGAAAAAGACGAAAAACTCATAAGCAATCTGAGGCGAAAAGTGCATGATTATGGGTTTGATCTGGCAAAGGCCGAGGATGAATTGGAAAAAGCTCGGGCAAAGTTGGCAAAGAATGCAGAAGAACGGACAAAGTTTGCTCAGCAGTTAAAGTAAAGGTATGATGAAAAGCAGTGGCGGACCCAGTATTTTGTGCAAACGGGTTCAATCTTAGAAGTACATAACTTTAGTTGTAAAATAGTAGTTGTCAAGTGGGTTAAAATAAAATATTTATACAAAATTTATGCAGCTTTAATCGTAATTTATACATATACACAGTATTATTTTTTGATGAAGCGAGTTTAGTTGAACCCGCTTGACACCACGTGCGTCCACCACTGATGAAAGGGTCACAATTATAAGGAAAAAACTGACTAATCTCGAGAATAAAATGGTCCAGCAAGCAAAGGATTTCAAAACCGAGAGAGAGCATTGTTATACATTGATTTCCCGTTTGAAAAAAGACATACAACAATTGCAAGACCAAAACCATACAGCCTCGTATGTATTGGAGGCCCAGTCTCAGCAAATTGGACGCCTACTCCAAGAAAAGGGTGTCATTAGAATGAGGATTAAAGAAATTGTTGATTATGTCACAATGAAGTGCCATGAATGCGAAGATATGACAAGGTCCATGTTCCTCGCCTCGATGATGACCTTTGTCCGTCAGGTGATGGCTGATTTAGAGTACCTTCAAGAAGAGATTGCACGCAGCCCTGCGTCGAGACCGAATGATGTCCCGCGGGCCCATGGAGTAGTATTGGAGGCTTTTATGTTTTCCTGATTTTCTTTTGGTTTTGAATCTGTATTTCACCTTTTTGAGTCTGTTAGTCTTTTCCAAGTCTGTTTGTTTGCCTGTTTCGAGTCTGTATGTTACCTTTATCGTCAGTATTTCCGAGTCCTTGTAACAGAAAAACCCAAAAAAAATTTATTTAATGAAATATTGGAAATCCAAAATTTTATTTTCTTTTATTTCGTATTTATTCCCTGAACTACGTAATGATCTGATTCATGTGGTGTCATGATACGTAGGCAATCCCCATATGATACGATCATAGCAATAAAATTAAAAAAGAAAAAAAAGAAAAGAGAATTGAATGAAAAGAAAAAAAAAAGTGGCAAAACAAAAGAACAAAAGAGAGTGCAAAAAATAAAATAGTGACACGAACAAAGTGAGAAAATCAAGAGTGATTAAAGGTAGGCATTGTCACACCTCCTTTTTACCTACACCCCGGAAGAGGTATAAGGGAGTTTTTCCAATTCAAGTAACAATCGAAACGGAATTTATTTTTAATAAAAATCAGAGTCGCCACTTGGGATAATTTTATGGTTTCCCAAGTCACCGGTTCAAATCCCGAATCGAGGAAAAGATTGACTCTGTATTACAGTCTGCGAACCAGAAATCCGGGTAAGGAATTCTGTTAACCCGGGAGAAGGTGTTAGGCATTCCCGAGTTCCGTGGTTCTAGGATGGTCGCTCAACTGTTATATACGGCGTAATTATCTGATTTTAAAACACGTTTAGACCTATGTGCATTTTTTAACTTTTTAGCCGCTTTTTAAGACACATCGAAGCCACGCTATATGAAATGCACCAGTGGTTCACGACACGTTCAATTTAACCTTGTTGGAAATTGAACTCGGGTCACATGAAATGTGCACTCGGATTTGAAGATTCACGTATCACGATCATGCCACTTCAGGACCATCGTACAAGAGAGCCTTATCCAAGACCTCCACTTTCCATGGAGAAAAAGGTCTTTTGTGCTTTCAAATTCATAAAGCTTATGCATCCCATACTTTGAGCCAGCACTATAACAAGACTGTTGGTATCCAATTGCTTCGACAGGATAGAAATTCGAGGGAAGTGAAAGACGAGGCAGAACTACAACAATACCGTCCTTTGTGACCAAATACAAAAAACCATGACAACTACAACCTATAGCTTCGTCAACTATAGCATCCCAAACATGAATGTTATAGCAGTTTTCATCATTTACAGTCAAGTTTACATGTAAACTGGAATGAACAAGTTGACACTTGACATTTCCCTCAGTATATTTCTCTTCACTAGCCGAGTGAGCCCAAAAGGAGAAAAACAAACAACAGCATCTTCTTTGGATCCATCTATACCAATGAAAACTTTTCTACTATGGCATGAATGACATCTACTACCAAAAATCCTATTCTTATTTACATCTGTAGCATTAGATAGGCTACTCCCATATGAGCCATATTTCCTTAACATTTTAAATATGCTTAGACTAATTTCTAGCATTCCAGTTTAAATAAAATAACTCAAACAATGTATAATACCAAACAAGTATAATAGTAAAAGTTATAAATAAATTAAAATGGCCATGAGCTAATCTTCATAATACTAGACAACGATAAATTCTCATTTTAGCATGGAGTAAATTAAACTAGACAGATATTATTCGCACACCAATAAAAAATAAGATCTGAGATAAAAATGAACAAAGTTGGAATATAACCTTAAGCAAAACGACTCGTCTTCCAATTTAAGAACGAATTTCAAGTATGCATATGTGCACAAGCCATGGTTGACCAAGTGCATTGAACAAAATTTGAAACAAGGACCGCGAACCGGAATAAACAACTCGCAGGCGATCTCAACTTAACCGGAAAGCCTCACTAGCGGCCTCGATAAGAGCCTAGTCTCAGTAGGGTCGGAGCTGCTGCATTTTTGCAGCTTTTGGGGTCGTTTTTTGGCTACTTCGATGGCTGAAAATGATTAATAAAGCAGTGCTTCAAAGCTGGTTTTTACAGCTGAAAAAATGATGTTATAAAGGTGACGTTTCAGTTATGTAAAAGGTGATTTTGGGGTGATTCAAAGCTGAAGTTTAGGGGTGTTTTGAAGCATTTTAATGGAGGTTTCTCAATGGATTTTTGGAGGAGAAGAACTAGCTTTAATAGGTTTTATGACTGTATTTTTCATGGTGTTAACACAGTAAGAGTAAAACCAAGTAAAGAAGAAAGGAAAAAGAGATCTAATGTTGCTTCCCCTTTTTTTGTTTTTGCTCGTTTTCTATCCTTTTCAAGATCTATTTTTTTCTGTTTTCTTGTGCTCTGCTTTTTTTTTCGTGTGTGAGTGTGTTGTCTTTTTAAGAGAGATGAGAGAGAGGGAAAATGAAAGTGAGATGGGGGTGTGAGCTGTAGGGAATAATTCTGTTGCCTTGGAAAGGGACGTATCTGTAGTGGGCAAGAAAGAAGAATAGAAATGCCATGTAATTAAAATTTCAATGTATATTGATACAAGACAAAAAAATAGACTTTTCCCCCACAAAATGTGAATGTCCAGGTAATATTGTAACATGCATCTTCAATTTGGATTGAGTGACCACGTGAGTTTGTTGCAAAAATTGGATGAAGGAGAATCTTTAACAAGCTCCATTTTGATTGGTTATTGCTTCTCTTTTTTTTTTTTTTTTGATTTTTGATTTTTTTTTGTTTCTTCTTGAAAGTAATAAATAGACAAAGTAAATAATAATCCTACTTGACTAATATAGAAAGATTAAAAAATACTAACTACTCAAAATTTATTTATTAAAATCCTTAACTTGAAAAGGATAGAGTAGACCCGTTAAAAATATATTTTTGGAACATTTTCTTTCTTTTGAGAACAAGAACACAATTACAATTTAAAATTGTGACTATTTTTGTTTTTTCAAAATTATATAAAGATAAAAAATAAGGTATTATTTTTGTATTTTTTTATTTAAATTTATGAAAGATACGTAAACTAAAATATTTTTATAATTTTCATTCTTTGTGACGAAATAAAGTAAAAGAGTCAAAATTAGTTGAAACAAAGATATTAGGCCTAAATTAAATATTTACTTGCTAAAATATGAAAAATCTTGGGGAGGGTCAAAAATCACATGTCTATAGCTACCCCTCTTTGACTGGAAACATGAAGAGTTTTCAGACAAAGAACGACTAGACAGTCTTTTTGACCCGACCCATATTTAAGGAGACCAAAACTAAGAGGAAGGAGAATGTGACCGAGCTCTGGTATCTGAGCTGCCTACATATCCTTGGCTATAAAGGAATCAGGTCACGTGTAGTTCAGAAGTGAGTGAGATGATGGAGTATACCGAGATGGAGAGCCAGTCGAGGTGTCGTTCCGCCGAGGTTCCGGTCCGCGGTCCTGATGTTACATCAAAAATCAAAACATGAAAAAGACTAACAAAGCCTATCAACTACGAGTTACAAGATTCCTATCTATAAGTCTTCTAAAGCTTGATCTTGAGTCTTGAGTGGTTCTTCATGCATACTTTAGATTTGAACCTTGACGCTTGCTAGTGGTCGGTGCTAGTTCGTTCTTCTTCAGCTTTTCTGACCAAAAAGGTACATGCAGAGTTTGTGACCTCAACCCTGTCTTGAGCAGCTCACATCTTTCATTAACTTCTGCATTTGGATTCACTTCTTGTCTTTCTTTTTGTTTTTTCTTTTTATTCTGGATTGTGACTAACTTATGTTGATCATCTTGGACTGCTGACTCGCATTCTTGATGCGAGCTTCTTTTATTGCTGACCTGAATTGCATTCTGAATTGAATTCTCTTATTTTCCAGGCGCGCACCTGACTGCTGAACTTGAACCGTCTTCTCTTGTTACTTGACATTATTTTCCCTTGCACCTTGAACCATTTTTCCTTGAAACTTGAACTGTCTTCCTTCGAAACTGCTTTCCCTTGAAACTCGAGATGTCTTCCTTCGAAAATGCTTTCCCTTGAAACTTGAGTTATCTTCCCTTGTTCTCCAGGTGGGCGCTTGATTACAACAAAATAGACAAAACAAAAGAAATTTTTTTTCTGCCCTAGTTTGCACTAGGAAGATTTGTGAGTTGTTAGCAAAATTGTAAACCACTTGTACTATTAATGCAATGATGAGAGTAAACTAAAGAATAGACTAGGAAAACTATAAACTAAGCTTGACTAAAGTAAAGACTGACCGTATTCTCCAGGCGGGGCCCCTGATTTCAAGAAAACTAGACATTGATAACTAAAAATTGACCCCTTTTCTTTTAAATTCAGACTTCCCTTTTTTTTAAAAAAAATTATTATCCTAGGAGAAAATTCATCGAACTAGATTTTCTATCTTAGGAGAAAGATTTATCAGACTAAGATTTTGATCGTAGGAGAAAGTTCATCAGACTAGGTCTCTTTTCTACTTCTTTTTTTGGTATCTTAGGAGAAAGATTCATCAGACTAAGATTTTGATCCTAGGAGAAAATTCATCAGACTAGATCTCTTTTTTTGGTATCTTAGGAGAAAGATTCATCAAGCTAAGATTTTTATCCTAGGAGAAAGTTCATCAGACTAGGTTCCCTTTTTTTGTTATCTTAGGAGAAAGATTCATCAGACTAAGATTTATATCCTAGGAGAAAGTTCATCACACTAGATTTTCTATCTTAGGAGAAAGATTCATCAGACTAAGATTTAGATCCTAGGAGAAAGTTCATCAGACTAGGTCTTCTATCTTAGGAAAAAAATTCATCAGACTAAGATTTTGATCCTAGGAGAAAAGTCATCAGACTAGGTCTTCTAATATATTATCTTAGGAGAAAGATTCATCCGACTAAGATTTTGATCCTAGGAGAAAATTCATCAGACTAGGTCCTCTATCTTAGGAGAAAAATTCATCAGACTAAGATTGTGATCCTAGGAGAAAATTCATCAGACTAGGTTTTCTATCTTAGGAGAAAGATTCATCAGACTAAAATTTATATTGGGAGGAAAATCCATCAGACTAGGAATTTTATCCTAGGTGGAAAAATGTGAAGATCAATGGCAAGATTTTATGCGCAATAGCAAGACAAATAAAGGCAAAGATTTGAGAAACTTCCCTTTGTCGTCTCTTCTCGTCTTTTCTTTTTCTTCTCTTTTTTTTTGTTTTTTTTTTCTTTTTTTTGAACCACTTTCCTTGCACTGCTTTGTTTCCTGTTCCACACAAACAAAAATTTGTCAGTTTTAAAAATGGTGGTCGGCTTGTGGCCTTGAGTCTTGGGCAGTTTGGCTTCTGCTCAATTAGCTTTAGTCGGTTTCAAGAGACTTTTGCTCTGCATCAACCCTAATTGTTTCACACCCGGTACCATTCAATGTTATCCCAACTAGAGATCTTTTCTTAGATGACCTTTTCTAATATCTTGAATGACTTCCTGTTTTTGAGCAATTTGTCTGTCAGTGAGAATCATAAGTTATCTTTTCTTACGCCAAATAGGCTGACAAGAGTCTTTTGGGGGAGCCTTTGCATGAATCCTCAAGGCACGTTGACAGTAACAACCGAGTGTACTGGCCAAATTTACTTTGTGCAACTAAAAATCTGGTAGCAGATTTTGAAATCTTTTCTTGCTTGTTTTGACAAGGACTGACTCAGAGGGAAGGACACAATGCTATAAAGAAACAATATTAACAAGAAATGCCCCTTGTTGGAAGGACAGAAGGAAGAGTTTTCTTCTTTTTTTCAATAATTAGCCTTAATGGTCATGACATGCATTTTGGACTCAACGGCCTGATCTATCAAACTAATCCAATCTTCCCTTTTGCCATTCTTATGAGCTTTGAAATCGGGCTTGTTCGTGCCAATTGTTTGCATCAGCTTCGCGACTCACTTTCGACTAGTGGTGCCCCGAGGGGTTTTCACCAACAAGTCTCTCTCATTTATTCATCTCTGCTTACCGTCATATTACAGTGCCCGTGAGGGTTTTCACTAATAAGACTCTCTCATTTTTCTTTTCCTTTTTGTGAGAAACTCGACGGTGTTCTACGTCATGTGACAACTGTTGCTCATTGCATGCTTCTCTTGGCATTCTTGAAGGCATATCAGGAGGTCTTTATTTGGAAGGATTTTGGATAGGGTTGGAAAGAAAGGACGTTATGAAGGCTCAAAATAAACTCAAAGTAAAGGGGTTTGTGGACTTACAACTCTTGGAATCGACTCTTTCAAAAGTAAAATAAAATCTCTGCCCTACTTTCAGCTATTGGGGATTTTTGGGATTTTTCTCTTCTTTTTTTTTGAATTCTTATTTGGTTGGACCGAACCGTGAGGCTGCCTACGTATCCTTTTTTTTAAGGAATCAGGTCGAACGTAGTTCAAACATCTGACCTAACTAATTTTTTTTCATTTTTCTTTTTGTTGTTTTTTCTTTTCTTTTCTTTTCTTCTTTTTTTTCTTTCTTTTTCTTTTGTTTTCAAAACAAGTTGCCCCAGCTCCTATTTTTAGGGCATGGACCTTTGACAAATCTTTTTTTTTTGAACTTTCTAAGAATTGCCCCAGTTTGTACTCTTCTTTTTTTTTGACTCTTGACTCTAAACTTGATTCCAAAAGAGGGTAGTCAAAGAAAATAACACAGGCTCAAAAGGGGTAGCGAAGGATATAAAGTGTTTGGCTAGCAGAAAAAGGGCCTCCCAACCTCGAGAATGTCAAACATGGTATCTTTTCGCGATCACAGCATTGACGAACATGTCTGTCTTCTTGGTGTACCATGGTCACAAGACATTTTTTCATCCCTTAGTGACAAACTTTCCAACAAACTTCAATTGATTAAACATCCTCAAGCCCGATCTTTACAATGATTTGAAAGTGAATTTTACTCAACCTTAGTTCCAAAGTACTCCAACTCTTTATTCATCCTCAAATGTATTTTTTTATATTTTTTTTAGTTATCCAATTCCAGATTAAATCAGTTCCTAAGATCTGACCAAAATTTCCGCATGCGTGTCATGTCATTTGAACTAGCGACAAAAGAACTAGGAACAGAATAATACACAAAAGGACAAACTGTATTTTATTGAGTAAAGGATGAAAGGGTTTTACAACTAAACAAGCACCCCAAAATACGAGTTATAACCCTAAAATAACATGAATAATGAAAATAGCAACAGAACAGACAGACAAGACCCACACAAACAGAATGGGGGGATAGAAGGGTTTGACTCAATAAAACAAATAAAATCTGGATCACAACCCTGAAATAACCCAGATAATTGAAAAAACATCAAAACAAGCTACCAAGATTCCTTCCTAGTGAGGAGGGACTGACTTTTCAATTGCTAGACTTGACATTTAGCCACAAATTTGCTCATCAGAATCAGCAGAGTCTTCTCCAATTTCACCATCATTAACTTCAGTTAGCAAGTTTCCGAGAGGATTCTCATACTCCATGTCACCAGGCATCATCCCCACAAACTGTGCATCGTGATGGGCAAGTAAAGGATTCTGTGCGATATTCTGGGTGTCACTGTCTTGGATCACAATCAGGTTTTCCTGGATCATCCTTTCTATTTCTCTTTTCAAATTCCGACAACTTTCAACATTGTGCCCCTGAGCATTGGAATGGTATTCACACCTTTGAGAAGGGTCAAAGCTTCTTGCACGTGGGTCAACATGATTTGGAGGAATAAGTGCAATCATGTCATAATTCTTTAATTTCTCAAACATGCTTTCATAGGACTCTCCTATTGGTGTAAAATTATCTTTCAGCCTTTGTTCCCTTCTATACCCCTGGCTTGGATGTGGGTTATAGGGCATTTGAAAATTTAGTGGAGGATGGTGGAGATTTTGCGGTGCTGGTGCTCGCCTTCTTGGGTGTCTTGGTGGTGGGGCGTCATACTGAGGTGTAGCAACAGAGTATTGAGGGTTCTGAAGTGGATAATAGTATTCAGGGGAATCATGGGAAACCTGATGAGGTTGCTCCTACCTTCGAAATGCTCTCCTAGTACCTCTTCTCGACCCTGATGTCATCATGATTTTTTCGTGCTTCTCATTCGTGTCACAAAATTATCGGATTCAATCGGGACAGCCTGAGTTACGGCTTTGAGAATTGCTTGACTTATAATTTTGCCTGTCTTAAGATCATTCTCAATCATTTCCCCCATTTTGATTGCTTCCGAGAAGGATTTACCCACTGCGGACATCATGTTTTAAAAATAATCTGGCTCTTGAGCCTAAAGGAAGACGGTGATGAACTCGTGCTCATCCATGGGTGGCTTAACTCTGGCTGCTTACTCTCTCCATTTAATGGCATATTCCCTGAAACTTTCAGTTGGTTTCTTCTTCAAGTTTGAAAGGGATTTGCGGTCTGGGGCAATGTCAATGTTGTATTGGAACTGTTTGACAAAGGCATGTGCCATGTCATCCCAGACATACCAGAGAGACGTGTCTTGATCCATAAACCATTCGGAGGCTACTCCCGTAAGGCTTTCCCCAAAATAAGCTATCAACAATTCTTCATTTCTTCCCGCACCTCTCAGTTGATTGCAATACCTTTTCAGGTGGGCTATGGGATCTCCATGTCCATCATACTTTTCAAATTTGGGAGTCTAGAAATCAGGCGGCAATTGGACATTGGGGAACATACATAGATCTTTGAAGGCAACACTCTTTTGACCTGCCAACCCTTGCATGGTTTTCAACCGTTGTTCTAAGCTTTTCACTCTTTGGGCCATTTCTTCCTGTACCATCTTTCGGGCAGGCTTCTCAATGTTTGCAGGAAGATCAAACGAGTATAAGTGGTACTCAGGAGAGTGGTACTGCTCTTGCTGTGTAGCAAATTGTGACTCATGACGAGGCTACCCTTGGCCATTGGCCCATGCTTGACACATTTTGGCCATTTGTTGTTTCAGTATTCTATTTTCCTCAAACATAGTAGACTCTTGTCGAACCCTCTGACCCTAAGTCTCTTGAGCACTTGTAACAGTTTAGATGTCAGTAATCATTTTTCCTTGGATCTTGTGTTGTCCCCTTACCACAAACCGACCACCTCAACTTTCTTCACAATTTAAAACAAAACATGTTAGAAGGGGCTCAGTCAGTCCTTATTATTATCAACATTTTTCATTTTTGTTTTTTTCATTTTTTTTAATGGTGATCGAACCTGATGTGGGTTGCCTACGTATCATGTGGGAACATGAATCAGATCTTGCGTAGTTCGGGAAGATCATGAATAAAGTAAATAAACTAACTTTTTTTTGAATTTTTTATTTTATTTTTTCGAAAGAAAGACTTATAAAGAAGAAAGGGAATATTTTTGGATTTTGATTTTTCTTCAGCATTTTTGCAAAGAAAGACTTCTAAAGAAGAAAGATATTTTTTTTGAATTTTTTTTTGAATTTACGAAAGAAATGCTTCCAAAAAAAAGAAAATATTTTTGAATTTTGAATTTTCTTTTCAATTTTGAAAGAAGAATGAAAATATTTTTGGATTTTTAGAAGAAATTAAAAGAAAATATTTTTTTATATTTTTTTTAAAAAAAATAATTAGGGTCTAAAAGAAAGGCTTTCTAAAGAAGCAAGTAATGAAAAATATTTTTGGATTTTTTGAAAATTGGGGTCTCAAAAAAAGACTTTTCTAGAGAGGAAGTAGAGGAAAATATTTTTTGGATTTTTTTGAAAATTATAGGCCGAAACCGATGAGTTTTGCCTACGTATCTCACATCCGGTGAGAATCAGACCCGCATAGTTCGCCCAGTTTTGACAAAACATGAAAACATGACACTTGAAAATTTTGGCTCATTTTGAAATGACTTTTTTTTCAGAATTTTGGCAGATTTTCAGAATTTTCTAAATACCTACCTCTCACTTTTTTGTTTCTTTGTTCTTCTTTCTCCTTTTTTTTTATTTTCTTTTTTCTCTTTTTTTTCATTTTCTTCCCTATTCTAGAAGCCAGTCAATATGCAAGCCGAAACAGACAGATACACAAGTAGCACGTAAGATGCATCAAGATGGTCTTTTGATTTTTGGGTACACTTGTCCTAGACGGACCCAACCCCTGTGTTGAGTCCCCAAAGTCAAATGCACATGATGCAAACAAGCGTTCCTACTAGGGATCCGGTATGACGCTGAGTTATTCTAGGTTTAAAACCTAGGGTTGTGTTCTTGATCTGGCTTACCCGAGCGGACAGCTCGAGCCGGGGTATAGCGTACCGAGAATACAGAAGTTTCACCGGCTTTGCAACTTGTCTGAACCCCATTCTAAAATTGGATATGACTCTAACATAAAAGAATTAAAGCGAAGCGCACACTCCCCAGAAGTTTTAGAAGACTCGTAGAGAATGAGGGTTTCGTAACAATTTATATACAATTCAAGCAATATCAAAACGGTAAAAAGCGACATTTAGCACATTAGGCTCAAACATGTAAAAATCAGATAATAAATAAAAGTCAACTATAGCAGTTATTCTAAGCTTGAATTCTTGAACCCTGAACCAGAGATTCTAGGTTTTTGTCCCCAGCAGAGTCGCCAGAGCTGTCACACCTTCTTTTTCATACATCCCCGTAAAGGGGTGTAAGGGAGTTTTTCCAATTCAAGTGACAATCGAAATGGGATTTATTTTTATTAAAAATCAGAGTCGCCATTTGGGATAATTTTATGGTGTCCCAAGTCACCGGTTCAAATCTCGAATCGAGGAAAAGATTGACTCTGTATTACAGTCCGCGAACCAAAAATCCAGGTAAGGAATTCTGTTAACCCGGGAGAAGGTGTTAGGCATTCCCGGATTCCGTAGTTCTAGCACGGTCGCTTACCTGTTATAATTGGCCTAATTATCTTATTTTTACACGTTTTAAACCTATTGTGCATTTTTTTAACTTTTTAGCCGCTTTTAATATTTAAGAAAAATTCAAGGTTATTTAAAACACATCGAAGCCATGCTACATGAAATGCACTCGTGGTTCATGACACGTTCTATTTAACCTTGTTGGAAATTGAAGTCGGATCACATGAAATGCGCACCCGAATTTAAAGATTTACGTATCACGATCATGCCACTTCAGGCCCATCGTACAAGAGAGCCTTATCCAAGACCTCCACTTTCCATGGAGAAAAAGGTCTTTTGTGCTTTCAAATTCATGAAGCTTATGCATCCCATACTTTGAGCCAGCACTATAACAAGACTGTTGGTATCCAATTGCTTCGACAGGATAGAAATTCGAAGGGAAGTGAAAGACGAGGCAGAACTACAGCAATACCGTCCTTTGTGACCAAATACAAAAAACCATGAAAACTACAACCTATAGCTTCGTCAACTATAGCATCCCAAACTTGAATGTTATAGCAGCTATCATCATTTACAGTCAAGTTTACATGTAAACTGGAATGAACAAGTTGCCACTTGACATTTCCCTCAGTATATTTCTCTTCACTAGCCGAGTGAGCCCAAAAGGAGAAAAACGTACAACGACATCTTCTTTGGATCCATCTATACCAATGAAAATTTTTCTGCTATGGCATGAATGCCATCTACTACCAAAAATCCTATTCTTATTTACATCGGTAGCATCAGATAGGCTACTCCCATATGAGCCATATTTCCTTAACATTTCAAATATGCTTAGACTAATTTCTATCATTCCAGTTTAAACAAAACAACTCAAACAATGTATAATACCAAACAAGTATAATAGTAAAAGTTATAAATAAATTAAAATGGCCATGAGCTAATCTTCATAATACTAGACAACGATAAATTCTCATTTTAGCATGGAGTAAATTAAACTAGACAGATATTATTCGCACACCAATAAGAAATAAGATTTGAGATAAAAATGAACAAAGTTGGAATATAACCTTAAGCAAAACGACTCGTCTTCTAATTTAAGAAGGAATTTCATGTATGCATATGTGCACAAGCCATGGTTGACCAAGTGCATTGAATAAAATCTAAAACATGGATCGCGAACCGGAATAAACAACTCGCAAGCGATCTCGACTTAACCGGAAAGCCTCACTAGCGGCCTCGAAAAGAGCCTCGTCTCAGTAGGGTTGGAGCTGCTGCATTTTTGTAGCTTTTGGGGTCGTTTTTTGGCTACTTCGATGGCTGAAAATGGTTAAGAAAGTAGTGCTTCAAAGATGGTTTTTACAACAAAAAAATTATGTTTCAAAGGTGACGTTTCAGTTATGTAAAAGGTGGTTTTGAGGTTATTCAAAGCTGAAGTTTAGGGGTGCTTTGAAGCATTTTAATGGAGGTTTCTCAATGAATTTTTGGAGGAGAAGAACTAGCTTTAATAGGTTTTATGATTGTGTTTTTCATGGTGTTAACACAGTAAGAGTGAAACCAAGTAAAGAAAAAAGGAAAAAGAGATCTAATGTTGTTGCCCCATTTTTTTGTTTTTGCTCGTTTTCTATCTTTTTCTAGTTCAATTTTTTTCTGTTTTCTTGTGCTCTGTTTTTTTTTCGTGTGTGAGTGTGTTGTCTTTTTAAGAGAGATGGGAGAGAGGAAAAATAAAAGTGAGATGGGGGTGTGAGCTGTAGGGAATAATTCTGTTGCCTTGGAAAGGGACGTATCTGTAGTGGGCAAGAAAGAAGAATAGAAATGCCATGTAATTAAAATTTCAATGTATATTGATACAAGACAAAAAATAGACTTTTCCCCCACAAAAATGTGAATGTCCAGGTGATATTGTAACATGCATCTTTAATTTGGATTGAGTGACCACGTGAATTTGTTGCAAAAATTGGATGAAGGAGAATCTTTAACAAGCTTCATTTTGATTGGTTATTGCTTCTCTCTTTTTTTTGATTTTTCATTTTTTTTTTCTTCTTGAAAGTAATAAATAGACAAAGTAAATAATACTCCTACTTGACTAATATAGATAGATTAAAAAATACTAACTACTCAAAATTTATTTATTAAAATCCTTAACTTGAAAAGGATAGAGTAGACCCGTTAAAAATATATTTTTGGAACCTTTTCTTTCTTTTGAGAACAAGAACACAATTACAATTTAAAATTGTGACTATTTTTGTATTTTCAAGATTATATAAAGATAAAAAAAAGGTACTATTTTTGTATTTTTTTATTTAAATTTATGAAAGATATGTAAACTAAAATATTTTATAATTTTCATTCTTTGTGACGAAATAAAGTAAAAGAGTCAAAATTAGTTGAAATAAAGATATTAGGCCTAAATTAAATATTTACGTGCTAAAATATGAAAAATCTTGAGGAGGGTCAAAAATCACATGTCTACAGGCATAAACAAAAGAAAAAAAGGTGCAGAGTGAAAAGGGTTAGTCAAGGCCGGGATGAAACATGCAACCGTTCAAACACATGATAAAAACATTTAATTGTTTAGGCGTATTGCATCCCAAACATGTGATTTCCTATCTATCGAACTCTTGAAACTAACAAGTTTGTTGTTGTACTTAACTTCAGGAGGGTGGTTAGTTTGTTTGGCATTCTGGAAAGTCATCTATATAACACCAGGTCAAAACGCAAGGCACTCATGGCTAGCAAAGAATTGAACACAGGTGTGGTTGACCCACCGAGAGAGATGGTTGAATTTGAGTCCGGATTGAAAGATGAGGTCCACATGTTGAAGCATCAAATGGCAAAAATGTATCAAACCTGGATCAGGGGGCATCCTTCACCTTCATTCTCCGCTAACTACATAGAAAATCCCGCTTTCATCCCACCACTGTCACAAGCCCAAGATTTTACTACCATTGATATTTCCCCTCAGCATGCACCGGGCTTTACACCTTACCACCACTACCCCGACACCTCATCCCAAACTTTCTATGCTCCACCAGCCAAAACAACCGCATACCCTACTTCGACATTTGCTCCATTTTTTGTAGCCCCTCCGCGAGCTACCCTCCATCGATCTTCTAGTGAACCAGCATTCCAAGATCTAGATACCCAATATTATGCTTTAGAACCAACTTTCAAAGTCATAAACCCTTATTCCTAGACCCTTCACTTTGAACCTCCTGTTGAAACTGAGAAACCAACCAGAAACGTGGAGCAGGATGAGATAGTCAGAAAAGTGAAAAGTTTAGACAATCTTTGAGAAACATGCAAGGCATAAGAAGCCAAGTAAGTGTGGCTTACAAGGACTTGTGTTTGTTCCCTGACGTCCAGTTGCCCGCTAGGTTCAAGATGCCCAAGTTTGATTTGTATGATGGGCATGGAGATCCTGTGGCCCACTTGAGAGGCTTTTGTAGTAAGATGAGAGGTTTCGGTGGGAAGGACGAACTGTTGATGGAATATTTCAGCCAGAGTTTGAGTGGGGCAGCTCTGGAATGGTACACCCTCTAGGACACTAGCAGGTGGTACATATGGGATGACTTAGCTCAGGCCTTTGCTCGGCATTTTCATTACAACGTATACATTGTCCTAGATCACCTATCCTTGACCAAGATAGAAAAAATGCCTAGTGAGAGCATTAGGGAATATGAGTTCAGATGAAGAGAGCAGGTTGCATGGGTCAACCCTCTAATGGAAGAACATGAAATGGTGGAATACTTTCTTCAAGCTCTGAAGCCTACTTACTTTGGCCATTTGATCTCGGCCATAGGTAAGTCCTTCAATGAGGTGGTAAAGATGGGAGGAATGGTGGATGAAGGACTCAAGTCAAGCAAGATCATGAGTTACTCCGTTATAAAAGCAAACATACAGGCGATCCAAGGTTGCACCGGAGGCGTGTTAGGAAAAACGAAGAAAGATGATGTAGCTATGGTTGTCTCGGGATCATGGTATGGCCCAAAGGGTTCGCCTCACCAGTACAATCAGCCCCGACCCCAACCTCAAGCTTACACCCCAAGCTCCATATAATCCACCCCAACATTATTTCCCATCACAAGACCATCAATACTCACTCAGACCACCCCAATATCATGTCCACCACGCACAGTCATATGATCAAACCCCTTCTTACCTGCAATGGCATGCTCTAACTCCACAAAATCCTTATCCACCCCCACAACCATACCAAAAGCCTACTGGTCCAAGCTTCCGACCAATGCTGGTTTATAGAAGAGAAAGGCAACAACGGAAACAGACTTTCACCCCGCTTGGAGAGTCCTTTACCATTTTGTTTCAAAGGTTGAGGCAATTGGACGTCTTGAGTCCAATTGAGTCAAAGGTACCTAATCCACTGCCAAAGAACCTTGATTATTCTTTGAGGTGCGCATATTATTCTGATGCCCTGGGCATGATACAAAGAAGTGTTGGCATTTGAAGAGAGCAATCCAAGAGATTATTGATACAAATCAAATTGTGGTCCTGAAACTGGAAGCGCCAAATATCAACCAAAATCCTTTGTCAACCCATGTAGAGACACATATGATTGAAATAGTTCGTAAAGATGGGGAGCCCAAGAATTCTTCTAAGTCCGTCATGATGATTCGTGCTAGTGAAAGTAATCTAGTTAAGGCTTCAGATTCTATAAAAGTGATGCCCTTGACAGTTGAAGGGGTGACGGAGAAGCTAAGCACGCTCAACGTAAATCCACCTGTGTTGGTAGTGAAAGGGCTTCCGAATGATATTGGAGCAAGTCAGAAAAAGCTGAAAGTGGTCGTGCCAGGGGTCCCAAACAATGCTTGTCATAGTCATGGAAGGGGCCCGCATTACCCGTGTTATTATTAAACCAATGACCCAGTTGCCAATACTTAATATAAAGGCTGTCCAGTGGAATTACAAACGGGTGATAGTGACCTATAAAGGGAAAAGATTAGAGGAAGAAGTCAATGAAATCAGAGGAATTGAGGAAATCCAAGCCAGTCAAGGATAGCCAAATCCCAGTGAAGAAGTCGTTCACAGAACAATAGGCTAAGGAGTTCCTGAAAAGGATGAAAGTGCAAGACTATTCTATTGTAGAGTAGTTAAGGAAAACATCAGCTCAGATCTCTCTTTTGTCTTTGCTGATACATTCGGACGAACATCGCTGAGCCTTGATGAAGATTTTAAATGAGGCCCATGTTCATGATAAGATCGCAGTGAACCACTTGGAAAAGATTGCTAGCAAGATCTTTGAAGCAAACAAAATCACTTTCTCAGATGATGAACTTCCTATGGAGGGTACAGAACATAACAGAGCACTTTATCTCACGGTGAAGTGCGAGGATTCTATTGTCTTAAGGGTATTGGTTGATAACAGCTCTAGTGCAAATATTTGACCCCTGTCCACTTTGCAAAAGTTGAAGAATGGCACTAAAAGAATCTATATGAACAGTGCATATGTCCGAGGTTTTGATTGAGGAGGGAAAGATTATGTCGGTGATATAATGCTCAAATTGTCGATAGGACCAGTTGAGTTCACCATGGAGTTCCAAGTAGTAGATGTGGCTGTTTCTTATAATTTGTTGTTGGGCAGGCCCTGGATACATGTTGCTAAGGCAGTCCTGTCTTCTCTACATCAAATGGTAAAGTTTGAATAGGATAGGTAGGAAATAGTGGTGCACGGTGATGAGAACTTATCTGCTTACAATGACAGAACTGTTCCATTCATTGAAGCTGAAGACGATAAAGGGCCTAGGGTCTACCAAACTTTTGAAACAGTGTCTCTTGATAAGATTCCTGAGGGAGAATGCATTCCAGGTCCGAAGCTATCATCCGCGTCCGTCATGGTAGCAAATGAAATGTTGAAGAATGGTTTCGTGCCGGACAAAGGTCTAGGTCAATCCCTATAAGGGCATCCAATGTGTCTACGTGAAAGTTTTAGTACATTTGGTTTGGGATTCACGCCTACAGAAAAGGACGTGAAAAGGGCTATAAATTTGAAACGGAAGGTATGGTCACTCCCTAAGCATGTCCCACACATCTCCAAGTCTTTTGTCAAGTCAGGAGCCTCAAAACGTCCAATGTCATCAATCTTGAAACCTGTGGTTGATTTTAATAAAGATCTGATCAAGAGGTTCCAGAGTCTGTTTAATAAGGTTAATATGGTGGAAATTGGGGAGGGTCCAATAAAGCAGATGTGCAGTTCATTGGGCCAAAAGTGAAGCTTAACAATTGGAAAGTTACTCCTCTCCCCATCCGGAAGGAGTTTTGGTAGTTTGCTTTGTTTTCCTTTATGTTATCTAGGTTATTCTAGGGTTGTAATCCAGATTTTTCTTTTTCGCTTGTTTTGATGTACAAACCCTTCTATCCTTTATTTTTAATGAAATACAATTTCCCGCTTTCCATTATTCCTGATAGTGTTTCATTTTTGTTTTCTTTTGTATAGTTCTTTTTATGTTGGTTTCAATAACATGACATGCATGAGGAATTTTCGGCCAAGTCTTAAAAGCCAATCTAATTCTGAAATAATAATCCAAGAAGTAGAGTGTGATGATGAAACATAATATGATGAAGAAGCAACATTTGAGGAAATCAGTAAAGAACTAAAACACTTTGAAGAAAAACCCAAGCCTAATTTGAATGAAACTAAAGCAATCAATTTAGGATATCAGGATAATGTCAAGGAAACCAAGATAAGTGTGCATTTGGAACCGAAAATCAAAGAAGAAATAATCAAAGCACTGTTTGAATACAAAGATGTCTTTACAAGGTCGTATGATGATATGACAGGTTTGAGCATTGATTTGACAGTTCATAAATTGCCAATTGATCCTGCATTCCCTCCTGTCAAGCAAAAGTTAAGAAAGTTCAAGACTGACATGAGTGTGAAGATTAAAGAAGAAATCACAAAGCAATTTGGAGTAAAAGTCATTCGGGTCACTCAATATCCCACTTGGTTAGCTAATGTTGTGCCAGTACCAAAGAAGGATGGTAAGACTAGGGTACGTGTTGATTATTGTGATCCCAACAAGGCAAGCCCAAAGGATAACTTTTCATTGCCGAACATTCACATTTTTATCGATAATTATGCCAAGCATGAGATTGGGTCTTTTGTGGATTATTACGCGGGCTATCACCAGATCCTGATGGATGAGGAAGATGCAGAAAAGACAGTGTTCATCACTCCATGGGGAACATATTGCTACCAGGTAATGCCATTTGGTTTGAAGAACGCTGGAACAACTTACATGAGGGCGATAACTACCATGTTTCATGACATGATTCACAAGGAGATTTAGGTTTATATATATGATGTGATCATAAAGTCAAGGAAGCAAACCGACCATGTCGGGAACTTAAGAAAGTTTTTCCAAAGGCTCTGCAGGTACAACCTCAAGCTTAATCCAGCAAAATGTGCATTTGGTGTCCCGTTTGGGAAAATGTTGGGATTCATAGACAGTCGACATGGTATTGAGTTGGATCTTTCGAAGATCAAAGCCATCCAAGAATTACCACCGCCAAAGAACAAAACTGAGGTGATGAGCCTACTCGAGAGGTAAAATTACATCAGCAGATTTATTGCTCAACTCATGACAACCTGTGATCCCATCTTTAAGTTGCTGAAGAATGATGTTGTGGTCAGGTGGACTGACGAATGTCAAGAAGCATTTGATAAGATTAAGAGGTACCTATCAAATCCGCTTGTGCTGGTCCGCCGGAGCCTAGGAGACCCTTAATTCTCTATTTGACGGTCTTGGATAATTATTTTGGTTGTGTGTTGGGTCAACATGACATCATAGGCAAGAAGGAGCAAGCCATTTATTATCTTAGTAAGAATTTCACTTCTTACGAGGTTAAGCATACTCTTCTTGAGAGGACATGTTGCGCCCTGACTTGGGTGGCACAAAAGTTGAAGCATTATCTGTCGTCCTACACTACTTACCTCATTTCTCGTATGGATCCTCTAAAGTACATCTTTTAGAAGCTTATGCCCACAGGAAGACTAGAGAAGTGGCAAATTTTACTCACAGAGTTTAACATCATCTATGTGACTCGGACCGTGATAAAAGCCCAAGCCTTGGCCGGCCACTTGACCGATAATCCGGTGGATGAAGAATATGAGCTACTAAAGACATATTTTCCCGATAAAGAAGTGATGTGTGTTGACGAGGCTGACCATGATGAAAAGCCAGGTTGGAAACTTTTCTTTGATGGAGTTGCTAACATGAAAGGTGTTGGAATAGGGTTGTACTCATTTCTGAAATAGGGCATCACTACCCCCTAATAGCTCAACTTCAATTTTATTGCACCAACAACATGGCTGAGTACGAGGCATGCATTTTCAGTTTGAGGCTAGCTGTAGACATGGGAGTTCAGAAAATATTGGTTTTGGGAGATTCAGATTTGTTGGTTCACCAGATTTAGGGAGAATGGGAGACTCAGGATTTGAAGCTCATATCGTATCGACAATGTCTACATGATCTTTGTCAATGATTTAGATCAGTAGAATTTAGGCATATTCCCAGGAACCATAATGAGGTTGGCGACGCCTTGGATACTCTGGCATCAATATTACACCATCCGGATAAGACTTATGTCGACCCTCTGCATATTCAAGTTCGTGATCAGCATGCCTATTATAATGTGGTTGAGGAGGAACTTGATGGTGAACCTTAGTTCCATAATATCAAGGAATACATCAAGGTAGGGTTATATCCGGTGCATGCCACAGGTGATCAAAAGAGAACCATTCGATGTTTGGCTAGCGGAATTTTCTTGAGCAGGGGAATCTTGTACAAGAGGACTCCGGATCTTGGGCTACTGAGGTGCATAGATTCCAAACAAGCTTCGGTTGTCATGGCCGAAGTGCATTCCGGAGTTTGCGGGTCGCATATGAGTTGCTATGTCTTGGCAAAGAATATTCTTCGAGCAAGTTATTATTGGATCACCATGGAGCGAGATTGCATCAGTTTTGTTCGCAAATGTCATCAATTCTAGGTGCACGGGATTTGATTCATTCTCCGCCATCTGAGTTGAATACAATGTCTGCACCTTGTCCATTTGTTGCTTGGGCATGGATTTCATTGGACCAATCAAGCTGGCAGCATTGAACGAGCATAGGTTTATTCTGGTGGACATTGATTACTTTACTAAGTGGGTCGAAGCTTGTATCTTTTAAGTCCGTGACCAAGAAGGCAGTAGTAGATTTGTTCATTCAAATATCATTTTCCAGTTTGGAGTTCCTAAGGTAATCATTACAGACAATGCTGCTAATCTCAACAGTCATTTAATGAAAGATGTATGCCAACAGTTCAAGATTATGCATCGAAACTCCACTCCGTATCACCCCAAGGAAAATGGAGTTGTTGAGGCATCTAACAAGAACATAAAGAAGATACTTCGTTAGATGGTTCAAGGTTCTAGGCAATGACATGAAAAGTTGTCTTTTGCTTTACTGGGTTATCGCACTATTGTTCGTACTTTAGTAGGTGAAACTCCTTATTTGCTGATATATGGAATTGAGGCAATTATACCTGTAGAAGTTGAGATTCCATCCCTTTGGATCATTGCTGAAGCCAAAACTGATGATGATGAGTGGGTCAAAACTCGGCTAGAGCAGTTGACTTTGATTGATGAAAAAACACTGGCAGTAGTATATCATGGTCAATTATATCAGAAGAGAATGGAAAGAGCATATAAAAAGAAGGTGCGTCCCCAGAAATTCGAAGTGGGCCAGCTGGTATTGAAACGCATCCTTCCACATCAAACTGAAACTAAAGGCAAGTTCGCCCCAAATTGGCAAGGGTCGTTCATTATGACAAGAGTGTTGCCCAATGGTGCTTTGTATTTAACAGATATAGAAGGGAAATGTGTAGATATGGCTATCAATTTTGATGCAGTCAAGAGATATTATGTATGATTTCTTTGTTTTTCTTCAATTGGGTTATTTGTATTTAGCATGTTTCAAAGATTGGAATGATGAAGGCATTTTATTCTGCTACCTAAATACTTTTATCCTTTGTTACACCTTTTGAGCCGTACTTATTTCTTTCATACCCCTTTTTTGGAATCAGAAGTAGAGTTAGAAATAGAAAAAAAAAAGCAAAAGAAAGAAAAAGAGAAAATATAAAGAAAGTAGAAGAAGAAAAAGAAAAGCAAAAGAAAAAGTAACAAAAAACAAAACAACTTTTATTAGCTTGAACTACGTTTGACCTGATTCTTTTTAAAGATATTTAGGCAGCCTTGCACGGTTCAGTCCCTTCAAAATAAAAATCCAAAATTCCCCAAACCCAAAGAAATTGGGGCAGAAGTTCTATTTTTGCAAAAGATCTGATTCTAAAAGTTGTAATATTTAACCCTTTCATCCTAAGCTGTTTTGAACCTGCATGCCACCCTTTCTTTCTAACCCTGTCCAAAAGCCTACATTACGGTCCAAAGAAAGACCTTCCAATCAATCTTTGAGGATGCCAAGTCAAGCGAGTTAGAGGTATAATTTACATCATGGGTAACACTTTGTTCATGGGCGCAAGGAAAATGAATAAAATGAGAGAGTCTTATCGGTGAAACCCCTCACGAGTACCGTAAGGCGATAGTGAGCTATAAGAAAATTTAAAATGAGAGAGTCTTATTGGTGAAAACCTTCGCAGGCACCATAAGGCGACAGTGAGATAAGAGATGAACAAATAAGAGAGGTTTTCTAGTGAAAAACCTTCGGGGCACTACAAGCCGAATGAGGTTTGTGACTTTACAGAGAGATTGGGTTATGGAAATCCCAATTTTTGAAGTATGAAGACGTGGCATGAACTGAAATGTGATTAGTTGAATGGTTTGGGCTGATCAATTTGAAATACATGTCATCATCATTGGAGCCAGTTGCTTCACTCAAATAAGTCTCCTTTCCATTTTTCTTCCAATAGTTATCTTTGTTCGAAATTTTCCTTTTGATTCCTAATTCTCGAAGTCACTTCGCTTTGTTTTTTTTTTTGGGTTTATTTCTCTAAGTCTTTTTCAAGTTAGTCTTGTTAAGAAAGAAAGAAAGGATTTCAAAGCCTATTACCAACTTTTTAATTGCACAAAGGAAAGTTTGGCCAGAACACATCACAAGTGACATGATTCAGAATGAACAATAAGGTGAATAGTTGAAGTTCAGGTGGTCAAGTGATTCGTGAATTTTGAGGAAACGCAAAGGTTCAACAATTGTCAGGATAGAAGTGCCATACAACAAGTTGAGTATAACGAATTCGGACTTAGAGGTTTTGTGGTCGAGGTTCGATCAGAAGATCAAATAATTCTTTGCTAGCCTGAAGCAGCTAATCGGAACGAAGTATGGCAATGGCAAAAGTATACACCTTCAGCAAGGATGCCACAAACTAACCATCACATTTTTAAATTGACAAGATTTTCTTTGTTTGAAATAGGGGCAAGAAATTTTATTTGCTCTGCAGGAATCCTCAAGGAGGAAAGCATGTTCCAGACTGGGGCAGGAAATTCTCTTTGTTTTGGATGTTTTGTTGTGATTGCAGGCGCCCGCTTGGAGAATAAGGGAATTTATTTCGAGTTCAAGTCAGTGGCAGGCGCTCACCTAGATAATGAGGGAATTTACTTCAAGTTCAAGTCATTGGCAGGCGCCCACCTGGAGAATGAGGGAATTTATTTCAAGTGCAAGTCATTGGCAGGCGCCCACCTGGAGAATGCGGGAATTTACTTCAAGTTTAAGTCATTGGCAGGCGCCCACCTGAAGAACGAGGGAATTCATTTCAAGTTTAAGTCATTGGCAGGCGCCTACCTAGAGAACGAGGGAATTCGTTTCAAGTTTGATGTCAGGGGCAGGAGCCCACCTGGAGAACGAGGGAATTCGTTTCAAGTTTGATGTCAGGGGAAGGCGCCCACCTGGAGAACGAGGGAATTCATTTCATGTTTTAAGTCAGCGGCAGGCGCCCAACTGAAGAACGAGGGAATTCATTTCAAGTCTTAAGTCAGAGGCAAGCGCCCACCTGGAGAATGAGGGAATTCATTTCAAGTTTAAGTCAGAGGCAGGCGCCCACCTGAAGAACGAGGGAATTCATTTCAAGTTTTATGTCAGTGGAAGGTTCCCACCTAGAAAATGAGGGAATTCATTTCAAGTTTTATGTCAATGGAAGGCGCCCACCTGGAGAACAAGGGAATTAATTTCAAGTTTTAAGTCAGTGGTAGACGCCCACCTGGTGAACGAGGGAATTCATTTCAAGTTTTAAGTCGGTAGAAGATGCCCACCTAGAAAAGCAGAGAATTCATTTCAAGTTTCGAGACAGTAGCGGAGGCCCACATTAAGAATAAGGTCAATTCAAGTTAGAGGTAGCAGAAGCTCACCTCAAGAGTGCGAGTCAACAGATCAAGATGCACAACAGAACCGTAGAAGATTCAAGATCAAGTTTCAGAAGACCTATAGATAGGAATCTTGTAACTCATAGCCAATAGATTTGCTTAATTTCTTTTCATTTTGATTTTGGTATAATAAGGAGTTCAGCAAGCAATAGCAGCAGTAGCAATGAAATTACAGCGTCTCAGTGGTCCCAGCTACCAAAACTTTTAGAACTACACTGACCTGATTCTTTTATAGCCAAGGATATATAGGTAACCTTTGAAGCAAGGTTCGGTCAAGCTTTTTCAAAACGCTTCCCATGGACTAACCAAACGAGCAAAAATTGCTCGTAATTGCTCACTTTATCTTTGCCCGAAAACTCTTCGTATTTCCGAGCAAAGAGGGGCAGCTGTGAGCTCGTGATTTTTGCCCTAATAAAAATACTTCTACAAAAAGTCACAAATAGATTTTTTTAATTGTTTTTAATTTTTATAGAATTTGTAGGAATTTTTTGTTAATTCTTTGCATTTAGTTGCATTTTTGTGCATATCTAATATTTTAAAATCATGGCAAATACCCTAAAAACAGAATTTTATGTATTTTATTTTAGGTTGTTATTTGCATTTTTAAGGTTAAGTTGTTAATTAATAACATTATTAAACAAAAATCACAAAAATACCATAGGTTCTTGTATTTTTAGTTTTTAAATTCAAATTTTTAATTTTTCTTCCATTAGTTTTAGGTTAATTAGTTACCTAACTACTAGAAATAATGATTAGGTTAATTTTTCAAATTAGAATTGTATTAGAATCTAATTAGGATTTTTTTTAATTTGTAAATTTTTAAAATGAAAGAAAAAAAAAGAGAGGCCTTGTTTGTTCTTGATTCAAATTGGCCCAAAAACACCCCAATTCCACCCCCATCCCAAACCCGAGTCCGACCCAGTTCCCACACTAAACCAAACGACCCTATTTTACCCCTATCTAATCCCCATTGCCGATTACTTTAGATCTAATTGCCCAGAACTCCACACCCAAGCCCCTTATAACTGTCCTAAGACCCCCTCAAACCCTAGGCACCCAGCTCATACCCCTCTCACCTCCCTCTCTCACATTCAGCCTCTCGCCACCGATCGCCGAAAATCGCCCCGTGGCGGTGGACCACCTCCAATCACCCCCAAATTTATACCACACAACCCCCACACCCTCCTAAATCGTATCCCCTTATCCATTTCCCCAAAATCCCCACCCATATTCTTCAAATCTAGATCTAAAAAATTCCGGAAAACCTAATTTTCTCCTTTTTTGATTTTTGCGCATCGAACTTGTTATGACCTAGAACTTACGTTAATCGATTGCTATTCAGGCAAGAACCCGCCAGTCTTATTCGTCCGCCGAATTTCATTATCATTACTCCTTTCAAGTTTAATCGGGGTAAAATCTCATCACTCTCTCTTCTTTAATTATCAGTTTGGTTTCACTACATGTGTAGGTTAATAGTTAATCGCATATAAATGTTTTAGCTTTCTGAGTAATTGTTTGATTCAATTCTGCTTGATTTTTAGTCGTTTGATAATAGGGTTATGGCTGAAATTACGTATATTCTTAATTTATAGGTTAGCTAATTTGCTATTTTTGATAGTTTAATTTTTTTAATCTAGGTTAATTAAAGGTTAAGCAATTTATAGAATTCCTGGTTATAATTAGAATTCAGAATATAGCTTTGGTTTGTTTTTCTAATTTTCTACTTTGGGCTTCTTCTGTAAATTCGGATTTGGGCCTGTTTTGGGTCATTTGGACATGGCATTTGGCCCAGACCCAAGAAGAAGTTCTAGAAAATGGATCGCTATCCAATATTTAGTAAAAAAAAATGTTGAAATTGGATAAGAAAGGGACAATTGTAGAATTAGTTAGGAAAGATTCTTTTTCCCCTTAATTTTAGGGAGGGCACATGGGAGGGGAGCTGAGATTTTTTCCTTATAAAAAGGATTCCTATTCACAGAATATTTCTCTAGAATATACAGACACGAAAACAATTTAGAGAATTGAGGACTATCTTTGAGAGATTTCTCTTTGCATTCTCATTTTTTGATTTTTAATTAGAGACAGAAAGAAAAAAAAGAATTTCAAAGCTGCTTCTTTTTTCATTCTTTTACTGGTTTTTGCTCGAGTTCTATTGGGATTTTTAGTAGACTACTGGCTCTTCTGTTCTGGAATTGCTAGGTTTCTTTTCTTGTTTGTCACACTGCATTTCACTTATTTCTCTTGCTCTTGCTGATTTCATGTTGCTGCACTTGCTCTTGTTGCTGAGTTCTTCCCAAATTAAGAGACTTATTTTCTTAAACCTCAACTTTGCTATTTCTTTTCAGGTACTAGCCTCAACCTTGAAATGTAAATAATGTTTAATAGGCATATGCCATGAGTTGATTGAAGTCTATATACATCCCTGAATATTTCTTTGTTATTACAATGAAATCTGAATTTTTTTAGTCCATCTGCTGTTATCGATTGAATCTGCTATCAAAATATGTTCTGGCACAAGAAGAATGTTATGAGTTTGTTTGAAGTGTATGATTTAGCTAATATCTAAATATGCTGTGGTTTAAATAACATATTTTAAAATGTCCAGGTTCCATGTTTTGTTGAAAAAGAGTGAAGTTCAGATATTCTGCAAATTAAGTTACTTTTGTTGTTGTTTACTTAGCCATGAACTAAATATTTGTATCCTTGTATGCTAAAAAGACACTCATTATTTTGTATTGGACAATTTGACTTTATGAATTCAATTTTGAGCAAAGTAATGCAAGTAGAATTATTCATATCTGCCTATGATTTTAAAATCACGCAGCTATTTATTGAAAAGACGTTTCGCTATAAAATAGTGATAATTATGACTACATGAACCCGTTCGGTGAATTATAATCGTTTAATATGTATCAACAGTGAGGAAGAAAAACAAATTAGTTAGTATCTTTTTCCTTCTGCCTATGTTCAATTGTTTGAATTTTTGTAAAAGCTGAATTGACAGCTTGCCTTCTTGAGGAAAAGATAATCTTGTTCTATCCTTGAATTGAGCAACAATGTTGAATGCTAGCAAAGTCTTGTTTTTGTATCATACAATCTGCAAACGTCGAACTCGAAATGTGTCACCTTTTCTCCTTGATGAATCTGATTATTTGCATAGACAAGATATTTAGTAGCACTTGTATCCAAAAGTTCTACTATGAAGCACGTCTTTTATAATTGGTTGGTGATGCAATAATGGGTCAAATATTAATGAAACTCTATATATCTTTCTACAATGTTATATCCATAATTCAATACCTTCAATAATCTCAAATTAGTTTAGAAAAATAATTTAAACGCGCTAGTCGCTTTAGGCGCGATTAATAATAATGATCGTGACTATGGGTACGATTCCTGTGGCATAGTCATAATACCTAAACCCCAACTCGAGTGTGTGTTTCACGTGAATCAACCATAACTTCAAACAATAATAAAAATAAACATGTCGCAAATTGCGGGTGCATTTCATGTGGCGCAGTTTGCAACGTGTACCACAACCACAACACATCGTGACTTGTTCCAGAAAATAATTTCATAAATACTAAAAGCAGATAGAAAGTTAAAAATGCACGTAGGTTTAAAATGTATAATAAATCAGATAATTAGGCCAATTATTAATAGTTGAGCGACATTGCTAAAACCACAGTGCTCAGGAGTGCCTCACGCCTTCTCCCGGGTTAAAAGAATTTCTTACCCAATTTTCTGTGTTTCGCAGACTATTAAATAGAGTCAAAATTTTCTCAATTTGGAATTTAAAATAAACCAGTGATTTCGGAAACCATATAATTATCTCAAGTGGCGACTCTAAATCAATAAATAATCCCATTTCGATAAATGTCACTTTAATTTGAAAAACACCCTATCCCCTCGGGAAAAAAGAGGTTTGACAAAAGGCATATTGGCTATTCTGGTTATTATTTCCGTTGTAATTACCGTATTTTGTACCCCTTTCACATGTCCTCCTCCCAATAGTACATGTTTAGCTTTTATCTATTGTTATCTTGTTCGTATACTATTATCTGCATAGGTTATTTACGTGGGTGTCTTATCATAGCCTCGTAACTACTTCATCGAGGTTAGGCTTGACACTTACAGAGTACATGGAGTCGGTTGTACTCATACTACACTCTACACTTCTTGTGCAGTCTTTCATACTAGCCCTAGCTATTCATGAGGCATAGCAGCTTGGATTTGCTCATTGAAGACGCGAGGTAGATCTGCTGATGTCCGCAGACCTTGAAGTCCCCTCCTATTTCCCTTTTACTATTTCTTTTCATTCAAAACAGTTGTATTTATTTCAGACCCTATTTGTAGAAATATTATAGCTCGTGAGTTGTGACTCTAGATCTAGATTTTATTAGATATTATGCGCTTTTATGTTATTACGCAATCAGTTTTAGCTTCCATTTGGCTTAATTGACTTTATTTATTGAAATTGAATAAAAATTGGCTTAATGATTATCTAACGATGGCTTGCCAAACAAGTGAAATGTTAGGCGCCATCATGGACCTGAATGTTGGAATTCCAAGTCGTGACAAGTTGGTATCAGAGCACTAGGTTGCCTAGGTCTCACAATTCACAAGCAGGCTTAGTAAAGTCTAGAGGATCGGTACAGAGACGTCTATACTTATCTTCTAGAGGCTATATAGTTTAGGGGCAAATTTCACTTCTATTCTTCTCTATCGTGCAATTTTGTTCTCTCGTTGCTAATTGAACTCTTCTACTCTTGTTCTCTCGCAAATAGCGAGAACACGTACTGCATCTTCAGCTAGGCAGCAGCTAGAGCCCCTAGTGGCAGCTCCTACGAGAGGCAAAGATCAAGGCCGAGGTCGTGCCAGAGGCCGAGGTAGGGGTAGAGCTCGAGCAGCAGCACCAACAGTGAAGCCTCAATTGGAGTTTGATGAGGAGGTTCCAGCCCAAAGGGTGCCTATTGGACCAGCTCAGGTCCTGGAGGGGTTCATCGCCACTCTAGTGTTTTAGGATGCTCTAGTCCGTTTAGTGGGCCTTATGGAGTCTCTCAGGCCGGGAAGGAGCACAGACTCCCGCTATTCACACTCCGGAGTAGATGGCTCCCTAGTATCAGACTCTAACAACCTAGCCAGTTGGGATAGTTCAGCTGGTTGTTGCAACACAGGATAGTGATGGGCTAGCTATGTTTTCTGAGGGATTATTAAGATTGGACAAGTTTACCAAGCTATTTCTAGTTTACTTCAGTGGTGCACCTTTTGAGGACTCACATGATTATCTTGACTACTGCCATGAGGTGCTACGGAACATGGATATATTTGAGACCAATATGGTCGATTTTGTTGTGTTTCGGATGATAGGTTCTGCCAAGAGATGGTGGAAGGATTTTGTATCGACCAGACCAGCTGGGTCGCCTACTCTTACTTGGGACCAGTTCTCTCAGATATTTCTTGAGAAGTTCTTTCCTCTCACACTAAGAGAGGATTATCGCATGCAGTTTGAGCGTCTCCAGCAGGGTAGTATAACTGTCACTTAGTATGAAACCGTTTTGTGGATCTTGTCCGTCATGCTATTCTTCTGCTTCCTACTAAGAGAGAGAGAGAGAGAGAGAGAGAGAGAGAGAGAGAGAGAGAGAGAGAGAAGGTGAGGAGGTTTATTGAGGGACTTGCTCAGCCTATCAAGTTGTAGAAGGGCAAGGAGACTGGGAGTGAGATTTCTTTTAGGACAGATGCCAATTTCGCTAAGCGAATCGAGATTGTTCTTGCACAGGGGAGAGGTTAGGGGTCTGACAAGATGCCTCGTCATTCCAAAGGGTTCAGTGGTGCCTTGTTTAGAGGCAGGGGTACTTTTGGTAGAGGCCAACCTCCCAGGCCGTTTCATTCAGCACTCCAGTCATCCCAAGGTGCTTCAGGTGATCGTGGCCCTCATATGCCTTATTCCAACTAGCTAGACTTCAGTGCACCACCAGATCCTATTAGTGCACCTCCGATCTAGAGTTTTTAGGGTGGTTACTTAGGTCGGCAGGGCCAGTTTCACGATCAGCAATCACAACAGCCGAGGTTCTTTTATACTTGTGGGATTCGAGGCACATTGATAGATTTTTCCCTTGGGCATCAGGTTGTTCACAACATCAGGGTTCTTGTTCCATGGTCCCAATACTAGGTGTTTCACCGCCTGCTCAGTCAGCTAGAGGTAGGGTTAGATAGCTAGAGGTGGAGGTCAGGCTACTAGAGGTAGAGGCCAGCCAGTTAGGTCCCATTCTAGAGATATAGTTAAGAGTGGTGGGACCCGGCCCCGATGCTATGCTTTTCCAGCTAGGCTGAGGCTGAGTCATCCGACATTGTTATCACAAGTACTATTTCAGTTTTCCATAGAGATGCTTCAGTTCCATTTGATCTGGGTTCTACTTATTCCTATTTGTCATCCTATTTTGCTTCATATTTGGTTGTGCCTCGTGATTCTTTGAGTGCTCTTGTGTATGTGTCCACACCTGTGGAAGATGCTATTGTTGTAGATCATGTTTATTGTTCGTGTGTGGTTACCATTGGGAGTCTTGAGACTAGCATAGATCTTCTACTTCTCGATATGGTAGATTTTGATGTCATTTTGGTTATGGATTGGTTGTTACCTTATCATGCTATATTGGATTGTCACACCAAAACGGTGACCTTAGCCTTTCCGGGGTTGCCTCGATTAGAGTGGAGGGTGACCCCTAGCCAGTCTACTAGCAGGGTTATCTCTTATGCGAAGGCTCGACATATGGTCAAGAAGGGGTGTCTAGCTTATTTGGATTACGTCCGCGATTCTAGTACGGAGGTTTCTTTCATGGATTAAGTACCATTTGTTCGTGAGTTTCTAGAGGTGTTTCCTGCAGACCTACAGAGGATGCCACCTGATAGGGATATTGACTTCTTTATTGATTTGGCTCTAGGCACTCAACCCATTTCTATTCTGCCATACCGTATGGCCCCGCCAGAGTTGAAAGAGTTGAAGGAACAGTTGCAAGATTTACTTGATAAGGGCTTCATTAGAGCTAGTGTCTCTCCCTAGGGTGCGCCCGTGTTGTTTGTGAAGAAGAAATATGGATCGATGAGGATGTGCATAGATAACCGGCAGTTGAACAAAGTCACCATCAAGAACAAGTATCCATTACCGAGGATTGATGGCTTATTTGATCAGCTTCAGGGTGCCAAAGTGTTTTCAAAGATTGATTTGAGGTCGGGCTACCATTAGTTGAGGATTAGTTCATCTGATGTCCCAAAGACAGCTTTTCGGACTCGATATGGGCATATGAGTTTCTAGTGATGTCATTTGGGCTGACAAATGTCCCAGCAGCATTTATGGACTTGATGAACCGGGTGTTCAAGCCCTATTTGGATTCCTTTATGATTGTATTTATTGAGGATATCTTGATTTACTCCCGCGACCGAGAGGAGCATGAGAAATATCTTCGGATTGTACTTCAGACTCTAAGAGACAGCAAGTTATAAGTTTTCAAAATGGCAGTTTTGGTTGGACTTAGTCGCTTTCTTGGGGCATGTCGTATCAGTAGAGGGCATTCAGGTGGATCCTAAGAAGATTGAGGCAATTCAAAACTGGCCTAAACCCACTTCAGCTACAAAGATATGGATTTTCTTGGGTTTGGCGGGTTATTACCGTCAATGTGTGGAGGGGTTTTCATCTATAGCAGCCTCGTCGACCAGGTTGACCTAGAAGGGTGCCCTATTCAGTTGGTCAGATGAGTGTGAGGCGAGCTTTCAAAAGCTCAAGAATGCTTTGACTACGGTACTGATGTTGGTGTTGCCCACAGGTTCAGGATCTTATACGGTATATTGTGATGCATCGCATATTATACTTGGTGCAGTATTGATGCAGGATGGCAGGGTGATCGCATATGCATCGCGGCAGCTGAAGGTTCATGATAAGAATTACCATGTTCATGACTTAGAGTTGACAGCCATTATTCATGCGCTGAAGATTTGTAGGCATTATCTTTACAGCGTAACGTGTAAGGTATTCACGGATCATTGGAGCTTGCAGTATTTGTTCAAACAAAAGGAGCTCAATTTGCTGCGAGGAGGTGGTTAGAGCTATTGAAAGACTATGATATCACCATCTTGTATCATCTCGGGAAGGCCAATGTAGTGACCAATGCCTTGAGTAGAAAGTCAGTGAATGGGTAGCCTTGCATTCATTACAGTCGGTGAGAGACCGCTTGCATTCATTACAGTCGGTGAGAGACCGCTTGCATTAGATGTTCAGGCCTTGTCCAATCAGTTCGTGAGGTTGGATATTTTTGAGCCCAGTCATGTTCTAGCTTGAACAGTTGCTCGGTCTTCCTTGTTTAAGCACATCAGGGAGCGGTTGTCACGACCCTAAACCCAGACCCGGTCGTGATGGTGCCTCTCGTGAAGACAAGGCCAGCCGACACATTCCCAAATTCATTTTTAAGCAATTAAGTAATAAAACTAAGTCTTTAACATAATAATAAAAATCCCAAAATAAGGTAAACAATACGGTTGCGGAATAGACATAGCCCGACATCGGGGTGTCACCAGTCATGAGCATCTATAATAATACTACTAGTCTGAAAGAGTCTACTAAACTATTACATAACTAAAACAGAAGAAAACGAGATAGAGGGAGAAGCACTAGGCTGCGAACGCCGAGTAGCTACCAAGTGTCACTCCGAATCTGCTGGAAGCTCTCAACCCTCGCAAGCAGGACCTGAAGCGCCTGAATCTGCACATCAGGTGCAGGGAGTAAAGTGAGTACTCCAACTCAGTGAGTAATAATAATAAATGCAGATTGAGTAATAAGAAATCACGTAAAGGCACATCAACAAGCTATAAAGAAGCAGTAAAAGCCAGTAAAAACAATGAAGCAATAAAATATGTAAAGTCACTTCAGTTCAGTTTAAACTTCTTTAAAATTCCCTTTTAACAGTTAAGCAAGTAAATGACAGGCAACTAGGAAAGATAAATACATAAAGAATCGCCCTCGGGCACAATGTCAACAAAATCCTCCCCTCGGGCAATATCATAGAACAACACCAGCCCCTCGGGCTATATCTCACATCACAATGGGTACCCGCACTCACTGGGAGTGTGAACACTCCTAGAGGGGCCCTTTACGGCCCAAGCGCAATATCAAGCCATCTCGTGGCATAATCACATAAGCTCTCGGCCTCATATCAACAAGCCACCTCATGGCGTACGAATCTCAGGCCCTCGGCCTCATAATCAAAATTAGTGTTTCCTCACAACATAGGCCCTCAGCCTTAGTCAGAATCTCGCAAGCCACTCGGGTAGTAGTAAAACATGATGCTCAGCACAAAATATCATTTGGAATATCATTTTAAGTGTTAAAGTAGAGTAAATATGGCTGAGTTATGAAAATAGTAGAATATAGCATGACTGATTACAAGTATAAAGTCAAAACAGTGAGGAAATATCAGTAAAAAATCCCCTAAGGGTCCAAAATAGTTGACACGAGGCCCAAATATGGCATTCAGCCCAAAGCATGATGATAGCAAATAGTTTTCAATCAAATACGCAATAAAACAGTCATTCGGGATGGACTAAGTCACAATCCCCAATGGTGCCCGACCCCACGCTCGTCATCTAGCGTGTGCGTCACCTCAATATAACACCACGATGTGTAATACGGGGTTTCATACCCTCAGGACAACATTTAAAATCATTACTCTCCTCAATCGGGTCCGAACTCTAGCCCGCGACGCCTTTGCCCCTCGAATCAGCCTCCACTCGCGTCAAATCTATCCAAAATCGGAATCACGACGTCAAAATATACTAAGGGAACGAAGCCCAAGTGAAAATAATCAATTTACAACATAAATCCCGAAATTACCAAAACCCGACCCCCAGGCCCACATCTCGGAATTCGATATAATTCACATCAATAGAATCCTTATCTCCCCATGAGTTCATACATATCAAAAGTACCAAAATCCTACCATCATTGGCCCCTCAAATCCTCAAGTCTAGATCTCCAATACCAAGCCCTAGTTTCCCCAATTTTAACCCTTAATCTCCACTAATACCGTGATTAACCAATGGAAAAATGATCATAAACTCAAGTAATGAAGCTTAGGGAACTTACCCAACTGATTCTCTTCGATTTACCCTTGATTTCACTTCCTTCGCTCGATTACCGTCTTCAAAATGGAGAACTTAGCTAAAAATTTGCGAAGGAAACATTTTATACCTTCTAGCCCAGGGATTCCGCACCTGCGGCCTAGATACCGCTTCTGCGGTACCACATTTGCGGTCAATGAGCCGCTTCTGCGGTTTTTCACTTAAGCCCCAGACGCCGTATCTGCGATGCACTGCCCACACCTGCACCATCGTAGGTGCGGCTCCTCAACCACTTCTACAGCTCCAGCCTTCCTAGCCTCTTTCCGCTTCTGTGACTCCCTTTCCGCATCTGCGGGGGTCGCACCTATGGCCTCCCAACCGAAGATACGGTTATGACAGCAGACTCCAACTTCAGCTAACATTTCAAACTTCTATTCTTTCCGTCAACCACCCGTAATCACCCCGAGGCCCTCGGGACCTCAACCAAAAGCACAAAAAAGTCACATACCACCATCCAAACTTGTGCCAATCTTCAAAACACCTCAAACAACATCGAATCAACCAAAACACATCGGATTCAAGCCTAAGTTTCCAAAATCTTCCGAATTACACTTTTGATCAAAAACCCAACCAAACCACGTCCAATTGACCTGAAATTTTGCACACACATCCCAAATGACACAATGGAACTACTGCAACTCCCAAATTCAATTCCGACCCCTATATCAAAATCTCACCTATCAACCGGAAAACGCCAAAAATCCAATTTAACCAATTCAAGCCTAAATCTACTCCAGACCTCCAAAATACATTCTAATCATGCTCCTAGGTCCCAAATCACCTCCCAAAACTATTCGAATCATCGGAACTCACATCTGATCCCTCTAACATATAAGTCAATATTCGGTTGACTTTTTCCAACCTAAGCTTCCTCAAAAAAACTAATTGTCTCAAACCTTCTCAAAACCTTTCCGAATCCGATCCAACCAACTCGATCACACGTAGAACTGATAAACAAAGTAATAAGAAGAAGAAATTGGCCGGGTCCTCACATCCTTCCCCTCTTAAACAAATGTTCGTCCTCGAACGAGTCAAGAAACATACCTTAAGATCTCAAACATGTGAGGATATCTGCTCCGCATCTCCCACTCGATCTCCCAGGTAGCCTCCTTCATGGGCTGACCTGTCCACTACACTTTCACTAAAGCTATATCCTTTGATCTCAACTTTCGAACCTGATGCTCCAAAATAACTGTTGGCTCTACATCATAAGTCAAATCACCATCCAACTGAACCGTGCTGAAATCCAGAACATGAGATGGATCCCCAATATACTTCCGGAGCATAGATACATTAAACACCAGATGCACACTCGACAAGCTGGATGGAAAATCAAGCTCATAAGCCACCTCCCCAATCCTCCGAAGCACCTCAAAATGCCCAATGAACCGAGGACTCAATTTACCCTTCTTCCCAAACCTCATAACACCATTCATAGGTGAAACCTTTAATAGAGCCTTATCACCAACCATGTAGGACACATCCCAAACCTTCCTGTCAGCATAGCTCTTTTGTCTCGACTGCGCTGTACGAAGCATCTCTTAAATTACCTTCACATTTTCTAAAGCATCCTGCACCAAGTCTGTCCCCAATAGCCTAGACTCACCCGGATCAAACCAACCAACTGGAGATCTACACCGCCTCCCATACAAAGCCTCAAATGGAGCCATCTAAATACTCGACTGGTAGCTGTTGTTATAAGCAAACTCTACGAGCGATAGAAACTGATCCCATGACCCTCCAAAATCAATAACACAAGCACGCAACATGTCCTCCAATATCTGAATAGTGCACTCGGACTGCCCGTCCATCTGAGGGTGAAAAGTTGTGCTCAACTCAATCTGAGTACCCAACTCTCGCTGCACCGACCTCCAAAACTGTGAACTAAATTGAGTGTCCCTATCTGAAATAATGGAAACTAGAACACCATGCAAACGAACAATCTCCCGGATATAGATCTCTACCAACCGCTCTGAATAATAGGTAGTACATACAGGAATGAAGTGCATGGACTTGGTCAGCCGATCCACAATCTCCCAAATAGCATCAAACTTCTTCAAAGTCTGTGGGAGTCCAACTACAAAGTCCATAGTGATCCTCTCACACTTCCACTCTAGAATATACATCTGCTGAAGCAAGCCACTCGGTCTCTGATGCTCATATTTCACCTGCAGACAATTGAAACACCGAGCTACAAATCCCACAATGTCTTTCTTCATTTGCCTCCACCAATAATGCTGCCTTAAATCCTGATACATCTTTGCGGCACCCGGACGAATAGAATACCGCGAGCTATGGGTCTCCTCCAGAATCAACTCTCGAAGCCCATCCGCATTGGGCACACAAATCCGGCCCTGCATCCTCAACACCCCCATCATCAACAATAGTCACATATTTGGCATCATCGTGCTGAACTCTGTCCATAAGGACAAGCAAATACCGATCATCATATTGGCGCTCTATGATGAGATCATATAAGGAAGACCGAGAAATTACACAAGCCAATACCCGACTGGGCTCCGAAATATCTAACCTCACGAACCGATTGGCCAAGGCCTGAACATCAACTGCAAGAGGTCTTTCCCCAACTGGAATATATGCCAAACACCCCATACTCACGGCCTTTCAGCTCAAAGCATCGGCCACCACATTGGCCTTCTCCGAATGGTACAATATGGTGATATCATAATCCTTTAGCAACTCCAACCATCTCCGCTGCCTCAAATTGAGATCCTTCTGTTTTGAACAAGTGCTGGAGGCTATGATGATCAGTAAACACCTCACAAGACACACCATACATATAATGCCTCCAAATCTTCAGCGCGTGAACTATGACAGCCAACTCCAAATCATGAACAGGGTAGTTCTTCTCAAGGGGCTTCAACTAAAGAGAAGCATAAGCAATAAATCTACCCTCCTACATCAATACACACCCAATACCAACTCTCAAAGCATCACAATACACGGTATATGAACCTGAAGCTAATGGCAAAACTAACACTAGAGTTGTGGTCAAGGCTGTCTTGAGCTTCTGAAAGCTCTCATCACACTCATCCGACCATACAAATGAAGCACCCTTCTGAGTCAACTTGGTCAAGGGCAATGCGATAGATGAGAATCTCTTAACAAACCGACGATAATAGCCCACCAAACCAAGAAAGCTGCAAATCTCTATGGCTGAGGACGGTTTGGGCTAACTCTGAACTGCCTCTATCTGCTTCGGATCAACCTGAATACCCTCACTAGACACCACGTGCCCCAAGAAAGCCATTAAACTGAGCCAAAACTCACACTTGGAGAACTTTGCTCCTCCCTCAATCTCTGCAACACAACTCTCAAATGCTCCGCGTGCTCCTCTTGACTACGCGAATACACCAAAATATCCTCAATGAAGATTATGACAAACGAGTCGGGATAAGGCCGGAACACACTGTTCATCAAATGCATGAAAGTTACTGGGGAATTGGTCAACCCAAAAGACATCATCAAGAACTCATAATGTCCATGTTGGGTCCTAAAAGCCGTCTTAAGAATATCTGAGTCCCTGATCTTCAACTGGTGATAACCTGAACGGAGATCAATCTTGGAGAACACTCTCACTCCCTGAAGCTGGTCGAATAAATCATCAATGCGAGGCAAAGGATACTTGTTCTTAACTGTTACTTTGTTCAACTGCCTACAATCAATGCACATCCTCATCGTGCCATCCTTCTTCTTCACAAATAGAATCGGCGCACCCCAAGGCACACTAGGCCAAATGAACCCCTTATCAAGGAGTTCCTAAAGCTGCTCATTTAACTCCTTCAACTCCATTGGTGCCATACGATATGGAAAAATAGAAATAGGTTAAGTGCCCGGCACCAGATCAATACCAAAATCAATATCCCTATCCAGTGGCATGTCTGGCAGGTCTGCAGGAAACACATCGGGAAAATCCCTCACAATTGGAATAGAATCAATACTTGGAGTCTTTGCACCGACATCCCTCACAAAGGCTAGATACGAAAGACAACCCTTCCCAACCATATGCTGGGCCTTCAAAAATGAGATTACCCTACTGGGAACATAATCAATCAAACCTTGCCACTCAATCCGTGGCACATCCGGTATAGTCAATGTGACTGTCTTAGCATGACAGTCCAGAATAGCACGACACGGAGATAGCTAATCCATGCCCAAAATAACATCGAAATCCACCATACACAATAATAAAAGATTCACTCAGGTCTCCAGATCCCCAATAGTCACCACACATGACTGGTACACATGGTTTACAACAACAGTATCGCCCACCGGAGTAGATACATGAACAGGTGAAACAAGAGACTCACGGGGCGTATCCAAATAACGAGAAAAGTATGATGACACATAAGAAAAGGTGGAACTAGGATCAAATAATACAGAGGCATCTCTGTGGCAGACTGAGACAATATCTGTAATAACAGTATTGGAAGCAATAGCATCGGGTCTAGCTGAAAGGGCATAGAAATGGGCCTGATCGCTACCTGATTGACCTCCCCCTCTAGGACGGCCTCTATCTGACTAACCTCCACCCCTAGTTGACTAGGTGGGTGGTGATGAAGTAGCTGGCGCTGAAGCCGATGGCTGACTCCTCTGCTGAGATGAACCCGCAAGACGATGAGGACACTACCTCCACATAAGACCCATCTCTCCACACTCATAGCAACTCCTGGGTGGTGGAGAAGGGGACTGAAGGGAACCCCTAGCACCGAAATAACTAGCAGATGCGCCTGGCATAGAAGAGCCCTGAATTGATGGAGCACGGGATGAACTCTGAACTGGAAGGGCACTAAGTGATGACTGGCCCTGATGAGAACTATGAGAACCATGACCTGATGATGCCCCACGATAACCTGGGCGAGCTGGCTGAGCATTCCTAAATGGACGGCCTCTGCCGTGCTGAAATTGACCCATCGAAGGAGCACCACCATAACTACCAGATCCTCGAGGCCTCTTGGTCTCCCTCTCCTCTCGCTCCTGGCGACGAACTGACTCAATTTCCCGAGCAATGTCTACAACCTCCTCAAAGGTAGCACTAGTCACACTCTCTCTGGTCATGAGAATACGAAGCTGATAAGTGAGGCCATCAACAAACCTCCTAATCCTCTCTCTATCTGTCGGAACCAACCAAATCGCATGACGAGCTAACTCGAAGAACCTCATCTCATACTGTGTCACAGTCATCTCTCTCTGACGCAACTGCTCAAACTGCCTACGCAGCTCCTCTCTACGAGACTACGACACATACTTCTCCAAAAAGAGAACGGTGAACTGATGCCAGGTAAGGGGTGTTGCACCAATAGGTTACGCCTCTCAAAAGCCTCCCACCAAGTGAAGGCAGCTCCAGAAAATTGATAAGTAGTGAAAGCGACCCCGCTGGTCTCCAGAATACCTGTTGTACGAAGCATCCTCTGAAACTTATCCAAGAAACCCTGGGCATCCTCGCCCTCTGCACCATTAAAAGTCAGAGGTTGAAGTCTACCAAACCTCTCCAACCTATGCTGCTCATCTTCTGGCATGGCAGGAACTACATAGTCCTGAGCAGCTACAACAGGATGGGCCGGATATGCCCTCGGTGTCTGAAGTCCCTGCACGACCTACTCAGGTGTGCGAGCGACGGGAGTTTGAGTGCTTTCCCCAGCCTGAGAAGTAGCTGTGGTTGTAGTAATTGAGACCACCTAAGCTAGGCCAATGCATACTGATAGAATCTGAGACAAGGCCTCCTGAAGACCTGAAATCACAATGGGCACAGCTGGTGCCTGAGCTGGTGCTGCTGGAGCATCCACAACTGGGACCTGATCCTGAACTGGGGCGGCTGGTGGATCTGAAAGTGCTGCCCTAGCTACTGTACGGGCCACACCCCTACCCCTACCGCAACCACAACTGCATCCTCGGCCTCTAGTGGCCAAAGCTGGTGGTACTGGTGGTCGTCCATTCTGACCAGTAGCGCGTGTCCTCACCATCTGTGAGAGAATAGAATAACAGAAGTTTAGTACTTGGATCAACAATTCGCACGACAAGAATTTCAAGAATATAAAGTTTTTCCTAAAGGTTCTGCAGCCTCTCAAGGATAAATACAGACGTCTCTGTACCGATCCACGAGAGTCTACTAAACCTGCTCATGACTCGTGAGAACTATGTAACCTAGGCTCTGATACTAACTTGTCACGACCCTAAACCCGGACCCGATCGTGATAGCGCCTCTCGTGAAGAAAAGGTCAGCCGACACAATCCCAAATTCATTTTTAAGCAATTAAGTAATAAAACTAAGTCTTTAACATAAAAAAAAATCCCAAACTAAGGTAAACAATATGGTTGTGGAATAGACATAGCCCGACATCGGGGTGTGTAGACATGTGATTTTTGACCCTCCCCAAGATTTTTTATATTTTAGCACGTAAATATTTAGTTTAGGCCTAATATAGCTATTTCAACTATTTGTTTTACTCTTTTACTTCATTTTAGTACAAGAAAACAAAAATTACAAAAAATAGTTTCATTAATATTTTGTAGTCATTTTTAATCTTCAAAAATACCAAAAATAGTTTTGTTTAACGGTCAGTCTTATTTTAATAGTTATTTTACTTAAATAGGACTAATTAATAAATGAGGTCATATTTTAGCCCCGTTCGAGGAAAAAGAATAAAACTTGGGCTCAAGCAACCCATTTTATAAGCCTAATTTTGGACCTAGCTCATTATTCCCAAGCCCATAATTCCTAGGCCCAAACCCCTAACCTAATCCCTACCCCTATATAATAGTACCTAATCCCTAAATTGAGGGAGAAGACCAAAAAATCTGAATCCACCGTTTTCATCTCTAAAAGAAAAACCTTCAGCACCCTTACGTAAAACACCATAAGCAGCGAAATTACAGCCACAACTGCTGACCACTCCACCACCCTTCAACTCCAAACGTAGCCAACTTTAAAGATCTGAAAAATCTAGTTTCTGTTTGGCATAAATGGATTTTAAGCGGAGGTTTGTTTGAGGTCGTCATTGTTCGTCGAGGTTTGGGATTGCGATTCGCAGTTTCAAACGATTTTGATTGTTGTTTCGGATTTGATCATAGTTGTGGTTCATCGACGTCCTTGTAATCGTTAGAATTTTCATTAATCAAAGACGCGTTCTCATTTGAGTTTAGGCTTAAGAAGTCGTGTGCAATCGTACGTTCTCGTTGATCATATTGAGAATTTTCAGGTATTTATTTCTCTTTTGCTTCATAATATCTTTAATTATTACTTCACTTTTTACCATCGAGTGAAAATATGATTTCTCAACATTGACTGATATAGTAATTCTCATATTTTTCCATATTGACTGATACATTGAATTGTTCAGAAAAGACGAAATTTGTTCTTTCTTTAGTTTGTTCTTTGTGGCCAATGTTTGGAGTAAATGTGGATGGTGTATTGTTCTTAAATGTTGCTACAGTTCGCTGGTACATCGTTCATAGTGGGGAGTCGTGATTTATTTAAGGATTTAACTAAGTTCTTTGAAGCACATTAGCTCTTCGAGCCAAGCTATTCCCTTTAGTTTTTTTTATGTCAAAATAGTTGATTATGTGATGAGGAAATGTAATTTAAAGTTGAAATTGTAATCATTTGCCGGCCTTGTTTAATTATCCATTTTAGTTATTCCTCGTATACAATTTCTTAATTTTCAGACACTTGGTTAGTTTAGTTGTTTGTTTTTATTATAAACACACTCTGCATTAGTTGTTGTGTTTCATGGTGGTATATTGTTATATCATATTGGAAGTGTAATTTTCATGCATTTCCCAATAGCTAGATAAGACTACACCAATTTGGTTATTTCTTAGTACCAGTTTTCCTTTTCGTTCTTGTTTTGTTATATGGCCTTAGTTTTGAAATTATTTTAGAGTGATGCTTAAAATACACTTACGTTATTATCAACAATAGTGCATAGTTGCTTTAGGCGCCTAATTTAAATTAACTTCCTTAAACTCGGGTGTACATTTCATGTGACCCAAATCCAAATCTCAACAACGTTAAATAGAACGTGTCGCGAACCGCGGGTGCATTTCATGTGGCGTGGTTCAAGGCATGTTTTAAATGACGTTGAATCTTCCTAAAAGCGTTTCAAAATAATTAAAGCGATTAATAAGTTAAAAATGCACAATAGGTTTAAAACATGTAGTAAGTCAGATAATAGGCTAATTGTAATAGTTTAAGCGACCGTGCTAGAACCACGGAACCCGGGAATGCCTAACACCTTCTCCCGGGTTAACATAATTCCTTACTTAGAATTTCTGGTTCGCAGACTTCAAAAGGAAAGTTGAATTTCCTTGATTTAGGATTTTAAAATAAACCGGTGACTTGGGACACCAAATAAATTATCCCAAGTGGCGACTCTGAATTAAATAAAAAAATCTCATTTCGAGTAAGGTCACTTTAAATGGAAAAACTCCCTTATATACCCCTTCGGGTTGTAAAAAGGAGGTGTGACAGCTCTAGCGACTTTTCTGGGGATAAGAACCCGAATCGCTGGTTCAGGGTTCAAGAAGTCGAGCTTAGAATAACTGTTATCATTGGCTTTCATGATTGTCTGATTTTTACTTGCTTGAGCCTAATGTGCTAAATGCCGCTTTTTTACCGCTTTGATATTGTTTGAACTGTATATAAATTGTTACGAAACCCTCTTCTCCCTGAGTCTTCTAAATCATCTGGGAAGTGTGCACTTCGTGTGATTTTTTTCTGTTAGAGTCATATCCCAATTTTAGAACGAGGTTCGGATAAGTTGCAAAGCCGGTAAAGCTTCTGTATTCCCGGTACATTGCCCCCTCCCCCGGTTTGAGTTGTCCACTCGGGTAAGCCAGGTCTAGAACAATACACCCAGGTTTTAAACCTAGAATAACATAGCCTCATGCCGGATCCCTAGTAGGAATGCTTGTTTGCATCACGTGCATTTGACTTTGGGGACTCAACACAGGGATTGGGTCCGTCTAGGACAGGTGTACCAAAATTAAAAGACCATCCTGATGCATCTTACGTGCTACTTGTGTATCTGTCTGTTTCGGCTTGCATGTTGACTGACTTCTAGAATAAGGAAAGAAAATGAAAAAAAAAAAGAGAAAAAACAAAAAAAAATCAAAAAAAAGAAAGAAGAAAAAAGAAAAGAGAGTGAGAGGTAGGTATTTGAAATATCCTGAAACTTTGCCGAAATTTTGAAAAAAAAAAAAGAAAAGTCATTTCAAAATAAGTCAATTTCTGTTCCGTCAAAACTAGGCGAACTACGCAGGTCTGATTCTCACCGGATGTGAGATACGTAGGTAAACCTCATCGGTTCCGGCCCACAATTTTCAAAAAAATCCAAAAATATTTTCCTTTAATTCCTTCTTTAGAAAGTCTTTCTTTTAGACCCCAATTTTTTTAAAAAAAAAATACAAAAATATTTTCTTTTAATCTCTCTCAAAATCCAAAAATATTTTCATTCTTCTTTGGAAAATTGAAAAGAAAATTCGAAATTCAAAAATATTCTTTTTCTTTAGAAATATTTCTTTCATAAATTCAAAATAAAAGTCCAAAAATTCAAAAATACTTTCTTTCTTCTTTAGAAGTTTTTCTTTCGAAATTCCAGAAAAAAAAATTCAAAATTCCAAAAAAAAAATCTCTGTTCTTTAGAAGTCTTTCTTTGCAAAACTTTTGAAGAAAAATCAAAATCCAAAAAATATTTTCCTTATTAGGAGCATTTACGTTTAGATTTCTTAAAAAGCAAAAAAAAAAATTGATTGATGAGTTAGTTTATTTCCTTTATTCCTAATCTTCTCAAACTACACAAGATCTGATTCATATTCCCACATGATACGTAGGCAACACACATCAGGTTCGATCAACCATTGAAAAGAAAAATGAGAAAAAATGAAAAAAATGAAAACAAACAAAAATGTTGATAATAATAAGGACTGACTGAGTCCATTCTAACGTGTTTTTTGTTTTGAATTATGAAGAAAGTTTGAGGTGGTCGGTTTGTGGTAAGCAGATAGCACAAGATCCAAGGAAAAATGATAACTGACATTGAAGCTGTTGCAAGTGCTCAAGAGACTTAGGGTCAGAGGGTTCGACAAGAGTCTACTGTGTTTGAGGAAAATAGAATACCTAAACAGCAAATGACCAAAATGTGTCAAGCATGGGCCAATGGCCAAGGACAGCCTTGTCGTGAGTCACAATTTGCTACCCAGCAAGAGCATTACCACTCTCCTGAGTACCACTCGTACTTGTTTGATCTTCCTACAAATATTGAGAAGCCTGCCCGAAAGATGGCACAGGAAGAAATGACCCAAAGAGTGAAAAGCTTAGAATAACAGTTGAAAAACATGCAGGGGTTGGCAGGTCAGAAGAGTATTGACTTCAAGGATCTATGTATGTTCCCCGATGTCCACTTGCCACCTGGTTTCAAGACTCCCAAATTTGAAAAGTATGATGGACATGGAGACCCCATAGCCCACCTGAAAAAGTATTGCAATCAACTAAGAGGTGCGGGAAGAAATAAAGAATTGTTAATAGCTTATTTTGGGGACAGCCTTACGGGAGTAGCATCCGAATGGTTTTTAGATCAAGACACGTCTCGCTGGTACGTCTGGGATGACATGGCACAGGCCTTTGTCAAACAGTTCCAATACAACATCGACATCGCTCCAGACTGCAATTCCCGTTCAAACCTGAAAAAGAAACCAACTGAAAGTTTCAGGGAATATGCCATTAAATGGAGAGTGCAAGCAGCTAGAGTTAAGCCACCCATGGATGACCATGAGATAATCACTGTCTTCCTTCAAGCACAAGAGCCAGATTACTTTCAAAATATGATATCTGCACCGGGTAAATCCTTCTCGGAAGCAATCAAAATGGGGGAAATGGTTGAGAATGGTCTTAAGACAGGCAAAATAATATGTCAAGCAGTTCTCAAAGCCGCAACTTAGGTTGTTCAGATTGAATCTGATAATTTTAGTGGCACGAATGAGATGGATGAAGAAATCATGATGACATCAGGGTCAAGAAGAGGTCCTAGGAGAATGTCTCAAAGGTATGGCCAGCCTCCTCTGTTTTCCCATAACTCCCTTGAGCATTACTATCCACCTCAGTATGTTGCCCAGCCACCAAAACACCCCAGAAGGCGAGCACGAGCATCACAAAATCACCACCAACCTCCACAAAATTTTCAGGTGCCCTATAACCCACATCCAGGCCAGAGGTATAAAGGGGAACAAAAGTTGAAAGATAATTTTACATCAATAGGAGAGTCTATGCAAGCTTGTTTGAGAAGTTAAAGCATCATGACATGATTGCACCCATTCCTCCAAATCATGTGGACCCACGTGCAAGAAGCTTTGACCCTTCTAAAAGGTGTGAATATCATTCTAATGCCCAGGGGCACAATGTTGAAAGTTGTCGGGATTTGAAAAGAGAAATAGAAAGGATGATCCAAGAAAACCTGATTGTGATCCAAGACAGTGACATCCAGAGTATCTCGCAGAGTACTTTACCTGCACATGATGATGCACACTTTGTAGGGGTGATACGTGGTGACATGGAGTATGAGAATCCTCTTGGGAACTTGCCGACTAAAATTGAAAAAGGCCATGGTGATTCTGATGAGCAAATTTGTGGCTAAATGTCAAGCTTAGCAATTGAAAAGTCATTTTCTGCTCACTAGGAAGGAATCTTGGTAGTTTGTTTTGATGTTTTTTCTGTTATCTGGGTTATTTCAGTGTTGTGATCCAGATTTTATTTGTTTTATTGAGTCAAACCTTTCTATCGTTCTATTATGTTTGTATGAGTCATGTCTGTCTGTTTTTTGTCGTTATTTTCATTATACGGGTTATTTTAGGGTTGTAACTCGGATTTTAGGTTGCTTGTTTATTTGTCAAACTCTTTCATCCTTTACTCAATAAAATATAGTTTGTCCTTTTGTGTCATTCTGTTCTTAGTTCTTTTCGCGCTAGTTCTAATAACATGACATGCATGTGGAAATTTTGGCCAGATCTTAGAAACTGATTTAATCTGGAATTGGATAACTGAAAAAAAAGCACTTTTGAGGATGAATAAAGAGTTGAAATACTTTGGAATTAAGGTCGAGTAAAATTCACCTTCAAATCATTGTGAAGATCGGGCGTGAGGATGTTTAATCAATTGAAGTTTGTTGGAAAGTTTGACACTAAAGGATGGAAAGTGTCTTGTGACCACGACCCACCAAGAAGACACACATGTTCGTCAATGTTGTGATCGCGAAAAGATACTATGTTTGGCGTTCTCAAGGTTGGGAGGCCCTTTTTCTGCTACTCAAACACTTTATACTCTTTGTCACCCGTTTGAGCCAGTTTTATTTTCTTTGACCACCCTCTTTTAGAATCAAGTTTAGAGCCAAAAGTCAAAAAGAATGATGAAAAATAAAATAAAATAACAATAAAAGTCCATGCCCCAAGAGTACAAACTAGGGCAACTTTTAGAAAGTTCTAAGTGAAAAAAAAAAAGAATTGTCAAAAGTCCATGCCCTCAAAAAATAGAAGCTGGGCAGCTTGTTTTGAAAAAAAAAAGACAAATGAAAAAAAAAGACAAAGAAAAAGAAATAAAGATGAAAAAAAAAATAGGTATGTCATATGTTTGAACTACGTTCGACCTGATTCCTTAAAAAATAAGGATACGTAGGCAGCCTCACGGTTCGGTCCAACCAAATCAGAGTTCAGAAAATCCAAAAAAAAAATCCCCAGTATCTAAAACTGGGGCAAAGATTTTATTTTATTTTTGAAAGAGTCGATTCCAAGAGTTGTAAGTCTACAACCCCATCATTTTTGAGTCTATTTTGAGCCTTCATGCCGACCCTTCTTTCCAACCTTATCCAAAAACCTTCCCAATAAGACCTCCCGATAAGCTTTCAAAAATGTCAAGAGACGAATGCAATGAGCAACAGTTGTCACACGATATAGAACACTATCAAGTTGCTCACAAAAAAAGAGAGAAAGAAAAATGAGAGAGTCTTGCTAGTGAAAACCCTCACGGGCACTGTAAGGCGATGGTAAGCAGAGATGAATAAATGAGAGAGACTTGTTGGTGAAAACCCCTCGGGGCACCACTAGTTGAAAGTGAGTCATGAAGCTGATGCAAAGGATTGGCACGAACAAGTCCGACTTCAAAAATCATAAGAATGGTAAAAGGGAAGATTGGATTAGTTGGATAGATCAGGCCGTTAAGTCCAAAATACATGTCATGATCATTAAGGCTAGTTATTGGGAAAAAAATGAAGAAAAAAAAAAGAGAAAGAAAAAAAAACTCTTCCTTTTATCCTTCCGACATGGGCATTTCTTGTTGATACTTGTTTTTTTGCATCATTGTGTCCTCCACTCTGAGTCAGTCCTTATCAAAACAAGCAAGAAAAGATTTCAAAATCTGCTACCAGCTTTTCAGTTGCACAAAGTAAATTTGGCCAGCACACTCGGTTGTTACTGTCAACATGCCTTGAGGATTCATGCAAAGACTCCCCCAAAAGACTCTTGTCAGCCTACTTGGTGCAAGCAAAGATGACTGGTGATTCTCTCTGACAGACAAATTGCTCAAAAAGCAGGAAGTCATTCAAGATATCAGAAAAGGTCACCTAAGCAAAAATTTCCAGTTGGGATAAGGCTGATTGAGCCACAAATACAAATGGTACTAGGTGTGAAACAATCAGGGTTAATGCAGAGCAAAAGTCTCTTGAGACCAACTCGAGCTGATTGAGCAAAAGCGAAGCCGCCCAAGACTCAAAGCCACAAACTGATGACCACCTTTTAAAACTGACAAAGTTTTATTTGTTTGAAATAGGAACAAAGCAGTGCAAGGATAGTGGTTCGAAAAAAAAGAGAGAAAAAGAAACAAAAAAAGAAAAAGAAAGGAAGAGAAGAGCCGACAAATGGAAGTTTCTCAAATCTTTGCCTTTATTTGTCTTGCTATTGTTGATAAAATCTTACCATTGATCTTTACATTTTTTTCTCCTAGGATTAAAATCTTAGTCTGATGAATTTTTCTCCTAAGATAGGAAACCTAGTCTGATGAATTTTCTCCTAGGATAGAAATCTTAGTTTGATGAATCTTTCTCCTAAGATAGAAAACCTAGTCTGATGAATTTTCTCCTAGGATAGAAATCTTAGTCTGATGAATATTTCTCCTAAGGTAACAAAAAGAAAAGAGACCTAGTCTGATGAATATTCTCCTAGGATCAAAATCTTAGTCTAATGAATCTTTCTCTTAGGATAGAAATCTTAGTCTGATGAATATTTCTCCTAAGATAACAAAAAGAAAAGAGACCTAGTCTGATGAACTTTCTCCTAGGATCAAAATCTTAGTCTGATGAATCTTTCTCCTAAGATAGAAAACCTAGTCTGATGAATTTTCTCCTAGGATAAATGTCTTAGTCTGATGAATCTTTCTCCTAAGATAGAAAACTTAGTCTGACGAATTTTCTCCTAGGATAATTTGAAAAAAAAAAGGAAAGTCTAGATTTGAAAAAAATGGGATTTAATTTTAAAGTTTTTCAGGACTCTCCTAGATAATGAGATGTAGTTTTAAGTTTTTAGGACCCACATAGAATTTAGCTTTCAAATTTCACTCTTAAGATGAGATTTAATTTTAGTTTTCTGGACCCTCCTGGATAATGGGATTTAGCTTTTAAATTCATAGAACTCTTTTGGATAATAGGATTCGATTAATACTCACAGATGTTTGCAGTACCAAACTAGGGCAGAAAAGTTTGTTTTGTTTTATCTGTTTTGTTGTACTAGTCAGGCGCCCACCTGGAGAACAAGGGAATACAATTCAAGTTTCAGAGGAAAGGAAAACGGTTCAAGTTTCGAAGGAAGACAAGTCAAGTTCAGTAATCAGGCGTCCACCTGGAGAACAAGGGAAAACAATTCAAGTTTCAAGGAAAAGCAGTTTCGAAGGAAGACAATTCAAGTTTCAAGGAAAAGCAGTTTCGAAGGAAGACAGTTCAAGTTTCAAGGGAAAAGAATTCGAGTTTCAAGGGAAAGCAATTCAAGTTTCAAAGGAAGTCAGTTCAGGTTTTAGCAATCAGGCGCCCACCTGGAGAACAAGGGAAGTCATTTCAGAAGTCAAGTCAAGTTAGAAGTAGCGGAAGATCGCCTCAAAATTATGAGTCGACAGTCCGAGGTAACCAAAAAGAAGTCTCAATACAACAACAACAACAAAAACAACAACCCAGTATAATCCCACTTAGTAGGGTCTGGGGAGGGTAGTGTGTACGCAGACCTTACCCCTACCCTAGGGTAGAGAGACTGTTTCCAAATAGACCCCCGGCATCCTTCCCTCCAAGAACTTCCCACCTTGCTCTTGGGGAGACTCGAACTCACAACCTCTCGGTTGGAAGTGGGAGTTGCTTACCATCAGAGCAACCCCTCTTGTCTCAAAAAGAAGTCTCAATCAAGAATAAAAAAAAGTGAATCCAAAGTGCAGAAGCGGAGAAAAGATGTTGACTACTCAAGACATAATTGAAGTCACAAGCTCTGCATGTCCCGTCTTGATCTAAAAAGTTGAAGAAGATTGAACCAATACCTGCAGCTAACAAGCATCAAGATTCAGATCGGAGTCCGCATGAAGAACCAACCAAGACTCAAGATCAAGCTTCAGAAGACTCGTAAATAGGAATCTTGTAACTCGTATGAGTCGACAGTCCGAGGTAACCAAAAAGAAGTCTCAATACAACAACAACAACAACAACAACAACAACAACCCAGTATAATCCCACTTAGTGGGGTTTGGGGAGGGTAGTGTGTACGCAGACCTTACCCCTACCCTAGGGTAGAGAGACTGTTTCCAAATAGACCCCCGGCATCCTTCCCTCCAAGAACTTCCCACCTTGCTCTTGGGGAGACTCGAACTCACAACCTCTCGGTTGGAAGTGGGAGTTGCTTACCATCAGAGCAACCCCTCTTGTCTCAAAAAGAAGTCTCAATCAAGAATAAAAAAAAGTGAATCCAAAGTGCAGAAGCGGAGAAAAGATGTTGACTACTCAAGACATAATTGAAGTCACAAGCTCTGCATGTCCCGTCTTGATCTAAAAAAGTTGAAGAATATTGAACCAATACCAGCAGCTAACAAGCATCAAGATTCAGATCGGAGTCCGCATGAAGAACCAACCAAGACTCAAGATCAAGCTTCAGAAGACTCGTAAATAGGAATCTTGTAACTCGTATGAGTCGACAGTCCGAGGTAACCAAAAAGAAGTCTCAATACAACAACAACAACAACAACAACCCAGTATAATCCCACTTAGTGGGGTCTGGGGAGGGTAGTGTGTACGCAGACCTTACCCCTACCCTAGGGTAGAGAGACTGTTTCCAAATAGACCCCCGGCATCCTTCCCTCCAAGAACTTCCCACCTTGCTCTTGGGGAGACTCGAACTCACAACCTCTCGGTTGGAAGTGGGAGTTGCTTACCATCAGAGCAACCCCTCTTGTCTCAAAAAGAAGTCTCAATCAAGAATAAAAAAAAGTGAATCCAAAGTGCAGAAGCGGAGAAAAGATGTTGACTACTCAAGACATAATTGAAGTCACAAGCTCTCCATGTCCCGTCTTGATCTAAAAAGTTGAAGAAGATTGAACCAATACCTGCAGCTAACAAGCATCAAGATTCAGATCGGAGTCCGCATGAAAAACCAACCAAGACTCAAGATCAAGCTTTAGAAGACTCGTAAATAGGAATCTTGTAACTCGTATGAGTCGACAGTCCGAGGTAACCAAAAAGAAGTCTCAATACAACAACAACAACAAAAACAACAACCCAGTATAATCCCACTTAGTAGGGTCTGGGGAGGGTAGTGTGTACGCAGACCTTACCCCTACCCTAGGGTAGAGAGACTGTTTCCAAATAGACCCCCGGCATCCTTCCCTCCAAGAACTTCCCACCTTGCTCTTGGGGAGACTCGAACTCACAACCTCTCGGTTGGAAGTGGGAGTTGCTTACCATCAGAGCAACCCCTCTTGTCTCAAAAAGAAGTCTCAATCAAGAATAAAAAAAAGTGAATCCAAAGTGCAGAAGCGGAGAAAAGATGTTGACTACTCAAGACATAATTGAAGTCACAAGCTCTCCATGTCCCGTCTTGATCTAAAAAGTTGAAGAAGATTGAACCAATACCTGCAGCTAACAAGCATCAAGATTCAGATCGGAGTCCGCATGAAGAACCAACCAAGACTCAAGATCAAGCTTTAGAAGACTCGTAAATAGGAATCTTGTAACTCGTATGAGTCGACAGTCCGAGGTAACCAAAAACAACAACAACAACAACAACAACAACAACAACAACAACAACAACCCAGTATAATCCCACTTAGTGGGGTCTGGGGAGGGTAGTGTGTACGCAGACCTTACCCCTACCCTAGGGTAGAGAGACTGTTTCCAAATAGACCCCCGACATCCTTCCCTCCAAGAACTTCCCACCTTGCTCTTGGGGAGACTCGAACTCACAACCTCTCGGTTGGAAGTGGGAGTTGCTTACCATCAGAGCAACCCCTCTTGTCTCAAAAAGAAGTCTCAATCAAGAATAAAAAAAAGTGAATCCAAAGTGCAGAAGCGGAGAAAAGATGTTGACTACTCAAGACATAATTGAAGTCACAAGCTCTGCATGTCCCGTCTTGATCTAAAAAGTTGAAGAAGATTGAACCAATACCTGCAGCTAACAAGCATCAAGATTCAGATCGGAGTCCGCATGAAGAACCAACCAAGACTCAAGATCAAGCTTCAGAAGACTCGTAAATAGGAATCTTGTAACTCGTATGAGTCGACAGTCCGAGGTAACCAAAAAGAAGTCTCAATACAACAACAACAACAACAACAACCCAGTATAATCCCACTTAGTGGGGTCTGGGGAGGGTAGTGTGTACGCAGACCTTACCCCTACCCTAGGGTAGAGAGACTGTTTCCAAATAGACCCCCGGCATCCTTCCCTCCAAGAACTTCCCACCTTGCTCTTGGGGAGACTCGAACTCACAACCTCTCGGTTGGAAGTGGGAGTTGCTTACCATCAGAGCAACCCCTCTTGTCTCAAAAAGAAGTCTCAATCAAGAATAAAAAAAAGTGAATCCAAAGTGCAGAAGCGGAGAAAAGATGTTGACTACTCAAGACATAATTGAAGTCACAAGCTCTGCATGTCTCGTCTTGATCTAAAAAAGTTGAAGAAGATTGAACCAATACCTGCAGCTAACAAGCATCAAGATTCAGATCGGAGTCCGCATGAAGAACCAACCAAGACTCAAGATCAAGCTTCAGAAGACTCGTAAATAGGAATCTTGTAACTCGTATGAGTCGACAGTCCGAGGTAACCAAAAAGAAGTCTCAATACAACAACAACAACAACAACAACAACAACAACAACCCAGTATAATCCCACTTAGTGGGGTCTGGGGAGGGTAGTGTGTACGCAGACCTTACCCCTACCCTAGGGTAGAGAGACTGTTTCCAAATAGACCCTCGGCATCCTTCCCTCCAAGAACTTCCCACCTTGCTCTTGGGGAGACTCGAACTCACAACCTCTCGGTTGGAAGTGGGAGTTGCTTACCATCAGAGCAACCCCTCTTGTCTCAAAAAGAAGTCTCAATCAAGAATAAAAAAAAGTGAATCCAAAGTGCAGAAGCGGAGAAAAGATGTTGACTACTCAAGACATAATTGAAGTCACAAGCTCTGCATGTCCCGTCTTGATCTAAAAAAGTTGAAGAATATTGAACCAATACCTGCAGCTAACAAGCATCAAGATTCAGATCGGAGTCCGCATGAAGAACCAACCAAGACTCAAGATCAAGCTTCAGAAGACTCGTAAATAGGAATCTTGTAACTCGTATGAGTCGACAGTCCGAGGTAACCAAAAAGAAGTCTCAATACAACAACAACAACAACAACCCAGTATAATCCCACTTAGTGGGGTCTGGGGAGGGTAGTGTGTACGCAGACCTTACCCCTACCCTAGGGTAGATAGACTGTTTCCAAATAGACCCCCGGCATCCTTCCCTCCAAGAACTTCCCACCTTGCTCTTGGGGAGACTCGAACTCACAACCTCTCGGTTGGAAGTGGGAGTTGCTTACCATCAGAGCAACCCCTCTTGTCTCAAAAAGAAGTCTCAATCAAGAATAAAAAAAAGTGAATCCAAAGTGCAGAAGCGGAGAAAAGATGTTGACTACTCAAGACATAATTGAAGTCACAAGCTCTGCATGTCCCGTCTTGATCTAAAAAGTTGAAGAAGATTGAACCAATACCTGCAGCTAACAAGCATCAAGATTCAGATCGGAGTCCGCATGAAGAACCAACCAAGACTCAAGATCAAGCTTCAGAAGACTCGTAAATAGGAATCTTGTAACTCGTAGCTGATAGGCTTAGTTAGTATTTTTCATTTTTTGATTTTGATGTAATAACGGGACCGCGGACCGGAACCTCGACGGCACCTCAATTGGTTGTCCACCTCGGTATACTCCATCATCTCACTCACTTCTGAACTACACCTGACCTGATTCCTTTATAGCCAAGGATATGTAGGCAGCTCAGATAACAGGGCTCGGTCACATTTTTCCTCTCTCTTAGTTTTAGTCTCTCCAAATAAGGGTCGGGTAAAAAAAAACATGTCTAGTCGTTCTTTGTCAGAAAATACTTCGTCTTTCCAGTCAAAGAGGGGCAGTTGTAGACATGTGATTTTTGACCCTCCCCAAAATTTTTCATATTTTAGCACGTAAATATTTAATTTAGGCCTAATATAGCTATTTCAACTATTTGTTTTTACTCTTTTACTTTATTTTATTACATGAAAACAAAAATTACAAAAAATAGTTTCATTAATATTTTGTAGTCATTTTTAATCTTGAAAAATACCAAAAATAGTTTTGTTTAACGGTCAGTCTTATTTTAATAGTTATTTTACTTAAGTAGGATTAATTAATAAATGAGGTCGTATTTTAGCCCCGTTCGCGGAAAAAGAATAAAACTTGGGCTCGAGTAACCCATTTTTTAAGCCTAATTTTGGACCTAGCCCATTATTCCCAAGCCCATAATTCCTAGACTCAAACCCCTAACCTAATCCCTACCCCTAAATTGAGGGAGAAGACCAAAAAATCTGAATCCGCCATTTTCATCTCTAAAAGAAAAACCTTCAGCACCCTTACGTAAAACACCCTAAGCAGCAAAATTACAGCCACAACTACTGACCACTCCACCACCCTTCAACTCCAAACGTAGCCAACTTTAAAGATCTGAAAAATCTAGTTTCTGTTTGGCATCAATGGAGTTTAAGCGAAGGTTGGTTTGAGGTTGTCATTGTTCGTCGAGGTTCGGGATTGTGATTCGCAGTTTCAAACGATTTTGATTGTTGTTTTGGATTTGATCGTAGTTGCGGTTCATCGACGTCCTTGTAATCGTCAGAATTTTCATTAATCAAAGACGTGTTCTCATTTGAGTTTAGGCTTAAGAAGTTGTGTGCAATCGTACGTTCTCGTTAATCATATTGAGAATTTCCAGGTATTTATTTCTCTTTTGCTTCATAGTATCTTTAATTATTACTCCACTTTTTACCATCGAGTGAAAATATGATTTCTCAACATTGACTGATATAGTAATTCTTATATTTTTCCATATTGACTGATACATTGAATTGTTCAGAAAAGATGAAAATCTGTTCTTTCTTTAGTTTGTTCTTTGTGGTCAATGTTTGGAGTAAATGTGGATGGTGTATTGTTCTTAAATGTTGCTACAGTTTGCTGGTACATCGTTCATAGTGGGGAGTCGTGATTTATTTAAGGATTTAACTAAGTTCTTTGAAGCACGTTAGCTCTTCGAGCCAAGCTATTCCCTTTTTTTTTACGTCAGAATAGTTGATTATGTGATGAGTAAATGTAATTTAAAGTTAAAACTGTAATCATTTGCAGGCCTTGTTTAATTATCCATTTTAGTTATTCCTCGTATACAATTTCTTAATTTTCAGACACTTGGTTAGTTTAGTTGTTTGTTTTTATTTATAAACACACTCAGCATTAGTTGTTGTGTTTCATGGTGGTATATTTTTATATCAGATTGGAAGTGTAATTTTCATACATTTCCCAATAGCTAGATAAGACTACGCCAATTTGGTTATTTCTTAGTACCAGTTTTCCTTTTCGTTCTTGTTTTGTTATATGGCCTTAGTTTTGAAATTATTGTAGAGTGATGCTTAAAATACACTTACGTTATTATCAACAATAGTGCATAGTTGCTTTAGGCGCGTAATTTAAATTAACTTCCTTAAACTCGGATGTGCATTTCATGTGACCCAAATCCAAATCTCAACAACGTTAAATAGAACGTGTCGCGAACCGCGGGTGCATTTCATGTGGCGTGGTTCAAGGCATGTTTTAAATGACGTTGAATCTTCCTAAAAGCGTTTCAAAATAATTGAAAGCGGTTAATAAGTTAAAACTACACAATAGGTTTAAAACATGTAGTAAGTCAGATAATAGGCTAATTGTAATAGTTTAAGCGACCGTGCTAGAACTACGGAACCCGGGAATGCCTAACACCTTCTCCTGGGTTAACAAAATTCCTTACTTAGAATTTCTGGTTCGCAGACTTCAAAAGGAAAGTCGAATTTCCTCGATTTAGGATTTTAAAATAAACTGGTGACTTGGGACACCAAATAAATTATCCCAAGTGGCGACTCTGAATTAAATAAAATAATCTCATTTCGAATAATGTCACTTTAATTAGAAAGTCTCCCTTATATACCCCTTCGGGTGGTAAAAAGGAGGTGTGACAGGGTGTCACCAGTCATGAGCATCTATAATAATACTACAAGTCTGAAAGAGTCTACTCAACTATTACATAACTAAAACAGAAGAAAATAAGATAGAGGGAGAAGCACTAGGCTGCGAACGTCGAGCAGCTACCTAGTGTAACTTCGAATCTGCTGGAAGCTCTCAACCCTCGCAAGCAGGACCTGAAGAGCCTGAATCTGCACATGGGGTGTAGGGAGTAAAGTGAGTACTCCAACTCAGTGAGTAATAATAATAAATGCAGACTGAGTAATAAAAAATCACGTAAAGGCACATCAATAGGCTATAAAGAAGCAGTAAAAGCCAGTAAAAGCAATGAAACAGTGAAAATATGTAAAGTCACTTTAGTTCAGTTTAAACTTCTTTAGAAATGCCCTTTTAACAGTTAAGCAAGTAAATGACAGGCAACCAGGAAAGATAAACACATAAAGAACCGCCCCTCGGGCACAATGTCAACAAAATCCGCCCCTCGGGCAATATCATAGAACAACACCAGCCCCTTGGGCTATATCTCACATCACAATGGGTACCACGCTCCCTAGGGGTGTGAAGACTCCTGGAGGGGCCCTTTACGGACCAAGCGCAATATCAAGCCATTTTGTGGCATAATCATATAGGCTTTTGGCCTCATATCAACAAGCCACCTCGTGGCGTACAAATCTCAGGCCCTCGGCCTTATAATCAAAATCAGTGTTTCCTCACAATATAGGCCCTTGCCCTTACTTAGTCAGAATTTCGCAAGCCACTCGGGCAACAGTAAAACATGATGCTTAGGCCAAAATATCATTTGAAATATCATTTTAAGTGTTAAAGTAGAGTAAACATGGCTGAGTTATGAAAACAGTAGAATATAGCATGACTGAGTACAAGTATAAAGTCAAAACAGTGAGGAAATATCAGTAAAAAAAATCCCCTAAGGGTCCAAATATGTTGGCAGGAGGCCCAAATATGGCATTCAGCCCAAAACATGATGATAGAAAATAGTTTTCAATCAAATACGCGATAAAACAGTCATTCGGGATGGACTAAGTCACAATCCCCAACGGTGCCCGACCCCACGTTTGTCATCTAGCGTGTGCGTCACCTCAATATAGCACCACGATGTGCAATCCAGGGTTTCATACCCTCAGGACAACATTTAAAATCATTACTCACCTCAATCCGGTCCAAACTCTAGCCCGCAACGCCTTTGCCCCTCGAATTGGCCTCCACTCGCATCGAATCTATCCAAAATCAGAATCACGACGTCAAAATATGCTAATGGAACGAAGCCCAAGCGAAAATAATCAATTCACAACATAAATCCCGAAATTACCAAAACCCGACCCTCGGGCCCACGTCTCGTAATTCGATATAATTCACATCAATAGATTCCTTATCTCCCCAATACACATCGGATTCAAGCCTAAATTTCCAAAAATCTTCTAAATTATGCTTTTGATAAAAAAATCCAACCAAACCACGTTCGAATGACCTGAAATATTGCACACACATCCCAAATGACACAACAAAACTACTGCAACTCCCGAAATTCCATTCCGACCCCTTTATCAAAACCTCACCTATCAACCAGAAAACGCCAAAAATCCAATTTCGCCAATTCAATCCTAAATCTACTCCGAACCTCCACAACTCATTTCGATCACGCTCCTAAGTCCCAAATCACCTCCCGAAGCTATTTGAGCCATCAGAACTCACATCCAAGCCCTCTAATACATAAGTCAACATCAAGTTGACTTTTTCCAACCTAAGCTTCCTTAAAAGAGACTAAGTGTCTCAAATCTTCTCAAACCCATTTCGAACCTGAGCCAACCAACCCGATCACACATAGAATTGATAAACAAAGTAATAAGAAGCAAAAATGGAGAAAACGGAGTGGTAACTCATGAGACAATTGGCCAGGTCGTCACAGCGACAATATGATGACCCTTATTTGCTTGCCCTTAGGGACACAATATGACACAATAATGCCAAGTTGGTTACTATTGGAGATGATGGAGTTTTGAGGATGTAGGTTCGTGTTTGTGTGCCTAATATATATGGACTTCGTGAGTTGATTCTTGAGGAGGCCCACAATTCCCGGTATTCTATTCATCCGAGAGCCGCCATGATGTATCAGGACTTGTGGCAGTATTATTGGTAGAGGAGGATGAAGAAAGATATAGTTTCATATGTAGCTCGGTGTCTAAATTGTCAGCAAGTAAAGTATGAGCATCAGAGACCTGACGGTTTGCTTCAAAAGTTAGATATTCCTAAGTAGAAGTGGGAGCATATCACTATGGATGTCGTTGTTGAACTCCCACGGACTTAGAGGAAGTTCGATGCAGTTTGGGTCATTGTGGACAGGCTGACCATGTCAGCGCATTTCATTCATGTGGCAGTTACCTATTCTTCAGAGTGGTTGGCTGAGATTTACATCCGCGAGATCGTCCATCTTCATGGTGTGCCCATGTCTATCATTTCTAATCGAGGTACGCAGTTCACCTCGTACTTTTGAAGGGCAGTACAGCATGAGTTATTCACGCAGATTGAGTTGAGTATACCATTTCACCCTCAGATGGACGAACAGTCTGAACGCACAATTCAGATATTGGAGAATATGTTTCGCGCTTATGTTGTAAGCTTTGGAGGTTCTTAGGATCAGTTCTTGCCCCTTGCGAATTTTGCCTACAACAACAGCTACCAGTCAAGCATTTAAATGGCTCCCTCTGAGGAATTATATAGGAGGCGGTATCGTTTGCCAGTTAGATGGTTCGAGTCGGGGGAGGCTCGGGTTGAAAGGTACAGATTTGGTACAGGATGCCCTGGATAAGGTCAAGATTATTCATGACTGACTTTGCACAACTCAGTCCAGGTAGAAGAGTTATGTCGGCCATAGAGTTCGTGATGTTGCATTCATGATCGGAGAGCGGGTATTGCTTTGGGTTTCACCTATGAAGGGTGTGATGAGGTTTGGAAAGAAGGGCAAGTTGAGCCCTACGTATATCGGGCCTTTTGAGATTTATTAGAGAGTGGGTAAGGTGGCTTACAAGCTCGCATTGCTACCTAGTTTATCAGCAGTTCATCTAGTTTTCCATATGTCCATGCTCTGGAAGTATCACGGTGATCCGTCCCACGTGTTAGATTTCAGCTCTGTCCAGTTGGACAAGGATTTGACTTATGAGGAGGAGCCGGTGGCTATTCTAGCCCGAGGGTTCGTCAGTTGAGGTCAAAGAGTTATCCTTCAATTTGAGTGTAGTGGAGAGGTCAGCCCGTTAAGTCAGCTACTTGGGAGTCCAAGTCGGACATGCGGAGTAGGTATCCATACTTTTTACCAGTCCAAGTACTTTTCTATGTCCGTTCGAGGACAAACGGTTATTTTAGATGTGGAGAATGTGATGACCCTATAGGTCATCTTATGTTTTAGAACCTAATTATGTGCTTTAAAGCCTTAAGTACATCATGTTAGCCCTCCTCGATTTGCGTGGCAAGTTCGGGTGTTTTTCCAGAAAGCTTTTATGTTAAAAACTAAGAAAAATATGAAATTTTCACCTTAAAATCCATTTGAGTTGACTTTGGTCAATGTTTTGAGTAAATGGATATGATTTGTGTTTTGACGGTCCCAGTGGGTACGTATCGTGATTTGGGACTTGGGCGTATGTCTGGAATCGAATTCGAAAGTCCCTATCCCGATTTATTACACATTGTTGAAATTTGAAGGTTTAAATGCTTGATGACTTTGAAAGTTTGATCAATGTTTGACTTAATTGATATCGGGTCCATATTTTGGTTCCGGAATCCATTATAGGTCCATTACTGTATTTATGACCTGTCTGTTAAATGTGGTGAGAAATAGAGATGGTTTTATGTGATTCGGACGTTCGGTTGTGAAAATAGAAGTTCATGAGTTTTCTTGAAATTTCCTTTGATTTGATGCTCAATTCGTAGTTCTAGGTGTTATTTTGGTGATTTGATCGCGCGATCAAGTTCGTATGATGTTTTTAGACTTGTGTGCATATTTGGTTTAGAGCCCCGCGGGCTCGGGTGAGTTTTGGATAGGCTACGGAGTGGTTTAGACTTAGAACTCAGCTGGAGTTTTGCAATTTCTAGTACTAGTCTCTGATCTCGCAATTGCGAGATCAGTGTTCGCATTTGCGGACATCCCAAATTCTGGCAGGCTCGCATTTGCGAGCAACTTCTTCGCATTTATGAAGAGTGCCTGAGTCAGCAAGAGCTCGCATTTGCAATCATGAGGTCGCAATTGCGGGGAGGCCAGAGTTCGCATTTGCGAATATTTCATTGCAAATGCGATGAAAGCAGAGGTGCGCAGACTTCACAATTGCGAGGTGTTCTTCGCATTTGCGGGGTTTCGCAATTGAGAACTCCCGGTCCAAATGCGACATCTACAACTGAACAAATAGGAGTTAGACAGGATTTTTGTTTATTCTTCAAATTTTCAAAACTAGAAAACCCTAGAGGCAATTTTTCAAAGAAATTCTCTTCCCTAATCCATTGGTAAGTGATTCTAAACTATTTTCTTTCAATCTTTCATTATATTATAAGTTTTTAACCTAAAATCTAGTGTTTTCATAGTGGAAATTGGGGGTTTGGGTAGAATTAGGAATTTTCTAAAATTGAGATTTAGACCTCAAATTGAGGTCGAATTTCAAAACAAATTACATAACCGGGCTCGAGGGTGAATGGGTAATCGGGTTTTAGTCCGAATTTCAGGTTTGGACCAAGCGAACCCCAGGAGTTGACTTTTATTGACTTTTTCAATAATGACCTAAATTGAATCCTTTGCAATTGTGGGTAGTTCCTAAGGCTTAAATTTGAATCGTTTGATTGGTAATTTGCTATATTCTATTAGTTAGGATGCTTGTTTGAAAGGCAAAGTTGTGGTTGAGTTTTGAGTTTGTCACGACCCAAAATCAACCGTCGTGATGGAGCCTATCGTGGAACTAGGCCAACCTCTACTTATTAACTCATCACAGAAAAATAACTTGAAATTAAATACAGAAGTAGTTAACATTAAAGAAACTTTTTTTTTGAAAACAAAACAAATTCCAAAATACGATACAATCCAACCCAAAATCGGGGTGTCACTAACTACATGAGTATCTAAATTAGAAACAATCCACTATAGTGTCTAGAGAAATAAACTGAAAATACAACTAATGATAAAGAAGGAGAGTCAAGGCATGCGAACGCCTTGCAGCTACCTTGATAGTCTCTGAACTCTAAAGCCTCAATTAGCAACCGTCGTCGAGACCAGAAATGTCTGGATCTGCATACGAGGTGCAAGGAGTAACGTGAGTACATCCAACTCGGTAAGTAACAAGTCCAAACTTTGGACTGAAGGTAGTGACGAACTCAATCGGTACAGATAAAATAGAAATAACTGTAAACGTAGGCATGCTTTCAAATTAAATAGGCAGCCCAAAACAGTAAAGTAAAACAGATCTGAATAGCATAAAGAACATAACTCATCTGTCTTTACATGCCAATGCATATGTTATATATGATGTATCATGCTGTCAGCCTCATGTGCTCAGACTCTCAAATGCTCAACCACTCGGTACTGTATATGTATATATGGCCCAGGGAAGATCTATCCCAGAACATATACATCACTGACTATAAGTCACCTAGTACCGAGGAAGACCAATCCAGCCCTGTGGAGAAGATCCATCTCCAGGTATCAAGTACTTCGGACAAGATCCATATCCATGGAAGATCCATCCCTCAATAATATCAATCGCACTCACTGGAGGTGTGTAAAGACTCTGGAGGGGCTCCTACAACCCAAGCACTATCACAAACCAATATAACCCCTGCGACGTGCAACCCGATCCCATAACTATCACTCATAATCAAGCTCTCGGCCTCATTCAGTCATCAATCTCTCCAGTCTCACTCACAGGCTCACAATGTCATGAAAACTAGCCCGAAACAATGATATGATGTATCAATAAATAACAACTAAGACTAAGATATGATATGCAATACATGCATGACAGAGTACGAAATATAAATGAAATCAGTAAGATGATAGTAAGAAACGACCACTATATGTCCCAACAGTATCGACATAAAGCCTAAACATGATATCTAGCAATGATTGATAGCTCAATTACTTTATCACATGGTAAAAACATGGATATCAACAAGATAGAGTCACTATACAATGCCATGGAATCAACCAAGTCACAATTCTCACGGTGCACGCCCACACGCCCGTCACTTGACATGTGTGTCACCTCAATACCAATCACATAACACATAATTTGGGGTTTTGAACCCTCAGAACCCAGTTTGAAAGATTTACTTATCTCAAACCAAGCAAATCTCTACTCCTAAATGCCTTTTCCCCTCAAATCGGTCTCCAAACGTCCCGAATCTAGCCACAAGTGGTAAAATACAATCAATATAGGCTAAAGGGATCAATTCCACAAGAAAATTATTAAATTATAGCCAAAAATCCGAAATTGGACCGAACCCGGCCCCTGGACCTACGTCTCGAAATCCGACAAAAATCACAAAACCTGAAAGCCCATTCACTCCCGAGTCTAACCATACCAAATTTAATCACATCCGATAACAAAATCCCATTCAAAACCTCAAAATCCTAACTCAAGAGTTCTTCCTCTTTTTTCCCAATTTCTCACCCCAAATCACAAATTAGATGATAAAATTAAAGATATAATCACGAGATTTAACCAAAACCAAGTAAGAATCACTTACCCCAAACTCCACAAAAATCCCTTCAAGAATCGCCCAAATTCGTGGTCTCTTGCTCAAAATATGAAAAATGGGTTCAAACCCTCATTTTTTCAAGTAATACTGTCTGCCTAGATTTTCTTCTTCGCGAATGCGACCATCCTTTCGCGTTCGTGTAGGCCAACTTAGACTGCCCCTCAGCTTTATTCTTCGTGAATATGACCAATGCTTCACGAACGCGAAGTTTTACAAATTCTGACCTTCGCGAATGCGACCCTTACCTTGCGAACGCGTAGACCATGGACCTAGGGGTCCCCAGCTGCCTCACTCCTCTTCGCGAACGCGACACCACTCACGCGTTCGCGATGCACACAGAGCCATACCTTCGCATTCGCGTCCTCTCCTTCGTGAATGTGAACAAAATTTCTCCAACTCACAAACACTCTTCACGAATGCGAGAACCCTCTAGAGAACGCGTAAGAGAAAACCAGAAAAATACACCAGCAGACATAGCTATCACTCAAAGGCCAAAAATGATCCGTTAACCACCCGAAACTCACTCGAGGCCCTCGGGACCTCAACCAAACATGCCAAAAAGTCCCAAAACATCATATTAACTAAGCCGAATCCTCAAACCACCTTAAACAACATCAAAAACACAAATTGCACATAGATTCAAGCCTAATGAACTTTGAAATTTCCGAATTCTACAAACGATGTCAAAACATATCAAATCACGTCCGATCGACCTCAAATTTTGCACTCAAGTTATAAATGACATCATGGACCTATTCCAACTTTTGAAAATCCAATCTGATACAGATATAAAAAAGTCCACTCCTAGTCAAACTTTCCAAATTTTCAACTTTCGGCATTTCAAGCCTAATTCTACTACAGACCTCCAAAACACAATCCGAATGCGCACCTAAGTACAAAATCACCTAACAGAGCTAACAAAACCATCAAAGTTTTAAATTTGAGGTCGTTTATACATAAGTCAAGATCCGATCAACTTTTCCAACTTAAGCTTTCAAATAAGAGACTAAGTGTCTCAATTCATTCTAAAATCTCTCCGAACCTGAACCAACTAACCCGAAAAGTCATAATACATTGTTGAACATAAAAGAAGCAGAAAATGGGAAAACGGGGCTACAACTCTCGAAACGACCGGCCGGGTCATTATAGAGTTGATCCTTGGAGTGAGGTAAGTATCGTGGTTAACCTTGACTTGAGGGATTAGGACATTGATTGTCTATTTGCTACATGTTTAGAGGTTAGGTATAATATATATATGAGGTGACGAGTAATTATGTGTTGTTGTTAGATTAAAGCATGCGAGTGGGGCTTGTTCCTTGTAATTATTGCTTACTTTGGTCATGTTATCCATGCTTAGACTAGTTACTTGTTAAATTGATCGTTCTTACCACATTTATGGGCTTTTGTGATAACTGAGTATTGTTTCTAAAGTTGAGATTGTTATTGTGGAACCATTATTAAAGTAAGGCTTGTTCTTGTTGATTCTATCTCCCTGTTATTACTTGTTCATTGTTATATGGTAAGGGAGAGTGTGAATGCACGAAGGGTGATGTCGTGCCATATTGTGAGAATTAATGCACGAAGGGTGATGTCATACCGTATCTATTGATTTGTGATGAAAGTGAGTGTAAAAGCACGAAGGGTAATGTCGTGCCGTAATTATTGTTTCACTGTGAGGTTGAGAGTAAAAACACGAAGGGTGATGCCGTGCAGTTTTATTTATTGTGTTTACTCGTTGTACTGGCTAAAGGCATATTGACTATTCTGGTTATCATTTCCATTGTAATTACCATATTTTCTACCCCTTTAGCATGTCCCCTCCCAATAGTACATGATTAGATTTTATTCGTTGTTATCTTGTCCGTATACTGTTATTTACACATGTTATTTATGTGGGTGTCTTATCATAGCCTCGTCACTACTTCATCGAGGTTAGGCGTGACACTTAAGGAGTACATGGGGTCGGTTGTACTCATACTATACTCTGCACTTGTTGTGCAAACTTTGGTACTGGCCCCAGCTGTTCGTGAGGCGTAACAACTTGGATTTTCTCATTGAAGACTCGAGGTAGATCTGCTGACGTCCGCAGACCTTGAAGTTCCCTCTTATTTCCCCTATTTTACTATTTCTTTTCATTCACAACAGTTGTATTTATTTCAGACATTGTTTGTAAAAATTCTAGAGCTCGTGAGTTGTGATTCCAGATCCAGATTGTATTAGATATTATGGGATTTTATGTTATTCCGCACTCAATTTTAGCTTCTATTTGGATTAATTGACTTTATTTATTGAAATTGAATAAACATTGGCTTAAGGATCCTCTAACGTTGGCTTACCTAGAAAGTGAAATGTTAGGTGCCATCACAGTGTAGAAGGTGAAATGGAGAAGGTAGATATTCTATTTGTATTGAGAGTATTTTACTGTATTTCAAAAATAAATGTATTCACTTTTATATTCTATTTAATAAATAGTGTTTAAATTCAGTGGCTGGAGATGGACGCACTGACACACCATATTCAAGGGGAGGTCTTGCACCGCCAAAGTATGTTTCCATAATCTTGTTAGGCCTCTTTGTGTTAAACTTAAAATCGTTAGTGTCACTAACACAATTGAGACCAGTAACTACCGCAAAATCCTTGAGTGAAAAACATAATGTTGTACCATTCACATGTATTAAAAATGAGTCAATAGGACTTTCTTCCAGCTTCAGAACCATGAAGCACCTGAACAACTGATGTTGTAACCTCACAGTGCTTCATACTGAGGAATCCTCCAAAACAGGTATTACCAAATAATTTGTACTGCTCTGGAGTAAGATTTTCTTTGAGGTCGGAGATTATGTCGGTGTTAGTGTAGGAATTAATATGCGGCGATAAAATAGGCGGTGTTTAACAAAGAGTTTTATTTTCCGCATACAAGCACAACAAAAAAGATAAATATATGCTTGAAAATACATATGAATACATTTAGGTTGATACATCACCTTAATTATTTTTGATATAGGTAGTTTATGGGTTCAAAACATTATAAATACATGTATATATGAAATACATTATTTTCGTTGCATACAAAATACGGTACATACAATACAACGAATACATGAATACATAACTCATTCATGAATATATCAAAATACACTGATAATTACAAATAAACAACCGTGAGTTATGGCAATAATGATAGAAGTGTTGGTGTGTTTAAAAATATTATTTTATGAACTCAAATACATATAAATACATCTAACTACAATAAGAAAAAATCACTGTGCAAACTAAAAATCAGTGTATACAGACTCAAATACATATAAATACATCTAAATACAACAAGAAAATTACTGTACAAACTAAAAATTAGTGTATGCGGACTCAAATACATATAATTACATCTACAATTACCTTGTTCTTCTGTGTTTCCGAGCTACCTCCTTTAGTGGCCTCTTTTCCCATGCTCCTAGAAGCATCATCGATAAGTTTTCTTCTCTTTTCCACATGAGGAAGTGTTGATTTTTTGGACGATTTCTCATCGTGACATTGTTTCACAGGGTCATTGCGTATTATTTTTGTTCGCCTTTCGGCTTCAATGGTTGCTGATGAATCTGCAAATACAGATTCCTCTTGAGTGATTTACAAATCGAAAGATGGCCCAGGAAATTGAGTGTTTTAGTGGGCATATTGTAACCCTCTTCGGAGTTGTTGAATCAGTCATTGAAGAGGAAATTTGAAGTTTTCTGCTGAAAACTTAACAATGGTGAAGATTTTAAAAAAAAAGGTGAAGAGAAAAAGAAGAAGCTTGAACCGAAAAAAAAACCCAATTTTTTTTAACACTTACCACAATTTTTTGGAGCAAAAATGTTGAAATTGAGCGAGATAATCGTGGTTCAACGATGGCGAATATAATCTTGTTGTGAGAGAGAGATCGTGGAGAGAGAAAGAAAGATATAAAGTGTGGTGATTTTGGGAGAGAATAACTGAAAGAATAAGAGAGAAAAATAATACACAGCGTATTTAATGCCTTAACGGTAGTATATATCATAAATATACATTTTGCTATAAAAAATAAAAGGTATCTATAAAAATTAATATTTTAAAAGGGTTTTGATTTATAATAAATATGGTATAAATCTTTGCTATAGGAGGTAAAATTTCTTTTTTTAAAAAAAGTTTATTATCCAACCCATTTCTTAGTGGATAACATGGATGAAAAACTGTTTTGTTTATCCATTTCACGCCACAAGATATAACCATCATAACAAAGGGGGATTTTTTTTTGAGTTTGCTTAAGTAATTACAAATTACTAAAAACAAATAGGTAAATTTAAAATGGTTACGCATACAACCAATTGTTTAATTTAAACGTTGTATCCGCGCGATGCGCGGTCAATATTAAAAAAATATGAATTAAATTAAATTGTGATCGGGTTTGTTTGAATAAATTAGATCGTATTGGTTTAATACATTTCAATGATCATCTTATTTGTCAATGTGATATACCCAATAATAAAATCGCTATTAAATTAAAGGGACTTATATAGTCATTGAATAACTTTTTTTTTCTATATTTCTCTTTATTTTATTATCCAATGTTTATTGTTTTTACATTGTTAACAGAAAATTTTATTTTTTGTAATTTTAGTTTTATATTTTAAACTAGTTTAAAAACTCCAACTTGAAATTACTTTCCAATTTGAATGGACAGTTTGTTTTTTCAATTTTTGTTTTTACTATAAAATATTTTATATTTAAAAGTCGAAAACAATATTCAATAACTAATTATTAATTATTTATGTCATGTTGCTTTTTTTTTTTAGGTTGCCGCTTGGCTTAAGGAGAGAATTTTTTTCTCTCTTTTTAATAATATAAAGATAAAGATTTGCGCACCTTATCTTGATTCAAGCGTTTCTGTGTTTGAAGTAAACTTTGTAACAACTAACAAGTTATGACCCAATTGTTTATTAATTTTACCGTTTTATACATCCTAACTTTAAACTAACAAGTACATTTGACATTGCCAAACTAGAATCATAGAAATATACTATAGTACTAGAGATGTTTTCCATAAATTATTTTTGTAATTGCAAATATTAAAATTCAGTATTTGACATGAAATACCAAAAAAACTTATTTGAATAGTAAAATAGTGTAATGATTTTCACCCAGAGAACTTCAGTTGTTAACTTTAAAATTCTCTTTTTCAAATTCAACTTTAAATGGTCTTTTTTATTTGTAAAACTTCAACCAAATATCGTTAGCAGCTCCGGATGCCTAGTAATTAGGGTTGTTCAAAATCAAATAATAACCGTTAACTGAATCGCAAAATTAGTTTATTAGTATCGGAGTAATAGTTAGTGAACGAATTAAGATTTTATAATTAAAGGCTTAATAATTTAGGGGCGAATTACTCAATTTCCTTATCAGATAAACCGTTAACTCTTTAAAAATTTTATATTTACGCTTCTACCTCTATGAATATAAATAACTATTTGAAATCCTATATCCTTATCCATAGGAACTTATGGGGAGACCAATAAGGGTGGCACACAGTAAAAAAAATTCTGAGAGAAGAGACAAAAAAGAATTTCCAGTCCCAAGAATTATCATCTGAATTGATCTCTGTGGCAGAATGAACTGGAATTTGAAAATTATTGCTGTGAGAAAGTGAGTTTCCACGACCCTTTGTTTGTATAGTAGAATCCAGATTGATATCTTGAAATATTTTGTGTCAAAATCATTTGTTGCCTATGTTCTCCGGATTATGTTTTGTTTCCTATCTCTTCTATTTATTTAGAGGTGAGGATAAAATGTTTAATCAGGTATAAGTTTCAAGCCAAATGTTCAATTGAACGCAATCTCAAGGTGACATATCCTAAAATTTTCCCTTATTTTTTTTTTATTATCTATTTGATTTATCCGATAAATCACCCAGTAATCGCTAATCCGTTACTATTTTGTCCGATATTTTATTGGTTGTCTAGCACATTACTACATTTATAAATCGATAACCGATAAACCAAAAGTAAATATCCATTACTAGTAATTGCCTACTAAGAAATAATTCGGCAATAAATAACATAATATCAAAGTATAGGGGTCTCGGTGCAATAACTATTTTAAACTCTTTAAATCCCCAGTTTTCTCTCTCAGATCAAAGAAATTACCGTCGGAGTAGTCTTGTTCTCAAAGAAATCCCCAAAAGCAAAACCCAGAAAACCATCAATGTCTGGAATGGAAAGATTGCAGCGGATGTTCGCCGGAGCTGGTGGCGCGTTAGGCCACCCGCCACCGGACTCTCCCACTCTGGACTCTTCTGAGCAAGTTTACATCTCTTCTCTTGCTCTCCTCAAGATGCTTAAACACGGTAACTTAGGGTTTCTTAATTTCTCTACTATCTTCGCTCTTTATATATTGTTTTTAGGAATGCAAATATTGGATCTATCTATGTGTGTGTCTGTAGGTGTTGTGTAATTAGTTTTTTTTTTTTTTTTTTTTTTTTAATTTTTTTATGTTAATGATATGCAGGGAGGGCTGGAGTTCCTATGGAAGTGATGGGATTGATGTTAGGGGAATTTGTGGATGAGTATACGGTGCGCGTTGTGGATGTGTTTGCAATGCCGCAGAGTGGTACTGGAGTGAGTGTTGAAGCTGTTGATCATGTTTTCCAGACCAATATGCTTGACATGCTCAAGCAGACTGGCAGGTGATAACTGCTTTCTTGCTATTGTATCATATGCAATTAGTTATAGTTGAATGGTTCTTCCTTTAGCTGGGAATATGTTATTCTTCCTATGCTTCATTATATGCTTCTTATAGCTGCCTAACAAATTGAAAAGTGAAACCCTTTTTCCTGGTATATTAATTTGGGTAAATTCGGGGGCTTTTCGCATTTTCTTTGTGTTCCTTTCTCATGTCAATTGGTATGACTCTTTGAAAGGATGCTTGATTGTGAGTGAGAAAACTGAGCTTTGGAATTAGATTTTGCCATTTTGGAAGGGTTCATTATGTGGCTGCTGTGTGAACCATTCCCCTTGTGAATGGGATTATGGGAATAAGACAGTGTTGGCACCTAATTTGAAATGCTGTAAGATAGGATTCTTCTAAGCTGCCAGATTTTTATGATTTGAATTGACACGCCTAGTTAGTTTGCATTCCGTTATGTTCTACAGCTTCAGAGTGACTGCAGTTCTAGACTTTGGTTTAACCACTATGTGTTTGCTGAAGAGTTATGCCTCTTATCTGTAAGTAATATGTATAAGACAAGATATTATTGAACATCTGGTTGGATGTTTCTGTTTATGTTAAAGTATGAGATGAGACTTATGTGTTTGTTTCATGAATATCTTTTAGTCCTTATTTTTGCCTGGATTGATAAGTTGTTGAGGTCTGTCTCACATAAGAACCAACTTGAAGATGTGATCATGGGATAAAAGGTTAACTTTATTCGTGAAGTATGCTCTTTGAGCTTTCTGGTAAAGAACCTGGTGTATTAGCTGAGAATGTGTGGTTACGCTGTATCTTAATCAATTTTGGTGAGGGGTTGATTATTTGGAATTCGGTTCCTTGAGCTTTCATTAGAATCAACCATCAAATATGCTGGCACCACAAATTAAGGGGTTGTCCTGTAAAATTGTAGGCATGTTGAATTGGCAGCAAACTGATTTCAGATTTTTAGAAGCTAAGAAAAATGAAGCTAATCTTGTACAGTTTAGGAGTTGTCTGCTGAAATTAGTTAACTTGGTAAATGATTGGAAACTAAATCAGATGTTTCATGAACCTCTTCTGTGTTCTTATCTTCTAGTTGTGGCAAAATGTTGTTTTCTACTGGTTGGAGACCCCCCCCCCCGGAAAAAAGAAGGAAAGGATGAAAGCAAAAAATAAAGAATTGAAAAAGAGCTAGAGTAGGAGTCCGGCTCCTTATTGAGAACATGGAATCAGAAGTTGGTATTTCAAACTTCAATGTTGCTACTTTGATTTTATATGATATCTGCTCTTCCATTTTCTGATGTGCCACTATCTCATATCTCTTTGTTTTTTTAATGTTGCTTAATCAACTTGTATACTATTCTTCTTTGTGTTTTGACCCTGAGGATGCCCTAAAATGCTCCTTTGCTTTGTGTTATAGACCTGAGATGGTTGTTGGTTGGTATCATTCACATCCTGGATTTGGCTGCTGGCTTTCTGGTGTTGACATCAATACTCAGCAGGTTATCCTTGTCCTTTTCCATTTTGATTGTTAGCTAGTTCCTATTGACTTGGAAATGTTCTATGTGAGTAAGAATTGTTGACCATTCTGTGTGAGTTCTTTAATGGTAGATCAAATCACCCTGAGGTAAATGATCATCTTTGATTAATATGGAATTGAGAGAAACATGCTCTGTAATATGGACTGAATACCCTGTAATATGAAATTTGACAAAGGCGGTGAATGTGGCATAAAAACCATGCAATATAAAATAATGGAATGAGAAAAGCAAGACTGGATGTTCTGTAATATGAAATTTTACTAGGCGGTGAAATTTGGCATAGTAATACCTTGCAAAGTAGTGCGATTTGTTATCCCTTTTTTTTGAATTGGCGGAGATCAAGAATTTTTCTTAAGGAGAAGAGTTATGTTACTAGAGTCTGTTTAAAAGTATTGGGAAGTGTTTTTGTGAGGATTATATTTACTTTCATCCTTTGAAGTAGGTGCTAAATTGGAACAGTTTCTTTATTTTGGAATACATCCTTCCTTTGAGTTAGGCACTTAGTGGTTGTGTCATTCAGTGACCAAATAAGTTGAGACTTAAGATCTCAATCCCATCCAGGTACAGAGACGGGGTAATGTCAAGAACTTTGTTTGGTAAGAAAGCAGATGAGAGAGGGAGGGACGGAGGGAGGGGTTGATATACTTCTTAAGGTGAATGTTATAACTTGCTGTTTTTTATATAAAGAGCTGGTGTAGGAACTCACTTCTGCTGTATTACAAAGAAGGGGCAGAAATCTCACATCCCTAGAAAACCTCTTTTTGTGGTGGTTGTCTTTTGCATTCTAGAGCTGTAATTTGTTGGCATCTCCATGACAATTCTGCTATGATAGAAATAGGAAGGCTGGTGTCACTCTTTTATGATAGAACAAAATCCTCTGGACAGACCATTATGGCTTTCTGTATTGACTAGCATGGGAGAATCATAGAAATGGACTGAAACAAAATTCTGTTTGCAAGGATTAGAAAGGTAAGTACATAAAAACTTAATTTAATATGACGGGGAAGAGAGAGTTCTCCCATCTCCCCCTCCCTCTAAATAACAAATAAACGGGATAGTGAGAAACAGAGTCGAGGAAAAAAAAGAAACAGAATAAATAGTTTATCCAACTTTGCGCTCTTGAGTGTTCATTTGCATTTTGGTAAAGCAGATGAGCACATGAACCTATCAACTTGACTTGATTCCTATCAGGATGTCGATTTGGTGTGTTTTCGACATGATCTTCATGTGGAGTACTCCAATAGCTAATGAATGATCTATTATGCAGAGTTTTGAAGCACTGAATCAACGAGCAGTGGCTGTGGTGGTGGACCCTATTCAAAGTGTTAAAGGGAAGGTGGTAATTGATGCCTTTCGCTTGATCAATCCCCAAACTATGATGCTTGGCCAAGAGCCACGTCAGACAACATCAAATCTGGGACATTTGAACAAACCATCTATCCAAGTAAGTGCCATTTGTTAATCCTCATATATCTATGCAAGATGCACCGCCCCTCCCACCCACACACACATCCACATACCCAGTCTCCCTGTATGTGCGGCCCATTACTTCCTGATTCGGTCCCGCTGATGGTGATACTTATAAATGGAATATCTGCTGCACGATTTTCACGGCTTTTTAGTAAAACATAGTTCCACTAGTCTTAAAAAGTCTAGTTGATTCATATTTCCCAATTAAAACTTGTTGTCCGAGAACCACTCTTCAACAATTTTTTTTAAAAATATTTTCCTTCCACTACATTTGTGATGCTCAATTAAAAGTAACTTCTTAGTTAAGACCATCAAACTGTGTTGCATAAAGCCATTAACTCGTTGATGGAGTTTTTTCAGTTTCAATTTTTTTGGGTTCTTATAGATGCATTTTGCAGGCATTGATCCATGGTTTGAACAGACACTACTACTCAATAGCCATAAACTACAGAAAGAATGAACTTGAAGAGAAGATGCTACTGAATCTTCACAAGAAGAAATGGACAGATGGACTCACACTCCAGCGTTTTGATGCTCATTCCAAAACCAATGAGCAGACAGTTCAGGTAATCTTTGGGTTTGCGTGGTATTTAAATACAACACCATTGTTACGTTGTGTGCCAACCTTTGATGGTTAGAAGCGCAGAATAGGCTTGCTGATATTTTTTCATCTCGGCCTCTCCACGGTAGAGAGAGAGAGAGAGAAAGAGAGAGAAACTAGGAAATATTGTCCTTGACATGCTGGGTGACTCTTTTCAAATATTCTCATGTGCAGGAGATGTTAAACCTTGCTGTCAAGTATAATAAAGCAGTGCAGGAGGAGGATGAGTTGCCTCCAGAAAAGCTAGCTATTGCAAATGTAGGAAGGCAAGATGCAAAGAAGCATCTTGAAGAGCATGTCTCAAATTTGATGTCTTCAAACATAGTTCAGACATTGGGAACCATGCTTGACACAGTTGTCTTCTGAAGTTCGTTTCTCGAGAGTCTGCAAAAATTGTGTTTGAAATCGCTTAATAGGAACATGTTTTTTGCTATATTTTTTTAATGTGACCAGTACCATCATTTTAATTCTGTGATAGCAGCTGTTATTCGATATGTTTATGTTATCTTTAGATGACTTCTGACTTATAGTGATTATCTTCTCACTGAACCATTTTCCAAATTCAATGCCTCCCAGCAGTGGGGACGCTGAAAAGCTACATTTTTTGAGCCAATCCGAACGGGCTCTGTTTGATTAAGTTGAAGGCTGGGGTTTATTCACGGGCCCTCTACCCTTGGCAAAAACATGTCTGCTATGGCTGCAACTTTCAGGTTTCTGCACATTGAATGGGAACCTAACCACACTTTATATTAGACAAGTTTTCAGAAACCACAATTGTTTAGTGGTTATTAACTTGTTATAGCTACTATTTACTTAATTACTTCCTATAACTATCTTTTCAGTTATGGAATGCATTCGATATATTCAAGATACTGCATGAATACAGTAGCAAAACTTGGCAAAAAAACAGGGCATGCCAGCTATTATCTGCTGTATTCATATGTATTGGTGAGATGTATTCATAAATACAACGTAAAAATAGGCCTCTTCAACTGTTTAAAAACGGAAAGTGAATCAATTAACGTGATAAACTCCTAATGTAACTCAACAAACTCAATTGTAACCCGCTAAATTATTAGTCCAGTTAAGGAAAAGATTTCTCTGACGAAAAACACCCAAAAAATAGAGCAATATTCAAAGATTTAGTTCATCCTTTCCAATTTGTTGTATCCAGCTATAATGTTGTATTCATAATATATGCGTTCCTTCATCCTATGTTTCTCTAACAGAATCTTAATACATCTAAAAGTCATTGTCTACAATCTAAATACACTTCATTGATTGTATTCATTGATTTTCTATTTGTATTGAGAGTATTTTGCAGTATTTCATTGTATTGTTATTTTAAATACAGATGGATACAGTTAGGTTGAAAATACAAATGAATACAGTTAGAACTAACAATGTATTAAAAATGTTATTGTATGAACTCAAATACATATAAATACATTCAAATACAACAGTCAAAAATTACCGTACAAAATAAAAATCAGTGTATGCCTTATCGAATACATATAAATACATCTGAATACAAGAATCAACTCTTCCGTCGGAATTGTTAACCGGCCACCAGAGTTGCAGAGTTCGTGATAAAGGAAAATCGTGGTTCAATGTAGCGACGTGATTTTTGCAGCTTGGAAACATTATCTAGCGCGTCTGCCAAGTCTCCAACAACTTCCTGTTCAGCATCCAAATTCTCCTCGTCAAGAACATTATCGCACAATTTTGTCTGCTTCCATTAGATCCGTTTTGCTCTTTTCCAAGACCTTGTATCTAGAAGTCTTTTTGTCGAAATTTCTGGGCAACATCCTATACATACTGCCAATTTGTAGCTTCTCCCCTTGATAAATTGATTCCATCCTTGTGCCTACCATTACTATTCCTTCAAGGGAATGAAGAATAATTGCTAATACCACCACTTCAATTGCTAATAATTGATAAGTTGTGAATAATGATAGGGCATGGCCACAACATCTCCTGCAAAAAAAAGAAAACGAGGACATACACTAGGGTTTAATAAGGAGGTAGTTTTATATAAAGAATGAGATAGAAAAATATTAGAGTGAGTGTTTAATGACTTAACGGTAGGAAGTAACTGTAGACAATAAATTTGCGTCGAGGAAATAAAATCAAGACCGAAAAATATCGCAACATCGTAGTATTTTATTTCAAATATTTGAGTGTTACAATCTCTATGATTCCTCTGATTCAACTTTTCTAGTATAAATTCAAGGGCCTTTGAGCTTGATCTTGAATTGTAATTTGATTTATCCGTCACGAACACTTTGATTGTTGCCACGAATTTTATCACAAACAAGTAGCCTTGATCTTGAACGCCTTGTATTTGATTTGACTTCGTTCTTGATCTTGAATACTTGAATTGTTCTTCGTTCTCGAGCTTGAACTTGATTTCTTGAACTTGAACTTGATTGCTTGAAGCTTGAAACTTGTAGAGAAATTTGCAGCGTTTGATCCACGAGCTCTCTCTTGCTTCTTGTTATAACTTCTGGTCTCTTTTCTTAGTTATGAAGACCCCTATTTATAGTTGTGGAAAGAAGGAGTTGTGATAAGAACAAACTCTTTCCGACCAATCAAATTGAAGTGTGACATGGCCGCATTTGATTAGCTAGAACATGTCACTTGCACACGTGGCGCAATTTCATTGGACTTTTAGTGTGACTGGGCATGCCTTATCATTTTGACACATGGCACGATCCTATTGGCTCTTTCGTTTGACTTGACGCGCCACGTCATTTGACATATGTCACCAAACTGGGCCTCTAGGAAGATAACATCTTGGGCTTAATTAAGTGGGCTCATCACTTTAGCCCAATAGATTAAGACTTATTTATTTAATCCATAAATGTTGGACCTATATAATTAATTCATTTATATATTAGCCCATAATATTTATTTGGACCAATATATCTTGAATTTAAAATATAGTCCAAATTATTTTATGGATTTAATTTAAATAAAATTTATATGCCTACAAATGCCCCCTACTTCAAGGCTTGTCGTAGTGTGGATACGATAATCCTTGCGATAAGTCGTGAAGTACTAGCAAAGATAACAAATTTGAATCCGAGGTTGAATTAAAATTTCCAAAATATAGTATATTTCGACAATTTAATTCATTGACCCAACGAGCTGAGACAAATTTGTCTTGGGAACTTTAGTATCAAATTTATATATTAACAGAATTGAGCGAGGCCATATTAGTTTGAGAATTTGGAACTTTTGTTACTCGAATTCCAACGTTACCAAAGGACCTCTTGAATTCCAACGTTACCAAAGGATCTCCAAATCCAACAAAATAATCTTTTCTAAATATAATCATTAGGCTTGAGATTACACTTTGACTTCTACGTGGCATTGTTATTGCCACAGTCATATACTTTTAGTTTTATTGTCAGTGCTTGTTGCTTTCTTCCACATTTGATACAAATTCAATTACTTGGAGTAGACCTGGTTTATTCCAACTACAACAAAAGAAACGTAAATTCTGAGAGGATATGAGGCCAATTTCGAGTCTGAATCGAATAAGGGAATGTTTAGCCGCCTTATTGTATCTGATCCCAGCCCCACATCGAAATAACCTCTTGTCCAGCTGCTTTGAGAAATCTATATAAACCCGTGCTTGTATTTGTTGAGCATCAACTCGCAGTATTTGCGAGCCACTTGAGTTTATTTTTGTGGACTTGGAAGCATTAAAGCGAAGGTAATTTCTTTTTTTTTTTCTCGTTCTTTCTTTTTTGTTGTCTTTTTTCTTTCTTTTTTTTGGTAGGTCAAGCGAGAAAGATACGTTCTTGTTCAACAAGATGATCCACGTATGAAGAAGATAATCTTGGGGGTGTGAGGGGATGAGTATTCATCCTTCCTCGATTCTTGGAGAGATTACTCTCAATGTGGCCCGATTCTTGGAGAGATTACTCTCAAAATGGCCCGATTCTTGGAGAGATTACTCTCAATGTGGCCCGATTCTTGGAGAGATTACTCTCAATGTGGCCCGATTCTTGGAGAGATTACTCTCAATGTGGCCCGATTCTTGGAGAGATTACTCTCAATGTGGCCCGATTCTTGGAGAGATTACTCTCAATGTGGCCCGATTCTTGGAGAGATTACTCTCAATGTGGTCCGATTCTTGGAGAGATTACTCTCAATGTGGCCCAATTCTTGGAGAGATTACTCTCAAAATGGCCCGATTCTTGGAGAGATTACTCTCAATGTGGCCCAATTCTTGGAGAGATTACTCTCAATGTGGCCCAATTCTTGGAGAGATTACTCTCAAAATGGCCCGATTCTTGGAGAGATTACTCTCAATGTGGCCCGATTCTTGGAGAGATTACTCTCAATGTGGCCCGATTCTTGGAGAGATTACTCTCAATGTGGCCCGATTCTTGGAGAGATTACTCTCAAAATGGTCCGATTCTTGGAGAGATTACTCTCAATGTGGCCCAATTCTTGGAGAGATTACTCTCAAAATGGCCCGATTCTTGGAGAGATTACTCTCAATGTGGCCCAATTCTTGGAGAGATTACTCTCAATGTGGCCCAATTCTTGGAGAGATTACTCTCAAAATGACCCGATTCTTGGAGAACATTTCATCTATTTAGACCTTTGTACCCATTCTAATATTCTTGATTCGGACTTTGATGACCCCTCTTTTCTTTTTCTTTTTTTAGCACGAAGAGATGGCAAATTTCAGGGACTATACCTCACCTTCCTCAAAACTTAGATATCTCATCATCGAGACTGAAGATGGCATAGAACAAACCAAGCTTTTGGTTCACACCTCACAAGTCGGCCGATATGCATCCCCATGGCCTCCTCTAAGGAACTCCCTTCATGTAGAGAACTGGACCTTGGAACACAAATCGATTTCTAATCCATTATCCAAGATGTGGTCTCTCCAAGCGCCAATCCACCGCCATGTAAATATTGCCAGCACCTTTCCAAACTTAGGAAGTCGCATAATTCAAGGCGAAGTACATTGGGAAAACACAACAACAATCGAGGGCGAGTATCGTCATATCCAAGGATATTGGGAATGGGCTGAAGACGTACTTGGTGGAAGCCAACAAACTCTGAGTACAACAAAGATTTACGATGCTGTCTATGCCTCACTTTTCACTTATGATCGAAACTCGACCATTTTTCAAGCATTTTGTGAGGCTTGGTGCCCCAAGACGAACACACTTCTTACATCACCTGGGGAGCTATCTATATCTCTTTGGGACTTACATATCCTTGGGGGTTTGCCCATTGCGGGTTCTCCGTACGAAGAAGTGGTACCTGAGATAAGATAACTCATCGGTTTGAATGAAAAACAAGTCAGATTTATTCCTCGATCTTGCGAGTATTTATTTGCCACATTTCATCATCTTAAGGAGGGTACAGGTGCTACCCAAAGGTGTCCTTCATCAAGTGGACAAGTTTTTGGTATAAAAACGCTTTAATATATAGGCCTACCCCGTTGCAAAAGGAAAAGAAATCTGCACGCCTAAAGTCAACACATAATCCTAACGGAGTTATTCCGGAGACGACGAGGTGGTCGAGTGATCAAGACACTATATTCTCTAAGCTTAGGGTAAGGTCTGACAAGAAAGATGAGACATATGTAGTGGCATTCTTATCAATTTGGCTATGTGCCTTTGTGTTCCCCAAGGTAGAAAACTCCATTCGCCCTGAGACTTTCAAGATGACAAGCATGATGGCAGGCGGGCGACATATTAGCCTTGCAGTCCTAGTTTTAGCGAGTATTTATCATGGTTTGAATAAGATTTTGCGTTCTTCCCAACTCGATCAGGTCAAAGTTTCTTTTCCCATTCATTATGTTTATGGCTGGCTTGCACATTACTTCAAAACCCACTATCCACTTGCTAAGGGTCCGTCTGTCCCTTTGATGGTGGCATACTCAGGAGAAGGGGCTGCAAGGTACTTTGACGAGAAGGATGGAAGAAAACGCATCCACAATGGGGAGGATATAGTTTGGGCACCAACAATGTTAACCAATTCCCGTCCTTATTATTACGTGGATAACGATGCCCCTCAAGAGTTGGAATCAAATTACTTCATGAGCTTACGTTTTAATTACCTTCCTTTGAGGTATGGTAACTCATTCATCATCGAGCCATATAGCTCGCATCGGTTTGGTCGTCAATTTGGATTTTACTAGAACGTCCCCGGCTTTTTGGAGAACAATATCCGCAACGCCTCTCTAGATGAAGGAATCAGATTTTGGAGGATTTGCACACTGTATCGATCTATGTCACGTGTGTGAGCACGTGATTTTTGCTTCACGAAAGCTACTCCAAAAGAAATCGGAAAAGAAATAAAACAAGTTACCTTCGGGTACAATTTTGAGGATTTATGTGACATTTTGATAATTGTTCTGTCCGTAAATGCTCACCTCGCTATAGTTAGAAAATACAAAAAAATATATGTTGCATGAATTTAGGAATAATTGGTACATTTAGGAACGAGTTGATTATAATTTGGTTATTTAAAAGCGAAAATCACAAAAATATGCATTTTGTTGTCATCGTAATTTTACTAAAATGTTTTAATTCATGTGATATTTGTTGTGGGGTATTAATTAATATTTTTGTGTGTTTAATTTTGGTTTCTAGGAATTTTGTCTAGTTGTAAAGAAGGAAAATACCGGATTTGGGCCAAAATTTAAAAATCAGGCCCAAACCAACTTGCAACGACCCAGTCCAAACAGGTCTTCTTAGAGACGCCCTAAACGACGCCGTATTGGCATCACCCTTTTGAGCCGTTGATTGATTCAGAGGAACGACCCAGATCAGGCCAATCACTTACCCAAACGACGCCGTATAGGGCCGTCTAATCTCAACCGTTAACCCAATCCCATCCAACGGCCTCAGGCCATTCCCATATGCCCGACCCGTTCAACCCCGGACCAGCCCAACCTCCTTTTAGGTGGAACGACACCGTTCCTCATTAAGTGAAAGATCCTGGCCCTCGATCTCACTTCATCCAACGGCCAGGATCTAACCACCCACTACGTATATAAACTCAAACCCTTACCCCACGCCCCCATCTGAACACCCGCCTTCATCGTCCCAAACCCAAACCCAAACCCAAACCCAGGCCTCCCAAACCCTAGCCGTCCCTGTGCACTCTCACCGTGAACCCGACGGCAACGACGCCGGTGACCACCAAAGTAACACCCCTGATGCACCTCACCACCCTGAACACGGATCTGTTACCCCCTTGCCTCGAATCATTCCCCATCACCTCGAATCTTCGTTTGAAGGTTCGAGCAAAACCCCGATCTACACCAACCCACCCCAGATTCACACCAGCCATTACCCTAGCCTCACTCGTGACCAAACCAAGCTTGGTTTGGTCCGAATCTACCCACAAATCCCAAAACCCCAAATCTGACTGTTCGAACCCTAGAACACAAGAATTTTTGGAATCCGGTTAGATTAAACGGAAGGTTGGGGTCTAATAAACCTTAATCGAAGTGTTCTCGGTCGAGAACACCTCGATTAAGATCTGTTCGACCTCAAAAGGGAAAATCCAGCTCGGGCCTGGGTCGTCTGTGTTTAAGCTTTTCAGAGTAAGTTCACTTTTCCTTTTCTGTTGTTTGTTTTAGTTTATCGGCATGGTTAATTAGTTTGTTTGTTTATTTCTGGGATTTTCTGTCAGTTGTTCTCCATCTCCGTAAGACCTTTTATTCGGTCGATTGTTATTCTGTTTATGGTTGAATACGTATAGTGATATACATATTTCAATTTGATTAATATCGTCGAATCGATAATGCATGTAGTCTCCCTGTGTCGTGCAAAATTGTCAAAGACAGTTGATGCCCTATTTGTGTTGTTTGTTTGATCGACTGTTTGTTCTATGTTATAATTAGTATAGTCGATTAGATAAATGTCGTCGACTAGTTTTATAGGACTGAATGTTCAAATATTCTGATATGTATAGCTTCATATGATGGATCGAATCATTATCTTTTATCGGATTGTTTGATATTATCTGTGAATGGTTTGTAACTGCAATGCAATAACTAGAACTCAGTTTAGGGCAGCTTTGAATTTGAACTTTCAGAAGTTCAAAATGTCCTACTGTTGCAGTAGGGTAATACAATAATAATCAGGGTTTAACAGGGTTAGTTTGGGGGTTTGAAAAGATCAGAAATGTTTAGTTTAAGTTGGGCTGACAATAGGGTACTGAAATAGGATTAAACTAATGCAATAGTGGGTAACAAGATTAAATGGCATGGGGGAGGTTGATTAAAATAAGTTAAACACCCATAACTTTGATTAAAAAAGGAGAAAAGCATGCGGTATGGGGAGTCTATCAGGAATATCATGGGCATTTTGATTAGTTTAAGGGGTATGGGCAGAGTGGGGAGGCAGCCTGGGGGGCTTGCCATTTCTGGCCTATAAACAGGCTCATTGAGGACAGTTTTAAGGGGGGGAATTTTTCGAGAGGATATTTTGGAGAGGATTAATTCTGGAAGGAAAGGGAAAAATTGGTTTAAGGCTGGACAGTTAAGTTTAGAGGCTGGACAGTTTTAAGTAAGAGAGAAAAGAAAAGCAAAAACAAAAAAGGTCTTCCAACCTTTAGAGGATAGTTTGTTTCAGAGTAATAAAGAGTTAAGAGTGTGTTGGTTTTGTCGACCATAACAATCAGAAGCTACTGCTTTTCTGCATCTGTTTCCTTCTCTGTTAACCTGTATTTGTTTTGATGCTGCTGGGCTGCAAATACTTGATTGAACACTATTTCAGCTGAGTTGTTTTGGGTTTTCTGTTGGTCTGATAGTTCACTGGTCTTCTGCTTGGTTTAAATTTGTTGTTGTTTCCTCCTACTGGTTATTATTGGATTTTCTTGCTGGGTTTGTATTGGTTTTGAACATCTGCCGGCTGGGTTGTTTGCTGCTGAGTGCTGCTTCTCTTGTTGCTACTGTTGCTGTGTATGCTACTGCTTCCACTGATCATTCCTTTCTTCTTTTGCTTTTCTCAATACCAGGTACACCACTGATACACTGTCAATGTAAGCTGAAAGTTGAAACATGAATACAAAAAAGGAAGAGTTGAAGTTGTTTTTTTTTGAATCATACATAGTCTGTATATTGAACATTAAGTTGTGTATAATAGTTCACATCTTCTATTAGGATAATGAAGGTAGCCATCATGTATAACTGAACGTCATGTATGGCAACTTAATATCATACTGTGTATGTATGCTGGTAGATAAAAAGGGTGATAGTGTAGTAAGCAATATCTTGAATTTTAGCTATGTTTATGGTTAGCATATCTTCTAGCGCATGTTAAGTGCTGAACTATCCATTGCTAGTTAATCTAACTTCATTTAGTAGGCTGCCTCATTATAAATTGCAACAATACCGTTAGAATGAAATAACACCGGTTCCCATTTCAGCCTTATAAATGTTGGGCCTGAGTCAAATGAATTAACAGGCCCTTATCGGAAAGGGAATGGCCCAGGTCCAGTCCATACAGTGTACGCTGGGCCTGGGCCCATAACTGCCAAACGGACTGCTCGTATCACGTCTCTCTTTCAACAAATCACGTTCGAAACTTAACTATAATAACTCATAGGTATGTAAATAAAGTAGGACTTTTTCATTTATTTTAGATGCAAACAAAATAGAAAACATAGCCACTATAGGACGACCTTTTAAATAAAAATGAGACGAGCCTCGCCAAATAAAACGCACAGATTGCGGGGCCCTCACAAAAAATGTATGTGTTAATTACTTAGAATTTGGGAGGGACTGTTTAGTGAATTTCACTGCCTTCCCCAAAGATAATAACGCGTTAGCCTCTTTAGACGCGATTTAATTAAATTACTTTCTTAAACTCGGGTGCACATTTATGTGACCCAAATCCAAATCTCAGGGGAGTCGAAATGTGTCTCTAATCACGGGTACATTGATTGTGACGTGGTTCGAGATGCGTGTCCACGACGTTGCAAATTCCTTTTAAAAAATAAGAATGAGATGAGCTTCGCCGAATAAAAATACAAAATTGTGGGGCCCTCAGTAAATATTTACTTTAAAATTGCTTAGACTTCGGGATAGACCGTTTAGCAAAATTCCACGGCCCTACCCAAAGTAAATGATACACTAGTCACTTTAGGCGCGCCTTTAATAATTTAATTTTCTTAAACTCGGGTGCACATTTATGTGACCCAAATCCAAATCTCAACGGAGTCAAAGTGTGTCGACGACCACGGGTACATTGATTGTGACGCGGTTCGAGATACATTTTCACAACGTTGCAATTCCCTGTAAGATAATAATAATAATAATGAAAGCGGTTAAGAGTTAAAATATGCACATAAGTTCATATTTATATACAATCAGATAATCAAGCCGAATATGATAGTTGAGCGACCGTGCTAGAACCACGGAACTCGGGAATGCCTAACACCTTCTCCCGGGTTAACAGAATTCCTTATCCGGATTTTTGGTTCGCGGACTGTAATACATAGTCATTCTTTTCCTCGATTCGGGATTAAATTGGTGACTTGGGACACCCTAAATCTCCCAAGTGGCGACTCTGAAATAAACGAACAAATCCCGTTTCGATTGTCCTTTAATTGGAAAAACTCCTTCACCCCTCGCGGGGGCGGAAAAAGGAGGTGTGACAACGTGCAGTCTGCTGGGGACTAGACCCAGAACCACTGGTTCAGGGTTAGAAATCGAGCTTAGAATAAATTGTTATGTTCAGCTTTATCTGATATTTTTATGAGATATGTGCTTCATGTGCAAAATAATGTGTGTTACCGCTTTGATATTATTTGACTGTATATATAAACTGCGTCGAAACCCTTCTCTTCTTACCTCCGGGGAGAAGCTCGCTGGTCGAGACTCCCTATTCTGTTAGTGTCATACCTTGAAATAAGAAAGAGACCGGACAAGTTACAAAGTCGGACGATCCCGCGGGTCCCCGGTACGTAGCCCCCTCCTTGACTTGAGTTGTCCGCTCGGGTAAGCCAGATCTAGAACAAAGCCCAGTTTGAAACATAGTAAAATATGACTTCATGCCGGATCCCTAGTAGGAAAACGCTTATTTGCATCACGTTGCATCTGACTTAGGGGGCTCAACACAGGGGTTGGGCCCGTCTAGGAATAGCAACCTGGAACAAAAAGACCATCTTGTTGCATCTTGTCTGTTGGCGCATTTAATTTGCTTCGAACTTGCATGTTGACCGGTGGGTGATAAAGAGAATTTTGAAAAATTAAGAGTTGCTCATTTGAGAAAAACCAATGTCCAAATAATTTTGATTTTTGAGGAAAGAGAATTGGATTCGTGATTTAGCTAATTTTCTTACCCGAACTACGTCGGTTTGATTCTCACCGGATGTGGGATACGTAGGCAACCCTTATCGGGTCCAACTTCCTATTTTTGCAAATAATATATATATATATATATATACATATATTGCTTCTTTCATAAAAGAGTCGGGTGATGCCATTTTGCGAAAAATAGCCGAATGTTCCCGAAAGGGACGCCGGAAGGCTGTCTTTGCACAAACGGCCGCCTTTGGCCATTTTTCTTACCTTTTGGCCGGTTAAAATCCCACTGCCTTAAAATCTTCACCCCTGAAGAGCTGAAAGGCCGTATTGGGAAAATCAATCTTGCTTTTCTCAAAAATTAAGGAAAACGGGAAAAATGGTTTTGGAGTCAAAATAAAGATTTTTGCTTTCGTCTAAATCACCTTAATAAATGTGCAGAATGAGCACGAGTAAGAGTTCATCTGGGGCCATTATAAACAGAGTCCCTTTGGGCTTACGCATGTGGTGGAACGACTTGGAAGAATCAGGGCGAGATACAGTCAAAATATACTTAGGAAATTTGGTTGGATTGCTGGACATCGATCCGCGAGGGGACATTATAAGGGCTTTAATTTCATTTTGGGACTCGACACACAATATATTTCATTTCTTGGACTTTGAGCTCACCCCAACGCTAGAGAAGTTGGCAGGGTACATCGGATGTCCTAAAATCCCTATGAGAGAACAGTATCTCATTGCACCAAGGACCGTGACCATACACAGGTTCCTAGACACCGTAAAGATCCGCAGAACGGTACACAACCCAGAGTTGTCAGAAGGGTTTTGTAGTTTGGCATTTCTGTACGACAGGTACGATCATCTTGGAGGTTTCAACAATCCTGAGAGTAAGATCTGCAGTAGGGAAAGCCGGCTGAAATGGGAAAGACATAGGTGTATTGCTTTTATGATAGCCTTTCTGGGTTTTCTGGTGTTCCCTAGAAAGGATGGGAAAATTAACATACAAATCGTTGGGGGTCGTCAGCACTTTGCTCAATCAAGACAACAACACTCTGGCACCGATGATAATAGCAGACATTTTCCGTGCACTCACTGTTTGCAAAACCGGAGGAGGTTTCTTTGAGGGATGCAATATACTACTGCAAATGTGGATGATAGAGCATCTATGTCATTGCCCTCAGTTTCTGAAATATGGGTCATCACGAAAGACTTGTATAGAAGAGTTTTCCACCAGGGTCGACGGGTTCAGCTTGCCAGAAGGGGTCGCCGAATGGGTCACTCTGCTGCGCTCCGTTTCAGCAAACCAGATAGAATGGGCATTTGGGTGGCTACCCATAGATGAGGTCATACACATGTCAGCCGTCGAGTCTCATTTGTTGTTGATGGGTCTCCAAAGTATCCAGCCTTATGCGCCAAACAGAGTATTGAGGCAGTTGGGGTGATGTCAAATAATCCCGAAGGAAGAGGATCTCAGTAGCCAGGTGGTCGAAATCGGGCCTGGTGGGCAGTTCCCTGAAGCAGTCGTTCGGAGAATTTGGAATGAATGTCAAACCCTAAAAGTCGATACTTGTGTACAAGATCGGGCCAAGGGAGAAGTGTCGCCAAAATACCTCACGTGGTACAGAAGAGAGCTTGAGCATCAGATTCTAGCTAAGAGAGCTCATGTCCAAGACTTTGCAGAATCGTCGCATGCACAGTGGGGCTGGTTAAGGAGGGAGGAAGGCTACCCGGCTGAAATCGGGAAGCTAAAGCAACAAGTTGAAAGGCTTATATTTGAGAACAACGTGCAAGTCGCCTCTGAGCGGGTTGAAAAGAACAAATTAGCCAAAGAAAACCAAACACTGAAAGCCCGCATTTGCCAAGTCAATAAGAGTAACAGCGACCGGCAGAAACATCGCTCCGACGAAAGATTGATAGCAGAGTTGAGAGATCAAGTCAGCAAAAGACGAGAAGAATTAGAGAGATCGGAAGCTTGCATAGCAAGAATAAAGGTCAGATGAGCAAAAGGTACAATGGCCCGGAGAAAGCATCTACAACAAGTCATAAGGGATTCTGAAATGAGCATCAGGATATTAAGGAAAACGAACTCCACTCTTCAGGAGCGGATCTTCAAACAAGCACGAGATGCCCAAGCTGACAGAAGGCGCTGTTACGATGCGATGACCAGAATGGAAAGACAAATAGAGAAGTTCCAGGATCGACTCGCCGACAATGCTCAAGCACTGGGATTAAAAAACCGACGAATAGAGCAATTGTTCGTTGAGAGGGACAACATTCGAGGAAGGATTGATGAGATTGGGCACTACATCTACATGAGATGCCTAGCATGTGAGGAAATACCTCGGGATACCCTCCTTGCTTTCATCATGGGCTACGTCCACCAGATCATGAATGAGTTGAAGAGCTTGCAGAGAGGCCTTACACCAAAGTCTGCGGAAAGGCCGAACGATGCCTCGCGAGCCCCTAAGTTGGAATTTTAATGTATCCCTAGTTCGAGTCTTATTTGTTGGCTTTATTGTCTTCCCATATGTTGTTTTCTTTTTCTTTTCACCGAGTCAGGTTAAGAACTTTGGAATCTGTACTATTGCTGTTTTTTTGTTTAAGATAAGTAATTTGTAATAGCAAATTTTGGTGATGAATTGAACGATTCCAAAAGAATTTTTGTGTCTTTACTTTGGGGCAGAACTACGCCCGGTCTGATTCACGCGGGGACGTGATACGTAGGCAATCCACATAAGATTCGACCTCCATTAAAAAGAAAGGAAAAGAAAAAAAAAGAGAAAGAAAGAAAAGAGAAAAGAAAAAAAAATGGAAAGAAATACAGGGGTTCCCAAAGTACTTTAAAGGGGCAAATAAGCGAGCCGGGATGACGCATGTGTTTGAAGCAAAGCATGCTAGAAATGGTTTACTGACTAGGAGCATTGCATCCCTAATGTGCTATTATCAAATCAGTTAAACTCTAACGCTAACAAGTTTGTTGTTTTCCACAAATACCAGACAGTTAGTTGTTACAGCATTCTGGCAACACACCCTTATCAAACCAGATCCAAAGGACCGGTAACAACGAGCATGACTACTTCAGAAAATAGTACCGAGGAAGAAAGGCCGGTAAGCCAGTTGTTGAAAGAAGCGATGGAGAAGATAGAAAGGATGGGACTAGAGATGAATGCAATGCAGTTAGCTTTGGCCAAAGCACAAAAGAGCCCTGAACCACTAGGGCATATGCCGGAATATCCTCACTCCGGCCCTTCAACAAGCCTCCCGAATCACCGCTATCATCAGGAGAGAAGCCCCCATATTCCCAAGCTCCACCACCACATCAACCTCTCCCGACACCAAATGTTCCTACTTTTATGGGACCCACATAAGCCACCCTACAAAGATCAACCAGCGAGCCGTTGTTTTAGGCTCACGATACACAATACTATCCCCTTGAACCCACATTCAATGCACCAGAACCCCATACCTACAATCCGCACTTGGAGGTACCGGCGGAGATTGAAAAGCCGGTTAAGGTCCCAGAGCAAGATGAGGTAATGAGGAAGTTCAAAAGCCTGGAGCAATCCTTCAGGAACCTGCATGGATTGGGCAACCAGGTCAGCGTGGCCTACAAGGATCTATGCCCTTTCCCGGACGTCCAACTCCCGGCTGGGTTCAAGATGCCCAAGTTTGATTTGTATGAAGGGCACGGTGATCCCATGGCACATTTGCGGGGTTTTTGTAGAAAAATAAGAGGGGCAGGCGGCAAAGATGAGCTGCTGATAGCTTATTTCGGTCAAAGTTTGAGTGGATCGGCATTGGAATGGTATACCAGGCAGGATTCCAACAGATGGTACACTTGGGATGATCTAGCGCAGTCTTTCGCGGGTCACTTTCAATACAATCTCGAGATAGTCCCTGACCGTCTCACATTACTGAGGACCGAAAAGAAGCCTGGGGAAAGCTTTTGTGAGTTTGGTTTCCGCTGGAGAGAACAGGCAGCCAGAGTTGATCCTCCCATGAGAGAGGGAGAAATGGTGGACTACTTCTTGCAAACACTGGATCCAACTTACTTTGGTCACTTGGTGACGGCGGTTGGAAAATCTTTCAATGAAGTAGTAAAGATAGGGGTCATGATAGAGGAGGGTCTGAGGTCTGACAAAATCCTGAATTACTCAGCGCTCAAGGCAACGACCTAGGCTATTCAGAGCAGCACGGGAGGTGCGCTGGGAAGGAGGAAGAAAGAAGAAATCGCCACGGTTGAGGCAGGCAGTTGGTCTAGGTCCGGCAAACCATACTACAACCAACCCAGACCCCACAGGCCAAGTTATCCATACAGCTCGCCACAACACTACTATCCACCTCAAGAACCACACGTCTCTGTGCACCAAGCCCAAACATACACTCAACATCCGGTTGGCCCGCAATGGCGCGCGCCGGCTCCCCAAAACACATATGCACCACCACAAAACACCTACTCACCACCACAAAACACCTATCCTCCACCAAGGGCATACAGAAACCCTCCAGTGGCAGGCTTTCGGGGAAATCAAGCTGCTAGAAATGATAGGCTATAGAGACATAGAGCTTTTACTGAGTTGGGAGAAACCTACACCGCCTTGTTCCACAAATTGAGGCAATTAGGTTTGGTTAGTCCTGTCGAGACTAGAGGACCAAATCCTCCACCCCAAAATTTGGACCGATCAATAAGCTGTGAGTACTGCTCAGGAATGCTGGGGCATGATACCGAAAAGTGTTGGAAGTTAAGGCATGCAATACAAGATCTTATTGATGCCAATAAGATCGAAGTCCAGACGCCGGAGGCACCCAACATCAACCAAAACCCATTGCCAGTACACCACGAAGCTCACATGATCGAGCTGGTATACGAGGGAGGAGAGCCAAAGAAACCCTCATAGATAGTGATGACAATCCAAGCCGCTCCAAAAGAAGAATCGACCGGTGTAAGACCAGGGGTACAGTTGCAGGGGGAAGGTGTCAAGCCAGTAGTGATATTGGGAAAGAGTCCGTCCACCGCAACAAAGAAACCAGAGCCAGCCAAATTAGTAATATCAGGGACACCAACCACACCCGCAGTTGTGTTGAAAGGGGTATACAGGGAACTGGTCACCATAAAGCCGGTAGTCCAATTGCCAATGATTGATAGCAAGGTCGTGCCTTGGAAGTATGAGAAGGCAGTGGTGATGTATAGGGGAAAACAAGTGGAGGAGGATAGTTGTGAGGCGCAGGGACTGACTCGATCAGGACAGTGTTTTGCTCCAGTGGAGTTGAGAAGACCCAACCCAGCTGCAACAAAGAAACCTGTGTCAGAAGAAGAAGCTGAGGAATTCTTGAAGAAGATGAAAGTGCAGGATTACTCCGTGGTCGAACAGTTGAAAAAAACACCGGCCCAGATCTTGCTGTTATCATTACTGATCCATTCAGATGAACATCGTCGGGCCCTGATGAAGATACTGAATGAAGCTCATGTGCCCAACGAGATTTCTGTAAACCACCTTGAAACGATTGCCAATAAAAATTTTGAGGTGAACAGGGTAACATTCTTAGATGATGACCTGCCAGTGGAGGGCACAGAACATAATAGAGCTCTCTACTTAACTGTCAAATGTGAAGATTCGGCAGTTACTCGGGCATTGGTGGATAACGGCTCAAGTGCCAATATTTGTCCATTGTCCAACCTGAGCCAGTTAAAGATCGACCACGGAAGAATCCACAAGAACAACATTTGCGTCCGAGGGTTTGACAAAAGTGGGACAGCCACCGTGGGGGATATTATACTTGAGCTGACCATCGGTCCAGTACAGTTTACCATGGAGTTCCAAGTATTAGATGCCGCGGTATCTTATAACCTTTTGTTGGGACGACCATGGATCTACGCGGCTAAAGTAGTGCCATCCACTTTGCATCAAATGGTCAAGTTCGAGTGGGATAGACAAGAGGTCATGCTGTACGGTGAGGACACTACATGCACCAAGGGAGGCGCCATTGTGCCCTTCATAGAGACCAATGATGATGAAGGTCCCTGGGTTTACTAGATTTTCGACGCAGTATCGGCAAACAAGATTCCCGAGGGTGAGATCATTCAGCACCCTAGGGTAGCTTCCGCAACGGTCATGATGGTTTCAGAAATGCTGGGTAATGGGTTTGTGCCGGGAAAAGGCCTGGGGGCTGAGCTTCAGGGGATTGTCCAACCTGTCACCTTGCCCAAGAATTTGGAGACCTTTGGACTGGGGTTCAAACCGACTGCGGCAGATGTAAAGCGAGCGCGGAAAATGAAGAAGAGTGTTTGGTTTCTTCCCAAACCAATACCGCGTCTCTCAAGATCCTTTATTAGAGCAAGTGTCAAGGGGTCACCAGTCCCAAAAATCCTCGGACCATTGATTGGGATGGACGGGGATTTGAATCAGAGTTTTGAAAGGCTGTTCGCTGATGTCAATATGGTAGAAGTTTGAAAGGGTTCCAGCAGAGCAGACATACAGTTTGTGGGGCCTGGGGCCAAAACTAACAATTGGACGGTTACTCCTCTTCCTATCCGGGGGAGTCCTAGTAGTAGGCTTTGATTTTTGCTTTCTTGTTTGGGATTATTCCAGGGTGTAATCCAAATTTCATTTTATTTTGTAAAAGTGTGAACCCTGTTATCCCGCAATTTTAATAAAATTCTCTTCTCTTGTCTCATTTTAATTTTGTTTTGTTCTTTTTCTTTCTGAACAGTTCTCTTTTTACTGGTTCTAATGACATGGCATGCACAGTGGATATTCGACCTAGTCTAATAAATCAATCCGACTCCGATTTAATGATACAAGAGGTCGATTGTGACGATGAGTCTGAATATGACAAGGATGAAGCCTTCGAAGAAATAAACCGAGAACTGTGCCAATTTGAAGAGAAACCCAAGCCTAATCTGAATGACACTGAGGCTATGAATCTAGGGGACGCAGATCATGTCAGAGAAACCAAAATCAGCATCCACATTGAGCCAAATATCAAGGAAGAATTAATCAAAACCCTCATGGAGTTCAAAGATGTTTTTGCATGGTCATATGATGATATGTCGGGATTAAGCACCAATATAGTGGTTCACAAATTGCCCACTGACCCAGCATATCCTCCGGTCAAGCAAAAGCTGAGGAAATTTAAAACAGAGATGAGTGTGAAGATCAAAGAAGAGGTGATTAAGCAGCTGCAGGCAAAGGTCATTCGGGTCACTCGATATCCCGATTGGTTGGGCAATGTGGTACCAGTGCCTAAGAAGGATGGGAAAATCAGGGTATGCGTCGACTACCGCAATCTCAACAAAGCAAGTCCTAAGGATAATTTTCCATTGCCCAACATCCATATCCTGATCGATAATTGCGTTGGGCGCGAGATCGGATCCTTTGTGGACTGCTATGTAGGATATCATCAGATCTTAATGGACGAAGAAGATGCGGAAAAGACAGCTTTCATTACACCATGGGGAACTTACTGCTACCGGGTAATGCCATTCGGACTGAAGAATGCTGGGGCAACGTACATGCGAGCAATGACTACCGTGTTTCACGACATGATACATAAAGAAATTGAAGTGTACGTAGATGATGTGATCATAAAGTCTTGGCGTCAGGAAGACCATGTAGCAGACCTAAGGAGATTTTTTCAAAGACTTCGAAGGTATGATATTAAGCTCAATCCGGCCAAATGCGCCTTTGGGGTTCCATCAGGAAAGCTGTTAGGATTCATCGTCAGTCGACGGGGTATTGAATTGGATCCATCCAAGAAAAAATCCATCCAAGATTTACCACCGCCAAAGAACAAAACAGAGGTAATGAGTCTGTTGGGGAGACTAAATTACATCAGCAGGTTCATCGCTCAACTCACGGCGACTTGAGAACCCATATTTCGGCTGCTAAAGAAAGACGCTGTGGTAGACTGGACGGCGGAGTGTCAAGAGGCTTTCGACCAAATTAAAGGGTATCTGTCCAATCCACCTGTGTTGGTTCCACCTGAGCTAGGGAGGCCTTTAATTCTTTATCTGACGATCCTGGAGAATTCGTTTGGTTGCGTGCTGGGGCAACACGACGTTACAGGAAGGAAGGAGCAGACCATTTATTATCTTAGCAAGAAGTTCACAATGTATGAGGTCAAGTACACTCAACTCGAGAGGACATGTTGCGCCCTAACTTGGGTGGCTCAGAAGTTGAAGCACTACTTGTCTTCGTATACTACTTATCTCATCTCCCCTTTGGACCCATTAAAGTATATTTTCCAGAAACCTATGCCTACAGGGAGGTTAGCAAAATGGAAAATTTTGCTCACAGAGTTTGATATCGTCTACGTGACGAGGACGGCCATGAAAGCCCAAGCGCTGGCCGATCACTTGGCTGAGAATCCCGTTGATGAAGAATACGAGCCGTTGAGGACATATTTCCCAGACGAGGAAGTAATGCACACAGGTGAGCTGGAATTACCCGAGGAACCAAGCTGGAAGCTTTTCTTTGATGGAGCCGCAAACGCGAAAGGGGTTGGAATAGGAGCCGTACTCATTTCTGAAACAGGACGTCACTACTCTGTTACAGCTCAGCTACGCTTCTATTGTACCAACAACATGGCCGAGTATGAAGCATGCATTTTGGGTCTGCGACTAGCTGCAGACATGGATGTCCAGGACGTTTTGGTCTTGGGAGACTCGGACCTCCTGGTGCATCAGATTCAGGGTGAGTGGGAAACACAGGATTTGAAACTCATACCATATCGACAATGTTTGCACGATCTGAGCAAGCGATTTCGATCAGTGAAATTCAGACATATCCCGAGAGTTCATAATGAGGTTGCCGATGCATTGGCCACATTAGCATCAATGTTGCACCACCCCGACAAAATGTATGTTGACCCCTTGCACATCCAGGTTCGTGATCAACATGCTTATTGCAGCGTGGTAGAAGAGGAAGTGGATGGCGAGCCATGGTTTCATGACATAAAGGAGTACCTCAAGAGCGGGATATATCCAGAGCAGGCCACTGGGGACCAAAAAAGAGCCCTTCGGCGTTTGACAAATGGTTTCTTCCTCAGTGGAGGAGTGTTGTACAGAAGAACCCCAGACTTGGGATTGCTAAGATGTATAGACGCCGGTCAAGCCTCGACAGTTATGGCAGAGGTGCATGCTGGAGTTTGTAGGCCACATATGAGCGGATATGTATTGGCAAAGAAGATTCTTCGAGCAGGGTACTATTGGCTCACTATGGAGCATGACTGTATCACTTTCGTGAGGAAATGCCATCAGTGTCAGATACATGGAGATCTGATTCATTCTCCGCCGACAGAATTGCATACAATGTCCGCACCATGGCCATTTGTCGCATGAGGCATGGATGTCATTGGGCCTATTGAGCCGGCAGCAGCCAACGACCATAGGTTCATTTTGGTGACCATCGACTACTTCACCAAGTGGGTTGAAGCTAAAACTTTCAAGTCGGTAACCTAGAAGGCAGTGGTGGATTTTGTTCACTCCCATATCATCTGCAGATTTGGGGTCCCAAAAGTGATCATCACGGATAATGGTGCAAATCTTAACGGCAATTTGATGAGAGAGGTATGCCAACAGTTTAAGATTACACACCACAATTCCACCCCATATCGTCCCAAGGCGAATGGAGCGGTCGAAGCAGCCAATAAGAACATCAAGAAGATACTACGGAAGATGGTGGAAGGATCTAGACAATGGCACGAGAAACTACCCTTTGCTTTGTTGGGTTATCGCACTACAGTCCGGACTTCCATAGGTGCAACTCCTTATTTGTTGGTATACGGAACTGAAGCAGTAATACCAGCGGAGGTTGAAATTCCATCCCTCCGAATTGTCGCTGAAGCCGGGATTGACGACGATGAATGGGTCAAAGCTCGACTAGAGCAGCTGAACTTAATAGATGAAAAAAGATTGGCAGCAGTGTGCCATGGTCAGTTGTATCAGAAAAGAATGGCAAGAGCATACAATAAGAAGGTGCACCCCAGAAAATTTAAAGTAGGGCAGCAAGTATTGAAACAGATCCTCCCGCATCAGATCGAAGCAAAAGGCAAGTTCGCCCCAAATTGGCAAAGGGCCTTATATCGTGACCAGAGTGTTGTCCAACGGTGCTTTGTGTCTAACAGATATCGAGGGAAGATGTGTCGACATGGCTATCAATTCTGATGCAATTAAAAGATATTATGCGTAATTTCTTTGATTATGGTAGTTATTGGTTCGTTTGTTTGTATTTGGTACTTATTGGATAATGAAATGACAGAGGTAATTCTTTCTTCTATCCAAACACTTTTAACCTTTGCTTCCCCCTTTGAGCCTTAGTTATTCTTTCATACCCCTCTTTTGGAATCACTAATGGGAAAAAGATATGAAAAAAAAAGAAATTAAAAGAAAAATGAAAACAAGATAAAGATCATAAGAAAAACAAAGGAACGTAGGAACTACGTTTGACCTGATTCCTCAAAGAGGATACGTAGGCGCCTCATGGCTCGGTCATAGTGCACTGTAGTGTGCATAGTGTGCATAATGTACGTAGTTCAACATAGTGTAAATATGAAAATTCCCCCAGCAAGAAAACTGGGGCAGGAGTTATGTTTTTAAATCTTCAAAAAAGGTTTGATTCCAAGAGTTGTAACATTTCACCCATCAAAGTCACGTTAAATATTTGACAGCCTTTCCCTTTTTAACCCACACAAAACCAACATCGATGTCCAAAAAAGACCTCCCGATCAATATCCGAAAGATGCCAAGTCAGGCCAATGGAAGCCAAGAATAATACGCTGATCTCCAACAAAGAAGAGGGTCATAAACTGGAAATGAATTGATGACCGAAAAGAATCTCTGAAAGAGAGAGTCACATCGGCAACACTCCAATCCCCCGTTGAAAGATAAAATGAGAGAGTCTTAATCGGTGAAAACCTTCGCAGGCACCATAAGGCGACGAAAGATGAGAGATATAAAACGAGAGAGTCTTATCGGTGAAAACCTTCACAGGCACCATAAGGCGACGGGAGCTGAGAGAAAAGAGAGAGTCTTATTAGTGAAAACCCCTCGAAGGGCACTATAAGACGACAAGATACATTGGCAAGAAGGATCCGCATTTGCAAAGAGGTGGGCACCTATTTATCCCCAGCAAGTAAGGTCATCAGGCAGGTTGATTGATACAAATAGACTAGGTGGGGTAATCCGTAATGCACGACATGATCATAGGGATCAGTCATACCATCCAGATAAGCTCTTTCCTTTTCTTCTTCCTCCCCCAGCATTTGTTCGGAAAGATTTTTCTCTTTTTTATCTTTTTCGTTTCTTTGTCTAAAAGACTTTTCTAGAAATTCATTTTGAGAAGGACCATTCAGAGTTTACTACCAGGGGCCAAAATGGTGCAAAGCAAAGTGCGAAGGGCACAGGCCAAAGCCAAGGCAATAGGACGGAAGGCGTTCGTTGCAAAACCAAATGACAAACTAGCTTAGAAAGATAAGGGGAACATGAAGAAAACGACGGTTGAAGGACTTGTGGACCAAGTTCCAAAAGATCCCCAGCAAGAACTGCGATAGATCACGGACCAAGGTCCAAGGTGGTCAAAACACCACGAAAAGGGAAAAGGAAGAAAAGGGAATTAATACGCAGCAAGATAACCCTAACCATCCTATCCTCAACAACGTTATCCCCAGGTGATAACATGTTATGTCCTGCAGGGCTGTGAGAAAATAAACAAGGGAGTAGTTTTGAAGTTGAAGGAGACGCCCACAGCATGTTGTAGGTCTTTTCATGTTCTAGAACGCCCACCAGTATAATGCGGGAATACATTTCTGTCTTTTCATTTCATGTCCTAGGTTTCCCACCAGTATAATGCGGGAATATTTTTCTGTGTTCATTTCATGTTCTAGGTCACCCACCAGTATAATGCGGGAATACATTTTTTCATTTCATGTTCTAGGTCGCCCACCAGTATAATGCGGGAATACTTTTCTGTTTTCATTTCATGTTCTAGGTCACCCACCAGTATAATGTGGGAATACATTTTGTCTTTTCATTTCATGTTCTAGGTCACCCACCAGTATAATGCGGGAATACTTTTCTGTGGTCATTTCATGTTGTAGGTCGCCACCAGTATAATGCGGGAATACATTTTTGTAAGTTCATTTCATGTTCTAGGTCGCCCACCAGTATAATGCGGGAATACATTTTTGTCTTTTCATTTCATGTTCTAGGTTACCCACCAGCATAATACGGGCATACATTTCATATTTTTGCATTCAGGCGCCCACCTGTATAACGAGAGGAATACTTTTGAGTCTTATACTTCAGGTCATTAAATTAGTAACCCCACCGGAAGGCAGAAGGTTACAACAGGAATCTCCAGCGGGAAACAATAAAAATCCCCAGCACCGGAAAGTAGAAGGTGGCAACAAGAGGTCCCAACACAAATTCAAGCGCATGAGTCAAAAGGAAGAAAAGCACGCGTCTTGAAAGAAGCGGCATGTGAACATTAAATTATGCCCAGCATAACAAATCTGATGAAGAGAGCCGTATCCCCAGAGGAACCGCCGAAAAGCTTAATGAAGAAAGCCATATCCCCAGTGGACCAAACAAAATGAGGAAAACTGGTATTCAGAAAAGCAAAAAGCCAGTGTCATCCCCAAGTTCTCGGAAGAAAAGCACCGGAAGAAACACAAGCCGACAAGAAAGCAAGGCAACAAGAACAAGTTGAAGATAGATGAGATCTCATGATCCGTAGTCTAGCCTAGCTTCTTATTTTCTTTTAAGCACGGTGTAACAAGGAGATCGGTAAGCAGTGGTAGTAGCATGCAACAACAGTAACATTGTAGTCCCATAGTAGTCCCAGCTACCAAAACTTCCCGAACTACATTAACCTGATTCCCCTTTAGCCAGGGATATGTAGGAAACCTTTGAAATAAAGGTTCGGTTAAATCTTTCTAAAATAAAATGCTTCACACGGGGTACTCCAACAAGGCAAAAATCGCTCGTATCCGCTCACTTTATCTTTGCACGAAAACTCTTTGAGTTTTCGGACAAAGAGGGGCAGCTGTGAGCACGTGATTATTGCTTCACGGAAGCTACTCCAAAAGAAATCGGAAAAGAAATAAAACAAGTTACCTTCAGGTACAATTTTGAGGATTTATGTGACATTTTGATAATTGTTCTGTCCGTAAATGCTCACCTCGCTATAGTTAGAAAATACAAAAAAATATATGTTGCATGCATTTAGGAATAATTGGTACATTTAGGAACGAGTTGATTATAATTTGGTTATTTAAAAGCGAAAATCACAAAAATATGCATTTTGTTGTCATCGTAATTTTACTAAAATGTTTTAATTCGTGTGATATTTGTTGTGGGGTATTAATTAATATTTTTGTGTGTTTAATTTTGGTTTCTAGGAATTTTGTCTAGTTGTAAAGAAGGAAAATACCGGATTTGGGCCAAAATTAAAAAATCAGGCCCAAACCAACTTGCAACGACCCAGTCCAAACCAGGTCTTCTTAGAGACGCCCCAAACGACGCCGTATTGGCATCACCCTTTTGAGCCGTTGATTGATTCAGAGGAACGGCCCAGATCAGGCCAATCACTTACCCAAACGACGCCGTATAGGGCCGTCTAATCTCAACCGTTAACCCAATCCCATCCAACGGCCTCAGGCCATTCCCATATGCCCGACCCGTTCAACCCCGGACCAGCCCAACCTCCTTTTAGGTGGAACGACACCGTTCCTCATTAAGTGAAAGATCCTGGCCCTCGATCTCACTTCATCCAACGACCAGGATCTAACCACCCACTACGTATATAAACTCAAACCCTTACCCCACGCCCCCATCCGAACACCCCCCTTCATCGTCCCAAACCCAAACCCAAACCCAGGCTTCCCAAACCCTAGCCGCCCCTGTGCACTCTCACCGCGAACCCGGCGGCAACGACGCCGGTGACCACCAAAGTAACACCCCTGATGCACCTCACCACCCTGAACACGGATCTGTTACCCCCTTGCCTCGAATCATTCCCCATCACTCGAATCTTCGTTTGAAGGTTCGAGCAAAACCCCGATCTACACCAACCCACCCCAGATTCACACCAGCCATTACCCTAACCTCACTCGTGACCAAACCAAGCTTGGTTTGGTCCGAATCTACCCACAAATCCCAAAACCCCAAATCTGACTGTTCGAACCCTAGAACACAAGAATTTTTGGAATCCGGTTAGATTAAATGGAAGGTTGGGGTCTAATAAACCTTAATCGAAGTGTTCTCGGTCGAGAACACCTCGATTAAGATCTGTTCGACCTCAAAAGGGCAAATCCAGCTCGGGCCTGAGTCGTCTGTGTTTAAGCTTTTCAGAGTAAGTTCACTTTTCCTTTTATGTTGTTTGTTTTAGTTTATTTTAGTTTATCGGCATGGTTAATTAGTTTGTTTGTTTATTTCTGGGATTTTCTGTCAGTTGTTCTCCATCTCCGTAAGACCTTTTATTCGGTCGATTGCTATTCTGTTTATGGTTGAATACGTATAGTGATATACATATTTCAATTTGATTAATATCGTCGAATCGATAATGCCTGTAGTCTCCCCGTGTCGTGCAAAATTGTCAAAGACAGTTGATGCCCTATTTGTGTTGTTTGTTTGATCGACTGATTGTTCTATGTTATAATTAGTATAGTCGATTAGATAAATGTCGTCGACTAGTTTTATAGGACTGAATGTTCAAATATTCTGATTCGTATAGCTTCATATGATGGATCGAATCATTATCTTTTATCGTATTGTTTGATATTATCTGTGAATGGTTTGTAACTGGAATGCAATAACTAGAACTCAGTTTAGGGCAGCTTTGAATTTGAACTTTCAGAAGTTCAAAATGTCCTACTGCTGCAGTGGGGTAATACAGTAATAATCAGGGTTTAACAGGGTTAGTTTGGGGGTTTGAAAAGATCAGAAATGTTTAGTTTAAGTTGGGCTGACAATAGGGTACTGAAATAGGATTAAACTAATGCAATAGTGGGGAACAAGATTAAATGGCATGGGGGAGGTTGATTAAAATAAGTTAAACACCCATAACTTTGATTAAAAAAGGAGAAAAGCATGCAGTATGGGGAGTCTGTCAGGAATATCATGGGCATTTTGATTAGTTTAAGGGGTATGGGCAGAGTGGGGAGGCAGCCTGGGGGGCTTGCCATTTCTGGCCTATAAACAGGCTCATTGAGGACATTTTTAAGGGGGGGATTTTTCGAGAGGATTTTTTGGAGAGGATTAATTCTGGAAGGAAAGGGAAAAATTGGTTTAGGGAAAAATTGGTTTAAGGATGGATAGTTAAGTTTAGAGGCTGGACAGTTTTAAGTAAGAGAGAAAAGAAAAGCAAAAACAAAAAAGGTCTTCCAACCTTTAGAGGATAGTTTGTTTCAGAGTAATAAAGAGTTAAGAGTGTGTTGGTTTTGTCGACCATAACAATCAGAAGCTACTGCTTTTCTGCATCTGTTTCCTTCTCTGTTAACCTGTATTTGTTTTGATGCTGCTGGGCTGCAAATACTTGATTGAACACTATTTCAGCTGAGTTGTTTTGGGTTTTCTGTTGGTCTGATAGTTCACTGGTCTTCTGCTTGGTTTAAATCTGTTGTTGTTTCCTCCTACTGGTTATTATTGGATTTTCTTGCTGGGTTTGTATTAGTTTTGAACATCTGCCGGCTGGGTTGTTTGCTGCTGAGTGTTGCTTCTCTTGTTACTGTTGTTGTTGTGTATGCTACTGCTTCCACTGATCATTTCTTTCTTCTTTTGCTTTTCTCAATACCAGGTACACCACTGATACACTGTCAATGTAAGCTGAAAGTTGAAACATGAATACAAAAAAGGAAGAGTTGAAGTTGTTTTTTTTGAATCATACATAGTCTGTATATTGAACATTAAGTTGTGTATAATAGTTCACATCTTCTATTAGGATAATGAAGGTTGCCATCATGTATAACTGAACGTCATGTATGGCAACTTAATATCATACTGTGTATGTATGCTGGTAGATAAAAAGGGTGATAGTGTAGTAAGAAATATCTTGAATTTTAGCTATGTTTATGGTTAGCATATCTTCTAGCGCATGTTAAGTGCTGAACTATCCATTGCTAGTTAATCTCACTTCATTTAGTAGGCTGCCTCGTTATAAATTGCAACAATACCGTTAGAATGAAATAACACCGGTTCCCATTTCAGCCTTATAAATGTTGGGCCTGAGTCAAATGAATTAACAGGCCCTTATCGGAAAGGGAATGGCCCAGGTCCAGTCCATACAGTGTACACTGGGCCTGGGCCCATAACTGCCAAACGGACTGCTCGTATCACGTCCCTCTTTCAACAAATCACGTTCGAAACTTAAGTATAATAACTCATAGGTATGTAAATAAAGTAGGACTTTTTCATTTATTTTAGATGCAAACAAAATAGAAAACATAGCCACTATAGGACGACCTTTTAAATAAAAATGAGACGAGCCTCGCCAAATAAAACGCACAGATTGCGGGGCCCTCACAAAAAATGTATGTGTTAATTACTTAGAATTTGGGAGGGACTGTTTAGTGAATTTCACTGCCTTCCCCAAAGATAATAACGCGTTAGCCTCTTTAGACGCGATTTAATTAAATTACTTTCTTAAACTGGGGTGCACATTTATGTGACCCAAATCCAAATCTCAGCGGAGTCGAAATGTGTCTCTAATCACGAGTACATTGATTGTGACGTGGTTCGAGATGCGTGTCCACGACGTTGCAAATTCCTTTTAAAAAATAAGAATGAGATGAGCCTCGCCGAATAAAAATACAAAATTGCGGGGCCCTCAGTAAATATTTACTTTAAAATTGCTTAGACTTCGGGATGGACCGTTTAGCAAAATTCCACGGCCCTACCCAAAGTAAATGATACGCTAGTCACTTTAGGCGCGCCTTTAATAATTTAATTTTCTTAAACTCGGGTGCACATTTATGTGACCCAAATCCAAATCTCAACGGAGTCAAAGTGTGTCGACGACCACGGGTACATTGATTGTGACGCGGTTCGAGATACATTTTCACAACGTTGCAATTCCCTGTAAGATAATAATAATAATAATGAAAGCGGTTAAGAGTTAAAATATGCACATAAGTTCATATTTATATACAATCAGATAATCAAGCCGAATATGATAGTTGAGCGACCGTGCTAGAACCACGGAACTCGGGAATGCCTAACACCTTCTCCCGGGTTAACAGAATTCCTTATCCGGATTTTTGGTTCGCGGACTGTAATACATAGTCATTCTTTTCCTCGATTCGGGATTAAATTGGTGACTTGGGACACCCTAAATCTCCCAAGTGGCGACTCTGAAATAAACGAACAAATCCCGTTTCGATTGTCCTTTAATTGGAAAAACTCCTTCACCCCTCGCGGGGGCGGAAAAAGGAGGTGTGACAACGTGCAGTTTTTCCCCCAGCGGGAGATCCTATGGAGAAGCCTTTCTCCACTAATTATATGTCTTGGTGGGAGAAAGCGCATGGGAAGTTTCTCGAGAATAACTTACAAGCTTTGGTAGACAATGTTGGGCTAAACTCTACAACTCCTTTAGGAGGTGAAGATCAAGGTGTTGGAAAGACGCTCGTAAAAGTTAAAAAAATATCAACTCCAATCCCAAAAGTAGTTACGCAACCTAAAACAATGAAGCTTATATCCTGAAAGGCTTTGAAAGAAGTTGTGTGCACTTCAACAACTATAGAGACACACCCTCTAGTTCTTCCATTTAACACGCGTGTTCCTCAAGACACAAGCCAGAGTACCAATGAAGATCAAAATTGGAAAAGGAAACGGCCTAACCCAGTAGAGATCGTAGAGGTTCAAAGTTTTGATAGTCCCTCAAGAACGCATACAACTTGTAACAAAGAGGTAAAATACAATCGCCTCGCTCATTCCTTTTTTTAGGAGTAGCTTCACTATAAGTTACTTACTTTCTTTGCCTTTTCTTTATGCAGTTAAACACCATTGGGCATCCGATGGTATCCCCATGCGACAAGCCGCAAGTGAGTGATGAATCTATTGGAGGGCCTACGTGTAAAGTGAAGTCATCGTCAAAGGCGTCATCTCTTCCTCATGACAAATCCATAAAAAGACAAACTTCAAATGAGATAACTCGCATTTCACCAATGACAAATACGGCGGTATCTATATTTGAAGGAAAAAGCATTGTTTTCAATCGCAAGAAGGAATTCATTTTGGGACTTTGGGAGGATATTTGCAATAGGCTCTCCAAAACTCGTCCGGAATTGCTCTCTTCTTATAGGGAGCAAATCATTGAGATTTTCGAGGATATGAAGAAGACGAATATTCTGGATTTTTCTCCATTAGAAGATTTACTGAATTCTCTTTTTGAACTTGCCGCATCATATGACCAAGAGCGATCCAATATGGCTGATAAGACGAGTGAAGATGAGAAGCTAGAGCTGATTTCCAAAGCTAAAGAGCGTCTCGAATCGTTCAAACTTGAAGCAAGTGAGAAAGTCAAGAAAATTTCCTCTAGTGAAAAGAAATTGAAGAGAGTCGTGAAGAAGTTGCAGATATTACAACAAGAGAGGGAGAACCTCGAAGGTGTTATAGAAGCGACTCAAAAGGAGGTTGAAGAGATTCAGAAAAAAAATTCAACTGCCGAGACTGAGGTCTCTTCATATGACAACATAAATTTGTTGACTGTTGATGATTCGGCCAATTTGGAGGAGAAGAAGAACTTGGAGACTAGCTGTCAAGAACTGATCAACTACAAATTTTGTTTAGATTAGGCTGTTAGCATTATCTACCCTTTTATTTTTTTATATTAGGTTGACCTAGTGGATATTTATTTCATCTTAGATAAGATTGTTTCTCGTTTGCTTTACATTACCCGACATTTATCTTAGTTGAATATTTTTTTACTTTACGCACTTGTAACGAAAGATTCATTTCTTGTCGTGGAAGAGTCCAAATAATGAACTATTTGATTTTTCGAAAATTAGATTTCAATATATAAAATATATCCAAAATTCAGAATCAAGCACCTTCAGAATCGCCCCAGATAATATTTTGGGACCAACTTTAGATCCCACCACGTTGAAAATTTCAAATTTGCGCAGTCTCACCAAAAAATTCATATCTCAGTGTAAAAATATTGAAATTGCAAACCGTTTAATTTCAAGATCTAGAGCATATCCAAAATTCTAAATCAAACAATTTCTGAATCATCCCAAATAATATTTTGAAACCAACTTTATATTGCACTTCGCTATCAATTCCAGATTTGCCAAGTCTCACTAAAAAAATATCTTAGTGTAGGAACGTTGAAATTATGAACTGTTTAATTTATTGAAAACTAGACTTCAAAATATAGAACATATCCAAAATTCTCAATCAAATAACTTCAGAATCATCCCAGATAATATTTTAAAATCAACTTTAGGTTCCACCACGTTGAAAAGTTCAGATTTGCGCGACTTCGCCAAAAGTTTTGTAGCTTGAAGTAGGAACGTCGAAATCATGAACCGTTTGATCTAATGGAAACTTAAATTCCAAATATATAACATATCCAAAATTCAAGATTTAATGCCTTACAGATACATTCATATAATATTTCGAAGTCAAGACTAAATTCTGATACACCGACAATTTCAGATTTGCGCGACTTCACCAAATATTTTTTTATCTTGATATGGAAGCCTTGAGATCGGAAGACGTCTTACTTTCCATAAATCGAAATTTAAGAGCCATATTCTCACAAATATCTTGGGGTTCAAATCTTACTGAATTCGAAACGTTGCGCCAAGCAATTATTTCCTTATACTTGTGTTTCATTTTGACGCCTCGCTTCTCTTCCCCTTTTTTTAGGCAGAGGGCGGACTTAGAGACTAACAAACTTGAAGGTTTGGCGAACCTGAAGACATAGAGAATCCCTGGACTTAAATGCAAATACTTTACATCCTTCTAAAATCGGCCCATTGAAGTTATCAATTTACCAAGGAGGGTTGCCCCCTTTAAATCAAATGAGATCAAAGTTCAACAGGAGAATGGCATTTCGGCTTGATTTTGCATTCCTCCATACTTAACTCGAACAACAATTGGTGCAATATGTATCTTTTGAACTTATGCGACTGAACTTAGAATGAAACTCTAAGCTGCCTACGTACCTCGGTGAAGAGGATCAAGTCATACCGTAGTTCAGACTGGGTAGATTTGCCTAGGCCGCCTCTTTCGAGATTTTCAACCTAGTGGACTTTTTTTTTACATCCTAACTTTTGCCTAGGCCGCCTCTTTCGAGACTTTCAACCTAGCGGACTTTTTTTTTGGGCCGTACACAGTTTATACTCTTGCGGGCTAGGAGTGTAGCAATATGCAGTTTAGGCTCGTGCGTCAAGGAGCGTGGTGACTTCAAGGATAATACTTCTTCAAAAACTTGTCATTAATAGGGCCGATCCCCATACCATCTGCATCAACCAGCTTGTAAGCCCCACTTGAATAAGCTTCTTGTACGACATATGGCCCATCCCATTTTGAAGTGAACTTCCATACAGGTTTATGGGAAGTAATTATGGGTCTTCGTACGGCAAGGACTTGATATCCTACTTGAAAGGATCTAGGACGAACTCTTTTATTGAAGGCGCGAGACAATCGAGCTTGATAATGTTTAAGACTCTGTTGAGCTTCCAATCTCTTTTCATCATGAGCTTCCAACTCTGCTAATCGAAGTTGAGCATTTTCTTCATCAGTGATCCCTTCTTGAATAGCCAGTCGTAAAGAAGGTATTTGATGCTCAAGTGGCAAGACGACTTCGACTCCATAAACGAGTGAATAAGGAGTCGCCTGTGTTGGCGTGCGATGGGTAGTTCTATATGCCCATAGAGCTTCTTCCATACGGTCATTCCAATCTCGTTTGGATTTGGAGACAACTTTCTTTAACAAGTTGCATAGAGTCTTGTTGAATGCCTCAGCTAGACCATTGGCGGCAACATTGTACATTAAAGAGTTACGTTGCTTGAAGCCAAAGAGATCACAAATCCTGTTCATCAACCTATTATCCAATGGCTTTCCATTATCTGTTATTATATAACGAGGAATGCTAAAGCGATAAATAATATTTACTTGGATGAAACTTGCAACATTTTCCTTTTTTACTTCCTTAAGAGCAACAACTTCAACCCATTTTGAGAAGTAGTCAGTTGCAACCAAGATGTATAGGTTCCCGCCAGAGGACTTTGGCAGTGGTCCAACAACATCTAATCCCCAAGCATCAAATGGCCAAGATGCAACAGTCCGGTGCAATATTTCAGGAGGTAGATGAATAAAATTCACATGGAATTGACAAGCCTTGCATCTTCGAGCGTAGTCCAAGCAATCTTTTACCATCGTTGGCCAATAATATCCCATCCTTTTTATATGGAAGTGGAGCTTTGCTCCGGACTGGTGTGACCCACATACCCCAGAATGTGCCTCCTGCAAAGCTTGGAGAGCTTCTTCTTCTTCTCCTAGGCATCGCAAGAGTACTCCCTCGAACAACCTTCTGTATAGAGTATCCTTATAGTAAAGGAAGCGAGGTTCACGACGACGGATTTCAGTCCTTCTCCTCAGATTTTCTGGAAGTATCCCATAGCATAAGTAATCGATAATGGGTTGTCGCCATTCTTCTTTCTCAACTTCAGAAACAACAACAAGCTGCTTGAGTTCGTTTTCTTCACCTTCGACCTCATTTGGCGGCGGTACTACCCATTTTTGGCAGACGGTAACTTGCGCTTGGTCAGGCAGGGTTAATGATGAAGCTAGAGCACATCAGCCTTCTTATTTTCTTTCCTTGGTACATACTGAAAAGTCACATCGCTGATCCACCCCATCAACTTTTTTGCGTAATCATGATATGGGCGTAGTTCAGGCTTCTTGACCTCGTAACTACCCAAAAACTGATTGACCACTAACTGGGAGTGACCAAAGACTTGCAATTGCAATTGCTTCATATCAACGGCCATTTCAAGCCCAAGTATTAATGCTTGATATTCAGCAACATTGTTGGAACAGAGTTGTGTCAAGGTGAAAGAGTAGGGCAAGACTTCACCTTGAGGAGTGACAAATACTATGCCAGCCCCGGCTCCCCCATGATGTGCAGCACCATCAAAGTACATCTTCCATGGAGGTTGAACTTCAACGACCATTGCGTCCTCATCAGGTAGTTCATCAGTTAGCTCCCAGTCATCAAGTATCGGATGATCTGCCAAGAAGTTTGCCAATGCTTGTCCTTTTACAGCTTTTTGATGGATGTACAAAATCTCGAATTGTTGAAATTGGAGGTACCATATCGCTAGTCGATCACTAAGAACAGGTTTTGACATCACGAACTTGATGGGATTTGCTTTAGAAACAAGACGGACAACATGAGATTGAAAGTAGTGCTTCAACTTTTGAATTGAGAAGACTAGCGCCAAACACAACTTTTCAATTGGCGAATAGTTCAACTCGTTAGGTGTCATCATCCTGCTCAAGTAGTAAGGAGAGTTTTCTTTCCCCTAACTATTTTCTTAGGCCAATAATGCTCCAACAGACCTTTCCTGCGCCGCAATGTATAGTATCAATGACTTTCCTGGTATAGGAGCTGCTAAAACTGGAGGCTTCGTCAAGTAGGTTTTGATACTTTCGAAGGCATTGCTACAAGCTTGATCCCACTTGAAAGGAACGCCTTTCTTCATGAGGTGACTAAATGGTTGACACCTCCCAGCTAGGTTTGATATGAATCTTCTAAGGTATGCTAGCTTTCCTTGCAGACTCTTCAATTCATGGATATCTCGAGGCTCAGGCATTTTCAAAATGGCATCCACTTTGGCTTCAATTTCGATCCCTCGATGACGGACAATGAAACCAAGGAACTTTCCAGAAGTAACTCCAAAGGCACATTTCAACGGATTCATCCTAAGTTGGTACATCTAGAGCAATTCAAATGCCATCCTCAAGTCTTTCATGTGGTCACCCTTCTCTCTTGATTTCACCACCAAGTCGTCAACATAGCATTCAACATTCTTGTGGAGAAGATCGTCGAAAATATTTTGCATATCTCTTTGGTAAGTAGAACCAGCATTCTTCAAGACAAAAGCCATTACGTTGTAGCAATAAATACCCTTGGGGGTGCAAAATGCAGTAAGCTCTTCATCTTTTGGTGCCATGCGAATTTGGTTATAGCCCGACGAACTGTCCATGAAAGACATTGCCTCGTAACCAGTAGTAGCATCGATCATCAGCTCTGGAATAGGAAGCGGGAATTCATCTTTGGGACATGCACTATTGAGGTCCCTGAAGTCAACGCATACTCGAATCCAGCCATTCTTCTTCCTTATAGGGACAATACTTGAAACCCATGTTGGGTATTTAACTTCCCGAATAAATCCAGCTTCAATGAGTTTGTTAACTTCAGTTTCAATCAGGGGAACCAAGTCTGGCCTAAAACGCCTTTGAGCTTGTTTAACAGGGCGAGCACCATTTCTGACTGCAAGGTGATGGACTGCTACTTTCGGGTCCAAGCCAGGCATCTCTTTGTAACTCCAAGCAAAGACATCCCTGAATTCTTTGAGTAACTCAATATAAGTGCTCTCTTCATCAGCTTCTAGTAAAACACTTATGTAGGTGGGTCTTGGTTCCTCATCGGTGCCAAGGTTAACTTCTTTTAAGTCATCAACTGTCGTCTTCACTCCTTCTTCAAGTTCAGGTGGAACATCTTTCGCATCTTCATCTTCTTAAGGGTCCCCATCATTGAAGGATATGTGATAACACGACGAAACATCCTCCAATTCCGCATTATCTTCCATCAAAGACGAAACACCATTCTCGCTTTGTACAGTGATATGATACGAAGAACCTACACTTTCTTCATCTTCATCATGTTCCTTAGTGTAGACCACAGTATATGGCTTTACCTTCAGTACTTCTTCACATGAAACCACCAGTTTTGTTTTGTCGCCTCATTTTGGAAGGAACCAAACTTTGGAAATCCTTAGAGATCTCCTGAATTTTGGGTGAAGTGGGTGTTCTTGTATTTCGATGATTTCTATGAAACTTATTCCCCTTCTTTAATGGACCCAATCTCTCAAATACAGAAGTTCTCACAGTTGATTTTCCAAGCCGATCAAAGACAGAAGGCCTGTTAGAAGCAACAGATTTGTCTTCTACAGTGATATAATTGCTACTCGCCCTTCTTATTGAGATGCGCACTGGTGACGGTTGCTTGTATCCCAGACCTTCACGGGGTTGCCTCGTTGCAGCTTCTGATAGGAGCTTCCCTAACTTTGACGGCTCATTGGGATTGTATCAAGTTTTGTAAATAGCTTGTAAGCGTTAGGATCGAAACCTTCATCTGTTCGCTTTGTAGGGAGTGCCACATTGTGCAAATGATTTTGGGCTACAAACCCTGCAAGCGGCTTTGAGGACAACTTTACTGCCTCAATTCGTTTTACCGGAAGAGTTAACTCCCTTAGCATCTTGGTTTGGAGATTATGCGATCCGCCCTCGTCTTTCTTCCTTTTAGGGACATATCGGAGCGCGTGACTTACTTTCTTTCCATAAGACGCAATACCCCCTTTATGAGATTTACTCACGTTGGCGGATACTTCCTCAGTAACAGTTTTGGCTTTACCAATAGTCACATCAGCTCTTTTAGTTATGGGTTCGTCATTCTTGCTTTTCGTACCATCATCAACTTTCAGCTCCTTCACAATGCGGTTCTTTAAGTAGAACTTTGCATCGGCAAAGTATGACTCAGCCTCGGTGAATGGCTCATCATTAACAACTACCGTCTTCTCGACTTTACCTTCGTAGTATTTTAAACATTGATGGTAGGTAGATGGAACAACTTTATTTTCATGTATCCAAGGCCTCCCAAGCAAAACATTGTTTGAAGTCTTCGCATCAATCACATGCAGCCATGCACTTGATTGCATATCTTCAATAGTGATTCCCAGCCTGATCGTGCCTATGGCTCTTTGCCCCCCTTGGTTAAATCCTTGGATCATCACACGACTTTCTGAGAGTTCGTTCATGGGAATACCAAGTTCTTTCACAGTATGGATTGGCAAAATGTTCACTGAGGATCCTCCGTCAACCAAAATCTGATTTACCCTTTCATCGCGCATATAGCCAACCAGGTACAATGGGCGGTTATGAGGAGTGTCACCTAGAAAAAGATCGTCATTTGTGAACGTGACCTTTTCCTCACAAACATTAACTTCTTAAGGAGTGGACTCGATGGGCTTTTCCGAAGGTGGTGCCAATGGTAGGTCATCACTCTTTTCTTCCCCTTTGTCAGCATGGCAACAAGAGGCATCAATGCCCTCATTGGAAATCTTCATGCGAAACCAACTTGGTAAAAACTCCTCCAAGGTCACTAGATTTCGTGGCTTTTGAGGGTGGTGCATCTCTACTATTGCTTTCTTCAAATGCCTAAGTGGATTCTTTTTAATTGGTCTTTTTACCATCATCTTCCTTGTTGGTTGTTCCACTGATTCTTTTTGTGGGCTCCTTTTGTGGCGCCTACGATGAGTCACCAACGTCCAACCTTCATCATCATCAGGTTGGTTGACCTCAGTTTTGTCGCTCTCCAGTAATTCTTCATTTTTACTTTCTTTAAAATTACATAATTCATCTGGACTGAATGTGCCAAAGGTCATAGAGACTTGGTTTGTGCTTGCTTTCTCATCTTCAAGCACGATCTTCTTTTTGCGAGCCAAGTCTATGACTTTATCCTTGAAGACAAAGCACTTCTCTAGAGAGTGGCTTACAAGTCGGTGATATTTGCAGTAGTTTGGGTCATTTGTTTTCCCAGATTTATTTGGTCGCTTCATCTCCGGAAGCTCGATTAGATTTAACTCGAGTTCTTCAAAAATGGCTGGCACATCAGAATCCAGGAATGGGTACTCTTTCTCTTGCATTTCTTTTAGAGTCAGCTTCCCATTTGGATTATGTTGAAACGAAGTGGATTTCATACTCTGCTTCTTGCTCTCCTTCGTCATGAACTTCACAAGTGACGTATTGACATTCATAGCTCCTTTGCTTTCAGACTTGGGTACGAATTTGCCCCACTTCCTGACTTCTTGCTTGTCATTCACTTTGCGAGGTTCATAGATGGGTAGCCTTTCATTTCCAGCGGAGGCCATGCTCAATTCCATGTCATGGGCACGAGTTGCAAGTTCTTCAAATGTTCTAGGCTTGATACCTTGCAAGATGTAGCGCAATCCCCAATGCATGCCTTGAATGCACATCTCTATGCCTGAAGCTTCACTAAGCCTATCTTTGCAGTTGAGGCTTGCATTCCTCCAACGATTGATAAAGTCGATAATTGGTTCCCCCTTTCATTGACGAGTATTTGTAAGCTCTATCTTACTCACAGTGCGTCTTGTGCTATAAAAGCGATTGAGAAACTCTTGCTCTAGTTGATCCCAGCTATTGATAGATCCAGCCTCGAGGTCCATGTACCAGTCAAAAGCATTTCCTTTTAGCGAGCGGACAAACTGCTTGATGAGGTAATCTCCATAAGTCCTAGCATTGTTGCACGTCTCAACGAAGTGCGTAATATGTTGCTTTGGGTTACCTTTACCATCAAACTGTTGAAACTTCGGAGGTTGATAGCCAGCAGGCATCTTCAACATATCAACTCTTGCAGTGTACGACTTCGCATATATAAGGGAGGATTTGGCAGAAACTTCATATTTGTTCTTAATGGTTCCTTCGATGAACTCCTTCAGTTGATCGATTGGAATCATCCCTTCAGATGAGACAGGGATAACCTTAGTGGATGCTGCTTTTCTTGGGGGAGAGTCACTCTCTAGAACTTCTGGGAGCTTGCCGGGTGCATGAGTAGATTCTTCTTCCATCAAGATTCCTACCCTGTCTGTTAGCTTGTCAATTCTAGACTCTTGATTTTGCATGCATTTGGTCAAGCCAGCGATTGCTTCCGTCAAGTTTGCCAACTGCTCCTCCATAGATGAAGTGTTTGTCACCATGGCTTGCATGATTGTCGTGGATGACGGAGAGTAACATGGATTTTCACACAGATTAATCCTTGACTGGCTCACGCTATGTGGTGTAAGTGGGGAGGATCCATTGCTTGAATCATCATCATCTTCCTTCACAGCAGAGTGCTTGGAGCCGAAGAGGTCAATCAGAGCAAGAGTTTTCTTGATCTTTTCAGCAACATCGCTTCCTCCTGCAGATGCGTTTGTGGAAGATCTTGCTCTTTTTGAGGATGAAGATCCGAAAACAGGGGTTGATGCGAACAACACTTGGGGTCCCTGTTGTCCTAAAGAGCTTGATTTGCTCCTCGTAACTGGTCCGAAACTTCCAAGGGTGACATCGAGGATGCTTTCCACATCAGCATAGAACCTAGAGCTAGCAGTCTTGGTGGATGTTGATCTGGAGTTGATTTTCTTCGAAGCCATTTCAATGTTCTTGAACTTTGGTGAGTGAAAAGTTGAGATGAGAGGTAGAGATGGTCCCACTGGGCGTGCCAGAATTTGTAGACAATAAATTTGCGTCGAGAAAATAAAATCAAGACCGAAAAATATTGCAACAATCGTAGTATTTTATTTCAAATATTTGAGTGTTACAATCTGTATGATTCCTTTGATTCTACTTTTCTAGTATAAATTCAAGGGCCTTTGAGCTTGATCTTGAATTGTAATTTGATTTATCCGTCACGAACACTTTGATTGTTGCCACGAATTTTATCACAAACAAGTAGCCTTGATCTTGAACGCCTTGTATTTGATTTGACTTCGTTCTTGATCTTGAATACTTGAATTGTTCTTCGTTCTTGAGCTTGAACTTGATTTCTTGAACTTGAACTTGATTGCTTGAAGCTTGAAACTTGTAGAGAAATTTGCGGCGTTTGATCCACGAGCTCTCTCTTGCTTCTTGTTATAACTTCTGATGTCTTTTCTGAGTTATGAAGACCCCGATTTATAGTTGTGGAAAGGAAGAGTTGTGATAAGAACAAACTCTTTCCGACCAATCAAATTGAAGTGTGACATGGCCGCATTTGATTGGTCAGAACATGTCACTTGCACACGTGGCGTGATTTCATTGAACTTTTAGTGTGACTGGGCATGCCTTGTCATTTTGACACATGACACGATCCTATTGGCTCTTTCGTTTGACTTGGCGCGCTACGTCATTTGACATATGTCACCAAACTGGGCCTCTAGGAAGATAACATCTTGGGCTTAATTAAGTGGGCTCATCACTTTAGCCCAATAGATTAAGACTTATTTATTTAATCCATAAATGTTGGACCTATATAATTAATTCATTTATATATTAGCCCATAATATTTATTTGGACCAATATATCTTGAATTTAAAATATAGTCCAAATTATTTTATGGATTTAATTTAAATAAAATTTATATGCCTACAGTAACATAAATACATATTTTGCTATAAAAATTAAAAGGTAGCTATAGAAGATAATATATTAAAAGGTTTCTATTTATAATAAATAGGGTGTAAAGGTATAAAGCGTTAATATAGGAGGTAAAATTTCTTTATTATATTATTTGAATTACAGAAACTCCTCTCTATGAAAGGCCATAAGGGTTTGGAATTAAGGACATATCAATTAGTACTTACTCATTTTTTATATGTTGATTTTATTTTTCTTCACCGTGTGTGGTAACCTAACATCATTGCTGAAGAATTAATTAGTTCAATTGATATAATCAATGGAGAAAAAAATAGACATAATAAATGGGGTATGTAATAAAATAAAAGTAATGCAGTAAAATGTAAATAAGAAGAGATAGAAAGAAGGGAGAAGTGTTTTCTTCTTTCACTTTGGTATATTTTTCCATTGCACATGGCCTTTTATAGGCATAAAAAAAAGATGATTGACATAAAGTAGGAAATTTAATCTTTAAGTTATTCACAACATGAGCATCCAATGTAGTATCCAAAGTAGTATCCAATGTACAAACTATTCATAACACTCCCCCTTGGATGTCCATGTAAGATAATGTACCTCATTAAAAACTTACAAAAAAATATTGGGATGTACATAGTTATTTATAATATGCATTGCTTGCTGCCTCATTAAAAACCTTAGCAGGAAAACCCAGTGGGACAAAACCTTGGTTAAGGAAAAGAGTGGAGTGTGTAGTTACTCCCCCTGATGAAAAATTACTTAATGTATCGAAGACGACGCATTCAATCTTATATATTTGCTTTTCAAATATTGAGGTTGGTAACGCCATAGTGAACAGATCAACAAAATTATCACTTGAACGAACTTGTTGTACATCTATTTCACCATTCTTCTGAAGATCATGAGTGAAAACGAATTTCGGTGAAATGTATTTTGTTCTATCTTCTTTGATATATCCTCCTTTCAATTGAGCTATGCATGCAGCATTGTCTTCATACAATATTGTTGGAATATTCTCTTTCGAAGAAAGACCACATGTTTGCTGAATGTGTTGAGTTATAGATCTTAACCAAACGCATTCTCGACTTGCTTCGTGAATGGCTATTATCTCTGCATGATTTGAAGAAGTAGCAACCATAGTTTGTTTTGTCGAACGTCATGATATGGTTGTACCTCCACTTGTAAATAAATAGCTTGTCTGAGATCGACCTTTGTATGGATCAGACATATATCCTGCATCTGCATAACCAATCAATGATGACTTGGATTCATTTGAATAAAATAAACTCATATCAATGGTCCCTTGGAGGTATATGAATATATGTTTAATACCATTCCAGTGTCTTTGTATTGGTAAAGTACTAAATCTTGCCAATACGCTTACTGAGAAAGCTATATCTGGTCGGGAATTATTGGCAAGATACATTAATGCCCCAATTGCACTAAGATATGATACTTCGGCACCAAAAAGCTCTTCAACATTTTCATGAGGCCGGAATGGATCTTTCTTTATATAAAGTGATCTCACAACCATCGAGGTACTCAATGGATGTGCTTTATCCATATAGAATCGCTTTAAAATCTTTTCGGTGTATGTTGATTGATGGACAAATATTCCATCTTTCATATACTCAATTTGTAGACCAAGACAAATTTTTGTCTTTCCAAGATATTTCATTTCAAATTATTTCTTCAAACAGTCTACTATTTTTGGAAGCTCCCCAGGAGTTCCAATGATATTTAAATTATCAACATACACGACGATTATAACAAATTCAGATCCAGACCTTTTTATAAAGACACAAGGACAAATTGGATCATTCTTGTACCCTTCTTTCAACAGGTATTCATTCAGGCGATTGTACCATATACGACCTGATTGTCAATCCGTATAAAGATTTCTGAAGCTTTATTGAACAAGTTTCTCGAAAACTTTTATATGCTTCTGGCACTTTAAATCCCTCAGGTACTTTCATAAAAATTTTGTTGTCTAATGATACATACAAATAGGCTGTAACAACATCCATTAGATGCATATCAAGTTTTTCTTGCACTGCCATATTTATGAGATACCTGAAGGTGATAACATCCACTACAGGAGAATATGTCTCCATATAATCAATTCCAGGCCTTTGGGAAAACCCTTGTGCCACAAGTCGCGCTTTATATCTAACGACTTCATTTTTATCGTTACGTTTTCGCACAAAAACCCATTTATACCCTACTGGCTTTATGCCTTCAGGTGTTCAATTTATGGGTCCGAAGACTTCACGTTTTCCAAGTGAAGTTAACTCTGCCGAGATAACGTCTTTCCATTTTGGCCAATCATTTCTCTATCTACATTCATTAACAGATTTTGGTTCAAGATCCTCATCTTGTTGCATTATTTCAACAACAACATCATAAGCAAAAATGTTATCGATAACAATATTATTTCGGTTCCATCTTTTCCCGGTTGAGACATAACTTATTGATATCTCTTCATTTTCATTATTTCCAGGTACCTGGACCTCTCCTAAGGTCTTATCATTTGTTACATCTTGGGGCTCTTCTTAAGCCACTACCTCTGTGTTATGTTCACTTTGATCACTTGCTCCTTTTCTTCTTCGAGGATTTTTATCTTTAGAACCGATTGGTCTACCACGTTTCAAGCAAGGCTTAGACTCATTTGCTTTAATTAATTGTCCTGACGGGATATCAACTCGAATTGGAGCATTAGCAGCTGGAATATGTGACTTAGTCACCCTTGGTAGGTCAGTGAATGCATCTGGAAATTGATTTGTAATATTTTGTAAATGAATAATCTTTTGAACCTCTTGTTCACATTGATTTGTTCGAGGATCTAAATGAGACAGTGATAATGCATTCCAATCTATCTTCTTTTTCAGCTGCTTATTTTCTCCCCCTAATGTTGGATATACTGATTCATCAAAATGGCAATCAGAAAATCTTGCCGTAAATAAATCTCCAGTCATCGGCTCTAGATATTTTATAATAGAAGGAGATTCATATCCAACATATATCTCCAACCTTCTTTGAGGACCCATCTTTGTGCGTTGTGGTGGAGCAATTGGAACATATATCGCACAACCAAAGATCCTAAGATGGGAAATATTTGGCTCCTGACCAAAAACCAATTGCAATGGGGAGACTTTATGATAACTTGGGGGCCTTATCCGCACAAGTGCTGCTGCGTGCAAAATAGCATGACCCCATACTGAAATGGGAAGTTTTGTTCTCATAAGCATTGGTCTAGCAATTAATTGGAGGCGTTTGATCAATGATTCTGCTAGACCATTTTGTGTATGAACATGAGCAACCAGATGCTCAATTGTTATCCCAGTTGAAATACAATAATCATTAAAGGCTTGGGATGTAAACTCACCAGCATTATCAAGACGAATTGTCTTAATTGCATAATCTGGAAATTGTGCTCTTAGCTTTATTATTTGAGCCAACAATCTCGCAAATGCCATATTGTGAGTTGATAGTAAGCACACATGTGACCATCTTGTAGATGCATCTATCAAAATCATATAATATTTGAATGTTCCACATGGAGGGTGAATGGGCCCACATATATCACCATGTATACGTTATAGAAATGCAGAGGATTCCATCCTAACTTTAATAGTTGATGGTCTAATAATTAATTTTCCTTGAGAACATGCAGCACAAGAGAATTCCTTAAATTGAAGAATCTTCTGATTCTTCATTGCATGTCCATGTGAATTCTCAATTATTTTACGCATCATATTAGAACCAGGATGGCCCAACTGGTCATGCCAAATAATAAAATTATCTTGATTAGTAAACTTCTCGTTTACTATGGCATGTGTTTCAATCCTGCTAATACTTGTGTAGTATAAGCCGGAAGAAAGAGCAGGTAACATTTCAAGCACATATTTCTTACCGGACATTATTGAAGTAATATAAAAATATTCAATCTTTTCATCATTTGTAGTCTCAATATGATAGCCATTTTGGCGAATATCTTTGAAACTTAATAAGTTTCTTTGAGATTTACTACAATATAGTGCTTCATCAATCGCCAAATTTGTTTCTCCTGGTAGTAAAAAATTGGCTTTTCCAGAACCTTCAATTAATCTTGTACTACCGGATATTGTATTAACATTCGCTTCTTTCATTACCAAATAAGAGAAATATCTCTTATCTTTTAAAATAGTGTGTGTTGTAGCACTATCCAGAAGACATATCATCTTTATTAATCTTGAGTCCAACTGAAGACTGGAGAATTTTCATATTCTTCATAAAAAAAACAAATAATACATCATAAGAAATATGACAAGCGGAAAAAAAATATTAAGAAATACATTAGGAATGTAGAAACTAGCAACACATGATGCATTAGGAAAATACACTCAAGAAAAATAAACTAGTTGCAAACATAAAAATAACAACTGTTATAGCTTCATTCCCCAGTAAGATGATTAGTTCTTCAGTCAATATCCTCAAAGAAGTCTCCAACTTCTAAATGAGCAATATTTGTTAGGCCTTCAAAATCATCATCTTTATATGCAAGATGTGCTTTAGAATCATATTTATTTGAGGGACCTGCTTCATCATCATTATTTTGAAAGGTCAAGTGTGCCTCTACATTATTTTCTTTTTTCTTGAGGGAAACTTGATAAAGTTTGACAAAATGTTCTGGCGTACGACAAATGCGTGCCCAATGACCTCTCATACCACATCGGTGACACATACTAGCTTTACCTTTTGAATGATTAATTTGAGAACCCTTATTGTTCTCCAATTTATTTCTACCATAATGACAATAATTGTTTCGCCCCCTGCCACGTCCACGTTTACGACCATGTCCATGACCATGGTAATTATTTTGTTTTCCTTCAAACTTATCATATGTTGCTATAGCATTCACTTCCGGAAATAGAGTTGACCCGGTGGGACGAGCTTCATGATTTTTCATTAATAGAGTATTATTCTGCTCAGCCACAAGTAGGCATGTGATTAACTTATAATATTTCTTAAAACCTTTTTTACGGTATTGTTGTTGTAGCACCACATTTGAAGCGTGAAAAGTAGGAAATATTTTTTCCAATAAGTCCTCATCTGTGATAGTGTCTCCACATAATTTTAATAGAGAACTTACTTTAAAGATAGCAGAATTATACTCGCTTACGGTTTTAAAGTTTTGCAACCTTAAATGTATCAACTCATACCGAGCTTTCGGTAATACCGTAAGTTTTAGGTGGTCATATCGATCCTTCAAATTAATCCATAATTCAAGTGGATCTTTTACGGTTAAATATTCAGTTTTTAACCCTTCATGTAGATGATGACGAAGGAAAATCATGGCCTTCGCTTTATCCTGATTTGATGTTTCATTTCCTTGTATAATAGTATTTCCAAGACCTTTAGCGTCAAGGTGAATTTCAGCATCAAGAACCCATGATAAATAGTTCCTTCCGGTGATGTCAAGTGCCACAAATTCAAGTTTTGATAAATTTGACATAGTGAAAACTATCATAAAAGATGAATAAGTTAGAGAAATAATTATAATAATAAAAAATTAATGAAAACAAAACGATTAAGGTAAAAGAAATGAAAGTAGAGCTATATCATGTTAACAATCTACTATTTCATTTTATTCTTGCCATAAAGTAGAAATTACATACTTGTTTCATTTCACTTTATATTATTGATATATATATGTTAATAGAATTGAACGTGACTAACATTATTTATATGCTCCAATAAATATAAAGTAATTAAAAAATTATTGCTTGTCAATTCATTTCTCACAGTTCTTCAAAATGCCTTAAAGATATGTTTTGATCCAGGAAGTCCATGACATTAGTGCATAGCTAATTTGATGACTTTGAGGTCCTCTAAGAGTTGAGCACGGAAGGAAATAGTTGTTTAATCACTGCAATGTACTTAAACTATTTAAGATGCCCAAGCGCACAAGTAATCTGCAAACAATGAGCATATGATATGTACTGTCATAAATAAGATGATTATAATGATACATACCTTAATAAAATATGACTCAACTTAGCGGCAGTTAAGAATAAAATTAGAGCTTCGTGCTGATAACGTATAATAAAATAAAAGTAATGCAGTAAAATGTAAATAAGAAGAGATAGAAAGAAGGGAGAAGTGTTTTCTTCTTTCACTTTGGTGTATTTTTCCATTGCAATTACATGGCCTTCTATAGGCATAAAAAGTAAAGATGATGGACATAAAGTAGGAAATTTAATCTTTAAGTTATTCACAACATGGGCATCCAATGTAGCATCCAATGTAGCATCCAAAGTAGTATCCAATGTACAAACTATTCATAACAGGGTACACATAGTAATCATGAAGTTGCAACCAAAAAAGGAGGGGGGAAAACGTCAATTAAGTAATCAGAATAGGATTAAACCACATAAGTCCTAAAAGTATGATGATCCTACATGATATCATTGGAACTTATGAGGTGCCATTACTCACTTTATTAGTGCCACCTTTGCAAAATAAATTTAGTTCATCCATATATACAAACACGGACAGATATCATTGTTTAATTAATTTTCGTTTTTTTTAATATTAGCTGAAGATTGGGATAAGATTCACATTAAAATGAAATAACTAAAAAGAAGAAAATCATCGAGCTGAATATTGGACATATTAGAACTGTTATCATTTGAACATTACTTGTTGCATTTATTTTGTGTTCAACACAATATTAACAACATACCTACAACATAGCCCTTCCGTTCACTTTTACTTAACATGTATATTAAAAATAAATTTTTATTTTTACTTGGCACTTTATGAAATATCAAAAGAAGATAAAAAAAAATTCTCTGTTATACCCACAATATTTATTACTCATTTCAAATCATTTTCTCAAATACAGTAAAATATGCATCAATTAATATGGGTATCATGGTAAATTATGCACTTCATTTATTATTCTTAAGGGGCGTGAAAAGTTAAAACGTGTCAAGTAAAAGTGAACGAAAGGAGTGTATAGGTCCAAATTTGACGACTCGGCGGTAACGGATAAGGCAACGGACGGGGTCAACCATGAGATAATGATTGAAGATTGCTCTCTCAAAGGTTGGCGCCAAAAGTGGGCAGCCGAGGTGAGAAAATAACGGTAGCATAGGTCCAGAGGTAGATTTAAAGAATATTCTTTTGAATATTCTTTATGCTGTACTTTTTAGGGTTTTGGGGCCTTATAAATAAGAAGAGGCAGAAAATAAAAAGGGGATCTTCTTCACTCTCTTAATAAGAACACATTGTAAAGGCTGACAAAAGAGAATATCCAAAAGTTGTCTTGTTTGTTGATAATATTATTGAAGCACACGTTGTTCAATCTTTATCCATAGATCCAAAGATTCCACACCCCTCCTAACTTTTCACTTTTCGATGTCGCTGCAGAGAAAAGGAACATCTCAATCATATAATAATTGGATGGTGGATCTTTTCTTATTACATTCATTGCCATTATTTGCATTTATTACATATTCATGCTGTCATATTTATTGTCAATCATTGAGTATTAAATCCATTATTTATTGCTCTTGAGCACTACTCGTCTCACGAGTATTCCATTTTATTTGGTCTAGAATGTATTAAGTTCAACTAAGATTCGCCCTTTAATTCATCGTTAATTGGTATAGTAAAAAGGTTTAACACTTTCTTGCTCAAACAATTTGGTGCCGTCTGTGGGGAGGTTTTAGTTGAAATTTTAGTTCCTTCTAGATCATAAAAAAGACAGCCTTCTCTTCTTCGTTTGTACAAACTAATGATGGCAGGAAAAGGAGAGGCAAGACAGAAAGCAATAGCAGGTGTCACCACTAATATTTTGAACACCATCAACGAGGATGACAGGGAAAATAACGAGAATGTGAAACAGGGCGCTACGCTCAGGCGGAGTGACACACCTCCTCCTCATGAAAGTGTAACCGCTTCACACGAGAGAAGAGCGTCAACGTCCATGGTTGAAGAAGCACCGCTAGCAGTGAGAAAATTATTGGAAGAATGGCTGACGAGTACTCTGAACAACATACTCTACAAACCCATTCAAAGGGAGAATAGAAACATTGCACAAGCAGACATCACAACGATCACTGGCGAACAGTCCACCCCCCAAACAGGTAATACGTACACCACTATTGATGCAAGTAATGACGCACTGACAACCAATTTGAAGAAAATGGAAGAAATGAAAAACAAAAACAAGGCGTTTCGCGAACATATGAGGGAGCATCAAGAAAGGGTTGACAAGATACCGGGTGCCCCAAAGTTGCTACCAAAACGAGACATTGATCAATCATATGGCAAGGAAGCGGCTCCACATGCCATTCCCAAGACCTTCAAAATGCCACCGTACTTGAAGATATACGATTGTACTACAGACTCGAAGATCACATCATCTATTACGTCACAGCCGTGAAGGGAAATGACCTTTCGAAGGAGCAAGTACCATCAGTGTTACTAAAAAAGTTCGGCAAAACCCTAATGGGGGGAGCCTTAACCTGGTATTCACAACTGCCGACACGGTCAATAACAACGTTTGAGGAAATGGCCGACAAGTTCATTACCGCCCATGTTGGGGCTAAAAAGGTGGAGGCCAAAGTAAACAATATATTCGCCGTTAGGCAATCGCCTGGAGAGGGGCTCAGGGACTTCCTCGTTTAACATGATGAAAATAAGCCTACCCAATATATCAGAAGGGATGGAGGTAGCAGCTTTCAAGAACGGGTTGAACAGGCACTGGTCGAGAGCAACCAAAAAGTTAGTAAGCAGGCTCATGAAATACCCTCCCTCCATTTGGGAAGAAATCCACAATGCCTATAGTGCCGAGATGAAAGCCGACAAGGATGACCTTAACAGTCTGACCCAACGGTTGACGTCAGTTCAAACGGAGTCAAGAAAAGATCGTCGTAACGACGGTCGAAGAGATCAGTCAGGCTCCCATCTCAACCGAGAAAAATACCAACCCTACGTCAGAGCAGCCATCCCATCGTCCCCTCGACATGCGGAAGGGTCGTCCAAGGCACATACAGGGACTCAGCATAACGAAAGAGATATGCCTCCACTCTTATCTGCTCACAATTTGTGTTTCCCCTTCAAAAATAGTGTACGCACTAGAGAAGCTTGGCACAAAGTTGAAGTGGCCGCAAAAGATAAATTCCAACCCCAGTACCCGAAAGTTAAACATCCTTTATGAATTTCATCAGGAGCGGGGTCATAAAACCGAGGACTGCATAGCTCTACGGCAAGAGCTAGTGAACATGCTAAACCAAAGACACCTCAGGGAGCTAATGAGCGACTATGGACAAGGTAACTTCGTTCGCGGACATGAACAACACCGGGGACCTCCAAAGCCACCATCCCCTGCCCGTACCATCCAAATGATCATCACCGAAGGTGATGAAGCAGCGATCAACCATGTGAAATTCTCCATCACACACAAATTGAATCGATCGATCACCCACGAACGGTACAATGACCTCGAAGACAGTATCATCTTCGATAAGTCAGATACCAAAGGTTTGGCTTTCCCTCATTTCAATGCTCTTGTTATTATTTTACGTATTTCAAATACTGATATGAAAAGAATAATGGTAGACGACGTAAGCGGCGTGTGTATTATCCACCCTCGAGTTCTCACACAAATGAGACTCGAAGAAAGATAGTATCACGCTGCATAACACTAACAGGTTTTAACAATGTAGTTGAGCGAACCTCTGGGGAGATAACGCTACCCGTTCTGGATGGGGGCATCACCCTAGAAACAACGTTCCATGTCATGAACCAAGACACGACTTACAATGCCATTATATGGCAGCCCTAGATACACGCCATAAGGGCCATCCCATCAAGTTTGTATCAAGTGATCAAGTTCCCTACTCCATGGGGAATATTCAACATCCGAGGTGAACAATGCACCGCCCAAGAATGCTATCGTATCGCCCAGGATTGCACATACACTCAATAGCTAAAGGGAACAGACTCAAAAGTATATCAATTACCAAAGTCGGGGACCGAACTCCATGCACAAATAGACGTCACCAGGGACCCCGACATCGTGGAAGTTGCTGAGTCGACGGTAGAAGACCTCAATCTAATCCAATTGGACAGCAGTGACAGTAACAAAAAGTCTTACATCGGATATAAACTTTCAGAACCAGATATATTACATAAGCTTTTAATTGACAATGCCGATTTGTTCACCTTCTCCCATGCAGATATACCTACTAGTGCGGTAAATAAGAAGAAACTTCAATGCCGCAATCAACGAGGCCGTCAGTGATGAAGTAGTTAAGCTACTTGCTAACGGTTCCATCCGGGAATCAAAATACCCCCAATGGGTCGCCAATGTGGTCATGGTAAAAAAGAAAAACGAGAAATGGCGGATGTGCGTGGATTTCACAGACCTAAACAAAGCCTGCCCAAAAGACTCCTTCCCATTGCCTCACATCGACCAGCTCATCAACGCAACCGAAAGACACAAATTGTTAAGCTTCTTGGATGCCTACTCAGGTTACAACCAAATCCTCGTGGAGGAGGAGGACCAAGAAAAAACTTCCTTCATCACCCATCAGGGGACATACTATTACAGAGTCATGCCATTCGGGTTGAAGAACGCAGGGGCAACATATCAGAGGTCGGTCACCAAGATGTTCAAGGATCAACTCAGAAAAACAAGGAAAGTTTACATCGACGACACATTGGTCAAATAAAAAAGGAAAGAAGACCACATCGACCACTTGAAAGAAGCCTTTAGTATATTAAGGCAGTACGACATGAAACTGAACCCCAAAAAATGTGCCTTAGGCGTAACCTCGGGCAAATTCCTCGGTTTCTTAGTGTCACAAAGAGACATCAAAGTCAATCCAGATCAAATCAGAGCCATGATGGGATACCTGAAGTGTTAACCAGCAGGAAACAGGTGCAAAAACTGATTGGCCATATAGCCATCTTATCGAGGTTCATCTCACAGTCATCCAACAGGTGCCACAAATTCTTCAACGTGTTGAAAAAAGATAATAGGCTCCAGTGGAATTCAGAATGCATCAAGGCCTTGAGGGAACTAAAATGGGCAACCTAGGTGAGAAAATAACGGTAGCATAGGTCCAAAGGTAGATGTAAAGAATATTCCTTTGGATATTCTTTATGTTGTACTTTTTAGGGTTTTTGGGCCTTATAAATAGGAAGAGACAGAAAAAAGGGGATCTTCTTCACTCTCTTTGATAAGAACACATTGTAAAGGCTGGCAAAAGAGAATATCCAAAAGTTGTCTTATTCGTTGATAATATTATTGAAGCACACGTTGTTCAACCTTTATCCATAGATCCAAAGATTTCACACCCCTCCTAACTTCTCACTTTTCCACGTCGCTGACAGAGAAAAGGAACATCTCAATCATATAATAATTGAATGGTGGATCTTTTCTTATTACATTCATTGTCATTATTTGTATTTATTACATATTCATGCTATCATATTTATTGTTAATCATAGAGTATAAATCCATTATTTATTGCTCTTGAGTACTACTCTTCTCACGAGTATTCCATTTTATTTGGTCTAGAATTTATTAAGTTCGGCTAAGATTCGCCCTTTAATTCATCGTTAATTGGTATAATAAAAAAGTGTCGCACTTTTTTGCTCAAACAAGGAGTATAATAGTTAAACAAAACATGAATTTAACCAAGTGAGAGGGATGATAACAACTTAGGTAATTGGTGTAATATAGCTTCAGACTATAAATAGCATTCCAACTCAATCATACGTGCTAGCTAAATGCAACTTCATAATTGAAGGATTTAAAATTTGTACATGCATACATAATTTTTTACACTAAGATCACACAAACATATATATGAGTAATACTCCATATAGGTTAAATGGGTCTTAAGTTTTTGGATTCAAAAGTGTATAATATGACATGCTACTTAAGACGTGCAAAAATTTCAATCGAATATATACATTTCTATTGTGAGTATTTAAAAAAAAAAAACTAATCAAATTAAAGTTGAAACAAAATAATCATGGATTTGTGAATGATCTTACATTTAATTAAAATTTTAAAATGTGTATGGGTATGGGGATAGTTCGACTTAGAAAATGTAAATTTAAGCATGGAGTATTGAATAATTTTGGTAGTTTAACCTCTACATCATTAGTATCAAAATTAGCAGTTCATTTTTATTCTGCATAAAAATAATACATAAATTCTTTGAAAATTATGCAAATTAATATATGTTATTAAGAAAAGAAATATAATAAATAACAAGGTGAAAAACGACATAACCAACCAGATAATGTTGAATTAATAATTCCATTTTTTTTTTATGCGTGTAGTGCTCCTCTATATTTTGCATATTGGAGTAGTATTTCTTTTACTTCTCCATACAAAATTTGCCTCAACAGTTTTCTTCAAGAGTAAGATGGTGTATTCACATGTCTTGTCTTAAGCATCCTATGCGTATTGCTTGCTATTTAGACTCGTGCAACAAGCAAATTGATCTTTTGATTACCCCCAGTGTCCTACTTGTAGATGAGACGTTTTTGATATGCTGATATTTCTCATGAGATCATTTCAATCACCCACCAGCTTCAGTTGACAGTCACGCTGCGGTGTCTTCACACTGGCATGTGCATGCTATTAACCAGTTGTGGTCCAACTGTTGTGACTATTAGTTGCGTGACAGTGGTGAGGTTGATGTGGTTAGACTCCCCAACCACCTAATATGCGCAAGGTGCTATCTATAACTGAAATTGAAGGATTTTGAAGTTCTTTAAATTTGGTTTGGAGTAGGTTTTGGTGATATGCATAGAGTACTTTTTGCAACCATTTTATCGCACTTCTTTTAGGAAAATGTTCGATAGGTTAGGGAATAATGTAAGGGTGACGATTTTTTATTTTTTTTTGAAGCATTGAGGCTTGTGGAGATTTTAATGTCAAAATGAATCTCAAGGTGCTTTTAAATCTCGTAATGAAAATTTCATCAATTACTTTTGTCATGCATCTTTTAGTGCTGAAACTCAGCTTTGAAAGGTAATCATTACTATTTGGTTGCTAATTTTTGTTTTTCTAATAATATGGGAATTTAATGAGATATAATATGTATAATGCAGTATAATCTTGATAAATTGAGATCCAGTTTTAATCATCATGAGAGTGCATATTTGGGACAAAATGCTTATACAGAGGAATAATTTGTGGAATTCAAATCAATGGTGCACCTATTATTAATGACGGCTAAATAAAATTAGTAGCTTAAAGTCACATTTAAATAAAAAAATTTTACTTGTTATGTATTTTTTATTTATACTGCCGTACTATTACAAGATATATGCCTTTAAAATCACAACAAACATATGATAGTAATATTAAATTTATATTGTGAAGGATTAATTCAAGTTAGTAAGATATTAACCATTTGTTTGCAATATGTTACCTTGGATCTTGTTATAATAAATATTACAAACTGAAATTGACGGAAAGGTTTTTTCCTTGTTATGTATTTTTTATTTATACTGCAGTAGTTTTACAAGATATAAGCCTTTGAAATCACAACAAACATATGATAGTAATATTAAATTTATATTGTGAAGGATTAATTCAAGTTAGTAAGATATTAGCCATTTGTTTGCAATATGTTACCTTGAACCTTGTTATAATAAATATTACCAATAAGAAGATTTTAGTAATTTAATTTAGAGTTCTAAAATATTTCTATTGTTACAAAGTAGATAGTCTTTCTATCTTTCTAAATAAAGATTTTAAACTGATATTTTTTACAAAATTCTAATAGCTAAGCCAAAACAACATTAAAAATGTATTAAATATTTTTGGGTCCTCAAAAGTTGGGTTGGGGGGGGGGGGGGCTAAAATATACCCTTTAGCCTCCCTGCATAGAGTACTTTTTGCAACCATTTTAGAGCACTTCGTTTGGAAAAATATTTGATAGGATAGTGAATAATGTAAGGGTGACAATTATTTTTTTTTGAAGCATTGAGGTTAGTGGAGATTTTAATGTCAAAATGAATCTCAAGTTGTTTTCAAATTTCGTAATGAACACTTCATCAATTACTTTTGTCATGCATCTCTTAGTGCTGAAACTCTGGTTTGAAAGGTAATCATCACTATTTGTGTCACGATCTAATTTCATTATAGGTCATGATGGCGCCCAACACTGTTGTCAGGCAAGCCAACCCGAAGATATTAGTGAGTTCTCATTTATTTTACCAAAACAATTCTAGCATTTTCTTTTCCTTAACTTGAATTTAAAACAAGTGATAATTAGCAACTCATAATAATAGACAGAACCCAAAAGAATAGTCTACCATTGTGTGTGCCAGGAACTAGTGTCACAAGTATTAGGGCGACTAGTAGAATGTACAAAATATTACTATTGTACTGCCTGAAACAGGATACACAGTACATAAATATAACAAAAGAAGAGAGCTCCGGTGTGCTGCTGAACGACTTAGAAGGGGGCAGCTCACCGTGAGATCTCGACCAGGAATCACGAACGCGTGCCGGAGGGGTAACTAGATGCACCTGCCTCAGGTCCTGTACAATTAAGTACAGAAGCGTAGTATGAGTACATAAATAATATGTACCCAGCAAGTATCTAGTCTAACCTTGAAGAAACAGTGACGAGGGGTCGACTTGACAATTACTAAGGTCAATATCAATAATAATTAAAGAATATACTAAGCATGGATGACATGGACATAATGGCAAGCTCAGAATTTAAAGATTACAGTATATCAGTTTCAGTCATGTCTTATAATAGTTGCACTCCAAGGAATTTAACAGAGTAAGTCATAGATAAGATTTCACATAAATATTATGTGCACATTATGCCGAGGTCGTACGACCCGGTCCAACATAAAAGAAAATATGCAATGCCAGAGGGTCGAAAGGCGCGAACCATAGATGCATCTATTTCTATCGAGGCGATCGGCCCAATCCACAAATATCAATTATTATCAAGAAGCCACATAAAGGCGCATTCATAGTCAAATAAATTCATACAAGTTCTCAAGTAAGTGCATACATTCGTTTATATTTATTTTCAATCCCTAACATGTCCAATGTGATCTCATTAGTATGTAAGAATATAAGCATTAGCAAGCATGGCATGATACATGTCCTAAACTATCCGGACAATTAGCATAATAGTAGCTACGCACAGACTCTCATCACCACGTACGTACGTAGACCTCCACAGACAATCATATACATTTATTAGATTCACTTAGGAGTTTATTTCCCTCTTACGAGGTTAGAAAGGAGACTCACCACGCTCCAAAGCTTACTTCCAATATCAAAAGCGTGCTCAAACTCTCAATTTAGAGCCGAACGATCCAAAACTAATTAAACAAGGTAAGAACTAGTCAATACAAGCTCAAGAGTTCATATTCTAACAGTTAAAGTAATTCCCCAACCCTAAGCACAAGTTTCCTAAAATCCATCCCTGGGCCCACGTGCCCAGATTCCGGATATTTTTGAAGGAATTTGTTACCCATAACCTAAGGATCAAGAATATATGATTTCTACTTTATTTCATAACAAATTTCGTGGTTAAATCTTGTTTTAATCAAAACCCTAAGTTTTACTCTAATCCCATGATTTTTCACTAATCTTTATGTGTTAATCTACCCAAAACCCAAGTATTAAATTCACATTAAGTAGAAATAACTTACTTCACAATACTAGGTTGAAATCCCCTCTTTGGAAGCTCCCAAATCGCCCAAACAATGATGTAAATATGTCAAAAATGACACACTCCCGTAGTAAATGAAGGCACTGCCTTCAGCGATTTCCGCACCTGCGGTTAGGGGACCGCTTCTGCAGTCTCGCTTTTGCGAGGGAAAGTCCGCATTTGCGGAGTTGGGATGGGCTGGCTAGGACCACTTCTGCGGTCTGGGAGCCGCTCCTGCGGGTCTGCTTCTGCGGAAAGGGAGCCGCATTTGCGGTTCCTGGGCTCCTCCCCCTTGGCCGCACCTGCGAGGGCTCGACCGCTTTTGTGGTCTCGCACTAGCGGCTACCACCTGCAGGTGCGGTTATGACAGCAACCTGGAGCTTGAACTCCTTCCCAAGTTTTCCAACTTTACTCGAGCCTCGCCCGATTGTCGCTTGGGGGCCCCGGGCCCCACCCGAATATACCGACAAGTTTGAAATCATAAAATGGACTCGCTCGAACCCTCGGAATTCCCGAAACACCGCTAAATCTAAGAATCACCCCTAAACCCAACTGAATCAAACTTATGAACTTCAAGTTCTTCAATTTACTTCCAATGCGACGAAACACGCTTACACTATTCAGATTGACACCAAATTTTGTGTTCAAGTCTTAAATGGAAATATGGAACTATTCTCGATCTTGGAACTCCATTCGGACCTTGATAACACAAAAACCCGCTCCAAACAAAATATTTAAGAACTTTAAAATTTTTATGGAATCAACTTTCACTATTAGACGCCAAAATGTTCCCAGGTTATCCAAAACCCGATCCGAATATACGCCCAAGTCCGAAATCATCATACAAACCTGTGGGAATCTTCAAATCCGGATTCTGAGGTCATTTACTCAAAATGTTGACCGAAGTCAAACTTGGCATTTTAAGCCGACCTTAAGGAACCAAGTATTCCGATTTCAACCGAAACTCTTCCAAGTCCCGAACCAACCATTCTTGCAAGTCATAAATCAGTAAAAGCAAGTACGGGAAGTCTTATATAGGGGAACATGGTTCTAAAAAGTAAAATGACCAGTCTGGTCGTTACATTCTCCACCTCTTAAACAAACATTCATCCTCGAACGAGTTTAGATTCATACCTAAAATGCCGAATAAGCATGGATATCTGCTCCACATGTCCTCCTCGGAAACCCAGGTCGCCTCCTCGACTGGTTGGCCCCTCCACTGGACCTTCACCACAGAAATCCTCTTGGATCTCAACTGGTGATCATGCCTGTCAATAATGCCAACTAGCTCCTCCTCATAACCCAAACTCTCATCTAGCTGAATAGTACTGAATTATAACACATGGGACAAGTCGGCGTGATACTTTCGCAGCATAGATAAGTGAAAAACTGGATGAACTCCCGATAAGCTGGGAGTAAAGCAAGCTCGTAAGCAACCTCCCCAACTCGCCTCAACACCTCAAATGTGCCAATAAACCTTGGGCTCAACTTGCCCTTCTTCTCGAATCTCATAACACCCTTCATTGGCGAGACTTTCAAGAGAACCTTCTCGTCGACCAGGAATGATACATCACGCGCCTTCTGATCCGCGTAACTCTTCTGTCTGGACTAAGCTGTGCGGAGCCTTTCCTGAATCAACTTTAACTTTTCTAAGGCATCTTTCACCAAATTTGTACCATACAACTTAGCTTCACCGGGCTCAAACCACTCGATAGGAGAACAATATCGCCGGCCGTATAAGGCCTCAAATGGAGCCATCTTGATGCTGGACTGATAACTGTTATTGTAAGCAAATTCGGCCAAAGGCAAGAACTGATCCCACTGTCCTCCAAAGTCAATCACACATGCTCTAAGCATATCCTCCAAGATCTGAATTGTCCGCTCTGACTGTTCGTCGGTCTGAGGACGGAATGTTGTGCTAAGATCCACACTGGTGCCCAACTCACTCTGAACAGCTCTCCAGAAATGAGAAGTGAACTAAGGGCCTCTATCTAATATGATGGAAACGGGCACAGTATGAAACCGAACTCTCTCCCGAATGTAGATCTGTGCCAGCCTCTCTGAAGAATAGGTAGTCACCACTAGAATAAAGTGGGCTGACTTGGTCAACCTGTCAACAATGACCCAAGTCGCATCAAACTTCCGCAATGTCCATGGCAACCCGACCACGAAGTCCATAGTATGCGCTCCTACTTCCACTCAGGTATAGGCATCTGATGCAATAGTCCACCTGACCTCTGGTGCTCATACTTAACCTGCTGACAATTCAAACACCGAGCTACATACTCAACCACGTCCTTCTTCATACGCCGCCACCAATAATGCTGCTTTAGGTCGCGATACATCTTCGTAGCACCTGGATGAATGAAATACCGAGAACTGTGTGCCTACTCTAGGATATTCTCCCTCAATCCATTTAGGAACACATAGGCGACCCTGAGTCGCAGAACACCATCCTTGCCAATAGAAACCTCCTTGGCACTACCCTGTAGCACCGTCTCTCTAAGAACTTCCAAATGCGGATCATCGAACTGCCGAGCCTTGATCTGCCCCAAAAGTGAAGACTAAGCAACAACACACGCAAGAACTCGGCTAGGCTCTGAGATGTCCAACCTCACAAGTCTGTTAGCCAAGGATTGAATGTCCAAAGCTAGTGGCCTCCCCTCCGCTAAAATGAATGCCAAGCTACGCATACTCTCTGTTTTCATAATTAAGACATTTGCGACCACATTTGCCTTGCCCGGATGATAAAGAATGGTGATGTTATAATCCTTTAGTAACTCAAGCCATCTATGCTGCCTCAAATTAAGGTCCCTCTGCTTGAACAAATGCTGCATGTTGTGATGATCAGTGTAAACCTTACAGGACACTCCATACAAATAATGCCTCCATATCTTAAGAGCATGAACAATCACTGCTAGCTCCAAGTCGTGCACAGGGTAGTTTTTCTCATGAATCTTTAGCTGACACGAAGCATATGCAATAACTCACCCATTTTTCATCAACACACATCCCAAGCCGACGCGTGAAGCACCACAATATACCGTATACATCCCCGAGCCGGAAGGCAATGCAAGAACTAGTGTTGTAGTCAAAGTCGTCTTGAGCTTCTAAAAGCTCGTATCACAATCATCGGACCAACGGAAAGGAGCACCATTCTAGGTCAATATAGTTAGAGGTGATGCAATATATGAAAATCCCTGCACAAATCGACGGTAATAACCTGCTAACCCCAGGAAACTCCTGATCTCGGTCACTGAAGTAGGACGCGTCCAACTCTGAATTGTCTTAATCTTCTTGGGATCCACCTTAGTACCCTCTCCCGACACAATATGCTCCAAGAATTCCACTGACCTAGCCAAAACTCACACTTGGAGAACTTAGCGTATAGCTTCTGCTCTCGCAAGGTCTGAAGCACTACTCTCAAATGTTGCTCGTGCTCTCCCAGGCTACGTGAGTCTATTAAGATGTCGTCAATAAAGGCGATGATAAAGGAATCAATATAAGGTCTAAACACCCTGTTCATCAAGTCCATAAATGCTGCTGGGGCATTTGTCAAGCCAAAGGACATTACCAGAAACTCATAATGACCATATCTAGTACGAAAAGCAGTCTTCAGAACATCTGAGTCCCGAATCTTCAACTGATGGTACCCTGATCTCAAGTCGATCTTAGAGAAAACCCTAGCACCCTATAACTGGTGAAACAAATCATCAATGTGCGGCAACAGGTACTTGTTCTTGATGGCAGCCTTGTTCAACTGGCGGTAATCAATGCACATCCGCATGGTCCCATCCTTCTTCTTTACAAACAATACTGGTGCACCCCAAGGTGACACACTTGGTCTAACAAACCCATTTGCTAACAACTCCTCAAGCTGCTCCTTTAACTCTTTCAACTCTTTCGGAGCCATACAGTACGGTGGAATAGATATAGTCTAGGTACCTGGAGCCAAATCAATGCAGAAATCAATATCATGATCCGGTGGCATGCCAGGAATGTCAGAAGGAAACACATTGGTGAACTCTCGGACTACTAGAACTGAATCAATCGTTGGACACTCTACGGTGGTGTCCCGAACATAGACTAGATAAGCCAAGTAGCCCTTCTCGACCATATGTCGAGCCTTCAGAAAATAGATGACCCGACTAGATGTATTAACTAAGGAACCTTTCCACTCCAACCTTGGCAACTCTGGCATTGCTAATGCAACAGTCTTGGCATGGAAATCTAGGACGGCGTGATATGGGGATAACCAATCCATGCCCATGATGACCTTAAAGTCGGTCATATCAAGTAACAAGAGATCTGCTCTAGTCTCGAAACCACAGAATGTGACCACACAAGACTGGTAGATCTAATCCACAACCACAGAATCGCCCACAGGAGTGGACACATGAACGGCAGTAACCAAGGGCTCATAAGGGATATCCAAGAAATGAGCAAACAGGCATGACACATATGAATAGGTGGACCCTAGACAAATAGCACTGAAGCATCCCTACTGTAGATGGAAATAATACATGTGATAATGGCATCTGAGGCCAATGCATCTGGTCTGGCCGGAATGGCATAGAATCTGGCTAGAACGCCAGCTGGCTGGCCTCCACCTGTTTGAGCAGTAGCTGGCTGACCTTTCCCTGTCTAGCCTCCACCTCTAGGACAACCCCTGTCGGCTTGTCCCACTCCTCTAGGCGGCTGGGCAATCGATGTTGTAATCATGGGTTGCTAACCCTGCTGTATTGCCTTGCCCCGAAGCCTGGAGTAGTATCTCCTCATATGACCAAGGTCTCCGCACTCAAAATAACCCCGTGGTGAGGCGACCTGATGCCCTGATGGTTGATCCTGATGGCTGGCCCTGATGGCCTGTAGACCCACCAAAATAAGCCTGAATAGCCGGTGGATAGTATGAACTCTTCGGCATAGCACTGAAATAGGAACCAGAAGAATCTTCGGGACCTGAATACCTACTGGAGGAACCCTAAATAGTTGGCGGGCGGTAGGAACTCTCTGGTATGGCGCTGAAATAGGGGCGCGCTGGAGCACCTCGAGGGGGTGGTGGTACTAAATATAGGGGCCTACTAGACTGACCCCTACCAAACTGAGCTCTGCCCCTAACCGGGGCACCTCTGAACTCTCAGGAAAATCTAGCTCTCTTGTCCTGCTGCATTTGCTCCCTACCTCTCAGACGGTAGCCCTCAATCCTCCTTGCAATCTCCACCACTAGCTGATAAGGAGTCCCCATCTCCACCTCTCGGGCCATGTTAGCCCTAATGCCAGAATGCAGCCCTGCAACGAACCTCCGCACCCTCTCTGCGTTAGTAGGAAGTATCATCAGTGCATGGAGGGATAACTCAGAAAACTTCGCCTCATAGTCGGTCACTGACATCTGACCCTGATCAAGCTGCTCAAAATGATACCGTAGCTTTTCCCTCTCAGAGGGTGGGATATATCTGTCCAGGAATAACTGTGTGAACTGACCCCAAATGATGGGAGGAGAACTTGCTGGCCTGCCAAGAACATAAGACTACCACCATCTACGGGCCCTACCCTTCAGCTGGAAAGTAGTGAAGTCAACCCCATGTGACTCCAATATCCTCATGTTGTGCAGTCTGTCTCTATACCTATCAATGAAATCCTGGGAATTCTCATGACGCTCACCCCCAAAGACAAGAGGGTGTAGCCTAGTCCATCTGTCCAATAACTTATGCAGATCACCATCCACAGCTGGTCTGGGCTCGGGCACCACTGTAGCAACTGGCTAAGCCCCATCCACGGGTAGTGCACCCGGAGTTTGATACACTGCAATTGCATGACCAGGAGCCTGAGAAGTAGGGGTCTGTGCTCCCCCTCCCTCCTGGGATGTAGTTGGATCCGCTGAAAAAAAAACAGCCTGAGTCATGGTGTCCATGAACCGCAACATACGGCCCATGACCTCCTAGAAACCTGGTGTTGTCATGAAGTCCGCTGTGGTAGGCTCAGCTACGGTCACCTCTCCCTGCTCCTCAATGGTAGGATCTCCCGCAAGATCCGCTAGTGGTGCTACTAGAACAACTCTGGGATGCCCTCGTCCCCTACCTCGGGCCTATCATGACCCGGCTTTTCCACCCTCGGGAGTCGTGATGGCGCCTACTAATACGAGCTAGGCAAGCCAATCAATTGCACAATATACATTTTTACCCATTTTATATTCATAAACAATTTCGAAATAATAACAGTTAAACAACAGAATTTAACATAAGTAGAAGAAAGAAACAATGAGCTATCTGAACATGAATATCCAATACAACTGTTTGGGTCTCGACTACCCAGAACTGGTGTCACAGTTTCACAGACGGTCTAAGAATACCACAAATAAAGGGCCTGAAAGCAAGAAATAAATACAACACTATCTTTGGAAATACATGAAAGAAACAGGAATAGTATATAGAAGGAGACGCCAAGGCCTGCGGACGCCTGCAGGACTACCTCGGATCGTCTGATGATCAAGAATCTGCAATCTCACTGCGGTCCGAAGTCCACAACACTGGGGTTTGCACAAAAGAGTGCAGAGTGTAGTATCAGCACAACCGACCCCATGTGCTGGAGAGTGTCTAGCCAAACCTCGACGAAGTAGTGACGAGGCTAGGACCAGTTAAAAACTTAGGTTCTACCCAAAACACTCAATTTCCTCCATGAAAATAATTGATTTTGAGTTGAAATCATGTTAAAAGATGTTAATGAAAGAAGAAAACTAGTTAAAAATGACTTACAATTGATTTGGAGAAGAAGAAGCCTTTGAAAAATCGCCCTGGTGTGTTTATGTTTTGAGAGGATATGAAAAATGGGTTTAAAATTGTCTAAGTATAAAGTTGCAAGTCGCAGGTATGGGAAATGCGAACAGGGGTTCGCAATTGCAAACCCCGACCTCTGCTAAGCTAGGAAATGCAAAATAGGGCTCGCATTTGCGAACTCTTCATAAATGCTGAACTTTGGAATTGCGACTACAGCATCGCATTTGCGATCACTGGCCAAATGGGAAACTTCGCATTTGTGAGGATAACCTCGCATTTGCGAGAGGGAGCTGGCCTATTCTTTCGCAATTGCGACAAGCCACACGCATTTGCGACATCACATTTGTGAGCCAATGCAAAGCCTGCAGTCCTGTTGTGCACAGCTGAAAAACCTGCAATTATCTAAGTTCAAAATGCACCCCGTGGCCTATCCAAAACTCACCCGAGCCCTCGGGGCTCCAATCCAAATATATACACAACCTCAAAAATATCCTACGGACTTATTCGTGTAATAAAATCACCAAAATAACATCATGAACATCGAATTAAACCTCAAGATCAATGAAATTTCTCAAAACTTCTTTAAACATCAAATTTTGCATTTAAAGTCCGAATCACGTCAAACGGATTCGTTTCTTACCAAACTTCATAGAATTATCTTATATCATATATAACACTTGTACGGGGCGCTGGAACCAAAATATGGGCCTGATACCAACACGTTCTAATCAAAATTTATTTCCAAACCTTATGAACAATTTCAGAAAACAATTTTCTTCAAAAATTCATTTGTCGGGCTTGGGACCTCGGAATTCGATTCCGGGCATACGCCCAAGTCCCATATTTTCCTACAGACCCTTCGGGATCGTCCAATCAGGGGTCTGGGCCTGTTTACCTAAAACGTTGACTGAAGTCAAATTAATTTATTTTATAGTCAAAATTTATTATTTTTCACATATTTTCACATTTAGGCTTTCTGGCTATGCGCCCGAATGGCGCACGCAAATCGAGGTGATGCTAAAAGAGGTTTTTAAGGCCTCAAAATGTAGAATTTTATTTTAAAACAACTGATGACCCTTCTCCACTTCTAAAACAACCGTTCATCCTCGAACAGACAGAAGAAGGAAGTACCTAAGTTGGAGAAAAGATGGCGATAACGGCTCCGCATATCGGACTCGGACTCCCAGGTCGATGCCTCAGGAGGCTTACTTCTCCACTGAACACGAACCGAAGGAAAACTCTTCGATCTCAACTGATGAACCTGCCGGTCTAGAATAGCCACCGACTCCTCCTCATAAGGCAAGTCCTTGTCCAACTGGACAGTGCTGAAATCTACCACGTAGGATGGATCGTCATGATATTTCCGAAGCATGGACACGTGAAACACTGGATGCACGGCTGATAAGCTCGGCGGCAATGCAAGTCTATAAGCCACCTCTCCCACTCGATCAAGAATCTCAAACGGGCCAATGAACCTAGGGCTAAGCTTGCCCTTCTTCCCAAATCTCATCACGCCCTTCATAGGCGACACTCGAAGCAATACCCGTTCACCGACCATGAATGTCAAATCACGAACCTTGCGGTTTGCATAACTCTTTTGCTTGGACTGAGTTGTACGAAGCCTATCCTGATTAATCCTAACCTTGTCCAAGGCCTCCTAAACCAAATCCGTACCCAACAACCGAGCCTCTCCAGCTCAAACCATCCAACCAGAGACCGACATCGCCTACCATATAAAGCCTCATAAGGAACCATTTGGATAATCGACTGGTAACTGTTGTTGTAGGAAAACTCTGCTAAAGGCAAAAACTGATCCCACAAGCCTCCAAAGTTAATGACACAAGCTCGGAGCATATCCTCCAAAATTTGAATGGTCCGCTCAGACTGCCCGTCCGTCTAGGATGAAATGTTGTGCTCAACTCAACCTGCGTGCCCAACTCTCGCTGAACTGCTCTCCAGAAATGTGAGGTAAACTGCGTACCTCGGTCCAAAATGATAGACTCGAGCACACCATGAAGACGAATAATCTCCCGGATATAGATCTCAGCTAACCTCTCGAAAGAATAGGAGACTGCCACAAGAATGAAATGCGCTGACTTGGTCAGCCTATCAATAATAACCCACACTGCATCGAACTTCTTCCGAGTCTGTGGTAGTCCAACAACAAAATCCATAGTGATCCACTCCCTCTTCCACTCGGGAGGCTCAATCCTCTAAAATGAACCATTGGGCCTCTGATGCTCGTACTTAACCTTCTGACAATTCAAACACCGAGCCACATATGCAACGATATCCTTCTTCATTCTTCACCACCAATAATGTTGCCGCAAATCCTGATACATCTTAGCGGTGCCCGAATGAATAGAGTATCGGGAACTATGGGCCTCCTCTAAAATCAACTCCCGAAGCCCATCCACATTAGGCACACAAACTTGACCCTGCAATCTCAAAACTCCATCATCACCTAAGGTCACCTGCTTGGCACCTCCATGCTGCACCGTTTCTCTGAGGACGCATAAATGGGGATCATTATACTGCCGATCTCGGATATGCTCTAATAAAGAAGAACAGGCGACCGTGCAAGCTAACACACGACTGAGCTCAGAAACATCCAACCTCACGAACTGATTGGCCAAAGCCTGAATATCCAAAGCAAGCGGTCTCTCACCGACCAGAATATAAGCAAGACTGCCCATACTGGCTGACGTCCTACTCAAGGCATCGGCCACCACATTGGCCTTTCCCGGATGATATAAGATAGTGATATCATAATCTTTCAACAACTCCAACCACCTCATTTGCCTCAAATTCAACTCCTTTTGCTTGAAAAAATACTGAAGACTCTTGTGATCCGTGAACACCTCACATGTTACGCCATACAGATAATGCCTCCAAATCTTTAACGCGTGAACAATGGTTGCCAACTCCAAATCATGAACCAGATAGTTCTTCTCATGAACCTTTAACTGCCGCAAAGCATAGGCAATGACTTTGCCATACTACATCAACACTGCACCTAGTCCAATACGAGATGCATCACAATAAACTGTATAAGGCCCTGAACCTGTGGGCAAAACCAACACCGGTGTCGTAGTCAGAGCTGTCTTGAGCTTCTGAAAGATCGCCTCACACTCATCCGACCATCTGAACTGGGCACCCTTCTGGGTCAACCTGGTCATCGGGGTTGCGATAGATGAAAACCCCTCCACGAACCGACGATAGTAGCCTGCCAATCCCAAGAAACTCTGAATCTCTGTAGCTGATGCTGGTCTAGGCCAATTCTTGACTGCCTTAATCTTCTTCGAATCTACCTGAATAATCTCTGCTGATACAACATGACCCAGGAATGCAACTAAACTCAACCAAAACTCACACTTCGAGAACTTAGCATATAACTGACTATCCCTCAAGGCCTGAAGAACCACTCTAAGATGTTTCTCGTGCTCCTCCCGACTGCGGGAATATATCAAAATATCATCAATGAAGACTATGAAGAACGAATCCAAGTAAGGCCTGAACACTCGGTTCATCAAATCCATAAAAGTTGTTGGGGCATTTGTCAACCCAAATGACATCACCAAGAACTCATAATGCTCGTACCAAGTGCAAAAAGCAGTCTTAGGGATATCAGATGCCCTAATCCTTAACTGAAGGTAGCCAGATCTCAAGTCAATCTTCGAAAATACCTTAACACCCTGAAGCTGATCAAACAAATCATCAATCCACGGCAATGGATGCTTATTCTTGATCGTAACCTTGTTCAACTGCGTAATCAATACACATCCTCATCGGTCCGTTCTTCTTCTTAACAAACAACACTGGCGCACCCCAAGGCGAAACACTCGGCCTAATGAAACCCTTTTCAAGCAAGTCTTGCAACTGCTCCTTCTACTCTTTCAACTCAGGCGGGGCTATACGATATGACGGGATAAAAATGGGCTAAGTGCTAGGAGCCAAATCAATGCAAAAGTCACTATCCCTGTCGGGTGGCATACCCGGCAGGTCTGAAGGAAATACCTCAGGAAACTCATGAACAACGGGCATAGAATCAATAGAAGGAACCTCAGCACTAGAATCACGAACATATGCCAAATAGGCCAAACATCCCTTCTCGACCATATGTCGAGCCTTCACATAACAGATAACACTACGGGTAGAATGACTAGGAGTCCTTCTCCACTTTAAACGAGGTAAACCCAGTAAGGCTAAGGTCACAGTCTTGGAATGACAGTCCAAGATAGCGTGGTAAGGTGATAACCGGTCCATTCCTAATATGATATCAAAATCAACTATGTCCAAAAGAAGCAAATCTACACGAGTCTCAAGACCTCCAATAACCACTATACATGAACGATGGACTCGATCTACCATAATAGAATTACCCACCGGCGTAGACACATAAACAGGATCACTCAAAGAATCACTAGGTATGACCAGATATGGTGCAAAATAAGAGGACACATACGAGTACGTAGACCCTGGGTCAAATAACACTGAAGCATCTCTATCATAAACCAGAACCGTGCCTATAATAACTGCATCAGAAGCCTCATCCTTGGGCCTGGCTAGAAGAGCATAACATCGGGGTTGAGCCCCACCACCCTGAACTACATCTTTGGGATGGCCTGCTGCTAGCTGGCCTCCACCTCTAGTGGCCAGAGCTCCAGCTCTAATACCTCTACCACCTCTACCCCTACCTCTAGCTGGCTGGGTAGGTTGTGGAACACCTGGTGCCTGAACCATGGCACGGGAACCCTGATGTTAAGAGCTACTCGGTGCTCGAGGGCAATACCTAGCAATGTGCCTCGTGTTGCCACAAGTAAAACAAGCCCTCGGCTACTGGGGCTGACGACCCTGGAAACTTTGAAGCGGTGGTGCACTGATAGCAGTTGATGGTGCACTATAGGACTACTGATCAGAATACTACATCTGAGAACCACGACCACCTAAAGCACCGTGAGAAACCTGAAGTGCTGACTGAAAAGGCCTAGGAGGATGGCCTCTACCATATGAATCCCTACCTCCAGACGAGGTACCACTTAATAGGCCTGAATGACGGGGCCTCTTGTATGACCCATGACTACCTCCCTGCGACAGAACCATCTCCACTCTCCGGGCCACATTGGCTGCCTCCTGGAAAGATATCTCACTCCCAGTCTCCCTAGCCATCTGAAGACGAATCGGCTGAATAAGTCCATCAATGAACCTCCTCACCCTCTCTCTCTCTCGGTGGGGAGTATGATAAAAACATGACGAGCCAAGTCGATGAATATGGTCTCATAATGGGTAACAGTCATGGAACCCTGCTAAAGACGCTCGAACTGCCTTCGATAGGCCTCTCTCTGAGTGATGAGGAGAAACTTCTCCAGAAATAGCTGCGTGAACTGCTCCTAAGTCAAAGCTGGTGACCCGACTGGTCTAGCCAAACAAAAATCCCTCCACCAAGTCTTGGCGAATCTAGACAAGCGAAAAGTGGAACAATTGACCCCATTGGTCTCAACTATCCCCATGTTCCTAAGAACCTCGTGATAGCTGTCTAGATAATCCTAGGGATCCTCAGTAGATGCACCGCTAAAAGTAGTAGTGAAGAGCTGGGTAAACCTATCCAGCCTCCACAAAGCATCGGCAGACATAGCTGCTCCATCATCGGTCTGATCTACCACACCCGGCTGAACTGCTCCAACTGGCTGAACCACTGGAGTCTAAATCTGGGGAGCTACCTGCTCCGGAGTGCGAGTAGCAGGAGTCTGGGCTATTCCTCCAGCCTGAGAGATGGTTGATGTTATAGGAAGCAAACCTACCCGGGTGACACTCTCTGTAAGGCCCATTGAGGTGGACCAGAGCATCCTGAAGAACTAGGGTAGCAATAAACCCCTCTGGGACCTGAGCTGGGCCCACCGGAACTGCTGGGCCTGGAACCTCATCATCAAAATCAACCTGAGGCTTCGCTGCGGGTGATGTTGCTCTAGGCTGAGCTTTGCCCCTACCTCGGCCTCTAGCACAGCCTCGGCCTCGCCCTCTGCCCCTCATGGGAGCTGCTGCTAGGGGCTCGGGCTGCTAGTCAGTGGGTGAGGAAGCGCGTGTTCTCGCCATCCGCGAAAGAACATAGTAGAAATTCAATTAGCTTTGAGAAACCAAATCGCATGACAGGAAAGAATAAATGTGAGATTTTTCCTAACTCTGTATCCTCCGGGGGATAAATACAGACGTCTCCGTACCGATCCCTCAGACTCTACTTAGCTTGTCTGTGAACTGTGAGACCCATGTAACCTAGAGCTCTGATACCAACTTGTCATGACCCGGATTTCCCATCCTCGGGAGTCGTGATGGCGCCTACTAATACGAGCTAGGCAAGCCAATCAATTGCACAATTTATCTTTTTACCCATCTTATATTCATTAACAATTTCAAAATAATAACAGTTAAATAGCAGAATTTAACATAAGCAGAAGAAAGAAACAATGAGCTATCTAAACATGAATATCCAATACAACTGTTTGAGTCTCGACTACCCAGAACTGGTGTCACAGTTTCAAAGACGATCTGAGAATACTACAGATAAAGGGTCTAAAAGCAAGAAATAGATACAACACTGTCTCTAGAAATGCATGAAAGAAACATGAATAGTAGATAGAAGGAGACGCCAAGGCCTGTGGATGCCTGCAGGACTACCTCGGGTCGCCTGATGATCAAGAATCAGTAATCTCACTACGGTTTGAAGTCCACAACACTGGGGTCTGCACAAAAGAGTGCAGAGTGTAGTATCAACACAATCGACCCCATGTGTTGGTAAGTGTCTAGCCTAACCTCGCGAAGTAGTGACGAGGATAGAACCAGAATACCAAATTAACCTGTGCAGTTCAAATATATACAGCGGAAAAGAAATACAAAAATAAACAAATAAAGATAGGAGGGCGAGACATGCTTCGGGGAATAACAGGTAAAACAGAATATCAAGAGAATTATAAAGGAATCAAAATCAACCACTTATAAGAATAAGGAAAACAAAGACAGATTTCACTTTCTTTTCACATCTTGTTGCAGGCGTGCAACCCGATCCCATTTCCTGTATCTCGTGGTAGGCGTGCCACCCATTTCCATTTCATGTATCTCGTGGTAGGTGTACCACCAGCTCCCAGTTCATTTATCTTGTGGTAGGCGTACCACCCGCTCCTATTTTATTATATCTTGTGGTAGGCGTACCACCCGCTCCCATTTCATTATATCTTGTGGTAGGCGTACCACCCGCTCCCATTTTATTATATCTTGTGATAGGCGTACCACCCGCTCCCATTTCATTATATCTTGTGGTAGGCGTACCACCCGCTCCCAGTTAAAAGCCAACAATAATCACAAGGAATCCTGGCAAGGGAACAATAATATCAAACAAACATCCCGGCAAGGGAACAATAATGATAATAACATGTGAGGCACGATAAACCACAATGGAGTCAATAGCAATTTATAACACAAGACTCATGGGCATGCTTGAAACCGACGTATAGATACTCGTCACCATGCCTATACGTCGTACTCCACAATTAACACGTAGCAAATAGACACCACTCATAATCCCTCAAGCTAAGGTTAGACCAAACACTTACCTCGATGCCACAAACACAATTTACGTTTCAATTATAGCTTTACCCATTGATTCCACCACCAATTCACTCAAATCTAGCCATAAGTTACTTAATTGCATCAATAAATGCTAAATGAATCAACCCCAATGCATGAAAATGAGTTTTCCAAAGTTTTCCCAAAAAATCAAAAATCGCGCCCGGGCCCACATGGTCAAAACCCGAGGTTCGAACCAAAACCCGATTACCCATTCCCCCACGAACCCAAATATATAATTTGTTTAGAAATCAGACCTCAAATCGAGGTCCAAATTCCCAATTTTTTGAAAAACCTAGTTCTACCCAAAACACCCAATTTCCCCCATGAAAATCATTGATTTAAGTTGAAATCATGTTAAAATATGTTAATGATTAAAGAAAACTAGTTAAAAATGACTTACAATTGATTTGGAGAAGAAGCCTTTGAAAAATTGCCCTGGTGAGTTTATGTTTTGAGAGGATATGAAAAATGGGTTTAAAATTGTCTAAGTATAAAGTTGCAGGTCGCATGTATGAGAAATGCGAACAGGGGTTCGCAATTGCAAACCCCGGCCTCTGCTAAGCTGGGAAATGTGAAATAGGGATCGCATTTGCGAACCCTTCATAAATGCTGGACTTTCGCATTTGCGACTTGGGAATTGCGACTACAGCATCGCATTTGCGATCACTGGCCAAATGGGAAACTTCGCATTTGCGAGGATAACCTCGCATTTGCGAGAGGGAGCTGGCCTAGGCTTCTTTCGCAATTGCGACAAGCCGCTCGCATTTGCGAGCCAGGATTCGTAAATGCGAAGCCTGTAGGCCTGCTCTGCACAGCTGAAAAACCTGCAATTTTCTAAGTACAAAATGCACCCTATGGCCTATCCAAAACTCCCCGAGCCCTCGGGACTCCAACCCAAATATACACACAACCTCAAAAATATCCTATGGATTTATTCGTGTAATAAAATCACCAAAATAATGTCATGAAAATTGAATTAAACCTCAAGATCAATGAAATTTCTCAAAACTTCTTTAAACATCAAATTTTGCATTTAAGGTCCGAATCACGTCAAACGAATTCTATTTCTTACCAAACTTCACAGAATTATCTTATATCATATATAAGACCTGTACCGGGCGTCGGAACCAAAATACGGGCCCGATACCAACACATTCTAATCAAAATTCATTTCCAAACCTTATGAACAATTTCAAAAAACAATTTTCTTCAAAAATTCATTTCTCGGGCTTGGGACCTCAAAATTCGATCCCGGCATATGCCCAAGTCCCATATTTTCCTAAGGACCCTTCGGGGCCATCCAATCACTGGTTCGGGTCCGTTACCAAAACATTGATCGAAGTCAAATTAATTCATTTTATAGCCAAAATTTATCATTTTTCATAGATTTTCACATATATGCTTTCCGGCTACGCGCCCGGACTACGCACGCAAATTGAGGTGATGCTAAAAGAGGTTTTTAAGGCCTCGAAACATAGAATTTCATTTTAAAACAGTTGTTTCTCTAATTCTATGCATAGTTGCTTAATTGTGTGGCCAGTAGTTGAGTTCTATTTACTAATGTATGCTATGCTTGGGAATGTCATGTTTAGATTATAGCAGAATTAGAGAGAGCTTGTTTCTGAACTTGTGGCTCGACGAAAGATTTCTCGGTTAGGAAAGGAATATACATAACAGTCTTGCTTAGTTTAATACTATATTACATTCGTTCATGACAGATTCAAAACCATAGAAATATATGATTGATATATTATGGATAGACGGATAGTATTGTGGGAACATGCTATTTATATAAATTATCCGGTCAACTAAAAATCATAGATAATTTGGATTAACAGGTGTAATTATGAACTCAATAGGATTGATAAACCGACCACAACCCTGGAATCTATATCTCCCTTGGTTACGTGTTTGAATTTTGCAATAGTAGTTTTAATAGAAAAGTTGACTTTTGATCATCTTGGACATTATATTGATTTTAGTTTGCTTAGTTAACGGTTAATCTAAGTCTCTGTGGGTTTGACATGCGACTTTCAAGTCACTTTTTTACTTGACGGCCACGTATTCTTGTGTGTACTTGGGTAAACAACATTAGCCAACCCATAGCTCTAGAATATTGTCTCTTATTGAATTCGTCTCTAATATTTGCCAACTTGTTTCCTTTAATCTCTTAATTTGTTACTCTAGATTAATTTTAGTTAAATATTCATACTTTAGGATTCGCGTGAATATTAATTGTTTGGATTAATTTAGTTTATAATTAATCACAAGTCCCTGTGGGTACGATATCTGGACTTACAATCCTATATTACTTGTCGACCACGTATACTTGCGTGTACATTTGGGAGCAATCAATAATCTTAGTTTTTATATTTAGTTTGGTAGCAACTTAAATCAAAGGTTTATTTTCCTGTCGCCTGAAGCTGAAGATTTATTAGAGCATTATTTAAATTAATTCCTGTGAAGACAATTTAATACTATACTATCTTTGACTAGCGAGCCTAAGTTTTATACACTGGTTTTGCGCTCGTCAGTGGTAGAAGAGGAACCAAAGGATGATAAGGTGGAAGAGAATAATAAAGCATACAATGTTCCTCCAGATACTATTAGGCATATTGTTGATAAGACTGCACCGTACGTGGCGAGGTATGGGGAACTTTTTGAGAAGCCGTTTATGCTAAAATACACTGGTGATGCTAAATTTGGTTTCCCGAATGCTTCAGATCCTTACCATGCCTATTATCTGAAGCTTTGCGCACCGGATCAACATCCTACTCAGCCAGCAGTTTCAGCCTCTGCTCTTACCGCTTATTAGATGAAAATCTTAGTTTGACTGCCAATTTAGACCGATCGTTTTGCTGAATAGGAAATTTGCTTTGTGTGAATATTATTGACTTTAACATTATATGCTTACATGTTCTTATTTTCAAGCTCGAACATGATGTGTTTTCATTAGGTTTCAAGATATCCTGGTGCTTATTAGAGAAAAAAATGCTAAAAACCGATCATTTTGTTGAATATAAAATTTTCTTCGTGTGTTAAATATTATTTACTTAACATATTATGCTTACACCTTCTTATTTGCAAGTCTCGAACATGATGTGTTTTCATTAGGTTGTAAGATATCCTGGTGTTTGTTGAATTTAAGATGATTGAATCCTGTGAGATAAGTACTGAAGCTACCAACTTGGTATAGTTGGTAAAACATATAAATTTTGAGGAAATGAGGCATTATACGAGTTGACTCAATGCCTTTGGAACTATACTTTGGAAATACCGAATTGTTCACAGAGCGTCTTGCACAAATAATTTTGCTGAAATTTTGAATTTATTATGAATCTCTTTTCTTCATAGTAGATAACGTGGAAATAGCTTCTTGCAGAAATACTGGGTAAGACTGCGTACAATAGACCCTTGTGATCCAGCCTTCCTCGAGCCCTGCGCATAGCGAGAGCTTAGTGTACAGGGTGGCCCTTTTTTTCTTCATAGTAGATAATTTTCAAATTTAGTATCTATTGCATAGTAGATAACTTCTTTTGCATTAAACAAACATATTAGGGACCTGGTATGGGTATTCTAGAAGAATAAGGCCCACGGGTTGTCTTGTTAAAGTAGCCGAGAGGAGCATGAGCAACATCTTCGGATTGTACTTCAGGACCTGAGAGATAGTCAGTTATATGCCAAGTTTTGAAAGTGCGAGTTTTGGTTGGACTCGATCGCTTTCTTGGGGCACGTAGTATCGGCAGAGGGCATTTAGGTAGATCCTAAGAAGATTGAGGCAATTCAGAATTGGCCTAGAACCACTTCAGCTACGGAGATCCGGGTTTCTTAGGTTTGGTGGGATATTAGCGTCACTTTGTGGAGGGGTTCTCATCTATAGCAGCCCTATTGACTAGGTTGACCCAGAAGGGTGCCTCGTTCATATGGTCAAACGAGTCTAAGGTGAGCTTTTAGAATCTCAAGACTGTTTTTGACTACGGCGCCCACAGGTTCAGGATCTTACATGGTGTATTGTGATGCATCTCGCATGGGGCTCAGTGTATTATTGATGTAGGATAATAGGGTGATTTCATACACATTGCGACAGTTGAAGGTTCATGAGAAGAATTAACATGTTCATGACTTAGAGTTGGCAGCCATTGTTCATGCACTGAATATTTGAAGGCACTATCTTTACGGCGTGTCATGTGAGATATTCACGGATCATCGGAGCTTGCAGTATTTGTTCAAACAGAAGGATCTCAATTTGAGGCAGAGGAGGTGGTTGGAACTATTGAAAGACTATGATATCACTATCTTATATCATCCCGGGAAGGCCAAGGTGGTGGGCTGGTGGCCGATGCCATGAGTAGAAAGGCAGTGAGTATGGGTAGCTTTGCGTACATTCCAATCGGTGAGAGACCGCTTGCATCAGATGTTCAGGCTTTGGCTAATCTGTTCGTAAGGTTGGATATTTCAAAGCCCAGTCGTGTTCTAGCTTGTACAATCGCTCAGTTTTCCATGTTTGAGCGCATTAGGGAACGACAGTATGATGACCCTCATTTGCTTGTCCTTAGGGACATATTGTGGCACGGTGGTACCAAGAAGGTTATTGTTGGAGATGACGGAGTTTTGAGGATGCAGGGTCATATTTGTGTACCCAATGTAGATGAACTTCGTGAGTTGATTCTTGAGGAGGACCACAGTTTCCAGTATTCTATTCATTCGGGTGCCGCAAAGATTTATCAGGACTTACGGATGCGCTATTGGTGGATGAGGATGAAGAAGGATATATTTGCATATATAGCTCGTGTCTAAATTGTCAGCAAGTAAAGTATGAGTATCACAGACCTGGTGGTTTGCTTCAGAAGTTAGAGATTCCTGAGTGAAAGTGGGAATGTATCACTATGGATTTTGTTGTTGGACTCTCGCTGACTCAGAAGAAGTTCGATGTCATTTGGCTTATTGTAGACAGGATGACCAAGTTAGCGCATTTCATTCCTGTGGTAGTTACCTATTCTTCAAAGCGGTTGGCTGAGATTTACATCCGCGAGATCGTTCGTCTTCACAGTGTGCCAGTGTCTATCATTTTGATCGAGCTGCATAGTTCACCTCACACTTTTGGAGGGAAGTACAACATGAGTTGGGCACGCAGGTGAGTTGAGCACATCATTTCATCCTTAGACGGACATACAGTCAGAGTGCACTATTCAGATATTTGAGGATATGCTTCGCATTTGTGTTATAGATTTTGGGGATTCGTGGGATCAATTATTTCCACTTGCATAGTTTGCCTACAACAACAGCTATCAGTCAAGCATTCAGATGGCCCCCTATGAGGTATTATACGGGAGGTGGTGCCGATCTCCAGTTGGATGGTTTGATCTGGGGGAAGCTCGGTTGTTGGGTACGGATTTGGTACGGAATGCCTTGGATAAGGTCAAGATTATTCAGGATCGTCTTCGCACAGCTCGGTCTAGGAAAAATAGTTATGCTGACTGTAGAGTTTGTGATGTTGCATTCATGGTCGGAGAGAGGGTATTGCTCCGGGTTTCAACCATAAAGGGTGTGATGAGGTTCGAAAAGAAGGGCAAGTTGAGCCCTAAGTCTATTGGACCTTTTGAGATTCTTCAGAGAGTGGGTGAGGTGTGTTAGTGGTTGGGAGTCCGAGTCGGACATGAGAAGTAGATATCCATACCTTTTCACCAGTTTAGGTACTTTTCCATGTCCGTTCGAGGACGAACGGTTGTTTTAGAGGTGGAGAATGTGATGATCTGATAGGTCATCTAGAGTTTTAAACCTAATTTTGTGTTTCAAAACTTCAAATATCTTATTTTAGCCTTCCTCGATTTGCGTGCACAGTCCGAGTATTTTTTCGGAAGACTTTTATGTTAAAAATTAATAAAATATGAATTTTTTGCTTAAAAATTCATTTGAGTTGATTTCAGTCAATGTTTTAAGCAAACAGACTCGAATCCATATTATTACAGTCCTAGTGGATCCGTATCGTGATTTGGGACTTGCGCGTATGTCCGGAATCGCATTCGGAGGTCCCTAACTCGAGTTATCGTACTTTGTTGAAACATTGAAGTTTAAAGGCTTAATGAACCTAAAGGTTTGACCAATTTTTGACTTTATTGATATCAGGTCCATATATTAGTTTCGGAACCTGGTATAATTTCATTACTATATTTATGACTTGCTTGTTAAATTTGGTGAGAAACAAAATTAGTTGATGCATTTAGTTTTTGGTGTCTGTTGCAGATCTCGCATTTGCGAAGAATCATTCGCATTTGGAAGACTGGGCATGGTTAGGGGGTCCTCGCATTTGCAAGGTAAAGTTCGCAATTGCGAACTTGACAATTCCGCTTTTGTGAAGGCAGAGTCGCAATTGCGACTCAGCACTGTTTTTAGGATCTTCGCATTTGCGAGGGCTTCAGGGTTCACATTTGCGACCATTTTATCGCAATTGCGATCACTGGGATTCTGAGAGGAGTTCGCTACATGTTGAGATCGCAACATTTCGAAGATCACCCGTAGGCTGATCCCGCCATCTCGATGCCATGAGTGCTTTGAGTGGCTGATCTAATATCCCCACGGATGCTGCCCTTGGGATCGGCGGCCAAATTTCGCATTGATGGCTTATTTGAGCTGGCATCGACTGGATCTTCAGCCGGAACTCCATCTTGGCCAACCGGGGGTACGTCGTTCCCTGGTGTTATGTTATCACTTTCGTCGTTGTGGCCAAAAACATTATCACGTGTAGGGGTGTTGACTGAGAGTTCGACAATAGTCCTGGAATCAAAGATACTTCAAAGAAAAAGTGCAAAATAGCATGCATTATGAAAGTTTGTACTAGGTAATCACTATTATCCTTAGCCCCACGATGGGCGCAAAACTGTTTACCCTTAAAATTGGATAACAATTGAATTTGTACGCGGTTTTAAGGATACATGATATACTTAATACAAATTAAGAAGACAGATTAATATTGAAATTAATGATAAGAAAATAAATGCAAACCACAAAATTGAATAGTCTTAGCATCTGAATTTGATCACCCTCGAGCCAAGAAATGTCTTAACTAGTGTTAGAACTAATCAACAAGATGATAAGAACAAGAAATGATCAGTATATTTCTTTTTTATGCGTGTTACAATGTGTTCTACAAATGATCAGAACCTCACTTTATATAGTAGGGGTGTTCTAATCTTGGTACAATTCTATACAATGTAAAAAATATCATAATTTGCTAATTAATCGGCCTCTTCTTGATACGTGCCGAGATTTTTGCCGTGATCTTCGACCGATTGCGGATATTTAGGCTTTCCATTATTTAGCTCGGCAAGTTTTCCTCGATCTTGTTCGGTCTCGATCTTGCTCGGTCTCTAGGTCACAAGCTCGATGATCTAATTTTGCGCCTTGGTTCGATATAATCCGAGCTCGAGCATTGACCTGCCATATTTCAGCCTCGATTGGTCAAACAATGGACAAACCCAGTTTCGACCGTCTATAAGGAACAAATAGGATTATTTAATAATAAGAAAGAAAAAGTGAGAAAAAATAAGGTAACGCAACCATACCAAGTCGGTCGTTACATAAGTGGTACTTTTCGTCTTTACGTGAGACGAATTTAATAATGTGATACAAACAATTTAGAGGTAACACCCTAATATCACCCCAAAACTGTCATGTTTTTGTTAATTACCTACTTAAACTATTCGGTGTCCCAAATCCTCCTGAACTATGTTGCCCTTCATATTAAAAACCCCTCATTGCATTCTTAGAGGTACGTCTAGTACACGCTGTGAGCACGTGATTTTTGCCCTACAAGAACTACTCCCAAAAATTCAAAATAAAATAGTTTTGTGTTGCTTGTACTTGTCTGTGCATGTTTATTTTTACTTTAATTAAGAAAAATACAAAAATATGTGTTGCATGTGCATTTAGGATTTAATTTTACAATTAGGAATTAATTAAAAAATATTTGCGAGGATGAAAATCACAAAAAATATGTACTTGGCATTTTTTAGCATTTAATCTCCAATTGTGTGATTTTATTTTAGTTGGTATTTAATGGTGTGATAATTGTTATTAGGAATTAATTAGTATTTTTTAATTTGGTTTATAATTTAATTTAGAATTTTTATTAATTAGGAAATAAAAGAAAAGAAGGAAAGGGAACAAATGGAAACCGGACTGGGCCAAATTGGCCATAGCCCAGTTCTTACAAATAAATTAGCCCAATACCCGCCCCAATCCAGTCCGTCTCCAGATATATCCAAACGATGTCGTATCTGGCCAATAGATCCAAGCCATTGATTTGTTTTGATCGAATGGTCCAGATCACCCCTCCCATAACCCATTTTTGACCCATTCCCTATACCCGGTCTAACCCGATCCCCTAACAAAACCAAGCGACATCGTCTCTTTAAGTGAGTTGATCCAAGCCGTCGATCTCAATTGATCTAACGGCTAGGATCAAATCAATTTCCCCTATATATAAGCCCAAACCATACCCCCCAAAGCCATACCCCCCCCCCCCTTCGCCTTCGTCTCTAACCTAGAGACATGCCCAACACCCTTCGCTTTCAACCACCACCCTCCGCCCACCAGAAATAGCCTCACGGCGGTTCCGGTGGTCCAAACAGCCCCAAAATTACACCACAGCCTCCCCACGACGTCCTCTTTCCAAATCCCGAATCAGTTTTCCTCGAATCAGTACCAGACGCTTTGAATCTTAGATCGAAGAATCGAACCAAACCCTAATCCGTCCAATGGTCACCAAGTTCACACCCCAGCTTCCCATCGACCTCCCCAACCTAACCCTTCTAACCATCACCCTCGAATCATGGCCGACTGCTTCGAATCTTAGATCGAAGGCAAGACCTCAAACCTCAAACCTACCCAATCAGTCCCAAATTAACACCATACCACCACCTGACTTCCCTCGTCCCTAATCTAGCACCACTATCATTCGAATCAAGCTGGATGCTTTCGAATTTGAAGTCGACTCGACGAACCCCAAAAGAACCAAGCTAGGGGATCGATACACAGTAGAAAACGGAGGTAAGAATCGACCTTAGTCGTGTGTTCTCAGTCGAGAACACTCGATTAAGGTCCATTTCGGCTTCAGAATCAAGTTGAAGCTTCGAGTAGGACGAATTCGTTTGGTCTGAAATTCTAAGGTACTTATTTTTCTTTACTTTTTCTTTTGTTGTTTCATGGCTTGTCTGATTAAGTTTCGTTATAGTTATATCTTTTTCAATTACTTTCCTTTCTATTTTCTCCATCAGACTTTTTCTTGGTCCATCTTCTTCTATCAGTCAACATATGGTTAAATAGCTTCGTCGATTAATTCGGTTTAATTGTAGTTCAGTAGTTCTGGTCAAATCGTCTGCTGTTACGCCAAATTATTTCATTTTTATGCGATGTTTGGTCCCCTACTCTGTGACGTGACTTGGCATATGAATTTAGTTGTTCATTCAAATGTGTTTACAGTTTCATCTGCTCGTATTTAGGTTTAGTGTAGAATTGTGTTAGTCTATTCCCATAATCCTTAAACCCTTCATCTTGGTTGCGATATTGTTCGTTCTGATGTGAGTTCAATTGTTGTGTGAGTATAGTGGTTTGAATCTGACTGTGGTTCTGTTCGAGTTTGGAGTCCGATGGAATTGAACTTGTGGTTAAATTTAGCTTTAGTTAATCAGTGATTAGGTTCTTCTGTAAGAATTGGTTATAGCTTAAAGATGTAGCACAGATTAAAGGGGGTTAAGTTAGGATAGTAATCACAGGGGTTCCAAGGGGTAATTTGGGAATTGAAAATTTGAAGAAATGGGTAGTTTGAGTGTTCTGTCCACTAAGTACTAGTGTACCATTAAAATAATGCATTTGTTTGATAATTAGTGGGGAACAAAACATAATGATATGGGGAGGTTTAAAAGGCATTGATTAAAATATGTTGCACATACCTGCTTGAACTTTAAATAAAGAAAAGACAAGGGTTAATGGGGAACAAAACATATTCTAGTAGAGTTCTATAGGTATCATAGGCAAAATTAGTTTCTTAATTCTACCTAGTGTTCTTACGAGCTGGCAGGCTCAGTGTTTGGGTATAAAAATGGAGGGACTTAGGACAGAGAGGGGGGTCTTTTTTTGGGGGGTTCAGTCTTTGAGAGAGTCTTCCTTCTTGAATCAATTTCTGAGAACTAGAACTCATATAGAGGGTTTGAGAATTAGTTTTCTTGAGAGCTTTTAAAGTTGAATTCTTCTACACTTTGAAACCTTAAGAGTTTGAGAGAGTGCTTTAGACAACCAGCTCACACTGTTACATTGATCTCAAGAGCATAAATAGTTCAAATCTTTCTGTTCTTGTTCTGTGCTTAGATGTTCAGGGCATTTGAAAATATTTGGTGATTTACTCGAGGGGGCTGGGTATTATCTGATTGCTGAAAGGTGTCCTATGACTGCCTAGTCTAATTTCTAGTAGATTCAGTGTTTTGGTTAAGCTTCTTTCTTCCTGGGCTTTGTGACTGTGGTTTGGTCTTGAGCTTGGCCCTGTTTGTTGCTGTTGATTGTCAACCTACTGGTGCTATTGTTTGTTGCTTCTACTGTTGCATTGATGTGGCTGACCTCTTCTTCTTCCATTGTAACTGATTTCCAGGTACACAGCTTGATCTTGGGTAATTGTGAACTGAAATGCGAAAAATGAACCTGTAATTGAAGCATGAGATCATTTGATTTAGTTTTCTAGTTTATGTATCAGAATGTTTGACTTCTTAACGTTATTAAGACCTTTGCTTGAAGTTGTACTAGTTGGATCGAAATTGTTTATGTCGTAATAAACTAAAAACTGTTTGTATTAGCATGGAATGTTAATCGTTTTGTCTCAAATGTATATGAGCTTTCTTCTACAGTTTAAGTGTTAGTTGTAATTAGGTTCATTTAAATTGGTAGAATAAGTTGGGTTAGCTTCAGCTAGTTGCCTATTATCTTGTGTTGTAAATATGTTTGAAAAAGTAAGCCAACAATAATATAAACCTTTACTAGTTACTTTTCTTTTCAATTCGCCCTAAAAAGGGATGTTGAGTACCACATTTCATATCTGCTCTAATAACAGGAAGATGAAGGAAGAAAGTATAAATTCTAAAGCAAAACGAATCCACTGTTTAAATATGTCTGATTAAATGATGAGCACATTTGTGAGCCATTTCATGGCTTGCCCGGCTGCAAAGGTTCGCCCCATTAGCCCCGCCTATGCAGTTGATTTCGCCCCATCTAGCTTGGGGCCGTCCTAGGCCCAATACCACGCATTTAATAAGAACCCTTGTCCATCGCCAGGATTGGGTTCCTTTGGGCCCAAAAGTTGAAATGGCATTTGGTCTACTAATTTTCAATTGATAAACTATAGGATTTTCTAATATTAACTAATTGGGCCCCCCTTTTATTTCTTTAAAGACAAATAAATAGAAGAAGAATAGTCATTTTAGGATTAGCCTTTAAATAATAAATGAGACGAGCCTCGCCAAATAAAACGCAGAAGTTGCGGGGCCCTCAGTAAATATTGCGTTAAAGTACTTTAGATTTCGGGACGGACCGTCTAATGAATTTCACGGCTTTCCTCAAAATAATAACGCGCTAGACACTTTAGGCGCGCTTTTAACAAATTACTTTCTTAAACTCTGGTGCACATTTATGTGACCCAAATCCAAATCTCAACGGAGTCGAAATGTGTCAATAACCACGGGTGCGTTGATGTGACGTGGTTCGAGATATGTTTTCACGACGTTGCAATTCTCATAAAAAATAATAATAATAATAATAAAAGCGTTAAAAAGTTAAAATTTGCACATAGGTTCAACATGTATTAAAATCAGATAAATAAGCCGAATATGACATTTGAGCGACCGTGCTAGAACCGCGGAACTCGGGAATGCCTAACACCTTCTCCCCGGTTAATAGAATTCCTTATCCGGATTTCTGGTTCGCAGACTGTAATACAGATTCAATCTTTTCCTCGATTCGGGATTCAACCGGTGACTTGGGACACCATAAATATCCCAAGTGGCAACTCTGAATTAAATAATAAATCCCATTTCGATTGTCCTTTAATTGAAAAAACTCCTTTACGCCATGCGGGTGCAGGTAAAAAGGAGGTGTGACAGCTCTGGCGATTCTGTTGGGGACCGAACCCAGAATTTCTTGTTCAGGGTTCAAGAATTCGAGCTTAGAATAATTGTTATAATTGGCTTTGTTTATTCTCTGAATTTTACATGTTTGGGCCTAATGTGCTAAATGTTGCTTTTGCCGCTTTGATATTATCTGAACTGTATATAAACTGCTACAAAACCCTTCTCTTCTCACCTTCGGGGATGTGCTCGCTGGTCGAGACTCCCTATTCTTTTAGTGTCATACCTTGAAATAAGAAAGAGGCTCGGACAAGTTACTAAGCCGGATGGCTTTTTGGTTCCCAGTATATAGCCCCCTCCTCGACTCGAGTTGTCCGCTCGGGTACACAGTCTAGAAGAAATACCCAGGTTATAAACCTAGAATAACTCAACTTCATGCTGGATCCCTAGTAGGAACGTTTGTTTGCATCACGTGCATTTGACTTTGGAGGCTCAACACAGGGGTTGGGTCTGTCTAAGACAGGTGTACCAAAAATGACAAAAGACCATCCTGATGCATCTTACTTGCTACTTGTGCATTTGTTTGCTTCGGACTTGCATGCTGACCGGCTTTTGAATATTTTGAGGAAAAAGAGATAGAGGTACGAGGGTTAAAAGAGAGTTAATCGCTTATTTTGAAAAAAAATGTCCAAATAGTGTCGAAACTCTGCCAAATTTTTGAGAAAAATGAAGAAAAAAAAGAAGAAAAGGAAAAGAAGGAAAAAAATATATATAGTATTATTTGCCAATGAAAAGAGTCTGGTTTTCAAAAAAAGTTTGTTTTATTGGCCCGAACTACGCCAGTTTGATTCCCACAGGGTGTGAGATATGTAGGCAACCCCCATCGGGTCCAACTTCACTTTTTGCGAAATTAGCCAAAAGAACAAAAAATTTATTTGAAAATAATTAGGGTGATGCCATTCTTTCTAGAAATAGCTGAATGTCCCTAAAAAGGCGCCGGAAGGCTATTTTTGCAAGAACAACCGCCTGTGGTCATTTTTTTATGCTTTCACCGGTTAGCCGACACAACCTTAAAATCTTCGACCCCGAGGTGCTGAAAGGTCGTATTAGCAAAACCGGGTCTTACTTTAAAAGAAAAAAAGAAAGAGATAAAAGTGTCCATGTTATCTTTGAGTCAATTGAATCGTGATTTTTGCTTAACACCCTAATAAATGTGCAGAATGAGCACAAGTCAGAATTAGTACGTAACAATTGTGAACAAGATCCCTTTGGATTTGCACATGTGGTGGGATGACTTAGGCGAATCAGGGAGCGACACAGTCAATCTATACCTGGGAGGCCTCACTGGGTTGCTCAAGATTAATCCTAGGGGGGATATCATAAAGGCCTTGGTCTCATTCTGGGACCCGACTCACAACGTATTTCACTTCTCGGATTTTGAACTTACCCCAACATTGGAAGAAATAGTCGGATACATCGGGGGTCCCAAGGTTCCTCTGAGACACCAGTACCTGATTGCTCCTAGGGCCGTAGTCGTACATAGGTTCCTAGACTCTTTGAAATTAAGCAGGGGGGTCCATAATCCAGACTTGGCAGCTGGTTTTTGTACTTTGTGGTTTATATACAACAGATATGGCCACATAGGGGGGTTCAACAAGCCGGAAAACAAAATCTGTAGCAAAGGAAACCGCCTTAAGTGGGAAGAACATAGGTGTTTTGCATTCATGGTAGCCTTTTTGGGACTCCTGGTGTTTCCTAGAAAAGACGGGAACATTGACATACGAGTATCTGGGGTTGTCAGCACTTTACTTACTCAGGCCAACAGCACCCTCGCACCCATGATAGTAGCTAAAATCTTCCGCGCTCTCACAGCCGACAAAGTCGAGGGAAACTTTTTTGAGGGGTGTAATGCGCTGCTGCAGATGTGGATGATCGAACACCTATATTGTCGTCCTCAATTTATGAGTTATGGGTCGACGGAGAAAACGTGCATAGAGGAATTTCCTACGAGGGTTGACGGAATCAGCTTACCAGAAGGGGTCACAGAGTGGACAACGCGCCTCCGTTCTGTCACTGCGAGCCAAATAGAATGGTCATTTGGATGGTTGCCTGTGGATGAAATCATAAATATGCCAGCCACTGGATCTCATTTCCTTTTGATGGGGCTCAGGAGTATCCAGCCCTATACCCCTTATCGAGTTTTGAGGCAGTTGGGGAGATGCCAAATAGTTCCGAAAGATGAAGATCTTAGTGGCCAAATAATCAAGATCGAGCCCAACGGACAATTTCATGAAGCAGCAGTCCGCCAAATTTGGAGCGAGTGTCAATACTTAATGGCAAATATGTGTGTACGTGATCGGTCCAAAGGTGAAGTTTCGCCGGGATACCTTGCTTGGTATAGGAGAGAAATCGAGTTTGGGAGGCCAGCCAAAAGACCCCATCTCCAGGAGTTCGTCGAGGCGTCGCAAGGACAATGGGATTGGTTGACTAAAGAACATGAGTATAGAGCCGCAATAGGCAGATTGGAGAAGCAAGTCATGGAGCTTCATTTTGAAAATGGTGTTCAAGCCTCTGCAAACAAGGGAGAAGAGAAAAAACTAGCTCAGGAAAATGAAGTCCTCAAAGCTCAAATCCAGAAAATGAAAAGAAACCCGGAGAGAAGCCGAGCTGATAAAAGGCTCATAAACGGTTTGAACAAGAAAGCCCTCGAGTATCAAGAAAACCTGGAAAAATCTGAAGCTGGTCTAGCGAGAATCCAGGCAAAATGGATAAAGAAGGCAGAAAAGCAAGCACGGTTTTATGAAGGGACCATCACTATCCTAAGAAGAAGGATATCCACTCTCAAGAATGAGGCGGTCAAGCAGGCTCAAGATTTCAAAGCTAATAGGGAACGTTGTTATGATCTGGTGGCTCGGATAGAGGAAGAAATGCTGCAGTTGCAAAATCAACACTTGCAGGACTCTCGAGTGTTAGAAGCCCGTAATCAGCAAATAGGGCGGTTGCTTCAGGAGAAAGGCGTCATAAGAGAGAGAATTAGAAACATCTCTGACTACATTGTTATGAAGTGCCACATATGTGAGGATATGACTCGCACTACATTCTTTGCAGCAGTGATGACCTTTGTTAAACAAATAATGAATGACTTGGACCGACTTCAAAGGGATCTTGCATATAGGCCCGTGGCGAGACCGAATGATGTCCCACAGACACCAGGAGCATTGATGTACTCATGATTTTCCGTTTGAATTTGTATCTCCTTTTCTCTCAGAGTCTGTGAGCCATGTTAGGTTTTTATTTTCTTTCTGTTTTGAGTCTGTATTTCTTGAGAGTATGATAGCTTAATTTCGGAGTCTGTTTGTCATATTTGCGTCAGAATCTGTTAGTCTTTTGAAATTTGTTGATATTGAGTCTTTGTAATTGAAACATCTGTTTTTGTAAAAGCTAAAAGAACCAAAAATGTTTTGTTTACTTGCACGCTTATCTGACAGAACTACGCACGGTCTGATTCATGCGGGGACGTGATACGTAGGCAATCTCTATAGGATTCGACCACCACTAAAAAAGAAAAGGGGGAAAATGAAAAATAAATAAAGTAGGATAGGATAAAAGAAGGGGCACAATTATGAGAGGCCGGAATGACGCACGCAACTGAAGCAATGCATGATAGAAAATGGTTAATTGCCTAGGTGCATTGCATCCCAACATGTAACTGCATATGTGTTAAACTCTAAAACTAACAAAGTTGTTGTTGTCCAGAGAATTCAAGCAGTTAGTTTACTTAAAGGATACTGGCACATTATCATTACCAGACCAGATCAAAGGGACCAATACCGGAAATCACGTCTATCCTAGATGTCGACACTAGTGTTGAGGTAGAGGAGTTGGACGTCAATAAAATGAAAGAGAAGATGCTCAAGCTTAAGCAATAGATGACCGAAATGTACCAAGCTTGGTCCAAAGGGCAATCACCGCCATCTTACCCAGCCAACCCGGCTTTTACCCCACCATTAGCTCAGTCTCAGGATCATCCCGCCACCGATCCAGGTTTTCCCATTTATCAACACTACCATGGCACTACTTCTCATACGCCACAAGCTCCACCACCAAAATCAATTCCATACCCTCCTCCGCCAATCACCCCTGTCTTTGTGGCGTCTCCACCAGCTACACTCCATAAATCCCCGAGTGAACCTGTGTTCCAAGCGCAGGACAACCAGTATTATCCCCCGGAGCTTACCTTCAAAGCGCCCGAAGCCTATCCACATGATCCACATTCTGACCTACCGGGAAAAGCAGAAAAACCGGCCAGAAATCCTGAACAGGAAGAGATGTTTAGAAAAATAAAAGCATAGAACAATCCTTCAGGGATATGAGAGGGTTAGGAGGTCAGGTGAGTGTAGCTTACAAAGACCTGTGTTTGTTCCCAAATGTACAACTACCGGCAGGGTTCAAAATGCCCAAATTTGACTTGTACAACGGACACGGTGATCCGGTGGCTCATCTGTGAGGTTTTTGTAGCAAGATGAGGGGAGCAGGCGGAAGAGATGAATTACTGATGGCGTATTTCAGCCAAAGTTTAAGTGGATCGGCGTTAGAATGGTACACCAGACAAGATCATAGCAGGTGGTACACATGGGACGATTTGACCCAAGCATTCGCTTGTCACTTTCAATATAATCTTGAGATCATTCCGGACCGACTGTCCCTGACTAAACTAGAGAAGAAGCACAGTGAAAGCTTTAGAGAATATGGTTTCCGGTGGAGGGAGCAAGCAACAAGGGTAGATCCCCCAATGAAAGAGAGCGGGATGGTCGAGTACTTTTTGCAGGCTCTGCAGCCAACTTACTTTGGTCATTTGGTGTCCGCAATTGGCAAGTCTTTTAATGAGGTTGTAAAAATGGGAGGCATGGTCAAGGAGGGGCTTAAGTCCAACAAGATCATGAGTTATTCAGCGATCAAGGCAAGCACCCAGGCCATTCAAAGCGGCACTGGGGGTGTGCTTGGGAAAAAGAAGAAAGAAGATGTCACGACTGTTGAGTCAGGAGCCTGGTTCGGATCTAGAGGCCCGTCACCCTACTATAGCCAATCACGACCCTACCACCAAAATTACCCCCCACATTTCATATAGCCCTCCACAGCACTACTACTCACCGTCAGATCCCCATTTTTCCGTCCATCATGCACAAGCCTATACCCAAACCCCGGCACACGTACAGTGGCGTATGACGGCTCCACAAAATCCATATCCAGCTCCACAAAACACATATCCACCCCTAAGGGCCTACAGAAATCCCCCCGGGACAGGTTTCCGACCAAACCAAGCCCTCAAGAATGAGAGGTCACAAAAGCAAAAGACTTTCACTCCACTGGGGGAATCATATACCAGTCTTTTCCACAGATTGAGGCAGTTGGGCATGTTGAATCCAATTGAGCCTAAAATGCCAAATCCTCCCCCTAGAAATCTTGACCACTCGGTGAGTTGTGAGTACTGTTCAGGGGTCCCTGGGCATGATACAGAGAAATGTTGGAAACTGAAAACAGTTGTGCAAGAGCTTATTGATACTCATCAGATCGAGGTTCAGGCCCCAGAATCCACTGCCAGCTCACCATGAGACCCATATGATTAAGTTAATACACAAAGGAGGGGATCCCAAGAAGCCCTCGCAGAAGGTAATGATGGTCCGTTCCAATGAAGTCAGCTCAAAGGAAAAGGTAACTAATGGGAAATCAATGGTCCAGTTGAAAGGGTAGACAATAAGCCAGCTGTGGTAGCCGAGAAAGGGTCGTCAAGCATTGTTGCAGTGAAACTCGAGAAAGCTAAAGTGGTAGTACCAGGGGTTGCAAGTGAACCTGTTGTGCTTGTGAAGGGTGCTCGCACAGAGCATGTTATTATAAAACCAGTAACTCAGCTTCCAGTAATCAACAGCAAGGTTGTTCCTTGGAATTATGAACGGGTGACGGTGATTTACATGGGGAAAGAAGTCAAATAAGAAGTTTGTGAAGCGCAAGGTTTGACTCACTCAGGAAGGTGTTTTACTCCCGAGGAGTTAAGAATAATTAAAAATGATCCAACGCCGGTGAAGAAAGCTGTAACTAAAGAAGAGGCAGAGGAATTTTTTGAGGAAAATGAAAGTGCATGACTATTCTGTTGTAGAGCAGTTGAGGAAAATACCCGCTCAAATCTCATTACTCTCGTTGCTAATCCATTTAGATGAGCATCGCCAATCCCTGATGAAAATCTTGAATGAGGCCCATGTTCCCGACAAGATCTCGGTGAACCATCTGAAAAAGATAGCCAACAAGATTTTTGAAGTAAACAGAGTCACTTTTTCCGATGATGAATTGCCGGTAGAGGGTACTGAGCATAACAATGCCATTTACCTAACAGTGAAATAAGAGGATGTTGTGGTTACCCGGGTATTGGTTGACAATGGATCAAGTGCAAATATCTGTCCTCTCTCCACTCTAATCAAGCTGAAAATAGAAGATGAGAAGATCCATAAGAACAGTATCTGTGTGCGGGGATTTGATGGCAGAGGCAAAGACTCAGTCGGGGACATAATATTGGAGCTGACCATAGGTCCAGTAGAATTCAAAATGGAATTCCAAGTGCTGGATATAGCTGTTTCCTACAATTTTCTATTAGGGCGACCGTGGATTCACGCCGCTAAAGCAGTGCCATCAACACTCCATCAGATGGTCAAGTTTGAATGGGACAGACAGGAAATAGTGGTGCACGGCGAAGATAATTTGTATGCTCACAACAACACCATTGTGCCATTCATTGAAGTGGAAGATGACAAGGGACCATGGGAAGTTTCTGACGCAATGTCAGTCAAGAAAGTTCCAGAAGGGAAGTGTATCCCAAATCCGAAGATAAACGCCGCATCAGTCATGGTAGCGTATGAAATGTTGAAAAATGGTTTTGTACCAGGAAAGGGTTTGGGATCAGCGTTTCAAGGCATCATACAACCCTTGTCTCTTCCTGAAAACTTGGAAACATTTGGTCTGGGATTCAAGCCCACAACCGCAGATATAAAAAGAGCCAGGAAATTGAAACAGAGGAAATGGGTCCTTCCAAAGCCGGTCCCACGTCTTTCCAGATCATTTGTCAAGTCCAGTACAAGGAGTCGCCCAGTGACAACAATTCCCAGTTTTGTGATTAATCCTGACAAGGAGTTGATTGAAAGATTTGAGAAGTCGTTCGACAGTGTGAACATGGTGGAGATTGGAGAAGGTTCTAGCAACGCAGAAGTGCAATTTGTTGGGCCAAAAACAAATCTTAATAATTGGAAGGCTACTCCTCTTCCTACTCGGAAAGAGTCTTGGTAGTTTGCTCTGATTTTCCTTTAAGTTTGTACGGATTATTCCAGGGTTATAATCCAGATTTCATTTTTTTCAATCGGTTCGAGTGTGCAAGCCTTGTTATCTTTTATCATTCAATGAAATACAATTTCCCTTTCTTCATCATTTCTGATGGTTTTCCTTTTTGTTTTATTTTCTTTTTATACAGTTCTTTTTACGCTGGTGCTAATGACATGTCATGCATGAGGAATCCTCAGCCCAGTCTTAAAAATCAATTTGATTTCGAAATGTTAGTTCAAGGAGTAGATTGTGATTACGAATCAGAATACAATGATGAGAATGGAGCCTTCGAAGAGATTAGTAGGGAGTTAATTCACTTCGAAGAAAAACCCAAACCCAATTTGAATAACATAGAAGCCGTAAATTTAGGGGATATAGACAATGTTCGAGAGACTAAAATAAGTGTCCACCTCGAGCCAGAAATCCGGGAAGAGTTAATCAAAGCACTCAGCGAGTACAAAGATGTTTTTGCATGGTCATATGATGACATGCCGGGTTTGAGCACTGATTTAGTGGTCCACAAATTGCCTACTAATCCAGCATTCCCTCCCGTCAAGCAAAAGTTGAGGAAGTTCAAAACTGATATAAGCGTGAAGATTAAAGAAGAAATTACCAAATAGTTGGATGCAAAGGTTATCCGGGTCACCCGATATCCTGTTTGGTTGGCTAATGTCGTGCTTGTGCCAAAGAAGGATGGCAAGATCAGAGTATGCGTTGATTACCTCAATCTCAACAAAGCAAGTCCGAAGGATTAATTCCCTTTACCCAATATCCACATTCTGATTGACAATTGTGCCAAGCGCGAGATTGGATCTTTTGTGGATTGCTATGCCGGGTATCATCAGATTTTAATGGATGAAGAAGATGCGGAAAAGACAGCCTTCATCACGCCATGGGGAACTTATTGCTATCGAGTAATGCCATTTGGTTTGAAGAATACTGGGGCAACTTATATGAGAGCGATGACTACTGTGTTTCATGATATGATACACAAGGAGACTGAGGTATATGTAGATGATGTAATCATAAAATCAAAGCATCAGGCTAACCACGTCGAGGATTTGAGGAAATTCTTCCAGAGGCTTCGCAGGTGCAACCTCAAGCTTAACCCCGCCAAGTGTGCATTTGGTGTTCCATCCGAAAAGCTGTTAGGATTCATAGTCAGTCGGCGAGGCATCGAGTTGGACCCATCAAAGATCAAAGCCATACAAGATTTGCCCCCTCCGAGGAATAAGACTGAAGTGATGAGTCTGTTAGGAAGACTGAACTACATCAGCAGGTTTATTGTTCAGCTCACGACAACTTGTGAGCCTATTTTCAAGTTGTTGAGGAAGGACGCTGCGGTTAAGTGGACTGATGAGTGTCAAGAAGCGTTTGATAAGATAAAAGGTTACTTGACAAACCCACATGTGCTGGTTCCGCCAGAACCAGGGAGACCTTTGATTCTTTACTTGACAGTCTTGGAAAACTCATTTGGTTGTGTACTTGGGCAGCATGACGTCACCGGGAGGAAAGAACAAGCCATCTATTATCTTAGCAAAAAGTTCACAGCTTATGAGGTTAAGTACACTCACCTGGAAAGGACATGTTGCACCCTAACTTGGGTGGCACAGAAATTGAAACATTATTTGTCATCCTACACTACCTACCTCATTTCGCGTTTGGATCCGTTGAAGTATATCTTTCAAAAGCCTATGCCGACAGGAAGACTTGAAAAATGGCAGATTTTGCTCATAGAGAACCCGGTCGATGAAGAGTATGAGACATTGAGGACTTATTTTCCTGATGAAGAGGTGATGCATATTGATGAACTAGAACAGGCCGAAAACCCAGGTTGGAAACTTTTCTTTGATGGGGCTGCTAATATGAAAGGAGTAGGAATAGGAGCCGTGCTTATTTTTGAAACAAGATATCACTATCCTGTTATAGCTCAACTTTGTTTTTATTGTACCAACAATATGGCTGAATACGAAGCATACATTTTGGGTTTAAGGCTAGTTGCAGACATGGATGTCCAGGAAGTCTTGGTCTTGGGAGACTCGGACCTTCTGGTACATCAAATTCAAAGAGAATGGGAAATGCGAGATCTGAAGCTCATACCATACCGACAATGCTTGCATGATCTTTGTCAACGGTTTAGATCAGTGGAGTTTAGCCATATTCCAAGGGTCCATAATGAGGTCGCCGATGCTTTGGCTACCCTAGCATCAATGCTGCACCATCCGGACAAAGCCTATGTCGATCCTTTGCATATTCAAGTACGAGATCAGCATGCTTACTGCAACATGATTGAAGAAGAATTTGATGGCGAACCATGGTTCCATGATATCAAGGAATACATCAGAATAGGGATATACCAGGTGCAAGCCACGGGGGATCAAAAGAGAACAATTCGACGGTTGGCAAGAGGATTTTTCTTGAGTGGGGGAGTTTTATATAAAAGAACACCAGACCTGGGATTGTTAAGATACATAGATGCTAGACAAGCTACGTCTGTCATGTTCGAAGTACATTCAGGAGTCTGTGGACCACATATGAGCGGATATGTGCTAGCAAAGAAAATTCTCCGAGCAGGTTATTATTGGCTCACCATGGAGCGAGATTGTATTAATTTTGTGCGCAAATGTCATCAGTGCCAGATACACAGAGATTTGATTCATTCTCCGCCATCGGAATTACACACAATGTCAGTGCCATGGCCCTTCGTCGCTTGGGGCATGGATATCATCGGACCAATTGAGCCAGCAGCATCCAACGGGCATAGGTTCATTCTGGTAGCCATTGATTATTTCACCAAATGGGTTGAGGCCGAAACTTTCAAGTCTGTGACCAAGAAAGCAGTAGTCGATTTTGTTCACTCAAATATCATCTGTCGATTTGGAATCGCGAAGGTGATAATCACGGATAATGGTGCTAGTCTTAGCAGTAAATTGATGGAAGAGGTATGCCAACAGTTTAAGATTACACATCGCAATTCTACCCCATATCGTCCCAAGGAGAATGGAGCAGTTGAGGCCGCCAACAAAAACATAAAGAAGATACTTCGGAAAATGGTAGAAAGTTCCAGGCAATGGCATGAAAAATTACCGTTTGCGTTGCTGGGCTATCGCACTACTGTACTTCAGTAGGTGCAACTCCTTATTTGTTGGTATATGGAACTGAAGCAGTAATACCTACGGAAGTTGAAATCTCGTCCCTTCAGATTGTCGCTAAGGCTGAAATCGATGATAATGAGTGGGTCAAGACCCGTTTGGAGCAGTTGAATTTGATTAATGAAAAAAGATTAGCAGCAGTGTGTCATGGCCAGTTGTATCAAAAGAGAATGGCAAGAGCATACAACAAAAAGGTACATCCTCGGAAGTTTGAAGTGGGCCAGCAAGTGCTGAAATGCATCCTTCCGCATCAGGCTGAGGCAAAAGGCAAGTTCACCCCTAATTGGCAAGGGCCATTCAGTGTAACCAGAGTAATAGTCCAATGGTGCTTTATGTTTAACAGATATCGAAGGAAAATACATAGACATGGCTATCAATTCTGATGCAGTAAAAAGATATTAAGTATGATTTCTTTGGTATAATTGTTGATTGTTTGTATTTGGCATTATTTCAAAGATTGAAATGACGAAGGCAATTTGTTCTACTATCTAAACATTTTACCGTTTGTTCCCCTTTTTGAGCCTTATTTATTTCTTGCATACCCCTCTTTTGGAATCAATAACGAAAAGAGAGAAAAAGAGAAAAGAAAAGAAGTGAAAAATATAACAAGGAAATTCATATGTGAACTACGTTTGACCTGATCCCTGTTAAGGGTACGTAGGCATCTTTACGGTTCGGTCATAGTGAAATAAAAGTCAGAAGATCCCTAAGCAAGAAACTGGGGCAGAGGTTGTTTTATAATAAGAAATGTGATTCCAAAAGTTGTAAACCCATGTCAAATTATTTTGAGCCTTTGATACCCTTTCTTTCTAATTCCATCCAAAATCTCACATTACAGTCCAAAGAAAGACCTTCTGATCAGTTTCGAGAGATGCCAAGTCGAGCAAATGAAGTGATTCATATCAGGGTAATACTCCGGTCCAAGCAGGGAAATTAATGAAAATGAGAGAGTCTTATTGATGAAAACCTTCACAGGCACCATAAGGCAACGAAAGTTGAGAGAAATAAAATGAGAGAGTCTTATTGGTGAAAACCTTCACATGCACCATAAGGCGACGGGAGTTGAGAGAAATGAGAGAGTCTTATTAGTGAAAACCCTTCGAAGGACACTATAAGGCGACAAGGAATTAAAAGGAGCAGACGAGATAAGTTTGATGGAAAGGATCCGTCGAGACATCAAGCAGAATAAAGATGTTGTTTCGGCAAAAAGAAGATGGGTTGCGGGACCTTTGAAATGCAAAGTAGGGACGTCAGAAAGGTTGATTGATGTAAATAGATTGGGTTGGTTAATCCAAAAATGCACGACATGACCATTGGGATCGGTTATACCATTCAGATAAGTTGTTTTTTCTTCAAACAATTGTTCAGAAAGATTTTTCTTGTTCTATCTTTTGGAGTCATCATTTTCCATTTCTTTTTGATCAATAGTAGTTTGTTTTTTAAGAAGGATTTTCAAAGCTAACTACCAGTTGCCAACATGGTGCAAGGTAAATGGGGATAAGACGGGTGAGGATAATGTGATGGGATGGGAAAGACGTCGTTGTAAGACCAAATGATGGATTGGTCTAAGATTTCAGGACAGTATGGAGCAAAGGTGGAAAACAACGGTGTAGAAGTTGGTGAATACAGCATCATCAAGAAGGTCGAAAGTTATCAGCCAAGTTGCAAGATGGTCGAACAACGCAGAACATGGAAAAGAGCTAAAGGGAAAACCGCCCCCAGTAGGAGCATCCCCACGTTTTAAACTAACAAATTTTCTTTGATCTTAAGCAGGGACAGGAAATGTTGTTGACAGAAAGACATGCCACAAGAAAGATTGTCAAACTGGGGCAGAAAATTTTCTTTCATTTTTGAAAATTTTCTGGAAATCGGTACCCACTTGGGGAAGAAGGAGGATAACACAAGTTTGGAGAAAAGTTGTATCCCCAGCAGTCAGAAGAAGACAAAACAAGTTTTAAAGAAAGCAATTTCGGGAGGAAGATAACACAAGTCTTAAGAGAAGTAGTTCCAGAGGAAGGAAAATACCAACTTTAAGGGAAGTAGTCTTTGAAGGAGTAAAATAACATCTTTTTGAATGAAACACCGGTGTTATCCCCAGCAGTTCTCAGAGGAATGAAATACCAGTTTTGAGGGAAGCAGTTCTGTAAGAAGATAATTCAAGTTAGAAGGAAAATGATTCAAAAGGCAGGGAGGAACAACGACAATAGAACACATTTTTAAGTTGCAGTTGAAGTCAGGAGCCCGCCTGGAGAATGGAGGTGTTATATTTTTAAGAAGTAGTTGAAGTCAGGAGCCCGCCTGGAGAATGGAGGTGTTATATTTTTAAGAAGATTGTTGAAGTCAGGAGCCCGCCTGGAGAATGGAGGTGTTATATTTTAAGGTTTATTGAAGTCAGGAGCCCGCCTGGAGAATGGAGGTGTTATATTTTAACACAAAGTTGTTGAAGTCAGGAGCCCGCCTGGAGAATGGAGGTATTATATTTTAAGAAGTAGTCGAAGTCAGGAGCCCGCCTGGAGAATGGAGGTGTTATATTTAAAAAAAAATAGTTGAAGTCAGGAGCCCGCCTGGAGAATAGAGGCTGTTATATTTTTCAAGTTGTAGTCGAAGTTAGGAGCCCGCCTAGAGAATGGAGGTATTATATTTTAAGAAGTAGTTGAAATTAGGAGTCCGCCTGGAGAATGGAGGTGTTATATTTTTAAGGTGTAGTCGAAGTCAGGAGCCCGCCCGGATAGCAGAGGGTTACAACAAAAATCCCCACCATAAACTCAAGTGCAGAAGTCAAAGGAGAGGCGACGATGGTCAAAGGAAGATAATTCGCGTGTCGGAGGAGAAACAATTCGAATTTCACAAGAAAGAAAGAAACATCAGAGGAAACACAAGACAACAAGAAAGCAAGGCAACAAGATCAAGTTTGAAGACCTAGATAAGATTTTGTAATTCCTAGTTTAGTCTAGCTTCTTGTTTTCTTTTACCATGGTGTAATAAGGAGGTCAGTAAGTGGAAGCAGCAGCAGCAACAGTAGTAACAGTAAAACCACAGCTTCGTGGCAGTCCCAACTACCAAAATTTCCCGAACTACATTGACCTAATTCCCTTTTAGCCAGGGATATGTAGGAAACCTTTGAAGCAGAGGTTCGGTCAAATCTTTCAAAGATGCTTCAAACGGAGTAACCGAATGGGGAAAATCGCTCATATCCGCTCACTTTATCTTTGCACGAAAACTCTTCGTGTTTCCGGACAAAGAGGGGCAGCTGTGAGCACGTGATTTTTGCCCTACAAGAACTACTCCCAAAAATTCAAAATAAAATAGTTTTGTGTTGCTTGTACTTGTCTGTGCATGTTTATTTTTACTTTAATTAAGAAAAATACAAAAATATTTGTTGCATGTGCATTTAGGATTTAATTTTACAATTAGGAATTAATTAAACAATATTTGCGAGGATGAAAATCACAAAAAATATGTACTTGGCATTTTTTAGCATTTAATCTCCAATTGTGTGATTTTATTTTAGTTGGTATTTAATGGTGTGATAATTGTTATTAGGAATTAATTAGTATTTTTTAATTTGGTTTATAATTTAATTTAGAATTTTTATTAATTAGGAAATAAAAGAAAAGAAGGAAAGGGAACAAATGGAACCGGACTGGGCCAAATTGGCCACAACCCAGTTCTTACAAAAACATTAGCCCAATACCCACCCCAATCCAGTCCGTCTCCAGATATATCCAAACGACGTCATATCTGGCCAATAGATCCAAGCCATTGATTTATTTTAATCGAACGGTCCAGATCACCCCTCCCATAACCCGTTTTTGACCCATTCTCTGTACCCGGTCTAACCCGATCCCCTCACAAAACCAAACGACATTGTCTCTTTAAGTGAGTTGATCCAAGCCGTCGATCTCAATTTATCTAACGGCTAGGATCAAATCACTTTCCCCCATATATAAGCCCAAACCATACCCCCGCCCCCTAAGCCATACCCCCCCCCCTTCGCCTTCGTCTCTAACCTAGAGACATGCCCAACACCCTCCGCTTTCAACCACCGCCTTCCGCCCACCGGAAATCGCCTCACGGCGGTTTCGGTGGTCCAAACAGCCCCAAAATTACACCATAGCCTCCCCACGACGTCCTCTTTCCAAATACCGAATCAGTTTTCCTCGAATCAGTACCAGACACTTCGAATCTTAGATCGAAGAATCGAACCAAACCCTAATCCGTCCAATGGTCACCAAGTTCACACCCCAGCTTCTCATCGACCTCCCCAACCTAACCCCTCTAACCATCACCCTCGAATCATGACCGACTGCTTCGAATCTTAGATCGAAGGCAAGACCTCAAACCTCAAACCTACCCAATCAGTCCCAAATTAACACCATACCACCACCTGACTTCCCTCGTCCCTAATCTAGCATCACCATCATTCGAATCAAGCTGGATGCTTTAGAATTTGAAGTCGACTCGACGAACCCTAAAAGAACCAAGCTAGGGGATTGATACACAGTAGAAAACGGAGGTCGGAATCGACCTTATTCGTGTGTTCTTAGTTGAGAACACTCGATTAAGGTCCATTTCGGTTTCAGAATCAAGTTGAAGCTTCGAGTAGGACGAATTCGTTTGGTCTGAAATTCTAAGGTACTTATTTTTTCTTTACTTTTTCTTTTGTTGTTTCATGGCTTGTCTGATTAAGTTTCGTTATAGTTCTATCTTTTTCAATTACTTTCCTTTCTTTCTTCTCCATCAGACTTTTTCTTGGTCCAGTCTTCTTCTATCAGTCAACATATGGTTAAATAGCTTCGTCGATTAATTCGGTTTAATTGTAGTTCAGTAGTTCTGGTCAAATCGTCTATTGTTATGCCAAATTGTTTCATTTTTATGTGATGTTTGGTCCCCTACTCTGTGACGTGACTTGGCATATGAATCTAGTTGTTCATTCTAATGTGTTTACAGTTTCATCTGCTCGTATTTAGGTTTAGTGTACAATTGTGTTAGTCTATTCCCTGAATCCTTAAACCCTTCATCTTGGTTGCGATACTGTTCGTTCTGATGTGAGTTCAATTGTTGTGTGAGTTTAGCGGTTTGAATCTGACTGTGGTTCTATTTGAGTTTGAAGTCCGATGGAATTGAACTTGTGGTTAAATTTAGCTTTAGTTAATCAGTGATTAGGTTCTTCTGTAAGAATTGGTTATAGCTGAAAGATGTAGCACAGATTAAAGAGGGGTTAAGTTAGGATAGTAATCACAGGGGTTCCAAGGGGTAATTTGGGAATTAAAAACTTGAAGAAATGGGTAGTTTGAGTGTTCTGTCCACTAAGTACTAGTGTACCATTAAAATAATGTATTTGTTTAATAATTAGTGGGGAACAAAACATAATGGTATGGGGAGGTTTAAAACGCATTGATTAAAATATGTTGCTCATACCTGCTTGAACTTTAAATAAAGAAAAGACAAGGGTTAATGGAGAACAAAACATATTCTAGTGGAGTTCTAAAGGTATCATGGGCAGAATTAGTTTCTTAATTCTGCCTAGTGTTCTTACGAGCTGGTAGGGTCAGTGTTTGGGTATAAAATGGAGGGACTTAGGACAGAGAGGGGGGTCTTTTTTGGGGGGGGTTCAGGCTTTGAGAGAGTCTTCCTTCTTGAATCAGTTTCTGAGAACTAGAACTCATAGAGAGGGTTTGAGAATCAGTTTTCTTGAGAGCTTTCAAAACTGAATTCTTCTACACTTTGAAACCTTAAGAGTTTGAGAGAGTGCTTTAGACAACCATCTCACACTGTTACATTGATCTCAAGAGCAGAAATAGTTCAAATCTTTCTGTACCAGTTCTGTGCTTGGATGTTCAGGGCATTTGAAAATATTTGGTGATTTACTCGAGGGGGCTGGGTATTATCTAATTGCTGAAAGGTGTCCTATGACTGCCTAGTCTAATTTCTAGTAGATTCAGTGTTTTGGTTAAGCTTTTTCTTCCTGGGCTTTGTGACTGTGGTTTGGTCTTGAGCTTGGCCCTGTTTGTTGTTGTTGATTGTCAACCTGCTGGTGTTATTGCTTGTTGCTGCTATTGTTGCATTGTTGTGGCTGACCTCTTCTTCTTTCATTGTAACTGATTTCCAGGTACACAGCTTGATCTTGGGTAATTGTGAACTGAAATGCGAAAAATGAACCTGTAATTGAAGCATGAGATCATTTGATTTAGTTTTCTGGTTTATGTATCAGAATGTTTGACTTCTTAACGTTATTAAGACCTTTGCTTGAAGTTGTACTAGTTGGATCGAAATTGTTTATGTCGTAATAAACTAAAACTGTTTGTATTAGCATGGAATGTCAATCGTTTTGTCTCAAATGTATATGAGCTTTCTTCTGCAGTTTAAGTGTTAGTTGCAATTAGGTTCATTTAAATTGGTAGAATAAGTTGGGTTAGCTTCGGCTAGTTGCCTATTATCTTGTGTTGTAAATATGTTTGAAAAAGTAAGCCAACAATAATATAAACCTTTAGTAGTTACCTTTCTTTTCAATTCGCCCTAAAAAGGGATGTTGAGTACCACATTTCATATCTGCTCTAATAACAGGAAGCTGAAGGAAGAAAGTATAAATTACAAAGCAAAACGAATCCACTGTTTAAATATGTCTGATTAAATGATGAGTACATTTGTGAGCCGTTTCATGGCTTGCCGGCCTGCAAAGGTTCGCCCCCTTAGCCCCGCTTGTACGGTTGATTTCGCCCCATTTAGCTTGGGCCCGTCCTAGGCCCAATACCACGCATTTAATAAGAACCCTTGTCCATCGCCTGGATTGGGTTCCTTTGGGCCCAAAAGTTGAAATGGCATTTGGTCTACTAATTTTCAATTGATAGACTATAGGATTTTCTAATATTAACTAATTGGGGCCCCCTTTTATTTCTTTAAAGACAAATAAATAGAAGAATAATAGTCATTTTAGGATTAGCCTTTAAATAATAAATAAGACGAGCCTCGCCAAATAAAACGCAGAAGTTGCGGGGCCCTCAGTAAATATTGCGTTAAAGTACTTTCGATTTCGGGACGGACCGTCTAATGAATTTCACGGCTTTCCTCAAAATAATAACGCGCTAGACACTTTAGGCGCTCTTTTAACAAATTACTTTCTTAAACTCGGGTGCACATTTATGTGACCCAAATCCAAATCTCAACGGAGTCGAAATGTGTCAATAACCACGGGTGCATTGATGTGACGTGGTTCGAGATGTGTTTTCACGACGTTGCAATTCTTATAAAAAATAATAATAATAAAAGCGTTAAAAAGTTAAAATTTGCACATAGGTTCAACATGTATTAAAATCAGAAAAATAAGCCGAATATGACATTTGAGCGACCGTGCTAGAATCACGGAACTCGGGAATGCCTAACACCTTCTCCCGGGTTAACAGAATTCTTTATCCGGATTTCTGGTTCGCGGACTGTAATACAGATTCAATCTTTTCCTCGATTCGGGATTCAACCGGTGACTTGGGACACCATAAATATCTCAAGTGGCGACTCTGAATTAAATAATAAATCCTGTTTCGATTGTCCTTTAATTGGAAAAACTCCTTTACGCCCTGCGGGCGCAGGTAAAAAGGAGGTGTGACACACGCTCCCAATTATCTAAAAAAATATGACGTGTAGCATTACATGTAGCTATTTAACTGAGCCTAAAACTCGCTTAAACTATCATTTTTTTGTTAGTTACCTACTTAAATTATCTTGTGTCCCCAAAATCCCCTTAACTATATTCTCCTATATATTAAAACTTTATGTTGGTCTTTTAAATGTGCGTCTGGCTAATTATATTACCTTATGGTTTGTGATAAGTTTTTTATATAGTTTACTCATCATGTACTATTCTCGAATGCTTGATTAGTCTAGGAGTTTGGGTCAAAGTAATATCTAATGTACTGTGTTAATTTTAGGTTTAATTGTGTGTGCTTTATGCTAGACTCCAATTGAATAAGTCCTTAATTATTTTCACTTTGTAGCATAATAAAAATATAATGCATATAGTGTTGCATCTTTTAAAAATCATCTTATATTACATAAAAAAGATTACACAAAATAAAATTTCGCAAATAAAAAATTAATTGTCCAGCAATTCCTCTAATTCTAGATGGCCACATAAAGAAGGTTTGAGAGATTCAACTTTATTCTCTACAATGTGTTGAGTTTAATAATAAGATTTAGTATTCTTTCAACAATATGTCTAAGACATGAAAGAAGACTAAAACAAGAAAGAGAATAAATTATTTCAGAGGAAACAAGAGAAGAAAAAGTTTTTCAGAGGAAACTCACATGGAGAATTGAAAAAAAAGGTTAAAAAAGAAAGAAAAAGGTGAATAATAAAGAAAAAAGGTGAAAAATAAGGAAGAATGGTGAAAACATGAGGAAGAAAGATGGATATAACTGAAATAAGGAGAATATTTCTTAAAAAAAATTGAAAGAGGATTAGACTAACAAGCCATTATATTCTGTCAGGTGAGCCATTTTGAGGGCTTTTTTCAGCTGTCATACGCTCCCAAGCGAGTATTTACACCAGGTCAACAATGAAGGGTTTTTAATATGAAGGGCAATATAGTTTTGAGGGGTTCTAGTTACACTAACAAAAATGTGATAGTTTAAGGGGGATTAAAGTACTAACTCTAAAATTTAAATAATAATCAAAATAAATATTATATTTAAAGTACCAAAACGATAGAATAACAACCATCCAAACAAACTATTAGCTGAACACGGCTCCTATAATTGAAAGATTTAAATTTGTGCCACATGAGTGTACACAATTTGTTACACCATCAAGTTATGCAAAAATATTTACAAGTAATCCTCCGTGAAAAAAATAAATTTCTAATTTTGAAAAGGAAAAAGGAGAGATTTCCTATTACAAGTGATCTAATAGTATAACAATATTTTGGACTTTGTATGTACTACTTGTTATAAAATAAAAGATATTTAGTAAAACATGAACAAGAAATAAAAGCAATTTAGTAAAACATTAACAAAAATAAAGATAGAGAAAAGGAAGAGATTTTCTTCTTCAATTGTATGTATTTTCCTATCTATTACAAGGCCTTTATATAGGCATAAAAAGTGAAGAAAATATGTCATTGAACATACAAAATATGTCATTAAGCATTTGAGATAAAAATCATGGAAGAAGAGTAGACATCCACCATAATGCGATATTTATCATAACACTCCCCCTTGGATGTCCATAGATAATGTGACTCGTTAAAACATTACTAAGAAAAAAACCCTGTAGGGAAAAAATCTTAGTGAAGGAAAAAGAGTACACATATCTGTAATACGCTTTATTTGCTGCCTCGTTAAAAACCTTACCAGTAAAATCAGTGGGACAAAACCTAGGCTAAGGGAAAAAGAGTACAACGCGTATCTTGCTCCCCCTCATGAAAACATCACTTTATTTCCCAAAGACGACGCATTCAAATCTTCTGTCTCAACTTCTCAAATGTTGAGGTTGGTAATACCTTAGTGAACAGATCAGTCAAATTTTCACATGAACGAATCTGTTGAACATTAGTTTCACCATTTTGTTGAAGATCATGCGTAAAAAAGAACTTTGGTGAAATGTGCTTTGTTCTGTCTCCTTTGATGTATCCTCCTTTCAGTTGAGCAATGCATGTAGCATTGTCTTCATATAGTGTAGTTGGATTATTTGTTTTCATAAGAAAACCACACGTTTCCTGAATATGCTGAGTCATTGATCTCAACCAAACACATTCCCGACTAGCCTCATGAATGGCTATTATCTCAGCATGATTTGAAGATGTGGCAACTATTGTTTGTTTCATTGAATGCCATGATATAGCAGTACCTCCATATGTAAACAAATAGCATGTTTGTGATCGGGCTTTATGTGGATCAGACAAATAACCTGCATCGGCATAGCCAATCATTTCTAACTTGAATTCATTAGAATAAAACAATCCCATATCTATGGTTTTCCGAAGATATCTAAATATATGCTTAACACCATTCCAATGTCTTCTTGTTGGAGAGGAGCTGAATCTTGCTAATAAGCTCACTGCAAAAGTAATATCTGGTCGAGTATTGTTGGCAAGATACATCAGTGCCCCAATTGCACTAAGATATGGAGTTTCATCACCAATGAGCTCTTCATCATTTTCTTGAGGCCGAAATGGATCTTTATTTATGTCAAGCGATCTCACAACCAATGCGGTACTCAATGGATGTGCATTATCCATGTAAAATCGCTTTAAAACTTTTTCAGTGTATGTTGATTGATGGACAAAAATTCCATTTGGTACATGCTCAATTTGGAGGCCAAGACAAAATTTTGTCTTACCAAGATCTTTCATTTCAAATTCTTTCTTCAAACACTCTACAGCCTTTGGAAGCTCTTTCGAAGTGCCAATGATATTCAAGTCATCAACATACACAACTATGATGACAAATTCAGATCCAGACCTCTTAATAAAGACATAAGGTCAAATAGGGTCATTTTTGTACCCTTATTTTAGCAAATACTCGCTAAGGTGATTGTACTACATCCTCCCTGATTGCTTCAATCTGTATAAGGATTTCTGAAGCTTTATTGAACAAGTTTCTCTTGAACTTTTATGTGCTTCAGGAACTTTAAATCATTCAGGGATTTTCATAAAAATTTCATTATCTAGTGAACCATATAAGTAGGTTGTGACAACATCCATCAAATGCATATCAAGTTTTTCATGGACTGCCAGATTTATTAGATACCTGAAGGTAATTGCATCTACCACAAGAGAATATGTCTCCATATAATCAATGTCAGGCCTTTGCGAAAATCCTTGTGCTACAAGTCGTGCTTTATATCTTACGACTTCACCATTCTCATTTCGTTTTCGCACAAAAACCCATTTGTAACCCACTGGCTTGACACCTTCAGGCGTTTGGATTATTGGTCCGAAAACTTCACGTTTTTTCGAGTGAAGACAATTCAGTTTGAATTGTGTTTTTCCATTTTGGCCAATCATTTCTCTGTCTACATTCATCGACAGATTTTGGCTCCAGATCCTCATCTTGTTGTATTATTTCAACTGCAACATTATATGCAAAATTGTTGTTAACAACAACGTTATTTCGGTTCCACCTTTTTCCCGTAGAGACATAACTTGTTGATATCTCTTCATTTTCATCATTTCCAGGTACTAGAACCTCCTGTGAGGTCTTATCAATTGCTATGTTATGATCAACTTGATCATTTGCTCCTTTCCTTTTTCGGGGATTCTTATCCTTGGAACCAATTGGTTTACCACGTTTAAGGTGTGGCCTAGGCTCATTTGCATCATCATACTGTCCAGTTGGGACATCAACTCGAATTGGAGCATTTACAGCTGGAATATGCGATTTAGTAACCCGTGGAAGGTTAGTAAATGCATCTGGCAATTGATTTGCAATGTTTTGCATATAAATGATCTTTTGAACTTCTTGTTCACATTGATTTGTGCGAGGATCTAAATGAGATAGAGATAATACGTTCCAATCTATCTCTTTTTCTAGCTATTTATTTTCTCCCCCTAATGTTGGAAAAACCGATTCATTAAAATGACAATCAACAAATCTGGCTGTAAATAAATCTCCTGTCATAGGCTCCAAATATTTAATAATAGAAGGAGATTCATAACCAACATGTACTCCCAACCTTCTTTGGGGACCCATCTTTGTGCGTTTTGGTGGAGCAATTGAAACATATACTGCACATCCAAAAATTCTTAGATGGGAAATATTTGGCTCTTGACCAAAAGCCAATTGTAATGGGGAGACTTTATGATAACTGGTTGGCCTTATGCGCACAAGTGCTGCTGCATGCAAAACAGCATGTCCCCACACTAAAAGGGGAAGTTTTGTCCTCATTAGCAATGGTCTAGATATTAGTTGTAGGTGCTTAATCAATGATTCTGCTAGACCATTTTGAGTATGAACATGAGAAACCGGATGCTCAACTTTTATTCCAGTGGCCATATAATAGTCAATAAAGGCCTGAGATGTAATTCACCAGCATTATCAAGACGAATTGTCTTAATTGCATAATCTGGAAATTGTGCTCTTAACCTTATTATTTGGGCCAACAATCTCGCAAATGCCATATTACGAGTTGACAATAAGCACACATGTGACCATCTTGTAGATGTGTCTATCAAGACCATAAAATACTTGAATGGTCCATATGGAGGATGTATAGGCCCACATATATCACCTTGTATACGTTCCAGAAATGTGGGGGATTCAATCCCAACTTTAGCTGATGTTGGTTTAATAACTAATTTTCCTTGAGAACAAGCAGCACATGAGAATTCCTTAAATTGAAGAATCTTCTTATTCTTCAATGTGTGCCCATTTGAATTCTCTATTATTCTGCGCATCATGTTAGAACCAGGATGGCCCAACCGGTCATTCCAAGTGATAAAATCATTAGAAGTAGTAAACCTTTTGTTTACTATGGCATGTGATTCAACCACAGCAACGTTTGTGTGGTACAATCTAGAAGAAAATGCAGGCAATTTTTCGTGCACATATATTTTACCCACTTTTATTGTAGTAACATAGAGGTATTCAACCTTTCCTTCGTTTGATGTCTCAACATGGTAGCCATTTTGGCAAATAGCTTTGAAACTCAACAAGTTTCTTTGAGACTTACTACAATATAATGCATTATCAATAGTTAATATCGTTCCTCCGGGTAATAATAAGGCCGCTCTTCCAGAGCCCTCAATCAACTTTGTACTACCGGATATTGTATTAACATAGGCCTTTTCATAACCAAATAAGAAAAAAATGTCTTTTCTCTTAATATTGTGTGAGTTATAGCATTATCCAAAAGACATAAATCTTCATTACTCATCTTGGATCTAATTGAAGACTGGGGAATTTTAATTTCTTCATAAAAAAAAATACATCATGAGAAAAACGGAAACAACTAACATCACCAACGACAACATAAGACAACTTAAGTATTACTTGAAAATAAAAACAACTTCAGACGAGACAAAAACACCGGAAAAAAAATAACAACATAATTGCATTCCCCAGTAAAATGATCAAACATTAGTTTTGATCTCCAAAGAAGTCTTCAACTTCCAAATGAGTAATATCATCGAGGCCTTGAAAATCATCATCATTCAATGCAAGATTTGTCTCGGCATTGTCATCATTTTTGTTTGAAGGCCCTGCCTCAAAATCATTTTTAAAGGTCAAATGTGACTCCACTGGAGCACTAACAGAAGATGCTCCAACATTATTTGTCTTTCTTTTAAAGGAGTTTTGATAAATCCTGACAAAATGCTTAGGTGCACGGCATTCAATTTTACAATGACCTTTCATGCCACAACGGTGGCAGTTACCGCTTTTGCCTCGTGAAGGATTATTTTTGAGAACTCATATTATTTTCTCGTTTGCCATGACCACCACGATGACGACTATTATATCATCTCTTACCATTGTCATGCCCACGTACATTCATATGGCATGATTATTATTCTATCTTTTTCCAGACTTATCACGTCTAGCTGTCATATTCGCTTCAGGAAGCGGAGTTGACCCTGTGGGACGGGCTTCATGATTTTTCAGCAAAAGGGTATTATGTTGCTCAGCCACTAGAAGGCATGAGATCAATTCAAAATACATTTTAAAACTCCTTTTACGGTATTGCTGCTGTAATACCATATTTGAGGTATGAAAAGTCGTAAGAGTCTTTTCCAGTAAATCCTCATCATTCATAACTTCCCCCACATAATTTTAATTGGGAAGTTATTCGAAATATAGCAGAGTTATACTCACTTACGGTCTTAAAATCTTGCAACCGTAAGTGCATCCACTCATATCGAGCCCTTGGCAATACCGTAGCCTTAAGGTGATCATACCTTTCCTTCAGGCCAGTCCACAATTCAAGTGGATCTTTCACTGTTAAATATTCAACCTTCAAACCTTCATCCAAATGATGACGAAGGAAAATCATGGTCTTCGCTTTGTCCTGGCTTGATGCCTCATTACCATGAGTAATGGTGTTACCAAGGCCTTTAGCAGCTAAGTGAATCTTAGCATCGAGAACCCATGATAGATAGTTCTTTCCAGAAATATCAAGTGCCACAAACTCAAGCTTTGACAAGTTCGACATAGTGAAGACTATCAAAGAAGATAAATAATTAGAAATTATTAAGATAATAGCGTAAAGAAACGATTACACTAAACTCTTCTGATTATGTATGATATTTAGGTGAAAAATACCAATCCAAAATGAATGATAATGGTATATTCGTCTATACGTCTATTGTTCCCAATGTACTGGATAATGAAATTTTATTAGCTCCTCTTAGCTATGAGATTATTACTAGGAATATTTACTATAACGTCATGAGATTCATGATTATTTCTGTTTTCCATTGTGTTAGAAGGATTATTTCTATTTTCCAAAAGATTTACACTTTTGTTCATCGATCTTTGTCAGTACTATATTCATGAATAAAAAAATGATGTTCAACTTTATATTATGATGAAACATCACAAGAAAAAAAATAAAGGAACCAGTATTCATTTGGCGGAATATACTCATATGTATATCTGGAAAAAAAATTAAAGAATTATTAGGCTTGATAATTTTGACAGTAAATCATAGAGATATACCTCGTAAGAAGTGGAGTTCAACCTTGGGGTTAGAGACTTCGTGCTGATAACGTGTTATAAAATAAAAGCAATTTAGTAAAACATGAACAAGGAATAAAAGTAATTTAGTAAAACATGAACAAAAATAAAGATAGAGAAAAGTAAGAGATTTTCTTCTTCAATTATATGTATTTTTCTATCTATTACAAGGCCTTTATATAGGCATAAAAAGTGAAGAAAATATGTCATAAAATATGTCATTAAACATACAAAATATGTCATTGAATATGTCATTAAGCATTTGAGATGAAAATCATGAAAGAAGAATAGACATCCATCATAATATGATATTTATCATTAACACTACTCTCTTTTTTACATCCATCATAATATGATATTTATCATTAACACTACTCTCTTTTTTCCAATTGTCTGTATTATTTAATCCTACTAGTAAAACATGGCTCGTGATGTGCCTGGCCCAAGTGTTGGGTTCATATTGTAGACTTTTAACATGGGTGTAAATGAAATTTAATATGTTAATATCAAATTTTGTCTTACTAACTGTTAACTTTAATATTTAGTTAAGACCTCTCAAAAAGATGCATGTTATTTGACTAACATTAGTAAATTGTTATGTTACCAATTTAATAGTTATCGTTTAAAGTTTTGATCACTCTGTTATATGTTGCTGGTAACTTATCTAATCTTAAAAACGTTCTTATTTTTTTTTGCTCTACATAAAGTTGCTATTTGATTTTTGCATTTTTCTTCGGGTAAGGTTGTTGGATTTACAATATTTTTACATTAGTTTTTCCTTTTGTTACGCTAAGAATATTTTTTATTTTTTACAATCAAACTTTCGTGGATCCTCCTATTCTTGAAATACAATAGGTTTATGTTATCTCTACATATTCGTTGTTAACCCTATATATATTTTAGATCTTTCAGACTCAGTAAAGTCGATGCTATTTGTTATCATCTTGATTTAAGAAAATCATAGATTTAATTGAAGTTTTATAGAAGTAAATACTTTCTCATATAATAAAGTTAAAAGTTTGTGATTAATTTAACCAGGTTATCCTTCACTAAATATAATCTTTAATAACCTATTCAAAATTAATCACAAACTTATAGAAAATCAAAATTTTATATTCAAAACTTTACTCATTAACAACACTCCTATATTCGTGTTTAAGATTCGAAAATTATTTAATGAAAAATCTTATAGGGAATCTCTCATAAACTTTGAAAAACCATATTTTCTTTGATACTCAGTATCATTAGTGTAGACTATTCTCACTTCTCGTGCGCACTCTATCATTATAACACTTCAATAGAAAAGTACATTTTACATGAAAATAGTTTATGCCATATTAACAAACTTTTTTGTTTAATGAATATTTATATACATTCATTATTGGAGTATTGTCATACAGGTACACTTCTCTATAACAACTATCCTCTATAATAATACTTTTTTTATAATGGTCAAGTTTTCTTGGAAATCAACTTTTTATTTTATATTATAATATATATCTTACATAACAACACTTTACTATAGCTGCCAAAATATATCAGAACAACTGAGGCTGATATAAAAAAGTTTTACTCTAGTATAAACATAATGTTTTGCTCAAATAAAAATGAAAATAGGAAGTTTGTGTAAAATAGAAAATTTACTATGTTGTTATAAAAACATAATTTGGATTCGATTTCGTTTGAATAATGATCACGCCCAACTCTAGTCCTAAAAAGGATAAGCGGTCGCTGCAAATATAATCCGGTCTAAAAGTCCGGAGTCGAATCTCACAGAGAACTAAGGCTTAGCTATATCTGTTTAATATCACTAAAAAGACAAGTTTGAACAATTTTCTAAATTATAAAGATTGAGATTTATATTTCTAACTAATTAACTAGCAAATACTAGAAAACGGTAAAATTATCAACTACGAGACAAAGGGTTGGAGACTAAATTAAGGAGGTTTAGATTTATGATTTCCCCAATTGTCGGAATCCTTCTAGCTATGTTCCCTACAATTTTTCCAATGTATTCTCTATTGATCGTGAGTACTTTCGGTGTCGTAATTCTCTCTCGAGCAACTACAATAATTTACTAGACATATTCTCTCGAACTACGCTAGTTGATTTTATCTAACCGCTCATTATGACCACGTCAAGGCTTTGTTATTTCTAAACCTGCCTTTAAACCCACTGTATTGATTTCTCACGTACGTTAGGAGTGACGTTGTTCAACAACTACCTAAATATGTACTCTCTCTCGAGCACTACACACTAAATAGGCACAGTCAATTGATGGCCATTCAATCAACAACAACAAACACGTAGTTGAACAAGTAGAGAAATCCAACGGCTCAATTATATAAAAACATAACAAGAATTTATCCTACAAAAGGTTCTATCAAAACCCTAGATAACACATTAGCTATTCATAATAGTATGTAAAACTACAATACTAAAAGCCATAATCACAATGAAAAAATAGGAAGAGGAAGAAAAAACTCGTAGAAGAATTCTCCGCCTTGCTCCTATTGTCTTTCTGCCTCCTTAGGTCGAATCTGTGTCAAAAATTGGTTTCATCCCCTCAAAAGATCGTTTTTCCATGTATATATACCAAGTAGGGTCGGGCCCAAACTATTATACCTTCTCTTATGCGAAAACGGACAAGTTTCCAGGCCTGGACGTCCACGGCCGCGGCCCGGGCGCGGTACTTTCCTAGTGTACTGCCTCAGTCCGCCTCAGGTCCACGGTTGCAGTTTCGACCGCGTTTTTCACCCTGTTCCGTTTGGAATTTGGAAAAACGTAAAACATGAAAGTGCGCAATATGCCTACTCGTTTCTTCGTTTTGTTGCTCTATCATCTGTCGATCCCCGAATACGATACCGGCTTAATTTCTTGGGCTTTTACTCAGACTTCAAAGCTCTAAATCACTTGAATTCATTCCATAACATCTACATAGCTCGGAATCACTCCTACAAGGCATAAAACACACAATTAGTGCAAAACACTAACGATTAAAACGCAAACTCAACTAAAGTGCAGTAAATTTGAGTGTAATAAGCGACTAAAATACGTAATTATAGCCTATCATCAAATAATCTATTTGATATTAGTAATGTAAACTGTTTTATTTTGTTTTATTACTTAAATAAAAATTGTAAAGAAATAAGAATAAGGCTACTAATGAAATATGAAATTTATAAAATTTTATCAGTTAATATATTCTCTATGAAATAAATATATAAGGCTTTTTTAAAGGTTCCATACATGAAACCTGTCATATTAGCCACGTTTCCACAAGCTTCAATAGTCCAATGCCAATGTTTTAAAAGTAAAAGGCAGCGTTGTATCCAGTGGGCCCCACGTTTTCTATTAGTAAAAGCTTATACAACACTTGGGGCAATTTAGTCAAAGGCAATTAGAAGCTTATGACCTGCTGCCTACATATTCCCTCGTAATAGTAAAAGTAAAATGGAGTCAACATTTATTTAATATGAAAAGAGCTGTTTCATGGGCCACAGATCTTTAAGTTTGGGTCTTCTTTAAGGTTCGGGTCGGCTCCGTAACGTATATATAGATAGAAGGTTGCTGATGTTTGTAACTTCTCTTTTTCTTCAGAGAAACCCTAGTCGCAGCGGTAACTCCACATTTTGATACTTTTTCAATATCAGTTTCTCTAATCAGGTAAATTTATTTCAATTTGTTTCCTTCTGCTATTTTTCGCATTATTATAGTCTTTATTTTCTTTCTACTTTTTTGGTGCTTAATCTATTATGATGTCTTAAACTGTTCCTGTTTCGAGCAAAAAAAAAAACCTGCATTCGTTTTGCAATTGCTGTTCGAATGTTTTCTTTGTTGCTTTTACTGTAGAGAAGTGGGGAAAAAAATACAAAAATAAAGATGTGGGAATAGCTTTTTAAATTTTTTGATTGTGTTACCACATACCTTATTATTGGAGTTTTCTTGCTTGATAAGTTGAGGAAAAAGGGTTTCTACCACTTGAATGAAAATTGAAACGGGGAGAATGTTTATGGGTTATACCTGAGGCAAACAGAATGATGGTAGAAGCATATTTTGGAGTTTTCTTCATTATTGGCCATAAATGCTTAGATCGTTTCTTTTTTCTTGCAGGAAGAGAAATGTCGATGGATGGGAATGTTGGACAAACACCTCCAGATAATGAAGCATACAACGTTCCTCCAGATACTAAGTTTATTATCGACAAGGTTGTGCCGTTCGTGGCGAAGAATGGGGAACGTGTTGAGAGGGGGCTTAAGATAAACCACGCCGGTGATGCTAAATTTAGTTTCCTGAATGCTTCTGATCCTTACCATGCCTATTATCAGTACCGTGTGGCTGAAGCTTACGTACCTGCTCAGAAGCCTACTCAGCCAGCAGTTTCAGCCTCTGCTCCTATCACTTATTAGGTGATAATCGCAGTTTGTCTGCCAATCTAGACCTATAATTATGCTGAATATAAAATTTGCTTGTGTTAGATATTATTGACTTTAACATTAGATGCTTACTCCTTATTTGCAAGTCTCGATTATGAAGTGTTATCATTAGGTTGTAAGATATCCTGGCGCTTATTAGCTAAAAATTGCAGTTTGTTTACCAAATTAGACCTATGATTTTGCTTTTGATGATTATTATTAACTTTAACATTATATATATGCTTACACCTTCTTATTTGAAAGTCTCGAATATGATGTGTTTTCATTAGATTTATCCTGGTGCGTGTTGAGTTACAAAGGACTGAATCATGTGAGGGAAGTACAGAAGCTACCAGCTTCGTATTGTTGGCAAATCATTTAAGATGTGGAGAGAATGAGGCACTATACTAGTTGACTCAACTGCCTTTGGAACTATGCTTTTGAGATACTGGATCGATCACAGTGTCTTGAACAAATAATCTCTTTTCTTCATAGTTGATAAGTTCCAAATTTGTTATTTGTGGCATATATTAACTTCTTTTGCATTAAACAATTTAGGAACACCTTACTACTTTGCAATTCTCGAATATGATATGTCCTGGCACTTGCTAATGTAAAAAGATTGAGGAAAGTACAGAGCTACCAGCTTGGTATAAGATTTGGAGAGAATGAGGCATTTTACGAGTTGACTCAACTACCTTTGGAACATGCTTTGGAAATACTGTATTGATCACAGAATGTCTTGCACAAATAATCTCTTCTCTTCATGGTAGATAAGTTCCAAAATTTGGATCTGTAGCATAGATATAATCTATTAGGAGTACTTCTTTTGCATTAAACAAGCACATTAGAAACTTGGTCTCACTACTCTTGAAAAATAAGGCACACAGTTTGTTTTGTTAAACTAGCATCGAGAGTTGTTGTTGCCTCTTTATGTAGCTCTACTTAAGTATAATAGAACTATGGTGTTCTATATTTAGAGATACTCTAAGGTCGTGTATGATCTTAAACTAATGCTCATTCCAGTTGTATCAGAAGGCGTGAAGGGACTGAAATATGGTGTAAAATTATGTTGTCTGACAGATTCCTGCCACTATGCTCTAACTTTGTGACAATGTTGGTCACTTTTCTTATGCTGGAGATAGTTTCTTTTTGACTGATATATGTTGCAATAGCAATTGATGAGAGCGATTTGTTTAGCTTAGACATTAGAGCATAAACTTTATCCCAGTAGTATAAATTTGGGAGTGGATTATAGTCTGAGGACACAGTGGATGAGATGGTAAATTTTTTGTAGCAAAGTTGTGGATTTCCCTTAAGATTTCAGGTTGCCAAGCATTGAATTTCGAACACATAATTGTTGTTTGCAATACTTGACTATATTTGATGTCTGCATATTGTGAATCAGATACATTTTTGTTGGGCCTTTGTCTATCTTGAGCAACATGCTTATCTCTTGAGGTTGCACTTTTTTGTATTTGCAGAAAAAAAAAAAAAAAAAAGCATGACTCGTGCCAGATTTATCTATGAAATGTCCTAAAATTTAAATAGTGATCTAAAACTGTCTATGATCTTGAAAGAGACAAATGGGGCTTAAAAAACTTAAAGACAAATAGAAAAGTCTACATTAGAATGAAAAAAAAGTTTACATTGGAATGAAACAGGTGGAGTTTATAATTATACAAATTTTGACATGACAAGTTGACAACTACATTTTCTCCTATTAGCAACCCAAGAATTTGCCTAAAGCAACATATCACCATCACAGGGCGGTTACTTTTCATTAATAAAAACAGCCCAACATTTGACCAAATCAAGTGCTTTCTCAGTGGTAGGATTAAAGATGTGGAAAACATGATCTTCCCCTTTAGTTTCAATAATTTCTGCTTTTCCTTTCCACTGACTCTTCACCAATGATTCATAGTACAATATCCCTCTGTCTCTGAGAATATCCATCTCTGCAACACAAACAAGAATCCTATCACAAGCCACTTCTTCAAGCTTTGGTGCTTCATCAACAAAAGGATTGATCAAAGGGTCATCATTTCCTTTATTTGATGGACAAACAAATTCCCACCATTTATCCACCATTGCTTTTCTTGGATCTTTAACCTCTATACCAATAGGTTTTTCTCCCCAGAAATATGGACTAATCATGAGCATCCCAGAAACCTTCATTCCTAAAGCTTCATCTGATTTTCCAGCTCTGATTGCCAGGAAGTGTGAAATATTAGCACCTGCACGAGTTAATTTCACTAAAGTTACTAAATTATATCTACTAATATCGATTCATACAGAAGAAAATGTTCCTTATTATTTCAAATATTGTACCTAACCTAACAGTAAAGTCAAAAGATTAATTTTTAAGTGCATGAAAATAAGTGAATTTACCCACTATAACAATAAGGGTTCAATTGACTCCTTTGTTGAAAAATTGTACGAATAAGGGTAAAACAATTTTTTGTTTGTTATATATGAACAGTTGAATTTCCTCGAAATAAGAAAAGATTCTTATGTAGTAGCAATTTGGTTAAAAATTTGCTTTATCTCACAGCTTCAAATAGCAGGTGTGACATTTTAATTTTTTTTAATCCCCTTACATAAATACTTGACTCGCTACAACCAGGGACGAAACACATGTCTTAAAGGATGGTCAATCCACATTTCATCGAAAATTACACTATGTATCTAGGTAAAATATTAGATTTTAGAGGTGTATAACATATACCGAATACCCTTTGTCGGAGAGATTTTTTTACTATTCAAGTTTAAGCACCCTAAATGAAATTTCTGACTTCACCACTGAGGATTTAAATTGTGGAATTTCAGATACTTCTTTGATCTTTCTTCTTCTTTCTTCTTCTTTACGTCAAATTATTGTAATTAACGAGTACCTGCACTATCTCCAGCCAAGAACACACTATCAAAGTTAACAAGCTCATTCAACCAAACTTCAGACCCATGTTTTGAGTTATGTGCAGCAACCCATTTAAGAACATCCCAAGAATCATTATAAGCTGTTGGAAGAGGATGTTCTGGGACTAATCTATAATCAACCGAGACAAGAACAACATTAGCTTTGGACACAAACACATTGAGAGAATCATGGTACTTAGGATCACCAACAGATGATATACAAAATGCTCCACCATGAAAGTAAACGACTAAAGGAAGTTTCTGTGATATTGTTGCTGAATTTGTTCTGTAAATCCGGGCTGAAACGCCAGTTTTAGGATTAACTAAAACATCTTTGGAATAAACACCAGTTTGAGGATCATAGGTTGCTGGTGCAAATTCAGTACCTACAAGTCTTTTGACAGTTCCATTTTTGTACACTTGTAAATAAGGAAAAACATCATGGATAATTTCAAGATTGTTGGTTGTGTCCATTTTTTGTTTTGATGGGAAAAGATAAAAGAGAAGTGATTATTGTAAACAATGGAAAGGAAAGAAAGATTGATGGTATACAAAAGTTAAAGACACCATTTAAAATGGGGTCTTATATTGCGGCCTATGGCCATTTAAGTGGGGCCGCCGCTGCTTTTTCTTTTTTCATTCTTTGAATCATTAACTTAATTTATTTATTTAACTTTTTTAAATTGTGGTTCAAGATAATTTACGAACCTTGACTATTTAACCTTCAGTACTTACTATCAGGGGCGGAACTAGGTGGACGATAGAGGGTTCAGTCAAATCTCATTTGCCGAAAATTACACGGTAGACATAAAGTTAATATTTTTTCGTGTATATATATTAAGTGTTAAATCCTCTTAATGTCTTTGCGTTTGCGTGTTTATGTTTTTTTATTTTTTGTACCCTCTTGATGAAAGTACTGCTTCCGCCACTACTTACTATCTTTGATCATTTAAATTCACCCAAACATTCTTATTTCTTTGCATATTTTAAAACCGACTTTCATAATTTCTACCCTTCTTCATTCACCTCTTGGCTACACACTTTGGTGTAGTCATCAACTTATTTATTTTAACATTTTTTTTTAAAAATGATGATGCTCGTTTCAATTTGCTTATTCCACATCAAAACTTAGGTAGATATATATCACCTAACATTTGCTGCGTAAATCCGATTTTTTTTATAGTTTTCATATTATTTCATTAATCACTAAATTACATATTTAGGCGTAATCATCGACTTGTTTATTCATAAAGATGAGTGAAAAAACTAGACATGCCTACTATAAAGTCAACAACTTTAGGAGGAAAAAAAAAGTCACCCCAAAGCATTTTATTTGTTTTTATTACCTTTCAATTATGATATCATCCCACGAGAGAACATTCTCCAACCTTAGGAGCTGGAGCCTGGAGATAATGATATCTCGGAATAAATATTTGAATAATATTTACTTTAATATCCTGACTTTACGGGGATAATAATTTTATAAACTAAACGACAAATTTATCGGTGTGTATAAATTAAACGAGTGCACGCTTAATTATAAACTTTTTTTTAATGAAAAATTATTTGTACGATAGTGATGAATGAGTCAACTGTGAAATCGCTTGAATGTAGATCAGGTGTTGTACAACCAGGTCAGATCCAGAATTTTAAGTTTATGAGTTCCTATAACAATCTCAAGTTAATCTACATGATAACTGGACCAACGAATTGAATTCCAAGCTAAATATTCTTATATTTTTAATGAATTTTTTAGTACAAATACAGGGTATATGCAAAAGTTACTAGGTTCACCGGAACCCGTAACTTTTGCTCTAGATCCGCCCTTGTGTACAACTGGAGTAAAAATTACAGGCTATGATTAGTGACTGAATAATACTATTTTAGTTCACTTTTATTTGTCCATTATAGACTTTGCCCACCCCTTAATAAATACATAAATGAAATACATAATTTACCATGATATTTGTATTAACTAATACATATTTTTAATAGATTTGAGAAAATCCTTTTAAAAGAGTAATTAATACTGTGAGTATAACATGAAAAAGAAATTGTCTTCTCTCTTGATATGCTAAATGTGACAAGTAAAAGTGAAAATCTATTTTTAGAATATTAGACATGTAAAAGTGAACGAAGAGAGTACTCCCTCTGTTCACTTTTACTTGTCCAGTATTGAAAACATAGATTTTCACTTTTACTTGTTACGTTTAACATATCAAGAGAGAAGACAATTTCTTTTTTCCTATTATACCTACAATATTAATTACTCATTTCAAATCATTTTCTCATATCCATTAAAAATATGCATCAATTAATATAAATATCATGGTAAAGTTTGCACCTCATTTATTATTTCTTAAGGGGTGCGCAAAAAAGTGAAGGGAGGGAGTATAAAATAGAGTTAGTTATTCAACTAATTAAGAAACACCTCCCTTTCATTAGTGGGCTGCTTGCCATTAAATAGATAGAAATTCATTAATGCTTTGCAAAAATGGTGCTATTTGTACAGCATGTTTCTTTACAATTTTGAATTTAAGAAAATGACATTTTTAGATCTCCTATGTGTAACAGATAGATCTCTTATATGTAAAACTAAATCTCTCATGTGTAAAAAAAAAAGTAGGGTCATAAAGCTAAAAGCAAGTTTGTAAAGAGCCAAAAAATTAATTGACCCGCAAAAATGGGCTCACCGTTTGTATTCAACGAAAAGTTGTAGAAACTACCGCAGAAAGAAAGATCTATAATATGGGTGAAATTCAATAATAGCCAGATTTACAACTGGTTGTTCAAAAATAGCTCAGTTTCTAAAGTAATCGAAATTTAGCCACTTTTCATATAAAGATAAATCTGAGCGAAAACACTGTTCAAAACTCAGAAAATACGCCAGTATATTATGCTGGAGTTCCAGCATAAGTATACTTGAACCCCAGCATATTATGCTTGAGTTCCAGCATACTTATCCTCGAACTCCAGTATAATATGATGGAGTTCCAACATAAGTACACTAGAACTCCAGCATAATATATTGGAGTTCCAGCAAGTATACCGGTCTAGCATAATATACTGGAGTTTGGAGCACCGGTGCTCCAGTCTCCACTATATTATACTGGAGCTAGCAAAGTATACCGGACCAGCATAATATGTTGGAGTTCATACACATGTGCACCGAATTCCAGTATATTATACTGGACCGGTCACTGTTGCAGCAAAATGGTGGCTATTTTTCATTGACTTGGTAAACGCTCGCCATTTTTGAATGACCAGTCCGAAAAATGGCTATACTGTGCTATTTTTACATTATGCCCTCGTGGATGGCCCGGTTGATTTGGAGGGCAGTTATCCATTCAGATGACTTGAGATCGATTTCCTTCAATGCCTTCTGGGTCGAGCTTGTCGTACAAGGTCTGCCTAGTGCAATTTACATCTTTTGTGTGATTTGTAAGTTATTACACAGTAGAAATTTACCCAGTACGCATAAAATGTTCACTCAAAGGACACAGAGAAACTATAGCGACAACAGGTTTTCCCGAGGTTCCAAACAAAGAAAGATCGATAATGAATATCACCCCTTTTTCTAGGGGCTTTGCCCTGGAATGTTGAAAATGTAAGATTGTCCCTTCAATTATTTTTTAATCAAAATTTCTTTACCTATTTTATTTATTCTATAAAGTAAATATAGAAGTGTTACGACTTAAAACGGAGAAACAGAAAATGGAAATTACCCAATTAGAAGTTGATATAGAATAGTGGATTGCTACTTCCCTTGCAACCTTAAATTTTAAAGAGAATATGATTAATTAAGTGACCTTAATTGGTGCATGAACTTAATTAATGAGACCTCTTAATAATCATGCTACTCCATTAGCATCGCAACTTTAAAGTGGACTTGATGCACACTCCACTATTACAATAGCAACAATTAACAATAAAAAAAATAAGGTCATACGGTTTAGCAAATTTGAATACAACTCGAGAACATAAAGTTAGAATCGTTTGTATCTTGAATTAACATGCATTATAATCCAAACCTTAACATATTGCGTTTCACACAATAAAAATGGCTCAAACCAAAATATCGAAGCAACTAAGGTATTATATTTCTGCACCAAAAAGAAAAAAGAAAAAAAAGGTATTATATTTCTTCACAGACCGTGCTTGCATTCTAAAACAGGAAGGAGTTACTTCTTTTAAAGTAAAACTTTCACATCAATCCAATACCTTGTGTTAAAATTTTGCTGACTTTAAAGTGTATGATCTTTTACGTGTAGTTTGATTCGTGGATAAGTTAATGCCGAGATTTTAAAACAAAGATTGTACGTAATACATGAATTAATAATTCATGTAGTGTTTAGTGTGTATATATATTTCATTTAATATGGATATTCGAGTTTGTGGATGCTATTATTGTTTTTTGAAAATGTTTAGACACTTCTTTAACAAATAATTGAGTAATTATGCTGTTATTAGTACTCTTCTATGTAACATTTTACTACAATAGGTATAGTATTGCTGTTTAAGGAAAGATAAAGTATTTTAGAATTTAGTGATCAAAGTAATTTAGGAATGACACGTATTTGTTTAACCATAAAATAGGAACTTCGGTCAAAGCGTAATTTTAAAAGAACTCAGATTACTGATAATCGAATAAAGAAATGACGGTGCATCAAAAAAAGAAAATTTGGATTGAAAGAATGACAGAGTAAGCAAGTTTAATGCAATGTAAATAAGTATATTCCAGTAATCATCATTGTGTCCCATACAAATGTTATTTCTCTCTTTTTATAGTTATTTCTAAGTACTATGTTTCTTTCCTCTCATAATAGAGCCATTATGAGTAATTAATGACATTAATGTAATGTTATAATTGACAAATCGTAACTGTTTCGTGAAGATTGTATAACATTTCCTCTCATTGATGCTCATTAATTGCAGATAATACGTATCTGTATTTTTTACTAACTAGGTTCATTCCTCCGATGTTTCTTCAAATTTTCAAGAGATACGAGTAACTGTCCCTTCTTATTAACAGGTACTTTTGCTCGTACCTGTTAAGGCTCACAACTCTTTTAATACTCTTTGCCAGTTGTCACTCTTTTATTAATCCACGTGTCTTGATATGGCAGCACATAATTAAAATCAAATGTTAACTTGATTTTCCCCAATACAGATAGTCCCCCCACTTGCCATTTATTCAGCAATTGAATATTTGGGAAGTGGATCCCATTAAAGCGAGAATTTTTGCCGTCATTCTACATATCATTATACTTTCTCCAGAACTGACGCTTCGCATGTCACTTCCATTTAATGCCTGTGACACATGGCAGTTTTTGATTGGTTCTGCAACTCTTCAGCGTCTTTTAGGGTTTTTTTACGGCTACATCAATCACGAAGTGACAGTTTTCATTATGACGTTCCAATCATTACCTTTTTTGTTTGACGGTTGTTTCTGAGTATAAATATATCTTTGTACTTCCCGTGACTGTTTAACTTTTCTTATTTCAGCAACCATGGGAATTGTTGAAGAAATTTCCAATTTCCGTGGTTGGGTAGAAAAGTTATTGACCATTGCTCCAATGGAAGTTAGATCTTGGAAGTACCTCTCAAATAGGTTTGGTTGGAAGGTTAAGATCCACGGCAAGAATTTTTTCCTTCTATTTTCATCTATTCTTTCATTAGAATGTTTTTAACCCTTCTTTTTATCAGGGTTTTCTATTCGTGGTGTAAGTGTTGAATCGACTGTAACTTCTAGACTTTCTTTGGCAAGAGCTCAGGAGATAATCTTGAGTTCTTCATCGAAAAGGAAAGCTGACAAACCCCAGGATTCTGAAGAGGAGGAGGAACGGGATGGAAGACGCATCATTTCAGATGATGAAGTTACTTCTCCCCGTTCGGTTCCTATGACCGAGCCTGCTGAAGCCACTTTAATGAGTTCTGAAGATACTCCTATGGCAACTCGTGACTCTGATGAACAACTTTTTTCACGTGGGTTTGATAGTGAAGGTTTTGATTTGGTGTCTGATGAAGTATCTCTTACCTCTTTCCCCGTATCTGTCCCAATGTAACATTCTTTGCCTATTTTTACTGAAGTTGTTTTTGCTCCGCCTCAAGCCATTATAACTTCCTCTACAATCCCCGCTGCTAATGTTTCTCGAACTGAAGTTGGTTCTTCAAATGGAAGTAGAGTGATGAAGCAAATTACCATTGAGGTTCCTGCCGATGGTAATCTTCTGAAGAAGTCAGGTCAAGCTGACGTATGGTTGAAACCCTTGATTGGTCCAGTTGAAAAGTCCAAGCTAGAAAGTCATAGTTCTTTGACTTGGATGAATGACATCGTGCAATCATCATTGAAGGTATTGATGTCTTTTCATGTTCTATTCCATTTTCCTTCTGCTAAAATTCTTACCCCTTTTTTATGTAGATCAATCTTATCGGTACGGAGATGATGAAAAGAATTTCCCATACAGAGCAATTGATGCATGATTACCAGATTAAGGCAGATAATTGGAAAGAGCAGTATAGTCTCCAGCTTGAGATAGAAGTTTTAGAATAAAACAAATGTACCTTAGAGCAGCAGCTGAGAATCATGGCATCGGAGTTAGCAGTTGAGAAAGCTTCTTTCAACCAGGCAGGCAAGGATAAAAACCTCCTCGAGTCATCTTTTGCCGAACAACTCTCCAAAGCCACCGAAGAGATCAGAGGTCTGAAGGCCTTGTTGAATGAGAAAGAGGTTTATGCAGGTGGGCTTGTTCAAACACTCACCCAGACCCAAGAAGATCTCCGTGTGTCTTCTGATAAGGTCAAGTTTTTGAAGAGTTCCCTTGCCCCTTTACAATCATCTTACGATGCTGCTTTGACTGAGAGGAAGAAGCTCAAGAGTGAAATTGATCATTGGGAAAGAGACTACGAGGCTCTTGAGGACAAAGCTGTTGTTGAAGTAAGTTGGGCCATTTTGAACACGCGCCATGATACCCTTATGGAGGTTAGTCAAGAAGGTTTTAACTTGGATGCTGAGTTAGCAAAGATTAAAGAGACCATTGAAAAAACTCAGCAAGACCTAAGTTTCTCTTCACCCATGGCTGATACTCCCGAGAATGTTGAAGCTAATCCTGATGCAACGGATGTCCCAACTCCTTCTGACCAAATCGAGCCTTTTGTTGTTGATGATGTCGTCTTGAATTCTTCTTCAGAACCTGCTCTACAGTAAAAGTTCATTTGTGAAGGTTGACTCTCTTTTTTTGGTGGAATGTTTGGTGTTTTTACCCCTGGTCCCATTTTAGGGGTAATGCTTTTGGTAATAACATATCCCCAGGTCTTTTCGGGGATTTAAAATGACAATTAGTTTAAGACTAAGTTCGTACTTAGTTTTAACTTAATACTTAATTCTTTTGAGTTTATGTTATACTCTTTTAATAATTTGCCTTGTTTCTTTATAAGTTCAAGGTCTTGCTTTTATTTTAATATGTGGGTTTTTGTTTTACCCTTTTGACTTTTTGCATTTTAGAAATGCTTAATTAGCTTCATGGATTTTTGAATCAAACATGAATTATAAAAGAGGGTCCTTTTATATATGACACGTAATGAAGAAGACGTCTCAACTTAATCATACGAAAAGAGAAATAGGAACACACATGTTTCTTGGAATAACTTTGATAAAAGTTTTCATTTTAACACCTTACATGTACTTAAATATCTTCTATAACTGTTTTCTTTACAACAGATTTGTAAAAAATTCAAGGATTTCGTTACAACCCATGGCTAAATCCAAGGGCTTCTTTACAACCCATGGCTAAATACTGCCTTTAACCTCAACATTCGTAGGAGCTTGAAATTTGAATCCACGAGTGTATTCTTCACAGGTGTTTGAATCAGGCTTGTATTTTTGGCTCGTGACTTTTGCTCTGAACTTTACACTTGTTGAGTAGACTTTAAGCCTGACTTAAAATTATTCCAGTCTTCTTTGCCTTCCTTGTACATATATTATATGTATTATATAGTCCCCCAAGTGTTTGAGTTTTGAAGTATGAAATCTTTAGCACATGATTATTCTTTCCATGCGGTCTTTTTTCTGAAAAGGAAAAACATACGAGACTCGAAGGTATAGCTTTAGATGTAAACTGCTTAACCCATTCTATTTCTATCATAATAGTTGCAACCCTAGAACGGGAATTATGTTTCTTCCGCGTGTCTTTCAAGTCTAAATTCATCATTTAGTATGGGCTAGATTTTGCCTATCATCTAAAATCGTTAGTATAATTTTAACAATCCAAAAATAAAATCGTAAATGGGGCATACCTAACCGTTGGTATTTCCTTTCCTTAGAAATAGTACTTCTTTAGATGAACATCATTCCAATTCGAAGGTAAGATCTTGTCGTCCAAGGTTTCAAGCTCATAAGTACCTTTTCCTGCGATTCCATGAATCTTGTAAGGCTCTTCCCAATTTGGACTTAATTTTCCTGCATTGACTGCCCTCGTGGATTGGAAAACTTTCTTGAGTACGTAGTGCCCAATCTTGATGTACCTGAGATGAGCTTTCCGATTGTAATACCACTCAATAACTTGTTTTTGTGCCGCCATCCTTATTAAAGCAATTTCCCTCCTTTCTTCAAGTAAATCTAGATTTACCCGTATCTCTCCTTCATTCGACTCCTCAGTAGCTTGAGTATATCTTGTGCTTGGCTCCCCTATTTTGACTGGAATTAATACTTTAGCTTCATATACAAGTAAAAACGGTGTTTTTCCCATAATTGTTTTTGATGTTGTTCGGTAAGCCCACAAGATTCCCGGTAGTACTTCTGGCCAATTACCCTTTGATTCTTCTAATCTTTTCTTCAAGTTTTTGATAATAACTTTATTTGTCGATTCAGCTTGTCCATTGCCCACCTGATAATAAGGTGTCGAGGTAATCCTTTTAATTTGCCAACTTTGAAAGAATTCTGTTATTTGCGCACCTATAAATTGTGGGTCGTTATCACACACGATCTCCTTTGGCATCCCAAATCGGCATATAATGTTATGCCAGATGAGATCCCTGACCTCTTTTTCTTGTACTTGTTTGAGGGCTCCTGCTTTTACCCACTTAGTAAAATAGTTAGTGAGTATTAACAGAAATTGTACCTTACATTTAGCTTGTGGTAATAGTCCTACCATATCCATCCCCCACTTCATAAAAGGCCATGATGCCACAACTGGATATAATAATTCGGCTGGTCGATGCATGTTGTTGTCATATCTTTGGCACTTGTCACATTTAGCCACAAAAATTTTCGCTTCTTCTTCCATTTTTGGCCAGTAATATCCAGCTCTAATTATGGTTTTTACCAAAGATCTCCCTCCAGCGTGATTTCCACAGTGTCCCTCATATATTTCTTTCATCACATATTCAGTTTGAAAAGGCCCGAGAAATCTTGCTAGAGGGCCACCGAACATCTTTCGATATAAATTTCCTTGATTTAAACAGTAACGAGCTGCCTTTTGGCGAAGTGCCTGAGCCTTTTTCTTATCCTCAGGAAATATTCCATACTGTAAAAAATTGACAATTTCATTTCTCCATTCCCAAGTTAGATAATTATAATTTACCTCGTTTTTATCTTGATCAAGCATTGAATGAAACAAAATGTATCACAGAAGCATTTTCTTCATTTGTTACATCTGTGGAGGATGCGAGATTAGCTAAAGCGTCAGCCTCGGCACTCTCTTCTCTTGGTATCTGCATGACTTTCCAAGTTTGGAATTTCCTGACTAAATCCCGTGCCTTTTCCAAGTACTGTTGCATTATTGCCTTTCTAGCTATGTAAGTCCCCAGCATTTGGTTAACTACGAGCTGTGAATCGCTTTTGATTATGACATGTTCTATTCTGAGCTCTCGTGTCAATTCTAAACCTGCAATCACAACTTCATATTCTACCTCATTATTAGTAATAGGATAATATTTTATGGCTTGTCGTATGGTTTCTCCCGTAGGTGGTACCAAAATAATGCCTACACCTGCTCTTTTTATATTTGATGAACCACCAGTAAATAAGGTCCAAGTACCTGGATTAGACCCGTTAAATATTTGCAGTTCTTTTTCTGCATCCAGTTGTATCCTTTGACTAAAATCTGCCACAAAATCTGTTAAAACTTGTGACTTTATTGCAGTTCTTGGTTGATATGTGATTTTATATTCACTTAGCACTATAGCCCATTTGGATAGTCTACCCGATAACTCTTTTTTATGCAGTATATTACGTAAGGGGTAGGCAGTTACTACAGAGATAGGATGAAATTGAAAATAAAGTCTTAACTTTCTAGATGCCATAATTAACGCAAGTGCAAGTTTTTCTAGATGAGGATACTGAGTCTCAGCATCCAATAATGACTTACTAACATAATAAATCAGAGATTGTTTACCTTGGTCCTCTCGAACTAACACATCACTTACCGCTATTTCTGAAACAGCAAGGTAGATGAGTAGTTTTTCCCCGTCTTTTGGTTTTGCGAGCAATGGTGGATTTGACAAGTATACTTTCAAATTTTTAAGCGCCTGTTGACATTCTTCAGTCCATGCAAATTGATCTTGCTTTTTTAGGGCTGAAAAGAACCTGAAGCATTTTTCTGATGACTTGGAAATAAACCTTCCCAAAGCAGTTATTCTTCCTATCAGTTTATGTACTTCTTTTTTACTCGTCGGTATATCCGGAATTTCCTCAATAGCTTTAATCTGCGCGGGATTTACTTCAATGCCATGGAAAGAAACAAGAAATCCCAAAAACTTACCTGATGATACTCCAAACGCGCATTTCTCAGGATTTAATTTCATGTTAAATTTGCAAAGAATTTGAAATGTATCAAACAAGTGTTGAATATGATCCTCTGTTTGTTGTGATTTGACAAGCATATCATCTATATAAACTTTCATAATTTTCCCTAAATATTCTTGAAACATTTTGGTCACTAGCCTTTGGTATGTAGCCCCGGCATTCTTGAGACCAAACGGCATAACTTTGTAATAGTAAGTCCCCATGTCTATTATGAATGAAGTTTTTTCTTCATCTATAGGATCCATTTTTATCTGATTATACCCTGAATAGGCATCTAAAAAGCTTAATAATCCATGCCCTACAGTAGCATCAATTAGTTGATCTATATGCGGTAAAGGAAAATAATCTTTAGGACAAACTTTATTTAGATCAGTATAATCTACACAAACTCGCCACTTACCATTCTTTTTAGGTACTACTATAGTATTAGCTATCCAATTTGGATACTTTACCTCGCGAATGGACCTAATTTTTAAAAGCTTTTGCACCTCATATTGAATCACCTGATTTTTTAAAGAACCTTGCTTTCTTTTCTTTTGTTTGACAGGTGAGTATGATGGATCTTCTTTTAATTTGTGGGTCATCACTTTTGGTGGTATACCTATCATATCGGAATGGGACCAAGCAAAATAATCTATGTTAGCTTTTAAAAATTCAGTCAACTTTCATTTCATTTCTTGGCTGAGGTTGGTCCCAATGTAGACTTTTCTGTCAGGGCAGGGTGCAAATAGTACTACAGCTTCCAATTCCTCAATCGTTGTTTTGATGTTTTTATTTTCTTCTAGTTCTTGGATGGTATCAGGCCTCGAGTCTACATTTGTTCGTCTGTGCTTAGTTGAGGCTTGTGTTGCAGCATCCTCAACTAGATTCTGTGATTGCTATTTTTCTCCGTTTTTCGCGCTTGAATCTACTATGGAATTAATGCTCTGAGACTCCTGTTGGTCAACACGTATTTGTCGTATTCCCCATTGTGAAAGGAATTGATAACTTGATGTAAATTAGATGGAACATCATCCATCTCATGAATCCATGGTCTACCAAGAATCATATTGTAAGCCATATCCATTTCTACTACTTGAAATTTGGTATCTTTGACTACTCCTTCAACGAATGTGGTGAGTATTATCTCCCCTTTTGTTACGACGCTCGGGTTGTCAAAACCAAATAAGGTGTGTGCCTTGGGTATCAGCTTATCTTCGGCTTGCATCCCGTTTACCACTCATAATAAAATGATATTCACAGAAATTCCTGGATCAATCAAAAACTCGTTTTACATTAGTGTCATGTACAAGTAAAGATATTACCAGTGCATCATTATGCAGGGTTAGCACGCCATCTGCATCTGCATCATCAAATGTAATAATATCCTCTTCAAAAACCTGTCAAACACGTTTTCTATATGTAACTGTAATTTTTGACATTTTCTTTGTTGTCGTGTATATTACGCCATTGATCTCTTCTCCTCCACTTATGACATTAACCGTCCTTTTTGGTGAAGGAGGTTTTGGTGGCTCCTGCCTATTCTTAATATATGCTTTCTTTCCTTTTTCACTAAATAATTCAGTTAAATATCCTTGTTTTAATAAATGTTCTGCTTCACCTTGCAGCAATCTGCAATCCACCATTTTGTGACCGTGGTCGTTGTGAAACTCACACTAAAAATCAGGATTTTGCCTGTTTGGGTTTGATCTCATTTCCTTTGGCCACCGTATTTTGTCTCTCATACTCCTTAAAACATCCACTAACTCGGATGTGCTAACATTAAAACTGTAACCGCCAATATTTGCCTTCGAGCATCTATTATTATCCTGCGTCTCTCGCTTGTTTCATTCTTTTCTAAACCTTGATGATGAACCTGACTCTCTATCTCGATATCTATGATCATACCTTAGGTTTTCCTATTTTGAACATAAGTCTCTTCCTGTTGGTTCCATGTAAGGCTCGTACCTATTTTACCAGACCTTTTTTCAGTTTCGGCTAGTCTTGAACTCGTCCTTTCAGCTTTTCGAGACTGAATGATAGTATTTTCTTCAATCCGTAGCTTCGTGTTGTATCTATTATAAACATCATTCCAAGTTGTTATTGGAAATTCTCGTAAACTTTCCTTGAGTCTCCTCGTGCCTTACAAGATTTTTTTCATTTAGATTACTGGCAAAGGCCATAGCCGCCCAGTTATCAGGTACACGTGGCAACATCATCCTCTCACGCTGGAATCTGTCTACGAATTCCCAAAACAGCTCTGTATCTCCTTATTTTATTTTGAAAACGTCCTCCATTCTTTTTTCAACTTTTTGAGCTCCCGAGTGCGCTTTGATAAATGAATCTGCAAGCTCAGCAAAAGAATCTATAGAATTTTCAGGTAAAAGAGAATACCATGTTAATGCTCCCTTCGTGAGCATTTCTCCAAATTTTTTGACGAGCACTGATTCAATTTCTTGCTTGGTCAAGTCGTTGCCCTTTATGCTAGTTGTAAATGCGGTTATGTAATCCCGTGGGTTAGTTGTTCCATCATATTTCAAAATATCGAGCATCTTGAATTTCTTTGGAATTGGCAAAGGAGCGGCACTTGGCTTCCAAGGTTGTTGAAAGTATTTGTCCATATCTATTCTCTTGATTACAGGTGGCACTCCAGGTATCTGCTTTATGCGATCGCTCTTCTCCTTGAGCTATTTCTGTAAATAGTACTCTTTCCATTTTATATTAGATGAGGTACTTTTCTTTTTAGTCTGTTCCAAAACAAATGACACATTTCTAAATTTGGAAATAATTTAACTTTAAACTCTTTTATTTTACCCATTTATCCTTAATGAGAAGATTTTATAGTCACACAAATGTCATGGCCCCACAAACTTTTTACCCCTTAAGCATTTAAGACCACAAGTTTTAAAAGTCTTCTTCTTTTTTCATAAACTCCGTGCCGAGTCAAACTACCTCATTTAATATAAAACGGAGGGGGTACTAAATTCAGTAAATCAGAATTGACTGGGTTACCTTAGCCTCCATCACGAGATTCGCTAGGAGTTCCTCCACTGCCTGAGTTAACAAGTCCTAAGCAAGGATTTCCACGGTATTGTTGTTTGGAGTTTGTGTTGGTGGTGTAGTACCTGGCATCTGGTTAGCAAAAGCCTGAAAAGTATTACTGACTTGTTGGGTGATTAATATTTTCAAAGCTTCATCAATAGCTTGATTATTTTCGAACTGATCATTCGTATTTGATTCAGATCTGTCAGGAGTCCCCTCTCGGGGTTGTCGAGGAGAGTTTTGTGGCGATGGAGCTTAATGTAACGACCCAACCGGTCATTTTAAGCTCTAGCATGTCGTTCAGTAGTTTGAGTCCATGAGCAGCTTCACTTCAGGTATTATGACATGTACGCATGGTCGGAATTGAATTTCGGGAAGTTCGGAGTGATTTGGAAAGAGAATTCTCATTTCGGAAGCTTTACGTTGAAAGAATTGACTAAGATTAAATTTTTTAGTAAAGGACCTCAGAATTAGGATTCGAAGGTTCCAGAAGGTTTGTATGATGATTTTGGACTTGGGTGTATGTCTGGATCGGGTTTTGGAAGACCCGGGATCGTTTAGGCACATATTGTGGAAGTTAGCATTTTTGGAAGAATTTCATAAGTTTGGGTTGAAGTGTATTTCAGTGTTATTGATGTCCATTTGGGATTCTGAATCTAGGAATAGCTCTGTATGGTGATTCTGGAGTTGGGAGTACAATCGGAAGTGAATTCGGAGGTCCGTGGGTCGTTTTGGAGTCATTTGGCTAAAGATAGAAATTTGAAGGTTTTTGGAGAAGTTTGATCGGAAGTAGACTTTTTGATATCGGGGTCAGATTCCGATTTCGGAATTTATGGTAGGTCCGTAATATTGAATGTGACTTGCGTGCAAAATTTGAGGTCAATCGGACATGATTTGATAGGTTTCGGCATCGAGTATAGAAGTTTGAAGTTCTAAGTTCATTAAGCTTGGATTGGAGGTCAATTCATGATTTTAGCGTTGTTTGATGTGATTTGAGGCCTCGAGCAAGTCCATAATGTGTTTTGGGACTGGTTGGCATGATTGGTTGGGGTCCCGGGGGCCTTGGGTGAATTTCGGGTGGTTAACAGATTGAAAATGGAATTTGGAGAAGGTCTGAAGCAACTGCCTTCTGGTGTAACCGCACCTGCGAGGCTTGGGCCGCAGGTGCGGAGCCGCAGAAGCGGCCCTTGCGTCGCAGAAGCGGAACTGGATTGGTTAGGCTGGGACCGCAAATGCGGTCATCTTGCTGCAGAAGCGGGACCGCACCTATGGATGGAGGAGTGCAGAAGCGGAGTGAGGGGTTTGGTAATAGACCGCAGAAGCAGTGTGGAGGACGCACCTGCGGTACCGCAGAAGCGGTCAAATGACCATAGGTGCAGAAATGCTGGAGGCAGTGAGTTCTTTTAAATCGGGGGTTGGGTTCATTTCAACCCCATTTCTTCCATTGGAGCCGATTTTGGAGCAACTTTGAGGTGACATTTTCACCACCAAGCATGAGGTAAGTGGATTCTACTAGTTTTGAGTTAATACTTGGATTATATACGGATTTGAGCATGAAAATTTGGTAGAAATTGTGGGTTTTTGGTAGGAGATCTAGAAATTTATATTTTGGATTTTTACCACAATTTTGGGCATGGAACTAAGAGAAAATCATATATTTGAGCTCGCGAGTTCATGGGTAAACTTTATCTTCGAAAAATTTTGGAATCCGGACACGTCGGCCCGAGGGCAATTTTGTCAACTTTTCGATCGGGGTTAGGAATTGTTATAAATTAAATTATAATGAGTAATTAAGCATAAATTAATGGGTTTGCATAATTATTGGCTAGTTTTGGAGCATTGTGCATCGATTTGAGTCTTCGGAAGGGTGTGGAATGCCGGTTATAGAACTTTGGAGCGAGGTGAGTCTCCTTTCTACCATGTAAGAGGGAATTGTCCCCATAGATGAATTAATTGGATTTGTGCTCCTATTTGTGAGGGCTACATACGTGCAGGGTGACGAGAGCCCGTGCGTAGGTACTATTATATTTAAGTCCGGGTAGTCTAGGACCCAAAAGCATGTTATACTTGGAATAATTGTAATCTTATTGATAGTTGAATTGCTTAAATGCTATCAAATTGGTAAATGAATTTCTAAAAGGATTAAACTTCATTTTATAACATTGTTAAAAGAGAATTGAATTTTCTTTGGATAATTGTTTCCTGTTGACTTCTTGATTGACTGTCTGTATGTGTTTAATTTCAGAACGGGCCGAACGCCTCGGTAGATTAAATAGATGCATCTATGGTTCGTGCCATTCGACCCTCTGGCAGTGCACAGTTTAAATATTGTTGGATCGGGTCGTACGTCCTCGGCATGATTTGCGCATGCTTGTATTGCTTGCCTTGGGATTTATAGATGATGATATTTGCTCTCCCTGACTTGAGAATAAATGTATAAATGATGAAAAGGAATTTGGGAATTTCCTATAAAAGAAAGAATTGTTTACTTGCTTCATTCTATTGAATTACAATGCTGTTATGAAAATCCTCAATTTATTATATTATGGACGTATCATTATTGGATCATTAGTAAGTGTCAAAGTCGACCTCTCGCCTCTACTTCTTCGAGTTTAGACGGGATACTCATTAGGTACACGTTGTTTTCGTACTCATACTACACTTGTTGTGCATTTTTATTGCACAGGTTCAAGTGTGGCTAGTGGCTTAGTGGCATAGCGGCATGGTTGATACGGAGACTTAGGTGAGCTGCATTTATCGAGACGACCCGTAGTCAACAGAGTCTCCTTCGGAATACTTTACTGTGTTTTTTGTTTCTGTCCACTTGTATTTCGGACAGTTACTGTATTTTATTGCATTCTCTCATAAATGCTCATGTACTTGTGACACCGGGTTCTGAGATGTCTATGGGAGTAGTCAGTATTTTGAAATTATTAAAGATATCATTATTTATTTAGTGGAATTTATTCTTTATTGTTTAAATGTATAAAAGAAGTGAATTCAGAAATATCTAAAACGAGAAATTACTAGTTATTTAGTGGTGGCTTGCCTGACAATGGTGTCCGGCGCCATCACGGCCCTTAGTGGATTTTGGGTCGTGACAACATGGTATCAGAGCACTAGGTTCCCTTTAGGTCTCACGAGTCATGAGCGAGTCTGGTAGAGTCTTGCGGATCGGTACGGAGACGTCTGCACTTATCTATGTAAGGCTACAGGGTTGTTAGGAGCACTTCCCTTCTTGATTCTTCATCATGTGTTTTGATTCCTTTGAGGCATATGCCCTTGTTTCCTTGCTACTCAATCTTGTGTGACGCAAAGCACTTATTATAAATCGAGAATTGAAGAATTTTAATGATACTACAGATGTGGTGCGGGATTTTTCTCTCGGTATAGTTGATTGGGCTATTGTCGTCGCCTTGCGGAAGGATATATTGTCATTTCAGCTCAGTAGTTGAACTTCTGAGAGCTTTGAGTCCATGCACAGGTTGCTTTGATGCCCATGAATGATTATCACACAGTAGTGACGTGATGGTAGGATGCATGCCCATGTGTCGGGGCAGTGAATGACTTGAAATGAGGTTTGCATAGTGCATGGTTCCGAGATTCAGTGTCTTATTTTCAGAGGAGGAAAAGTAATTGGCCTATGAATGTCTAGATTTGGGTAGAGAAAGTAACGATACTTGGTATTTTCGAGCGTGGTGGAATTTTCATCTGCGATGTAGTGTCGTCGTCCTCGATTGTATGTGTTAAGTTCGCCGATGTTATGGTCTTCTACAATTTGCCTTTGGGGCAAGATATTGTGAAATAATATTGGAGAAACGGCTGTCAGAGATCGCGGGGTACAGTGGTTCAGGATTGAATCGGTGTTTCTAATGTTGACGACCCGAGAAAGATGATCTTCGGAAAGGTTTAAAGTTAGTAGCGATTTGTGGGTTCAAGTGCTACAAAGATAGGCTTTATTTAAGGCAACAACTGAGCAGCAAAGGATGAGGAAGGACATGTGGGGAGTGTCAGGCGGTGGTTAAAATTTCTAGAAGGCCAGGTATAAGAAGCGAAGGTCGAGTAGTTGATTAAAGGAGTGAGTTCCGCCAAAGTGGGAGAGTGGCGGAGTTGCATATGGGTTTTGTGATAGGATGACAACACACCTTAAGGAGATTGGATATGACGGAAAGGAGTTGTTCGATATGGAGAAGGATACAGCATAATTTTGAATCGGAAGATATTGTTGCACATTCGGTTGATGTCCACAAGGAGTGAATGGACTTGTGCAGCTGGTGAATGAGCACGAGCTCAGGTGGGTTATTTCCTATGAGCAGGTCAACGATCGCGTGGTTGGCAAAGCTCCTGCAAAGGATTTTGCTGGCTATCCGGTAAGAGGTTGAATATGTGAATATCATTAGAGATTCAGAGTGTTCATGAAATATTAACGGAAAGATTTCAAGGAATCTGGCGGTTTGATTGCGCAAGGTCATGTCAATAAGAGAGAAAAGATCTTAGTGGGTTCTAAAGTTGTGTAATAGTGGCTTCAAGCTAAGTGGGAGAGTCCCACCGCCTACGGTTGGATTGCATGGTCGTCTATTTATGATATTTCTGGTTATTAGCATATTGATAGGTTATTTCAGCTAAGGGAGAGTAACATAAGAGGTGATCTGAGCGAAGGAATTGTTAAAGGTGTGCTATGGTTGGCCTTATTGGCTCATGTTCAAACTTGGGGAAGGATTCAGGATTTATGCCTTGTATAGATGCGGGTTTCAAGGAAAGTGATTTTGCAGGGTGCTTCGTCGAGAGGGTATTCATGTGCTAGAAGATTCATGGAGTTGATTATATTCAGGGCCAAGTCAGAGCGGGTGGCTCTCAACAATGGTCCTAGTGGATTCAAAAGGGTAAAGTGTGGTACCTAATGATTTCTAGCCTATAGGTATGGTTGAGAATCAAGCTTTTGTAGCAGCTTATGAGAAGAGGCCTAGAATGTTCTATGATGTTTTGACTTGCAGTGTAGCATTTGGGAGGTATGAAATGGTTCGTGGGATTTGAGACAGCATGGTCTCGTGATTCAAGGTTACTCGGGATGAGTGCGGATGGAGTGTGTTATGTGTTGAATAGAGTTGTCATTATTTCTAAGGCAATCAAGGATAAATTGGGAGAAGATAGACTGGTTAGCCATAGTTTAGTTGGCATATTGGTGGTAGTGATCAGTTCCTTCAGCATGATCAGTTATGCAAGTGAATTGTGACGGTACGTGTGAGGCTTGCCGGTCACCGTAATTGATGTTATTCAGAAGTATTCTACTGTTATGGCATGTTATGTTTAGGCAGATCCTGGAAGGTCTATTGTGGCTTAGTCCACTACTTAGAGATTTGAATATTCTACGGTTATGAGAATTTATCTATGTGTTGATATGGTTCTCCTAGAGTGAGTTAAGTGAAAAGTTTTTATATGATGAAATTTTGATCTGTTAGCAGTTCCGGAGTTATGATGAAACTTGTGTCCTATCGCATTTTGGCATGATGGGTGTAGTGAGTGGTATGGAATTCGAAGTGAGGATCAAGGTTGCAGTTCGGTATTGGCAAGAATGTCACGAGCTCAGATGAACAGGAAAGGAGTTTCAATGTTTAAAATAAGTTGGTATTGTCTTCAGCGTCACCTGAGATCGGTGTTTTGTGAAAAAGGATTTGCATCCTGGTTAAGAATTCTTGATTGCTTTTCAGCGTTAGTATGGCCGGTGGTTTGGATGTACAGACTTGTATCTATTACGGAAGGTTGTGGGAGCGTGCCCCACGGGAGGGTTGTATAAGTGTGGCATGTAGTCACTGGATTGATTGAAGAGTTAAACCAAGTATGAAGATTGCAGTGATGTCGTTAAATTGAGAATTGATGCCTGGAGGGCACTCGGTTTATTGGGTTATGGACTGTGGAGGATTACTCTGGTTATGATGGTTGTTCTTGTGTGTTATGAGAAAAAAGGGAGTTATTATGGACCTTCAAAAGGTTATTAGCCTAGCTCAGTGCGATTAGAATCAGCTGGAGGTTTGTGGATGGATTTAAATGAGAATATGGGTTCTATATCAGGCCAGATGTGTTCATTTCAGCAATGCGCTCCTTATGGAAGAGTAGTCGGGGTGTTATTTCGTCATCAGCTATTCCATGTAATGATATATTGCGCCATGTGAGCTGTGAGACGGCTTGGTGAATTTCTTATGTGTTAAGGTTCCGCGTAGAGATAATGTTATATGAGCAGAATGGCTCTTGAGATTCAGATCATATATCGCACCTCAGCTGTGCTTGAGTTTTGTAGCTTATAGCGCTATATGTCTCCCCAGGGATGGTATTATTCACTTAGCATGCTTGTGACCGATATTCGGTATTATTCATTTAGCTCAGTGTGTATCTCCTTATGTGAGTTTCATATGTGGATCGGGTGGCATGCCGCCACGGGTATGTTATTTGGATCGGGTTGCGCGCCGCGACAGTGTGATGTTGAGTACAGTTACCTATATCTGTTTATATGTGTTTTGTTTCCTATTTTTCTGAGGAAAACTCGTATTAGCTATATGAGTGAATAGTCCCTTCCAAAGTTCATTTTCATTTTGAATCGCGTTCGAATTGGTATCCTATTGCCACATTGTGGCGTCATATGAGACTTTTGGTTATGTCTGAGTGGTTTATTTGCTGAGCAGTTCATTTTGGGTGAGACGAGATTATTGGATCTAAGATCAGTGCAATCAGATTATATGAAGAATATTAAAGGGAAAATACTATTATTTGGTTCAGAATGAGGTGATGGTTCGTGCCAGGGGTATAGACTCAATGAATTATTGACTCGGCAATTGGTTATGAATTTCTACGCGCATCTTCTGTCATGGTGGTATTGTAAAAGTTAGAGCAAGATGTATGTGGGTCGTGAGATGCATTGGGAGCATCAGATTCGTGGAATTTTGACTAATTATGATCAGAGGATATTATTATGGTTGTGTGAGTTGTGCAGGGCATAGTGTGAATTCAGCAAAGGTATGCAATCTTGTATTGGTGCATCGTGGGGTGATTGATGCGGTGTTCATATGTTGAAAGCAGGCCCAAATGTTGGAAGTGGGCTCTAAGCTTATTTGCTTGAATAAAAGAGAACATCTTCAAATTTTCTCGAGCTAATATGCTCAATCGAGTTGTGGTAGAACGGGTAGGTGTACGAGGTGTTAAGCAATGATTTTAGACAATTCCATCGCAGTTCTGAGCATGTTCGAGGACGAACGTATGTTTAAATGGGAGAGAATGTAACGACCTGACAGCTCTAGGGCGTCATTCAGTAGTTTGAGGCTATGAGCAGCTTCACTTCAGGTATTATGACTTGTACGCATGGTCGGAATTGAATTTCGGGAAGTTCGGATTGATTTGGAAAGAGAATTCTCGTTTCGGAAGCTTTAAGTTGAAAGAATTGACTAAGATTGGATTTTTGACTAAACGACCTCGGAATCAGGATTCGAAGGTTCTAGCAGGTTCGTATGATGATTTCGGACTTGGGCGTATGTCTAGATCGGGTTTTGGAAGAACCGGGATCGTTTAGGCACCTATTGTGGAAGTTAGCATTTTTGGAAAAAATTCATAAGTTTGGGTTGAAGTTTATTTCAGTGTTATCGATGTCTGTTTGGGATTTCGAGTCTGGAAATAGCTCCGTATGGTGATTCTGGAGTTGGGAACGCGATCGGAAGTGAATTCAGATGTCTGTGGGTCGTTTTAGAGTCATTTGGTTAAAGATAGAAATTTGAAGGTTTTTGGAGAAGTTTGACCGGAAGTGAACTTTTTGATATCGGGGTCGGATTCTGATTCCGGAAGTTGTGGTAAGTCCATAATGTTGAATGTGACTTGTGCACAAAATTTGAGGTCAATCAGACATGATTTGATAGGTTTCGCATCGAGTATAGTAGTTTGAAGTTCTAAGTTCATTAAGCTTGGATTGGAGGTCGATTCATGATTTTAGCGTTGTTTGATGTGATTTGAGGCCTCGAGCAAGTCCGTAATGTGTTTTGGGACTGGTTGGCGTGATTGGTTGGGGTCCCAGGGGCCTCGGGTGAATTCCGGGTGGTTAACGGATTGAAAATGGAATTTGGAGAAGGTCTGAAGCAGCTGCCTTCTGGTGTAACCACACCTGCGAGGCTTGGGCCGCAGGTGCGCAGCCGCAGAAGCGGCCCTTGTATCGCAGAAGCGAAACTGGATTGGTTAGGCTGGGACCGCAGATGCGGTCATCTTGCCGCAGAATCGGGACCGCACCTGCGGATGGAGGAGCACAAAAGTGGAGTGAGGGGTTTGGTGATAGACCACAGAAGCGGTGTGGAGGATGCACCTGCGGTACCGCAGAAGCGGTCAAATGACCGCAGGTGTGGAGATGTTGGAGGTACTGAGTTCTTTTTAATCGGGGGTTGAGTTCATTTCAACCTCATTTCTTCCGTTGGAGCCAATTTTGGAGCAACTTTGAGGTGTCATTTTCACCGCCAAGCATGAGGTAAGTAGATTCTACTAGTTTTGAGTTAATACTTGGATTATATACGGATTTGAGCATGAAAATTTGGTAGAAATTGCGGGGTTTTGGTAGGAGGCCTAGAAATTTATGTTTTGGATTTTTACCACGATTTTAGGCATGGAACTAAGAGAAAATTGTATATTTGAGTTTTTGAGTTCATAGGTAAACTTTATCTTCGAAAAATTTCGGAATCCGGGCACGTGGGCCCAAAGGCAATTTTGTCAACTTTTCGATCGGGTTCAGAAATTGTTATAAATTGAATTATAATGAGTAATTAAGCATAAATTAATGCGTTTGCATAATTATTGCCTAGTTTTGGAGTGTTGTGCATCGATTTGAGTCTTTGGAAGGGCGTGGAATGCCGGTTATGGAATTTCGGAGCGAGGTAAATCTCCTTTCTACCTTGTAAGAGGGAATTGTCCCCATAAGTGAATTAATTGGATTTGTGCTCCCATTTGTGGGGGCTACATACGCGCGAGATGACGAGAACCCATGCGTAGCTACTATTATGTTTAAGCCCGGGTAGTCTAGTGTAGACGTGTGATTTTTGACCCTCCCCGAGATTTTTCATATTTTTGGCGTAAAATATTTAATTTAGCCTTAATAGAGCTATTTGAGCTAATTTTGACTCTTTAACTTTATTTCGTTACAAAATAAAAAATTACAAAAAAAAGTATATAAATTTTAGTTTATGTATTTCTCATAAGCTTGAAAAATACAAAACAAATAGTACCTTATTTTTATCTTTATATAATTTTGAAAATTACAAAAAAATAGTTTCATTATTGTTTTGTAGTCATTTTAAAGTAAAAAAAATACAAAAAATAGTATTTTATATTTTTATCTTTATATAAAAACGAAAATTGCAAAAAATAGTTTTATTAATATTTTGTAGTTATTTTAAATCATGAAAAAAATACCAAAAATAGTTTTGTTCTAATTGTCAGTCTTATTTTGATAGTTATTTTGCTTATGTAGGATTGATTAAATAAAATCATGTTCTTATTCTAGGTTCCGGGCAAAGAATAACATTTGGGTTCAAACGACCCATTTTTAGGCCTAAAATTCATACCTAGCCCATAACAATCCAAACTCAGCACACCTTACACGTAACACAAGATAATGGGGGACAGAACTCTTGGACACCCGTGAGACACAGTCAAATTTTTAGGAAAAAAGCAAAAAGACTCTCAATTCACGGACACTGGGGACATCTTTTCATGAAAAATGGGAGGAATACACGGGAACACTCACTTTTCTGCTTATTCTTCATTTTAAAAACACAATACACGAATGAAATGAGGAGGTGTAAGCACGTGATTTTTTCCCTATATGAAAATTACTCCCAAAAAAATCAAAATCAAATGATTTTCCTTGGTGTGCAATTTTGTGAGATTTTGTGATATTTTTGGATAATTATTTGTATTTGTCTGTGTTTGCTTATTGTTAAATTAATAAAAAATACAAAAATATGTCGCATTTTGCATGTAGGATTTAATTCTACAATTTGTTAGTAATTAAGTTTGTTTACAAAAAATGAAAATTACAAAAATAGGCATCTTTTGCATTTTTAGCATTTAATGTCCAAATATATAATTTTATGCTTAATTATTACTTAATTGTGCGTTAATTGTTATTGATAGTTAATTTGCGCTTTTATAACTTAATTTAGTTCTTAATAATAATTTAAGTATTTTTATAATTTAGTTTTAGAAAATAAAGGAAGAAAAGAGAACAAAAATACAAAGAAAAATCGGATTGGGCCACTTCTTCAAATTTCAACCTCAGGCCCAAATAATTGCCCAATCTTCCCCATGACCCAGTCCACTTCAGACCGGGTCGACCCGGTCCGCCCCATTAACCCATTAACCCAAGACCCACTCTTCATTTTTGTCCTAACACAAAAACAAAAAAGGAAAAACAAAACCAAAAACCCTAAAACTAAGGAAAAGATCCGCCCCCCCTCCCTTGGCTTCTTCTTCTCCAAAATACCAAACACCCCAAGCATCCATGGCAGCCCTCCTGCCTCCTCCGACTCGAACACACAACCACCACCATCGTCCAGCCCCGTCGTTGCAGCCCCGTCTTCTTCGCGACGTCCTTCACCTCCGGCGACCATGGCTGCCCGTTCTAATGCTTGGCTTTCGTCGGAGTAGCCATCTCCTCCACGTCCAGCCGAGCTCCAGCCATGTCCGCCTAGCTCCACGGTTGCAGCTTCTTCTTCTTCACCTCATGCTGTCATGAGCGTTCCACTGCTCCATCGCCATTGCTTCCGCTGTTACACCCAGTCGACGACAGCGAACAGCTCGTCGACCAGCCATATCTGCCTTTTGCTTCATCTTCCCCATCCGAACGACCTCCATTACTGCTTCGTCTTCGACTGCGAACAGCTCGAACAACCACTCCTTCCTGCGACCACTCGTTTCCAGCTCAGGTATGCGGCTTCTGCTACGTCCAAACGGAAAATAAAATGGCTGCCGTTGCATCGCCTCACTGCTGCTACTGTTTCGACGTGTTCGTCGTCGTTTGTTCGAGCTTTGGTCGACATTCATCAAAACAGTCCGTACATATTTCTTTCGATCCGGTTAGTAGATTTTGAGTTTTATGTTTGTCCGTATTTCGTTTTGATATTTCTTGAATCTAAAATCGTTAGAAATGATTTTTTGTTTTGTTCATGTTCATATGTTTTGTCGAATTAATTTTTCAGATTTCAAATGAAAGATTAATTAATTGTTTTTCATGTTATTTCATGTTTGTATTGTTGTTTAGATAAATATTTGTTAGTTTAATGTTTGTTATATTCAAATTGAAATTTAATTAATTATTTCTTCAATTTGTTTCATGTTGTTATGTATTTTCCAGAAATTGTTAGTATTGTTTGAGTCATGTGAATCCGTCATGTTTGTTGTTTGAAAAATAGATTTAGTTCATGTTCATCTTTGTTTGAAGTTCATGTTTAATCCAGTGATTTAATGTGAGTTTATGTTTGTTTTTGATTGGTTGATTTAATTTGAATCATACATTTTTGTTAATATTGTTGTATCCTTGCTCATCCATTTTGGTCTAAATTAACTAGGATTGGTTCCCGATATGGTTAATTCATTTCATTAATTTTTGAGTTGTGTTGTTCATCATGTTCATGTAATTTGTTGTTGAAGATTGTTGAGAAATTGATCATCTTGGCTATATTTTGGTCAAGTTATGATTAATTGATTGTTTAGAGTTGATGGGGGTAATTTGGTAAAATTGCATTGCATTCGGGGGTAGAATGGTAATTGCAATAAGGTCGGAGGGGTATTTTGGTAATTGAACATTGTTTTGATTCTTTATGTTAAGCATGGGGGACAAAATATAATGGGGTGGTTTTTGATGTACTTGTTTAACATAATGGGGGACAAGACAAAACATAATGGGGAGGAATCTTGTACTTGTTTAATGGAGGCATGGGGGACAAATTGTAATGGGTTGTGTTGGATGTATTTATTTAATGTAGGCATGAGCGACAAGGTTTAAAATAAAGAAGACATTTAATAGTGGAGACAAAGCATGCCATTGGGGGAATAATTTGGGGTTGGGAATTCAAGACAAGGTCTTGCTATAAATAAGAGTTATTGTTGAACATTAAAGGGGACTTAGACTTGAGAGAAGATTGGAAGACTTAGAGATTATTATTGGGAGAATATTTTTGAGAATAATACATTCTGGAAAATTTCAAGAGTGTTAGAGAGTAAAAAAGAGAAAATGCAATTTGAACTTTCACTCGAATAATTTCCGTTTGCTTTTCTCATGTGTTATTCAAAAATCCGAAACTACTGCCTCTTGTATCTGTTCTCTCTTCTGCTTTGACTGTGATTGCACTTTGGAATTGCTGAGTTTTCAATCTGTTACTAGGTTATTCTACTGGTTGTTACTGATTTGCGGTGTTGCTGAATCTGCTATTGCTGTGGTATTATTGCTGCTGACTTCTCCTTCTTTTGTTCTTGTACTGCTGTTTCCAGGTACACATCTGTACAATCTCGGCTTGAAGCGAAATGAAATATTAATCAGGCGTTGTTCCTGTTGAATTCGAACTGTTTAGATTTGTTGTTTGAATATAATTTTCCTTTCTTTGTATAAAAATGTAGTCGGTTTATTAATAAGTAATGGGGTTGCATATGTATAACTTCTTCATCTAATAATGTTAGTTGAATTAATCTGTTTTTGATATTATTATGTATCTATCTCATGTTCTAGCACTAGTAAATAATAGAATGTAGAATTAAAGCAGTTTTTCCTTGTACAAACGCGATCGCAATTTTCCGTTCACATTAGTCGTAACTTAATAACTGATAAGTTACGTTTTTCAGCATGTAATTAATTAAGAAATTTTCTTTTGCTTTTAGAGACAAACTTAATAGAAGAAATGTAGTCACTGTAGGTTTATCCTTAAAATAAAATGAGACGAGCCTCGCCAAATAAATCACACATCGCTGGGGCCCTCAATAAATGCATAACCATTGACTAGACTTTGGATTTGGTCGTTTAATGAACCTTCACGGCCTCTTCCTAAAATAATAATACGTTAGTCTCTTTAGGACGCGCCTTAATAAATCTTACCTTCTTAAACTCGGGTGCACATTTGTGTGACCCAAATCCAAATCTCAACGGAATCGAAATGTGTCTCTAATCGCGAGTACATTGATTGTGACGTGGTTCGAGATGCGTGTCCATGACGTTGCAAATTCCCTTTTAAAAAATAAGAATGAGATGAGCCTCGCCGAATAAAAATACAAAATCGCGGGGCCCTCAGTAAATACTTACTTTAAGATTGCTTAGACTTCGGGATGGACCGTTTAGCAAAATTCCACGGCCCTACCCAAAATAACGATGCGCTAGTCGCTTTAGGAGCGTATTTAATAATGTTATCTTCCTAAACTCGGGTGCACATTTATGTGACCCAAATCCCAATCTCAATAGAGTTGAAATGTAGCTTTAACCACGGGTACATTGATTGTGACGTGGTTCGAGATGTGTTTCCACGATGTTGCAATTCTTGATAAAAATAACAGTAAATGATAAAAGCAGTTAAAAGTTAAATTTTTGCACATAGGTTCAACATGTATTAAATCAGATAATCAAGACGAATATGACAGTTTGAGCGACCGTGCTAGAACCACGGAACTCGGGAATGCCTAACACCTTCTCCCGGGTTAACAGAATTCCTTATCCGGATTTCTGGTACGCAGACTGTAATATGGAGTCATTCTTTTCCTCGATTCAGGATTAAAATTGGTGACTTGGGACACCCTAAATCTCCCAAGTGGCGACTCTGAAATAAATAAACCAATCCCGTTTCGATTGTCCTATAATTGGAAAAAACTCCCTTGTACCCTCTCGGGTGCGGAAAAAGGAGGTGTGACAACTCTGGCGACTCTGCTGGGGACGAAACCCAGAACCACTGGTTCAGGGTTAGAAATTCGAGCTTATATAAATTGTTATATTTGATTTTATCTGATTTTTACATGTTTGAGCCTAATGTGCTAAATGTTGCTTTTACCGCTTTGATATTATCTGAACTGTATATAAATTGTGCCGAAACCTTTCTCTTCTTACCTTCGGGGATGTGCTTACTAGTTGAGACTCCCTATTCTGTTAGTGTCATACCCTAAATAAAAGAGGCTCGGAAAGTTTCTAAGCCGGCTGGCCTTTTGGTTCCCGGAAAGGAGCTCCTTCCTCAGCTCGAGTTGTCCGCTCGGGTACACTGTCTAGAACACCGACCCAGGTTTTGAACATAGAATAACGTGACTTCATGTCGGATCCCTAGTAGGAACGCTTATTTGCATCACGTTGCATTTGACTTAGGGGACTCAACACAGGGGTTGGGTCCGTCTAGGACTAGCAACCTAATATGAAAAGACCATCCTGATGCATCATATTTGTTTTCCGTGCATTTATTTTGTCTCGCTGACCGGTGTTTTGTGAAGTCGAAAAATAGCGGTTAGGGAATTGATTGTTTATTTTTGAAACAACCTAATACACAAAAACTGTCAAAACTCTGCCGAAATTTTGAGAAAATGAAAAAAAATGTCTTATTAGTTTGTTTTATTAAAAGCAAAGAAAAAATAGAAAAAAAAAATCATCATTGTTCTGTCTTGTTTTTTTCAAAAAAAAAATAGAAAGGAAAATAGTTTGTTTTGCCATGAAAATGAAAATGAAAAAGAGTCTTGTTTTTAAAATGTTTTTTTTATTTTTATTTTGTTTGTCTATGAAAATGCCAAAAAAAAAAAAAAAGTCGTGCGTTGAACGTGGTTTTATTATTTATTCCAAAATATATATAATCCAAAAAGTATTTTTCTTTACTTCCAAAATATATATATATATATATATATATCTTTATTTGTTGCAAAGAGTATTTGTCTTGCCAAGAAAATTCAAAGTAAAATTCCAAAAGATATGTCTTGCAAAAATATATATAAATATATTTATTTTCCATTGTTGATTTCTTTAGAAAGCCTTTTTAATTGTTTTTTTAAAAAAAATAATATAAAAAAAATAAATAAATCTATATATATATATAAAAAATCTTTTAAAAAAAAATCCGAAAATATTTTGATTCTTCTTTAAAAATTGAAAAGAAAATTCAAAATTCAAAAAATATTTTTTTTAGAAGCATTTCTCTTATTAAAGGTAAAATTCCAAAAAAAAGTATTTTCTTTTTTTTTTTTAGAATAAGAAAAAAAAATAAATGAAAATTCAGACAAAAAATATATCTTCCTTTTGAAATTCTCAAAGTTCGAATCTAAGAGAAAAGGAATTCTTAGAGGTCTCTCTTTTAAAAAGAAAATCAATCAAAATCCAAAAAAAAAATATACTTCCTTTATTCTTTTAAAACAGTTTATTTACTTTATCCGTGCCGCCCGAACTACGCGGGTTTGATTCTCACCGGATGTGAGATACGTAGGCAACCCTCATCGGGTCCAACCCCCTTTTTTGCTAAAAAAGCCAAAAACGAATAAGTAATAAAATAAAAAAATATGTCATAAATAAGTCGGGTGATGTCCAACCCACCTTTTGCTAAAATAGCCAAAAACAAATTAAAAAAAAACATGTCAAAATTTCAATTCTGTCATAAAGAGTTCGGGTGATGCTGTTTTGTCATAAATAGCCGAATGTTCCCGAAAGGGACGCCGGAAGGCTGACTTTGCATAAACAGCCACCTTCGGGTCATTTTTTAAGATTTGGTCCAGTTGACCCACACAGCCTTAAAAAATCTTCGTCCCCGAGACGTTGAAAGGCCGTGTTTGCAATATTGAGTTTTCTAATTTGAAAAACGATAAAAAGAGTCATAAATAAGCCGGGTGATTCTGTTTTGTCATAAATAGCCGAATGTTCCCGAAAGGGACGCCGGAAGGCTGACTTTGCATAAACAGCCACTTTTTAGGTCATGTTTAGGATTTTTGGTCTAGTTGACCCACACAGCCCTATAAATCTTCGTCCCCGAGGCGCTGAAGGGCCGTGTTTGCAACACCAGATTTTATTGTAATTTGAAAAGAAAAAAAAACAAAGAGTCAGCGGTCAAGTTAATACCGTTTGAATTTTAGTCAAAATAAGTCGAGCCAGATTCGGCCGCGTCTTAAACCGTTCTTGCCGAAATAGCCTTAGAGTATCTCTCAGTTGTCGAAAGGCTATTTTCGTAAAAGAACGGACGAGTTGGTAAAGTGTCATAAAATAATCCTCCCCGGCCTCAAAAATTCATGTGGAATTTGGAAGGGGCTGCGTTTGCAAAAAATAACCGTTCGGTTGCATTTGTCAAACGGAGAAAGGAAGCTGGCCATTTGTTTTGGAGTTTGTAAATCTTTTAATTAGAGTATGTGGGTTGTTTGATTTTCCAGTTTGTAGGTCATCTTCAAACCTTTGAAACCCAGTTTGTTATAATATGAAAATTGAAAAAAAAATGTTTAGTATTGTTTATCTTTTAGTGGTCACGAACTACGCAAGGTCTGATTCATGCGCGGTCATGATACGTAGGCAATCTCCATAAGATTCGACCATAACAAAAAAAAACAAAAAAAACAAAAAAAAAAAGAGAAAGAAAAATCGAAAAAAAAAGAAAGAAAAAAGAAAGAAGAAAAAAAATGTTGTTAATAATGAGGACCGACTGAGTCCATTCTAACCTGTTTGTTTCGCAAATAAAGTTAAGGTGGTTGGTTTGTGGTAAGCCGGACAATGACACCCAGAATCCTTTATTGGTATCGCATGATACACACTCTGCGGGGATCAGGCCTGATAACAGAAGCACTCAAATCCTATTTGGGAACTTGTTGACGGAGGTTGATGATATTGAAACTGGCAATGGTCTTGACAATACTGATGCAAAGCTCAGTGGCTAAGATGCCAGTTTTGATAAAGTGGGAGGACGCTCCGTTCCTTGGTTAGCAAGAAAGAGGCATTTGGTGGCTTATTTTGTTGTCATTTCTGTTGTTCGGATTATTAGGATTGTAATTCGGATTTTGTCCTGTGTCAAACCTTCTTATCTTTCCATTTTTCGTCATAGCGGTTTGTTCAAGTTTTGTCCAGGTTGTTTAGGATTTTATTCCGGTTTGTTTTGTTTTTTCAAACCATTTCACCGGTAATCTAATACAAAAGCCGGTCTTTTATTATTTCCAGTCATCTTTTTGTTTAGTCCTTCTATCATTTTTGTTCAGCGCCGATTCTAGTGACATGACATGCGCACACAGTTTGGGCCTAATCTTAAAAGTTAATCATAAAACCTCGGAAAGGCGATCAAAGCATTTAAAGGAAATAAGTACGGTTTGAAATTATTCGGAGCTCGAGTCATGTGGAATTAGGGCAAGTTAAACACAAAGAAAACCGTTAAAAGCAAAGATTCGCCAAATTGGCATGAGGGTCGTTCATAATAATGAGAATGAGAGTGTCGCCCAATGGTGCTTTAGAAGTGACAAATGAACAAACAGATGTTGAATATAATTGTTAAGTCCAGCACCATCAGAAGAGGCTACGAATTTAAATTGTGTTGTTTGCACTTGACATGTTTTGAAGACTGGAATGACGAAGGCATTTTGTTCTGCTACCTAAACACTTTATCCTTTGTTACCCCTTTTGAGCCTTATTTATTTTTCTTTCATACCCCTCGTTCGGAATCAGTAACAACGAAAAAAAGAGAGAAAGAAAGAAAACAACAACGAAAAAAAAAGAGAAAAAAAAGAAAAGAAAATGATAACAAAGAAAAAAAGAAAGATGAAAAAGAGGAATTGGGAACTACGTTTGACCTGATTCCTCAAAGAGGATACGTAGGCGCTTCACGGCTCAGTCATAGTTTTGAAAAATGGAAAAAAAAAACAATTAAAATATCCCCAAGCAAGAAACTGGGGCAAAGGTTGCGTTTGTTGTAAATAAATCTAGTTCCGAAGGTTGTAATTAATAACCCAAAATTGATTCATTTTTTGAGCCTTTAATACCCTTTCTTCATGCCCTATCCAAAACCCACATTACGGTCTAAAGAAAGACCTTCTGATCAGTCTTCAAAAGATGTCAAGTCAGACAAATGAGAGTCTTACCGGTGAACATAACACTCTGTTCCACAACAGAAAGGACTCTAATCCCCAGCAGAGAGAGTCATACCGGCAACACTCCAAATCCCCAGCTGGAAAGTGATACAAATGAGAGAGTCTTATCGGTGAAAATCTTTACGGACACCATAAGGCGATGAAAGCTGAGAGAAAAACCAAAATGAGAGAGGCTTGATAGTGAAAACCCTTTGGGCACTACAAGTCGAATAAGATTGAGAATCAGATGGGGAATTGCCAATTGAAGATCTTGAAAGATGATTGACAGTGGAGGATAGGCCACATGTGCATGTCATGACCATTAGAGTCGGTATCTGCGTTTGATAGGTTTTTATTTATAGTTTCTTTTGTTAAAGAGTCCTCTTTTTCCTTCGTCTTTTTATTCTGTTCCCTTTTATCTTTTTCCTTTCATAGAAAAATTCTCCAATAGAGTCTGTTTGGTCGGAACAAGTGAATTGACTTCAAAATATGCCATCAATTATACAATATGAGATCTGACTAGTACATCCAAGTGGTATAGTCAGCAGGGAACAAACGCGAGGCGAGTGTCAAAAAAGATATCCCCATGCAAAAAAGAATTGACAAAAGGATTGACGAGTGTCAAGAGGGATATCCTTGCCAAAACCAAGGTTATAAACCTCAAGGCCAAGGCCCATGAACAAAGCAAGGAGAGCAATGAGCATGGTGTGGGAAATTCATACTAGACTAAAAGGTCAGGGGAAATGCCGGTTTCCGAGCTATGCCACAAAAGAAGAGGGATATCCCCGGCAGGAAGGGATTATCCCCAACAAATAATATCATCCCCAACAAGTTGTTGAACGCAGAGCAAGGAAGGATAAAGGAAAAAATCATCCCAGTAGGAGTATCACAACCAACCACCATGTTTACACTAACAAATTTGTTTGATTTGAAACAGGTAAAGGAAATGGCATTGATGCCAAAATGCACGCCGCAAGGGATATTATCAAACTGGGGCAGAAAATTTTCCTTTCATTTAGAAAATTTTCTGGAAGTCAGGTACCCATTTGGGGAAAAGTAAAGATAACACCAGTCTCAAGGGAAGTGGTCTTTAAACCAGTGTGCCCCCAACATAATAAGTTTCAATGGAGGAAGTTGTTCCCCAGCAAAGGAATCAGAATCCCCCATCAGTGTTATCCTCGACAGCTTTATCCCCAGCTGATAACATTTTACCCCCAACAGGTAAGTAAATAATTCCCCGACAGTGTTATCCCTAGCAGTTTCGAGGAGTCCAACACAAGTTTGGTGAAAATCGGTATCCTCAGCGGTTCCTTTCGGGGAAAAATAAAACGAGTCTCAAGGGAGTTAGTCTTCAAAGGAAGAAGCTAATAATAAAAAATAAAAATAAAAATAAAATAAAAAATAAAATAAAAAAATAAAATAAAAAATAAAAAGGGGAAGTAGTTTGCAGTGGAATGAAACATCCTACTCAAAAGGAAGTAGTTATGGAAGGAGTAAGATAACATATTTACTCAGCAGAGTTATCTTCAGCAGAGTTATCCCCAGCGGATCATCGAGATGTAGAAGCATCTTCGACGGATTTTCGACCAAGTTTCAAGAGGGTCGGATAACCCATAATGGGGAAGGTAGAAAGGGAAAATTCATCCCAAGCAAAATAATCCCCAGCAAGTATTTGAGGTAAGAAATTTTCAAGTTTTAAGGATATGTTGGGTTCATCCGCCCTCGAATAGGATATGTCGGGTTCATCCGCCCTCGAATAGGAGAACCCGACCTCGAATAGGATATGTCGGGTTCATCCGCCCTCGAATAGGATATGTCGGGTTCATCCGCCCTCGAATAGGATATGTCGGGTTCATCCGCCCTCGAATAGGTATGTCGGGTTCATCCGCCCTCGAATAGGATATGTCGGGTTCATCCGCCCTCGAATAGGATATGTCGGGTTCATCCGCCCTCGAATAGGATATGTCGGGTTCATCCGCCCTCGAATAGGATATGTCGGGTTCATCCGCCCTCGAATAGGATATGTCGGGTTCATCCGCCCTCGAATAGGATATGTCGGGTTCATCCGCCCTCGAATAGGATATGTCGGGTTCATCCGCCCTCGAATAGGATATGTCGGGTTCATCCGCCCTCGAATAGGATATGTCGGGTTCATCCGCCCTCGAATAGGATATGTCGGGTTCATCCGCCCTCAAATAGGATATGTCGGGTTCATCCGCCCTCAAATAGGATATGTCGGGTTCATCCGCCCTCAAATAGGATATGTCGGGTTCATCCGCCCTCAAATAGGATTTTATTTTCAAAGTTGTTGTTGAAGCCAGGCGCCCACCTGAATAACGAGAGGAATACTTTTTTGTCTGTCCATTTCATATTTTAGGCGCCCACCTGTATAACAAGGGAATACATTCCACGCCTTTACCAATAGGAGACGCACTTCCTAGGTCTAGTTTTGCCAATAGGAGACGCACTTCCTAAGTTTTACCCATAGGAGACGCATTTCCTAAGTTTATTTTACCCAGAGGAGACGCACTTCCTGAATTAAGATTTCACGCATAGGAGACACACTTCCTAAGTTAAAGATTTCACGCATAGGAGACGCACTTCCTAAGTTAAAGATTTCATTAATAGAAGACGCACTTCCTAAGTTTAGTTTTACCGATAGGAGAAGCACTTCCTAAGTTCATTTTACCCATAGGAGATGCATTTCCTCCTAAGTTTAGTTTTACCCATAGGAGACGCATTTCCTCCTAAGTTTACTTTTACCCATAGGAGACGCATTTTCTCCTAAGTTTACTTTTACCCATAGGCATACTTTTTAGTCTTTACATTTCATGTTCTAGGTCGCCCACCAGTATAATGCGGGAATACATTTCTGTTCTAGGTCGCCCACCAGTATAATGCGGGAATACATTCATGTTCTAGGTCGCCCACCAGTATAATGCGGGAATACATTCTGTTCTAGGTCGCCCACCAGTAAAATGCGGGAATACTTTCTGTTCTAGGTCGCCCACCAGTATAATGCGGGAATACATTCATGTTCTAGGTCGCCCACCAGTATAATGCGGGAATACTTTCTGTTCTAGGTCGCCCACCAGTAAAATGCGGGAATACTTTCTGTTCTAGGTCGCCCACCAGTAAAATGCGTCAATACTTTCTGTTCTAGGTCGCCCACCAGTAAAATACGGGAATACTTTCTGTTCTAGGTCGCCCACCAGTAAAATGCGGGAATACTTTCTGTTCTAGGTCGCCCACCAGTAAAATGCGGGAATACTTTCTGTTCTAGGTCGCCCACCAGTAAAATGCGGGAATACTTTCTGTTCTAGGTCGCCCACCAGTAAAATGCGGGAATACATTCATGTTCTAGGTCGCCCACCAGTAAAATGCGGGAATACTTTCTGTTCTAGGTCGCCCACCAGTAAAATGCGGGAATACATTCTGTTCTAGGTCGCCCACCAGTAAAATGCGGGAATACTTTCTGTTCTAGGTCGCCCACCAGTAAAATGCGGGAATACATTCATGTTCTAGGTCGCCCACCAGTAAAATGCGGGAATACTTTCTGTTCTAGGTCGCCCACCAGTAAAATACGGGAATACATTCATGTTCTAGGTCGCCCACCAGTAAAATGCGGGAATACATTCTGTTCTAGGTCGCCCACCAGTAAAATGCGGGAATACTTTCTGTTCTAGGTCGCCCACCAGTATAATGCGGGAATACTTTCTGTTCTAGGTCGCCCACCAGTAAAATGCGGGAATACTTTCTGTTCTAGGTCGCCCACCAGTAAAATGCGGGAATACATTCATGTTCTAGGTCGCCCACCAGTAAAATGCGGGAATACTTTCTGTTCTAGGTCGTCCACCAGTATAATGCGGGAATACATTCTGTTCTAGGTCGCCCACCAGTATAATGCGGGAATACTTTCTGTTCTAGGTCGCCCCCCAGTATAATGCGGGAATACATTCATGTTCTAGGTCGCCCACCAGTATAATGCGGGAATACATTCATGTTCTAGGTCGCCCACCAGTATAATGCGGGAATACATTTCTATCTTTACATTTTGTTCTAGGCCGCCCACCAGTATAACGCGGGAATACATTTCATGTCTTTACCAATAGGCGCCCACCTGTATAACAAGGGAATACATCCCAGTCTTTTCATTTCAAGTGTTGAAGTTGGGAGCCCGCCCATAATAACAGAGGCAGACATTCAGTCTTTTATTTCAAGTATTGAAGTTGGGAGCCCGCCCATATAACAGAGGCATACATTTCAAGATCAAGTCAGAAGACAATAAAATAGAGGGTTACAACAAGAATCCCCAGCAGGAAACAATAAACATCCCCAGCACCGGGAAACAGAAGGTTGCAACAAGAGGTCCCAGCACAAATTCAGGCGCATGAGTCAAAAGGAAGAAAGGACGCGTCTTGAAAGAAGCAGCTGGTGAACATTAAATCATGCCCAGCATAACAAATCTGATGAAGAGAGTTGTACCCACTAGAGGAACCACCAAAAAGCTTAATGAAGAAAGCCATGTCCCCAGCGGACCGAGCAAAATGATGAAAACTGGTATTCAGAAAAGCAAAGGGCCAGTATCATTCCAAAATTCAAGGAAGAAAAGCACCGGAGGAAACACAAGCCGACAAGAAAGCAAGGCAACAAGAACAAATTTCAGTCTAGCCTAGCTTCTTGTTTTCTTTTAAGCACGGTGTAATAAGGAGATCGGTAAGCAGTGATAACAGCATGCAACAGCAGTAACATTGCAGTCCCACGGTAGTCCCAGCTACCAAAACTTCCCATACTACATTAACCTGATTCCCCTTTAGCCAGGGATATGTAGGAAACCTTTGAAGCAAAGGTTCGGTTAAATCTTTTTCAAAAAAAAAATGCTTCACACGGAGTACTCGGATGGGCAAAAATCGCTCGCTTTATCTTTGCACGAAAACCATTCGTGTCTCCGGGCAAAGAGGGGCAGCTGTAAGCACGTGATTTTTGCCCTATATGAAAATTACTCCCAAAAAATTCAAAATCAAGTGATTTTCCTTGGTGTGCAATTTTGTGAGATTTTGTGATATTTTTGGATAATTATTTGTATTTGTCTGTGTTTGCTTATTTGTTAAATTAATAAAAAATACAAAAATATGTCACATTTTGCATGTAGGATTTAATTCTACAATTTGTTAGTAATTAAGTTTGTTTACAAAAAATAAAAATTACAAAAATAGGCATCTTTTGCATTTTTAGTATTTAATGTCCAAATATACAATTTTATGCTTAATTATTACTTAATTGTGCGTTAATTGTTATTGGTAGTTAATTTGCGCTTTTATAACTTAATTTAGTTCTTAATAATAATTTAAGTATTTTTATAATTTAGTTTTAGAAAATAAAGGAAGAAAAGAGAACAAAAATACAAAGAAAAATCGGATTGGGCCACTTCTTCAAATTTCAACCTCAGGCCCAAATAATTGCCCAATCTTCCCCATGACCCAGTCCACTTCAGACCGGATCGACCCGGTCCGCCCCATTAACCCATTAACCCAAGACCCACTCTTCATTTTAGTCCTAACACAAAAACAAAAAAGGAAAAACAAAACCAAAAACCCTAAAACTAAGAAAAAGATCCGCCCCCCCTCCCTTGGCTTCTTCTTCTCCAAAATACCAAACACCCCAAGCATCCATGGCAGCCCTCCTGCCTCCTCCGACTCGAACACACAACCACCACCATCGTCTAGCCCCGTCGTTGTAAGCCCGTCTTCTTCGCGACGTCCTTCACCTCCGGCGACCATGGCTGCCCGTTCTAATGCTTGGCTTTCGTCGGAGTATCCATCTCCTCCACGTCCAGCCGAGCTCCAACCATGTCCGCCTAGCTCCACGGTTGCAGTTTCTTCTTCTTCACCTCATGCTGTCATGAACGTTCCACTTCTCCATCGCCATTGCTTCCGCTGTTACACCCAGTCGACGACAGCGAACAGCTCGTCGACCAGCCATGACTGCCTTTTGCTTCATCTTCCCCATCCGAACGACCTCCATTACTGCTTCGTCTTCGACTGCGAACAGCTCGAACAACCACTCCTTCCTGCGACCACTCGTTTCCAGCTCAGGTATGCGGCTTCTGCTACGTCCAAACGGAAAATAAAATGGCTGCCGTTGCATCGCCTCACTGCTGCTACTGTTTCGACGTATTCGTCGTCGTTTGTTCGAGCTTTGGTCGACGTTCGTCAAAACAATCCGTACATATTTCTTTCGATCCGGTTAGTAGAATTTGAGTTTTATGTTTGTCCGTATTTCGTTTTGATATTTCTCGAATTTAAAATCGTTAGAAATGATTTTTTGTTTTGTTCATGTTCATATGTTTTGTCGAATTAATTTTTCAGATTTCAAATGAAAGATTAATTAATTGTTTTTCATGTTATTTCATGTTTGTATTGTTGTTTAGATAAATATTTGTTAGTTTAATGTTTGTTAGATTCAAATTGAAATTTAATTAATTATTTCTTCAATTTGTTTCATGTTGTTATGTATTTTCCAGAAATTGTTAGTGTTGTTTGAGTCATGTGAATCCGTCATGTTTGTTGTTTGAAAAATAGATTTAGTTCATGTTCATCTTTGTTTGAAGTTCATGTTTAATCCAGTGATTTAATGTGAGTTTATGTTTGTTTTTGATTGGTTGATTTAATTTGAATCATACATTTTTGTTAATATTGTTGTATCCTTGCTCATCCATTTTGGTCTAAATTAACCAGGATTGGTTCCCGATATGGTTAATTCATTTCATTAATTTTTGAGTTGTGTTGTTCATCATGTTCATGTAATTTGTTGTTGAAGATTGTTGAGAAATTGATCATCTTGGCTATATTTTGGTCAAGTTATGATTAATTGATTGTTTAGAGCTGATGGGGGTAATTTGGTAAAATTGCATTGCATTCGGGGTAGAATGGTAATTGCAATAAGGTCGGAGGGGTATTTTGGTAATTGAACATTATTTTGATTCTTTATGTTAAGCATGGGGGACAAAATATAATGGGGTGGTTTTTGATGTACTTGTTTAACATAATGGGGGACAAGACAAAACATAATGGGGAGGAATCTTGTACTTGTTTAATGGAGGCATGGGGGACAAATTGTAATGGGTTGTGTTGGATGTATTTATTTAATGTAGGCATGGGGGACAAGGTTTAAAATAAAGAAGATATTTAATAGTGGAGACAAAGCATGCCATTGGGGGAATAATTTGGGGTTGGGAATTCAAGACAAGGTCTTGCTATAAATAAGAGTTATTGTTGAACATTAAAGGGGACTTAGACTTGAGAGAAGATTGGAAGACTTAGATATTATTATTGAGAGAATATTTTTGAGAATAATACATTCTGGAAAATTTCAAGAGTGTTAGAGAGTAAAAAAGAGAAAATGCAATTTGAACTTTCACTCGAATAATTTCCGTTTGCTTGTCTCATGTGTTATTCAAAAATCCGAAACTACTGCCTCTTGTATCTGTTCTCTCTTCTGCTTTGACTGTGATTGCACTTTGGAATTGCTGAGTTTTCAATCTGTTACTGGGTTATTCTACTGGTTGTTACTGATTTGCGGTGTTGCTGAATCTGCTGTTGTTGTGGTATTATTGTTGCTGACTTCTCCTTCTTTTGTTCTTGTACTGCTGTTTCCAGGTACACATCTGTACAATCTCGGCTTAAAGCAAAATGAAATATTAATCAGGCGTTGTTCCTGTTGAATCCGAACTGTTTAGATTTGTTGTTTGAATATAATTTGCTTTCTTTGTATAAAAATGTAGTCGGTTTATTAATAAGTAATGGGGTTGCATATGTATAACTTCTTCATCTAATAATGTTAGTTGAATTAATCTGTTTTTGATATTATTGTGTATCTATCTCATGTTCTAGCACTAGTAAATAATAGAATGTAGAATTAAAGCAGTTTTTCCTTGTACAAACGCGATCGCAATTTTTCGTTCACATTAGTCGTAACTTAATAACTGACAAGTTACGTTTTCAGCATGTAATTAATTAAGAAATTTTCTTTTGCTTTTAGTGACAAACTTAATAGAAGAAATGTAGTCACTGTAGGTTTATACTTAAAATAAAATGAGACGAGTCTCGCCAAATAAATCACACATCGCTGGGGCCCTCAATAAATGCATAACCATTGACTAGACTTTGGATTTGGCCGTTTAATGAACCTTCACGGCCTCTTCCTAAAATAAAAATACGTTAGTCTCTTTAGGATGCGCCTTAATAAATCTTACCTTTTTAAACTCGGGTGCACATTTATGTGACCCAAATCCAAATCTCAACGGAATCGAAATGTGTCTCTAATCGCGGGTACATTGATTGTAACGTGGTTCGAGATGCGTGTCCATGACGTTGCAAATTCCCTTTTAAAAAATAAGAATGAGATGAGCCTCACCGAATAAAAAATACAAAATCGCGGGGCCCTCAGTAAATACTTACTTTAAGATTGCTTAGACTTCAGGATGGACCGTTTAGCAAAATTCCACCGCCCTACCCAAAATAACGATGCGCTAGTCGCTTTAGGAGCGTATTTAATAATGTTATCTTCCTAAACTCGGGTGCACATTTATGTGACCCAAATCCCAATCTCAATAGAGTTGAAATGTAGCTCTAACCACGGGTACATTGATTGTGACGTGGTTCGAGATGTGTTTCCACGATGTTGCAATTCTTGATAAAAATAACAGTAAATGATAAAAGCGGTTAAAAGTTAAATTTTTGCACATAGGTTCAACATGTATTAAATCAGATAATCAAGCCAAATATGACAGTTTGAGCGACCGTTCTAGAACCACGGAACTCGGGAATGCCTAACACCTTCTCCCGGGTTAACAGAATTCCTTATCCGGATTTCTGGTACGCAGACTGTAATATGGAGTCATTCTTTTCCTCGATTCGGGATTAAAATTGGTGACTTGGGACACCCTAAATCTCCCAAGTGGCGACTCTGAAATAAATAAACCAATCCCGTTTCGATTGTCCTTTAATTGGAAAAAATTCCCTTGTACCCTCTCGGGTGCGGAAAAAGGAGGTGTGACAGGGGGGACTGAAGATATTCTTGGTGAGAGATTTTTGAAAAAACTTAGACATATACACACACCTAACTACTGTTCGGTGATAGTTTTCCATTTGGAGAACAAAGAAGACGTGATCTTCGTCTTCTTCGTAAAGGTTAACGACGGAAAAGAACCAAAAGAAACCCTGCTCTTCGATCGTCTTCTTCGTAAAGGTTAACGACGGAAAAGAACCAAAAAAAAAACCTGGCTCCCTCCATCGCGTCCAGCTTCGTCAACCAGGAACAGCCACAGCAACAACCTTCTCCCCCGTTTCCCGTCGTCAATACCACCCCAAACGACGACCATGACTGCCTGAAACCGGCGACCACCAGTAGTCCGCCACTCCAGCCACAATCGTCTTCTCCACCAGCGACAGTCACACGCAGCAAACGACCATTCCTTCTCCTCCAATCTCCATCGCAACCAGTCGTAAAACCAGCTCCAGCTACACGAAAAATAGTAGCTCAAACCCCGTCGTGCTTCGTCTTCCTCACGTGAACCAGTCCGGCGATCCTTCATTAAATCCAGCGACCTTTATTTTGTCTCGAAACAGCCCATCCTTGTCTTTATCAAACCTGTTCGAGGTTCGTTGCAGTCGAATCTGAGGTGTCGAGGTTCGTCTATGGTTCATCGCGTTTTGAGTATAACGCTGCCTTGCGGTTAGTTTTTCAGATTTGTTTGAGGCGTTATTTGGCATTTTTCTTCGTTTGGTTAAGCAGATTTTTAGTTGTTCCCTGCTCATATGTACGTGGTTAATCACTTGTTTGTTTGATATGAGCATATGAGTGAGATTCTGGCAAAAAGATGCATAATCATGCCTAGTTTTATTTTTTGTTTGTTTGTTTAAATTTTGTTTCTAGTGCTTGTACTATTAAGGAACATTGAAGTTAGGTTATAGATTTATTGTTTTTACGTGATTTTGCTCAACAGATGTAGTCCAGTGCAATTGTCTTAGTAGTTGTGTAAATACGGGCTTAAATCTTTGGTGGAAGTAATCCTTTGAAATTAGAATCTGAGGCGTGCCATTTAGCAAATTCCATGGACCTCGCAAAGTGCAAACGTATAGTTGTTTTAGGCGCATGTTTAATAAATATTACTTTCCTAAATTCGGGTGCGCATTTATGTGACCCAAATCCAAATCTCAGCGGAGTCGAAATGTGTCTCTAATCACGGGTACATTGATTGTGACGTGGTTCGAGATGCGTGTCCATGACGTTGCGAATTCCTTTTTAAAAAAATAAGAATGAGATGAGCCTTGCCGAATAAAAATACAAAATTGCGGGGCCCTCAGTAAATATTTGCTTTAAAATTGCTTAGACTTCGGGATGGACCGTTTAGCAAAATTTCACGGCCCTATCCAAAGTAAATGATACGCTAGTCGCTTTAAGCGCGCCTTTAATAATTTAATTTTCTTAAACTCGGGTGCACATTTATGTGACCCAAATCGAAATCTCAACGGAGTCAAAGTGTGTCGACGACCACAGGTACATTGATTATGACGCGGTTCGAGATACATTTTCACAATATTGCAATTCCCTGTAAAATAATAATAATAATAATGAAAGCGGTAAAGAGTTTAAAATCTGCACATAAGTTCCTATTTGTATAAAATCAGATAAACAAGCCGAATATGACAGTTGAGCGACCGTGCTAGAACCACGGAACTCGGGAATGCCTAACACCTTCTCCCGGGTTAACAGAATTCCTTATCCGGATATTTGGTTCGCGGACTGTAATACAGAGTCATTCTTTTCCTCGATTCGGGATTAAAATTGGTGACTTGGGACACCCTAAATCTCCCAAGTGGCAACTCTGAAATAAACAAACAAATCCCGTTTCGATTGTCCTTTAATTAGAGAAAATTCCTTCACCCCTCGCGGGGGCGGAAAAAGGAGGTGTGACAGCTCTGGCGACTCTGCTGGGGATTATACCCAGAACCACTGGTTCAGGGTTAAAAATTCGAGCATAGATGAATTGTTATATTTGGCTTTATTTATTATTCGATCTTATTACATGTTTTGGCCTAAATGTGCAAAATGATGCTTTTACTGCTTTGATATTATTTGAACTGTACATATAAACTGTGCCGAAACCTTCTCTTCTTACCTTCGGGGATGTGCTTACTGGTTAAGACTCCCTATTCTGTTAGTGTCATACCCTAAATAAAAGAGGCTCGGAAAGTTTCTAAGCCGGCTGGCCTTTTGGTTCCCGGAAAGGAGCTCCTTCCTCAACTCGAGTTGTCCGCTCGGGTACACTGTCTAGAACATATACCCAGGTTGAACCTAGAATAACGTGACTTCATGCCGGATCCCTAGTAGGAACGCTTATTTGCATCACGTTGCATTTGACTTAGGGGACTCAACACAGGGGTTGGGTCCGTCTAGGACTAGCAACCTGATATGAAAAGACCATCCTGATGCATCCTATTTGTTTTCCGTGCATTTATTTGTCTCGCGCCCGCATGCTGACCGGTGTTTGAATATTAGGAATATTGTGAAATTGAAAAAAAAAACAGAAAAAGAAATAGCGGTTAGGGAGTTAATTGTTTATTTTTGAAAAACCCAATGCCCAAATACCGTCGAACTGCCGAAATTTTGAGAAAATAAAAAAAAATGTTGTATTAATTTGTTTTATTAAAAGCAAAGGAAAAATAGAAAAAAAAATCGTTGTTCTGTCTTGTTTTCAAAAAATAGAAAAGGAAAATAGTTTGTCTTGCCATGGAAAATGAAAATGAAAAAAAAAGGTCATATTTTTAAAATAGTTTTATTTTTATTTTTATGAAAATGCCCAAAATCGAAAAGGAAAAGAGTCGTGCTTTGAAAGTGGTTTTGATATTTGCTGCCAAAAATGAATGAAAAAAAAAGTTTAAAATAGTTTAGTTAATTGCTCGAACTACGCGGGTCTGATTCTCACCGGATGTGAGATACGTAGGCAAACCTCTTCGGTTCCGGCCCACCATATTCCAAAAATCAAAAAAAAATATTTTTGATTACTCAGTCTTTTAGACCTCAAATAAATAAAAAATAATACAAAAATATTTCTTTTAATGTCTCTCAAAATTCAAAATATTTGTTTAAAAGTTCAAAAGAAAATTCAAAATTCAAAAATATTTTTTCTTTTCTTTTGTAGTATTTCTTTCACAAATCCACAGTAATAGTCCAAAAATATTTCCTTTTTTCTTTAGAAGATTTTTTGAACTTTCCAAAAAAAAACGGAAAAGAAGTTAAAATATATATATATTATCCGTCGTTTCTTTTCAAAAACAAAAATATATATATATATATATATATATATATATATATATATATATATATATATAAAAAAAAATAATAATAATAAAAAAAAACAACAACAAAAATCAAAATCCAGGAATAATTTCTCTCTTCTTTGTAAGTATTTTTTTTCTTTCGAAAAAAAAAGAGTTAGTTTACTTCCTTTATTTCTGAGGCCCGAACTATGCGGGTTTGATTCTCACCGGATGTGAGATACGTAGGCAACCCTCATCGGGTCCAACCTCCCATTTTGCTAAAATAGCCAAAAACAAATAATAAATAATAAAAAAAACATGTCAAAATTTTAATTTTGTCATAAATAAGTCGAGTGATGCTGTTTTGTCAAGAATAGCCGAATGTTCCCGAAGGGACGCCAGAAGGCTGACCTTGCATAAACAGCCGCTTTTTGGGTCATGTTTAAGATTTGGTCCAGTTGACCCCCACAGCCTTAAAAATCTTCGTCCCCGAGGCGTTGAAAGGTCGTGTTTGCAATATTGAGTTTTCTATTTTTGAAAAAAATGATAAAAAGAGTCATAAATAAGTCGGGTGATGCTGTTTTTGTCAAAAATAGCCGAATGTTCCCGAAAGGGACGCCGGAAGGCTGACTTTGTATAAACAGCCACCTTGGGTCATTTTTTTAGGATTTTGGTCCAGTTGACCCACACAGCCTTAAAAATCTTCGTCCCCAAGGCGTTAAAAGGCCGTGTTTGCAATATTGAGTTTTCTATTTTGAAAAACGATAAAAAGAGTCATAAATAAGCCGGGATGATGCCCGCGATCAGAGCAAAAGCATATTAGAAATGGTTACTTGCTTAAGAACATTGCATTCCCCAAGGTGCAATTACAATATCTGTTAAGACTCTAACACTGACAAGTTTGTTGTTTTTCCAATCCAATATCAGTTAGTTTGTTAAAGCGTACTGGCACCGTACCATTATCAAACAAGATCAAAAGGGCCCATACCAGAAAGCATGACTGGTTCAGACAACAGTGTTGAGTCGGAAAAGACGACAAATCAGATGCTGAAGGAAGCCATGGAAAAAATGGAAAAGATGAGGTTGGAAATGAATGAAATGCAGATAGCCTTAGCTAGAGCCCAAAAGGGGCAGGAACTACCTGTTACTCCTACTCTCCAGCCAGGACACACGTCAGAATACCCCTTTCCCGGTCCTTCAACGAGTTTCCCAAGCCATCACTACTATCAGGGAAGAGAGGTCTATGATCCCCAAGCTCCACCACCCAATCAGAATCCTCCTCCACCAAATGTTCCCGTCTTTGTGGCGCCTGCCCCAGCCCCATTGCACAGATCGCCTAGCAAGCCATTATTTCAGGCTCACGATACACAATATTACCCCCCTGAACTCACATTCAAAGCACCCGAGCCACATACCTATAATCCCCACTTTGAGGTCCCGGTGGAGATTGAAAAGCCGGCTAAGAGCCCAGAGCAGGACGTGGTGATGCGGAAATTTAAAAGCCTGGAGCAGTCCTTCAGGAACATGCACGGGTTAGGCAACCAAGTCAGCGTGGCTTACAAGGATCTATGCCCTTTCCCTGACGTTCAATTACCAGCAGGGTTCAAGATGCCCAAATTCGATCTATACGAAGGGCATGGCGATCCTATGGCACATCTACGGGGCTTTTGTAGCAAAATGAGGGGAGAGGGGGGCAAAGATGAGCTACTGATAGCTTACTTTGGCCAGAGTTTGAGCGGTTCGGCATTAGAGTGGTATACAAGACAAGATCCGAGCAGGTGGTACACCTGGGATGATCTGGCACAGGCTTTCGCATGACATTTCCAATACAACCTTGAGATAGTCCCAGACTGTCTCACAATGCTAAAGCTAGAGAAGAAACCCGGGGAAAGCTTCCGGGAATTTGGGTTCCGGTGGAGAGAACAGGCAGCTAGAGTTGATCCTCCGATGAGAGAGGGGGAAATGGTAGACTACTTTCTACAAACTCTAGAGCCAACTTACTTTGGTCACTTGGTGACGTCAGTTGGCAAATCCTTCAACGAGGTGGTGAAAATGGGCGGTATGATCGAAGAGGGACTTAAGTCCAACAAAATCCTGAGCTATTCGGCAATTAAGGCAACAACTCAGGCCATTCAGAGCGGCACGGAAGGTGTGCTCGGGAAGAAGAAGGGGGAAGAAGTCACAACTGTCGAAGCGGGTACTTGGTCCAGATCTAGAGGTCCTTCACCCTACTACCAATCCATACCCCCACAACCTTACTACCCACCAGAGCTGAAATTTTCTGTCCATCATGCCCAAACATATCCCCGAGCTCCACATAATCCACCTCAGTATTATCCTCCGAACAATGTCCGGTCACATGTCCAACCATCAGGTCACCCCTTATGGCGAGCGCCAGCACCACATAATGCATTCTTGCATTCACAACGTTTTCGAGCACCCAATGACCCTAGAAAACAGGGGCAGGGAGGGGAACAAAGGCAAAGAAATAGTTTCACACCGATTGGGGAGTCCTACACAAGTTTGTTTAAAAAGTTAAAGATTTCTGGCCTGATTGAGCCGCTCCTTGGCTATACTCCAGACCCATATGCAAAAGGATTTGATCCTGTTGTACGATGCATGTACCACTCTAATGTCCAAGGACATAGCATTGAAGATTGTCGTTCTTTGAAAAAGGAAATAGAAAGAATGATTCAGGAAGGGGAAATTGTGATCAATGACAGTGACAGAGAGCACGCGAATCCTCTTGAGAACTTGTTGACTGATGTTGATGATGCTGAAGTTGGTGATGGTCTTGGCAATGTTGATATAGAGCTCAATGGCTAAAAATGCCATGCTTGGTAGTTGGAAAGACACTTCATTTTTGGGTCAGCCGGAGAGGATCTTTGATGGCTTATTTCGTTGTCATTTCTGTTGTCTGGATTATTCTTAGGGTTGTAATCCGAATATTGTCTTGTGTCAAACCCTCTAATTCTTCCATTTTGCCACAATGGTTTGTTTAAGTTTTGTCCAGGTTATTTTAGGATTTTATTCTGGTTTGTTTTTGTGTGTTTTGTTATTCAAACCATTTCACCGGTAGTCTAATGCAAAATTCGGTCTTTTATTATTTCCAGTCCTCTTTTCGTTTAGTTCTTTTATCATTTTGTTCAGCGCCGATTCTAGTGACATGACATGCGCACATAGTTTGGGCCTAATCCTAATAGTTAATCATAAAACTCCGGAAAGGTGATCAGAACATTTAAAGGAAATAAGGACGGTTTGAGATTATTCGGAGCTCGAGTCATATGGAACTGGGGCAAGTAAAACATAAAGAAAACCGTTAAAAGCAAGATTCGCCAAATTGACATAAGGGTCTTCATGATAATGAGAAGTGAGAGTGTCGCCCAACGGTGCTTTAGAAATGACAAATGAAAAAGCAAATGTGCGAATATAATTGTCAAGTCCAGCACCATCAGAAGAGGCTACAAATCTTTGTTTAATTGTGTTGTTTGCACTTGGCATGTTTTGAAGACTAGAATGGCGAAGGCGTTTTGTTCTGCTACCTAAACACTTTATCCTTCGTTACCCCTTTTGAGCCTTATGTATTTTCTTTCATACCCCTCGTTCGGAATCAGTAGCAAAGGTTAGAAACACAAACGTGGAAGAAAAAAAAAGAAAAAGAAAAAAGAAAAGAAAAAGAAAGCAACAAAAACAACAAAAAACAACAAAAGAAAAAAAATGATAACAAAAACAAAAGAAAGTCAGAAGAAAATAAAGGAATTGTGGGAACTACGTTTGACCTGATTCCTCAAAGAGGATACGTAGGCGCTTCACGGCTCGGTCATAGGGTGCATAATGGCCATAATGGTCATAGTGTGCATAGTAAAAAAAAATATAAATAAATAATCCCCAAGCAAGAAACTGGGGCAAGGGTTGCGCTTGTGGTAAACAAATATGGTTCTGAAGGTTGTAATTTTAAACCCCAAATTTATTTTGTTTTTGAGCCTTTAATACCCTTTCTTTCTAGCCTATCCAAAACCCACATTACGGTCCAAAGAAAGACCTTCTGATCAGTCTTCAAAAGATGTCAAGTCAGACAAATGAGAGTCTTATCGGTGAACATAACACTATGTTCCACAGCAGAAAGGACTCTAATCCCCAGTAGAGAGAGTCATATCGGCAACACTCCAAATCCCAGCTGGAAAGTGATACAAATGAGAGAGTCTTATCGGTGAAAACCTTCGCGGGCACCATAAGGCGATGAAAGCTGAGAGAAAAACCAAAATGAGAGAGGCTTGATAGTGAAAACCCTTCGGGCACTACAAGTCGAATAAGATTGAGAATCAGATGGGGAGTTGCCAAATGAAGATCTTGAAAGACGATTGACGGCAGAGGATAAGCCACATGCGCATGTCATGATTATTAGAGTCGGTATCTGCGTTTGATAGGTTTTTATTTATAGTTTCTTTTGTTAAAGAGCCATCTTTTTTCTTTGTCTTTTTATTCTGTTCCCTTTTCATAGAAACATTCCCCAGTAGAGTCTGTTTGGTCAGAACAAGTGAGAAATGACTTCAAAATCTGCCATCAGCCTTCCAATTATGCAAGACCAGACCCGATTAGAACATCCAAATGGTCTAAATCAAGAAAGGACAAAGTAAGGAGAACAATGAGCATGATTTGGGAAATTCATACGAGACTAAAAGGTTGGGGAAATGCCAGTTTCCGAGCTATGCTACAAAAGAAGAGGGATATCCCCAGCAGACAGGGATTATCCCCAGCAAATAATATCATCCCCAACAAGTTTTGGAACATAGAGCAGGGAAGGAAAAAGGAAAAAGCCATCCCAGTAGGAGTATCACAACCAACCACCGCGTTTTAAACTAACAAATTTTGTTTGATTTGAAACAGGTAAAGGAAATGGCAATGATGACGGAAATGCATGCCACAAGCGATTATCAAACTGGGGCAGAAAATTTTCCTTTCATTTAGAAAATTTTCTGAAAGTCAGGTACCCATTTGGGGAAGAATAAAAGATAGTACCAGTCTCAAGGGAAGTGGTCTTTGAACCAGTGTTACCCCAGCGTAACAAATTTTAATGAAGGAAGTTGTTCCCCAGCGGACGGAACAAAAGGATGAAACTTATGCTCGAAGAAGCAAAAGGCCGGCCAGTGCCATTCCCAGCAGCCTTCCGAAGAGTGAAGCACTAGTTTTGAAGAATCAAAATCCCCCAGCAGTGTTATCCTCGACAGCGTTATCCCCAACTAATAACATTTTATCCCCCAACAGGTAAGTAAATAATTCCCCAACAGTGTTATCCCCGGCAGTTGCGAGGGAAGACAACACAAGTTTTTAAGGAAATGGTTCACGCATAGGAGACACACTTCCTAAGTTTAGTTTTACCAATAGGAGACGCACTTCCTAAGTTTAGTTTTACCAATAGGAGACGCACTTCCTAAGTTTATTTTCAGGCATAGGAGACACACTTCCTAGTTTAAAATCATTAAGGTTTCACCCATAGGAGACGCACTTCCTAAAAGTTTATTTTTACCCTAGGAGACGCACTTCCTAAGTTATTTTTCCCATAGGAGACGCACTTCCTGAGTTATTTTTACCCATAGGAGACGCACTTTCTAAGTTTAATTTCATGCATAGGAGACGCACTTCCCAAATTAAGATTTCATGCATAGGAGACGCACTTCCTAGTTTAAAGTCATTAAAGTTTTACCCATAAGAGATGCACTTCCTAAGTTTATCTTACCCAGGAGACGCACTTCCTAAGTTTACTTTTACCCCATAGGAGACGCACTTCCTAAGTTTACTTTTACCCCATAGGAGACGCACTTCCTAAGTTCATTTTCATGCATAGGAGATGCACTTCCTAAGTTTTATTTCATGCATAGGAGACGCACTTCCTAAATTAAGTTTGTAGGAGACGCACTTCCTAGTTTGAATCATTGAAGTTTTCACCCCTAGGAGACGCACTTCCTAGTCTGGGTAGTTCAGGTTATATTTTTGTTTTAGGAGACGCACTTCCTAAATTGAGATTTTTCCATTAGGAGACGCACTTCCTATTTGGTTTATTTAAGTTCATTCCTAGGAGATGCACTTCCTAGTTTGAGTCATTGATGTTTCACCCTTAGGAGACGCACTTCCTAGTCTGGGTAGTTCAAGTTATATTTTTGTTTTAGGAGACACACTTCCTAAATTGAGATTTCACCCTTAGGAGACGCACTTCCTAGTCTGGGTAGTTCAAGTTATATTTTTGTTTTAGAAGACACACTTCCTAAATTGGGATTTCACCCCCTAGGAGACGCACTTCCTAGTCTGGGTAGTTCAGGTTGTATTGTTATTTTAGGAGACACACTTCCTAAATTGAGATTTTCTCCTAGGAGACGCACTTCCTAGTCTGGTTCATTTAAGTTCATTCGTGGGAGACACGCTTCCTAGTTCGAGTCATTGAAGTTTCACCCCTAGGAGACGCACTTCCTAGTCTGGGTTTTTCAGGTTATATTTTTGTTTTAGGAGACGCACTTCCTACATTGAGCTTTCCCATAGGAGACACATTTCCTCCTAAGTTGATTTTTCCCATAGGAGACACATTGATTTTTACCCATAGGAGACGCATTTCCTCCTAAGTTTATTTTACCCATAGGAGACGCATTTCCTCCTAAGTTTATTTTACCCATAGGAGGCACACTTCCTATTCAAGGTCTTTCAAGTTATTCTTTCAGGAGACGCACTTCCTAAACTCAGATTTTACTCACAGGAGACGCACTTCCTAGTTTTAGTCACTAAAGTTTTTCACCTTTAGGAGACGCACTTCCTAAGTTTGGTTCATTCAGGTTTATGTTAGTAGACGCATCTGCTAGTCAAAGTTTTTCGGTTTTACACGTGGGAGACGCACATCCTAATCTAGTCTTTAGTTTACTCTCATCATTGCATCAATAATAGAAGTGGTTTACAATTAACAACTCATAAATATTCCTAGTGCAAACTGGGGCAAAAATTTCGTTTATTTTGTTTACTTTGGTTGCAGGAGCCCGCCTGGAGAACAGAGGAATACATTTCAGTCTTTACATTTCAAATGTTGAAGTCGGGAGCCCGCCCGTATAATAGAGCAATACATTTCAGTCTTTAAATTTCAAATTTTTAAGATGGGTCTATCCGCCCTCGAATAGGATATTTTGGGTTCATCCGCCCTCGAATAGGATATTTTGGGTTCATCCGCCCTCGAATAGGATATCTCGGGTTCATCCGCCCTCGAATAGGACGCCCTCGAATAGGATATTTTGGGTTCATCCGCCCTCGAATAGGATATTTTGGGTTCATCTGCCCTCGAATAGGATATTTTGGGTTCATCCGCCCTCGAATAGGATATTTTGGGTTCATCCTCCCTCGAAAGGATATTTTGGGTTCATTCGTCCTCGAATAGGATATTTTGGATTTGTCCGCCCTCAAATAGGATATGTTGGGTCAATCCGCCCTCGAATAGGATTTTGAATTTAATCCTTCCTCAAAAGGACATTTAATTTATTTCGACCCGAGTAGTCCTGCTTGTATAAACATTGCCAAAATATATATTTCATAAATCATTGCCAAATGCGTTTTTATTTTTCAAAGATGTTGATTGAGGTCAGGTTCCCCCCTGAAGAACGGAAAGGCGTTATCTTTTAAATTTTAATTGAAGTTTTAAATTATAATTGAGGTCAGGTGCCCCCATGAAGAACGGAAAGGCGTTAGCTTTTAATTTGTTATTGAAGTCAGTAAATCAGAGGAATACGACAAAAAATCCCCAGCAAATCCAAGTTCAGAAATCATAAGGAAGGTAGCAATGGTCCGAAGAAGGGAAGAAGTAGTTCAAGTTCGGCAATCAGACGCCTACCTGGAGAATAAGAGAATTCACATCAGAACACCATTCAGGTTAGCAACAAAAGAAGCTCGCGACAAGAATGCGAGTCAACAATCCGAGATGATCAGCAGAAGTTAGTCACAATAAAGAAAAAAAGGGAAGGAAAAAGAAGAAGAAAAAAAGAACAAGAAAGAAAAAAGAAAAAAGAAAAAAAAGAGAAAGGCAAGAAGTTAATCCAAATACAGAAATGGACAAATGTTCAAGACATAATTGAAGTCACCCGCTTTGCATGGCCTGTCCCGATCCAGAAAAACGAAGAAGGATGAACTAGCACCTACAACTAGCAAGGATCAAGGTTCAAATCCAAAAGTCTGTATGAAGTACCGTTCAAAACTCAAGATCAAGTTTCAGTAGACTCATAGATGGGAATCTTGTAACTAGTAGCTGATAGGCTTAGTTAGTCTTTTTCATGTTTTGATTTTTGATGTAATAGCAGGACCGGAACCGGAACCTCGACGGAACAGAATCTCGATCGGCTCTCCACCTCGGCATACTCCATATTCTCATTCACCTCCGAACTACACGTGGCCTGATTCCTTTATAGCCAAGGATATGTAGGCGGCTCAGATATCAGGGCTCGGTTACATCCTCTTCCTCTCCTTTAGTTTTAGGCTCTTCAGAGAAGGGTCGGGTCAAAACATGTCTAGTCGTTCTTTGTCGGAAAACTCTTCGTGTTTCCAGTCAAAGAGGGGCAGCTGTAGACGTGTGATTTTTGACCCTCCCCGAGATTTTTCATATTTTTGGCGTAAAATATTTAATTTAGCCTTAATAGAGCTATTTGAGCTAATTTTGACTCTTTAACTTTATTTCGTTACAAAATAAAAAATTACAAAAAAAAGGTATATAAATTTTAGTTTATGTATTTCTCATAAGCTTGAAAAATACAAAACAAATAGTACCTTATTTTTATCTTTATATAATTTTGAAAATTACAAAAAAATAGTTTCATTATTGTTTTGTAGTCATTTTAAAGTAAAAAAAAAATACAAAAAATAGTATTTTATATTTTTATCTTTATATAAAAACAAAAATTGCAAAAAATAGTTTTATTAATATTTTGTAGTTATTTTAAATCTTGAAAAAAATACCAAAAATAGTTTTGTTCTAATTGTCAGTCTTATTTTGATAGTTATTTTGCTTATGTAGGATTGATTAAATAAAATCATGTTCTTATTCTAGGTTCCGGGCAAAGAATAACATTTGGGTTCAAACGACCCATTTTTAGGCCTAAAATTCATACCTAGCCCATAACAATCCAAACTCAGCACACCTTACACGTAACACAAGATAATGGGGGACAGAACTCTTGGACACCCGTGAGACACGGTCAGATTTTTAGGAAAAAAGCAAAAAGACTCTCAATTCACGGACACTGGGGACATCTTTTCATGAAAAATGGGAGGAATACACGGGAACACTCACTTTTCTGCTTATTCTTCATTTTAAAAACACAATACACGAATGAAATGAGGAGGGACTGAAGATATTCTTGGTGAGAGATTTTTGAAAAAACTTAGACATATACACACACCTAACTACTGTTCGGTGATAGTTTTCCATTTGGAGAACAAAGAAGACGTTCTCTTCGTCTTCTTCGTAAAGGTTAACGACGGAAAAGAACCAAAAGAAACCCTGCTCTTCGATTGTCTTCTTCGTAAAGGTTAACGACGGAAAAGAACCAAAAAAAAACCCGACTCCCTCCATCGCGTCCAGCTTCATCAACCAGGAACAGCCACATCAACAACCTTCTCCCCCGTTTCTCGTCGTCAATACCACCCCAAACGTCGACCGTGACTGCCTGAAACCGGCGACCACCAGCAGTCCGCCACTCCAGCCATAGTCGTCTTCTCCACCAGCGACAGTCACACGCAGCAAACGACCATTCCTTCTCCTCCAATTTCCATCGCAACCAGTCGTAAAACCAGCTCCAGCTACACGAAAAATAGTAGCTCAAACCCCGTCGTGCTTCGTCTTCCTCACGTGAACCAGTCCGGCGACCCTCCATTAAATCCGGCGACCTTCATTTTGTCTTGAAACAGCCCTACCTTGTCCTTATCAAACCTGTTCGAGGTTCGTTGCAGTCGAATCTGAGGTGTCGAGGTTCGTCTACGGTTCATCGCGTTTCGAGTATAACGCTGCCTTGCGGTTAGTTTTTTAGATTTGTTTGAGGCGTTATTTGGCGTTTTTCTTCGTTTGTTTAAGCAGATTTTTAGTTCTTCCCTGCTCACCAGCAGTCCGCCACTCCAGCCATAGTCGTCTTCTCCACCAGCGACAGTCACACGCAGCAAACGACCATTCCTTCTCCTCCAATTTCCATCGCAACCAGTCGTAAAACCAGCTCCAGCTACACGAAAAATAGTAGCTCAAACCCCGTCGTGCTTCGTCTTCCTCACGTGAACCAGTCCGGCGACCCTCCATTAAATCCGGCGACCTTCATTTTGTCTTGAAACAGCCCTACCTTGTCCTTATCAAACCTGTTCGAGGTTCGTTGCAGTCGAATCTGAGGTGTCGAGGTTCGTCTACGGTTCATCGCGTTTCGAGTATAACGCTGCCTTGCGGTTAGTTTTTTAGATTTGTTTGAGGCGTTATTTGGCGTTTTTCTTCGTTTGTTTAAGCAGATTTTTAGTTCTTCCCTGCTCATATGTACGTGGTTAATCACTTGTTTGTTTGATATGAGCATATGAGTGAGATTCTGGCAAAAAGATGCATAATCATGCCTAGTTTTATTTTTTGTTTGTTTGTTTAAATTTTGTTTCTAGTGCTTGTACTATTAAGGAACATTGAAGTTAGGTTATAGATTTATTGTTTTTACGTGATTTTGCTCAGCAGATGTAGTCCAGTGCAATTCTCTTAGTAGTTGTGTAAATACGGGCTTAAATCTTTGGTGGAAGTAATCCTTTGAAATTAGAATCCGAGGCGTGACATTTAGCAAATTCCATGGACCTCGCAAAGTGCAAACGTATAGTTGTTTAGGCGCATGTTTAATAAATATTACTTTCCTAAATTCGGGTGCGCATTTATGTGACCCAAATCCAAATCTCAGCGGAGTCGAAATATGTCTCTAATCACGGGTACATTGATTGTGACGTGGTTCGAGATGCGTGTCCATGACGTTGCGAATTCCTTTTTAAAAAAATAAGAATGAGATGAGCCTCGCCGAATAAAAATACAAAATTGTGGGGCCCTCAGTAAATATTTGCTTTAAAATTGCTTAGACTTCGGGATGGACCGTTTAGCAAAATTTCACGGCCCTATCCAAAGTAAATGATACGCTAGTTGCTTTAGGCGCGCCTTTAATAATTTAATTTTCTTAAACTCGGGTGCACATTTATGTGACCCAAATCGAAATCTCAACGGAGTCAAAGTGTGTCGACGACCACAGGTACATTGATTGTGACGCGGTTCGAGATACATTTTCACAACGTTGCAATTCCCTGTAAGATAATAATAATAATAATGAAAGCGGTTAAGAGTTAAAATCTGCACATAAGTCCATATTTATATACAATCAGATAATCAAGCCGAATATGATAGTTGAGCGACCGTGCTAGAACCACGGAACTCGGGAATGCCTAACACCTTCTCCCGGATTAACAGAATTCCTTATCCGGATTTTTGGTTCGCGGACTGTAACACATAGTCATTCTTTTCCTCGATTCGGGATTAAAATTGGTGACTTGGGACACCCTAAATCTCCCAAGTGGCGACTCTGAAATAAACAAATAAATCCCGTTTCGATTGTCCTTTAATTAGAGAAAACTCCTTCACCCCTCACGGGGGCGGAAAAAGGAGGTGTGACATCTAGGACCCAAAAGCATGTTATACTTGGAATAATTGTAATCTTATTGATAGTTGAATTGCTTAAATCCTATCGAATTGGTAAATGAATTTCCAAAAGGATTAAACTTCATTTTATAAAATTGTTAAAAGAGAATTGGCTTTTCTTTGGATAATTGTTCCTTGTTGACTTCTTGATTGACTGCATGTATGTGTTTAATTTCGAAACGGGCCGAACACCTCGGTAGATTAAATAGATGCATCTATGGTTCGCGCAATTCAACCCTCTGGCATGCACTGTTTAAATATTGTTGGATCGGGTCGCACGTCCTCGGCATAATTTGCGCATGCTTGTATTGCTTGCCTTGGGATTTATAGATGTTGATATTTGCTCCCCCTGACTTGAGAATAAATGTATAAATGATAAAAAGGAATTTGGAAATTTCCTATAAAAGAAAGAATTGTTTACTTGCTTCATTCTATTGAATTACAATCCTGTTATGAAAATCCTCGATTTATTATATTATGGACGTATCATTATTAGACCATTAGTAAGTGTCGAAGTCGACCTCTCGTCTCTACTTCTTCAAGATTAGACGGGATACTCATTGGGTACACGTTGTTTTCGTACTCATACTACACTTGCTATGCATTTTTGTTGCACAGGTTCAAATGTGGCTAATGGCTTAGTGGCATGTTTGATACGGAGACTTAGGTGAGCTGCATTTATCGAGACGACTCGCATCCAGTAGAGTCTCCTTCAGAGTATTTTACTGTGTTTTTCATTTCTGTCCACTTGTATTCCGGACAGTTACTGTATTTTATTGCATTCTCTAGTAAATGTTCATGCACTTGTGACACTGGGTTCTGGGATGTCTATGAGAGTAGTCAGTATTTTGAAAATGTTAAAAATATCATTATTTATTCAGTGAAATTTATTCTTTATTGTTTAAATTCATAAAAGAAGTGAATTCAGAAATATCTAAAACGAAAATTATATTAATTAAACAAATAATAGATCGCCCTAGAAACAAACAATTCATAAATAATATTGAGTCAAGCAAATACTCAGTTGTACAGTGTTGTCACAGATTATATTAAACAATCGAGCATTATATTAAACAATCGAGCATCAATAGGTAAAACATAATATGTGAATGCTTGCCTTTCCATCACTAAATTAAATCTTTTATTATTCGAGGAATCTTCATCTAGATCATAAAAATTAAAATTGTAGTTGATTAAATACATGTGTAACCTAATGAATTTCATAGTACATAGCAGAAGATGGAGATTATAGTCAAATTGGTTGAAAAAATTAATGCAACTAAAAAAGAATACACCTTTTCGTCTTGAATAATTAATTCAAGGGAGACAGTGTTGTCTGGTTTGTCGCGGTTTGGAACGTGCCACAATCTCACTACTCGTACCTTCAAATTCCAACTCATCTTATTACTCGATATTGTCACGACCCGGATTTTCCACCTCCGGGAGTCGTGATGGCGCCTACTAATGGGAGCTAGGCAAGCCAAACCTTAACTACTTGCTACACTTTCATTTTTGCCTCTTTTAACAAACACAAGCCGATAATATGATAAAAGCGTAATTTTAAATAAATAAGCGGAAGTCAACAATTATATATCTTAAGGCTACGTCTATTACAACTTTTAAAACCTCAAATACCCCAAAACCCGGTGTCATAGTATCACAGGCTATTTAAGAGTTACTACATACAAGGTCTGAAGAAATACAATACATTGTTTCTAAATGAAAGGAAATGAAATAGAGAAAAAGGGATAGAGGGGGATGCCAGGGCCTGCGGTCTCCTGCAGGTCTACCTTGGGTCTCCGGGTGGACTGAAGGAAGCCCTCCAACTACTGTCCGAAAGCTGCTCCTGGATCTGCACACAGTGCAGAGTGTAGTATCAGCACAACCGACCCCATGTGCTGGTAAGTGTCTAGCCTAACCTCGGCGAAGTAGTGACGAGGCTAGGACCAGACTACCAAATAAACCTGTGCAGTTCAAATGTATATACAGCAGAAAAATACAGCGGAAAAGAAATATAGAAATAACCAGTCAGTGTGAGAGGGGGAAACATGCTGTGGGGGGCGACAATAGTTCCGAATAGATAGGCATCAAGTAAGGAAATAACGACATAAATAGAATATCAACAAAGAAACAGAAATCAACAATTGCACGGCATCACCCTTCGTGCTTTTACTCTCAGTCTCACCAAAGCAGTTATATAATAAAAATGTGCACGACATCACCCTTCGTGCTTTTACTCTCGTCCTCACCAAAACAATCATATAATCAAAATGTGCACGGCATCACCCTTCGTGCTTTTACTCTCTTTTCTCAACATATAATCAATAGAATCGGCACAGAATGGTACGTCGTGCGGCACGACATCACCCTTCGTGCTTTTACATTCTTTCCTCACAATAACAAATAATGCACGGCATCACCATTCGTGCTTTAACACTCTTTCCTCACAATAACAAACAATGCACGACATCACCCTTCATGCTTTAACACTCTTCCTCACCCAAACAACAATCACAAACAAAGGGACAAGGGAATAAACAAAATAATAAAAGAAATCCCGGCAAGGGAACACAATTAAATAATTAAATTCCGGCAAGGGAACAACATCAATAATCCTAACATCCCGGCAAGGGAGATAATTAACAAAGCAACAATATCCCGGCAAGGGAACAATTTAATAACTCTTTCTCAATTTTTACTTCACAATTCACTTCACAACTCGAGTCAATGCTCTAGAGGTTCGATTATCACTTATTCTTCCACAACTCATTTCACAACTCGAGCCAATGCTCTAGAAGTTCAATTGTCACTTATGCTTTCACAATTTCACTATACAACTTGAGCCCACGCTCCTCAATGTTCATAGGTCACAATCCTTTCCACAAGCTTTATACAACAATTAGGAATCTTCACCAAGGCATGAATAATGCAACGAAATCATGAAAACATCAATATAAGACCCATGGTCATACTTGACACCAATGTATAGATAATCGTCACCATGCCTATACGTCGTACTCGGCAAGAAACAAATAGCTAGTAGGACACAACTCTTAATCCCTCAATCTAAGGTTAGACCAAACACTTACCTCGATGCAACGAACACAATTCAAGCCTCAACTACCGCTTTACCTCTTGTTTCCACCACCAACTTGCTTGTATCTAGCCACAATTTGCTTAACGATATCAATAAATGCTAAATGAATCAATTCTAATGCATGAAAATAGGTTTTATAAAGATTTTCCCAAAAAGTCAAAAATCGACCTCGGGCCCGCTTGGTCCAAACCCGAAATTCGGACCTAAACCTGATTACCCATTTACCCCCGAGCACGGATATATAATTGGTTTTGGAATCCGACCTCAATTTGAGGTCTAAATCACCAAATTTCAATATCCTTAGGTTTTACTCAAAATTCTCAATTCCACCATGAGAATAATTGATTTGAAGTTGAAATCATGTTAAAAGATGTTAATGATTGAAGAAAACTAGTTAAAAATGACTTACAATTGATTTGGAGAAGAAAGGTTGTTTGAAAAATCGCCTCTTATGTTTTTGGGGTTTTGAAAAATGAAAATAACTGGAAATCCCATCTATTTATACCCCTCTCAGACCCTTTCCGCGGACTGCATAAAAAATTGCGGCCGCGGAGCTCCACCGCGGACCGCAAGAAATCAAGCTCGGCCGCGGAGGCTTGGCCTTGCTCACCGCGGACCGCACAAATCCCACTGCGGTCGCGGAGTCCCCACCGCGGACCGCGAGACATGGCTTCAGAGACCTGCAACTTCCCTGAATCTGCAACTTTTTCCTAAGTTCAAAACTTCGAAACACATCCGAAACACACTCGAGCGCTCGAGGCTCCTAACCAAAAACACATACTAACTCAACAACATCATACGAACTTATCCGTGGGATTAAATCGCCAAAATAACCTTAATAACAATGAATCAAACCTCAAAATCAAGAACTTTTTCTCAAACTTCATCAAGTATTAAATTTAGCAATTTAGGTCCGAATCACGTCAAAGGACGTTCGTTTTCAACCAAACTTTACAGAAATGACTTAAACCATATATAAGACCTATACCGGGCGCCGGAACAAAATACGGGCCCGATACCATCTCTTTCTAATCAAACTTCATTTCAATTTTCCTTAAAAATTTTCAGAAAATAATTTCCTTTAAAAATTCATCTCTCGTGCTCGGGACTTTGGAATTCAATTCCGGGCATACGCCCAAGTCCCATATTTTCCTACGGACCTTCCGGGACCGTCAAATCACAGATCCGGGTCCGTTTACCCAAAATGTTGACCGAAGTCGAATTTATTCATTTTATAGTCATAACTTATCATTTTTCACAAAATTTCATATTTAAACTTTCCTACTACGTGCCCGGACTGCGCATGCAAATCGAGGTGACTCTAAATGAGGTTTTCAAGGCCTCAGAATACGGAAGTTTCGTTTAAAAGGTCATCACAGATATATTGCAAATATAGTCAAATGCCATCATATTTCTTCTTAGAGAAAATTTGATAAGAGGATTGTCTGTCAAATGTATATGCTCGGTGCAGCTATATATATATATATATATATATATATATATATATATATATATATATATATATATACGGAATAAGAAATAAAATACGTGTGTGTAGGGGCATTAAATTTATGAAAAATAAATTTCCATAAAAAGATCCGTAAAATGTGTGATCAGCCCATAAAATGTAACTAATTTAAGGGCATTAACTTTATGAAAAATATATTTCCATAAATTTTCATAAAAAGAGTCGAAAAATGTGTGATCCATCACATAAAATTGGTTTTTTTTATTTTACCCTATTTAACTGAAAAAATAAAGATCAATTTTTCAAAAATATTCCTGCTAGTTTATTTTTATTCACCTTTTAATTTAATTAAAAACACTTAAGGAATAAAATTTATGTTAAATCGTTCCTGTTGGTTTTTCTATATTTGTTTAGCACCCATCTTTTTGTTACAAAAGCCTTTCCGTTGGCTTGTTTTAATGTCATATAGGACCTGCAAATCAAGTAATTTAGGGTTTATATCTAAAATTAAGGAGGAAAGTCATCTGCACAAACATACCTCGAATTGAATTTTGGTTGGAGAAGATAAAATGTAATAGCTGTTGGGAAATTGTGAATCTTTTCCAAGTAGAAATCCCTCAATTTTAGATAATAAAAATTCAGATCTGAGCAAGTGTTAGCATGCTTATGATATTTGTAAACAATACATTATTTCTTGTTGATGAGTATCTTCTCATCTTCAGTGAGCAAGTGAGTTCATACGGTTCCCAATTGGGAGAATTGGGAATGTTTTTAGGAAGACAAAGAGAAAAGATTATTGCCTCTGATATGACACACCAGTTTTTTAGGAAGACATAGAGATATGAAATACGATATTTGAGTATTATTTTAATATTAAATATAGGAAATTTTACAAAATAGAGGCAATAAATTTGGGATTCCCCAGTTAGTTTCTAGGCAGAAAAATCTGGTTGTTACAGCTTGCATTTTTAATAAATTAAGTTGTCATGTGTATTTTTAATAGGTTGCCACTTAGATTTCTAATAACTTGCCACTTGGTTAAATGAGAAGGCTAACTTTCTTGCTTTAATATATACTAGTATTATCACCCGCGCGAATGCGTGGACACTAATCATGTAATATATTTGAGTTATTTGGATTATATGTAAATAATCTTAAAACTTAAACGTTCTCTATTAAATATAGATAATCATTGGATATTAATTAAGAAACACTACATGAAAAAATTAACCATTTCTCAATTTTTTTAGATATAATTCTATTTTTCTTTTCTGATACCATTCTCGACGGTATCATTGGATGCTAAAATTAGTCGGGAAGCAAAATAATAACTCATATTTATGACAAAATAATCAAAGGTTGAGACTATGAAGGACTCTTTGGATACGACTTGAACTCTTATTTTGTGTGTTGATATCTTTCAAAAAATATTTCTATTTTAAAATTTCAGTTTCTAAAACTTTATTTTTCAATAATAATTATTTTTATAATAATGCAAGTGAAAATATTATCCTTAATTCAAAACTCATTTTAGTCGGCTATCTAAAAATTTAAATAATTCTTTAGCCAGTAATTTTTTTTCCAGTATGACTCCATTTTGATATTTGACATTAACCATGTCAAATATCCGAGTTATTTTGTAACGACCCGACTGGTCATTTTGAGTTTTAGCACGTTCTTCGGCGGTTTGAGGCCATGAGCAGCTTCACTTCAGGCATTATGACTTATACGCATGGTCGGAATTGAATTTCGGGAAGTTCGGAGTTGATTTGAAAAGAAAATTCTCAATTCGGAAGCTTAAGGTGAAAGGATGGACTAAGACTGGATTTTTGAGTAAACGACCTTGGAATCGGGATTCGAAGGTTCCAACAGGTTCGTGATAATTTTGGACTTGGATGTATGTCCGGATCGGGTTTTGGAAGACCCGGGAATATTTCGGCACTTATTGGGGAAGTTGGCATTTTTGAAAGAATTTCATAAGTTTGGGTTGAAGTGCATTTCAGTGTTATCAATGTCTGTTTGGGATTCCGAGTTTGGGAATAGCTTCGTATGGTGATTCTGGTGTTGGGAGCGCGATCGCAAGTGAATTCGGAGGTCCGTGGGTCATTTTGGAGTCATTTGGCTAAAGATAGAAATTCGAAGGTTTTTGAGGAGTTTGACCGGAAGTGGACTTTTTGATATCGGGGTCGGAATCCAATTCCGGAAGTTGGAGTAGGTCTGTAATGTCAAATATGACTTGTGTGCAAAATTTGAAGTTAATCGGACGTGATTTGATAGGTTTCAACATCGAATGTAGAAGTTTGAAATTCTAAAGTTCACTAAGCTTGAATTGGAGTGTGATTCATGATTTCGATGTTGTTTGATGTGATTTGAGGCCTCGAGCAGGTCTGTGTCATGTTATGGGACTGGTTGGTGTGATTGGATGGTATTCCGGGGGCCTCAGGTGTGTTTCGGAGTGGTTTCGGATCATTTCGGGATGATTTCCCCTTCCTATTTTTCAATTGAATTATGGTGATCCTCATATTTATTTGTTGTTCTTCTATTGTTATTCAATGTCCTCACAGCATGTTACCCACTCCCATACTTAACTGTACATTACTGTTTTTCTTTTCCGTTGTATACGATTTAACTACACACATTTATTTGGTAGTCTGGTCCTAGCCTCGTCACTACTTCACCGAGGTTAGGCTAGGCACTTACCAGCACATGGGGTCGGTTGTGCTGATACTACACTCTGCACTCTTTTGTGTAGATCCCAGTGTTGTAGACTTCGGACCGCAGTGAGATTGTTGTTTCTTGTTCATCAGGCGATCCGAGGTAGTCCTGCAGGCGTCCGCAGGCCTTGGCGTCTCCTTCTATCTACTATTCTTGTTTCTTTCATGTATTTTCCAGAGACAATGTTATATTTATTTCTTTCAGACCTTTATTTGTAGTACTCCTAGACAGTCTGTGAAGTTGTAACGCCAGTCTTGGGTAGATTTGTTATGGATTGGTATTAGCAGTATTATTAAAACTTTACAATGCAGCCTTCCGCTTATTCAATTCTGTTGTTATTTAATTGTTGGCTCTTAACTGTTATCGGATTTTAAAAAAAAAAGGAAACAAGGTAAATAGTTCAGTTGGTTGGCTTGCCTAGCTTTCACTAGTAGGCGCCATCACGACTCCCGAGGATGGGAAATTCGGGTCGTGACATAGCAGGAGCTAAATTAAAATTAATGATAGTAATTGTATAGCCAAAGTTTTCTTATTTGTTTGATGTCCATTTATACAAATTGACTCTTCAAACAAACATTTTTCAAAAAGGGAAAAAATATTTTTTTTGAATATTGACTGATTTTTGTGATTTTTTTCTCCGGCATGTAGGTAAAATTTTGTATACGTAAGTAAATTTTTGTTCTATTTTTAAACTCTTTTTTGTTATTTGGATAACCGTAGACGTGTACCCTATATATTACATTTATTTTAAAAGAAATTCGATTTATTTAAATTTAGCTATATTGTTTAAAGAACTATAATTATAGGATTTTAAATATGAAAGTGTTTTATAGTTATATGAAATAGTTTTTTTTTTTTTGCCACAGGCACAATAGTATTTAAATAATCAGAAAAGATAACAAAAGTTCCTAGCATGATTGTATATGATCATTAACCGAATTAAGTATGACAACTTGACCAAAAAAAGATAAATTTCTATTTTATTTTAATTCAAATTTAAAAACTTTATCTATAAATTCAAAATTATTCTTTAATTCAAATTCAGTTTATATATATATATATGACTAATATAGTCAAATATAGAATAAAGTTATCATATACTATTTGCATTTATTAGCTTGCCATTTGGCTTAACCACAATGCAAATTATATATGGTAATTTTATTCCTTTAATATATATATAGATATAAAAAAAAATTAAAGTGCTTTCTAAAAAGTACTTTTGGAGAGAAATTATATTTTTCCCGTTTCTCAAAAAATTTCTGCTTCTATACTTTTTTTTCTTCTAAAAATTTGGTCAAACATATTAACTTTGAAAGGAAGAAAAAAAAAAAGCAAATCACGACCAAACAAGCTAGTGGTTGACTGATATATTAAAAACTTGATTTATTGAGTTTCTTATATTTCGAGTTATCAGATCTACGAATAAATTAGGCTATTTTCAGCTGTTTTAACTTTTAATTAATATTCTTCAATAAATTTGAATCCACATAAAACTAATACAAAAGAAACTACACAATAGTAATGTGTAATTAGAACCAATTTTTGTAGCTCAATTTTTCATGGACTAATTTCAAAAATTGTCTTGTATTAGGAGTATTATCTATTATTATAAAAACACATAATACTAAAGGAACAATTTCTCTTTTTTGCTGAATACCTACGACCCTCTGAGTAAAGAAAAAAACCTGAAAGTTGAGCAGAAATGGAGAAAATGGTGCTGATGCGATCTTTGTATCGATCGATATGCCGCAGATCTACTGTCTTCGGCGCGGCCGCCGCCACAACCTCCGCCGTCAACCACCAGTCCCTCCGCCACCTCCATTTCTCATCCCAATCTTTCTCAGCTTCTCCTAGAAACCCCGTTACAGGTACAAAGCATCATCTGCTTATATTCGTAGCAGTTTGTTTTATCGGAATTTTCTGTTCAGCTCAATTTTGGTTAATGTGTATCCATTGTTTTATTTTGAAGTATGTGAAAATTTGTGAGACTGCTTTCAATCTGATATTTCAATTGGTAGGGTATTTAGTGTTAGTAACGTGGGTATTTCCGTTAATTCGCATATAAATAAAAAAGATCCAAATTTTAATTTACTGATTAATAGACTAATATTTTTTTTGTTTATGAGACACATAAATTTTATCTTATAAGTGTGATTAGAACCTGTTTCAGAGACTAATTATTGAGTATTTTGGAATGAAATGGTCCCGAATAGAGCAGAATGGATAGACGATTGATGCAATCGAGTCCAACTAGTTTGGGATTGATTGATTGAGACAAATGAAAATAGGGTTTTTGATGCTCCACTTCAGTTTGATCTTTTTGATGTTTAATTCTCCTTCCCTAATTGATAAAAGGTTTAGCTTTACACCACTTGTTAGTTTACACATCGTTCACTTCTCATTAATTTTTTTTTTAATTCTGCTTTACAACAACAACAACAACAACATACCCAGTATTATCCCACACCGAGTGTACGCAGACCTTACCCCTGCAACAACATACCCAGTATTTCTAATTCTGCTTTATCATATCCAATTGTGGAATCAGTAGGTTATTCCTTTCCATTGTGGATGCTGATTTATGTTAATGTTATTTTAGAAGTAGGTGTAAAAAGCCCCTGAGCGCCATTAGATTCCTAAAGCTTAATAGAATTCTAAGCATAATGCAACAACAAAAACTTTTGCTGGCACACTTGAATATGGGTTCCAAGTTACGATTGCTCAGTCTCCCTATGATAAGTTTGAGTCTTATAAGTGTAAGAGTGCAGGCACCTGGTTCAATGTTGGAGTTGGATTCTAGATCCTTTTACTTATAACTCATGGTTACTACGACATATTTAGGATTGTTTGTGGGGAAAGAGGACCTTATGTGATTACTTCTTTGGAGAAGCTTCTTAATTGCCTTACACGCGAAGTGCTTGTAGTTTCCTATACTTTGTATCAATTTCATGATCTTGCATCAGTGATTGACATTACGTGGATATTGTGAAACTCTAGAATGGAGGAATCCTTTCACAATGGCAATGGGAAGCATGCGTTCTTTCAGTGAGGATTTGTCTCACATGCCTGACATAAAAGATCCGGAGGTCAAACGTGCTTTTAAAGACTTAATGGCTGCAAGCTGGCATGAGCTCCCAGATGCTGTCGTCTATGATGCCAAGAATGCAGTGTCCAAAAGTACTGATGACAAGACTGGCCAGGAAGCTTTGGCGAGTGTTTTCCGCGCTGCGGAGGCAGTTGAGGAGTTCACGGGGATTCTCACATCTCTGAAAATGGAAATTGATGATGCTATCGGTTTAAGTGGTGAGGTAAGATGAGTTTTAAGAAACCAACGATTTGATATGTAGTTTCTCAAGTTCTTGTTGTTTAAATACTCATATTGCTGGCAGGATGTGAAGCCTCTGTCAAAAGAAGTCTCTGACGCATTGCAAACAGTATTTCAACGCTACAACGCATACATGAGTGCCTTTGGGCCAGAGGAGGGATATTTGAGGAAGAAAGTTGAGATGGAACTAGGGACCAGGATGATACACTTAAAGATGCGATGCAGTGGCCTTGATTCTGAATGGGGAAAGGTACATTTAATTGAAGCAAGTTGGTTGCATGTATTTCAGCTTTTCTGTAGGTTACAACTTCTTACACAAGCGACATTTGCAACACAAGCTATGTTTCGCTTAGGAGATAAGAAAGCTGTGGATACCAACTGCACTCTGAATTACCCTTCTAAAGTTGCACTCGAGTATTGACTGCTATTTCTGTGGTTTCTTTTTCCAACAAAATTTCAAGCAACCTCTTGTAAAATGACCAGCTTTTTATGAGGCCATCCGTTATGCCTTAAAAAATATTCATATCTACACATAGGAGTGTCAAGCGGGCGGGGCGGATATGGTTCGGGTCGAAAACGAGTAATGAAAAAAAACGGATAAATTATCCGACCCGACCCATATTTAATACGGATAAAAAACGGGCCCATATTATCCATGACTTTTTGCATATGATCATTTTTGGGAGAATTCTTAGTCTCCCTAACTTGAGGAACCCCCAATTTGAGGCTTTACAAATGTAAAAGTTAGACCCATTGGTTATCTATTTTCTAAATGGATAATATGGTTCTTATCCATATTTGACTCGTTTTTAAAAAGTTCATTATCCAAACCATTTTTTAGTGGATAATATGGGTGGTTAACTGATTTCTTTTAACCATTTCCCCACCCCTATCTACAATGCTATCATCCATTAACTAGCATACAAGAAACATCTCCCCAGCTTCCTATTTTGATAATGGGGTTTAATTTCTCTGGAATAGATTCCTTTAATGCTTCAGGTGATATTACAATTCATTTTTGAAAGTGTTTCTTGAAGATTTTTGTTGCATTTTCAAAATTATAGTCTGAGATCTCCTGAAGGATGAAGCATATAACCATTATTTGTTCTCACTGCTCTTTCTGCCTTGCTAACTCCAGGTTACAGTACTTGGGACTTCTGGACTTGCTGGTTCTTATGTTGAGCATAGAGCATAGACCTTCAACTATGGCAGACATACCACCGTGTTTTTTTCTTCAATCACTTGAATGGCTGTTTTTTTAGATAATACAGGTTGCTTTAATATGATCTGTTATGTTGCACTTGGTTCGCAAGTTTGATCATGTGACTGCTATAATAGGCAAATGATAATAATCCAAGAAATTTGTGCAAGGAAATACTTTCTTGAATATTCAGAAAGTTCTAATCTTTGTTTCTTCAAGGTGTGTGCTTCAACACATATTTTCTGGTTGGTTGATGAATCAACTTCTTGTTTTAAGTTGGTTTGCTTATTTACTGTACGTGGCACAGAGCACTTTGTACCAGCAGTTCACTTTTATCCCTATGACGAAGAACTTCCATCTTTGAACTTCTGTGATTTGGCCTTAATGCCAAACTGGTAAAATAAGTGAGGTAAAATAAGTGACATTAAATGGACTACTTAGCCAAAGTTTGAAGCATGCAAAGCATAAGAAAGGTGTTGAATTCTCGAAAGAGTTTGTAGCTATTATTAAGAACATAGTGAATACATGAAAAATGAAGTTCAGCATCCCTTTTGGGAAAATGTAAAATTCCTTTGAAATTAAGAGAAGATTGGTTTTGAATGCCAACAACTAGTATATCTTGATCGTTCTTGCACTCTTTCGCCATGACCAAGAATCAGATGGAGATTTTGGCAAAGGAGGAAGTAACAACAGTTTACGGCATAGACCAAACGGCCATCCTTCACAATGTGAGAATTCCTGAATAGCAGAGCGCCTTGGAAAATCTTGAAACTCAATCCTGTTCAAGCTTGAAGAACGAGAAAGGGTTGTCTTAGCTGTGGCAAATGCCTCATAGCTTATAGCACTTGAGCAGCGCGAAAAACGAGTACCAGCAGAGAGGAAATCCTCGTTATCTTCCTTTTCTTGATGTTCCTTGTCCTCCTTTTGTTGCATTAGCTTTGTGGATGTGAATAAATCTCCTGCTGTTGGCGAGAAACTCCAGTTGAACTTGTCACTTGAGATAGTTGTCTGTCTTCTGCATTTGGACTCCATGTATTTACTTATTACTATGGATACAAACACCTGTTGATAAAATCCACAAAATATCTTTCAGAAAACATAAACATATCATAAGATTAATGCATTGAACTTGAAAGAAAAACTTGACTATAAATTATTACTTCCTCTTCATCATCATAATCATCGATTGCATCGTCTTCGTCTGAGATTTGAGTACTAGAATGTCTTTCCTTAAAAATGTGGCAATTGGCAAATGCATCCTTGAGAGTTGAAGAGAAGAATTTGCATCTCTCGGAGGGATTTGGTGATTCTTGCTTGGGAGAGAAGACCATGTTTGGAGAGTAAAATTCTTTGAGTGTTGTAGGTGAAAAGGTTCCCCAAAGAGAACTAAATACTTGTAATTTTTCTCTACTGTTTTTTCCCTTTTGAAATTCTTGCATGAAAATGGCCTTCCATCTTCTATGAACTTTTTTGGGTCTTTAATCTTTAAAGTGAAGACAACATTAAAAGAGCCGACCAAGGTATTTTCAAGATAATAACTGATGGCAACTTGGACTGCTTCTCTCAACCCACTAGGCCAAATCAACTGACATCTCAGTTTCTTATTCTATATATCTTAGTTATTGTTTCTATTTCATAGTAATGCTTCTAAATTTGTAGCCATTATTTTTCACTTCAACCTGAAGTCAAGGGTGAAAGAAGACACTACACCAAACTATGACCACTAAAAAATCCTTTCAGATCTTATAACCTTATGTGAATATGGTATAAGAGATTAATCAATTTGACATTGAATCAGCTGAAAAGACGAAAATGATGTCATCAACAGAAATATTTTTTGGTATAATATTTTACTATTTACCAAACACTGTCCTTTTTCAGGATATCAACCTAAAGAATTTTTTTCATAGCTGCACCTTTTGAAGCTTAGTTAAAATACCATAAGTTAGTTTAGAATAATAAAACTACGTTTCACCACTAACACAATCATTTAGCTCTTCGCCAGTTCTCCAAAATTATAATCACTGTGTGATACAAAAACAAAGTTTTATTTTGGTAAAATCTATAACAACAACAACAAACTCAGTGTAATCCCAATAAATGGGTCCAGGGAGGGTAGTATGTAAGCAGACCTTACCCTTACCTTTATAGAGATAGAGGCTGTTTCCGATAGACCTCGGATTTTGGTCAAATCTATCTTCCTACAAAACAATAACAAGAAGAAGAGAAGCAGCTCTACCATAAGAAACTGCAACTCGAGAAAACTGATTTCTTGCCACAATGTTACAACATCTTCATATAGTGGAAGCAACAAGATTTCAAGGCGTATCGTCTATTTTGTTAGTGACAAATTTATACACTGACAACACCAGACATCCATGGAACAATTACTGGTGCATTTGGGTGAGCATTTCTGTATGATTCAGGATAGCGGTCCTTAAAATTCAACGTAGGTGTCTCTGCCTGCATTTGCAAATGAAAAGAGGAAGAGACGATTGACAACAGCTTAGTCTGCTAAATATCAAAATTTGCAAAGATAAGAACGGGAGGTAGTAAAGTTTGTGAAGGGAAAGCGCGCAGAACTTACATATTTTAGCCAACACTCCTGATGCTTGTGTTGATAAATATCCGGAGAGTGGCATCCTGTCTCTGAGGGGCAGTAAACCCAAATGTTACATTTCTTTTGATTAGGTCTGGCATGCTTAGCTTGATTCAAACAAGCCATGCAACACTCATATGCAGATTTTTTATGGTGTGTAAGGCCCCATCTTACAGCAGCACCACCGTAATCAGTATGGAGTTCAGCATGACACTCGGGAGGAAGCTGCTTGCCAGCTATGACTTCATCATCTGGAGAATATAAGTTTATAAGTTACTGCATAAGTATCTATAAGTAGAGAGGGTCTCCTTCTTTTGTTAATTTAACATAGCAAATTTGTGATAGAGAGGACATAATATGAGCACGCTTGATTGATCAAATTTTAAGCATCCATGCCTTCAATCAAAGAGATGTTTTATCTTTTTCTTTTCTTTTGTACAACAAATAACAACTAAGCCTCAGTCCCAAACAAAGTTAAGACCGGCAATATGAATCCTCCCTTCTTTCTTTAATTCAAATCATATCATCATCATGCAAAACAAGAAAAAAGAGGAAAAAAAGAGGGGGAAAAGCAAATGATATAACAATAACAACAAAGACGCTTGCAAAGGAGAGGCGGAGAGGGAGGGGAAACGGAAGAATACTTTTCTTGCTCAAAAAACGGGAGATAACGAGAAAGCTGATGAAAGGTCTAGACCAAAACAAAAAAAAAAGAAACACATAAAATTTGGACTGAACAACTATCTCATTACCAAGTTCCTCTTCACCCTCAGGTTTGTCATCATGTTCTTTATTAGTGATCTGAACAGGTATCCAGAGACCAATTTCTTCAGACAGCTCACCCCAGTCATCCTCCAAAGCTCGTGCAAGTAAACCTGCAAGCAAGGTCACAATAGATATTACCTTCTTTTCTGAAAATTCCAGTGAACTAGAAATGAGAACTCCTTCATCATCAAAAGAAAGTTGAAAATACAAACTGTGGAATAGCAGTCATAAAAAGGACATACTAGCCTCCTCTGGGGAAATAGTTGAATTTGATGTTTTCTCATGAATGATTTCTGCAACTTCATTCAATTTTTCTCTTCGCCAACTTTCCACCGCATCTGTTCGACAAAAACACCGTCAAACATGATAACCAGGAATTGTAAATGAAACACAGCAAATGAATGCATACAATAAAAATATCATAAGGAACTAATAATAAAAAAGTATATTGCAGTCGATGCCCTTCTCCAAATATGTTTCGGTGGCTACTTCGGACTTCACATACACATGAATTCTTCTAAATTAAGTGGCATTTAAGTAAGCTATCCGAGTCGATAGCAGTGGAGAAGGTGTAAAATACCTGGATCTTCCCCTAGGCAATAAAGTGGAGGAGAGGGAGCTTTAGCAACCAATAACGCAAAAGTTTGGGAGATGATAGGAAGGATGAAGGAAGCAGGTACTAGAAGTTTGGGAGAAGATAGGTGGGATGGATGGCAAAGGGAGGAAGAGTTTCCTTGATAAAGGCAATCCAATCGAACATTCCTAGAAACTTCATGTCTCTGTTTCCCATCCCACCTTCAGTAGCCAAGAAATGTTATGTTTAATCTAAAAAAGAAAAATACCGAGGAATGAATGGAGATGGAGATTTTCATTTGGAGTGTTGGGGGAGAGTCAAATCCCCTATTAGGAACACACGTTGGGTACCCGAAGATAAATAACTATGTTTGACTGAGCTCTCCCGAGAAAACGATTATAGAGGTTTGCAAATTAGGAGAAGGCTCTGTGGATGGAGGTGATTAATAAAAAATGGTTCCTAAAAGAGATGAGTTATTATTCTTAAAGAACAAGCTTATGGAAAGGGATCGTGAAGGAGAGAAAGGATGTTTCAAGATTCATTAGAATCATTATCACGAACGGGAATGCAGTCCATTCTGGCTTAATATTTGGTGTGATGATACTGTTCATAAAGACGACTTCCCTTGCATACTCTTCATTCCAAATACAAAGGAAGCCACACTTGCAGAGATTGTTTCATAGGGATGAAGAATAAATAGCATAGAAAGCCCACAAGACAAGGAGAGTGACAAGGTGAAAAGACCCTGCACAAGCTATGTAACTATGAGAGAAGAAGATAAGATGGTGTATAGAAGGGACTTCTATCAAAATCCTTCGATATGAAGTCTTATTGTAGTGGAGGTGGGCCGTTGATAACTTTGGAAAGGATAAAACAAGATCTGGAGACAAAAACAAGGGGTGAAGACACAACAGGAAACATTGGAACATGAATTGTTGATAACTTCGGAAGAGTACAACAACAACAACAACGACCCAGTATAATCCCACAAGTGGGGTCTGGGGAGGGTAATATGTACGCAGACCTTACCCCTACCCCGAAGGGTAGAGAGGCTGTTTCCAGGAGACCCTCGGCTCAAAAGGCTCAAAAAAAAGCAATAGGAGATAATATATTAGTACCATAAAAATGCGTAATAAAATAACAACAATATATAGGAGATACGAAATATGAAATACAGGATACGAAATACGAAATACGAATTAGATGGCTGGTATAGTACAACTAGAAGGTAAAGCCCTGCATCAATAGACGACCACTGACATTCCTAGTCTAACTCCTAACTAGATAGTCTCTCTCAGTTGTGCTGTAGAAATATTCACCCTCTCCCCTAACCTACAACCTTAATGCTCGACCTCCATAATTCCCTATCAAGGGCCATGTCCTCCGTAATCCTAAGTCGCGTCATGTCATGTCTGATCACCTCTCCCCAATACTTCTTAGGTCTCCCTCTACCTCTCCGCGTGCCCACTACAGCCAGTCGCTCACACCTCCTCACCGGTGCATCAGTGCTCCTCCTCTGAATGTGCCCAAACCATCTGAGTCTTACTTCCCGCATCTTGTCCTCCATGGGGGCCACACCCACCTTCTCTCGAATATCTGCATTCCTAATCTTATCCATCCTTGTATGCCCGCACATCCACCTTAACATCCTCATCTCTGCTACTTTCATCTTCTGGGTGTGTGAGTTCTTTACCGGCCAACATTCAGTTCCATACAACATGGCAGGCCTAACTACTGCTCTATAAAACTTACCTTTTAGTAACGGTGGAACTTTCTTGTCACACAAAACTCCCGACGCTAACCTCCACTTCATCCACCCCACCCCTATACGGTGTGTGACATCCTCGTCAATCTCCCCGATCCCCTGAATAACCGATCCAAGGTACTTGAAACTATCCTTCTTGGGAATGACTTGAGAGTCAAGCCTCACTTCAACTCCCGCTTCCGTCGGCTCAACTCCAAATTTGCACTCGAGGTATTCCGTCTTCGTCCTACTCAACTTGAAACCTTTAGACTCAAGAGCATGTCTCCAAATCTCTAGCCTCTCGTTGACGCCGCCTCTTGTCTCGTCAATTAGAATAATGTCATCAGCAAATAGCATGCACCATGGAACCTCCCCTTGAATATGATGAGTCAGTGCATCCATCACTAGGGCAAATAGGAATGGGCTGAGCGCAGACCCTTGGTGCAATCCCGTAATATCATGATTCGGAAGCTCCGACAACTCTCCATACTAGGACATACTAATTATATGTTTATGCTAAAGAATATTAGTAGTATTTAGTTTTCAGCTTATGTTTAAACAGAAAAAGCGCATGGCAAAGCAAATCCAATGTTCCGCATGCTAGTGTAACACTCAAAACCAGTGTAACAATTCTTTCCATCTGACAGCTTCCTTTTCAGAAGACCAAGACACCTGTTTCAGCTACACTTTTGTGAACTGCATTTAAAGAAAGGTTTCCGTTCGCCGAATTCGGTAAAAGAAAACCTTAGACACTAGGACCAAATAGACATTAGTAAGAGATAAGATGACATAAAAGTCTACAACTAATACAGGCTTCAGTATAAAAAGTCAAGAAGTCTTCCCTGATAGAAACTTTAAGAATGCAGGCAAGGGCGGATCCAGCTTGCGACTTACAGGTTCACGTGAACCTAGTAGCTTTTGTTCAAACAGTGTAAATGTGTTCCAAAAATTCATTAAGTATCTATAAATATTTAAATGTGAACCAGTTACTATTGAAAATTTACTCGAGGTCATTTCAGTAACCCATAAACATTAAATTCTGGATCCGCCTCTGAATGCAGGTAGAAAAACAAGGATAGCACAATTTTATTAATATACAGAAATAGAAGGCACACTCACCTTGTAGCATCGTTGCATCGGCATTGGCATTCACAGCTTTTAAAATTACTAGTATCTCGTCTGCTATCTTCCATTTAATATGCTGAGGTATTTGTTGCACCTTTTCATCCTTCAAAAGTTCGATCTTTAAGCGATTTACCTTCATCATGTAAAAAGCATTCCTCATCAAGCAAAATCCACGTGAATATAGCAACATTCAGAAACAAGATACCAAAATCTCAAATAAGGTCTTACCACGTTAATAAGTTCTATAGGTTCTAGTTGTTTCCGTAATTGAATTGACTCTTCCATTTTCCTAATCTGATCTGAGGTATACCTAAAAGCTGTATTCACAAAAAACATCCATTTATCAAACCAGCAACGAATATTCCAAGTAATCAACAAAAACCAAACAGGTCAACAGAATATTCAGACTCAAGAAACAATTAATCAGGGAATGCCTAAAGCTAAAAGCTGTGGCAAAACTCAAAAGCCATGGATTCTATCAAACAAACATTCGACTTTCCAAGAAAATAACAAAATCAAAGCCAACAAGAAAATTAGGGTGCTAAAAAAGAAGCCAAAACCTGCTTGTTTAAAGAATCAAACTGTTCCTGTATGCTTTTTCTTTTAAAATCCACAGTCAAATAAAGGGTTGGGTCATAAAATAATCTGAGGTATAGCTAAAAGCTGTGGCAAAAGAACCCTTATTTATCAAACAAGCATTCAACTTTCTAAGAAAGCAACAAAATACCAAAATGAGTACAAACAAAAGATTCAGAATCGAGCAAAGGGGACAATAAAAAATAATCTGGTTTTATGGGATATAGCTAAATATACTTAAACGCTGTGGCAAAACCACTCATTTATCAAACAAGCAATCAACTTTCCAGCAAAATCCCAAATGGGTAAACATAGAATTCAGAATCAAGACAACTTATTCATCCCAAAATAATATGGTGTACAGCTAAAAGCTGTGGCCAAAAGCGCTCTTTATCAAACAAGCATTCAACTTTTGAATAAAGAAACCAAGGGGTAAACAGAAAATTCAGAATCAAGTAAAGGGTCATCCCTGTTTGAGTATAAATAGCAAGCCTTACCTGTTTGAGTATGATTGTAAGGGTACATATATACAGAAGTGTAGAGAGAGTGAAGCACATAGAGAGCAACAAATATGTTGATTGAGCAAATAACAATCATAGTTCGCTTATATAAACACCATTTTCCTCTCCATTCTACTGCTCTTGCCATCGCCACTCACTTTCTCTTCTCTTCACTCCTCATTCCATCATCTTCTATCCACTCAATAAAACAAAGAAAAAGACACCCCAAGAATCTAGAGAATGTTTCTTAAGAATTCGTTGTTTGCTCTTCAAGGATCAGATAGATCGTTAGTAGCAATACTATTTTTACTTGATTGATTTTATTAAAACAATACGAAAAGTGGAAAACAGGGAGAGGAGATGAAGTAGCAAGTGCTATAGACTATAGTGTAACAATGGAGATTCTTTTTCTCCAGCAGCTGTCGTTAGTGAAATGTGTGTGTTTTGGGTCATAGGGGTTTAATTTATCAATTATAATTACTACTCCTCCGCTCCACTACTTAGGTAGAGATAATTATGATTTACGTGATGTAACGTGTGATAGTACGGGGAAACAAAAATGTCGGGGGAGAAAGATTATGTTTTTAGGGTATTTCGATATTGTCTGGTTTTGGTGTTAAAATGATATTAAAAGTTAGTTGTAAAAAGGCAGAAAAGGGAAAAGTCTTGGATCCAGAGGCAGAGCCGGCATTTGAAGTTGCTGGATTCGGAATTCTAACCTTCTTTGTGCTATTGGAACTTGGGTTCTAAAGTAAGAATTCATACCTATTCAATAAATTTCTCAAGATAAATATATGATTTGAACTAAAGCTATTGGGTTCTGCCGAACTCATTGTCGAAGCTGTAGCTCCGCCCCTTTCTCGGGGACTTTACTACTCAAGTACTCATAGTACATGTCATGTTAGAAATATTTGATTTACTTAAAAATTACTAACATGGGAAGTGTAATATAATTTTGAAATCTTCTATAAAATGCTGCAAAATGAAAAGACACACCTATGAGTGAAATGATCTACCATTTTAGGTTTGGAATTTGCGTATAATAAACGGCTTTGCAAATAGTTAAATATGGATCTTAGCTGAAGTTAGTTCTCACTTTTTAAAGAAGTTATTTAAGAAGCCATTAGATGCAATTCTAATGTTATACTGCAAAAAAAAGCTTGCATGACTTGTAGAAATTATAGAAACTGGTAATATGTTACTAATAGTGTGCTTGGAGCTTTTTTGGGGCCAAAAATAATGTGTTTTTTTTTTGTTGCTAAAAGTGATTTTTCGCTAAAGATAAAGGTATTTGGCCAAACTTTTAGAAGGTTAAAAGGTACATTAAAGTAGAAGCACAAACAGTTTTTGGAAAATAAAAAAACTAGCTTCGTCGCAAAAGCCCTTTTTTGAAAAGTACTCCCTCCGTTCACTTTTACTTGTCCACTATGGATTTTGCAGGTCTCTTAAAAAATAATAAATTAAGTGCATAATTTACGATGATACTCATATTAATTGATGCATATTTTTAATGAATTTGAAAAAATATTTTGAAATGGTTAATTAATACTATGGTTATAACATAAAAAATATTATTTTTTGTTGATATGCGAAAAGTGACAAATAAAAGTGAAAATAGAATACTGGACAAGTAAAAGTGAACGGAGGGAATACTTTTAAGAAAAATATACTTGTTGTCACACCTCCTTTTTCCGCGCCCGGGGGGCGCAGGGGGAGTTTTTTCCAATTAAAGGACAATCGAAACGGGATTGGTTTATTTATTTCAGAGTCGCCACTTGGGAGGTTTAGGGTGTCCCAAGTCACCAATTTTAATCCCGAATCGAGGAAAATAATGACTCTATATTACAGTCTGCGTACCAGAAATCCGGATAAGGAATTCTGTTAACCCGGGAGAAGGTGTTAGGCATTCCCGAGTTCCGTGGTTCTAGCACGGTCGCTCAACTGTTATATTCGGCTTATTTATCTGATTTTATACAAGTGTGAACCTATGTGCAAAATTTAACTTTTAACCGCTTTTATCATTTACTGTTATTTTATAAGACTTGCAACGTCGTGAAAACATATCTCGAACCACGTTACATCAATGCACCCGTGGTTGTTGACATATCTCGACTCGGTTGAGATTTGGATTTGGGTCACATAAATGCGCACCCGAATTAAGGAAAATAAATTATTAAGACGCGCCTAAAGTAACTAGCGTATTGTTGTTTTGGGGAAGGCCGAAAAATTCGCTAAACGGTCTGTCCCGAATTCTAAGTGTTAATATATATACAGTTAGAGGGCCCAGCAGTTGTGTACATTTTTTGTTTGACGAGGCTCGTCTCGTTCTACTTTTAAAAGGAATTTGCGACGTCATGGACATGCATCTCGAACCACGTCACAATCAATGTACCCGTGATTAGAAATACATTTCGAATCCGTCGAGATTTGGATTTGGGTCACATAAATGCGCACCCGAATTTAAGAAGGTAAAATTATTAAATACGCGCTTAAAGAGGCTATCGCGTTATTATTTCTGGGAGGGCCGTGAGATTTGCTGAACGACCCATCCTGGAAACTGAATGCTTCGATAATATACATTTAACGAGGGCCCCGCAGCCTGCGCGTTTTTTTCTTGTTTATTTTCGTCGAGGCCCATCTCGTTCTTATTTTAAAAGGGTATCCTATAGCAACTACGTTTCTTGTCGTGTTTGTCTCTACCAAATGAAAACAGTAGATAGTCCTAATTAATTATATGCTTGCAAGTTATTTACAACAGAATTCCGAGCGCTTGAGCAAAATCAGAAGCGCGGCCACGCACACAGTCAGCCGAGCGAAATTAAAGGCCCAAATCCAACCCACGCGTGATGGGCTAGACCTGGGCCATTGTTTGTCCGGGGCGGGCCTGCTGGGTCTGTTTTGACCCGGGCTCGACCTTCGTGGGGTTGAGATTGCAAACCCTGTTTTTTCTTAAATCATGGTTTAACAGTTATGTATGGCAATTTATCGGAAAAGAAAGAACTTAACTAGAGTGTACGATTGTCATGCTTTGCATACATTACAGGTTTATACTACACGATTAGACTAAGTCTAAGATACAACCCAATGCATTGGGAATACATTTAACTAGCAGCCTACATATACAAACTGATATTCAATTACCATGCATTGATATCTACTAGGCGTGCAAGCTACTTCCAGCATCCAAACAAGAATAAAATTTTTTCTACATTACATGATATTTAAGGTAACAAACTATGTATAAAAAAACACATTCTTCAGGTCTTTTTATTTGTATTCATGCTCAAGTTTCCAATTACATCTGACAGTGTATTAGGTGTGTACCTGGTATAGAGAACAAAAAGAAGAAAGGAATGGTCAGTCGGGCAGTATGCAACAAACACAGCAGCAGCAGATACACAGCAACAGCACAGCAACAAATCAACAATCCAAGTGTTTTCCACAGCCCACAGACAACCAGCAATATTTCCCAGAACAAAGAGAACCAGCAGATAGTCGAGTACCAAACAAGCAATCCCAGGAAAGAGTAAGGAAACAACAGCAATAACAGAGTGTTCAATGCAGCAACACCAACAGTTCAACAACCACAAACAGCTCAGTCAATGCAAACAAACGAACTTGGCCAAGACAGCTTGACCAATATGAACTCTTATGCAACTCTCAGACAGTGTTTGGTTACAATGTTTACTGGAAACTACCTTATGTTTTTCAGTTTTCTTTAAACTCACTAGACCTCCCTTCAGACTAAAAGTTTCAGCCCCTTTTAAGTTCTGAAATGGCCTATTTATAAGCCAAACGACCCAGTGCAGCTAAGCTGCCTGGATGCTCCCACTTGCAGTCTGCCCATACCTATTAAACCCATGCTTAAACATCTTTTGATGCCAGCCATTGGTTCCCCACGCCTGGTTTTCTTTAATCAAGAGTTATGGGCTCATTTTATTATTCATTTTAAGCCCCATACCCTTGTGTCTTGTTCCCCCATTGGTATTAGTTTAATCCCAAATTAGTACCCTACTTGTCAGCTCATTTAAACTAATCGTTTTGTCCTTTTCAACACCCCAGAATACCCTTGTTAGCCCTTGATTATTACTGCCCTGCCCATTGCAGTATCAGGGCATTTTTGAACTTCTGAAAGTTCAATTTCAGAATTGCCCTAGCCTGATTCTTTTAATTGTTTTTTACAATGTAGTTACAAACTAGCATTCATAGATAATGTCCAACACTCAAATCACAATACAGGTCCATTCAGTCAAGTGAGGTTGTACATATTAGAATATTTGAACATTCAGTCGTAGGAAGTTAATCGACGACATTTATCAGGTCGACTATACTAATTATAACAGGTAATAATCAGTCGCTCATATAAACAATACGTTCAGGGACCTAAAGGGCTTCGGACAACTTTGGTCAATCACTGGGAACCTATATAAGTTAACTTATTTGACGATTAATCTAATCGACGAACATGTATATCACAGAGTACATTCAGAACACACACATAGAAAATCAATCGACCAAATAAAAGGTCTTTGCTAGAGATGGAAGAAAACAGAAAAAGTAACAGACGATAACCAATACTCACAACAACAAATCATGCTGACAACTTAATTAGAACTAAACAAAGGGAAAGGAAAATTTACCAAAAAATGTTTAAACCAAACAGACCAAATCAGACTCAACTTTGACCATTTGAGGCCGAACAAATTTTAACCAGGGTATTCTCACATGAGAACACCTTGGTTAAGATCCATTAAACCTCAAACCCCTTTCAAGACCGGTCGGATTCCCCAGGTGCATGTGTTCTAAGGTCTGGATTTTCAGATCTGGTTTTTTTAGGAGTTGTGGGTAGATTCGGACCAAACCAAGCTTGGTTTGGTCACGAGGAGGGTCATGGGAGTGTCTGATACAAAGATGGTGAGGTTTGGTATAGATCGAGTTTTGTCTCGAATCTTCAAATCCAGATTCGAGACGATAGGAGGTGATTCGAGGTTCATGGTTAGTGGATTCGTGTTCAGGGTGGTTGGATGCTTCAGGGGTGTGAAGGGGGTGGTCATCGGCGTTCATGCCGCCGGGTTCTGGTGAAAGGGAAACTAGGGCGGCGTTAGGGTTTGGGGGTTCCAGAGCTTGGGGAAGGAGATGCCTGAAGGGGGGTTCGGATAGGGGGCGTGGGGTATGAGGGAAGGCTTATATACGGAGTAGGGGATTGGATCTGAGCCGTTAGATCAGATGATCTCAACGGCTCGGATCTGATGGTGAGAAATGAGACGGGGTCGTTTGATAGTTAAACGAGGTCGTTTGGTTTAAGTGAGGGGTTGGGCTGAAATGGTTACTGGGTCGGGTTTGGGAACGGGTTACTAAAGGGGCGTCCTGGGCCGTTGGATCAAGAGGTTGAACGGCTCAGATCAGACGCATGATGCGGCGTCGTTTCGGGAGGTGGTCAGGGTAGGCCTGGTTTAGACCGGACTTGAGTGCTGGTTTGGGCCTGTTTTTGTCTTATTTTTGGGCCCAAACCGATTTTCAACTCTTTTCCTTTTGTTTTTCAATTTAAAAAAAATGAAAAATAACAAAATAAATAATAAAACAAATGAAATTAAAACAAATAACAATGTAGCACTTCAACATAATTATCACACCAAATTAAAATGTTTAAGTAAGTTAAATCACAACCTAGAACGAACGATGCACATATATATATTTTGAATTTTCTTTTAATGACACATATTTTTTGTATTTTGTTTGATAATGATTAAATGCAAAAAATGGACAGACCCACAAATGACTAGCAATACATGTCATGAAAAATTTGTACCGCGGGGTCATTTGTCACTATTTTTATTTTTTGTTTTCCTTTTGGAGTGATTGCTCGTGAAGCAAATATCACGTGCTTACACTTGTATTTTGAGAAAAAATACTTTTCAAAATAAACTGATTTTAGAAGTTTTGTTAAACATGTTATTAGTAGGATGCCTGAAGAGTGGAGGTGGAGTACAATGGTTCCGTTGTATAAGAACAAAGGTGATATCCAGAGTTGTAACAACTATAGGGGTATCAAATTACTGAGTCATACCATGAAAGTCTGGGAGAGAGTGGTTGAAATGAGAGTGCGAAGGACGGTGTCTATTTCAGACAACCAGTTCGGGTTCATGCCGGAGCGATCTACCACAGAAGTTATCCACCTTATTAGGAGGATGGTGGAACAATACAGGGATAAGAAGAAGGATCTTCACATGGTGTTTATCGATCTAGAGAAAGCGTACGACAGGGTACCTAGGAAGGTCTTATGGAGCTGCTTAGAGGCTAAAGGGGTCCTGGTTGCATACATTAGGGTGATTAAAGACATGTATGATGGAGCTAAGACTCGGGTTAGAACAGTAGGAGGCGACTCCGAGCATTTTCCGGTTGTTACAGGGTTACACCAAGGGTCGGCGTTCAGCCCTTTCCTATTTTCCCTGGTGATGGATGTCATAACGCACAATATTCAAGGGGATGTGTCATGGTCTATGCTATTTGCTGATGACATAGTCCTAATTGACGAGACTCGACGCGACGTCAATGAGAGGCTAGAGGTTTGGAGACAGGCCCTTGAGTTTAAAGGGTTCAGATTGAGCAGGACGAAGACGGAATACCTCGAGTGCAAATTTGGGGACGAGGCGACGGACGAGGGAGTAGAAGTGAGGCTTGAATCTCAAGTCATACCTAATAGTGGTAGTTTCAAGTACCTTGGGTCAGTTATTCAGGGGACCGGGAAGATCGACGAGGATGTCACACACCGTATAGGGGTGGGGTGGATGAAGTGGAAGTTAGCGACGGGAGTCCTATGTGACAAGAAAGTGTCATCGTTACTAAAAGGTAAGTTTTATAGAGCAGTAGTTAGACCTGCCATGTTGTATGGTACCGAGTGTTGGCCAGTTAAGAACCTACACATCCAGAAGATGCAAGTAGCAGAGATGGGGATGTTGAGGTGGATGTGCGGGCATACAAGGATGGATAAGATTAGGAATGAAGATATTCGAGAGAGGGTGGGTGTGGCCCCAATAGAGGACAAGATGCGGGAAGCACGACTCAGATGGTTCGGGCACATTCAGAGGAGGTGCACTGATGCACCTGTGAGGAGGTGTGAGCGATTGGCGGTGGTGGGTACGAGGAGAGGTAGAGGGAGACCTAAGAAGTATTGGGGAGAGGTGATCAAGCAGGACATGGCGCGACTTAGGATTACCGAGGACATGGCCCTAGACATGGAATTGTGGAGGTCGAACATTAAGGTTGAAGGTTAGGGGGAAGTTGTGAATATCTATACAGCGCACTAGAGTGAGACTAGCCCGTTAGGAGTTAGGCTTAGGATACTACTGGTTAGCTACTGATGCAGGGCTTTATACGCTGGATATTAGTTTACCTTCCATCTCTCTCGTATTTCCTATATTCTCTTATATGGCTGTTATTTTGCTATTTTAATTTCTTTTATGTATGTTATGTATTTTATGTTATTATATTATGAGTCTATCAATAGTACTAATATATCGTCACTTGGTGCTTTCTTGAGCTGAGGGTCTCCTGGAAACAGCCTCTCTGCCCCTCGGGGTAGGGGTAAGGTCTGCGTACATACTACCCTTCCCAGACCTCACTTGTGGGATTATACTGGGATGTTGTTGTTGTTGTTGTTAAACATGCTATTAGTGAAACCTTTTGAGTGAATTATAAACTCGTATTCTTTTTTTAAATCACAAAGGTATTCGATTGAATTTGCACCACTTTGACTATTTTATTAAATATGTGTCCAATAACCATGATCATTTCATTCTAATCCATTACAATTTCCTTGGAATGTTGAATATTAATTGTGGTTTGTAAATGTAGTTCTATCAAACAATATCTTCGGATTTATGTTCAAAGTAGTCTATTGCTCTTTAATTTTTTATCGAGCATATCTAACATATCGGTGATAGTTTGGGGAAAGGTGGCTAAAGCTTACATTGTAAACATTACTACCGGCGCCGGGAAGCAGATTTAACGGAGAACAAAACGGCGTCATATGAGTCCATTATTTTGCTCTCTGCTTCCACCCATACGTATGCCTCCGTATTTTTCTGGGTAAAAGACTGAGAAGCAAAAGCCAACTTCTGTGTGTTTACAGCTTCCACTTGTTCGATGAAATGCCTCAGCGGAAAGCACACATGATTGATCAAAGATAATTTGTTTTGCTCGTTGTGCGATGTCTCAGCTCAAAGTTGTCTCATTTATCTGTAAAACTTTGACAAGAAAATTGCATTCCACAAATCACAAGCTTCATCAAAATCTAAGGCCAAATTCACTAGCATCCAAACATATTCATGGGCATGCCAGCAAACACGAATTACAACATCTATTTGCTACAAGGGTATCATTTATCTTGAATAAAAGTTCAAGATTTTGGGTACCATCATTCATCAGTGGGTCCTTTCAGCGGTTTTATTGTGCAGAAAATTCTGCATTGGAGAAAACAACAGAAAACTGTAGCAACGATTCCATTGATGATAAGGTTTACAAGGTTGTGATGGATCACTCTAAGCCAGAGCATAAGATGGAGAGAGCTCTTGATAAGCTTGAAATAGAATTAACGACGCCATTGGTGGTGGGGGTCTTGCAAAAGCTTCATTATGAAGAGAAGTTAGCGTTTAGGTTCTTTACGTGGGCAGGACATCGAGAAAATTATAGTCACGAGCCCCAGGCGTATAATGAGATGATTGATATATTGTCTAGTACAAAGTACAAGGTGAAGCAGTTTCGTATTGTTTGTGATCTTCTAGACTACATGAAGAGGAATGATAAGCGTTTGGTTCCTATAGAAGTCTTGTTGACAATTCTTAGACAGTATAGTGAAAAGCATTTGACACATCTTCATAAGTTTGCGAAGAAGAAGAAGAAGATAAGAGTGAAGACACAACCCGAAGTATATGCCTTTAATTTGTTGTTGGATGCTTTGTGTAAGTGCTGCCTTGTGGAAGATGCCGAGGCTATGTTTAAGCGGGTGAAGAGTAAGGTTAAGCCAACTGCTGATACTTATAACATTCTTTTCTTCGGTTGGTGTCGTGTTAGAAACCCAGATAGAGCTATGAGCATTCTTGAACATATGATCGACATGGGGCACACGCCCGATAACTTCACCTATAATACTGCAATTGACACATTTTGCTCCGCAGGGATGGTGATGAAGGCTGCTGAACTTCTCGAGTTCATGAGAACTAAAGGTTCAACCATGTCTTCTCCCACTGCAAAAACTTATACTATTATGATCTTGGCTCTTGCTCAAAATGATATGATGACGGAATGTTTTAAAGTTCTCGGGGATATGATAAACAGTGGATGTGTTCCTGATGTTTCAACTTACAAGGAACTGATTGAAGGTATGTGTTTGGGTGGAAAGACTGAGGCAGCTTATAAGCTTTTGGAAGAGATGGGAAACAAGGGCTACCCTGCTGATATAGTTACATACAACTGTTTTCTTAAGGTCCTTTGTGATAATAAAGAGAGAGATGAGGCACTTAGGCTTTATCAGAAGATGATCGAAGTGGGCTGTATTCCAAGTGTACAGACTTATAATATGCTAATTGTTATGTTCTTTAGAATGGGCGACGTAGATGGAGCCTTTGAGACATGGCATGAGATGTCTAAGAGGGGTTGTGCGCGTGTTACAGAAACATACGGTGTGATGATTGAAGGGCTTTTTGATTGCAATGCTACTGAAGAAGCATGCTTTCTTTTGGAAGAAGTTGTTAGCAGGGGTATGAAACTGCCATACCGAAAATTTGACTCATTTTTAATGCGGCTTTCAGCCGTTGGTGATTTACGAGCCATTCATAAACTGTCAGAACATATGAGAACATTCTACAACCCTGCTATGGCACGACGTTTTGCCGTCAATCAGAAGCGGAAGAGCATGAGCTTAAGAGGAAAGTGAAAATAGTTTATGTTGTCTAAATTGGAGGCTGACATCCATCTTGCTGCCTTGACGCTCATGGTTTGAGAAATTCAGTTAATGAGGAAATGCTGATCTTTGAACCTAATAGATCGATCACTTGGCAAATGGCTTGAAGTTATTATTGCAAATAAAGGATTTGTTGTGGTCAGTAAGATTCATACATTGAAAAGAAAGAAGAAAGAGGTGCATTTAAATTTCCTCACACTTTAAATCTGCTGTGTACATCTCTATTTCTTAACATGGTATGTATATTTTCTTTCACTTTAATCATTTAAATTTTTGGGAAAATTTCAATTAGAACAACTGACCTCCATACTTTTCAATTGTATAGCCCATATTTCAATTTACAACCAACTAGCCCAAAAATAATAGGCTAAGATTCAACATCCAACTCAAATAGGTTCTCAAAATTACTATTTAATTTTTAAAAAAGATTCCCCAAGCTTTTAAATTAATTTTCAAATCAGTAACTGTGAGTCAAATATTAATTCAACAAACCAAATTCATTTGGGTGGTGAAAAGTAGATTTTTAACAAGGTTAAATATGTGGGCTTAAATTCCGAATTTGATTTTGTGAGAAATTTGGAGTGAGTGTTATTTAGACTTGTTAGAAATAGTATAAGGAGGTTGTATATAAAATTTGAAGTCATTTAATGGAGATTTGGACTGGTTTTGAACGAAAATTGCAACTGAAAATCGTGGAAGAAGTTCGTCTACAGACGCTTGTATAAAGGTGTATAAAAGTGTATAATAGTGTATGAGGTGTGTTTCTACACTCATATACACTATTATACAAGATTATACATAATTATACAAAAAACTAACTTCGTCTTCTTCCTTGCGTCTTTTCTGAAATTTAATTCAAATCTTGCTCAAATCTACTCCAAATCACTTCAAATTTAAATTTTGAACTTCTTTTGATATTTTCAATCAATTGGAACAACACCCAATCCAAACAACTAAAAAATTCAAAAAAAAAACATTTTTAAAAGCAAAGCTTTGAATGGTCTTCAATGGTAGACTTCTACTCTTCAATTTTCTTACATTGCAAGCAGGTGACACAAGAGGAGAATCAGAAAATACACGGCCCCTTGAAGCATATGTAGAAGATGTGAGAAGAAGAGAGAGTGAAAGCAATGGTTGTGAGAACAAAGAATTAACTCCATAGCTTTTAAAAGCAATGGTTGTAAGAACACAGATTTTGAATTTGCAAGTGCTTTCAAAATATGTACAATGTGGGCTAGGTGGGGTAAAACTTAAAAACATGGGCCATTTTTTGTTATGGTGTGAAGTCATATGTATTTTCTTGTAATTCTTTCTTTTTTGTATTAGCCATAACCTGGGATTTTCTAGGGTCAAATTAATAATATATTTTTCTAAGAACCTCTCTAACAGATTGTTTGGATGGTTGTTCCCCATTGTATCGTATTGTATTGTTATCCTTAAACAATGTTTGTTTTAATTGTTTCATTAAAATTGGTTGTATTGTATTGTTAAATTCATTGTTCCGCAACAACGAAAAGTCCCCTTTTTTGAAACAACCGAGTGTGGTAGGATTGTTTCCTATTTTTCTTTCCAATTATGCCATAATTTATTACTCCACAATTCTATTTTATCATTTACCTTTTATTCTATTTTAACTCCAAATCTCTAACCTATAACCTACTTTGTTTTTTTCCAGAACTTCTGCCGTCAACGTTAAAGGTGTTTTGTCGCCTTCTGTTTTATTTTTTCTCCTAATTTGCTTTTAACTCGATTCTAATTAGTTGTGCTTCTTTGTTTTGCCTTCTTTTGTCTCGCTCCTTTGTTCTGCTTTCTTAAGGTGTTTTGCCTTCTTCTATTTTATTTTTTAAAATTATTTTTATGCATAATTTTTGATAAATTTAATATTTAAATAATTGAGGGTATTTTAGTAAACTTATCCGTTACAGTACAGTACGATACAGTCAAACCAAACAACAATATATTATTTAACAATAACAAACAATACAATCTATCCAAATATTATATTCATAAAACGATACGATACAATACGATACAATACGATACAATACAATACAATACAATACAATATAAAATGGGGAATAATGATCCAAACAAAGTGTAACAAAGGACAAGTATATCTATCCCTTGGTCCAAGTTTGCAAATAGATCTCCACTTTTACTTATTCAACTAGGAAAACCAACGGACAATTTACTATTTTATATTTATTTTACCCTTCTTATTAAGTACTTATTTTCAATTTATTTTCTAACATATAATAAATAGGGGCGATATAGTAAAATTATTATATTATTTATTATTTTTTAAAGAATGTGCCCAGTGAACAGTGGACAAATAAACTTAGAGGGAGGAAGTATTTAGACAGTGACTTGTACCAGATTGGGATTAGGACTGTAACTGGATGGTGACAACGTCATGGCTGTTCACATTGGCGAAAAAATATTGGTTTAATAAGCTGGAAAGTTGACATATTCAATGCCTATTAATTTGGAGATAACTCAAACCAGGACAAGATATGCTACAAAGATATAGTGTGAATACCTCTAGGTAAAATAGCACTCTATAGTTGTTCTTAAAATAATAGTCGAAAAAATATATTATATTTATATATATATACACATTCTGTATATTATATACAAAAGTTATATAATTTTTCGGCTATCAAATATAAATAGTTTTTAATGCGGGCCAAAAGTGATAATACACTTTACCTCTTTGACGAGGGTAGATTGTAGGAATTTTTACTTCCTATAGCAAAGATTAACACCTTATTTATTTTAAATAAATATCATTTAAAAAAATTATATTCTATAGATACTTTTTAATGTTTATAGCAAAAAATATCTAATTTGGTTACCTTCTACCCTTAAGCCACTAAATACGCTATTCAGTTACACTATTTTCTTTCTCTCTCTACTTTGATACATGTCATTCTCTTCCATATAATTTGTGCAGTCATGATTCTTCCTGTGTTCAGGGAAAAACTGTTCTTCTCAACGTCGAAAATAAATCCAAAAAGAACACTTTTTCGGATTCATTTATGCTCAGAAGTATATATTCTGAAACTTCTTTCGCTATTTGGACGCGTGAAATGAGAACATTTTTGCAACTTTTAAATCTCATTTTTGGTTAAATCTTTATTCTCTTTTTGAGTCAAATCTTGTCTGATACGGTATTGATTAGAGAAAGAAGAGTCCTTATTCTGCCACCATTGCTCGACAACATCATCTCGAGGTTCATCTTCTGGAGAAAGAAGAGTCCTAATATTGGATAAAGCTCAACTTCCGTCATTTTCAATACAAGATTCAAGCTTTAACAGATTCCTTATTCTGCCACCATTGCTCGACGGCGGATTCGCCGGAAATTAGTCTTTGTTCTTGAACAAAGACGACGGAGTTTGGGGCTGAGCAACTTGATTTTGTGTTAATATATTTCAATATATTTTCAACGTATCACACTGTATTTTCATGTGTTTCATTGTATTCATTATCTTTTTTTCATTGTAATTCAATGTATCTCGCTGTATTTCATGTATTTCATTGTATTCACTGTCTTTTTTTTTTATTGTATTTCAATACATCCCGCTATATTCTATGTATTTCATTGTATTCACTATCTCGCTATATGTCATGAATATATTCATATATTTTTTTAATTAATATAATTTATGTATTCAGATGTATTATATAATTTCTCTGAAGATTGTTATGTTTTGGGGGTATTTTTCGGTTGAATTTTTTTTTATAACCGAAAATACAAATTTTGTATGCTATAATTGAGTTTGTTGAGTTATATTAGGAGTCTATTATGTTAATTGATATACTTTTCATTTAAAAACAGTGTAATCCCTGTAAGCACGTGATTTTTGCCCTATGAGATAATTACTCCCAAAAAATTCAAAATAAAATAATTTTCCTTTGTGTACAATTTTGAGGATTTTCTTGGCATTTTTCAATAATTATTTGTATTTTTCCATGCATGTTTATTTGTTAAATTAATAAAAATACAAAAATACATCGCATTTGCATTTAGGATTTAAGTTTACAATTAGAAGTAATTAAGTTTGTTTTACAAGAACAAAAAAAAATCATAAAAATAATGTACGTTGCATTTTTAGCATTTAATGTCCAAATTGTGTGAGTTTATCGTAATTGCTATTTAATTATGTGTTAATTGTTATTGAGAGTTAATTTGCGCTTTTATAAATTAATTTAGTTCTATATGATAATTTAGGATTTTTAGAATTTAGTTTCAGTTTAAGAAAAATAAAAGAAGAAAAAAAGAAGCAATAAAAGAGGAAGAAAATCGGATTGGGCCACCTTCTAATTTAAATCAACCATGGCCCAAACCAAATAACCCCACCGGGTCGACCCGACCCAGTCCGCCCCATAATCCAAACTAATCCCAACCCCCATTTCTCATTTTTTTCATTACCCTAAAAAACCCTAAAAAATATACCCCCCCCCTCTTCTTCTCCTTCCAAACCCAGCTCTCACGGCTTCCCCCGCTGCTTCTGCCCTTCCCCTCGTCCCAAGCTCCCATGGTTGACCCCAACCCAGCAAACCGCCCCCTCGTCATCTCCATCCTCACGTCCAAACAGCCCCCCTTTCGTTCAACCAGTCCATCGCCACCAACGACCCTCCCCGTCCGCCATTGAAACCCAACGTCCAAACAACCATAGCTGCCCTCTTGTCGACCACCCCTGCTGCTTCTTCTTCTTCATCTCAGCTGCGTCGACCTCCAGTCAGCCACCATGGCTGCTGCTTCACCTCCCATGGCTGCCTGCGCCGTCCACCCAAACGACCATCTGCTAAACAGCCTCACGTCCAAACGAACCCCATCGGCTTCTGCTTCGTCCAGTCGCAGCTCCAGCCAGCCCGCCATGGTTGTTGCTGCTCAACACAAATACACACTGCCTCACGTCCAAACAACCTGTTGTCTCGTCGTTTCTTCAGGTTCAATCCGTCGAGGTCGTCGTTTGTCGTTCTCAGTTCGTCGAGGTTAAAAGAGAAGGTGGGTTGTCGTTGAAGTCGAGATCCGTTAGGTCGTTGGCAGTCTTGGTTCGAGTTTGCCATTTCTGTTCGAGTCCGTCGTTGGTCATTTCTGGTTAGTTGGTTTAAGTTTCATTTCTGTCCGTATTTTGTTTAATATTCTCGGATCTGAAATCAATATATTTTTGATTCTTTTCTTGTTCGTTGTTTATCATTTTTGATTATTTCTTCAGTTTGTTTTATGCTCTTGTTTAGTTTAATATAGAAGTTGTTGGTTGTAATATTGTTAGATTTAATTTGAAGTTCAATTGATTATTGAGTTTAGTGATTTGAATCTACTTATTTGTTATGTTCAATTTGTTACTGTTATTGAATCTGAAAGTATGTTTGTTGTTAAAAATATTGTTCAGTCAAAAAATATTGAGTTTCTAGCCTAAATTTGTTGATGAAATTTGATTAGAAATTGGTTATAGCTGTTGTATTTTGGTTAGATTGATTAGGTGAATTGGTTATAGCTGATGGGGGTAGAATGGTAAATTGCAGTATATTCAGGGGTAAAATGGTAATTTCAGTAATTTCAGAGGGTTATTTTTGGAATTGAAAATCTTGGATAATTATTTATTTTGAGTGCTCTGTCCACTAAGCTAATAATATTAAAATAAGGTATTAAAATAATATAGTGGGGGACAAGACATATATTAGTGGGGAATAATACATTTGTTTAATAAAAGTGGGGGACAAGACATGTAGTAGTGGGATTACGGGGCTCAACAAGATGGGACCTCTTCTTTATTGTTTAATTGTTTAAAGTGGTCTGTTTTGGACATAAATAAGGGGAGTTTGGGCAGAATTAGAGGAGGACTTTTAAAATCTTGGGGGCTGGACACAAAGAAAAAAAAAAGGTTTTACTGAATATTAAAGAGAAGAATTCCGAAAATATTGAAAGGGGATAGGAGATTGGCTGAATATTGAGGAAAATTTTTGAAGGAGAGTCGAAAGATAGAGTAGTATACACCTGATATACAATCTGCATACACTGGATATATAAAGGGGTCAGAATTTAAGGGTTAAACATTAACTGGTCTTTCAATCTAAAAAAGATTCACTTTGTTTCTGCCCGTTGAATGTTGTTGGTGTTTCTGAATTTTCATTTGATTTGTTTCCTTGAGTTTGGTTGGTTTTTTGCTACTACTTCACTGATTATTGCTGGATTTTTGTTTGATTTTAAAATCTGTCACTGATTTCTCGTTGCTGGTTGTTACTGGTTGCGGGGTGTTGCTGTTGTTATATGCTACTGTATTTCTGTTGATCTTCCTCTTCTTTTACTTCCAATATCAGGTACACAAATTGATACACTGTTTCTTGTAAAATGGAAACTGAAGCATAAATATGAAATGAAGAGTTGAAGTTCTAAATTTATCTTAGTTATATTCTGAATTTTAGTTGTGTATATACATTATTTGGTTTCCTCTAATCAGAATCATGTAGTTGTTTAATATATAATGGAACATCTGACAGTAGCTTAGTGGACGAACTGTCTATGTATTGCTAAAAAAAATAAATGATGTAGTAACTCTGTTCAGATAGTTCGTTATTATTTGATGATTATCATATCTCAAAAAACATGTTAGCTGATTTAGACTATTCTTAAACATTCAACAGTTAGCTCATTAAACGAATAGATCGTTTCTAAACTTGTAGGAATATTGTTTAGCTAGATATTATTGGTTAATTTCAGCATGTAAATGGTTTAGGATTAAAATTAGATTGCCAAGTTTTTTTTTTTAATTTGACAAACTGTGAGCATGCGTAGTATAATGTAACTAGGTAGTAACATGTGAATGAGATGACCCAGGTCCAGTTTTGTGCCATACACGTTGGGCCTGGGTCCACGTTGGACAACGGGCTGTCCATATTGTGTTTACATTCTGATTTAACAAATTGCGTTCGGAACCCGACTATAACAATTCGTAAGCATGTAAATAAATTAGGATCTTTTCTCTTTCATTTTTAGAGACAAATTTAATAAAAAAAATGTTGGCACTTTAGGATTATCCTTTTTAAAACAAATGAGATGAGCCTCGCCCAATAAAATGCACAAGTTGCGGGGCCCTCAATAATTGGTTAATAATTGTATAGACTTCGGGATCGGTCGTTTAGCAAATTTCACGGCCTTACCAAAAAATAATGATACGCTAGTCGTTTTAGGCGCGCTTTTAACAATTTACTTTCTTAAATTCGGGTGCACATTTATGTGACCCAAATCCAAATCTCAACAGAGTCGAAATATGTCGATAACCACGGGTACATTGATGTGACGTGGTTCGAGATACGTTTTTCACAATGTTGTAATTCTCTGTTAAAATAATAATAATAATAAAAGCGGTAAAAAGTTTAAAGTTTGCACATAAGTTCATAATTGTATAAAATCAGATAATCAAGCCGAATATGACAGTTGAGCGACCGTGCTAGAACCACGGAACTCGGGAATGCCTAACACCTTCTCCCGGGTTAACAGAATTCCTTATCCGGATTTCTGGTGCGCAAAATGTTAAACAGAGTCATTCTTTTCCTCGATTCGGGATTCAACCGGTGACTTGAGACACCATAAATCTCCCAAGTGGCGACTCTGAAATAAATAAATAAATCCCGTTTCGATTGTCCTTTAATTGGGAAAAAACTCCCATCCGCGCCCCTTTCCGGCGGCGCGGGCGAAAAAGGAGGTGTGACAATCCCCTGTTTCACGTCGTGAATATAGTCGAATACATTCGAATACAATAATCTGTCAAGCTGTAATCCCATGTTTTACGCCATGAATACAGTCGAATACACTCGAATACAACAACTGATTAGCTGGACTTTCCTGATTCACGCCTATTTTTGCTATTGTATTCATGAATACAGTAGCTTAAATACATCTAATACATCTTATAACAACAGAAAACGTATTTACAATCCGTAATATAGCAAATGATATTTATAGATAGCTAATTACCACAAAAAAAGCGTTTTATGAAAAATTCTCTAGATTGTATCTTCCTAATGATAATGAAAGTACATTAATATAGATTATGCGAGAAACGTGAAGTGATTTACAAGTATAACGGATGACTAGAATAATTTTATGTAAGACTAGCATATTCCATATGCACATTAACTCCTTAAATTAAAATCTCGACACAAAAAGCAATTATTTTTTTATGAAAGTAGTAGTCCATCTTGGGGCCAAACACAGACGAAAACAAAGAAAAGAAAAATGAAATTTAAAGAACCTATGAAGATTTGCTTAAAAGTTCGTCATTTACCTTGATTTGGCGTTATGCTTGACATTATTGTGATAGTTGTTTTAGGTGTCTTGGAATCATGGGATATTTTTTAAAATTTCGCAACACGACCATAACGTAACAGGAGAAAAGGAAACACGTGGTCATAAGATAATTAATTACCTAGCTTTAGGGAGATGTACTTAGAAAACGTAGTCCGTATTAGATATTGGAAATGACATAATGAGAGTTAATTATTGGTAGAAATGACCACAACACTCTATAAGGCTGCTATTTAGGATAATAAGATGTATCCTGAATTTCAATTTTTCAGTATGTCATGAATTATTCTGAAGTTAAGATTTTTAATTTTAAATTTCAGGGGAAAGCAAGTATTGGTTAATCTTTAAATAGCATCCCTGAAAATGTATTTGTACACTTGATTGTAATAGCCAGTTTCAGTTTGAATAAAGTAAATGGCCCTACAGAAATCTTACTAGTATATATTTTATAGAGAAATTTTCACAAACCACTATTATTTAGTGATTATTAGCTAGTTGTAGCTATCATTTACTATATTACTTTATATAGCTATGTTTTCAGGTTTTTTAGAGTGTATTCGATGTATTTAAGCTATTGTATTCATGAATACGGTAGCATTTCTCGGCGTGAAAAAGGGGATTACAGCTAGACATATTATTGTATTCGACTGTATTCACAGCGTGAACAAGGGATTACAGCTAGACAGATTATTGTATTCACGATATGTATTTGTGAATATAGTAACGTAAATAGCGTAAATCATGGTCTATTCAGTTGTTTTTAAACGAAAAGTGAATCAATTAACATAAACAGATTCCTAATATAACTCAACAATAGCATATTTGGTTGGTTCGAGGGTGATCTAGCTCGAGTGTCATAATTGCTCATTATATTTGTTTGCTTTATTTTACAATTAATTTCTTGTTAGAACATGCACAACGGAAGCAAGCATACAAGCTAGGCATCAAATACATGTAAACTAGACAACACAATAATAACGAGATTAGAAGCACTAACCTCTTGAAATAGTTGCACAAATCTCCCAAACAGCAAGAGAATCCAGGGCTGCAGTCTTCTGTTATTTGCCTAGTAAAACCTTGGACGATTTTGCTTTTGGGTGGGCAAGAACAATACAACTCTAAAAGGTGAGTTATTAGGTAAAATTAATCTTCCTTTAATAGAGTTATTTTGGCCGAAAATCCTCCTCAAAGAACGTGTAGGATTCTCTTTCTACAAGTAGAATCCTACTCCAACTCTAATAGATGACTTTTCTCCCAAGTCTTGTCCAGGTTTTTACTAGGTATAACAGGGACCATAGAAATAATAAGAGACTACCAATTATAATATTAATTCGAAATTAGCATGAATTAATTCTTACTATAATAAATTGTAATTTATTCCACTAAAAAACTGCAATTGAACTTCTCAATATGAATTTCAAAAATTCAATAACACTTATTTTAACTCCCCATGTTAAGATCTCAAATACCAGTTAATTAAATTAAATCACTGAAAATTTAATTTAATCAACTAATTAAATCCTTTACAATTCCGCTTAAAACATTTCATGTGACGGATACAAAATCCGTCGGTCGAGTTTTCACATGAAAACTTATAAGCTTACATAAAGGGGTATCATCAAACTCAAAACCAAGTCATGGATTCTATCAACTAATTATTATTCACAAATGCTATTCGTTATTGTCCAATCTATTAGACATACACTAACTCTAAATAGAGTCGTACCTTTTGATAAATCAAAACAATAAACAAATTACATTGATCATAATAATTATATCAAGATTAGGAGTATAAGCTCATTTAATGAATTAGAGAAAATATTTTATATATTCAGTACAAAAATATCTTTTCTCTACTTGGTCCGTTCAATATATACTGAGTATACTAGCATAAGAAGTTGGAGTAAAACTACTCTCATAATCAAGACAAATTATACTATAATCTTGTGCTACAATCATCAATGTATCTTGTCCAACAATATCATTGATTGTGAACGTAGTTTATTAATTATGAGAACCAACAATTTAATCTTGTGTGCATGAACTAAGACTTCATATACTAAATTGTCTACCACATAATTAAAGAGACACACATGTAACAAATGATCTATTTGAAATAGTACTTTATTGAATTGAATAAATTAAATAAACAATTATTCCATAAAGAATAAAATATAATATTATGTCTAAACCGCATGGTTAATAGTGTATCCCAACAATCTCCCACTTAGACTCATAACCATGCGTCTACTACTCTAACACCTATTTCTTCTACATGTTTGTCAAAAATCTTCTGTGTCAAGCTCTTTGTAAACGGGTCTGCCAAATTGTCCTCTGACGCAATCTTCAACACTCTTGCATCACCTCTCTGAGTTATGTCCTGAATTAAGTGATATTTACGCTCAATATGCTTACTCCTATTATGGCTTCTTGGTTCCTTCGAGTTTGCAACTGCACCACCATTGTCACAATAAAGTACAATTGGTGCTTGAACCGAAGGAACCACATTAAGCTCTTTCAGAAAGTTCCTCAGCCAAACAACCTCTTTAGCTGCCTCAGATGTAGCCACATATTCGGCTTCCATGGTGGAATCAGCAATACGTGATTGCTTGATGCTCCTCCAACTTATGGCTCCACCTCCTAAGGTAAAAACATATCATAAGGTAGATTTTCTAGAGTCTCTATCTGACTGGAAATCTGAATCAGTATAGCCAATGGGTGCAAGATCACCTGAGTGATACACCAACATATAATCCCTAGTCCTCTTCAAGTACTTGATTATATGCTTAACAACAGTCCAGTGTTCTCGACCGGGGTTAGACTAAAATCTACTAACCATGCCAACAGCAAAGCAGATATCAGGTCTAGTACATAGCATAGCATACATAAGACTCCCTACAGCAGAAGCATAAGGGGCCGCCTTCATCTTTTCTATCTCATCAGTCGTTTTTGGGGACTGATCTTTTGACAGAGAGATTCGTGTCTAAAAGGGAGAAACCCTTTCTTGGAATCTTGCGTGCTAAACCTGGTTAAGAATAGTATCAATATAAAGTGCTTGGGACAAGCCTAATATCCTTTGCTTGCGATCTCGCATAAGCTTGATCCCAAGGATATGTGTTGCCTGTCTCAAGTCTTTCATATCGAAACGTGAGGACAACTATTCCTTTACTGAATTCAATATGCTCACATTATTTCCTATGAGCAAAATATCATCTACGTACAAAACAAAAAATGTAACTTTATCTCCATTCCACTTCTTATAGACACAAGACTCATTTTCACATTGATCAAAACCGAATGTTTTAATCGATGCATCAAAACAAGTGTTCCATGCCCTAGAAGTTTGTTTTAATCCATAAATGAATTTCTTTAATTTGCACAACATGTGCTCATTGCCACTTTTTATGAAACCAACTAGTTGTGCCGTGTAGATGCACTCATCAAGACTTCCATTTAGAAAAGTGGTCTTGACATCCATTTGCCATATCTCATAATCGTAATGAGCAACAATGAATAAGAGAATCCTAATGGATTTAAGCATGGCTACTGGCGAAAAAGTTTCCTCATAATCGATCCCTTCTTTTTGAGTAAACCCTTTTGCAACAAGCCTAGCTTTAAAAATTTGCACTTTTTCATCCACTCCTCTCTTTTTCTTATAGATCCATCTACAACCTATGGGTTTGACTCCAGTAGGTGGTTCTACAAGATCGCAGACTTGATTGGAGTACATGGACTCCATTTTACATTTCATAGCATCAACCCATTTATTAGCATCTGTATCATGTAATGCTTCGTCGTAATTAATAGGTTCTGTATTAGGCTCTTCAGAGATTCTATCATAAGATTCTCCCAAGAGCGTAAACCGGAGAGGTTTTCTAATAATTCTCCCACTAAAACTAGTTATTGCAGGTGGAAGTTGATTTTAATGTTGAATCACAACATCATTTTCTAGAACGAAAGCCTCAATGTTATCCTCCATACCTTGCGGTGCTGGGATATCATTAACTTCTTCCTGGAGTGAATGCTGCATAACAATTTCAGGTTGTTCAACAATCTGAGGTTGCTCAACATTACTCCCACTACTTTGGGGTAGTGAGATGTCAGGCAATTGCTCTTGTACAATCTGCTGCCTATTGACATTTCTCTCACTACGATAATGCAGTGGTATGTCAATACTAGCTTCCAGGATACGTTATAGAGATGAGTCTTTAGTTATTCCATTATTTAATCCTGTAAAACTAGTTTACTTCTAGGAATATGATTCGTTAGATAATCCTCTTCTAAAAATCTGGCATTTGTCGTAACAATTACCTTCTTTTCTTTGGGACAATAAAACAAACCGCCTTTAGTTCCTTTTGGATATCCAATAAAAATACATATTTCTATCCTTGATTCCAATTTATCCGCTTTCCCTTTCAGCACATGTGCTGGACAACCCCAAACCCGAATATGCCGTAAACTTGGCTTGCGCCCAATCCACAATTCTACTGGAGTCAAAGGTACTGACTTTGAAGGAACTAAATTGAGAATGTAGTTTGCTTTTTGTAAAGCATATCCCCAACAGGAAGAAGGCAAATCGGAATAACTTAACATTGATCTAACCATTTCCATAAGGGTCCTATTTCTTCTTTCTGCCACACCATTTTGTTGTGGTGTTCCTGGGGCAGATAATTGAGATGTAATTCCATTATTTGATAAGTATTTTATGAATTCCGCAAAAAGGTATTCACCACCATGATGAGATCGCAATGTTTTGATATATTTATCATGTCTCCGTTTTCATCTTAAATTCTTTGAATTTCTCAAAGCATTCAGACTTACAGTGTAACAGATAAATATATCCATATTTTGAGTAATCATCTGTGAAAGTCACAAAACACTCAAAACCACCTCTTGCTTGTATATTCATAGGGCCACACAAATCAGAGTGATCTAATTCTAGCTTATCACTGGCTCTATTTCCTTTTGAGGGGAAATGTCTCTTGGTCATTTTGCGTTCTAAACAGGATTCGCATGTTGGTAGTGACTCCACTTTCAATGAACTCAAAGGTCCATCAGAGACCAATCTCGATATTCTATTTAGATTTATATGACCTAGACGTAAGTGCCACAAATAAGTTTGACTCAATTTAGAAATACGTTTTCTTTTATATGGTAGATTAATGTTATTTAGTTCTTTTGGTTGTTGTAGCACATGAGGAGATATATTAAGAATAAAAAGGTCATGTACTCTAGCAACAATGTAGATAAAACGTTTATTAAGCTTAATAACAGCAGAATTATTAGTAAAATAAATATTATAATCAGCATCCATTATTTTCGAAACTGAAATCAAATTCCTTCTAATAGAAGGTACATAGATAACATCTTTTAAAACTAAAACTCTATCACTACTAAACGAAACTCTAATATCTCCTAAAGCTAAAGTTGGTGCTGGCTCGCCATTGGCTTGAAAAATGCAAACTTCATTCTAACTTAGCCGCCGCATTTCCTGAAATCCCTGCAAAGTAGTGCAGATGTGATTAGTGGCTCCCGAATCTACACAGCAAAGCAGGGTAGAAACAGTCGCTAAACAAGTTTCAATGATATTTAAATTTGAATTAACTTGCTTATTCAACTTTGCCAGATAGGCAGTGCATTGCTTCTTGTGATGCCCAGGTTGCTTGCAGTGATAGCACTTGCCTTTGGACTTTTTCACACTAGTCGCACCACCAGGTGCCAGAACCTTTTGAGCCTTCTTCTTTTTCTTATTGCCTTTCAACTTAGAAACCGAAGCTTTCTCAACATTGAGTGCCACAATTGGAGCTTTTTGTTTGATAATAGATTCTGCCACTTGCAGCTCATTCAACAGTTTCGCTAGTGACAAATCCATTTTGTTCATATTATAGTTCAAGTGAAACTGTTCAAAACTGTAAGGCAGAGTCTACAGGACCATCTCAACTTGAGACTCCTTATCAATCACAGCTCCAAGGACATCTAGTTCATTCAGAAGACTCATTATCTTCAGAACATGGTCCATGACCGATGATCCTTTAGCCATCTTGGTGTTCAAAAGGGCTTTCGTGGCTGTCTGCTTAGCTGCACGATTTTGTTCACCGAACATCTCTTTGAGACTTTCGAGCATATCATAAGCAGACCTCATAGACTGAATGCTGATGTTGCAAAACATTCGCCATAGAGGCAAGAATGTAACATCACGCCATCTCTTCAGCCTTAACCCATTTGTCATAGGCCTTAACCTGATCATCAGTAGCATTTTCAGGTTTTTCTGGGCATTTCTCAGTGATTACAAATTTGTAATCTTCAGCAGTTAGGACAATATCAAGGTTCCTTTTCCAGTCAACATAATTTGGTCCTTCTGACTTGTTTTGGTTCAAAATTGAGGTAAGTGAGTTGAATGAAGACATGGTTAATTTGAGAGATATTCACATTAAATAAATTATTAGTTATGTATTTAGAATAATTAAATTCAAAACAGCACATTACACATATAACCATGCTCATTGAACAGTTAGATTCGTTAGGGAAACTTAACTATTCATGCAAAATATATGAGTGATGTAAGATATTAACACAATAAATTTAAACAGGACCAACTCAGATGGAGAGTAAACTGTTAATTTAATATAGGTAAATATCACTTTTATAAACTCTAAATTCATTCAATCAACATGTAACTCAATTGGAGAGTTAATACAAGTAATCAAATAACTAGAGGCAAAAATTACAATAATTATCTATAATGAATTTATCCGATGTGGAAGAAGACCTATGTCAACATATAAATTCATTATATTACTATAAAACATGATTGGAAACAATGGGAATTGAACCCTAACATCATAGATTTCTTTTAATTTTTTTTATTAAAAAAATTTCCAGAAATAGAAAAAGGCCAAAAACCCATCTAAACTACCCCGAATGCCCAAAAAGCAATGACTATTGCTCACTGGGCCGTTTCCGATGAACCTACCAAATTTGAGGTCAATCGGAGTTCGACAGAATTTCAGAATTCTAAAATTTCTAAAATTCTATTTTTGGCGTCTTAAGGGTTTTTAATTATTTTGACTTGTTCAAATTACATAATATACTGATATATGTTAACATATGATTTCTGAACTCAAAATAATTCATTTTTATTTAATAAAAACGTGTTTAGACAGAATTGTAAAAACAATATATTTTTCACTAGTCAAAAACGCCACTGTTCATAATTCTGTATATTAATCCAAAATTATAGAACTAATATCATACAAAATAGTCAAGTTTTTATTAATATAACACTTTGATTATGGACAGAACGCAACTAAAACAGATTAAAGGTATTGGTTCACTATTTATGCATATGTATATTAATCCATAATTACAGAACTAATAACATTCAAAAACACAGTCACGTTTTTATAAAAAAATTGCTATTAAGCAAAAACGTAATTTAAACAGATTTTTATTTAAATATAACACCACTATTTATACATGTGTATATTAATTCATAATTTCAGAATTACAGAATTAAGATACTAATAAATACAATCACGTTTTTAACATAGAATATCATCCCAGACATGTATCAATGAACAACACATTTTAATATTACTCTATGCATGTTGTATTACATTATCTAGTTAGATGTAAGATGACGTCTGATACCAATTGTTAGAACATGCGCAGTGGAAGCAAGCATGCAAGCCAGACATTAGATACATGTAAACTAGACAACACAATAATAACAAGATTAGAAGCACTAACCTCTTGAAATAGTTGCATAAATCTTCCAAACAACAAGAATCTAGGCCTGCAGTCTTCTGCTATTTGCCTAGTAAAACCTTGGGCGATTTTGCTTTTGGGTGAGCAAGAACAATACAACTCTAAAAGGTAAGTTATTAGGTAAAATTAGTCCTCATTTAATAGAGTTATTTTGGCCGAAAATCCTCCTCCAAAAACGTGTAGGATTCTCCTCCTACAAGTAGAATCCTACTCCAACTCTATTAGATGACTTTTCTCCTATGTCACTTTTTACCCAAGTCTTGTCCAGGTTTTTACTAGGTATTGTAGACACCGGATTTTTGACCCTCCCCGAGAATTTTCACATTTTTAGCGTGAATATGTGAAATTGGGTCTAGTATAGCTATTTTAACTATTTTTACTTTATTTTGTTGCAAAAAGAAAATTACAAAAAATATATATATAAATTTTAGTTTATGTATCTCTCATAAACTTGAAAAATACAAAAATTGCACTTTATTTTTGTACTTTATATAATTTCGAAAATTACAAAAATATAGTTCTATTAATGTTTTGTAGTCATTTTAATTGTTGAAAAAATTAAAAAAATATTACTTTATATTTTATCTTTATATAAACGAAAATTACAAAAAAATAGTTTTATTAATATTTTGTAGCTATTTTAAATCTTGAAAAAATAATTAAAAAAGATATAGTGTTGTTTAAATATTAGTCTTATTTTTTGTAGTTATTTTGCTTACATAGGACTAGTTAAGCAATGTTTTCTATTTCTCGGGTCCGGGCAAAAGAATAATATTCGGGTTCAAACTACCCGGTTTTAGGCCTAATTTTCGGACCTAGCCCATAATAAACCGAGTCCACCGTACACGGGGAACCCCACCACGCGTGGGGGACATAAACCTTGAACCCCACCACGCGTGGGGCTCATTTTTCTTGGCAAAAGGTATCAAATACCCGGGCAAACACAGAAGGGAAAGGGGATTTTTTTAAAAATGAAAAACGGACAGAACTGGGGAAGGATTTTGCTAGAGGAACTGTTCATGTTTCTTCTTGAATGAGAAGGAAGAAGCAAAAAACCCTACGGTGAAAAACAAAACATCACGTCGTTACCCTAGCTGACCCCTCTCCGTCACGCCCCCTCCAGTAAACCACCAAACGACCCTTCAACCACCATCCCCTCACGTCCAAAGCCACCATCAACGACCACCTGCTGAACCAGCAGAATCCGGCGACCATCGTAACCCTTCCACCTCCGCCAACCAGTCGCACCCTACCCCCACGCCTCAGCTGCTATCTAGCAGCAGCTATTGCTGCATCCAGCAAACGAAAACCACCCTCAACCCTAACCCAAAACCACCACGAAAACCACCAGTCCGTCACCTTCCCCATCACCCTCCTATCGTGAAACCCCCATTCCCTCACGTCGGACCCCAGCTCCTCGACCTCACGTCCAGTGACCATCCGAACTACCAGCCCACGACGACTTCTTCTCCTTCGTCGTAACAAAGAAAAAAATAGTCCGGCGATCCTCCAGTAAATCCGACCATCGCTGCTTTCCGTTCAGCCCCTCACGTCCAAATGACCACCTGAAAAAACCAGTCTCAGCCGTGACTCATTTTTGGTCCGTTCGTGTTCGAGTTTCTGGCGCGAGCTATTCAGTCTGAGCTCTGACGACCTTCTCCATGGTTGCCCGTTCGAGGTTATCCGTCGAGGTCAGTGTTGAGGGTTGGTCCATGGCTCTATCCGTCTCTGTTTGTTCAGGTTAGTAAACTTCGAGCATTAGACAAGGAAATGTTATGGAATGTTCAAAAAATGCAATATAGAAATTGGTATGGTAATTTTCTGCCCATGTTTCACCGTATGCATTTTGTTCATTTTTGCGTTGTGTTATTCTCGTTTATTTGATGTCATTTAATTAAGTTGGGCTAGTTGTTCTATGACACGAGTTTGACGTTAATTTGTTCGTGGTCCTTTGCTTAGTTCGTTCGGACAAAATTAGCATTAGTACTTGTTGTTACTACTCCCGAAACACTCATTCGCTAAACTCATTTTATTAATTTTTTGACAAGTTATGAGATTTTAGTTGTAAAGAAGCCGTAAGGTTTAGTATTGTTAAAGGCGTAAAAATGGCATCCTTCTAAAAAAATAAAAAATAAAAATAATAATAAATAAATAAATAAATAAAAAACGAGACTAGCTTCGCCAAATAAAAATGTACACATTGCGAAGCCCTCACAAAATATATGTATTAAATACTTAGATTCCGGGACGGGCCGTTTAGCAAATTTCACGGCCCTACCCCAAAATAATAATGCGCTAGTTGCTTTAGGCGCGCCTTTAATAATGTTATCTCCCTAAACTCGGGTGCACATTTATGTGACCCAAATCCAAATCTCAACGGAGTCGAAATATGTCTCTAGTCACGGGCACATTGATTGTGGCGTGGCCCGAGATGCATTTCCATGACGTTGTAAATTCCTTTTAATAATAAATGAGACGAGCCTCGACAAACAAAAATGTAGAAGCTGCGGGGCCCTCTAAATGTATATATATTAAAAAATACTTAGAATTCGGGACATGCCGTTTAGCAAATTTTACGGCCTTCCCCAAAATAACAATACGTTAGTTGCTTTAGGCGCGTCTTAATAATTTATTTTTCTTAATTCGGGTGCACATTTATGTGACCCAAATCCAAATCTCAACCGAGTCAAGATATGTCAATAACCACGGGTGCATTGATGTAACGTGGTTCGAGATATATTTTCACGACGTTGCAATTCTCGTAAAAAATAATAATAAAAGCGGTCAAGAGTTTAAAACTTGCACATAGGTTTAACATGTACAAAATCAGATAATCAAGCCAAATATAACAGTTGAGCGACCGTGCTAGAACCACGGAACTCGGGAATGCCTAACACCTTCTCCCGGGTTAACAGAATTCCTTATCCAGATTTCTGGTACGCAGACTATAATATGGAGTCATTCTTTTCCTCGATTCAGGATTAAAATTGGTGACTTGGGACACCCTAAACCTCCCAAGTGGCGACTCTGAAATAATTAAACCAATCCCGTTTCGATTGTCCTTTAATTGGAAAAAACTCCCTTGCACCCCCGCGGGTGCGGAAAAAGGAGGTGTGACAGGTATAACAGGGACCACAGAAATAATAAGAGGCTACCAATTATAATATTACTTCGAAATTAGCATGAATTAACTCTTACTATAATAAATTGTAATTTATTCCACTAAAAAAACTGCAATTGAACTTCTCAATATGAATTTCAAAAATTCAATAACACTTATTTTAACTCCCCATGCTAAGATCTCAAATACCAGTTAATTAAATTAAATTACTGAAAATTTAATTCAATCAACTAATTAAATCCTTTACAGTTCCGCTTAAAACATTTCATGTGACAGATACAAAATCCACCGGTCGGGTTTTCACATGAAATTTATAAGCTTACAAGAAGGGATATCATCAAACTCAAAACCGAGTCATAGATTTTATCAACTAATTATTATTCACAAATGTTATTCGTTATTGTCCAATCTGTTAGGCATACACTAACTCTAAATAGAGTCGTACCTTTTGATAAATCAAAACAATAAACAAATTACATTGATCATAATAATTATATCAAGATTAGGAGTATAAGCTCATTTAATGAATTAGAGAAAATATTTTATATATTCAGTACAAAAATATCTTTTCTCTACTTGGTCCGTTCAATATATACTGAGTATACTAGCATAAGAAGTTGGAGTAAAACTACTCTCATAATCAAGACAAATTATACTATAATCTTGTGCTACAATCATCAATGTATCTTGTCCAACAATATCATTGATTGTGAACGTAGTTTATTAATTATGAGAACCAACAATTTAATCTTGTGTGCATGAACTAAGACTCCATATACTAAATTGTTTACTACATAATTAAAAGGACACACATGTAACAAATGATCTATTTAAAATAGTACTTTTTGAATTGAATAAATTAAATAAACAATTGTTCCATAAAGAATAAAATATAATACTATGTCTAAACTGTATAGTTAATAGTATATCTCAACATTTGTAACATTAATTCTCATATTTCTCAATTTGTGCCAAGTGAAATCACATATCATTTAAAACCACTTATAAATTTAATTGTTATCCAATTTTAAGGGTAAACAGTTTTATATATCAATTTTTTACGTTTTAATATAAACTCTCTTGTAAAATGGATGATGCTATTAAAATGATATTTATAATTGGTCATATAACAACTGAACCTCTAAAAAAGATGGCAATTGAAATTGCGTCGTGAATAATTGAATTTTAGTAGCTTTCTTACTACAAGTGTCCAAAATGAATTAGATGAGTTTTTTTTATAGCTAACTTCTAATTACTTCAAGTAAACACAAATACGCAATTAGCTATTTAATGACTTTGTATTTTCAATAATGCCTAGTTGGGCGAGTTTGAAACTTGGAATTCAAGTGTCCTTGACCAGGAGGATCTTCTGTATTTCCTTATCAGTTACGTTGTAATTTTGATAAAAATAAGATAGTACTAATAGTCGTCAATATGAAATCTTATCTTAGGAAATATGGCACGTCAAAAATAATTTATGAAATCTTTGAACAGAAAAATATAAAATAAAAATCGGAACAAAGTATGCCACGGGGTCTAGAAAACGCTTGTACCCCAAAGAATGTGATATCGACAATCTGCTATCGTCAATAGAAAATAAGGCAAATAAAAGGATAGATTGATGCACAAAGCATATTTTAAGATCGTGCCTCAAAGAAACGTAATATTGACAGTTTGCTATCGTCAACAGTGGAGATTTTTACGGCTCGAACCCGTGACCGATATATTAAGCAAAGACAACTATACCATTGTTACGAGGCTCGTCTTCCGATCTTTGAACAGAAAATAAATGCAATTTAATTGGCTAAAGATTTTTCGTTTACGGCTTGCAGTTGCCAATACTCTCACAACAATAACAGGAATTATCCAATACGACTTTCCACTTCCCATTCTTTGTCTATACAAAAATTGTCATTTTACCAATCCTCAGTTTCACCAACCGTGATGCTAGCTCCATCAACTACCTACTAAAATCTGCCACGTAGACAAAATCAAGGGCAGAATAGTACTTTGAGTGAGCAGAGTACAGATATTAGAATCCTCTCAATGATTACACAACAATCCAAAAAGTAGCATCAACAAGTATGGCCATAGCTTGAACCATCAAAATCACATATATAAACAAGCTGCAAATAAGTTTATCAAGAAAAAACAAAACACCCAGATAATAAAAATTCAATCTTTAACCTCATCACACCAAAATTTCAACTTTCTTGAATCTTGTTTTTGTGAGTTGTAACAGAGGTTTTAGATTGTGGGGTTTGAAGATTTTTTCAAGATTTTGGTGGAAATCGAAGATGTGGGGTTTTGGGGGAAGGTATTATTGGGGAAGAAAAGAGAGAGGGAAAGTGGAAGGAATAGTTGTGGTTTTCGCATGGATGTCAAGTCAAGATCGACACCTCAAAAACTATGTTGATCTCTACTCTTCTCTTGGATGGAATTCCCTTGTTTGCCACTCTCAATTCCTTAACATGTATGCTCCTTTTTCTGTTTTTAAGCTTAATTTTGAAGTCTTAATCCCAATTAAGGATCAAATATTCATAATGAAATATGATTTCCATGTTTGCCTGCCTTCATTTCTTTGATTTTGTTCAGTTTGAACTGTACCTAATTCAAACAATCTTTTTGTGTGTGTGTGTGTGTGTTGGGGGGGGGGGGTTGCTGAATTTTTGGAAAATAGTGCCCTTTTTGTCTTTCTTACGAGTATTCTGGAATTTGCCTGAATTAGTTAAAAGTTAGGTTCTTTTATGGCTTTCTGATCATTAGAAGTACATCATAAAGATAGACTGTCAGTCAATTTAGGCTGGAGACAGCTTTCCAGCAGTGTAATAACAAATTTAGGCTGGACTTAACTGGTTTTCGATGAACTTTAATAGTGAGAAATGGTGGTGCGAAAATTGAACTTAAGGATTCCATGTTTAGTAGATCTCGGTTAATATTGAGAATTGAACTCTGGGTTGTGGAAGTGAGGTTAGCTTATGTTTTTATAACCTGAATGTAACTTGTTCTGGTTTTCTAGTACCATCTTTATTGGAGCTTTCCAAAAAAATTTGTCGGAGATTTCTGTCTTGTCTTGTCGGATAGGAATATAGTATAGTGGCGGATGTAAATAACGTAAATCAAATTTTGGATTTTGTTGGCTCCTTAAGTTTCAGATAGGAGTCAATTATATGTGTTGTACATTTTCGCGACCTCTGGATGCTCATTAATGAATTGCTTTTATTACTGATAAAGAATAAAAGGTGGCGGATTCTAGGATAATCTCAAGCTTACCCTTATTCTGGACTTCTAGTTATATATTTGTTGGTGTTCTCAGTATGTTAGCTGCTTCTTTCTCATGCGGTCCAACTTTTAGAGAAAGAGAACTTTCAATGTAGACTTATGGGATTGTTACTCATTAATCTTGCAGGTTTTTTCCTGATAAAGCTGCAGCATTGGCAGCAAATATTGTGAATGAGCTTGTTGAGGTAAGTCCTATATGAAGTTACAATCTTTTTTCTTCTATTGTAAAAGCGGGTATTTTATTGATAATGTAAAGCGAAAATGGAGATGTAAAAGCAAAACTACAAGAAGAATAAAATGCAAGGGTCTGCAAGGATCTAGTTTACATATAGAAAAATCTTAATAAGGACCAAAAGAATCCACAAACTTCACCAGCTCTTCAACTTCTTCTATAACTCTTCTTCCAACCAAAAAAATTGGGAGTCCAAGGCATTTGAGGCGGTAAATCCATGCTCCACGCACGATAAGGATCATTGGTGGGTTGTGAAAACCTTATTATATGGATAATCTTCTTTGAATTTCATGGGACAGTGATAGCTCTCTATTTCTCTCCTTCAAAAACATCTGCGTGATAAGGCAACTTGGAACCTTTTTCCAGATTCTGTGTCTTCAGTTTTCCAACATTCACTCCGTCTAAGCAGGCAATGCCATCATGAATCCCATATGATGCATGTTAACATTATGAAGTAGTCTCGTTCACCCTCTCGGTGAATTATCTTGCATCAGGATTCGCTGGTATAAACTATTCTCTAGTTTTCCAAGTCGGTTTCCAAGGGAATGACCTCCTGTTCCACTAGTATCATATAAGGATGTCACAGAGTGAAAACATCTCTTTTCCAGAAGTCTTGAACCACTTGGAAGGAGATAATCGCCATTTGCTCCATCAAAAATTGAGGCTGTGGTGAGGAAGTTCTACGAGAGCTGCGTCAAAGAGGCTAACCGCAAAGTACTTTCTTTTGTGTCCAATATGAAGTAGAAAGATTTAGACCTGACCTTACTTCTATAGACTGCACGCCATTCTGAATTACGGCCTCATGAGAAACCAATTAGTCCAGATTTCAGTTGATTTGAAACGCAAGCTTCTTGCTTTCATGAGAGTGTGTAATTCAGGATGAACCTATCTCAGAGAGGAGTGGCCCAACAAGCAATCTCCCAATAGTCGGTGCAAGTCATCACCAATTTTATAACTAACATGTTTTGAACTCCGTATATTTCTGATAGCCATGTCTTTGTCCGTGTTATGATTTTCTAATGACCACTTTGTTATAATGTTGTATGTGTAGGAACTAAAAGTTAGACCATGCCCTGTTGTCTTTGCATCTTTTTCGGGTGGACCAAAAGCATGCATGTATAAGGTTCTCCAGGTAAGCAACATTTCTTTTGAAAATTATTTGAAAAATGTAATATGATAATTGCTACCCATATGTACATCAATACATACAACATTTTTTTTTTTTTTTTTTTTTTGTGTGTGTAGCGTATTCTACTTGGAACAACTAATTTTATTATTCTATTTTTTATCACAGATAATAGAGGGCAAATGTGAAGAACATGTCAATCTGGTAAACTCCATTATGTTTTTCTCTCATCATGTTTCTGTCCTTTCCCAATCTATAGATATGATTGATGGAGTCCGCTACAATGAAACAAGCTTGGGCATCGACTTAGTGTTTAAATGTCAATTTAGTTCCATTCCATGACATGATTTATGTTTTCAATTTTTCAAGCTTACTGTACAATTCTATCTAAAAGATTCTTGTACACCAGGAACTTCGTTTGCCTATCATAATACTCTTCTTTTTCTTTGTCACGATTTGGTGGCCTTATCTTCTAAAAGCTTATGTTCCCTCCACCACCCCTGTCATAATTGAGATAGTCCATCGCCTTATTTTTTTAAGTAACATGATAACAGTGTCAGCGATATCTGATCCGATTATTTTGTTTAATTTGAAGGGTGAGTTTCGACTTGTTAGAGACTGTCTTTCGGGCTACATTTTCGATTCTTCTCCAGTTGACTTTACTAGTGATCTGGGTACTAGATTTATACTACATCCAACAGTTCTTGGAATGTCACGTCCTCCTCCCCTAGCCTCATGGATAGCAAATGGAATTGCTTCCAGTTTGGATGCCCTCTTCCTTAGAAGATTTGAATCACACCGCGCCGAGTTTTGGCAGACTCTATATGCTTCTGTTGTAAGTGTCTCTCAGCTTTGATTATGTTTATTTTTGTTGCTTTCTCCTATATTTCTGCTTAATTTAATATTTTTCACAGAGCACGGGAGCTCCGTATCTCATTTTGTGCTCAGAAGATGATGATCTTGCTCCCTATCAAAGTATTTGCAATTTTGCTCAGCGTCTTAAAGATTTGGGCTCTGATGTCAAACTACTAAAATGGAGTAGCTCCCCTCACGTAGGTATGGTGTTAATCCTGTGGAAACATTCTTGCTTCATGTACCTGACATGCAATCTGGCATCTGCCATTTTAAATCTATTGGATATCAATAAATTTTAAAAAAAAATCCTAATTTCTTTTGTGATCGAGAAATCCGTCTGGAGTCGGCCCTTTGGACCAGCCGCATTCTTCAAAACTCGGGGATGATGGGACCGGTCCTCTACCTGTCTCCACTTAAATACTAGAGTTAGTTCGCCTGGCACAGGGCTCGAACCTATGACCTAGTCACAAGTCCCTCAACCTTTGGCAATTGACCCAACCTCGGGGAGGGGGGGGGGGGGCGCTAATATTACTACACAAAGAGTCAAAACTACCCCTATTGTTTGGTAAACGGTTTACATTTACCCTGTGCCTATCTATCAGTCCAAAAATAACATGATGTCTATCTATAAGTCCAAAAATATACAATATGTTATTTTTATTAATGAAAATACCCCTATGTTTAACGGCAGACCAGGTCGACCTTCAATTAATGCGTTGGCATCTTTTTACTGGGCCACATGGCACTCTTGTCCCGGAAACAAAATATAGGTTTAATTCGACCCATTAATCGGATCCGACCCTAGTTTTTGTTACTCGGGTCAAATTAACAGCATCTTCATCCACAAACAAATCTTCTGGATTCCTCAATACGGCATGAATCACTGTCACCAAAAATCCTACTGCTACACCAATGAACAAAAAATTTAAAATTCCTGTGAACCAAACAGCAATTGCAGAAACAATCACGAGACCTAAAATCACAGCTAGAGCGCTAATTTGGTGTGCCCTATAACTTGCACTGAGTGACCACTGACTGCAACTGGTCTCATGACGCTATGAAAACAATTTTCATATGAGATTCTGTTTTATTGGTGAGCAACATCTTTATCTTGCTTCACTCCCAATCCAACAAGAGGAGGTAAAAAACATTTTCTTTGTTAATTTGTTCTGCTCATTTATGAACAGAAAAAAGATTTACATTATTAAAGAGGAAAAGGATATGAAAAAAAAAAATAGAGAGAAGAAAAGAGAATGGGGACATCATGTTTCTCACCTGGAAAGTCAGGGAAGAGAAAAAAGAAAAAAAGGAGAGAGAGTCGAAGACAACAGGGTCGCCGGTAGCAGTTTTTCGGACTAATACTCTATTGTGGTCTTTTTAGGCGGGTAACAAAAATAATTAGGGTCGGATCCGGTTTATGGGTCTGAAATTAAACCTAGATTTGGTTTCTGGGACAAGAGTGCCAGTAAAAAGATGATAATGCATTAATTTGAAGGCCCACCTGGTCTGTAGTTAAACATAGGGCCCGTATTTTTAATATTAAAATTAACAGTGTATATTTTTGGACTGATAGATGGATGAAGGGTAAATGTAAACCATTTACCAAGCAATAGGGATAGTTTTGACCCTTTGCCGATATTACTGTATTTGCTATTTAGATTCTGATAATTAATGTCAGTAGAGGACCAGAGCATGACCCTCGTGATATTTTATCTTTTACACATTAGTAGGAGGAGAAAGAATAGAACTTCAGATGAAATTATATAGTAATGGCCTGTAGATGTTGATAGTAACGTGCTTAGGAAAGACTGAAAGACCTAGTTTCAAGAACTGGAGTCACATATATCCACAAGAATCTTGTATTTCTGTCCTCAGGCTCTCTTTCCGTACTTCCCAACTTCCATAGCAGTCTTGTTGACATCTCCAGTTGATTTTCCATTGCAATCCGATCTCTGTCTCTCTCAGCATTTTCTGAGATCAAGCATATTGTTTCATGGAATTGTTAGAGAAATCGACATTTAACTAGGATTCATCAAGTTGGAATCAGATAGTCCGGCTCTCTTTCGGTACTTCCCAATTCCAAAGCAGTCTTGTTGACATCTCCGGTCGATCTTCAATTGGAATCAGATAGTACATTTCCGTATTATATATATGCAGGTTTTAAAGCTTTTTACAGTCTTGTGATTTTGATGAAACTCTTCTATTGTGGCTTGCGTCACCCAGGTCATTATCGGTACCACCAACTTGAATACAAGGCTGCAGTGACTGAGGTTCTTGGAAAAGCTGCTATGATCTATTCTCAAAGAATTCGTCAACTTGAAGGGGAGAAGATGGGGTTGGAAGGATCACATGATGAAATCTCCGAACCTCTAGGCAATCTTAGGCAAGCCGCTGCTACTGCAAATCAAAGCTTCCAGAGAATTGCTCTCGAGTTGAACGACCACTTCTTTGTACCGAGCTCAGTGGAGTACCACGAGGGCAGTAATGTTGGGTCAGTCCAGCATGAACAGAAAGAACGATACATTCCTCTATCGAGCCCACCAAGAATTAATGCTCATGGTGTTCTTGGTCAAATTTTATTTGATGTGTGTGTCCCAAAGGTTGTCGAAGACTGGGACATAAGGTCATCATCATTTCCATCAACGCGGAGACATTCACCTTTCAATCCTATGAAATGTATTCGTCGCTCAAGGTTGTAGGATTTGCAGCTTATGATCTTAGTGGGTGCTATATGAAGAGAAAAATGACATGGGGATTATGAAGAATACACAAACATGAGAATGCAATGGAAAGAACATGATAATGACTCTCATCAGGAATTGAGAGGTTCATTACTTAAAATCGGCTAAACAGTGACCTAATTTTGGATAGAGTTTGATGTGTAAAGACAAATTTACCTAGTGTTACTTCTTCTAAACTTGTCATGTTCATTTATTGCATTACTCTGGTTGTACAGAATTTTTTACTTCGCTGATGTAGAATATAAGACAGGCTAATCCTGGGTTTATCTTTGTTCGTTGCAACAAAACGCTTTGTTTTAATTGTATATCATGGCGTTATGATTTTACTGAGTTAAGTTTGGACAAAATGACATGAATATACTAGTTGGTTAATTTGGATTTGGTTGCATGGATTTGACTCTTTTATAAGTAAAAAGACATTAACAGATAACTGTTATAATTATCAGCAAGTTCTTTGCGTAAACAGCAGATAGATGTTTATGGTTTTTCTTGAGTGAACCTGCTCACATATTGTTGGTTCCATACTTGGTCAACTTAAGCAAAACGAGTTAGTATTGATGAATTCTCAGTTTCTCACTGTACAAAATGGCTTCAAGCATAGGTGCATTCATGATTCATGTGGTGCGCAACAACAAGGAGCTAAGGGGTCATTTGGTACGATATCGCATGAGATTAGCTATCCCACCTTTTATATAGAGATAAACTAATCCCACCATTTTATGGGTCGTTTGATTTGAAGACAAGTTATGCTGGGATTAATTATCCTGGTATTATTTCTTATTGATTATTTGGTATGTTGTATTAATCCTGAGATTATTATTTCACTCTTTGACAGATATAAATTATCTCAATGCTATTTTTAATCGTGTGATAACTTATTCCAGGATAAGCAACCAAACAAGTGATAAAGCAGCACTAAATTTTTATTCCATTATTATTTTTACTTATTTATCATGTCAAACGACCCCTTAGTGAAATATAGCCAATACCTATAACCAAACATGAAATAAAGACAATCTCAAATTCTATCCTAGGATTATCATCTTTATCCTTGTACCAAATGACCCCTTATCTTATTCGTGCAATAATGGAGTATTAAGAACTAAAAAATATTTCTTTCCACCAAGAGTAAGGGAAATTTTAGTTTATCAAAATAAAAAAGAAGATTTTGAAATCGCTAAATTGGCGCCTTGCCCAATAAGAAGCTAAGTTCCGTACACTATACAAGAAATGCAGGGGCTAATCTCGGGGCGGGTAGCCGGGGGGGGGTGCGAGACTGAAGTGGTATTCCAACGGTCGACTCTGCTCTCTCTACTATCTATAAGAAATGTCTCTTTGTTAAATCTTCTCTTCTCTATCTTTTTCAATCTCTTGTAACATTCAGAATTCCATTCAAAAAACTCAAAAAGATCAAGAACCAGAAAAGCCAAAATGGTGATGTCGAAGGTCAAATATGAGGAGTTACGCCAACAGCGATTGGAAGAAAACAAGAAAAGAATGGAGGAACTCAATCTCCCTCTGCTTACTCAAGCTCTCAAACTTTCCTCTTCCCCCAAACCTTCTCCTGTACGTTTTTATTCTTTTTTTTCTTCTCTTTTTGCTGTCCTCCCTTTTCGCTGTATTTTCCCAAATGATTAACCCACTTTTCTCTTTTTGTTTTTGTCTATTTTTTTTTTGGGAATTAATAGATGAAGAAGGTGAAACCTAGGATTACCAGAACAGAGCTTGTTTCAGTTCGAAGATCACCTCGTGTTGCCAACAAACCTGCCCCTGAATACAAAGAAGTATATTTTCTTCTTTTTTTCCCCCTTTTGAGTCCGAAATACATGACTTTCTGGCTATGTTTGAATCATATTTTACTAAGTTTATCTACCCATTTTTGGAGTACAGGTGATTTATTATGAAAGGGTGATGATACCTAGAAGGTAACACTTTATTTTAGTTTGTAATGAAAAAGCTTACATATAAATATGTCGTGTAATGCGTTCAATGTTTTGTTTGTTTAGGATGTCCACTCCAAGGAAGAGGGATTTGTCGAATATGGTATATGCTACGGACGAAGAAAGGGCTGCTTCGATAGAGAAAGCAGAGAAGCTTGAAGCAAGTCTTGGACCTGACTATCCTATATTAGTTAGATCAATGCTTCCCTCCCATGTTTCTGGAGGTTTTTGGCTGGTCAGTTTTAACCTCTTATGGTTTTACATACCGGCATTTATTCTAAGTTATCAATCAATGTTTATCCTGCAATTACTTTTTATGTGGTATAATTGTGTTAATATTTTTGCACTGCACTGTCGGTGCATAGAACTTAAATTCTGTCACTGTTGACTCTGTGGGTAGGTAAGTAGCTAAAATTTAGGTCTGAATGCTGCACCTAATTTACCTGCTCATTCAGTTGTATTACCTGCTCATTCAATGAAAAATGCTGCACCTAATTTACAAACTTTATAGGATCCAACATTCAGAGTGCCAAGCTAAAAGTGGAATTATTGTTCAGTTCTGAATGAAATAGGTCCAAATAAGGTGGAAAAATACAAAGGATCCATATAGCCAACCCAACTAGTTTGGGATTGCGGCGTAGTTGATTGATGTATTGATTCATAGAAGTGTTGTCTTTGCCCAAATTTTTTATAGATTATATAGTCCTCTTTGGAGATCGATCAGTTTACATTTCCAAAGAGTGTAAATTATGGGCCAAAAGAGACGTTCACACTTACCTAGTATACTGCAAAAAGATTTTAACTTCTATACACTTCAGTGTAAAAGTATTCTTACTTGTCCATAATAAGTGGAACTAGTTACTTAGAAAATAAAGCAGTCAACTTGCTACAGGTAAGTGAATGCTATAGCTCACATAATGAGTTTTTTTTGCATATCTTGTGAGGGTTTTGCTTTCTTTTCTATAGTTATGGTTAGGTTTTTAAGACCAAACTGTTATGCAGTTACGATAGTCCAATCAATTAGAATGAACAAGGAAGATGCTAATTCATTTGCAACTCATGAATGCAGGGTCTACCGTCTAATTTCTGCAGGAAAAATCTTCCAAGAAGAGATGATACTATCACCTTAATAGATGAAACAGGAGAAGAGTGGCCAACAGTGTACTTGGCCCAAAAGAACGGATTAAGTGGCGGATGGAAGAAGTTTGCTGTGGATCATGACTTGGCTGATGGAGATGCAATTGTCTTCCATTTGATACGTCCTACAAAATTTAAGGTGACAATTCTGAATATTAAGGATGTTTGTAAGTTTGTCATTGAGCATCTTTAGCTCAAATTTGTAATTCTGAATATTAAGGATGCAACATTGTCCTAATAGTATGTTCTTTCTAATTACAACATCTCGTTGACACGACAACAATGAAAGAAACAGATTATTAAGGGGAAGCAATTTGAAGTTCTGAAATGTATCTCTTTTCCTTTCTCTGTAGGCGTATATCATTAGGGTAAACAATGTCAGTGAGAGTGAAAGTACTGAAACCTCCACAAATTAGGGTATATATCTACAAAGCTCAAGCAATGAAGCCTTTCGATATCCAGGTACAAGGACTATAAAGATTCTTTAAGACTTTTTTTTTTTGTTTGCAGTAATATTTTCAGAATATAGTGTATGGTAAATATTGATATGATAAATGACGATATAATTTATCATTCTCAAGCTGCAGACTCTTTAAGACTAACTATTCATACTTGGAATCTTTCCATATATAAACTTCTAATACATTAGTTTATATCAAAGTGGCAATGAAAGAGAGAAGCTTTCCGTTGGATTAAAATCATGTATATGTTTTACACTTACTATCAACTGGACTTGAAAATTCTGAAACTTGCTCCTTATTTTTAGGAAGTTGTCATTTGTCTAAGTCAATAATGAACTTCTGCAATTGGTTTGTTTGATCTGAAGCCAGATTTTCAGGGAAAAGGGCATATTATGTACATCATTTATACAATAGTCTAATGGAGAGATTTATTATGTTGACTTATGACTTTTCATCTTATTCATAATTTTTAAAGATACAACTTGTAAATGTTGACATGTTGTGTTATAATAGTCTGCAGACAACTGTAATTACAGCTAGCTGCTTGAACAAAATATGCTACATATTAGCAATATTAGCAACTAGTTAAAGGGCAGCACGGTGCTCTAAGCTTCCACTATGCGCGGATCCGGGAAGGACCGAACCACAAAGTGCAAGAATAACTATAGAACTAAGTGTCACTTTAGCCCATTAATTGTAGATGTTTCTGTAGGTGGGAGATAGGAAACATGATCTCACATATATATGCTACTAGAGATTATTGAACAACATATAGATGATGTGAGGGCCACTATCACCCCAACCCCTTAACTCTCCACTGTTAAATATGTGGTCACTTTCTTGGTTGTCGTTGGTCATGTTTGTCTCTTCTAATGAACAACTGGTGACTTTTGCAGGAGATGAGAATGTTGCTGCTCACTTTTGTTTCTCTGTCTAATATTTTGTCGGACAAGTTTTAGTACATCTGTCAACAGCACAACAACAAGGAGGTTGATCTAGATTCAGAAACAAGTCATTGAAAAATGAATGTAGTAGTTTAGTTGTTAGTAGTACATAAAATGTAGGGATTATGTTATTTGTGCAACTCCGTTATGTTCCTCCTTTTGACGTGCAAATTGAACAGCTAATGTCATTTTTCTCTTGCGTTCGTCAGTTAGAAAGAACCAGAGGGAAAACTCTAGCTTATATTGATTAGCCTTTTTGGACAAAAATTCAGCTGGTTCCTTTGTTATGTTTCATTTTTTATTCTGAATATTAATTTGGTTGAACACTCGTAAATATGTTTCGTGACAACTTTGTAATGACAAAGTTATATACACACGCTTAGTATAGAAAATGAATGTCATGCAGTAACAAGTTAAGTGTAATTTACCAAAAGATTTGGTGTATTGAGGTTAAAATCGAGAATTAGGATAGAAAGTTAGTAGGTAGTCGAGCATTTTTCTTTTTCTTTCTCTGACCAATATCATTAGTGAACGGTATCACTAACACTTTGTATGTTTGATTGCTATTTTTTGCTTTAGTTTTCTTAATATCTTGGTTGTTGTTACTACTTGTTGTCAATACTTCTTTTCATCTTGTCTTTAACCGAGGGTTTATAGGAAGTAATCTCTCTGCCCTCCTAGAGGAGAAATAAGGTCTGTGATAAAGGATGAAAAGTGCAGGTTTTGAGTGTGTTTGTTAATTCTTGTGTGAGTTGCGGGAGCTCACACCGCTTTTGAAGTGAAAATATACTCATTAAACTTATGCTGAAAAGGATCAAATAGGAAAAAAATTGGTGAAGAAAGAGCTGAAGAGAAAAGTCCCAGACAACGAAGTGAGGTTCACTTCGCCAAACCGAGATCGGAGCAGAAGAAGCCAGAAAAGTCTCGGATAGCGAAGTGAGGTTCATTTCGCCAAACCGAGACCGGAGCAGAAAAAATCAGCTTTTCCAATCCGAATTGGGAGAAGAAAAATTCGCTCCATACAAACTCTAGTCGTTATAAATACATCCTAAAACGTGCTTTTAAGGAGAGACTACTTTGGAGGCAAAGAAGACTTTGGAGAGGCAAGAATACGCTAGGAGCAAGAAGGAGAAGGATTCAACTTCACATTTTCCCCTCTTTCTTCCTTTATTTCCATGTATTGAATATGAATTCTAGTATTGTAGTTTTGCATAATATTATGAATCGCTAATTTGTTATCTAGGATTTTAATGGAACCTTTTGGAGGATGAATTCTTGTTATGTTTTTATATAATTGAGCCGTTGGATTTCTTTACTGGTTTAACTACGTCTTTGTTATTGTTGATTGAATGGCCATAAATTAATTGTGCCTCTTTAGTATGTACTGCTCGAGAAAGAGTACATATTTAGGTAGTTGAACAACATCACTCCTAACGTATGTAAGAGATCAATACAGAGGGTTTAAAGGCGGGATTAGAGATAACGAACCTTGGTGCAACCGTAATGAGTGATGAATTAGTGCTAGCTAGTGTAGTTCGAGAGAATACATTTAGTAAATTATGGTAATTGCTCGAGAGAGAATTACTACAATCAAAGTACTCACAATCGGTAGAGAAAATGTAGGCGAAATTTATAGAAGGCATAACGAGAAGGATTCCGACAATCAGGGAAATCATAACTTTAGACCTCTTTAATTTTGTCTCCAATCCTTATCCTTGTTAATTGATAGTTCTACTGCTTTTTAGATTTGTTAATTAATTAGATAAAATAAACATTATAATCTTTATAATTAGAAAATTCTTTGGACTTGTGTTTCTTAGCGATACTGAGCAACTGTAGCTAAGCCTTAGTTCTATGTGGGATTCGACTCCAGACTTGTAAATCAGATTATATTTGCAATGACCGCATAGTACTTTTTATATGGCATAGTTGGGCGTAATCAAATGTTGGCGTCGTTGCTGGGGAACTAACGATGTAGCGGTAAGTGTACATATTGCTAGGTTTCAAGTTTGAACTTTTATTTTTATTTTTTTGTATTTGATTTTTTAAAATTTTTGTTTTACTTGTTGAATTGAAAAACATGGCATCTTGGAATTATAAGAGTTTCGATGTTGGAATTCTACTATTGATCTTCCTAATGCTTATTCTGGAGAAAACCACCCATGGCAAAATTATCAATATTTCCGAGAGCGAGTTATGTGTATAACTCAATCTTATGTATGGAATGTGTGTGATATGTGTGGTGGTCAAGATGGTCAATTTCATGGTTGTGCTTATATATTTTATCTTCTCCCAACTCCTTACTTTGATGGTTCTTCTTTTTCTTGCGAAGTTAATAAGAACAAAGAACCCAGAGATGATGACCTGAAAATGATCAAGGATATGCTAAGGTTCCTTGTGGAATAAAATAATGAGAAACAACTGCACATACCTATGCTACTATTCCCAACCTGGAGGCACAAGTGAGTCAACTAGTTGAAGCATTTAATGGTCAACAAGCCAACATTGGGATAGTAGTCAAGAAGAACATGAATTAGATAGTGAAATTGAGGTGCTAATGGAGGAAGTCAAAGTAGAACACCAACAATCTAACTAACTAGAATTTGAGGATGTCGATGTTGAAGAAGTAATACTAGAGTCAACCAGGGACGTTGAGGATATAAATTTAGTTGACTCTAGTGTGATTGATGTTGAGGATGTTGAAAATCTTGAAGTTCATGTATTTGAGCACGTTGGATCTCATTCCAAACACTTCTCTACATTATATTCGGACGGTGAAATGGGAATGGATCTTTATGAGCATAAAAAGGAGTCCAGGAAAGAGGTAGATGAGCCTTATATTTTAAAATTTTCAAGGCCTTCTAGGCTAGGTGACACTCCTCGGTGGAGAGCCAAAAAGTGCATGAGAATTTATTTAATTTTTGGCTTACAAGAATTTGTACCACCCCAAGAGCATAATCATAAGCTTGAGTCAAAACTTGGGGTTCAGTTCATAAGCTCAAGATGGAGGCAAAAAGTAGTTTACGTCGTGCCGCGGCGTTAATTCAAGCGCTTGTTGGGAGGCAACCCAGCATTACTGTTTTTTATTGTATTATTTTTGTAGTGTGATTTTTTATTTTTCTAGGAGCATAGGAAGAAAGGCTATTGGAAGAAAGCAAAAGCAAGTGAGATGATTAGAACTAACTGCGGGGTGCCTGCACAAAGAACCAAGTTTAGAGGAAGTCTGAGTACCCCATGAGCTGCTAATGCTTCGGCCTTTGGCCTATCAGGAAGTTCCTTTTACCTTCTTATATTTATGGGTATGTATTGGGGACAATGCATAATTTTAACTGTGGGGTGAAGAGACTATTTGGATGTTCCTATGTTATTTTACTTGTGTTATTTTGTGTGTGTTGAAAAAAGATCAAAAATAATTTCTAGGTAGAAATAATCCCTCTTAGTTTTTCTTATGGCCATGGTTCTTTTCTAAGGGATGACTATTTGAACCTGGTATTAGCTTTTTTTAGGTAGAATTTTTATTAAGTTTTGGACTTTTCCGACGATGGACTTCCTAGACAGTTTTCTTGAGGGTTTAAAGTACAACGAAAAACATAAAAAGATTTTCATTTTTGTCTTTTTGAATTGATAATGGAATGAGAAGAGGCTTGAGTAATTTGTGCTTTTGACATATTTTATATCAGGGCTTAGGTCTAGAGCATTTGAACTAAGTACTTTCTTCATGGTCTTTGTAATTACATGCCTTGAAAATACGTGTGGCTTCCTTTTTACACCGAAGCTCATCTTTTGACTCTTGTGATTAATTTTAGTGTGCTTCAATTTTATGATGAATCTGCTAGTTGATTTAACTTGAGAGTTGGGTTCAAGCCGTCCTGAGTGAGTCATGTGCTTCATGTGAGGTGAGATTTTGGTGTACTTTGTGACATCCTTGTAATCTAGAACTTGCCCCATGTGTGAGTCAAAGCGAAATGATTAAGTCTTGTAAGTTTGGGAAGTGATATATGCGTTCTTTGATTGACCATTTAGCCCATTTTCCTATCAGTGCTAATATTATTTACAGTCACCCCTTTTGAGCATGTTGACATTTTTTTGGCAATCACATTATAAGCCGAATCTCCTTTCTTCTTATTAAATCTTGTTGAACCTTTACCTCCGAAAATACTTAAGTAGCTAGAAGGGTAATGAAAGAGATTGGGTAGCTTTTGAGTGAAACCATAGAAAGGACGACAAGATGCACTTGTGTATAAACAACAAAAGGCACTAGCCGAAAATATCAAATTAAGGAGAGTAAAAAAAACACCTCCATATCTTTGTCTGGGCTAGTAAATATTTATATGTTGATGTGCTTAATGAAGAAGGGCCTAAATGTGTATGGTTTCATAGCAAGACATTGAATATGGTCATGACAAGAAGGTGTTTGGAAGTGAAGTGTGGTGTGCTAAAGTGCTTAGGAGGGTTAGTCACAATTTTTTCAAATATATCCTACCCGTCCTTTAGCCTATATTAAAACCTATAAAGTCCTACTTGATCTTAGACTTTGCGAGCTTAAATTAGTAGAGACTTACACTACGGGCAAGCCTATGGTACAAACTTGGGTGGCATAAGAGTTTCTTTGTGAGAGTGAGTAAATTCCTCCGATCTGAGAATCCTAAAAATATACTTGAACTTATATTTGAGTATGTGGATTACTTTCTCTCTATGGTTTGTCAATGAGGGCACATGATTTGCAAAGGATTGGTAGAGACATTGATTTTTGAGCTAGCACATGGAGTGAGTCATAATGTGGAATACATTGGAGTCAAATTTTAAGGTGAGGATGTTAAAAAGAGTTACATGAATATTTTAAATAATCTTGGAATGATTTTAAAACTTGAGAAAATGTATGAAGAGTGCATATGATGGGTTCTAAGCATTGATATTAACCATTGTCATTGGTGTGATGCTTGAACATGTTTTGAAAGGTATTTCTTGCCTACGCGCTTAATTTTAAGTTGCTCGAAGACGAGCAAGAGTTTAAGTGTGGGGGTGGTGATAAAGGATGAAAAGTGTATCTTTTGAATGTGTTTGTGTGTTAATTCTTGTGTGAGTTTCGGGAGTTCACACCGCTTTTGAAGTGAAAATATGCTCATTACGTGTTTCTTATATGTAGGAACAAACTTATGCGAAAAAGGATCAAATAGGAAAACAATTGGTGAAGAAAGAGCTGAAGAGAAAAGTCCTGGACAGTGAAGCAAGGTTTACTTTGCCAGATCGAGACCGGAGCAGAAAAAACCAGGAAAGTCCCGGACAGCGAAGCGAGGTTCACTTCGCCAGACCGGAATCGGAGCAGAAAAATTAGCTTTTTCAATCTGAATTAGGAGGAGGAAAATTCGCCCCATACAAACCTTAATCACTATAAATACATCCTAAGACGTGCTTTTAAGGAGAGACACTACTTTAGAGGTAGACAAGACTTTGGGGAGACAAGAACACGCTAGGAGCAAAAAGGAGAAGGATTCAACTTCACATTTTTCCTTCTTTCGTACTCTATTTCCATTATTGGTTATGCATTCTAGTATTGTAGTTTTGCATATTATTATTGATAGGTTACAAGTACCTTGGGCACAAGTACTTTACTTTATGTTTTGATGATCTAACAAACTTACCATTCAGAATCAGATAAGGAACCTGTTACACATCTACAAGACCTTGAGATCACAAAGTTCCAGGTTGGGATCAAGCGCTTGGGAAAGTAAGGTGAATGCTATTACTGAATCAAAGGACCTGCAGGAAAGGACCTGCAGGAGCTGACCATAGAGAAGAGCTGGTTGGAAATCTGGAGACCTACAAGATGAAGAGGAAGATAGACAGTGAAAGAAGAGAACCAAAGAAAGAAAAGAACCCGGTACTCAAAGCTGACACCAATGACTCAAGTGAGGAAGAGTAGAAGGAACAACTTACGGAACAAGTCCCTACCAGTTCCCAAGTAGACTGTATGAAGTCAACTGTCCAGCAGGAAAGTTGCTGCCTGCACACGCTATTGTACATGAATAGTTTAATAGTCAACTTTCTGTGGAAGGCTTTTTACCTACCTTGCTTACATCATTGTAAGTGATGCCACACACGTATAAATATAATCAAGGAAGGTAAAATGACTTACTTCATGAGAGAACCAGATAAAGGACCTGAAGCATGTCTAGTACAATCATTCAAGTTAATCGACTCAAGATAATATGGGCAGTGTGCTTTAGATTCACAGGAACCAGATTAGGGACCTGATACCTTGGTGTTCCTTTGACAGAAGTATAAGTCAACTGTACAGTTGGAAAGCAACTGCAGAAAGGACTGCCTGCAACAATACAACAGATAGTGCAGCAGTCACTTCCCATTAAGATTGGACATCACTAAGGTAATGTCTTTTGTAGTATAAACCTTATGCAAGACACAAGATTCAGGTTCCAAGACTTGCAAAATCAGAAATGAAAATCCTCTCTCAAGTGCTTGCAACAACCTCTCTCAAGAACAAAGTTGCTGCAACCTCAAGGGCCGGATCCAAGATTGAAGATATCTTAAGTCCTTAGGTTTATTGAGTCTTTGTTATTTGTTCTTCATTGTAACTCCTATCTTGCTTTCTTAGAAGTTGTTTTTTAGGAAACCTAAAATCCGTAAACTCTTCAGTTTATAGTGTGACTAGGTTTACTCATAAGTTAAAATCTTTGTAACTAGAGAGTTGCAAAGTGGCTTGTAATAAGTGTTATTACAAGTTAGAGTGAGTAAAATCCTTTGTAACTGTAGAGTGACAAAGTGGCTTGTGGTGAGAGCATCACAAGTTAGTTAAATTCTTTGTAACTAGGGAGTCACAAAGTGGCTTGTAGTAAGAGTACCACAAGTTAGTTGAATTCTTTGTAATAGAGTCATTACAAAGTGGCTTGTAATAAGTGTTTACAAGTTAGTGAAGTTGAAAGCCTACAAGTGTAGGTCGTGGTTTTTGTCCCCTTGAGTTGGGATTTTTCTATGTAAAAATCCTCTGTGTTCTTTACTTACTGTCATGCTACTGTGGAACAATTAGAGAATATAGTTCTCTATACAGTAGGAACTTATCATGTATCTCATTTACATAGTGGTTCAGTAGTTAGCACTGTGGGAACTGATATAGGACCAGATTGCTATACAGTTCGGTTCATTAGTATTTTCAGTGGAAACTCACAGAGAACCCGATTCTCTATACAGTTTTGTGGATGCTTAGTTTGTAACAATTGGTATCAGAGCGGGTTCTTTCTAAAAGGTTAACACCTAGAAAGGATCTACATGGGTGCTCCACAAGGAAAGTCAATCAACCAATAGACCACAAAGATTTTAGAAGATGGGTCGCAAAAATGGTAGGATCCCAAAGAAAGGAAGTACCAACAGGAATTTCAAAGGAAATGATTGATGTCATAAATGTGGAAAGCCTGGACACTCCATCAAAGACTACCCATTTCTGAAACAAGGTCATCACAAACACAACTCTGACAAAGTAGCAAAAACGAACCTGGTTCCTAACAAACGATTCAGCCGAAAAAGTGCACCTGACAATGTTGTGAAGCAAGCTCTTGCTGCATGGGGAGACTCCTCCAGTGAATCAGAAGAGGAACCAGATGCAGGAAGCAACTCCATTATGGCAATGCAAAATGAAGCAAAGGAATTTGATTCATTGTTTGCATTGACGGCTCAGTCCGATGAGGATGAAGATGATGACAATGATGAGGTAACTTTCAGGGATGTTCAGAGAAATCTAAAGTCCTACTCTTTGAAAAAATTGATGTCATTAACAAATATTCTAATTGATACATATTATAGTTTTGTTAATGATAAAGATGCCCTAATCATAGAGCTAGGAGATGTTGAACAGTCTAGAGATGATTTGATGGTAGTGGTTGATGACTTGAAGGAAACCATAAAAACCCTTAGCAAAGAAAAGAATGCTCTTGTAGAGAAAATTGCAGCTACTGAGCAAAAAAGGGATGATATGATAGTTTCCATTGTAGATTTAAGGAAACAAGTGGAAGAAGTAACTAGAGAACACAGCTTGTTGAAAAAACAAACAAAAAAATGGATGGACAACACTGAGGGAGAGGAAGTGGCTAGAAAGGCTCAACTTGAGCTTGAGAGTGAGCTGAAGAAAGTTAAAACAAGTTTTGTTGCTGAGCTTAAAAAGAATAGACAACTTCAGGAGGATTTAAAAAGGGTTAAAAATGATCTTGATAAGTCACTAAAATGGACCCGATCCTCTGATGTAATAACATCTATATATAAGAGTAATGATGGAAACAGGCAAGGCATCCGGTTCCAAAAGGCTAAAACCTCTTATAATCCCCATAGGAAGTATGTAACTGTGGTTGATAATAGGTTGTGCACTCACTGTGGTCAAAACGGTCATTAAAAGGACTCTTGTAAAGATAAAAATCAGTCTTTGCAGAAAAACAAAGTCTTTGTTAAAAAAGGCATACTGATAAGGAACCCGGTTCTTTGAAAAGAAAATATGTGTTGCTTGCATGGGCAAAAAGAAGTTTGATCCACTCATTCTATCATTATAAGGGACCCAAGATGGCTTGGATTCCTAAGTCTAATCATTGACCTAAGTGTGCAGGGAACAGTGAAAGGGAGCAGTCAACAGTGTCACATGGATAGCGACTGCTCGAAGCTCATAACTGAAGAACAAATGATTTCCTTTCACTGAAGGACTTGCAAGGAAGGAGTGTATCCTTTGAAAATGGCAAGAAGGGATACATTCTGGGAGTTGGAAGGATCGAGAACAGTATGAGTCTATTGAACAGTAGAGTACCTGGTGCTCTACGAGATTCTGCTGGGTATTTCCCAAATCTGTGACAAGGGAATCTTGGATGTCTGAGTGTTGTTAATGATAATGTTGAGCAATGGCACAGAAGGCTGGGTCATGTAAGTTTCACACTGCTGAAAAAATTAGTCAAGAAGGACCTGGTTCATGGTCTGCTCAAATCAAGCTTCAAGGATCACAGGGTGTGTGATGCATGTGTAAAATGAATGCAAGTCAGATCCTCTTTCAAGCCCAAAAAGGAAGTTAGTATCTCAATGCCACTTGTTCTCCTCCATATGGATCTATGTGGACCTATGAGGATGCCAAGTAGATGAGGAAAAAGGTACATATTCTCGTCAGTATGGATGATTACTCCAAATTTACATGGACCTTATTCCTCAGAACTAAAGATGAGACTCCAGCCGACATAGAGGAACCTGGTCCTTTAATCATAATATCTGAAGCAGAAAATAGAGTTGTGGATGCCGTACATGGAACTCCAGCTGCAAAGAAATTCAAAACAGATCAAAGACAAGAAATTCACTTGCCTTCTTAGCCTTTCTCTCTCAAATAGAGCCTAATAATATCAAGAAAGCATTGAAAGATGTTGACTGGATTACAGCTATGCAAGAAGAACTCCGTCAACTTGAGAGGAACAGAACGTGGAACCTGGTTCCACGACTTGCTGACAAAACTGTTATGGAAGCTAGGCTCCCTGTGCTTGGTGTGAAATAAATCAGGAAGGAACCTACTCATGGTGCAGATCTATGCTGATGGAATCATATTTGGAGCTACAACTGACTTATTATGTGAAGAATTTGCTAAACTCATGAGAAGTGAGTTTGAAATGAGTATGTTGGGGGAACTGAATGTCTTCCTGGGTCTTCAAGTGAAGCAGTCCATAAAGAGAACGTGTATCAGTCAGCAGAAATGCATCAAAGAACTCTTGAAAAGGTTTGATATGGAAGCATCAAAGGGGAATCATTAGATCTCTACTCTATCTTACTGTCAGCAGGTCAGACATTGTATTTAGTGTGGGATTATGTGCAAGGTTCCAATCAAATCACAGAACTTGGTTTTGTACTATTCTTCAGGTGACAATTTCAACCTTATTGGTTATGCTGACGCTGATTATGCAGGCTATCTGGTGAACAAGAAAAGCACATCTGGAATGGCTCATTTCCTTGGATCATGGATTATCTCATGGGGTACAAGGAAACAAAACTTAGTAGCTCTCTCAACAGCTGAAGCAGAATATGTTGCAGCTGTCTCGTGCTCAATCACTGTGGATCAAGCAACAATGGAAGATTTTGGTGTATACATTGATTGTGTACTGCTTCTATGTGACAACACCAGTACTCTCAACATGTCAAAGAACCTGGTTCAACACAAAATAACCAATCACATTAACGCCAGACACCATTTTCTCAAGGACAATGTTGAAAAGGTTCTGATCTGTACGAAGTTCTGGAAGACGAAGGATCAGGTAGCAGACATCTTCACCAAGGCATTAAGCAGGGAACATTTTGAAAGAAATCGTATGGAGTTGGGGTTGATCAAGCTCAACTGAGGACCTGGTCCCTCGATGATTGGCTATGTTAAGAAGGAAAGGTAGAATGCTAAAAAGTATTTTTCGGCGACATCCAACTCAATTCTATACTATTACAGGTATACAGATATGGCAGTTTCAGGACAAAAACAAGTAAGAGTGGCATTGCACTTTTAGGAGTCTTTGCTCAAAATTTTCAAAAACAGTCACGGAACCTAGTTCATATGACTCAGGTTAGTAGTCTTTTTAATAATTATATGCCTTTTTAAGCTTCCGAAGTGTCATGTCATTAATTTGTTTCTAGCTTTCTCCTGTCTCTCCTCCTAACTTTTGAAGTCCAAAATGTTAAACCTTTTCTAAACTAACCCATTGCCCTAAAAAGGCACTTCTCCATCTTACACCCAAATAAAACCGATTATTTTCTTTAAAGCCAAAAATCAACCTTGTCTCAAAATAATCTTTCTTTCCAAATATGCTAGAACTGATGTAAGCCCAACTCTCTCACTTTCCAAAAACCTAACTCCATCAGAATCAAAACCCCAAGAATTCTTTGGTAGATTTTGATGGAAGTTTAACTGAAAGGGAATAGGGCAGATATGACATTCTAAAGCGTGAGGCTGAAGTTGTTGCTGGATTTGTGGAAGCCTTGAAGGATGGAGAAATTGGTAAATATGAGGACTGAATGAGGGACCTGATCCCTCAAGTCCTTCTCACGAAGTTAATTTTAATGATGACCTTTTTCTCTTTGAGTTCTATGTATAAATGAACTTTCGATCCAATTAAAAGGATTGATGAAAAGTAGGTTGATTGATGATGAAGTGGTGTGACCTGCTGATATTATTGTGGAAGAGTGAATGAAATAAAATCTTTACATGTGAGAAAGAATTAAAAAAGAAAAGAAAGAAGGACGTTGGCTGAGAAAGATGCAGCAGATGATAAGGGTAAACAGACTGAGAAGAAGAAGAGGGAAACATGGTTGCTCAGGGATAGACAGGGTATGTAAGTGAGGAACCTGGTTCCTTACGAAAGCAAAAGGTTGAGCCATTAGGTTTGGAGGGGGGAGACTTTGAAGTCTCAAAAAGTGCTGTAAGGCAGAGTGTTGACTCTGATATTGCTGGAAAATGGAGGAACTTCTTGACATTATTGAGTTCCAAAAATAGAATCACCTCTTTGTTCCTCCAAGTCCCAATATTTCTGAAGAAGAAGTAAAAACTTCTATGTTTTATGTGATACTATGATGCTATATGTGCATAGGACTGAGTTTGTTATTGATGAGACAAAGTTTGGGGAGATTCTTGGTGATCTAATTGATGGTTCAACTGTTGGCCCAAGAACAGGTGAAGTTTTGAAGAATGACAAATGAACTCAGTCATGGACCAGGTCCATCATGTGAAGCACAGTCATGATCAACCTATACATGTGAGATGCACGTAAAGGAGATAAGTCCCACATATCAATCAGCAATATCTCTTGATCTGATCGAAAAGGTTGCATATTGGATAAGGGGAGAAAGTCTCCTTATATGAAGAGAACACAATCCGGATAAATAGAGTGTTAGAGTTTGATATCGTCAAGGACTCAACTACAATAGAAAATCATAAATTGAATCCCAATCAAACTCTGATTACTAACCTATTAAATGACAGTGATTGATCTCTTTTACATGGATTGCACATACGCAGAAGTTAAACTAAATTGAAAGCAAAAGAGCAAGGTGGTTTTGCAAGCAGTTTATGTGAGATTTGAGTGTGCACTCCTGAAGCTACTTGAACGAGATAGAAGAACCAGTTCTATTGTGTTTTTTCTTATTCTAGTTCAATTGTAGTTGGTGGTTTAATATTGTACCTTTTCAGCTTTCATAGAAGCAATTATATTAAGGTACTTTGAGAGTTCAAGTTATAGGCTAACTTGAAGTTGTCGCAACAGTTAGAGGCTGGTTACTATAATAGGATTAGAGTAATCCTTAGGTTTACAAAGAGTTTTGTAAATGCTGTTTTGGCTCAGTGATTTAGTGAAGTGTTCGGGAAAATCCTGCTGAGTAGTAAGTCGTGGTTTTTTCACCTTTTGAGCTGGGTGTTTTCCACGTAAAAATCTCTGTATTCTTTATTTTATGTACTTTTAATTCCGCAAACAGTAGTAGTTAGAACACCTAGAAGAACCTGGTTCTTCTAGAACGAAAATTGGGTACCATACAAATCACCCCCCCTCTCTTGTGTGGTATTGATGCTTAAAATATCAATTGGTATCAGAGCAGGTTATCCTTGAAGAGGCTAACACCTTAGGAAAAGATCAACATGAGTACACCATCTAGGAACTAGGAAGGGCAATCCACTGCTAGGTCTCCACTTTTCAATGGTCAGTACTATTCTTGGTGGAAGAGCAGGATGAGAGATCACATCATATGAGAAGACTATGAGCTCTGGGACATATTCACTAATGGTTCTCTAGCAACTACAAAGAAGAATGTTGAAGGAGTATATATGCCTAAGACAAGGGCTGACTGCACTGCAGAAGACCTGAAGAAGTGGGAGAAAAATGCCAAGGCCAAGCAATGGCTTGTGTGTGGACTAAGTCCAGATAAGTACAGTAGAATTCAAAAGTTGTACTACTGCTAAAGAAATTTGGGACACTCTACAAGTGGCTCATGAGGGAACACCTCAAGTGAAAAGGTCCAGAGGAACATTGTTGTACTCCTAGTATGAGAACTTCACCATGAAGGAAGGAGAAACCATCCAAGAGATGTATACAAGGTTCACCACACTGACAAATGAACTTAAATCTCTTGGAAGGATTATTCTCGAAGAAGACAAAGTTGAGAACATTTTGACCAGGGTTCTGCCAGTCTCTTGGGAAAGCAAAATCACTACTATTCAGGAATTAAAGAACATTGCTACCCTCAAGCTGGATGAACTAATAGGAAACCTTACTGCCTATGAACTGAGAAGGTAGACCATGAAAATGGATGCACCCAAGAAGGAAAGAAGTCTGGCTCTCAGAATTGCTGAAGGTTCAGATCTGGAGGATGATGAAATGGCTATGATCACTAGAAATTTCAAAAATTACTTGATGAGAGGAAAAGGTTCTTCAAGAGGTACAACCTTTAACAAACCAAGAGCTCATGAGAAACAGACCAATGAGGGTTGCTACAAGTGTGGTAAGACTGATCGCATGATCAAGAACTGCCCTCAATGGGAAATTGAGTGGAAGAAGGAAAGGGCTAAACGAAGGAGCAGGAAGAAGGAACAGGTTCAACCAAAAAGGAACAAAGGATCAACAAAGGCTATGGTTGCTGCCTGGGGAGAAACACCAGATGAGGAATCAAAATATGAAGCTGGAGATGAACAAGCTCTTATGGTCATATGAGAATCAGATGATGAACAAGAGGTAAGTATTCTTTATCTCAAAGACAAGATTAAATTCCTGTCTAAAGAAAGGTTGTCTGAGTTATTGCAGGATTTCATTGATGAGTTTGAGATAATTAATAATGAAAAGGAAGAGCTGTCTAGGGAATGTATGATCCTAAAAGCCAAGTGCAAAAATCTAGAGTCTAGGGCTAATGAGAGTGAACGTGAAAATATGGAGTTGAAGAACCAGGTTCTTGAACTTGACACTAGTGTCCTAGAACTTAGGTCTGAGAACTTAAAACTGAAAATAGGAACAGGAAAGAAGATAGTTGATCACACTCATCTCACCCTAGAAGAAAACTTAGGAAAAATGAAGGATGAGCTATACAGGAAAGATGAGCAGATAAGAGTACTAAAAGAAGATCTAGGGAAGGTAAAACATGAACTAGACAGAACTTGCAAACGGAACAAGGCTTCTGATTCACTCTCCTGGCTACACGAACATCACAGTAGCAACAAAAATGGACTTGGTTATGGAACTCAAGCACCTAAGTGGGATCCTAAAAGCAAGTCCCTCACTCTTCCTGAAAATAAAATTTGCACACATTGTGGCAAGACTGACCATTACAAAAATGAATGTAATGCAAAAGAAAAGGCCAGTCAAAAGAACAAAACCTTTGTTCAAGAAAAAAATAAGATGTCTGGGTGGGCTAGAAGGAATCTGATTTATCCCTTTTCCCATAGAAAGGGACCCAAACTAGTTTGGGTTCCTAAGACTAACCCCTGATTTGTTTTTGCAGGTCCAAGTGAAGAGAAGCAGCCAAATATGGTCCATGGATAGTGGCTGCTCAAAACATATGACTAGAAGCAAGAACCAGTTCCTTTCACTTAAGGACTTAAAGGGAGGCAATGTCTCCTTTGGAAATGGGAAGAAAGGTGAGATCATTGAGGTTTGAAAGGTAGGTAAGACAGACTCTTACTCCATTGAGAATGTCTACTTGATAGATGGCTTGAAATACAACTTTATCAGTGTGTTACAACTGTGTGACAGAGATAACCTTGTAGCATTCACCTCTACTAAATGCTTTGTGATTAATCTTACCACTAACAAGATTATTTTGCAGGGAAAAAGAGTTAACAATATTTACATTGTAGATTTGTCCACTCTTTTAGAAAATGAACTAACCTGCCTAAGTGTGCTGGATAATGATCCCCTCCCGTGGTACAAAAGACTTGGTCATGCTAGTCTGAATCAGCTAAACAAATTGGTCTCTAAGGACTTGGTGATAGGGTTACCTAACATCAAGTTCAAGGAAGACAAAGTTTGTGAGGCTTGTGCAAGGGGGAAGCAGGTAAGATCATCCTTCAAAAGCAAGAAAATGGTAAGCATAACCAAGTCGTTGGTACTGGTCTATATGGATCTATGTTGTCCAATGAGAACCATGAGCATAGGTGGAAAGAAGTATGTAATGGTACTTGTTGATGACTATTCTAGATTTACATAGGTATTGTTTCTAATATCTAAAGATAAAGCATTTGACATGTTTACTGCCTTTGTTCGAAAAACTCAGAAACAATTAGGAAATCAACTTGCATCAATTAGGTCTGACCACGAAACTGAATTTGAGAATGCTAAGTTTGCTGAATTTTGTGATGAAAATGGTATAGATCATAACTTCTCTGCCCCTAGGACACCTCAACAAAATGGAGTAGTTGAAAGAAAGAATAGGACTCTTGAAGACATGGCTAGGACTATGCTTCTTTCTAGTAAATTGCCCCATAGCTTCTGGGCAGAGGTTATAAACACTACATGTTACATTATCAATAGATGCATGACTAGACCTCTTGTAGAGAAGACTCCCTATGAGTTACTTAAAGGGATAAAACCAAATCTATCCCATCTTAGGGCATTTGGTTGCAAGTGCTTTGTGCACAATAATGGAAAAGACTCCCTAGGTAAGTTTGATCCCAGAAGTGATGAGGGATTATTCTTGGGGTATTCTTCACATAGCAAAGCATATAAAGTGTTCAATAAAAGAACTTTGTGTATAGAAGAAAGTATACATGTAGTATTTGATAAAACTAACATTCTTTCTGAGAGACAGGAACACGAAGATGAAGCCATTGGATTGGTAAAGGATCTGACTGAAGCCTCAGCACAAGTCAAAGCGGCACCAAAAGAAGGAACAGGTGATGGAACAGGTTCTTCCATCCAGGGCAATCTGACAGAGGGAACTAATCAAGGAGGAATTGAAATAAATCCCCTAAAAGAACTTGTTCATGACCCTGTTCCTCAACAACAGAACATGGGAGAAACATCTAGCAAAAACCAGTTGGTTGTGAAACCTCACAAGTATCAAAGTTCTCATCCTATTGAGAACATTATCACTAATCCAACATCTGAAGTCAAAACTAGATCACAATTAAAGAATCTGTGTGCTTTTGATGCCTTTTTATCTTTTATTGAGCCTAAAAATGTTGTTGAAGCTTTGCAGGATGCAGATTGGGTGATTTCAATGCAAGATGAACTCATTCAGTTTGAGAGAAGTCAAGTTTGGCATCTAGTTCCAAGAACCAAGGACATATCAGTCATTGGTACAAAGTGGGTCTTCAGAAACAAACTCGATGAAGATGGAACAGTTACAAAAAACAAGGCAAGACTGGTGGTCCAAGGTTATAGCCAAGAGGAGGACATAGACTATGATGAGACCTTTGCTCCAATTGCATGACTAGAGGCAATCAGACTCCTCATAGCCTTTGCAACACACATGGAATTCACTCTTCATCAAATGGATGTCAAAAGTGTCTTCCTGAATGGATACTTGAAAGAAGAAGTGTTTGTAAAACAACCTCCAGGGTTTTAGAGCAAGGAATGTCCTGAGCATGTGTAAAAGTTCAACAAGGCTCTCTATGGACTCAAGCAGGCCCCAAGAGCATGGTATGAACGATTGTCCAAATTCCTGCTGGAGCATGGTAACAAAAGAGGTAAAATTGATAGTACCTTATTCTTGAGGGAAAAAGGTAAGGATCTCCTTGTTGTACAAATATATGTTGATGATATAATCTTTGGGGCCACTACTGATAAGCTAAGTAAGTACTTTGCAAAATTAATGGGGAGTGAGTTTGAAATGAGCATGATGGGTGAGCTTAACTTCTTCTTAGGCTTACAGATCAAACAAAGTCCAAATGGAACCATGATCCATCAGCAAAAGTATGCAAATGAGCTAATCAAAAAGTTTAAAATGGAAGAATCTAAAGAAATAGATACACCCATTACAACTACCACTAAATTAGATATTGATGAACCTGGTTCATCAGTAGATCAAAAGTTGTATAGGGGTATGATTGGTTCACTCTTTTATCTTACTGCTAGTAGACCTGACATTGTTTTCAGTGTAGGGCTTTGTGCTCGCTTTCAGGCAAATCCTAAAGAGTCTCACCTGACTGCAGCCAAAAGGATACTAAGATACTTAAAAGGCACCATTGATCTGTGTCTTTGGTATCCCAAAGGTAGCAATTTCAATTTAGTAGGATATGTTGATGCTGATTATGCAGGTTTTCTAGTGGATAGGAAGAGCATCTCAGGTATGCAACACTTCCTTGGTTCATGTCTTGTGTCATGGGCTACTAAAAAGCAAAATTCCGTGGCCTTGTCAACTGCTGAAGCTGAATATGTTGCTGCTGCTTCTTGTTGTGCTCAATTGCTATGGTTCAAACAGAAACTGGTAGATTTTGGTATAGAAGTAGGTTACATTCCTATATTCTGTGAATAAGTATGACAAAGAACCATGTTCATCATAAAAGGACTAAGCACATAGATGTTAGGCACCATTTCTTAAGAGACAACTATATGAAAGGTCTGATCTCCATAGAATTTTATGCTACTGATTAGCAAATTGCTGACATTTTTACTAAAGCACTGAGTAGAGAAAACTTTGAGCGGAACAGGTTGGAATTAGGGATGATTAAGATCACGTAATATGTCCAGCTCAAAAAAACATAATTGAAAAAAATACTTTTTGGCTAGGAATTCTAACTTTGTGTAAATATATAGATTAATTCTTACTCAATTTCATACTTTAATTAGTATACTCCTGTGACATGTGTATATATGACTCATTGATCTCTTACAAAGGTTTTTCTATTATGGCATTTGAGGCATGTTCAAGAGAATTCTAAATGAAGAACCTGATTCATCAATATGAGTTCATATGAAAGCTCAGATATGGTTTCAATACTTTGCACAATTAGAAAGATTAACAATTCAATCATGAGCAGAAGTCCTATACTTGCCAAATTCCTAGAAAATACTATCTGTTGAAGCATTGAACCAGTTTCGTCCATTTAGAACTCTAAACCGTGATTTTTGCCTAATATCTAGGGAAGCCAAATAATCATTAAAAATCTAAAATTACAGTTTGATTAGACTCTAGTTGACCCCTAAAAAGCTGTCGTTACTGAATTAATGTATAATTATCTTTAAACACACACCACATCTCTAATCTTCTTCATTATTCTAAAACCGTTAAAAGTTCTCTTCTTCAACTCTAATTGCTCTCTTCTCCAAAATTCCCAAATTAACTCAAGAAACGAACAAAATTGTCTAACCCATAAGATCATCCTGGTTCTCTTCCACCACCATCACCCTCAAATTCATCCTCATTTACTCCTCCTAGTGAATCCTCAAAACCTAGGTTTCGAAGGCAGAAAATGTTGGCTCGAAAAACTGTAGCATCTGGGGCTTTGAGAAAGGTTTTAAATGAAAGGTTGAAAGCTAGCCAAGTGAATGATAGCCCAGGTCAAATTCTGATTCCAGTTCTGAGTCTGAATCCTTTCAATCTGTGACTGAGGGGGAAGGACATGGGTCTTCTGACTTTGAGAAGACTCAAGAATTCCCTACTGAGGTAAGTTCATCTGTTGTTGAAAACATTGAAACTAGGTTTGTTCTGGTTGGACCCATTAGGGATGTTAAGTTGTTTGAGACGAGTAGGAGTGGAGGTAAAAAGAAGTCTGAAAAAGAAAAAGAGAGAGAGAGGGTGCATGTGGTGAAGAGAGGGGAAATGGGAAGGGAGCAGTTCTTGCTATATGTGGGGTTGCACAAGAGAGGTTAGAAGAGAGTGGCATGAAGTCAGGGGAAGTAGGTCTGGGGAGGCTGCTGAGGGGTTGGTTCATCTGAGCAAAAGTAGAGATGAACTCGTTTCATCTACTGAAGAGACCCTAGCTGATCTATTGAGAAAGATTAGGACAAGTTATGACTCAAAGAAATGCAAAGCTACCACACCAAAAGCCCCAAATGTTCCCAAGCCATCCAAGAAAAGAAAAACTTCATCCCCAAAACCTACTGCCTCTTCAATATCAAAGGGAAGAGCCAGAAGAAGCAGGGTAAAACAAAGTGAAGCTGACTTACAAAAGGCTCTAGAAGAAAGCAAGAAAAGAAAAATGGAGAAGGGAAAGGTTGCAGAATCCTCTGAGGTTGTAGAGGAAGAGGAGATGAAACTGGTCCATCAAGAAAGGGGTACAACAGTGGAGGTTCCTACACCCAAACATAAAAAAATCCAAGACTTCATCCAAGAAGTCTTCTTTTGTACCTGTGTCTGCTGCACCCTCACTAGCCAAGAAGACAAGATCTGCAGTGAAAGCTAAACAAGCAAAAGTTTCAGATGATGAAGAGTGGAGTGGAGAAGAAAAAGAAGAGGAATCTGAGAAGGAACATGACAAGTTTGCCATTTTTTGCAGAAGAAAATTTTGAAAAGTAGATTGTTGAAGGACCTGGTGAAACCAGGGATGATGAGGTTGGTTGACTCTTTAACTACTCAAGGTTGGAAGGACATGGTCCTTCAGATGGATGGGAGACTAGCCAGAAATGAACTAATTGAGTTCATGGCAAATGCTGATGTTAAGGATGGGGTTGTCAGTAGCTTGGTGAAGGGAGTCCCAGTGCAACTTGATGCTGCGAAACTGAGAGAAATTCTGGATATACCCTCTAAAGAGTTTGATGACTACACTAGGCAAAGGTGGCCATGCCAGGACTCCCTACCTACTGCTCTTGAGATCACCAAGAGGTTCTGTGATTAGAGGATGTGAATGAAGCCAGGGCTGTGCAAAAAAGTGAGATGAGGGCTGAGCACAAGGTTGTGTTTGAGTTTGTCAACAAGTTCCTACTGCCCAGACAAAAGAGAAGACATGCTGCAAATTACATGGACCTAGTTCTTATGGAATGCCTTGAGAGAGGAAAGCAGATCAACTGGCCTGCTCTCATTGTAAAATTGATAGACAGGGTCATCAATGGCTCCAAGGCTCATGCTACTCCATATGGCTTCATATTGACCACTGTTCTGGACAGGCTGAATGTGCCTTTGAGGAAATGGGAAATGGCATCAAGCAAGGAACATTTTGGCATTAAGACTCTTCTGGCTTGTGACTATCCAGTCAATGCCATCCCAGTTGAACCTGGTTCATCTCTGAAGACACCCATCAACAGCAATGTTAGGACTTTGGTTCAGGAATGTGGAACTAAGGATTCTGAAATTGCTAGGCTCAAGGCTCGTGTGGCTGAATTGGAAACTGAGAGGGATTGCCTTAGAACTGAGCTAGCAAAAGAAAAGGAGAAGAGAGATGGAATCCTTCAGAATATACTGAACCTTCTCCAGACTCAACCCTCTAGTTCCTCTAAGCCTTACGTCTCCTAGTACTCATCTTTTGAACCTGTTTAGTAACCCTAGTGAACCCTAGTGACCCGGATTAAGGATTTTTCTGTTTTTGCTCATGTTTTGAAAGTTTTTCTTTCTTTTTGTGGGCTGTTAATGGCAACATATCATGATCAATGACAACAACTGTTTCTCTTGTTCTATGATGATTCTGACCTTAATAGTTTAAATATGTTTGTTGATTATTGATAATTACACCATATTTTCACTTGCAGTTGCCCCAGTGGCCATGAGTACTTTTTAAAATCTGGGATTCATATTAAGTATGCAATTTTTTGATGATGCCAAAAGGGGGAAGATATTGTGCTTTACCCATTATTCTAAATAAGTGATATTTATAACCTAATTAACCTAGTCCTTGATGAGAAGTAAATTTTCTTAGTTTAGTATTGATGGTTAAGCTGAGTTCTTACAGGTCTTTTAATTAGTAAAAAGCACAGAGTTTGTCATCATCAAAAAGGGGGAATCTGTTGGCCCAAGAACAGGTGAAGTTTTGAAGAATGACAAATGAACTCAGTCATGGACCAGGTTCATCATGTGAAGCACAGTCATGATCGACCTATACATATGAGATGCACGTGAATGAGATAAGTCCCAATATTCAATCAGCAATATCTCCTGATCTGATCGAAAAGGTTGCATATTAGATAAGGGGAGAAAGTCTCCTTATATGAAGAGAACACAATCCAGATAAAGAGAGTGTTAGAGTTTGATATCGTCAAGGACTCAACTATGATAGAAGATCAGAAATTGAATCCCAATCAAACTCTGATTACTAACCTATTAAATGACAGTAATTGATCTCTTTTACATGGATTGCACATATGCAGAAGTTAAACTAAATTGAAAGCAAAAGAGCAAGGTGGTTTTGCAAGCAGTTTATGTGAGATTTGAGTGTGCACTCCTGAAGCTACTTGAACGAGATAGAAGAATCAGTTCTATTGTGTTTTTTCTTATTCTAGTTCAATTGTAGTAGGTGGTTTAATGTTGTACCTTTCCAACTTTCATAGAAGCAATTGTATTAAGGTACTTTGAGAGTTCAAGTTATAGACTAACTTGAAGTTGTCGTAATAGTTAGAGGTTGGTTGCTACAACGAGATTAGAGGTAATCCTTAGGTTTTCAAAGAGTTTTGTAAATGCTATTTTGGCTCAGTGATTTAGTGAAGTGTTGAGGAAAATCCTACTGAGTAGTAGGTCGTGGTTTTTTTACCTTTTGAGCCAGGTGTTTTCCACGTAAAAATCTCTGTGTTCTTTATTTTATGTACTTTTAATTCCGCAAACAGTACTAGTTAGAACACCTAGAAGAACCTGGTTCTTCTAGATCGAAATATTGGTATCACACAAATCACCCCCCTCTTGTGTGGTATTGACGCTTAAAACATCATCAACCTACTCAGATAGGTTGAGAACCTGGTCCTCGAAGACCTTCGGCAGAATAGAATGCTAAGTTGAAGGGTGAGAATGCAAGATTGAGGAAACAGGTGGAGGAACTTAGAGAGCAGATGATCATTGATCAAAGGAGAGTAAATGAACGAATGGACAAGCTCATCAAGGCCTTAGCCCCTTACTTTTCCTCCTGCCCAGTGATCCATGTCTTTCACTCCTTCTAAATTCCCTTGAATACTTATCCTCTTTTAATCCCTATATTTGATGACATTGGTACTTCAGCTGTTTAAATTGTCATATTATGTATTGTTGAAGTTGTTGTGCTTTTATTATCATTACTTCACTATGGGCAATCACTCTATGTTGTGCACTGACATTCACTTGTTGTTCTTGTTATTGTTTATGCTATGTTGCCCAAGTGGCCTGAGTTAATATTGCTGAATTTCTTTTTGGTAGTACTTCTTCTGTTATTCTTTTCGATGATACCAAAAGGGGAAAGTTATATAGGTGTCAACATGGGAGGAACAAAATCGAATATTGTGCATGAAAGATGGATCTGCTTCGCAGGGGGAACGTTGCTGATAATGCAGGGAAACATATGAGGAATCTAGTTCTAGGGTTCTCAAGAGATAGCTCTGCTTTGCAGGGGGAACGTTGCTGATAATATGTTGATTATATCTGATCCGCAGAAAACATGTGCGGAATCTGATTCTCAAGAGGAATATTAATTCTGGGTTTGTCATCATCAAAAAGGGGGAAAATTGATAAGTTATGGAACTTTGAGTTTTGATAATTTTCCAAACAGTCTTGAGGAACCAGTTGTGATCGGCTCCTTAGGTTCGATTTTCATGGGTAATGTGGCTGATTCGTAGGGGGAACAATATGGAGATCTGGTTCTCAGGGGGAATATCAATTCTAAGTTTGTCGTCATCAAAAAGGGGGAAATTGATAGGTTACAAGTACCTTGGGCACAAGTACTTTACTTTATGTTTTGATGATCTAACAAACTTACCATTCAGAACTAGATAAGGAACCTGTTACACATCTACAAGACCTTGAGATCACAAAGTTCCAGGTTGGGATCCAGTCCTTAGGAAAGCAAGGTGAATGCTATTAATGAATCAAAGGACCTGCAAGAAATGACCTGCAGGAGCTGGCCATAGAAGAGCTGGTTGGAAATCTGGAGACCTACGAGATGACGAGGAAGATAAACAGTGAAAGAAAAGAACCAAAGAAAGAAAAGAACCTGATACTCAAAGTTGATAGCAATGACTCAAGTGAGGAAGAGTAGAAGGAACAACTTAGGGAACAGGTCCCTACCAGTTCCCGAGAAGACTGTATGAAGTCAACTCTCCGACAGGAAAGTTGCTGCTTGCACACGCTATTGTACAGGAACAGTGCAACATTCAACTTTCTGTGGAAGGCTTTTTACCTACCTTGCTTACATCATTGTAAGTGATGCCACACACGTATAAATACAATCAAGGAAGGTAAAATGACTTACTTCATGAGAGAACCAGATAAAAGACCTGAAGCATAATACAATTATTCAAGTTAATCGACTCAAGATAATCTGGGCAGTGTGCTTTAGATTCACAGGAACCAAATTAGGGACCTGATACCTTGGTGTTCCCCTGACAGAAGTATAAGTCAACTGTACAGCTGGAAAGCAACTGCAGAAAGTGACTGCCTGCAACCATACAACAGACGGTGCAATAGACAGTGCAACAGTCACTTCCCATTGAGATTGGACATCACTAAGGTAATGTCTTCAGTAGTATAAACCTTATGCAAGGCACAAGATTCTGGTTCCAGGACTTGCAAAATCAGAAACGAAAATCCTCTCTCAAGTGCTTGCAACAACTTCTCTCAAGAACAAAGTTGCTGCAACCTCAAGGACCGGATCCAAGATTGAAGATATCTTAAGTCCTTAGGTTTGTTGAGTCTTTGTTATTTGTTCTTCATTGTAACTTCTATCTTGCTTTTTTAGAAGCTGTTTTTTAGGAAACCCAAAATCCGTAAACTCTTCAAAATATGTTGTGACTAGATTTAGTCATATGTTAAAGTCTTTGTAACTAGAGAGTTGCAAAGTGGCTTGTAATAAGTGTTATTACAAGTTAGAGTGAGTAAAAGCCTTTTTAACTCTAGAGTGACAAAGTGGCTTGTGGTGAGAGCATCACAAGTTAGTTAAATTCTTTGTAACTAGGGAATCACAAAGTAGCTTGTGGTAAGAGTACCACAAGTTAGTTGAATTCTTTGTAATAGAGTCATTACAAAGTGGCTTGTAATAGGTGTTTACAAGTTAGTGAAGTTGAAAGCCTACAAATGTAGGTCGTGGTTTTTGTCCCCTTGAGTTGGAATTTTTCCACGTAAAAATCCTCTGTGTTCTTTACTTACTGTCGTGCTAATGTGGAACAATTAGAGAATCTGGTTCTCTATATAGTAGGAACTTATCCCGTGTCTCATTTACATACTGGTTCAGTAGTTAGCACTGTGGGAACTGATATAGGGCCAGATCGCTATACAGTTCGGTTCATTAGTATCTTCAGTGGAAACTCATAGAGAACCCAGTTCTCTATACAGTCTGGTGGACGCGTAGTTTGTAACAATTATGAATAACTAATTTGTTATCTAAGGTTTTGATAGAACCTTTTGGAGGATGAATTCTTGTTATGTTTTTATATAATTGAGTCGTTGGATTTCTCTACTTGTTCAACTACGTGTTTGTTGCTATTGATTGAATGACCATCAATTGATTGTGCCTCTTTAGTGTATACTGCTCGAGAGAGTACATATTTAGGTAGTTGTTGAACAACATCACTCCTAACGTATGTGAGAGATCAATACGGATGGTTTAAAAGCGGGATTAGAGATAACGAAACCTTGGTGCGACTGTAGTGAGTGGTGAACTAGTGCCAGCTAGTGTAGTTCGAGAGAATACATCTAGTAAATTGTGGTAGTTGCTCGAGAAAGAATTACGACAATCAAAGTAATCACGATCGGTAGAGAAAACTTAGGCGAAATTTATAGAAGGCTTAGCGGAAAGGATTCCGACCATTGGGGAAATCATAACTCTAAACCTCCTTAATCTTGTCCCCAATCCTTATTAATTGATAGTTTTACTGCTTTTTAGATTTGTTAGTTAATTAGATAAAAATAAACATTATAATCTTTATAGTTAGGAAATTATTTGGACTTGTGTTTCTTAGTGATACTGAAAAACTGTAACTAAGCCTCGGTTCTCTGTGAAATTCGACTTCGGGCTTGTAAACCGGATTATGTTTGCAACGATCGCTTAGTATTTTTAATAACACATAGTTGGGCATGATCAATCTGCGTACACACTACTCTCCCTAAATTCTACAAGTGGAAATTCATCGGATTTGTTGTTATTGTTATTATTGCAAGTTGAAGTAATTTTCCCTTTTATGTAATACAGTAGAGCTGAACATCTGGCCACAATCCACGCGGTCCACAAAAGCTAGCTGTACGTAATGGAGAAGAAGAAATATATTTGCAGAATAAAGAAAATAGAATAGAGAAGTAATAAATGAAAATAATATGATAATTGACCAAATCTAGGTGTGAATTGACCATGGCAGCAAATATGCGTAGCTTATTCTAGACATATGATTTGATGCAATTTGGACAACCTATTTGATTGCTACATTTGCTGTGTGCCACTGCTACATATTTCTTCTCTTACTACTTATTTTATATACACATATATATACCATAACGTGCTCTGCTCTATCTTCCTCCTCACCCTTTATGTCAAAAATTGAGTGTTTTATTTTTTTAAGCGTGTCACATGAATATACACAACGTGAGTGGTTGACATGAATATAATTACATGATAATTTTATATGTATATAAATACCAAATAAAATACGATATATATTTATTTTGGATTGGACTTTTAAAAAAAAAAAAAATTATCAGGATAACCCTTAGCCGAACCCTTCGGGTGTACACTGCACTAGGCATATTCGGTGTGATCAGCTTTGAATGAGAAGACTGCGGGTGAGAGGAACCGATCTCAAATTTCCCGTGTGGAAACCACTCAGGCAACCCTTGGGCTGATTAGGCTTAATTTTTCGGCCATATTTGGATGTTTTTTCATATAAAGTATTAGTTGCATATTTTAATTTTACTGACGAGTTAGAAAAGTCATTGTCCTTCACCATTTGTGAAAAGAAAATCATATAGTCTCCTCCGTTCACAATAAGTGGCCAATTTACTTTGGCAACACCCATTAAGGAAATATTAAATTCTAGACGAAAATAGTTAGTGTAATTAAATTACCCTTAATGAAATGTTGCAACATAGTTATTGTGAAGAGTAAAAAACTTTTTAGGGATACATACATAAAGGTAATTTTGGAAAAACAAATTAAATTTTTTCTTGATTATATAAATGAACACTTATTTCGAACCAAAATAAAAAAGCAAATTGGTCACTTATTATGGACCGGAAGGAATGAAGTTTTAGAGTAATAAATGGGATTAATGTCAAATGACAGCTGCACTATTTCCCGTGTGATCTGGTCTTAAGATAACTGAAGTTGACTGGTTATCCAATTTGACCAACAAGTTAAAGCTAAGATGGTGATTTAATTAGTTTCATTAAATTGAGCAATTAATCAAGGACTATTAATTCTTGTATTATTAATTGATTAGATTGATTAAATTCTTGGTTCAATCGCTGTGTCGCACAATTATTCAATTCACATCATCGCTTATTCCGCTTCAAAATTAATTCCTACTCCCTACATTTCAAATTATGTATTGTGTTTCTTTTATACGCGCTCCTACAAAAATTAATTAGAAGATTGTTTGAACTAGTTTACATTTATTTATGTCTTACGATATAATCTCTCTTCATTGAATATTTATTGTAGTTATTTGCTATCGTCATCTTCAAGAACAATTACTATTAATGACAAATGAATAAAAAATAATTGATTTTATCTTGAACTTCTAAAATGATAAATAATTTAAGATAATTATTTTTAAAAATCATGATAAATAATTTTAGAGGAGTATTACTAATATTAGAATATTCAAATATGGCGATGGACAACTTCTGTAAAAGAATGCCATTGAAAAATTCAATCAATAAGCAGCCAAACAGTATGTACAAACTTTTATAGTAGTTTTTAGAAGCATTTTCTACAATATAACTGATCACGAGTTATCATTATTTTCATGATTCAATATTGATGTCTTTCAAATTGTGTGTTTTCTTAATCATACTCAACTTTTAAATTTTTGCCATGTCACGTGCCCAGTCATCAAATATATGTCCATTCATGAATCATGATGTCACATAAGTCATACTCATATCTTTAAGTGATAACTACGAGTTATTAGCATTACTAAATATCGGGAGGCTAATTCGATAGCTGATGGTTTAGTTACTTTAGTCCATTTAGCCTTTAATCAAGGGTCTTGTTTTGTTACATGCGCTTGCGCCTTCTAACATTTCTTCACGTGTTGTGAAGATATTATTGGAGTTTTATCTTTTTTTATATTTAACGAACCGTTAGGATTTCTCGACTCGGGTTCGGATTAGTCGAATCCCAAAAAAAGACGAAGAGTTGAGGGAAACACATGGTAGGTGCGCGTAAGAGGGAAATGTGAAAAAGTTGAACATGTGATTGACGCCGTGGATTTCGGGGGCCATTTGGAGGTCAAAGCATTTGGTTGAAAGACACACAGGACAGAAAAAATGTTAACCCCCACATTAAATCATAATCCCATATTTCTCCACTATATCTTATTTTTCCTTTTATTTTAAAAGCTAGACAGTAACAAATTTTTGTATTTTACAATCAAGATGATCATAAATTAATTGTTCATATAGAATAATTTTCATCAAGTTGCTTTTAAACTTTCGTGTGTAGTCAAATTATCATCAAATTGCCAGTAACTATTAAATTAGAACAGCTATATATTCTCCATTTAATTGGGGATACATGTCTTTTAGATAGAACTAATTATACCTCTATTTCAAATAATAATGTCTCTTTAAGTCTTAATCTCATTTTGTATGATATCGTCACCACTTAAAAGTCAAATAATTTAACTACGATTCTTTGTATATCACAATGTTTGTGATTTATAGTAATTATGAATGATCCCTTTTGAAAAATATTTTTTAATTTTTAAAATAGTTCTAGATTAATATATGGATTAAATGATTTGATAAATATAAGACTTATCTTATATAAAATAGTTATAAATAAATTTGTACGTAACATTTAATAGCCTTAACCATAAGAATATTTATGCTAAAGCTCTCACTTCTCTCTACTTTCTCTCTCTAGGAGCACGATAGTGATATTACCGTGCCCAGCCATTTGAAATGGCCAGAGGAAGGCTGGCGAAGAAGCAAAACAACAAAGCGGCAGTGGCCATTGAGGCTATTGCAAAAACGATAGGTGTAACGGGAGAATGCCCGGAGGGCGAAGTGAACGATGATGAACCAGGCTGGCCGAAATTACCAAATCGAATGAGTTGACCTAATACACCACTCTCAGGTGCAATTATAGTAGGAATTATGCAGATCAATGACAATCAGAACAAAGAAACAACACCTCAGGCAGTGGGTACATCACATGCGAGTGGAGAACAACCAAATGTTGAAATTAAGGCACAAAAAAACGGAAAAGGGACAGAGATGCAGTTGATACTGGAAGAACCACGAGTAAAGGGCCCTGAGAATAAGACCTGGGCAAATCTGTTTGGCAATAACCGATTTGAACTGAGAGGAATGAACTTAAACTTCGTTGCTCCTATTTTGCAGAATGGGGAAAAAGTGGTGGAATTATCAAAGAGTGAGGTTGAGAAGGGAACAGAAAAATAGAGAAATGCTATCATCCTCTATGTAGTAGGCACCACGCCGACGATTGGAGCTCTGGAAAGGTTTGTTGCTAGCCAGTGGAAATTTGTCTCAAAACCTACAGTATACTTTCACAATGAAGGCTACTTTGTTATAAAATTCAATAATATGGATGATAGAGATGCGATACTTTACTCTAGACCTCATACAATTGGCAAAAAGCCAATTATCACAAAGGTGTGGACACCAGATTTTAGCTTCAAGGATGAGATAATTAATACGCCTGACCTGATTCCCGTTTAAGAGGGGATACGTAGGCAGCCCTATGGGTTCGGTCATAATTTAATAAAAAATCCATTTTTCCCCGCTATTGGAACTGGGGCAAAATTTTAAGAAGGACCCTCAAAATTCCGAAGTTAATTTTAGTTCATGCATCGCCAGAAGCGCGCAGAAGCCAAATGTATATAGTGTGAATAAGTCACAACTACTATACCAAAAAATTATGACAGCCACCAAATAATAAATAAGACAATAAAGCAACAATAAAAGGAACACCAGAATTTACGAGGTTCGGCTAATTTTGCCTACTCCTCGGACACAACCAATATTTTATTCCACTCCAAAAATACAAGTGAAATAATACTAAAGAGAGAAGATACAAATGCATTAAGAAGATAAGAAGGCAAATGAGAGGTGTATTTAAATCCTAAATATTAGGCCTCCTTTTATAGGGTGAAGTACCAACCAAAATTGGTACTTTACCGATGTGGGATTTCTGCCATTCAACAAATCTCCACCTTGGCAAAATTTCACATCTTCAATTTTCTCTCAATAACAAAATTTTAGTTGTGTCTTCATCTTCAATCTTCAGTGTTCAACAATGTTGATCAAATCCAAACAATGTTGAAACTTGACCGCATTTACCACTTTTGTCAGCATATCAGCAGGATTCTCTGTAGTATGAATTTTCTTCATCGTGACTCCACCTTCTTCTATGATTTCTCGTACAAAATGATACCGAACATCAATGTGCTTCATCCTTGCATGATAAACTTGGTTCTTTGCTAATTGAATAGCACTTTGACTATCACAAAAAATTATGATATTTTTTTGTTCAACACCAAGCTCCTTTAGCAACCCTTGAAGCCAAATTGCCTCCTTCACAGCCTCTGTAATAGCCATGTACTCTGCCTCTGTTGTAGACAAAGCAACTGTTGACTGCAAAGTAGACTTCCAACTAACTGGTGCTTTTGCAAAAGTAAACACATAACCAGTAGTTGATCTTCGTTTGTCCAGATCACCCGCAAAATCTGAGTCACAATATCCAACTACAGACTGATTGCCTTCCTGCTCAAAAACTAACCCAACATCTACAGTATTATGAATATACCGTAGAATCCACTTCACAGCTTGCCAATGCTCCTTTCCTGGATTATGCATATATCTGCTAATAACTCCAACAACTTGTGAAATGTCAGGTCTCGTACAGACCATTGCATACATCAAGCTACCAACAACATTTGCATATGGTACCTTTGACATATACTCTCGTTCAGCTTCATACTTTGGCGACATAGTATTACTTAGCTTAAAATGGGGAGCAAGGAGTACTAACTGGCTTAGTCTTTTCATCTATGCCAAAACGTTGTAGTACTCTTTTCAAATATTCTTTCTGAGATAAACAGAGTTTCTTTGAACGTCTATCTCTTATTATCTCCATGTCAAGAATTTCTTTGCCTCACCCAGATCCTTCATCTCGAACTCCTTCTTCAGTTGAATCTTTAACTTATCAATTTCTTCAGAATTCTTGGAAGCTATCAACATATCATCACCATATAGGAGAAGATATATAAAGGAACCATCTTTAAGCTTGCGCAAAATCGTATTTGCTTCTCTTGTACCCTTGCCGCAACATAAACTCGTCAAATCGCTTGTGCCATTGTCTAGAAGATTATTTCAATCCGTACAACGATTTTTCAAGTTTGCACACCATATTTTCTTTTCCAACAACTTTGAATCCTTCTGGCTGATTCATGTAGATTTCCTCCTCCAAGATTCCATGTAAAAATGCAGTTTTTACATCCATCTGAACTAGTTCCAAATCCAACTGTGCTACCAAAGCCAACATAATTCTAATGGAGGAATGTTTTACAACTGGAGAAAACACTTCATTGTAATCAATTCCCTCCTTCTGAGAATATCCTTTGGTCACCAATCTTGCTTTGTAGCGAACATCTACTTGGTTAGGAAATCCTTCCTTCTTTGCAAATACCCATTTGCACCCAATTGTTTTCTTTCCCTTCGAGAGATTGGCCAAACTCCATGTATGATTCTGATGAAGGGACTGTATTTCATCATTCACGGCAATCCTCCACTTATCTTCTTCTGAACTTTGGACTGCGTCTTTATAAGTGGTAGGAACATCATCAGCTGTAATTGAGGTTGCACAAGCAACCGTCTCTATGAGACGAACATGTTTCGTTATTGTCTTTTTTGGCCTGCTGGTTGCTATTGATTCAAGTTGTTGTTGAGGTTCCTGAGTTGGAATCTCCTCTACTGGCTCTCCTTCCAGAGGATAATCTTCATTTATTTCCTCCTCTGCTTCTTATGTAGAAAAAATAAATTTTCCCTCAAACCCCACCGGCTTAGAAGCATTTTCATTTTGTTTGGTATCTTCTGTTACCTTTTTTATCATAGCAGATTCATCAAAGGTAACATCCCTGCTGAATATTACTTTCTTTGTCATAGGACACCATAAGCGATATCTTTTGACTCCAGAAGTAATTCCCATAAAAATAGCCTTCTTTGCCCTTGGATCCAATTTTGACTCTGTCACATGATAATATACAGTTGAGCCAAACACGTGCAAAGAGTCATAATCTACAACAGGCTTTCCATACCATTTTTCAAATGGTGTCTTGCCATCAATAGCAGCAGATGGTAGACGATTAATGAGGTGGCATGCATATGTAATTGCCTCAGCCCAAAATTCTTTGCCCAAGCCAGCATTGGACAATATACACTGTACCTTCTCCAGCAAGGTCCGGTTCATACGTTCTGCCACTCCATTCTGTTGTGGTGTATGTCTAACAGTGAAGTGTCGGACGATGCCATCATTTTCACAAACCTTATTGAAATGATCATTTTTGTATTCACCTCCATTGTCTGTGCGAATACACTTGATCCTCCTGCCTATTTGATTCTCCACCATCGTCTTCCATTTGAGAAAAATTCCCAGCACTTCATCTTTGCTTTTCATTGTATACACCCACACTCTTCGGGAAAAATCATCAACAAAGGTTACAAAAGAGTGCTTCCCACCCAATGAAGGTGTTTTGGAAGGACCCCAAACATCAGAGTGTACATAATCCAAAATGCCTTTAGTATTATGGATCGCTGTACCAAATTTAACCCTTGTCTTTTTCCCTTTGACACAATGCTCGCAAAACTCCAAGTTGCAAGCCTTTACTCCTTTTAACAATCCTTGATCTGATAAAGTTTTCAAGGATTTTCCTCCAGCATGTCCCAAGCGCATGTGCCATAGCCTGGTTGCTTCTGCCTTTTTTTCGTCACTGGATGTTACTATCGCTGTCCCAATAACTGTACTACCACGATAACGGTACATGTTATTGTTCTTCTGATTGGCCTTCATTACCACTAGTGCACCGGAGCATACTCTCATCACTCCATTTTCTGCAATGATTTTGAACCCTTTTGATTCTAGGGCTCCCACAGAGATGAGATTCTTCTTCAAATCCGGTACATATCGAACATCTGTTAATGTTCTGATCATTCCATCATGGTTCCTTAATCGTATTGAACCAATGCCATATGAGGTAAGAGGGCTGTTATTTGCTGTGTGGATGACTCCATATTCTCCTTCTTGAAATTCCACGAACCAGTCCCTGTTGGGACACATATGATAACTACAAGTTGAGTCCATCAACCATACGTCTGATGATGTTGATGACTCTATTGTAACTAATGAAAAGTCTGAATCATCACAATCAGCTACATTTGAATCCATAATGGCCTTTCCATTGTTATGTTTGGCCTTATTCTTTAACTTCGGACAGTCTTTCTTCCAGTGCCCCTTTTCTCGACAAAAGGCACATTCATCTTTGCTGGGTCTGGATATTGACTTGGATCTTCCCTTCTTTGTCCTCATTTGATTTTGAGGACGACCCCTCGCAACTAGTGATTCTCCTTCTCCACCCTTTTGTTTTTCTCCCTTTCTTTGTTCATAACTGTACAAGCCGAACAAACTTCTCTGAGAGAAATTTCGTCATTCCCATGGAGTAGAGTAGTTTCAAGGTGCTCGTACTCATCAGGAAGTGACCCCAATAACATTAAGGCCAAGTCACCATCATCAAAAGTTGCGGCCATATTTTGCAAATCTGTGACCAACTTATTGAAACTGGTGATATGTTCGTTCATTGTGGTACCAGGAACATAGGTGAAGCGAAACAGTCTCTTCTTCATGTACAATTTATTTTGACTATTTTTTTTCAAAAATTTATCCTCCAGTGCTTTCCATAATTTACTTGCAGAAGTTTCCTTTGTGTATGGATATTTTTGCTCTCTAGCAAGGTAGGATCGAATGGTATCGCAAGCAACACGATTGATAATTCTCCAATCTTCTTCTCCAATAACATCTGGTCTTTTTTCTTCAATGTCAAGATCTAGCCCTTGTTGAAAAAGGACATCTAGAATCTCGCCTTGCCACATCCCAAAATGTCCTGATCCGTCAAAAATTTCTACCGCAAATTTTGCATTTGACACAATTCTTGTCATAAGCGAAGATGCCAACGATGACGTATTATTGACACTTGATGTAGATTCTTCTTGTTTATTGTCTCCCATTTTGACACGAATATTATTTAATAGCTGACGACACAAATCAAGATTATTTCCTTTCTGGTGTGGAAGATCAGACTAAGCTGCAACCACAGAGCATACTAAGACAAAACCTTGACACAATTACCAAGATAAATCTTTTCTGATGTGGAAGATCAGACTATGCTGCAACCACAGAGCATACTTAGACAGTACCTTGGCTCTGATACCAATTGTTGCGGAAGCCAAATGTATATAGTGTTACTCCCTGAAGCTTTCAAGGTGAAGGATCCAAATGGAAGGCAATTTGTTTACAAGGTAGAATATGTATGGAAACCGGAATACTTTTGGAACTTGTTTGATAATTGACCACTGCTGTAAAGAGCCAAAACAACTAGAAAATCCAAAAGTTGTGAGGAACAATGTACAGAAGAAAGTGTGGCAGGCAAAAAGAACAATTTCTTAAGTACAGGAAAAAGAGAATGATCAAGTGAGAGCAAACCTCGAGGAAGGGAAGCGAGTAGAGTCAGACATTACTGAAGGTTGGAAGGAAGTAAAGGGCAAATCAGCTGCTAAACCGGCTCATGTTACTGATGACGGGTGTATGAGTATAACAAATGGATTCAATGTGTTGAATAAGCAGAGTGAGAAATTACAAATGCCAGAACAAGAATGTCACGCTGAAAGAGGCCAATGTATTAGAAGTGGGAACACAGGGGTAGTACAAAATCTCTTTAATCCGACATGAAAATAGTAGCTTGGAATATTAGGAGTCTCAATAAGTTGTTCAAGTAAAAGGAGTTATATAGATTCATTAGGATGAACAAAAAGCCTACTAGCTATAATAGAACATAGAGTTACTGAAACAAATGCCAATCAAATACTGAAGAAGGTTGCAACAGGGTGAGTTGGGCTACTAACTATGAAACAAATGGTAAAAAAAGGATATGAGTAATATGGGGTCCAAATATTATACAATTTAGTGGATGATGAAGAGTAATCAGTTGATACATGGAAAAGTCTCTATTGGTGCACTCAATTTACAGTTCTATTTTACAGCAGTATATGGCCAAACAGGAAAATATTATGGCATGAATTAGAGGTGATTCATAGTGGAACTGATGGGGCATGGATTGCAATGGGGAACTATAATGCAATACTAGGGATAGATGACACAGTCAATGACAATCCAATGCAAGAAGCTGAGATAAGGGACTTTAGGAATTTCATGTTGAATGACAACATGAATGAATTAAAGTATATATGGAGGAAATTCACATGGACAAATAGCCATGTGTGTAGCAAAATCGATAGAATCATTATGAATACAAAATGGATGACAACAATAAAACAAATGAAAGTGATAGTTATGGATCCATTTATCTCTGACCATTCTCCTCTAAGTATTCAATTTGAAGACACTGCTCAGGCAGATCCAAAGCCATATCGCTTTTATAACTATATGGCAGAGATACCAGAATTCCTAAAGGTGGTGGAGATGCATGGAACACACCTAGCAAATGGCAGGGGATGCAAAACGTGTGGCTGAAGCTTAAAAAGGTTAAACAGGATTGAAAAAACTACATACTAAGGAATTCAAAGGGGCCAGGGAGAAAGTACAAACGATTAGAAGGCAACTACAAGAGACACAAGAACAAATGAAGGAAACAGATCACCAGACATCTCTTTTTGAAATTGAGAAGGAGTTAAGAGTATAACTAGAGAAATGGGGATTGATAGAGGAAAGTATAGTGCGACAAAAATCAAGAACCAGTGGCTAAAACTTAGGGATTCAAATAGGGAGTACTTTTATGCTTTTCTGAAGAATAGAACATCGCAGAATAATATCAAATCCCTTGTTAATCAAGCACGAACACTGTTGCAAATAGAACATGAGGTGAAAGAGGAAGTAGTGGGGTTTTATAGAGCTGCTGGGTAAAGTTGCAGAACAAATGCCCGTGATAAATGCAGAAATAATAAAAAATGGACAAATGCTGATAAGAGAATATCAATTGAAACTAATAGAGCCAATCATCACTGAAGAAATATATACAACAGTGAGGGACATAGTTGACAAAAAAGCCCAGGGTGTGATGGATTCAATGCTTTCTTCTTTAAGAAAGCATGGGCTGTTATAGGAGAAGATATGATCAATGCAACAAAACAGTTCTTTGCCACTGAGGAGCTTTACAAGCCAATCAACTATACTTTAGTAACTTTGATCCCAAAGGTTAAAGGCCCAAGTTCAATTAAAGAGTACATGTCAATTTCATGTTGTACTGTGATGTATAAGATAATATCAAAAGTGCTCACCTCAAGATTACAAATGGTCATGGATAGTCTCATTGATGTTTGCCAGGCTGCTTTTGTCCCAGGAAGAATCATCTCAGATAACATCATATTAAGTCATGAACTAGTGAAGAGATATGGGAGGAAAAGGATAACTCCAAGATGCATGATTACGCTAGACATGCAAAAAACTTATGACTCTTTGGAGTGGCGTTTTCTGGAGCAAATTCTGATTAATATGAATTTTCCAATCTGCTTTATGAAATGGATTATGAAGTACATTACTACTGTTTCCTACTCTATTTTGATAAATGGAAGGCCTACAAGCCAATTCCCAGCAAAAAAAGGACTAAGACATGGAGATCCATTGTCCCCATTCTTGTTTGTATTAGCCATGGACCTAAGCAGATTGCTCAGAATACTGAAATACCAACCATATTTTAATTACCACCCAAGGTGTGAGAAACTACATATAATCCAGCTGGGATTTGCCATGACCTTCTATTGTTCTATAGAGGTGATGAAATCTCTATTCACGTGCTATACGATTGCTTCATGGAGTTCTCTAGGGTGTTAGGACTAAAAGCAAACAGAAGCAAAAGTTCTATTTACTTTGGTAGAGTAAGCCTAGCATTGCAATAGGTTGTTGTGGATAAACTTAGTTTCACCAAAGGAATGCTTCCTATTAGATATTTGGTGGTCTCTCTAAGTACAAAAAGGATGTCTGTTATACAGTTTCAACCACTGTTGGATAGGATGATAGGAAGAATAGCATCATGGACTGCAAAATTTTTATCGTATACAAGACAAATTCAATTGATCAAGAGGGTCTTATTTTCTATCCAAATCTACTGGTTCCAAATTTTTGTCTTCCCAAAGAAAGTTATACAACTGATAGAAACAATCTGTATAAAATTCCTATGGTCTGGGGGAGTTGATATATCAAAGAGAGCTTTAATAGCATGGAACAAACTGTGCCAACCAAAAGTTGCTGGTGGGTGAAACTTGCTAGATATATCCAAGTCGAACAAGGCTGTTATATCTAAGTTACTCTGGAATATAGCTCAAAAAAAGGATAAGCTATGGATGCAGTGGATATACATATACTATGGGAGAGGTAAAGATATAGGAGAAATTGAACAAAAACAGGCTTGGTGGATAGTGAAAAAGATCCTGAAGGCTAAGTAATACATGATTGATGCAGACATAAATCTGACAGAGATTCTCGATATGGAGAACTTATCCATCAAAAACTTATACATGATGCTAAGAGGAGAACAACAAAAAATGTCATGGAGAAAATTTGTGTGCAATAATGGAGGAGTGCCCAAATGGATTTTTATCCTTTACCTGGCTATCACGGGCAAGCTGAGCACTAGGGACAGATTAGCAAGATGGGGGGTAACAAACGACTTACAATATCCTCTGTGCAACGTCGAAGAGGAGAACATTGATCATCTATTTTTCAAGTGCACATTTGCAAAGTCCATCTGGAGAAAACTACTACAATGGATGGGTATTACAAGACAGGCCATGGAGTGGAAATATGAGATAGCTTAGGCATATTGCCATGCAAAGGGTAGATCAACCAATGATGAGATATACAGAATGACTTTAGCTGGATGTGCCTAACATGTGTGGCATGAAAGAAATCAGAGGATCTTTAGGGCACAACAGAAGCAACAAGGGATAATAGTCAAGCTGATTATCCAAATGATATGTGGAAGAGGCCATCTGCTGTCCAGACTCAGAAGAAGACTTGAAGAGTTAAACTTTTATCCATGACTAGGAGTTGTTGAGGAGTACCACACTACACTTGATTCATTTATTGATAGTTAGCTATTAGTATAGGTAGTATAGGATGATACTAAGTACTAGAAAATGTCCAGCCTTAGTGAAATTTTATTTTTTTTGAGCTGTAAATTTCTGCTTTGGTAATAAAATTTGATAATTATCAAAATGTTATGAAATAAAAGCAATTTAGTAAAACATGAACAAGAAATAAAAGCAATTTAGTAAAACATGAACAAGAAATAGAGATAGAGAGAAGGAAGAGATTTTCTTCTTCAATTGTGTGTATTTTTCTATCTATTACAAGGCCTTTATATAGGCATGAAAAGTGAAGAAAATATGTCATGGAATATGTCATTGAACATAGAAAATATGTCATTAACCATTTGAGAGAAAGATCATGGAGGAAGAGTAGACATCCACCATATTTTGATTTTTATCATAACACTCCCCCTTGGATGTCCATAAATAATGTGCCTCGTTAAAACCTTATTAGAAAAAAAATCCTAATGAAGGAAAAAGAGTACACATATTTAGAAAAAAGAGTACACATATTTAGAAATACGCTTTTTGGTTGCCTCGTTAAAAACCTTGCAAGGAAAACTCAATGGGACAAAACCTTGTAAGGGAAAAAGAGTACAACGCGTATTAACTCCCCCTGATGAGATCATCAGTTCACATCGTTGAGCCTTCGTATCCCAATCTTGTACACTAGTTTCTTGAAGGTTGACGCCGGTAGATATTTGGTGAACAAATCAGCCATATTATCACTTGAACGGATCCGTTGCACATTAATATCACCATTCTTTTGAAGATCATGTGTGAACAATAATTTAGGTGAAATGTGCTTTGTCCTAACTCCTTTATGAATCCTCCCTTTAGTTGAGCTATGCATGTTGTATTTTCTTCATACAAAACTTTGGGTAGTTTATCACACTTCAAACCACATTTGTCTCGAATAAGATGTATAGTAGACCTCAACCATACACATTCTCGACTTGCTTCATGAATAGCAATTATCTCAGCATGATTAAAAGAAGTAGCCACGATTGATTGCTTAGTCGATCGCCAAGATATGATAGTGCCACACATGTAAACACATAACATGTTTGAGATAAAGCCTTGTGTGTGCCAGATAAATACCCCACATCGACATAACCAATAAGATCGATATTACAATCATTGCCATAAAATAAGCCCACACCGGTAATCCCCCTTAGATAACGCAATATGTGCTTGATTTCATTCCAATTTCTCCCTGAGCGGAGCTATATCTTGCTAAGACATTAACTGAAAAAGTTGTGTCATGTCTTGTAGTGTTAGCAAGATATATTAGCGCACCAATTGCATTAAGATATGGTACTTTAGGACCAAGAAATTCTTCATTATTTTCATGAGGTCAGAGTGGATCTTTATTTATATCGAGTAATCTCACAACCATCGGGGTACTTAATGGATGTGTTTTATCCACATAGAAGCTCTTTAAAATCTTTTTAGTGTATGCTGATTGAAGGACAAAAATTCCATCTTTCATATATTCAATTTGCAGACCAAGACAAAATTTTGTCTTTCCAAGATAAGCATTTCAAATTGTTTAAACAGTCTACTGCTTTAGGAAGCTCTCCGGGAGTTCTAATGATATTTGAATCATCAACATACATGGCGATTATAACAAATTCAAATCCATATCCTTTTATAAGGTCACAAGGACAAATTGAATTATTCTTATACCCTTCTTTCAACAAGTATTCTCTCAGGCGATTATACCACATGGGCCCTGATTGTTTCAATCCGTATAAAGATTTTTGAAGCTTTATTTAATAAATTTCTTGGAAACCTTAATATGCTCCAAGACAATTTAAATCTTTCAATGATATCCACTATACGCATATCAAGTTTTTCATATATTGCCAGATTAAAACCTGAAGTGACTATATCCACTATAAGAGAACATGTTTCCATATAATCAATGTGAGGATATTTACTAATTTTCTTGTGCCACAAGTCGTCTTTATGTCTATCGACTTGAACCTTTCGCACAAGAACACATTTATACCTTAATTGACTTTATACTTTCAGGTGTTGGACTATCCGACCAACTTCACATTTTTCAAGTGAAGTCAATTTCATTGCGTATTTTTTTTATTTGGCCAATCTTTTATCCGTCCAAATTTCATGACAGATTTGATCTGAAGATCCTCGTCAATATTAATCATATTGAGCGCTACATTATATTAACAATATCGTCGACAATCATTTTATGTCGGTTCCATTATTACCCAATAAAGACATAACTTATTGAGATCTCTTTATTTCATTATTTTCAGGTACCTGAGCCTCTCCCATGAGGTCTTATGAAGTGTTATGTCGTGGTGCTCTTCTAGGGAACTTGCCTCCTTATTATGATCATTTTGAATATTTGCCCCTCTCCTTCTTCAAGGAGTTTTATCTTAGGAACCGATTGGTCTGTTACACTTCATGCGTGCCATAGACTCTGTCCCTCATGGACTTTATTCTATTTGGAGCATTAGCAGCTGAAATATGACATTTAGCTTTGGATCAACAAATGCGTCTGACAATAATTTGTAAATGAATTATTACTTGAACTTCAAGTTTATATTTTCTTGTACGAGGATCTATATGTATTCATAATAATTCATTTCACGTATCACTTTCTCAGCTGCCCATTTTCTCCCCCTAATATTGGGATCACCAACACATTTTCCAACTATCTTTGGGAACTCATCTTTGTGCATTTTGGTGGCATAATTAAATCATATAGCACATCCATATTTCTATATAGAAATTATTTGGTTCCTGACCCTGAACCGATTGTGATAGGGAGAAATTTTTATAACTTGGCTAGATGCGTACAAGTGCTGCTGTATATAAATAATAAATCTCATACCAAATTTTATTTTTGGAAGTTTTGTTTTCATAACCAATGATTTAACTATAATTGGAGGCATACAATTTCTGCTAAACCAACTTGGATTTAAACCAGTATTATTAAGATAAATCATCATAATTTATATTCTGGAATTGTGCTCTAATAATTTGAGCAAGCAATCTTGCAAAAGCCAAACTGCGAGTTGATAACAAATGCACATGTGACCATAAAATAGATGCATCTATTAAAATCATATGATAGTAAACGGTCCACATGGCAGGTATATATATATATATATATATATATATATATATATATATATATATATATATATCACCTTTTATTCCTTCCAGAAATCAAAGGATTCAATCCCAACCTTTAACTGGTATATCATGAGAATAAGCAGCACAAGAGAATTCTTGAAGAATCTTCTATTCTTCAATATGTGTCAGTGTAATTCTTAATTAATTTTTCGCATCATAATTGAACTGATATGGTCAACCGGTCATGCCAATTAATATTTATTTTAGTAAATCTCTAGTTTACTTGTGGCATATGATTCCAGCATCATGCTTATATTTGTGTAGTACAAATAGAAAGAAGATCGGGTAACCTTTCATATTTACCCGGTATGATTATAGAAATATGAAGATATTCAATCTTCCTTTCATTTATAGTCTCAATATGCCAATCACTTTGACTTATATATTTGAAACTCAAAAAGTTTCTTTTGAGACTTTACAATATCAATGTCATGAATAAGTTTATTCATCCGGGTAGTAACAAATTAGTTTTTCCGGAGTTCTTAACAACTTTTGTACTACAAGATCTTTTATCATACCATTCATATGGTAAATGTCTCCTTCACGGAGAAAATTATATCATAATAAATTGTCATGGTCAAAATCATCATAAGCAAAATAATTTCTTGCTTTAATTTTGCCTTTAATAACTTTTATAAGGCATGACAAAAAAATATTTGGCATATCACATGTACGCGACCAATGACATATTCATGTAACCACACAATAATATTTATTCTCTTTATTTTACTCAAACCTCCCTTAGAGGTGAGTTGTGTGGTATTCATATAATCATGAATTGCATGTCTTTATTCATTGCTTTTATCACATATTGCCACATTCAACTTTAGGAATGAGTTTGCATTCTCAATGCTTATCATAAGTCACATTCTCTTCAAGGAATGGATCATAATCAGCGACGTGCTTTATTATTTTCATACCAATTTGATGGTAAGAATTGCCTTCACATTTTGAAGGACTATTTTGAGAACCCTTATTGTTCTCCTTTTATAATCATAGTGATGATTATTATTATTTTGATATTTGGAACGCCCACGTTCATTGTTCAACCAATTGTCTTCATTGAAACTTATTATGCATTGTTATCACATTCACTTCAAGAATGGAACAAATCAAGTGGGACAATTCTCATGCCTTTTCATGAAAAATATATTATTTTTCTTTAGTCATCATTATATCATCAATATGGTACATTGGGACTCAAACCCAATGTCTTACCAATATAAAGGCATGTTAGGCCATAATAAATTGGGACTCAAACCCAACTCTTATCATTATGGAGCATCATGACTTGATCCTCATGTCTTACCCTCAATCAATGGCATAATAGGCTAAACAATATTGAGATTGATTCTCAAGCCTTAATTTCAATCACATGCCAAGAAAGTTATACACAACTAATTTGCAACTTAGCAAATCAAATTTGCTTTCTTAAGTAAGTGTACAAATCTCAAATTAGTGTAAATTTTTATTAATTATTTGTAGCATTTATATGAAATACAACCGTTTGTAGTCAGAATATTTCTTCTAAATTCTATAAGAGTTTAAAAGGATCATAAAATCATTGTCATAATATTTATTGAGTTTCTCTCCAAAATATTGTTGTTTTCGGGGTATACCCTACCTATTGAATTTGATTTAATGCCATGACTTTCCTTCACTCAATTCAACCAAGCAATTAGTGAATAAATTTATTAAAAGTACACCTAACACATATATAGTACTAATACATAAATTCAGCATTTATATTACCTGAAAAGTGACATTATAGGTAACAACTTACCAGTTGTAGCTTGTGCATCATTCATATAAAATACTTAAAAATGGTAAGTCAGTAGCAAGCATCAAGTAGGTCATGGATACTCAAAAATACCTCTTCTAGTAATCATACTAATCATTGTTTGCTTTCAAATGATACGACCATAAATTATGAAGTATACTTTCAAATAGCTGGTTTGTTTTCCAAATATCATAGAAGTACTAATTAATCAACCTAGATAAAAATGTGAAGTATTTCTTGTTTTCTTCAAGATGATTTATGCTTTTAATCAGTATGACCAATTTTATTTTATTTTTTATTTCTTTTTTTTGGTACTATATGCAAGTGTAAAAATCCAAAAGGAAAAAAAAATATTCATCCAAGTAAAAGAAAATGTTTAAAGCGGCAGGACAGATTGAAGATAGTTAACACATAAATATGCATAGGACAATTTATATAAAATATCCTTGGTTACCATGACATGCATCATATCAACAATTAACTGCTACTATGATTTTCACATATAGAACTTCGAAAATTTTATTCCATTCATGTGATATAAAAGATGTAATATTAATATGTGCTTATGCAATACAGGTGTAGTACGAAGTTGTGTGCATATGAGATTTTAAAGGAATGACAAGTATAAGATAATCATACCTTCTTACATTTCATTACTTACCATATGTAGTTTCTCTTTACATTTAACCACGTGATGATATGTATGGCTTCTAATTGTAATCTTTCCAGATGTAGAATTTTTTTTTGTAGATATATATATACAATTAGTTAGAGACTCGTGCTGATAACGTGTTATGAAATAAAAACAATTTAGTAAAACATGAACAAGAAATAAAAGCAATTTAGTAAAACATGAACAAGAAATAGAGATAGAGAGAAGGAAGAGATTTTCTTCTTCAATTGTGTGTATTTTTCTATCTATTACAAGGCCTTTATATAGGCATGAAAAGTGAAGAAAATATGTCATGGAATATGTCATTGAACATAGAAAATATGTTATTGAATATGTCATTAACCATTTGAGAGAAAGATCATGGAGGAAGAGTAGACATCCACCATATTTTGATTTTTATCATAACACAAAAAAGTTTGTACGTATTATCAAATTAATCTTTAAAACTAAATTTATCAATTTTCACTAAAGCGCAAAAATAATATTTTTTTCACCCGCAAAAGTGTTAGTGTATTTATTAGTGTGAGCCGTTTCAAATTTAACTCTACGTGCCAATCAGTTACTCATTGGCCGACTCAACTTTCAAGTGATAAGTCGGCTTTTCCTATTTAATAAAATGGATACCAAAGTGCTCCATTTTTTTAATTTTAATTTAATTTGTTACAACTCACATGTAAAAGAGGTCCTATTTGGAGTAAGTGCATAACAGAAGTTGTTGACAAGAAAGTCAGTCCAAAGTTTTTTGGAAAATTTCAGGAAATTCGCAGGCGCTATCTTTCGAGTGACTTGTTCACTGTACAATAGTTTGCCTGCACTAGACAAGTTCAGTGCGACTTCAACTTTTTTCTTATTTTCTTTTAAATATGTTATGTAATATAGCTTTGTTTTAGAGTACTAACGATAAAATTGTCTTTGTATGACTTATAGGTCATGAGTTCGAGCCGTAGAATCAGCTACTAGTATTTGCATCAGGATAAGCTATTCACATCACACGCCTTAGAGTGCGGTCCTTTCCTGAACCTTACGTAAACGCACGATACTTCATACACCAGGTTGTCCTTTACCTATATAGCTTAGAATATAAACTGTAATTTCATTAAGCTTTCGTGGAGCACAATCTTTAGTCTTACACTTTTATAAGAAAGTAAAATATTTTTGAGAAGAAGCATGAATGGTACGACAATCATGCAGTTTTTCATGTTATTATTCGAAAAGAGTTGGTTGTTTGAAATTGCATGCACACTTTTTTTGAGAATATTTTAAGGGAATTTTTTCTAAGAAAAAAATACCTTGAGCCAGTTGCAATAAAGTCTTTTTTTTGAATAGTTACAAATAATAACTTACCTTTTCTTTTTCTGAAAACTTATTCAGAAAAAACTTTTCGGTTGTCCCAACAGAAATGGTATTCTTTTCCCAAAAGGGAAAAAGAAAAGAAGAAAACGCGCCAAGGAGCGCAAGTTAGCAGGATAGAGTAAGAAATGCGCATGATAAGGTAAATAACAGCTCATATATTCCAGCTTTTATTTTAGTTTTAATTTTAGTTAACGCCGAATCAAACAAACGGTGCGTTTCTCGGACATTGTCAGCACACATGTTATTACATTACATCTAACATTATGTTATGCAACAAATTAAACCACCATTTCTTCAAATCTATACAACACCCCTCCTCCTTCTTCTTCTATCTTTTTTCAGAACCCAAAATACCCAGAAAAAGAAGCAAAAATTAAGGCGAAAAACTCCATTTTTATGCTCCTTTAGACATTGACAACTCTTTTCTCTGTCCCCAGGGCAAAAAGAAAAAAAAACAGTATTGTGTACGCACCACTATGGAATTTTTATCTTCGCACCGTACGTTTTTCTTTTTATGTTTTTTTAATTACATTTTGTTATTTTATGTTCTTTTACGTTTTCCCTGATAAAATACATGAGTTTGGAATCTGGGGGTTTTTATTCTTGATTTTTAATGGTCATTATGAGATCTTTGGTTATATTAAAATGGTTTACTTTTGGTGTGAGTGAGATTAATTTAATTTTTACATTTTGTGATCGTGTATTTGATTAGATATTTAGGTTAGATTTTGTGATTTAAGATGTTTTGATGTGGTTGTTTAATCTTTTGTTTGTATAGGTCATTGTTGGATTTGCGTTGACCAAATACATTGACAGTCAATGAAGGAGTAATTTTGGGAAGTTACATTTGCTTTGATTGGAAAAAAAAGATACAGTCTTTATCTGATTTGAGAGAGGGACCTAATAATGTTGTCTAAGGGTGAACATCAAACGGTCCCATTGTCTGTGTTGTTAAAGCGTGAATTGGCTAATGAGAAGATTGAAAGACCTGAGATTTCTCATGGTCAAGCTAGTCAAAGCAAAAAAGGCGAAGACTTTACGTTTGTTAAGACCGAATGTCAGCGAGTTTTGGGTGATGGAGTTGCCACTTATTCTGTTTTTGGAGTAAGTTTCTTATGCTTCTTGAGGAAAAGGTCTCATTTATATGCTAATGTTGTAGATTCCTTGTTACATATGTCTTTGTGTTAATATTTGTTATTGTTGGATTAGCAGATTGATTTCTTGTAGAATCCAGTAAGTGCTTGATTTTGTGTGTATGGTTGAGAAAAATAACTGCTTATTGCTATTGAGAGAGGGTGATCTTTTACTGATGCTGCTTTTGCTTCTTTGACTTTGTTGTCTAAAATGGATTATGCAAAATGCAAGTAATCAGTTCAAGAAGGAGAACTCTTTGTTTGTTCCTATTATCATTGCGCAGCATCTAGGAAGTAGAGGTGTATATTGCGGTTGATTCGCTTTAAAATTTTGATAGCCACCATTTGATTATACTATTTAACGATGCAAGGAGATAAAGAAAGTTGTATTCATTAAACAAGTGGAACTTGAGGCATGGGGTGTTGCCCTGTTAGCTCTTGTGTGGGTTGTATGTAAGGAGAGAAATAGGAGACAGTTTGAAGGGATAGAAAATGCTTTGTAAATCTAAGGAATAGTCTTTTCATCTTTAGTTTCCTTTTGGTGCACCATGAAGTCCCTGCTAGTATAGATGATTGAGTGTCTCTTGTAGATTCTCTACTTTTCGGTATTCGGTTTGTATGCCAAAAATATACCCCATCAATTAATAAATAAGTTTCCTTATAAAAAAAAAGTGAACTTAACTTATTGTTCAGATAGGCATTCACGGAAACTGGCTAATGCGACATGTGGCTGTGATGCAACTTTAATACAGACTAGCCTGCTGTTTGTTATCTAGGATTCGATGCCTTGTGAATTTGGTTGGCTTCTTGAAGTATTCTAATGATATCTCTAGTTGTACAACTCTGTGTAGTAAGTTATGTTTTTGACTTGTAAATCTTATAAGATAGTTTCCGTCTCTGCTTTTATAAGTTGGTGGTCTTTTTCCTTTTCTTATTTTCTATTTATGGGCCTTATCCTTATAATGGCTTTTGTCACTGTGACTTACTTTTATTTTTCCCCAACTTTCTGACATATCAGGAGAGATGCATTTCAGTTCTTCTCAATTTTAATGCATGTTTCAAGTATGGAATTTCTGCGTTAACTTCTAGCGAAAATCTTTGCTGTTGACCTTGAAATTCTTTTTAAGATGTTAAATTTCAATTATTCGCATTCCCTTTTCCTTTCTTAAATAATGGCCGTCTTATAATTTGTAATCTCCCACCTTTGCAGTTATTCGACGGGCACAATGGGTCAGCAGCCGCCATATATGCTAAAGAAAATCTCTTGCAGAATGTGTTGGGTGCTATTCCTCCAGATCTTAGCAGAGATGAATGGATTGCAGCACTTCCTAGAGCTTTGGTTGCAGGATTTGTCAAAACAGATAAAGATTTCCAAGAAAGAGGTACGAGTAATTTCTTTATTCATTTCTGGAAACATGATATTGCAATTTGGTATGCATAAAAAGAGTTTAGTTTTGTGTTGGTATTATGCCTGCTTGATCAAACATAGCACAAAAGGCATGCGATGTTCCACATGTTGATGCAAGACTTGTTATTACTTTGAGGCTTTTGAATTCTAGCCTTCATATTTGCTTCGGATGATATTCTACATGTTTTCTTCAGCTCTTGCTATATGCTTTTTTCTTTCTGGATTTTGGCTTCTATTATTACTATCTCCAATTACCTTATTTCCAATATTGTCGAAACGATCTAATTTTCTCCTACTATACTATGCAGCAAAAACCTCAGGGACAACAGTCACGTTTGTCATAATTGAAGGATGGGTTGTAACAGTTGCATCAGTTGGCGATTCTCGGTGCATACTAGAATCAGCTGAAGGAGGAATTTATTATCTATCAGCTGATCATAGGCTTGACTGCAATGAAGAGGAGTAAGATTAATGCCTTTCACCCATTGATTAATATATTTTCACCTTTTGCATTAAGGTATTGATTATATATGTTTTTAATTGAATAGGAGGGAACGTATAACAGCCTGTGGTGGAGAAGTTGGCCGGCTTAATGCTGGTGGTGGTACAGAGGTATGTTGGTTGTCAGTTTTACATATAGTCTCTGGTTTTAAAACATCACAACAACAACCCCCCGGGCCCCGCTTGAACATACAAAAAATACCTCTTCTCCCTTGTCTCCTTGAAGTTAGTAGCTACAGGCCACGACTCATTTACTATGTATTGGCATGTCCTATTTTATGGTTCACTTTTTACTTTTCATTTTCTCAGACTTTCTTCTCCCGGAAGAAGTTTCGTGAAGTGGGTTAGCTTTGTGCTTTATGTCTTACCAGTGATTGAAATTCATTTCAGATTGGTCCTTTGAGATGTTGGCCTGGTGGACTCTGCCTCTCGAGATCCATTGGAGATATGGATGTTGGTGAATATATAGTTCCTGTACCCTATGTGAAGCAAGTGAAGGTTGGTCTATGAGGTTTTCTGCTCTGTTTTTTATGTGCTTATCCCATTGCTCTTCATTTCCTTTGTGTATCTGCAACAATAGATTTGCAGCTTGAGTTCACCTGGAAAGACCACTTCTTGGCACAATAAATAAATACACAGCTCTACCTCTTGCCCACTATTCTGTAGATTGTCAAATTTCGGGTATGAATAGTACAGTTTGATTTTAGGCTCTATACTAAAGCTTTTAATATTTCTTGGTTGAAATGTCAGTAAACCTTGTGCTTGACAGTGAGGGTGGACTCTAGTCAAGATTTCTTTCTTTGGTTTTCCTGGAAACGATTTTCCACGGCCTGGTGGTTTTGCTTTTTTTTTTTTTTTTGTTGCTTTGGATGCTTGTTTGATGATACACAACGACTATAAGCCTTTAACCCAGTCTTGTTTGGTGCAATTATTGGGGGAGAAAGTGTACTGTTTCCTGATTTTAGTTTGTCCCGAATCTTTTTTGTATCTTTGCATTTAAGGGCAAAGGCATAGTATATTACCATCATTAGCTTGACATCAATGATACCATCCCTTTTAAAGAACTCAATGTATGTGTGTGTGTGATGGACGGAGAGATAGAGTAGTACTTGGGGTTGCTGGATGTTACTCAGCATATAGAAGTTTAAGTCAATATAGCGAGCTATGTAATATTTAATAGAAATCAATGTAGTTCCTGGCTTCCCTCAGCCTAGAAACCTCGGAACACTGGATTTTATTCTTTTCATTTTCCGAAGAAGGGATTTTATATGTTCCTTTTAACATAGAATAACAACTTCTAGATTGGCCTGAATGTTTTGGTCTTCTATTTTGCACAAGCTCTTTTTTTTCTTTCCTAATTGGAAGTCATATCTCGTATCTGTTCTAAACAATTTTAAGCATTATGTCAACAGCTATCAGCAGCAGGTGGAAGGCTTGTAATAGCAAGTGATGGTGTCTGGGATGCTTTATCTGCAGAAATGGCTGTTGAATGCTGTCACGGAATGCCTGCAGATGCTTCCGCCTCTCAAATTGTTAAAGTATGATTATGTACTTGATATGTGATGTCTTTACTTGATTGGATTTGCTTCTATCTAGTCTTAACTCTTACTCCAATATGCAGGAAGCTGTACAGCCAAAAGGGATTCGAGATGATACGACCTGTATTGTGGTCGATATACATCCCCCAGAAAAACCAATTCCTCCACCGCCTCCCAAAAAGTCAGGAAAAGGAGTATTCAAGTCTATGTTTCGCAAAAGAACTTCGGCGTCGTCTTCTGATATTCAGAAAGATTTTTGTGAACCGGATGTAGTGGAAGAACTATTTGAGGAAGGATCCGCATCTCTTTCAGACAGGTTCGTCACATGCTAAGTGTTTCTTTGAATCTGATGTGCAAATTGGAATTCCCTTCAGATATAGCGGTGGGCTCAGATCTAGTGCTTATATTTGCTTTCTTCCTATGATTTCAGGTTAGACGCGAAGTATCCAGTGTGCAACATGTTTAAGTTATTCATATGTGCGGTCTGTCAAGTGGAGATAAAGCCAGGTCAAGGTGTTTCAATACATGCTGGCTCCTCGAACACAAGACATTCGCGGCCATGGGATGGACCTTTCCTATGCTCAAGCTGCCAAGAGAAGAAAGACGCCATGGAAGGAAAGAGACCTTTTGGAGGTCAGATGCCCCACTTTCTGTAGACACGCTGAACTCGTTTGCCTTGAAATATATTTGATCATCCTTACTTTACTATTCACAGATGCAAGATATAATAGTGAGTGACGAGTTAACCGGAGGTGCAATACTAACGACTGCTTCATAGACGATTACAATTGGGAGGTATGGCATTGTAGTCCCAATGGTTCTTTCTGTTTCAGTAAACAAAGAATGCGAACTGGCTTCTTTGATTGGTGGGATACATTGCATTAATATTTCTAGTTTGCCTCCTCTATCTCAGAAGATGGAGCTCTGAAATTCTAGTACATAGTCCACTTTCTGAGAATGATTAAAATTTGGAATATATGCCTAATACATCAGAGGTAAATTCTCTGATTTTAATCAAATGTATACTCGTATCGTCCTTAGTAGTGAATCGTAGTGAGGGAAAGCGATTTTTCGTTGTAACATCAGTAGTTAGTAAGTTTGGTTATAGGATCCTTAAGAGTTTTGTTTTTCTTTTTCCATTTTTCCCTCCTTGTTCTCCCTATAAGGAGAAACTTGCTGATCACCCTCTTATTAAATTAATTCTTGTATTATGCATTAATTACTCGCAAGAAGCGTTAGCACTGGATTCTGGCACTTATTTCCTATATGTTCTCTATATTTCTGCCTGATTGCTTTATCCTATTTGTGTTGAAAGTATCAATGTACAGACTTCTTTTTGTGTCATCTTTTCATCTATTCTAGTTTGAAATACCTTTACAAGAACTTTTGGCAAGTCTTTGATTTCTTTGACTGACTATTTTTTAAAGCCGGCTTAGGCTTATCCTTTCGGGAATGGCCCGTTTGGAGGGTGGTCATCCATACAGATGACCTGGGATCAACCCCCTCAATGCCTTTTGGGTCGAGACTGTCGCACAGGGCTTGCCTAGTGCGGTTTACATCCCTGTGTGATTTGCAGTCTATTACACAGTACGGGATTTACCCGGAGTGCTCACTCGAAGGCGGCTGTAGCGAAAAAAGCTGGCTTAGGCTATGAGAATTGACACAAAATCTAGGTACATATATGTAAATTCTGGACTTGCAATGATGTGACAATGTACCAAATAGTTGGACTGCTCGAAAACAACATCATCATTGATATTCTTGGTCTGGAATTGCTCTTTCCTTTGTCAAATCACATTCTTTCATCTGAAAAAAATCAGAAAAATTATCTGTTTTTTTTGTGTGAGCCTCAGGAGAGAAGCATTAACATTACAATTGTGTACCTCTCCTGTTATTTAAAAAGATACTACTACTCTATAAAACTACCAATTAAAACATAAGTTATGTGCGAGACACAATAACATTCACCACTACTAAAAACATAATTAAGTTAATAAAAATGTACGTTTTTTAATATCTTAAATTTTTAGATGAGGTCACATTATGTCATATACACTCCACATGTCCAGCCACGAGCGTGCAGAGGAAGGAGATGTTAAGTATCCTTCATTTGTTGATCGAATAAATTATTGTCTCCTTATATAGTCTTGAGCTAATTTTTGAATTGCATTAGACTTAAGGTAGCAAGTCGTCTTAGCTCAGCGGTAGAGCGCACAACTTTTAACTACGTGGTCGCGGCAATACTGTGATTTTGCTTTTCCTGAGCTAAAGGTCTATCGAAAACAGCCTTAAGACTGCGTACGCACTATCTTCCTTAGACTTCATTTATAGTATTACACTTGATCTATTATTGTTGTTGTTAGAGTCAAGGTCCATTTGGGTACAAGAAAGAGGACATAGAGAAACAAACATGGTATAGAACAAAGACTACACAGTCAAAGAACAAAGATCCTTGGTGGAAAAAAACTCTCTTTTTCTGCTTTGCCCACTTGAAACCTATGTGCCTTTTTCTTCTCTCTCTCTCTCAAAAGACAGTAAGAGTTGTAGGATGGCAAGACAAGAAACAAGCAAACATCTCTTATCTTTAGCTTAAGATATAAAATAAAAAATTGAGTGGTGTTTAATTTAGTGGAGAAGACGAGTCTGTCCACTCAAAATAATGGCTCTATGATTGAGATGTTGACCTTAACTAAGCAGCCAAAATTCTTCTTCTGTGGTATAACATGTTCTGTAAAATGGACCACTTAGTACACGTGTGTGTGGACCCTACTACCCCCAACCCCCCTCCCCCCAAACCCCTTACCTAACTATTAACTCTCTACTATACTACTTTCCTATGTTCTTTTTGGTCTTTAATGCACTTGTTTTTTTTTTTTTTTTTACTTTCTTTTTCTTTAAACACTTCGTACCATATCATATTCCATATCTCTTTCATATAAAGCATTTACCCTGTTTAGACAGAATCTTTGAGTTGTTTATTAATGGTACTAGGTTTGATCCTAGATAAAATTATCTTGGCGTTAAATCATGTCGGACAGTCAAAAGTGTAATATGATCTGATTAGGGGTGGCCAAATGGTTGAAAGAAACGGTTAATCACTTATATTATCCACTAAAAAATGAGTTGGATAATGAACTTTTTAAAAACGAGTCAAATATGGATAAGAAACATATGATCTATTTAGAAAATGTATAAGCAATGGGTAACCAATGAGTCTAACTTTTACATTTGTAAAGCCTCAAATTGGGGGTTCCTCAAGTTAGGGAGACCAAGAATTCTTCCAAAAGTGATCATATGCAAGAAGTCATGGATAATATGGTTACTCATATTATCCGCCGGTTAATCCGTTTTTATCCGTATTAAATATGAGCTGGGTCGGATAATTGATCCGTTTTTCATTACCCTTTTTTATCCTGAACCATATCCGACCCGACTCACCTGTTTGCCACTCCTAAATCGGGAGAAATTTAAAAATAGTCAGATTTACAACTGGTCATTCAAAAATAGCCACAATTTCAAAAGTAATCGAAATTTAGCCACTTTTCATGTAAAGATAAGTCTGAGCGAAAACACTGTTCAAAACCCGGAAAATACGCCCGTATATTATACTGGAGTTCCAGCATAAGTATGCTTGAACTCCAGCATATTATACGGGAGTTCCAGGATAACTATGTTGGAACTCCCGTATAATATGTTGGAGTTCCAACATAAGTACACTAGAACTCCAGCATAATATACGGGAGTTCCAGCAAGTATAAATGTCCAGTATAATATACTAGAGTTTGGAGCACCGGTGCTCCAGTCTCCCGTATATTATACAGGAGTCAGCAAAGTATACCGGTCCAGCATAATATGCTGGAGTTCGTACACAGATGCACCGAACTCCCGTATATTATACAGGACCGGTCTCTGTTGCAGCAAAATAGTGGCTATTTTTCATTGACTTCGTAAACGGTGGCTATTTTTGATTGACCAGTCCGAAAACTGGCTATACCGTGCTATTTTGACTCCTAAATCTGATTAGTTCTTTGGTCTTAGGTAAATTATGTTGGACACAAATCACAATATAGATACATACACACCGAGCCTAACCCAATAATTTTAGTCCAAACTTTATATTCATCTTAGGTAACTCATTGAATATGTATAGATTATTAACTTACAACCCGGTAACATAAACAAACTGAATTTTCGAACTCGTAAGCTTTGAATCTTGGCTCCCGCCTCTGTTAAAATACATATGGGGTTGCACTCACGAGTGTCGCCTATCAGTTAGCCTACCAGTTAATGAAGTGAGTAAAAATCATAATTTGAGACCAGAATTCAAATTACATTACAAACAAAAGAATACTAAGTGATTTTTTCATTCACCTTAGTCTTGATTGTTGGGATCGAAATAACACGGCATCATGCGGAAGCTAATAAAGGAAAACTTGGTGGACGATAAATCAGACAAGAAAAAAAAAATACCAAAAATAAGATACTATAACGTGGTTTAGTCAATTGACCTACATATAAAAATTAGGATAAAAATATATAAATTATTGAGAGAAAAATCTCCCCTAAACAAAACTCTAATGATTACATTTGGGTATTGTTGTTGTTTTGTTGTGAGAAGAAAACGTCAATTTATTGAAATACAAAACTTCTCATCCAAAGAAAAGGAGAAGGCATATGAAAGAGATTTAATCATTTCCCCAGTCTTTTTGCCTTTTTTCAAGAAAAAGAGTACTAATAGATTAAAAAATTATGGCAAAATTCTAACGTTGATAAGTAGACTTATCCTATACATGTGCTAATAGGAAATAGCAAGAGCGAGGTACACAAAATTATTTTTCTTTTCAAAAAGAAACATATATAGATACATATGGGGCCTGTATGATAAGGCATAACATGCAAGCCTTACGTGCATTAACTAGATGAGATTTGTTTAAGTCGTCTAGATAGATTGAACCTTTTGAAGTGGTGCAATCCTTCCAATTAAAAGTACGTACCATCAATTCAATTGGCAAACACATTTTGCTTCTTACGTTTTTTTGTTTGTTAGGCAAATTTCAACTGAACGGTGAATCAAGAAGCCAAGAGAGGAGTCCTAAAGTCACAAATTAAATTAAAAGTCATTATTCTAGTTGTCTTTGAAAACAGATCATGACATTTTGGGTGGGGACATTGTAGAGGAATGAATCATTTGCATTTATATTGATTGGCATTACTGAGACAAAATATCCACTCGTATCTTTTGTATATGTATAGTACTAGTACTCTACTTATAAGGACTCATTATTAATTGTCACCTAACTAGTCTATCATAAGATTCAATCCTTTCACGAGTTGTTATCAATATTCTTCTCCGCCAACAATCTTGTAAACAATAGGATAACAAAAGAAAAATGATACTATATAGCCGTTGTAAAAATAATAGCCGAAAAAATGGATAAAATTTATGAATTTTTTGTATATATATACATTCTGTATGTTATATATAAAAATTATACAAATTTTATATATTTTCGACTACCCAATGTAAAATATTTGTGGCACGGACTAAAAGTGATAATACCCCGAAAAGAATAGAAAGAAAACGTAATGTATTGTGAAATACGTATTAGTAGTAGTATCTTCACTCAGTTCTTCTATAGAATGGAAAAGGTCCAAATATGCCATTAAACAGTGTGTACATAGAAATTTTTGTAAGCGGTGTCGAAATTTATAAAAGAACAGGAATAATAATTTTAATTATCATACTGTTGGACAAAAAATAGTCTTAAGCTATTGGTTTTTTTGAATCTTAAGTTAGAAAAGGTCCGAGTTTAATTCTTCTTAAGCACAATTTTTAACCACTGAGGCTCTCTCCAATATTTTGTAAATAAAAAGTACTAGTTGAAGTTCAAACCTTTGAGCTCCTAGAGCAAAATCAAGTGCATAACCAACACATCAAGAGACGATTTATGTTAAGTGGTGTCATTTTTTTTCTACTTATCCGTTTTCCCATAGTTTTAATACATATATTTAATAAAATTTTCCGACGAAGCGGTGTCGCATGACACCGCTTCATCAAACTTGCATCCGCCCCCTGCCATTGAATTGACTAAATTTGTCTGTCGTTAATACTTTGGCACAATTATGCCCCTGCCATTTAATACTTGCTCTAACTATACATGCCCTTATTTTAAATGGCCCATATGAAGGGCATATTTGATCTTACACGCATACTTTGAGGGTATATTTGGCCCATTAAAGTTTTAAGCGTGGACGATCGAGGCACGTTTGTGCCGAAGTATCAAACATGGTTCGGTTTTGCACAGTTCTAAGAGCATATTTGGATCTTTTCCTTTAATAGAATGATACTTCGACTTTAACTATCTATGTGATTTTGACATTCTTATGAAATGTTATAAAGCGACTATAGTGCATTGTAAATAGCTAATTTGAGAAAATAGAGACAAATGCTTGTTTCAGCTAAAAATATATCATAAAAGAGTGACACTTTTCTATTCTAGCAATTCAATTGATTATTGTTCCATCTCTTCTCACCTTATGTGACGGCATTTTGTTAAACAAACAGAAAATGTGTTGAATTGACTTTGTACAATATATTTTAGCCCCCGTTTAGCTATGGATTTTGTCAAGTTTTTTTCAAATTATTTTTGACAAAACACGTTTGTTTATAGATTTTATTCATGTGTTGGCAAATTTTGAAAATAAAATTTTCAAATCCCAAAATTAGCTCTACACCTATTTTTAGCCTAAAATACCAACGTTTGATTTTTTAACAATTTCGAAATTACCCCAAACTTTTGTATTTTATAAAAAATGCTCACCATTTATTATACCCCGAGATTTTTTTCTTCCTATACAATATTTGAAACTTATTTACCAAAATTGTCCTAGTTTTGTATATTACCTACCCTAAACAAGGATTATTTACAAATTATGCACAATCCATTATTAGTGCCTTAAATTAGGGGATTTAGTTACATCCTTTTCCTTTTTTTCTTTCCTCTCATCTTTCCTCACTGCCACCTCTCTCATCAATTTTTCTTTCTTTCTTCATCACTCTCTCTCACCGTCTTTCTCTATGAATAAGGTAAGGCTAAAAGTTATCTTCTGTCAATCAACCTATTGAAGTAACCTCCAGTTTGTCACTGGTTTGCCCTTTTCTCTTTCACATTGCTACCCACTAAGTGTGGAATTTTAATAGTGCAAGAATGTTATTGAATTCAAACTTGTGACACTTCCGCTTGTATTGTGCTCTCTTGAAAATCGGATTGTTCTGCAGTTTGATAGTCTTTTTCAAGAGATGAATTCAACACCTAGTAAGAAGGTGGATTGCCAATTGGTTGACAAATGACCACACAATCCGGTCCACTTTGCACTACACCAGAAACAAGAAAATCAAATTGTTTCACTTAACTCACTAGTTAATCTAACTATTAAAAGTAGGTTGAGAAGATTAAGCCCCCGTTTCGCTGTAGATTTTGCCAATTTTTTTCCAAATAAAATTTGACAAAACATATTTGTTTATAGATTTTATACATGTTTTGGCATATTACGAAAACAAAATTTCCAAATCCCAAAATTATTTCTAGACCTATTTTTGGCCCAAAATATCACTGTTTGATTTTTTAACAATTTCAAAAATTATCCTAAACTTTTGTATTTTATAAAAAAAGTTCACCATCTATTATGACCCAACTAACCAGCAGCTAATTACTATCAATTTCTTTTGGACTGATGGATCTTGTAATATTATTGCAATTTGACGAATTATAGTGGCTAGTAATTGTGTTATTAGCAGTTGATATTAAAATATCAGGTTATGATTTTAGGATAGTGTATTATGTAGTTCATTATAAAAATGATAATTTTTTAATGTTCAGGACTATGATTTGTGATAATAATAATGGATGGAATCGATGAAGGTTCTGCATATACATGATTAACAAGTTTGTTTGTTTGGTATTGTTGGGCATTTTGATAGTTTTTGAAACTTATGGGTATGTCACATTTCATATTTTTTCCAACAAAAAAAGAGAGTAAAATATGTTTTGAAAAATTATGTTCAAACAGATTTTCATCTTCAAATCTATACGTAAACGCTAGCTTAGTATGAGTAGTAATGGTAGACTATATCACTATAGGGATTTGAATTTTTGAAACTTGCGAAAGTTGTATGTAATAATAATATGGTGTCAATTTTTCCAAAAGTCTAAGCATTTGACAAGATAAAAAAGAACTACCATATAAGTTGGAACAAGAAACAACAACAACAATAAAAAAAAATCTGAAAATTTTTACAAGTGTTGGTTTGGGGTAATTTGTACGCAAATAGTACTCTTATCTTTAGAAGACAGAAAAGCTATTTCCAATAAATTCTCCGCTAAAGAAAGTTGGAACATGAAAATTGTACATTTAATTATTGAGCAACATGCTCACGAGAATTACTTTAGGTTTGTCCTGCAAATAAACTTCCATATTGTACAAGATGCGTACTCTTTTTTGTATTGCATAAAAGTATAGTAACTTGCATTAAAATAAAGTAACCTAATTGATGCTAGTGACACGAGAGAAGATTTGGTTCCTAGTCTAAAAGGGGGGTATTATATATTAAAACAGCTTATTCCAAAGCCATTTGCGTGCAGAAAAAGGACATTAATAAGACACTAAAGTTGCAAAATCTAAGTGGAAAATGCGAATCATCTGTTTGATCAAATCAAAGATTCTTCTTGAGAAAGGTGCACAACATTTTTACCAAGTACGCTTTTAGCATGATTCCTCACGTAGCTATATGTGAGAATCAATTGATTTTACAAAATGGAGTCCAAAAATAAATCATCTAACATCCTTTTGGATATTTTTTTATTTTATTTTTTTAAAAAATTAAAATTTATTCATAGAATTTGATCAGTTCTTTAAAAAAAATAAATTTTTTAAAGAAAAATTTTCAAGTTCTAACCAGTTTTTAGGTGGAAATCTTTTAAGAAATATATATTTTTAATCGCTCCAAAAATTATAAATATATGTGTATTATATACAATATATATATATATATATATATATATATATATATATATACTTTTTAACTGGCGAATGCAATTAGTTTCTGCCGACCGGCCAATTTTATATATTGCCCAAATATTCTTTTTCACTCACAAACTTTTAATTTTTTTAAAGTAAAATACATGTCTAAACACAACTTCAAGTTCCAAAAATTATTTTTTGATACAATTTTATTTATTTTTAATCTATGAAGTAGGACGAGTGTCCTACATAATTCAATGCTAGGTAACCAAGTTAGTATCCCAGTGGAGCTCTTGAAGGGGGAACATCCTAATAGATGAATATGAGCGAGTCATACATCTCATATTAGATCCAGAATTCTCACCATTTCTTAGCTTCATGGACCCAATTCAATTCAGTGGGATCCTTCATTCACATATTTTCCCACCAAGAACGTTTTCTAAAACTCTTTGACCCCCAAATTTGGAGTATCCTACTTTCACGCAATTTCCAGGGTTCAACAAGCAATCGATATTTCACGAATTCAAGTTTCGAAAAAATCTATGTCCAAATGATAGCTTAGTAACAATACTAGTTGATGTGCATTCAGAATGTCTTTAAGTGCGTGTGTAATAACATGCCACTGCAGTTAAAAAAATCATCAATCATTTATATTTGTATCAATCAAATATAAATATAAATATAAAATACAAACACATATAGTTTGAGTTTAAGACAAGAAGTACATTTACACTTGGAAAAAGCCATGGGTAGTAGTAGATGACAGTACATGTATACTTAAATAATACTAGTACGTATTACTTATATTCTTTTTCCCTACCAATTTTTGCAATAAAAATAAAGCATTGGATTTTGTTGTGTCAGTGTACTTTTCCTGAAATTAGCACCATATAGCTGTTCATATAAAAAGGACCCCACTTCCCTTTACAAAAACTTCATCTCCATCTCATAGCCACCACATACCCTCTTCTCTTCATTCATTCAACAATCAACAATCAACAATATTCATTTCACTATAATTCCCACACAACACTCTTTTGTATAAGACATTTTAGCCTAAATTCCCAACACCCCCTTCTTCACATATCCTTATCTTTTTTATTCTTTTTCTCCTCAATCAAAGAAAAACAAGAAAACTTGAAAAAAAAAAGATCCAATATTAGATCTTAGTACTAAATTTATACCCTTTTTTAAAAACATTTTTATAGTCATGGACAAGATGAGAGTCAAAGAAGAATTGAAGCAGACAAATCAAGAAAGCCAAAAGGCAAAGCAAATACAACAACAACAACCACCGTCCGCCACCGCCGCCGGCAGTGCAGCTACAGCTTCACCACCTTCAGCTTCATCATCTCCATCACATGAATTTTCTTTCACAATTTCCTTTAATCAAAATAATTCCACAAAAACCCCTCTTGATAATAATAATAAAACAAAGCAAAATATCCCACCTTCTTCTTTTGCTATAGATTTAACTCCAGCTGATGATATTTTTTTTCATGGCCATTTACTTCCTCTTCATCTTCTTTCCCATCTCCCAGTTTCTCCTCGCTCTTCTACAAATTCCATTGATAGTTCACTTCCCTTAAAAGATTTATTAGAAGAAAAAAAAATCCAAAATTCCAAAAACCAAAAAGAATTAAATCATGATGATGATAATTCTTATTATGATCTAAACCATAGTTTTCATCATCCTCATCAAACAAATTCTTTTACTACATCAAAAGATCAAAAACCAAAATCCAAATCTTTTTCCTTATTTGGATTACCAAAAAAGAAAAAAGAGGAAAAAGAAGACAAGGAAAAACAAAGGAAGCTAAAATTTGATGTGAGTCAAGTCTTGAAAAGGTATATGAGAATGGTGAGACCTTTTTTATCATTTAGAAGTAGAAAAAATATGCAATTTAATAGACAAAGTTATTCTTATTCTGGTAATTTAAGTTTTAGAAGTGGGAAAAATAAGGAAATTAGAGGAATAAAAAGAGGTGCATATTCAGCTCCTGTATCTATGAAAAATTCTCCTACAAATAGTGGTTTACTTGTAGCAACACCAGGTGCTAATTATCATAATTCATCTTCAAGTGATAGTACTATGGAAGAATTACAAGCTGCTATTCAAGCTGCTATTGCTCATTGCAAGAAATCTAGTTCAGTTGAACAGAAAATCAAATGTCAAGAAAATGATTAGGTTATTCGAGTTTACTGGCCCGACTAATACCCCTTGTGGTATTTTTATCTTTTTTTATTATTTCTTCTTTCTTGCATACATAATTTTTTTTCATGTATCATAATCATGAAGTATATTTGTAAGTAAAGTATTGTATTACATGAGTTTAAAATATGAACTATTTATTCATGGTGAAGGATTAGTAGGGCAACCATGTCTGAATTGTTTTTTCTTTGTCTTCTGTAATTTTTTTACGATGTATATAGTAGTTAAACTCTTTTACGAAACTGATAACCTAGTTGGTTATTGTATTTCGTTTGAATGATGATCAAGGTCAATGAGGCTATTAATTAAAAGAATAGCATTGGTCTAATGTTTTGAAAGTTTGAAGTATTCAAAGTTTGTTAAATTAATTGTGAATATCGACTATCTATATATCATCTAGGTAATGCAGATTAGCACGTAGATTTATCAATAAAATATAGATGTATCGTTTACTAATACCAGTGGTGTATTTTTCAGATCACATTTTTCTACAATTTCAATAAACGACATATAATCACTCGATTATTTTATAAATCTACTAATGTAGAAATCAAAGTTTGCGGAAAAAAGAAATTACTATAAATTACGTCACTATTTTAATTAACTTACCTCATGTCTACTAGTCAAGTTTTCATATTTGGTCATTTTTTTTATTCTCTTCCCCTTGGATTCCTTTTGTTGGAGTTATTATTCGCTGCTGTCCATCGGAGCAACCACTCTTATAGTTTTTGATCATTAATGTTTTAACATAATGAGAAAGTGATCTAAATTAGGTAATTAATGAAACCTTTTTCATTTTCTTTACTTGGTCTGTGCCGACTTTTTCTAGTTCTATTAATGAACACTTTATGTATATAAGATTGGCATTTCAATTAGGAAGGCCCCCCATAAAAACTTGAGCAATAGATTAGCTTAGAAAGGACAATAGATGAATGAGACATTGTCTATGACTACATAATGTTGGTGTAATAATGGAACACCAAATACAAAGCATGTGTAACATGTAGCTTTCAATGTGTTCATGCACAACTCAACTTTTAAATTTTTCTTCACTCCATTCTTCTTTTTGGTATTTGACAACTCTTCTTAATGGTAACAACAAGCCCCAAATCCTTGTGCTTTTTTACTCTCTTCCTTTTCGAATCTTTCTATCTCTTTCATGCCATGGCATAGCCTAATAATTTTACATAAATTTTTATGCCTGCAATTGTTCAAAAAGAGATAGAAATGATGTTAATGCGTGTAAATTATTAGTTTAATTGATTACGTCGAACATAGCTTTAGAAACTCTTACTAGATGAGGCGGCAGAATAAAAGTCTCACTACTAGCTTTTAATCTTAAGCAGACAACGGTAGTAAGTAATGAATGTTATACTAAACTATTCGCTATTTTATTAGGACAACACTTGCTTAGTCTTTTTCTAGCTTGATTGTGAAGCATTGTTTGAAAAGTTAAGCTGAAAGATGGTGTATATCCACATTCAAACCTATTCCTTTGAAGCTGATCTCAACGTTTAACGTCATGTTCCCTCTACATTCATATGAAAAGGAAGTCATACATATTAGCTCATCAACTCGCTTTAACGCAGCCTCTATGTATCACTTGCCTAACAACTGCCAAAAGCGAAAACTTCAATGTTGATGGGCTTACTATCTTAAAATTGTCGATTTGATTTGGGCTTTTTTCACTTTTAGCCCGTATAAGAAACTATTTACATTCGGTAGCCAAAAAAGTGTATAAAATTTGTATAATTTTTGTATATAACATACAATATATATATATATATATACACACAAAAAAAATATACATTTTTTGGCTATTATTTTGAGAACGACTATATAATGTCATTTCTCATTTAATTTATACATAGAAGATTAAGAAAGAAAAACAAAGCAGTGGAAGTAGATCTAAAAGAGGTTTCTTTACTGGAAAAGACAGTAGACAAGAAGAGAGTTTCATCTTGTCAAAAACAATGTTAGGAGCTTTGAAAAGCAACGAATAACAATTAGGACCAAATATGCAGTGGGTCACATGAGTTGATGTTTATGAAATTTCTTTCTTTTGTGCAAGTACAACAATAATTTAATGTGGTACTTAGTTTGGTCCATTTTCACATCCCAACAACTAAGGGCATATTGCTTTTTTTCCTTTGTTAATTTACACCTTATATGATTATGATCTTGAACTCAGGATATGATCATTAATATGATTTGCTCGTGATGATCTCACCTAGTGAGCAAATAAAATAAGCAACAAGAATGGTTTACAATCATAAGGTAATTTCCATTGGCAAATTGGAGTTTCAAAAATAAAATCAAAGGTACAATTGTTTCTAATTTATTCGAGAAAAAAGTTATTAACAAATCAATATTTTTTCAATCATATAATCTATGTGGGCTTGTAAAGTAAGTACTTTACAAATCATCTAAACAAACCGGTGAAGCCAGGCGGATCTACAAATTTTAGTATATGGGTGCACTGTTAGGACCGCAAAAGGCAATTGTTATGCGGAAGCTAGCAAAACAAACTTTGAGCGACGATAAATTATACAACAAAGGAGAAATATACCAAAAGAGATACAAACATTTAACGTGGTTCGGTCAACTGACCTACGTCCATCGCGGAGATGAACAATCCACTATAATAAAAAGAGAGTACAAAATATCGAGAGAACAACCTCACGAAGAGGCAAATACAAGTGACACACTAACACTTGTCCCGTAAAGTTCTCCCCCTAAACAATACTCTCAAGCCCCTATGGCTACATTGTGGATGCTGCTGAATGAGAAGGACGGATCCTCAATTTATAGAACTCCAAACCTTTTCCTACAAGAAAAAAGACTAGCCAAGTATAGGAGAATTATAATTTCCTTCTACAAAAAGAAAAACCCAATTAAGGTAATTATATTTCCCTTTCCTTCAACAAATAGGAAAACCAAATATGTTAAGATAATTATGGCAAACACCTAACAATTCTCCCCCTTGGCCGGAATTTTCTGACAAAATAAACTTGATCCACCTTCTTCACATAGCCTTCAACAGGTTGCATCTCCAAATCTCCACCACAAAGTTTGTCTCAACGTGCGTAGCACACCGGTCAAATTTCTCAGACAAAAATCACAATTATCGTCAAATATGTTGCGGCTAGAACTGAACCCGCCAAAATGAACCTGTCTTGAACCTCGCTCTGATACCACTTGTTAGGACCGCAAAAGGCAGGTGTTATGCGGAAGCTAGCAAAACAAACCTTGAGCGTCGATAAATCATACAACAAAGGAGAAATATACCAAAAGAGACACAAACATTTAACGTGGTTCGGTCAACTGACCTACGTCCACCGCGGAGATGAGCAATCCACTATAATAAAAAGAGAGTACAAAATATCGAGAGAACAACCTCACGAAGAGGCAAATACAAGTGACACACTAACACTTGTCCCGTAAAGTTCCCCCCCTAAACACTACTCTCAAGCCCCTATGACTACATTGTAGATGCTGCTGAATGAGAAGGACGGATCCTCAATTTATAGAACTCCAAACCTTTTCCTACAAGAAAAAGGACTAGCCAAGTATAGGAGAATTATAATTTCCTTCTACAAAAAGGAAAACCCAATTAAGGTAATTATATTGCCCTTTCCTTCAACAAATAGGAAAACCAAATATGTTAAGATAATTATGGCAAACACCTAACATACACTTCTAAAAAAAGGAGGAAAAATATATTAAGTGGGAATTGATTCCTAATCCTCTTAGTAATAACTCAACCTTCAACTAAGTACATTATTCAACCTTCTTGGAGCATGAGTACCAATAGTTAATATTATACCAATTTTTAAAAATATGTACATAAAATATCTAATTTTGCGAAGAAAACATGAGTTCACGTGCCCTATAATCTCTCCATATATCCGCTCCTGATTGAAGCGTATGATATAAAGTTAAAAAAAATGAATTAATTGATATAGAATGAAGCCCTTAAATATAGGACTATGAGTAATTGAGGTGCGTTTATAGATTCAGTAATTATGCGCAAATTTTTTTGTTCAAGTCACTTGTGTACTACTTCATCCGTTCACTTTTACTTGACATATTTTGATTTTTCACGCCCTTTAAAAAAATTAAATACAGTGCATAATTTACCATGATACCCATATTAATTGATGCATATTTTATTAAATTTGAGAAATAATTTGAAATGAATAATAAATACTATGGGTATAACTAGGAGTGGCAAACGGGCGGGTCGGATATGGTTCGGGTCGAAAACGGGTAATGGAAAAATGGATCAATTATCCGACCGGACCCATATATAATACGGATAAAAAACGGGTTAACTGAACCCATATTATCCATGACTTCTTGTATATGATCACTTTTGAGAGAATTCTTAGTCTCCATAATTTGAGGAACCTCCAATTTGAGGCTTTACAAATATAAAAGTTAGACCCATTGGTTATCCATTGGTTACTTATTGGTTATCCATTTTCTAAATGGATAATATGGTTCTTATCCATATTTGACCCGTTTTTAAAAAGTTCATTATCCAACCTATTTTTTAGTGGATAATATGGGTGGTTAACTGTTTTCTTTGAACTATTTTGTCACCCCTAGGTATAACAGGAAAAAAATTGTCTTCTTTTGATATGCGTAAAGTGACAAGTAAAAATAAAAATTTATTTTTAGTACACATGCCAAGTAAAAGTGAACGGAAGGAGTATATTCTTTTTTCTTTCTCATTGAGTGTTTGTCATTTGTAACATAACCTCGACTAATCTAAATTTGCTTGGTGTAGGACTCATTAAAGAGAAAAACACTCTTTGCTACTCTATTTGTTAAGTAGCAGTAGTGATCTAGATTTCTGAAAAGTGCCTCATTAACCATTTTCCCAAATCTTATTTCCTTTTTTTTTTTGACTGAGGGACCATATTTCTGAAGATATCATGCAGAAGTTAGATCCGATGCATTGAAACTGATAATAATTAAGGCTTTTAGTTTGGAATTCCAAAGACTATTAAATGGAAAAAGAAAAAGAAAAGATACTTAAATGGGCTCGATAAAGATTTTAGTTATCCTTTTCTCGTGATTGGAAAACCGTGCAACCATACTTGATTTGAGTTCAGTCCTTTTCGGACATTCCCAACGGAAAGAAGATCAAGAATTCTGTATACGGTCGACATGTATGCCTGATTTTACGGGCTCGAGGGGTCGCATTAAGTCCGAATTCAGGATGAGTCGAGTTCGAGCTCAATGGACCAAGCTCGAGCCCGATGACAGAGTACAATGTCAGAGGATCGAAGTACGCGATGAGTATCGAATTGCTGAGTATACCCAACCCCGAGATGATGCCGTTATGGGTTTGTAACAGAATAAGCAAGATTCCTGCCACATCCCCAAAATCATGGCGTAAATCCCGGAATAGATTTGTACGAATTAGTACTAACCCGTACTAGGCGGTTAGACAACTATCCCCATAAGATTCTTTACTATAAATAGAAATGTACTTTATTTAGGGTTCCCTATTATATAAAGAGGACCCCAATTATTTGTAAAGATTATCTATTCATTGGCAAAGAATAAACTCTCTCTTATTTTCTCGCTCATTGTTCATAGAATTGTCCTTTAGTTTTTTTATTCTTGCTTTATTGTTCTTGATCCATCTCGAGGCCGCTTTGGCTCAAGGTCGATACTGTCTAGCAACACTGGTTTGATTTACTCATTTCTTTCATTTATACGTTATACTTCTTGATTATTAATAGTATTGAACTAAATTATATATCTTTAAAACCATAAATCAAATTTAATTGTTACTCGTATTTTCGAGGTAAACAAATTCAAAACTAAGAAAATTAGAAGAGGAACCTAATGAAATAGGAGGAACAGATTTTGATGGTCATTTTTTTCTTTTCTGTTTGGTATGATTTATTTTTGTTATATATTTCTCCTCCTATTTAGTCTTTTTCTACTGGGCTTCAGAATGTTGATGTTCTTTTTACTGGGCTGTAGTGAACATCCAGCCCAACTTGTACAAAAATAAAATACCAACTTCAACTCTTTTATAAACCCATAGTTTATAGGGAAAACTACACTGTACAGCCGCCCCAACAATAGTAGCCGTCAAATATATATATTCTTTGCATATCAATATACAATACACATATTATATACATAATCAGTTTGTACATTTTTTGTATATTTAGCTAGCAGGTGTAATTACTTTTTGGTCGACCGGTCAAATGTGTAACTTGCCCTTGTTTATGCAGAAATGACACTAGATAGTCACTCTAAAGGGATACTATTTAAAAATTAGCCAATGTATTTTGAATTTCAGTTTTTTAGTTCAATTATTTCGGGACACAAATGTCCTAAATCATCCTGAAATTTAAATTTTAATAAATACTGGCTAATTCCCCAAATAACGGTGCTAAGAGTGGCTATTTGTGTACTTCCCCCTAGTTTATATGTAAAAATGGTGAGGGCTGGAGTTCAAAAACTCATCGGGGGCTGGATTTAGAAAAAGAACTCCAGCTTATTTGATTATTTTGTTTCAACTCTTGATGAGTTTCTAAGTAATTTGTAAGCCCAAAAGTTTGGCCCTTTGGGATATCTGAGATCAAAATTAATGAACATATTTAAATAATGTGTTGAGTATGTCAGAGTGACCTTTTGAAAAGTACATTGTGTTAACGTTGTAAGATACTAAGGTCTTTCTTCAAACAAGATTACTCTTTATCATTATGCCGAGGAGGTCAACTACTTCAAAGTATATAAGCTGTAAGATTTGGTCAACAGAGAAATTTATCAAATAAAACAAATGAATGTCACACATTTGGTCTAGAAAATGAGATGTTGTCTTGACCATCCTCACTTAATGAATTGAGTTAGACCCAAAATTTATTTTCATTGCGGTTATAATCCTTAATTAGAAGAAATTAATAAATAGACACACTTCATTAGAATAAAACTGTAATTTATAAGTTCCATTCGTTATATTCATCATATTGTGTTGAAATTAACACCTTATGTTTAATATTACAGAATACTTACTCAACATATATATGTATACGGGTAAAGTCGGGGCAATGTCTATCCCGATTCTCCGATGAGTGAACGAAGGTGGAGCACGGAGCCGGAAGATTACAATCTAGGTCAGAGACCCTTCGCATCGAGACCCTGGAAGCAGGGGCGGATGCAATGCATTATCTACGGGTTCATTGAACCCATAACTTTTAATGCGGAATAAAAATTCACTAAAATCATAAATATAGTAGATATGAACCCATAATTTTAAAAATATAATGAGGTCAATAATAAAATCTTTAAAAGTTGAACCCATAGAATTTAAATCCTAGATCCGCCTCTGCCTGGAAGAGTGAATGATATATCCGACATCGGACATGGTAAAGCAACGCGACCCAGACCGAGTGTAAGTTCTAGACCTTGGGAGGCACGGTGAACAATTACGCATGATGGATAGAGGACTGTAATACTCGCCCTCAACCGTATATCGCGGCGTGAATCTCGCTCGATATCGATTGTGGATCAACAATTACCAGAAAAAGAAGATTTTTACCCTTTTTAGACTTATACTGGGATTAAAACTCTTCTACTATATAAATGGAAATTTTTTCTTTTGTAATACACATTGTAACACGCTTGTTTAACCAAAAAGTGGAATTTCGGTCAAAGCTTTAATTTAGAAGAACTCGGATTACTGATAATCAAAAATGAGTAAAAGGAAATAATTTTGCTAACAATCAGATAAGTAAAAGAAAACAAAGTAAACCAGTGTATTCAAATAATATTTCATGTCCTTACAAATGATTAGTTCTTTCCTTTTTATAGCTATCTCAAAAATATACGTTTTGCCTTTGTCATAATAAGGCCATTATAGACAATTAAGGGCAATAAATGCTACATTACATAATCATTATAATTTAATACAGATTCTCTAACGTTTTCAGTATTTAATGCTTATTAAATACTGTATCTGTACTCTCTTATGCTGTCAGATTTATTCTCCTTGATTTTTGGATTTAAATAGATACGAGTGTTGAGTCTTTTGAATAATTGCTCGTGCCTTTACTTGTGCCTCTGCTCGTATCTGTTGCAACTCGTGCCTCTTTGCCAATCATTATTCTTTGACTAGCCTACGTGTCATGACATGTCATCTTTCAATCACTTTAATAGGTAAACTCAAATTTTCCAATACAGATAGTTCCCCCACTTGCCATTTATTCAACAATTGAATATTTGGGAAGTGGATTTTATTAAAGCAGGAATATTTGCCGCCATAAATGCTATGATAGAATCGACGCTTCAATTGTCACTTCCATTTAATGCCTATTACACGTGGCACCTTTTTATTGGTTCTGTGACTTTGCAGCGCTTTCTAAGGCTCATTTACAGCTTCACTAACCACGAAGTGACAGTTCTTATTATGACATTTCCATCATTGCACCTTTTCCTTTGACGGTTGCTTCTTAATATAAATATAATTTTCACCTTTGTCCTTCTCACATAAAGTTCTTGAATTTTTGTTTGCTTCTTCCTCGTACTATCATGTCTTCATCAAACCCTAACCCTAGAAGGGTCCCCATAGTTGATAACTTCCCTAATGCCCCCAGTAGGAGCAGAAGAGGAGGTAGACTTCGTAATTCAGGGTATTTATCCCTACGTGGTTCTTCTCTTCCTTTGTCTAGTTCCAGTTCTTCTTAGAGACTCTTTTTCACAAAGGTCCTCTTCTAAAAGAAAGGAATCCTCTGAACCTGTTCGTGAACCTACAGTGGATGAAATAGTTCCTGCTGAACTATCTTTCTATAATGATAGAGAGTCCCTGAGAAACCAAGTATCTTCTTTAGATCGTGCTGATATCTATCCAACTCAGATCACGGAGGGTTTGATTTCTTTAGTTAGTAATGACTGTCATTAGAGTCATGACTTTTCTATCATAATTCCTAATGCAAATCAAAGAATCACCTCCTATTTAGTTGGATTTTCCTTTGTTTATACGTACCCTTTCACATTAGGATTCAAACCTGCTATTGATCCTGTTATTCTTGAATTCTGTCATTTTTTCGATGTTTGCTTAAGTCAAATTGGCCCTATAGTGTGGAGGGCTGTTTCCTATTTGAGGCACTTGACTAACATGGCAGATGTGCCTTTCACTTTTGCCCATTTGATTCATCTGTACTCTCCCAGACTTTTCCGTCAATGTGTTTTTACCTTAGTAGCTAGGAGCAAAAGAGTTCTGGTTACCCCAGAAGATGACAGAGACCATGGCTGGTATGCCAGGTTTGTGGCTGCCCCCACTGTTGGTTTAGTGGGTGATGGAAATATTCCCTTCCCCGAGAAGTGGAATTTTGTACGTGAGTTTCTTTTTAATAATTTTCTCGTACCTTTTTCCTCAATTTTGATGATCATTATTCTAATTTTCCTTTTTTTTCCAGCAACCATGGGAATTGTTGAGCAAACCCCCAATTTCCATGGTTGGGTAGGAAAGTTATTAAATACAACCCCAATGAAGGGTAGATCTTGGAAAAATCTTTCCCACCGATTTGGTTGGAAAGTGAAAACTCATGGTAAGAGTTTTTTAACTCTTTATTGTCCTTTCCAGAACTTAATTTAATCCTTCTTTTTATCAGGATTTGTTGTTCAAGGGATTAGTGCTGAGGTGGTCGTAGCTTCCCGTATTTCTTTGGAAAGGGCCCAAGAGATAATCTTGAGTTCTTCATTGAAAAGAAAAGTTGCTAGTGACCAAGACTCTGAAGAAGAGGAAGATGGGAGTTCCTTGGTAAAAAGGCCACGAGCTCGTAGGAATCATTTCTGATGATGAAGCATCTCCCCCTCATTCTGTTCCTCTTACTAAGTCTGTTGAAGCCCCAGTGACGATCCCTGATGATGATGTTCCCGCTGTGCTCATGATTCAGTTGAGCAACGTTTTAACCGCGGGTTTGGTGGTGAAGATTTTGGTCCGGTTTCTGATGAAGCACCTCTTGCTTCCTTTTCTACTCTCGTTCCTGTGATTTCTCCTTTGCCAGTCATAGCTGTTACTATTCCTCCCCAGGCTATTATGACTGCTTCCACAGTTCCTCCCTCGACTACTCCTCCTTCAACTGTTCATTTCACAAAAGTTGGTTCCTCAAGTAGGAGTGGTGCTATGAGTCAAGTTACCATTGAAGTCCCCGCTGAAGGTAACCTTTTAAGAAAATCAGGTCCAGCTGACATATGGCTAAAGCCTTTAATTGGTTCAGTTGAAAGAGCTAAGCTAGATAGCCATAGTTCTTTGACCTTGATGAATGATATAGTGCATGCTTCTTTAAAGGTATTCCTTTTTCAAACTTTTACTTTGTCATTTTTCTATCTTAAGGGTTCTCATTTTTTTCCTTACCTTTTTAGGCTAATCTAATTGGCACGGAGATAATGAAAAGAGTTATCCTCTCAGAGCAGTTAGTGTGTGATTACCAAATTGAGGCAGATAATTGGAGGGAATAATGTGAAAGTCTTTAGATCGACGTGGAAACATTAGAAGAAAGGAAAAGTACCTTAGAGCACTAGGTACGGGCTTTAACTTTAGAGTTGGCAGTTGAAAAGGCTTCTTCAAATCAAGCAGATAAGGAAAAAGCTCGTCTTGAAACCTTTTTTTCCGAGCAGCTTTTCTAAGGCAAGTGAAGAGATTAGAGAGTTGAGGGCTCTCTTGGGTGAAAAAGAAGCTTATGCTGGTAAACGTGCAAAATTTGACCCAAACTCAAGAAGACCTCCGGGTATTTCTGATAAGGTTTGTTCTTTAGAAAGTTCCCACGCTTTTCTTCAAGCTTCTTATGAATCTGCCTTAGCTGAAAATGAAAAGTTAAGAAATGAAATTGCTGATTGGGGAAGAGATTATGAGATCCTTGACGATAAAACTGCCATTGGAGTGAGTTGGGCATTTTTAAATTCTCGCTATGATACCCTCGTTGAAGTTAGCCAGGAGAATTTTAACTTGGAATCTTAGTTAGCCAAGATTAAAGAGACTATTGAGAAGACTTAGCAGAACCAAGATTTTTCTTATCCCGTGGCTGAAGCTTCTGAAAATGTTAAAGTTGATACGGGTATCCCCACTCCTTCAAGTCAAGTTGAGCCTGCAGCTGTTGATGTCCCTGCTTCTGTTCCTTCAACTTCTCAGTGAAAAGTTTATGTTGTTTGAATTTCTTTGATGTTTTTTTTCCGTTGGTATGTGATTGTGACCCTTGGTCTTTTTAAGGGTTTGTTGAAAACGTTAAGTCCCCAGACCTTTTATGGGACACTTTGTATAAACAACTTTTGGGTTTGTGACTAAGTTCATACTTAGTCTAAACTTTTTTAATTAAGAAGTTTCCGTTGCTGTTTGAACTTCTATTTTATTTATTCCTGCCTTTATTTTTAAGGACTTACTGAATAACTTACATTTTTATTTTTCAAAAATGCTTCTTAATTTCATGAATACTTGAATTAATCATGAGTTTTATAAAAGAGGACCCTTTTATATTCAATACTTAATGAAGAAGACGTCTCAACTTCATAATGGTGTTAATATACGATAAAAGAAATAGGAATACACATGTTTCTTGAAATAACTTTGACAAGTTTTTATTTGAACTTTGTCTAGTTTTGAATAACACTTTACATGTATTCGAATTACTTCTATAACTTTCTCGTAACTGCTTTTCTTATAACAGATTTCAGAAAAGAAAATGAACACAAGGTTTTTATTTATAACCCGTTTCAGTACATTGCCTTTACCCTAACTATGATAAGGTTTTTCTTTGGCCTTAGCTCGTGACTTTGCTTTGCACTTGACTCATTCAATGAGTGAACTTCTTAGGCTTGATCTTTGATTATTTCCCAATCTTCTTTGCCTTCTTTATATACATGCCTATATATATTATATAGTCCCCTAAGTGTTTGAGCGTTGAAGTATAAAGCCTCGAGCACTTAATTGTTCCTCTCATTTGGCCCTTTCCTGAAAAGGAAAAACACACGGGACTCGGAGGTGCGATTATAGATGAAGACTGCTTAACTCGTCAGAATTTCTATCAGAATAGTTGTAACCCTAGACCGGAAATTTTAATTTATTCCACGTGCCTTGCAGGTCGTGATTCATCATTTAGTATGGGCTAACTTTTTACCTATCATCTAAAATTGTTAGTAAAATTTTAACTATTCAAAAATTAAATTTAAAAATATGGATACCTAACTGTGGGTATTCCTTAGAAATAGTATCTCTTCAGGTGAACAACATTCCAATGTAAAGGTAGTATCTTGCCATCCATCGTTTCCAGCTCGTATGCTCCTTTCCCTGCGATATCATGAATCCTGTAGGGTCCTTCCCAGGTTGGACTTACTTTTCCCGTATTGGCTGCCTTCCTAGATTGAAAAACCTTTTTGAGCATGAAGTCCCCAATCTTGAAGAATCTTAGGCATGCTTTTCGATTGTAGTATCGTTCTATGACCTGCTTTTGTGTTGCCATTCTTATTAATGCAGCTTCTCTTTTTCCTTCAAGTAGATCAAGATTTATGCACATTTCTTCGTCATTAGACTCTTCTGATGCTTGTGTAAACCTTGTGCTTGGCTCTCCTAACTCAACTGGAATTAAAGCTTCAGCTCCATAAACCAATGAAAATGGTGTTTCTCCCGTACTTGTTTTTGTTATTGTGCGGTATGACCATAAAACACCAGGTAACAATTCTGGCCAATTAGCTTTGGATTCCTCCAAATGCTTTTTTAAATTGTTGATAATGACTTTGTTTATTGACTCAGCTTGTCCATTATCCACCGGATGATAAGGTGTGGATGTAATCCTTTTAATCTGTCAACTTTGAAAGAACTCTGTGATTTGTGCGCCTATAAATTGAGGGCCATTATCACACACGATTTCCTTTGGCACACCGAATCAACATATGATGTTTCGCCAAATGAAATCTCTAACTTCTTTTTCTCGCACTTGTTTGAATGCTCCTGCTTCCACCCATTTAGTAAAATAGTCAGTGAGTACGAGTAAGAATTTCACCTGTCCTTTTGCTTGTGGTAGCGGACCCACGATATCCATCCCCCATTTCATAAAAGGCCACGGTGCAATGACCGGATGTAACAACTCTGCAAGTCTATGCATGTTATTACCGTATCTTTGACATTTATCACATTTAACCACGAAATTTTCCGCTTCTTCCTCCATTTTGGGCCAATAATAACTTGCCCTAATTATGGTTCTTACCAGTGATCTTCCTCCGGCGTGATTTCCACAATGCCCCTCATGTATTTCTCTCATTGCGTATTCTGTCTGAGAAGGTCTGATGCATCTTGCCAAGGGACCACCGAACTTTTTTTGATAAAGATTGCCTTGCTTTAAACAATATCGAGCAACCTTTTTTCGAAGCATGTGAGCTTTTCTCTTGTCTTCAGGGACGGTACCATACTGAAAAAAAGCAATAATCTCGTTCCTCCAATCCCAGGTTAAGTTATTAAAATTTATCTCATTTTTGTCTGGATCGAGCACTGAATGAAACAAATGAATTACAGAAGCATTTTCATTACTTGCCACGTCTGCCGCAGATGCGAGATTAGCTAGGGCATCTGCCTCGACATTTTCATCTCTTGGTATTTGCGTAACTTTCCAGGTTTGGAATTGCCTAATCAGATCATGTACCTTCTCTAAGTACTGCTGCATCCGTGCTTCCCTGGCCGTATAATTCCCCAGCATTTGATTAACTACGAGCTGCGAATCGCTTTTGATTATAATCTGATTAATGCCAAGTTCTCGTGCCAGTTCTAAACCTGCAATCACAGTTTCATACTCTACCTCATTGTTAGTTATAGAATGACATTCAATGGCTTGTCGAATGGTTTCACCCGTAGATGGTACCAAAACAATTCCTAAGCCTGCACCCTTCACATTAGTCGAACCATCAGTAAATAAAGTCCAAATTCCCGGATTAGATTCGTTGAGCACTTGTAATTCTTTTTCTGCTTCTAATTGCATTCCTTGGCTAAAATCAGCCACAAAATCTGCTAACACTTGAGATTTTATCGCGGTTCTAGGTTGGTATGTGATGTCATATTCACTTAATTCTATAGCCTACTTGGCTAACCTACCTGATAACTCATGCTTATGTAATATATTGCGTAATGGATAAGCAGTTACTACAACAATAAGATGACATTGAAAATAAGGCCTTAATTTTCTAGATGACATGATTAATGCAAGTGCAAGCTTTTCTAATTGAGTATACCACATCTCCGTATCTAATAAAGATTTGCTGACATAATAGATCGGAGATTGTTTACCTTGGTCTTCACGGACTAAAATAGCACTTACCGCTACTTTTGAGACAACAAGGTAGATGAGCAGTCTTTCCCCAGCCTTTGGTTTTGCGAGCAATGGTGGATTTGACAGGTATATCTTCAAATTTTTGAGTGCCTACTGACATTCCTCAGTCCATTCGAACTGATCTTGCTTTTTAAGAGCTGAAAAGAACTTAAAGCACTTTTCTGATGATTTAGAAATAAATCTCCCCAAGGCTGCAATTCTTCCTGTCAACCTCTGCACTTATTTTTTACTTGTAGGCATGTTAGGAATTTCTTCAATGGCCTTAATCTGTGTGGGATTCACTTCAATACCATGGTTAGAAATAAGAAAACCCAAAAACTTACCTGATGCAACACCGAATGCACATTTCTCCAGATTTAATTTCATATTGAATTTTTGCAAGATCTAAAACGTATCAGACAAGTGCGATATATGATCCCCTGAATGTTGAGTTTTAACGAGCATGTCATCTATGTAGACCTCCATTGTTTTTCCCAAATATTCTTGAAACATTTTGGTCACTAGTCTTTGATATGTTGCCAGCATTTTTGAGACCAAAAGGCATTACTTTATAACAGTAAGTCCCCCTGTCTGTTATAAATGAAGTTTTTTCTTCATTTATTGGATCCATTTTGATCTGGTTGTATCCTGAATACGCATCTAAAAAGCTTAACAATTCATGTCCTGCAGTAGCATCAATTAGTTGATCTATATGTGGTAATGGAAAAGAATCTTTAGGACAAGCTTTGTTAAGGTCTGTGTAATCTACACAAACTCACTACTTACCATTCTTCTTCGGTATCACAACAGTATTGGTTAACCAATTAGGATACTTTACCTCACGGATAGACCCAATCTTTAGTAATTTTTGAACCTCATCTTGAATCACCTGATTTTTGAAAGTTCCTTGCTTTCTCTTCTTTTGTTTGATCGGGGAATACGATGGGTCTTCATTTAATTTGTGAGTCATTACCTCCGATGGTATTCCTATCATATCAGAGTGGGACCAAGCAAAACAATCCACGTTAGTTTTTAAAAATTCAATCAACTTATCTTTCGTGTCTTGGCTTAGATTGGCCCCTACGTAGACTTTCCTTTCAGGCCATTGTGCAAATAATATTACAGCTTCCAGTTCTTCAATCGTTGTTTTGATATTTTCATTTTCCTCTGGTTCTTGAATGGCATTTGGCCTTGAGTCCACGTCTGTCCGTCCTTGTTCAGTTGAGGTTTGTGTTGTGGTACCCTCAACTAGATTTTGTAACTGCTATTTTTCTTTGTTTTCCGTACTTGAATCTGCTACAGAGTTGATTCTCCTGGATGTATGTTGATCACCACAGATTTGACATATTCCCCATGGTGATGGAAATTTAATAACTTGGTGTAAGGTTGACGTAACGTCATCCATCTCGTGGATCCATGGTCTCCCAAGGATCATATTGTAAGCCATCTCCATATCTACCACCTGAAACTTTGTATCTTTGACAACTCCTTATGCGAATGTAGTAAGTATTACCTCCCCTTTTGTCACTACGTTGGAATTGTCAAATCCAGACAGAGTATGCGCCTTTGGTATTAATTTATCTTCGGCTTGCATCTCACATAGTACTCTTAGCGGAATAATGTTCACGGAACTACCTAGATCAATCAAAATTTGTTTCACATTAGTATCATGTACAAGTAGAAATATTACCAGTGCATCGTTATGTGGGGATAATATGCCATCCGCATCTGCATCATCGAACGTAATGTTTTCTTCCTCTAAGACATGTCGCACCCGCTTCCCGTGGGTAATTGTGACTTTGGAAACTTTATTGGCTGCTGTGTACGTCACACCATTGATGTCTTCACCTCCACTTATGACATTAACGGTCCTTTTGGGAGAAGGTGGTTTTGGGGGCTCCTGCCTATTCTTCATGTATGCTTGCTTACCTCTCTCACTGAATAATTCAATGAGATACCCTTGCTTTAATAGATGTTCAACTTCACCTTGTGGTAACCTACAGTCTGCCGTTTTATGCCCGTGATCGTTGTGAAATTCGCACCAGTGATCAGGGTTGTGCCTGTTTGGATTCGATCTCATTTCTTTTTGGCCACCGTACCTTATCACCCATGCTTCTTAAAACAGCTATGAGCTTGGAAGTGCTTACATTAAATTATAATCGTCAAATCTTGCTTTCAAGTTTCTATCATCATCCCGTGACACTCGCGCGTTTCGATCATTCTCAAATCTTGATGACGAGCCCGACTCTCTATTCCTCGACCTATGATCGTACCTTGGATTGTCCTATTTTGACCGTGAATCTTTTCCCACTGGACCCATATATGGTTCGTACCTATTTTTACCGGACCTTTTTCGGTTTTCGCCTGTCTCGAACTTACCTTTTCTTCTTTTTGAGATCGTGAGATAATATCCTCTTCTATCCTTAGCTTCGTGCTATACCTGTTGTAAACGCCATTCCACGTTGTTGCTGGGAATTCACGAAGACTTTCCTTGAGTCGCCTCGTGGCTTCGGAGCTTTTTTCATTCAAATTACTAGTGAAGGCTATAGCTGGCCAATTGTTAGGTATGCATGGTAACGTCATTCTTTCACGCTGGAACTTATCCACGAACTCTCTAAGCAATTATGAGTCCCCTTGCTTGATTTTGAAAATATCTTGCATTCTTTTTTCGACTTTTTGAGCTCCCGAGTGTGCTTTGATAAATGAATCTGCAAGCTCAGCAAAAGAATTTATGGAATTTTCAGGTAAAAGAGAATACTATGTTAATGCTCCCTTAGTGAGTGTTTCACCGAATTTTTTGACCAGTACTGATTCAATTTCCTATTTGGTCAAGTCGTTGCCTTTTACGCCTGTTGTGAATGTAGTCACGTGGTCTCATGGATCAGTTGTTCGATCGTATTTTGGAATATCGGACATTTTGAATTTCTTTAGAATTGGGAGGGGAGCAGCACTTGGCTTCCAGGGTTGTTGTGAATATTTATCCATATCTATCCCTTTGAATACGGGCGGTACTCCAAGTATTTGCTCTATGTGGTCACTTTGCTCCTTGAGCTGTTTCTGCAATATTAGTACTAAATTTTGTAAATCAGAATTGACTAAGTTACCTGGTTCTCCATCTTGTGACTCGGTGGGGATTCCACCACTGCCTGAATTGGCAAGCCCAGAACGAGGGTTCTCCAAAGTATTGTCATTTGGAGTGGGTGTTGTGGGTGCGACAGGTAACTAGCCAACAAAGGCCTCAAGAGCTTTATTGACCTGTTGAGCGATTAGTTTTTGCAAAGCTTTATTGACAGCTTCATCATTTTCAAATTGAGTGTTTCCATTTGCATGAGATCCATTAGGAGTGCCTTCTCGAGACCGTCGAGGGGAGCTTTGTGGAGAAGGGACCGGGGTGTGATCATCCTATGAATTTCCCTGGAGTTGTTGGTCTCCTTGGTTTCCTTGGGTGTTGTCATTAATGTTTGACATGGTTGATGCAACAAAAAAGGTTAGGCTAAGAAAGAATAGATTACCAAATTCCTGGTAACGATACTAATTTGTTTAACCAAAAAGTGAAATTTTGGTCAAAGCTTTAATTTAGAAGAACTCAGGCTACTGATAATCAAAAATGAGTAAAAGGAAATGATTTTGCTAACAATCAGATAAGTAGAAGAAAACAAAGTAAACCAATGTATTTAAATAATATTTCATGTCCTTACAAATGATTAGTTCTCTCCTTTTTATAGCTATCTCAAAAATATACTTTTTGCCTTTGTCATAATAAGACCATTATAGACAATTAAGGGCATTAAATGCTACGTTACATAATCATTGTAATTTAATACAGATTCTCTAACGTTTCCAATTTTTAATGCTTATTAAATACTATATCTGTACTCTCTTGTGTTGTCAAATTCATTCTCTTTGATTTTTGGATTTAAATAGATACGAGTGTTGAGTCTTTTGAATAATTGCTCGTGCCTTTACTTGTGCCTCTGCTCGTATCTGTTGCAACTCGTGCCTCTTTGCCAATCATTATTCTTTGACCAGCCTATGTGTCATGACACGTCATCATTCAATCACTTTAATATGTAAACTCAATTTTTCCCAATACAACGCTAATCAAAGAAATATAAGTTTATTTTTTTGCCTTTAGTTACTGTTAAAGACTTTGCCCATTTGTCTCGTTCTTCATTCACGACTAGTCTCGAACCAAAGGTCCAGTCAAGGATGAGGTCACTGTTCAATCCAAGTTCAGGCTTGGTCTTAACACTGAAATTGGTTTGATCGTTTATTTTGTCTCTAATTCATTTTATATGATATTCTTAATTATTTGTGTTGAATTAAACCGTGTATCCTTAAAACCGCGTACAAATATAATTGTAATCCAATTTTGGGTAAACAGTTTGGCGCCCATCATGGGGCTAAGGATAATAGTGGTGTTTTGATACGAATTTCTATAACACACCTTATTTTACGCATGTTCTTTGAAATCTTAATTTCAGGTCTGCCTAAAAATGTCAAACTCTCAATCTGCTCACTTGAACGTTGACGCTGAGTCTGGCCATCATGGCAAAAAATAATAATTTGGTGACCAGCAACGATATGCTTCCTACTGATCCCAACAGTTCTCCCAGCTGCCGAACCGATCGATGCTAACTTGCAGGTGGCCATTAATATCAATTTGCCAACTGATCCCGAAAATAGTGTTCGCGGGGGACCTCGACCGAGATCTCGAGAAGCACCCGAAGGCAAAGGTGATGGGGTGAGCCTATAATTGATTTTCAAAATGTTGTAGGCTCAACAAGTAGCAATAAGACAGCTGCAGAATCAAAGCAATAATCCCGGGAAAGCACCCCAAGGGATGAGCAAATTACCGAGAGACCGTGTGAAATCGAGCCCGGGGTAAATCCCGAGGTGATGAAAATGCTCGAAACATTAATGAATAGGTGGAGTCAAGTGAGAAAAATATTAAGGCTAATGACAAGAAGGTGGAAACATACAATTACAGGGGCGATCAGATCCCTGGAGCTCCTCCGATATTTAAGGGATCAGATTCCAAAAATTTTATCCAGAAGCCTTTTCCCCCTAGCGCGATACCAAAGCCGATCCCAAAGAGATTTCTTATGCCCAACATTCCCAAATATTTGGTACCACAAATCCAAATAAGCATGCGACTAGCTACACAAGAGCAATCAAGGGGAATAATTTGTAAGACGATGAGAATTGAGATCGAGTAGGTGTTGCTGAAGAAGTTTGGGGAGACTTTATCCAAGTGAGCAATGGTATGGTATCACAACCTACCCCCAAATTCTATTACCTCATTTGCTATGCTTGCAGATGTTTTCATTAAGTCCCATGCCGGGGCCATCAAGGTCAAGACCAAAAAGTTAGATCTTTTCAAGGTCAAACAGAAGGATAACGAAATGCTCAGAAAGTTCGTGTCACGGTTCCAGATGGAACGGATGGACCAACCACCGGTTATAGGTGATTGGGCCGTTCAGGCATTCACTCAGGGGCTCAATCCCTGAAGTTCCTTAGCCTCTCAATAGCTAAAGAAAAATTTGGTGGAGTTCACAGCGATAACCTAGGTCGACGTCCACATTAGGTCCCAGCCGAAGATCAGGGTCAAGGATAACCAACTCGGGGACCCTTCTGGATCAGTTTACCCAATCATGGACGATGCTAGATCTAAGAGAGCCATCGATCAAGAGCCAAGATAAGCAAGAATGGGTTTGACAGGCCACTTGATAGTAAGGAGCATCAAGATTGTCGGAGGACAACCTTTACGTGGACGCTACCAGTATCGTGTCATCCAAAGGGTGCATCAAAGAGACCGAGTGGCCCCAACCATTACAGTCTAATCCAACCTAGAGAGATCTTAATTTGATGTGTAAGTATCGCGGCACTCATGGTCACAGAACCGAAGATTGCTGACAGTTAAGAGAAAAAGTTGCCCGGTTATTCAACAACGGGCACCTCCGAGAATTCGTGAGTGAGCGAGCCAAAAACCACTTCAAGAACAGGGACACCAACAAACAACTTGAACAAGAGGAGCCTCAGCACGTGATCAACATGATCATTGGAGGAGTCGACGTTCCTCAAGAACCAATGATGAAATGCACTAAAGTATCTATCACAAGGGAAAAACACACTCAGGATTATATTCCGGAGAAAGCTATTTTGTTCAATGACGAAGATGATGAAGGCATCGTACAACCTTACAATGATGCACTGGTAATATCCGTACTTATTAATAAATATCGAGTTAAGCGTGTGCTAATTTATCCAAGTAGCTCGGCCAATATCGTTAGATTAGGGTCGTAGAGAAATTAGGGTTACAAGACCAAATTGTACCAGCAGTCCAGGTATTGAACGGATTTAAGATGGTGTGTGAGACCACATAAGGAGAGATAACCTTTCCAGTAAACACCGGCGGCACAACCCAAGAGACAAAATTCTACGTGATCGAATGGGGCATGAGGTATAACACTATATTCAGAAGGCCATGACTTCACAACATAAGGGCGGTACCCTCGACCTTGCACCAGACATTGAAATTTCCCATGCCGGGGGAGTCAAAACGGTCTACGAAGAACAATAGGTCGCAAGGGAGATGTTTGTCATAGACGAGGTAATCTCAATTCCTGTGGTTTTGACACCAAAGAGCACAAAACTGACCAAAAAGGAAGAGATTAAATAGCAATCATTGATATCGGCCTCAGCCAAACCAGAGAAACAGGAAAAACGAGGAGCAGACGAGGAGGATAATTATGGCATCCCGAGATCATTCATAGCTCCTGATGACATTGATTCCACCAAATCAACGATTGAAGAGTTAGACCAAGTCATATTAATCGAGCATCTACCAGATCGAAAGGCATACATGGGCACGAGGTTAACCCCTAAGCTTAGGAAAAAACATTGGTTTTCTTAAAGCTAATACCGATTGTTTCGCTTGGTCTTATTTTGACATAACAGGGATCCCACCAGAGGTAACCACTCACAAGCTGAGTTTGGACCCGAAGTTCTAACCGGTTAAGTAGATGAGGAGACCGTAGTCTGAGATCAAACATGAGTTCATCAAGGATGAAGTATCCAAACTTCTAAAAATAGGATCCACCCGGGAAGTCAAATACCCAGATTGGTTAACTAACGTAGTGGTAGTACCAAAAAAGTAAATAAACTAAGGATGTGTGTAGATTATAAATACCTAAATAAAGCATGCCCTAAGGATTCTTTCCCTTTGCCTAACATCGATCGAATGATCGACGCGACGGCCGGGCACGAGATACTCAGTTTTCTCGATGCCTATTTTTGGGTACAACTAAATTCTGATGGACCTGGATGACCAAGAAAAGACTTCTTTCATAACTAAATTTAGTACCAACACCTACTGCTATAGCATAATGCCGTTTAGATTAAAGAATGTCGGTGCCACCTACTAACGCCTAGTAAACAGGATGTTCGAAGAACAAATAGGAAAATCAATGGAAATTTATATTAATGATATGTTGGTCAAGTCCCTGCGACCATTTGAAACATTTGCAAGAAACCTTCGACATACTAAGGAAATACAACATGAAGCTAAACCTGAAGAAGTACGCATTCGGGGTCGGTTCGGGCAAATTACTCGGGTTCATGGTGCCTAATCAGGGGATAGAGATCAACCCCGACAAAATAAAGACCATAGAGGACATCACCATAGTGGACAACGTCAAGGCAGTTCAAAGACTGGCTGTGCGTATAGCCATATTGGTTCGGTTTATCTCGAGGTCCTCGAACAAGAGCCATCGATTATTATCACTACTGAAGAAGAAGAATAACTTTTCCTGAACTCCGGAATACCAGCAAGATTTGGAAGAACTCAAACGGTACATGTCGAGCCCTCCTTTACTGCACACTCCGAAGGTAAATGAATAGGTGTACCTCTACTTGGCGGTTTTCGAGGTAAAGGTAAGTGGTGTCTTGGTCCGAGAGGAAGAAGGTATTTAATTTGCTATTTACTATGTCAGTAGAACTCTAGGCGATGCCAAATCGAGGTATCCTTATCTGGAAAAGTTAGCACTCGCTTTGCTAACCACTTCCGAAAAGCTAAAGTCGTACTTTCAATGCCACCCTATATAAGTCGTAACCTTTTACCTAGTGAGGAATATCATGCATAAGCCACAGCTCTCAGGCCGGTTGGCCAAATGGGCCATAGATATTAGCGGGTACGACATCGAGTACCGACCCCGAACTGCCATAAAATCTCATATTTTGGCAGACTCTGTGGCAGACTTTATGCCGGCCTTAATACCCAAAGTCGAAAAGGAATTACTGCTCACCTCAGGGACTAATTGGGGAATCTAGACCCTATTCACGGACGATGCCTCAAACATGAACGGGTCCGAGGCTCTGTATTGTGTTAAAACCACCTACGGGAAGCGTAATCAAGAAGTCTATTAGAATTTAAAATTGACTAACAATGAAGTCGAGTATGAAGCCATGATTGCAAGTGTATAAGAGCCTTGGGACCTAAGTGATCGAAGCCAAATTCGATTCCCTTCTCGTCGTAAATTAATCAACGGAACATTCAAAGTAAAAGAAGAACGGTTGCGGAGGTGCTTGGACAAATTGCAGGTGACCCTGCACCAATTCAAGGAATGGATTCTGCAGCATATACCCCAAGATCAAAACAGTGAGGCCGATGCACTGGCAAACTTGGGGTCGTTTGTTGACTCCGATAAATTCAGCTCGAAGAAGTGGTACAATTGATGAACTCGGTGGTAGAAGAAGGTCATGTCGAAGTAAACTCAATAATTTTGACTTGGGATTGGAGAAACAAATACATAGACTACCTGAAGATAGGAAAATTGCCTTCGGATTCTAATCGAGAGCCCTATGCACCAAGGCTGCTAGATTTTGCTTAGTCGAAGGGGCATTGTTCAGGAGATCCATCTTCGGTCCACTGGCCAGGTTCTTAGGGCCGGGGGAGACCGAATATGCCATGAGAAAAGTTCAAGAGGGCACTTGCGGGAACCATTCGAGGGCATAATCATTAATTCGGAAGCTAATCAGAGCCGAGTACTACTGGAATGAAATGGAAAGGATGTGAAAGGCTTCATACGAACATGCGATGAGTGCCAAAGAAATGCCCCGATCAATCGAGAGAGATGCTCCACTCGGTCATGTCTCTATGACCGTTTATAAAGTGGGGAATGGACATCGTCGGTCCCCTGCCATGGGCACCCAGTAAAGCTCAATTCACATTATTTATGACCGATTATTTTTCCAAATGGGTCGAGTCTTAGGCGTTCGATAAGGTCCGAGAGAAAGAAGTCATTGACTTTATCTGGGATCACATAATATGTCGATTTAGGATACTAGCCGAGACTGTTTGCGACAACGGAAAACAGTTCGTCGACAGCAAGGTGAGTAAGTTTTTCGAAGATCACAAGATCAAGAATATACTATCAATGACTTATCACCCTAGTGGGAACAGGCAGGCAAAATCAACGAACAAAACTATACTTCAGAACTTGAAAAAGAGGTTAACCGGTTCAAAAGGAAAATGGAAGAAAATCTTGCCTGAAGTCTTGTAGGCATATCATACGACTTCGAAATCGAGTACCGGGGATACCCCATTTTCTCTGGTCTACGGATATGAAGTCTTAATACCAGTCAAGGTAGGGAAACCGAGGCTCAGGTTCCAGTATGCTATCGAAGAGTTGAACGGAAAGGCTATAATTACGAGCCTAGAACTGTTGGACAAACGGGAGGCCTCCATGGTCTGGTTGGCCTCCCAGAAGCAGCAAGTAGGAAGGTACTACAACTGAAGATCCAACCTCCGACATTTTTAAGTTGGGGACTTGGTACTGAGAAAGGTAAAACTACACACCAGGAACCCAAACGAAGGGAAACTAGGGCCGAATTGGGAAGGACCATATTGAGTTGTTGGAATAATCGGCAAAGGTTCATACAAACTCAAAGCGGAAAACGATGTACAACTACCAAACAACTGGAACGTTGAATATTTAAAGCGGTACTACTGCTAAGGTACGAACTTAATTCCTTTTTAATTTTGTTACTTTATGGACTAACGTATGCAGGTACTCGGCTAGGGGCGGAGGTGGCAATTAGGTCTGAGAGCACGTGTTGCACTCTTTTTCGCTTGAGCCGGTTTTGTCCTGGAGTGAGTTTTTTGGCAAGGTTTTTAACGAGGCAACAATAAAACGCGCTACCTTAGATTTGAAGACCGACTTTAAACCGGAATCGATGATCGTTTGCATCAAATCAACAGTATCTGAGCCCTCTTAAGTTTGTCCTCGAATACTAGGGGTCATTACCTCTAGATTAAGATCTTTAGTAAGGGAATAGAAAATTTTATGTGTCAAAAGCTAAGGTTTGGCAGTTATGATTCATTGTAAGGGTCAAAAGGTCATGTGAACCGTGCCCACATAGTCCACTCTAGACATGACACAAGGTTTATGCGCCTTCAATCATGTACCTTGCATATTAAGCAATGAAAGAAATTTCTACTTCCCTTACACTTTATTAATGCTTTTACTTCTTCGATCCTAGATCCTAAAATCCAAGGATTGCCCCTACTCGGGGACTGTCGACCGATAAAAATTGGAACAACTTAGGCTACTGAATCCCGAATTGACCAAGCCTATTAGACAGTGCTCGAATATGATAGGCTATAGCCACCCTAAAAATGGCTCGGAGACGTCCGAAGTCTGTGCTTAGATAGTAAGTCCCTTACGAAAAATCAAAATCTGTTAAAAAGTTACCCTCAGCAAAAACACTATCTAAGATACTTAAGCATCTTAAAGGCCTTTGGTTTTACTAAAGATTCGAAGCCACAAGTAATCCGGAGTTGCATCAGAATCAGACTCCATTCGGACCTCCAAAAAATAGATGTTGTAGACTACATTTGATTTTATGCTAAGACATTAAAAATAATACGCAAATAGAAAATTGAAAGTAGATGCTGGAAAGTAAAGATACGGTATTGCCAAAAGGGGAAAATTTTATATATACCAAAAAATATTTACAAAGGCACGAAAAAACGACCTAAAAATAAACAAAAAAAGAATAAATACAAGGGAAAACTAGAAAAAAACTAAGGCATTTACGCCTAGTCTTCACCGGGGCTCAACTCGTCACCAAAACTGTCGGAACCCTCTGAACCTTCAGAGCCTTCGGGATTCCAGAGCTCATAGAGTTCCTTTGCCTCGGCTTTGAGTCCCTTGGCTTCCTCAATGTCGGCCGACAGGTCAAAACCTCGAGCATGGATCTCCTCGAGGGTCTCCCTTCGGGATAGCCGCCTTACATAGTCGATCTTTGTCTTTAAGCGGGTCTCGGCTATCTTTACATCAACCTTATATTGGGCCAGCATTTCCTCGACGTCAGAGGAATCAATAGAAGTTGCCTCCAACCTGGACCTCAGCACATTATATTCTTTGTTGAGGGCATCCCATTCTGTGACGGCTGAGTTCAGCTGCACCCGAAGTTCATCGTTTAGGCGAGACCATTTGCCGGCCTTATCCTTTAGCACCCGGAGTTGGTCCTTGGTCGATGCTAGCTCCGCTTTTACAACCTCTCTTTTTGAAGCCAACGGTTCCATTCTGCCCTTCCACGCCTCGGTCGTGGCCTTGACCTCATCCATCTCAGCCCGAAGCTGGTCGATCAGGTTTATCTTCTTTTGGACTTGCAAAGTTTCATTGTTAATCACCATGAGTAGCTTCTCATTTTTAGCCTCAAATATCCTTACCTTCTCGACCAGGTCAACGTGCTCCCACTTCAAGGTCGAGGCCTCCTTCTAATCCTGTCATGACCCAAATCCTAATTTGTTGTGATGGCACCTATCGATGGTAGTAGGCAAGCTGACCTTTTCAAAACACTTCCAATATTGTGCAAAAAGGTGAATCAAAAGTTCGTAAATAAAGTAGAGTTTTGAAAACAGGGTTTAAACTTCAAAATACAAGTGCGAAACATAGACCCAACATCGGTGTGTCACTAAGTCATGAGCATCTAAACATAACCGGTCTGAATATAATACGACTATCACAGTCTGAAACCAAATACCACGAAAAGGAGAGATAAAGAAGAAGAAATAAAGGTTGCGAATGCCAGGCAGCTACCTCGCTATCTCCAATAATCAGCTACGAGAACTATCAACACCCTCCGCGCCCAGAAACTCCTGGATCTGCACATGAAGTGCAAGGTGTAGCGTGAGTACAACCAACTCAGTAAGTAAAATTAATAAATAAGGAGCAGAAAGATAGTGACGACTACACAGTTATAATGCATTTTCAGTAGTCTCAACAAGGAAAGTATACATGCTTCCCAAATCCGGTAAAAATCAAGTCAAATCAATTTGTTTAAGTCAAGTTCAAGTAAAAACCGGATAAAATATCTTTAGAAGTTTTCAAAACAATGGTGAGGGAAACTGTGTGCATCAATAATGAAATCATATACAGCCGCTCAGGGCAACCAACACTGAGTCCTCCCATTCACTCCAACCTCACAATTACTCATTTCTCAAAACCACTCATTCCTTACGATCGCTCGGCACTCGGCACTCGCACTCAGTAGTACCTACACTCACTAGGGGTGTGTACAGACTCCAGAGGGGATCCTACAGCCCAAGCGCTATATCAAGACAATCATGGCATAAATTAGTGAAATATGCTGTGACGCGTAGCCCGATCCCATAAATATCATCACAATTAGGCCCTTGGCCTCACTCAGTCATCAATCTCTCCAGTCTCTTGGGCTCTCAGAAATCAGGAAAATTAGCCCAAACAACAATAACATGATGTATCAATAAGAATAACAGAGACTGAGATATGATATACGTGTAAGAACTACGATTGGGTACAAATAACATTTAATAGGCGATTAACATGTAACGCGGCCTCTATGGGACCCAACAATACCAACACATAGCCTAAACATGGTTTCTAACATGATTTATAGTCAAACTTCTATAACACATAGAGAGCATATAGCTAACACATAGAGCATATAGCTATTACACCAGCAGTTGCAAAACTTCAGCTGCTCTTCAAATTCAATCCAAGTCCGTTCAACCACCCGAAAACAACCCGAGGCCCCCGAGACCTAAACCAAACATACCTACCAGTCTCATATTCCAATACAAACTTAGCCGAATCTTCAAATCACCTCAAACAACATCAAAAACACTAATTCCACATGGATTCAAGCCTAATGAACTTCGAAATTTCCAAATTCCACAAACGTTGCCGAAATCTATCAAATCACGTCTGATTGACCCCAAATTTTGCACACAAGTCATAAATGACACCACGAACCTACTCCAACTTCCGGAAATCTAATCTGACCCCGATATCAAAAAGTCCACTCTCAGTCAAACTTTCCAAGTTTCCAACTTTTGCCAATTCAAGCCTAATTCTACTATGGACCTCCAAATCACAATTCGGATGCACTTCTAAGTCCAAAATCACCTAACTGAGCTAACAAAACCATCAAAATTTAAATCCGAGATCGTTTACACATAAGTAAACATCCGATCAATTTTTTTTCAAACTTGAGCTTACAAATAAGAGACTAAGTGTCTCAATTTATTCTGAAATGTCTTCGGACCCGAACAAACCTGATAAGTCATATAACAGCTGTAGAATATAAAAGGAGAAGTAAATAGGGGAACAGGGCTACAAATCTCAAAACGACCGGCCGTGTCGTTACATCCTCCACCTCTTAAACAAACGTTCATCCTCGGATGGGTCTAGAAATATACCTGGAGCCTTAAATAGGTGAGGATATCTACTGCGCGTTTCCCGCTTGGTCTCCCAAGTAGCCTCCTTCACGAGATGACCTCTCCACTGCACTTTCATTAAAGTTATATCCTTTGACCTCAACTTTCAAACCTGCTGCTCCAAAATGGCTACTGGTTTCACATCATAAGTCAAATCACCATCCAACTGAACTGTACTAAAATCCAAAACATGAGACGGATCACTGATATACTTCCGAATCATAGAAACATGAAATACTGGATGCACACTCAACAAGCTAGGTGGAAAGGCAAGCTTGTGAGCCACCTCCCCAATCCTTTGAAGTACCTCAAAAGGCCCAATTAACCGAGGGCTCAACTTGCTCTTCTTCCCGAACCTAAATAACACCCTTCATTGGTGAAACCTTCAGCAGAACCTTCTCCTCGACCATATAAGACACATCACGGACCTTCCTGTTAGCATAACTCTTCTGTCTTTAGCTGCGTCATATGAAGCCGCTCCTAAATCAATTTAACCTTGTCCAAAGCATCCTGAAACAAGTCAGTGCCCTAGCCTAGCCTCGCTCGACTCAAACCAACCAACCCGAGATCTATACCGCCTCCTATATAAAGCCTCATACGGAGACATCTGAATGCTCGACTGATAACTGTTGTTGTAAGCAAACTCCGTGAGCGGCAAAAATTGGTCCCATGAACCCCCAAAGTCAGTGACACAAGCGTGTAGCATGAACCAGTATCTGAATTGTGCGCTTGTAATGTCTGTCCGCCTGAGGGTGAAATGTTGTGATCAACTCAACCTGAGTGCCCAACTCTCGTTGAACGCTCTCCAAAACTGTGATATAAATTGCATGCCTTTATCTGAAATGATGGAAACTGGCACACCGTGAAGGAGAACAATCTCTCTGATGTAAATCTCAGCCAATCGATCTGAAGAATAATAGTACCCACTGGAATAAAGTGCGCGGACTTGATCAGCCGATCCACAATCACTCGAATAGCATCGAACTTCCTCGAAGTCCGTGGGAGCCCATCTACGAAATCCATGGTGATCCGCTCCCACTTCCACTCTGGAATCTCTATCCTCTGAAGAAATCTACCCGATCTCTGATGCTCATATTTTGCCTGCTGGAAATTGAGACACCGAGCTACATACTCAACTATATCCTTCTTCATTCTCCTCTACCAATAATATTGTTTCAAATCCTGGTATATCTTCGCGGCACCCGGATGGGTGGAATACTGCGAGTTGTGGGCCTCCTAAAGAATCAACTCTCGTAGCCCATATATATAGGTCACACATATCTGGCCCTGCTTCCTCAACACCCCCATCATCTTTAATAGTCATATCTCTGACATCATCGTGCTGAACCTTGTCCTTGAGGATAAGAAAATGAGGATCATCATACTTACGCTCCCTGATGCGATCAAATAAGGAAGACTGAGATACCACACAAGCTAGAACCCGACTGGGCTCCGAAATATCCAATCTCATGAACTGGTTGGACAAGGCCTAAACATAAACTGCAAGAGGTCTCTCCCCAACGGGAGTGAATGCAAGACTACCCATACTCACTGCCTTCCCACTCAAGGCATCGCCACCACATTGGCCTTTCCCAGGTGATACAGAATAGTAATATCATAGTCCTTTAGCAGATCCAACCATATTCGCTGCCTCAAATTGAGATCATTCTGTTTGAACAAGTGCGGAAGGCTACAATGATCAGTAAATACCTCATAAGACACACCATAGAGATAATGCCTCCAAATCTTCAATGCATGAACAATAACAGCCAACTCCAAATCATGAATAGAGTAGTTCTTCTCATGGGGCTTCAACTGGCGTGAAGCATAAGCAATCACTCTACCCTCTTACATCAAAACACACCTAATACCGATTCGAAAAACATCACAATATACTGTATAAGAACCAGAAGTTGATGGTAAAACTAGAACTGGAGTTGTAGTCAAGGTAGTCTTGAGCTTCTGAAAGCTCGCCTCACACTCATCCGACCACCTTAAAGGAGCACCATTTTAGATCAATTTGGTCAAAGGTGATGCAATAGACGAGAAACTCTACACGAAGTGACGATAATAACCAGCCAAACCAAGAAAGCTCTGAATCTCTGTAGATGAGGACAGTCTAGGCCAACTCTGAACCGCCTTTATCTTCTTCAGATCTAGCTGAATACCCTCGCTAGACACCACGTGCCCCAAAAATGCCACTGAACTGAGCCAGAACTCTCACTTGGAGAATTTGGCATAAAAATTCTCCTCCCTCAACCACTACAACACAATCCTCAAATGTTGGGCATGCTCTTCCTGGCTTCGAGAGTACACTAGGATATCATCAATGAATACAATAACAAACGAGTCAAGATAAGGCTGCAATACGATGTTCATCAGATGCATGAACACTTCTAGGGTGTTGGTCAGCCAAAAGACATCACAAGGAACTCATAATAACCATATTAGGTCCTGAAATCTTTCTTAAGAATGTTCGAGTCCCGATCTTCAACTGGTGATACCCTGACCTCAAATCAATCATGGAGAACACCCTTTCTCCCTGATTGTGACTTTGTTCAACTACCTATAATCAATGCACATTCTCATAGAGACATCATTTTTCTTCACGAACAGAATCGGTGCACCCCAAGGTGACACACTAGGCCTAATAAACCCCTTCTCAAGGAGTTCCTAAAGCTTCTCCTTCAACTCAGTCGGTGCTATACGGTACAGAGGAATAGAAATGGGCTGATTGCACGACACCAAGTCAATATCTCTGTGAGGCAGCATGCCCGACAGGTCTGCAGGAAATACATCCGGAAAATCTCACACCACCAAAACAGAATCAATAGTAGGGGTCTCAGCACTAACATCCCTCACAAAGGCCAAATAAGAAAGAAAACCCTTCTTAACCATCTGCTGGGCCTTCAAGTATAAAATTACTCTATTGGGAATGTAGTCTAAAGAACCTCGTCACTCAATCCATGGAAACGCCGGCATCGCCAACGTCACAGTCTTAGCGTGAAAGTCGAAAATAGCATGGCATGAAGATAACCAATCCATACCAATATCACATCGAATTCAACCATACTAAGCAGCAAGAGATCAACTCTAATCTCCAATACCCTAATAGTCACTACACACGACCGATACACAAAGTCCACAATAATAATATCACCCACCGGTGTAGATACATGAACAGATGAAACTAAAGACTCACGTGGCATACCCAAATAATGAGAAAAATACGATGATACATATGAATAGGTGGAACTAGGGTCAAATAATACAGAAGCATCTCGGTGACATATTGAGACAGTATATGTGATCATTGTGTCTGAAGAAATAACATCTGGTCTGGCAGGGAGTGTATAGAAATAGGTCTTACCGCCACCTGATCAGCCTCCCCCTCTAGGGTGACCCATAACTGACTAGGCTCCACCCCGAGCTGGCTAGGCGGGTGGTGAAGCAACTGGTATAGAAGATTCAGCTTGACTCCTATGCCGTGTTGAACCTCCACGACAATGAGGACACTACCTCCACACATGCCCAAACTCCCCACACTCAAAACAACTCCCTGATACTAGTGACAGGGACTGAAGGGAGCCCTGAGCACCGGGATAACTGGTAAAAGGACCTAGCATAGATGAGCCCTGAACCGATGGAGAACATGACGAACTCTGAGTTGTAAGGGCACTGAGAGATGGGTGACCCTGATGAGAACTATGTGAACCATGGCTAGATGATGCACCACGGTGAACTGGGCGAGCCGTCTGAGCATGCCTGAAGGACGGCCCCTGCCATGGTAGAACTGACCTCTAGAAGGAACCCCACTAAAACCACCTGATCTACGAGACCTCTTGGCCTCCCTTTCAACCCGCTCCTGGTTGCAAACCATCTCTATCTGTCAGGCTATGTCAACAACCTTATCGAAAGTAGCACTAGATACTCTCTCTCTAGTCATAAGCACCCGCAACTGAAATGTGAGGCCATCAATAAACCTCCCGATCCTCTCCTTATCAGCGGGAACTAACCAGACTGCATGACAGGCCAACTTAGAAAACCTCATCCCGTACTGCATCATAGACATATCATCCTGACGTAACTACTTAAACTGTCTGCGCAGCTCCTCTCTACGAGACTACGGCACAGACTTCTCCAAGAATAGAATGGTGAACTCCTACCAAGTAAGGGGTGCTGCACCAACCAACCTATGCCTCTCATATGCCTCCCACCAATTGAAGGCAGCTCAAGTAAACTGAAAAATAGTGAACAAGACCCCACTGGTCTCCAGAATACCTGCTGCACGGAGAATCCTCTTACATCTATCCAAAAAACCCTGGGCATCTTCCGACTCTACCCTACTGAAGGATGGAGGCTAAAGTCTACCAAACCTCTTTAGTCGCCGCTGCTCATCATCATTCATAGTAGGAACCACATGGGCCTGAGCATCTGCCACCAACTGGGCTAGTAGTACCCCCTGTCTGGAGTCCCTGTATCACTTGCTCGGATGTACGGGCAGCGGGAGTCTGAATACCTCCCTCGGCCTGATAAGTGGCTGTTGTGGCCGGAATAGAGACTGCCTGAGCAAGACTAGTGATACAGTCAAAATCTGAGCTAAGGCCTGGAAATACAATGGGCGGGGATGGTGCTTGAGCTGGCCCTACTGGCGCATTCGCAATTGGGACTTGATCCTGAATTGGGGTAACTGGTGGATCTGCAGGTGTTGCCCTAACTACTGTGCGAGCTGCACCTCTGCCCCTACCGCGGCCTCTACGGCGACCTCGGCCTTTCACAGCCTTGACTGGCGGTACTGGTGGTTATCCATCCTGCCCAGTAGTACATGTCCTCACCATCTGTGAGAGAATAGAATAATAAAAGTTTAGTTACTAGAATCAACAGATTCGCATAATAAGAATTCAATAATGTGAAATTTCCTAAGGGTTCTATAGCCTTTCGAAGATAAGTACATACGTCTCTGTACCTATCTTCAAGACTTTACTAAACTTGCTCATGACCTGTGAGACCTATGTAACCTAAGCTTTGATACCAACTTGTCACGACCCAAATCTTAACCTATCATGATGGCGCCTATCGATGGTACTAGGCAAGCCGACCTTTTCAAAACACTTGCAATATTATGCAAAAAGGTAAATCAAAAGTTCGTAAATAAAGCAAAGTTTTGAAAATAAGGTTTAAAGTTTAAAATACAAGTGCGAAAAATTAGACCCAACATCGGGGTGTCACTAATTCATGAGTATCTAAACATAACCTGTCTGAAAATATAACACGACTGTCATAGTCTGAAACCAAATACCACGAAAAGGAGAGATAAAGAAGAAGAAAACAAGTTTTGTGAACGCCAGACAACTACCTCGCTATCTCCAATGATCAGCTACGAGAAATTATCAACACTCCCCACATCCAAAAACTCATGGATTTGCACGTGAAGTGCAGGGTGTAGCGTGAGTACAACCAACTCAGAAAGTAAAAATAATAAATAAGGAACTGAACGATAGTGACGAGCTACATAGTTATAATGCATTTTTAGTAGTCTCAGCAAGGAAAGTAGACATGCTTACCAAATCCGATAAAAATCAAGTCAAATCAATTTGTTTAAGTCAAGTTCAAGTAAAAACCGGACAAAACATCTTTCAGAAATTTTCAAAACAATGGTGTAGGGCAACCATGTGCATCAATAATGAAGTCATATACAGCCTCTAAGGTCAATAAGCACTCAGTCCTCCCATTCACTCCAACCTCACAATCACCCATTCCTCACGATCGCTCAGCAATTGGCACTCGGTACTTGCACTCAGTAGCTACCTATACTCACTGAGGTGTACAGACTCCGGAGGGGCTCTTACAACCCAAGCGCTATATCAGGCCAATCATGGCACGCTACAAAAAAAGAGTTTTAGCGGCAATAAAAATGAGTTTTAGCGGCAATAATAATGGTCGCTAAAGCCTTTACCAGCAATTACATATTGGCCATTGTAGCTGGCGTCGGCAAAGGTTTTAGCGGCCATTAAAATGAGTGCTGATAAAACCCCCTTTTACGGCCGACAAAAGTCAATCAGTTTTAGTGGCGATTATTACTGGCAATTTAAATGGCTACTAAAATCGCTCTTTTCTTAGATTATATATTTTGTAGCTTTTGTTATTGCTGCTAATTTATTTTTAATTGCTAATAAAAGAAATATTTTTTGTGGCAAATATAATGGCTATCAAACTTTATATGAATTCACCTTTATCCTGGTATCTCATGTAGCCTTTAAAATTTTGTTTAAGTGACTTTTTAACTACTTTTTTTATTGTTGGTAAAATTAAGAAAAGTTATTTCCAACATTTTCATACCATGCTATGCCTGCCTATTTTATATTAGAATAACAATTGTAATCATTTGAAAAAAAACTCCTCATAAAATCCACAACAAACAAAAACAAATACTAATTCATAAATTCAAAGTGTCAACTTAACAAAAATGCTAAACTATTTGAATCTAACTAGTATCTTTTTAAATCTAATAAGTTGTGCTATCAAATAGCTATAAAAAGACAATATGAGACAACTAAAAGATTCTACATCTCTTAATCACAATGAAGTCTTGCCACTTGCCAAATTTTTGAACATCATAATATATGTCCTGAAATGATAAAAAAACAAAATCATATAAACAACCACATATGAAGTTTATCAATAATTAATCGAACAACTATGTAACATTCACAAACTCATGCTAGCATATCAAGGAATTGCTACTAAAAAATTCAATCAAAACTAATATACAAAACGTCTATTGTATGAAACATAGGCTATATTTTTGCAGTAGTCTTTTGTTCAAAAGTAAATTTCTACTGGAAGATCTCAAAGGCTGGTATAAGCTCAAAATCAACTTTATTTCTAATCTTCATATGATAATTAATGCCTTTTTCAACTAGATGGATTACCATTGGATTATTTTCATTCTGTAGTTGAATTAATCCAGTCATTCTCAGCAGGAAGTTAAGAGGAGGACTAAATCTCTAAATATTTCACAATGTCAATAATTCATGTGACAGTTAAGGAGACATTAGATTTGCAAATACAAAACCATATAAATTCATTAATTCTCAGGTTTCGATAACACAATGAAAAAATCTTTAAGTCATAGCATATATAACATCATTAAAAAAGAAAAACATATCTGCCATAGTTTGGCTTCATTCAACTGATGCAGCTTCTTTGTATCTCTTGTGCTAGATTCTCGACATGGCCATATATGGAATAGTAACTGCATAGATTTATATTTTTCACTATTAGCCCAAAATTGGTAAACATAAATGAATCCGACAATCATCCCCACTTGTAGAAATAATTTTAAGATTCATAAGACTTTACAGTATATCATATATGCATTCTAGAGACAAGAAAATTTGACTTTAAATTGAATAAGAGTCACATATCACACTAGAATAATTGCATACCATCCAATTACATAGCACCAAATATACCAAGGATGAGAACATAAAGCATTACAATTCAACTTCACAAAAAACTTCTAGAAATGAAACAGGAAAAAGATGGCACAAATCAGAAAGCACTCTATTGCCACAAATTACCCAATGAAGGATTTCTAGAATCAAGTCTTGGGAATTTGTTGGGGGGCTTTTATTACTAATTGAAATGTAAAAGAAAGGCCACGATGTTCCGGCCTTAAATATATATGGTAGTTGTTACTTATCAGTATAACCATATACAAAGATAATACACCAATTCTATCCTACATTTTATATTAATACTTTAATTAAAAAAATCATCTTTAAAAAGGCTAAAAGAATACCTATGAGACTAATCATAAGAAAAAAGTTCATGAAACTAGCTTTAATGTTTCATCCTGATATGAGCAAGTGACTGAAGGATCAAATGGACATGTTTAAGAAGCATGTAGCTTGTTATCTAGTAAGAACAAGAAATCATCACCTATTTGATCCAAATCAAATATTATCCCGCTAGCCTATTTCATAATATGATTAGACAAACACACTCCGATAACATCTTTACAGTAGCTAATTATTGCAAGGGCAAGCTTCTACAAAACATAATTGAAATATAACTCAAGAAATTCTTGTTACAGCATTAATCCTCCTCTTGAAATAAAATTTTACGTCATCTAGTAGTTTAATCTTCCACCAATATTTAGCCACTGGCCAAATTATGTAAATATAAGTTCAAAAGTAACTACTGGTAATTTGGCTAAAGAGCCTTATTTCTTTAATGCACAAAGAGACTCGGTATAGGGAGTAGTGAATTTATAGTTTGAGATATAATTAACATACTACCTTCAAATACTAAACAATAGTAATTATTCAATGTTGAAACTATCTTCTGTCATCTTATGAGTAGTATTACCTTTGGCCTTGACCAAAGGAGCTATTCCATGTTATACAAGATCCAGAAATTTAAAAAAAATAAGGAACATAACAAAATATTATGGTCAATTAATAAAAGTGACTTACGTCCTTGAAAAATTATGCAATTTGCAAGTGAACATACTCCAATAGCCCAGATTCAAAATCGATTATTACGCATATCTGCAGTTATAAATTATTAATTAAATTCAAATAAAGAATGATGTGGTTCTCTTGTTCTGTAGCTGACCTAATTAATTGGTATTTGGATGAAGTGAGTCACATGAGATATGCTCTTAAAGAATCATTTGAATTAGAACATAAATCTTACCCTAATTCTAGGGAAATAAGTGAGGATGATAATAAAATGAAACTTCAAAATTAGCTTCCTCTATTGTAAAACATTCTATTGACCAATGTTATTGATTTCATCAATATCCTTTGTCAGCTCTATATGATTTCAAAGCCAAGATATAACAAATAAGATATATTGTCCAACATAAAGTAAATCTACTAGATAGTTTAGCAGTAACTAGTAGGAAAGAGGGACGTTACTATACAATAAATCTTAGTATGTTTGACGTCAAACCTGAAAAAAGAGACACCACAAAAAAGGTTAGTTTTTGGATTCCAAACCCTCACTTTTTGACTCCGTCCAATTCTCGAAATATTGGGGGACCTTCAGCACGTATTAAAAAATTTAGCTTACTAAAAATTGCATTAAATTAATTACTCATATTGATTATCAAACTTCAACCTAGAAATTTTAATCAAACATCAAGAAGGCAATCCGACTTCTTGAAATTTTTTAATTCAACTCAAACGCGGTATAAAAACTTGAGAATTTTAAAAATGAAAAATCAACAACTGACCTGAAACAAGTAGATTGAAGTAATTCACATCTTTGGGAAGCGGTGAAGATAATTACTAATCAATTTTACTCGATTTTGGACTTCCGAAGATCAAAGGAGATCTACCATTTTTCTCTAAGGATTTAAAGCCCTATCGTTATGGGTTTCTATGGAGAGAGGCAACATAGCAATGTGGAGAGATAGAGTGTAGACGTCAAGAGAGATGCATTCTATGAAGGCTCTAAATGATAAATTCAATATATGAATAAAAAGAAATACATTTCCTATAGGATGCAAAAATAAAATTAAAGGAGGGAACAACAAAATAAATTGGAGGAAAAATAGACTAATAAAAAGTTTTCTAAAAACTTGCTAGTAGCTTTTACTGGCCACTTTTGTTAATTGTCAATGAAAATGTAGTTTTCATGGCCAATATTCATTTGCCAATAAAATATTGAGTCTAGCGAATAAATTGCCGGCTATATATTTATTGTCGCTAAATAATGGCCGTTAAAAGTCTTTTTTGTAGTAGTGGCATAAATGAGAGTAATATGATGCGGCGCACAGCCTGATCCTATAAATATCCTCACAATCAGGTCCTCGGCCTCACTCAGTCATCAATCTCTCTAGTGTCTCCGGCTCTCAGAAAACACGAAAATCGGCCCAAACAACAATAACATGATGTATCAATAAGAATAACAGAGACTGGGATATGATATGCGAGTAAAAATTGCGACTGAGTACAAATAGCATTTAACAGGAAATTAACATGTAACGTGGACTCTGTGGGACCTAATAGTACCAACACATAGCCTAAATATGGTTTCTAACATGATTTACAATCAAATTTCTATAACACATAGAGATCATATAGCTAACAGCAAGATATTCAACTTTACAGTTTCAAGGGGCAGACCAAGTCACAGTCCCCTCGGTGCACGCCCACATGCCCATCACCTAGCATGTGCGTCACCTCTAAAGTAATCACATGATACAAAATTCGGAGTTTCATACCCTCAGAACTAGATTTATAACTGTTACTTACCTTAATCCGAGCAAGATGTTACTCCAAAATGTCCTTGCCTCGCAATTCGGCCTCCAAATGCCCCGAATCTAACCATAAACATTACAATACAATCAATACGGGTGAAAGGAATCAATTCCACAAGAAAAATTAGAGATTATAGCCCAAAATTCGAAATCGGCTCAATCCCGGCCCTCGGGCCCATGTCTCGAAACCCGACAAAAGTCACAAAACCTGAAAGCCCATTCATTCACGAGTCTAACCATACCAAATTTATCAAAATCCGACACTATTTGGTCATCCAAATCCTCAAAATTCACTTTCCAAATCCTTAGCCCTAAAACCCCAAATTTCACTTCAAAAACTCACCAACTAGGTGTAAAATCAGTGGGGAAACATCATTATTGAAGAAAGATTAACACAAGGAGCTTACCTCAGTAATCCCTTCGAAAATCCACTCAAAAATCTCCAAAGTCCGAGCTCAAAGTGATAAAAATGGTTAAAAATCTCAAAGTCTCGTATTTATAGTTTCTACCCAGACCTTTCACACCTGCAACTACTTAGTCGCTTCTACGGACTCGCAGGTGTGCCCCAGAGCCCGCTTCTCTGCTTAGCTCTGCACCTGCGTCCAACTTTTCGCTCAAGTGGACTCGCTTCTGTGAGACAAATCTTCTCTTCTGCGGAGTCAACCTTCAAGGCCAAATGTGCATCTGCAACCTTTCTGCCGCATCTGCGGTCACGCAGGTGCGGAAAGGACCCTGCACCTGCGACTTCTGCCATCCTCTTCCTTACTCATTTCTATGACCCCTTCTCGCTTCTGCGAACTTGCACTTACGGTGCCCACTCCGCAGGTGCGGTTACACCAGCAACAACAAAACTCCAGCTGCTCTTTAAATTCAATCCAAGTCCGTTCAACCACCCGAAAATAACCCGAGGACCCCAGAACCTCAACCAAACATACCTATAGTCTCATGTCCCAAACGAACTTAGTTGAATCCTCAAATCACCTCAAACTATATCAAAAACACGGATTACGCACAGATTCAAGCCTAATGAACTTTGAAATTTCCAAAATTCTACAAACGACGCCGAACCTATCAAATCACGTCCGATTGACACCAAATTTTGCACACAAGTCATAAATGACACCATGAACCTACTCCAATTTCCGTAAATCCAATCTAACCCCGATATAAAAAAGTCCACTCCTGGTCAAACTTTCCAAAATTCCAACTTTCGCCAATTCAAGCCTAATTCTACAACAGACCTCCAAATCACAATTCGGATGTACTCCTAAGTCCAAATTCACCTAACGGAACTAACAGAACCATCAAAATTCAAATTCAAGGTCATTTACACATAATTCAACATCCAGTCAAATTTTTCTCCAACTTAAGCTTTCAAATAAGAGACTAAGTGTCTCAAATCAATCTAAACTCTCTCTGGACCCGAACCAACTAACCCGATAAGTCATATAACAACTATAAAATAAAAAAGGTGCAGTAAATGGGGGAACTAGGCTACAACTCTCAAAAAGATCGGTCGGGTCATTACAGGGCCTTTTCTAGTTCGGCTCGGAGAATCGGAGGTCCTTGAGGGCCCCATCTCATTGTTCACTAAGAGCCTTGTACATGTCCTTCTTCTAGACTTGCTCTTTAAGATCGAACTCGAGTTGACTAATCTCCAAGCGGGACCAAAAGAAGATTTCATGATTAAGCACTGAAGCCTGAAAAACAATGAAGTCATTAGAACACACCTAAAACTAAGCAAGGTTCGCAAAGGGTACGAAGGGTAGACGCCTTACTCGATTCAGTGCGTGTAGTGCCTCATTGAAGAGGCTTTACGTGCCTACTTCATTCATATTTTCTTGGTCATCCTCGGTCACCAAGAAATGAAGATGGATATGCCTATCGAAGCGGACAGGACCCGGACGTCCACTAGGATAGTAAGAATGACCGTTCTCTTGCGGTCTGGGTCCACACTCGAGGCAGGGAACTGCTTCATTAGTTTCATCCTCGAGCTCGGCTTGCCCGCCCCTATGGCACATCCTTTTTTGGGACCTCCAGTTGACCAAGCTCGGAAAATTCCTCCAATGCGGCCATGTCCATGTCGTCGAAGAACGTGTTGAGGGAATTATATAGGAAAAGCCCTCCTTACCCACTTGAGCCTCTTCAAGCATGGACTCAATATAGGACAGCGTCTCCATGATGTCAATGACACATGCTACCTCCTTCAGGATAGGAACGACTTCTCGAGAGCCCACAGCCCCTATCTCTCTCACTGGTTCCCGAGCTAAAGGGGGATCAACCTCAAGGCCATCTTTCCCCACTGCCCCATGTTCCCCCTTGTTAAGGGTTGACCCATAAGCAGTGAACTCAAGGTCGTCGTCCTCAGAATAGTCGTTGAGCATGTAGAGGGAATCAGAGTTTGGTACCCTGGACTTGGCGCTCGTTTTGATTTTCTAGACCCGGATGTTCACATTCTTCTTCTTCACCTTGGCGTACGGGGAGCCCGAGGACTTCCTCTTCTTCTTCTTTTCTCCTCAGTGGCAGCACCGAGTTGTCCTAAAACAGAGGGTTTGGCAAGTGAGGATGAATAAAGAAGACTTAGCGATGTGTAAGCCAAGAGTACGAAGATAATCATTCAAGAGGGAGCCTTACCATGAGAACGGGCCTCCCACTTGCCCTTATGCGTGCTCAGAGTATGGAATTTGTTTGAAGATCCCCTCGATCCACTCCTTGAAGTGGGGGACTGCATTAGGAACTTGGGAAACCGTTGCATAATTATGAAAATAGGCAATTAGAAAAAGAATAAAAGGGAATGCTGAATACTCGAGAAGGAAAAGACTTACAGGAGGCGTTCCACTTCTCCGGGAATGACATCTCTTGACTGAGATAACTGTCACGACCCAAAATCTAACTAGTCGTGATGACACCTAACCCAACTCGCTAGATAAGCCAATTAACAATTATCCAATTCAAATGAGATTTACCGAGAGAATAAATGATGAAATATCTGAACTTTGTACAAAAATTCCAAGGATTGGTAGAACAAATCATGAGCTTCTAAGCTTTAAAGTTTACAACGCTAGTATGAAAATAAATACATCATCTGTTTGAAATATACATAAATAAATTTTTTATAAATCTAAAGCTACCATGAATAAGAGGCAGCTATAACCGGAACGCAGGTTCATCTTCAAAGCCAACTCCCATCATATACAGCAATATAAACTCCAAAATCTGCACGCAAGGTGCAGAGTGTAGTATGAGTACAACCGACCCCATGTACTCAATAAGTAACAAATCTAACCTTAGGTTGTCATTAGAGATGAGATTGAACAACAATCAGAGTCCAACACCAACAACCAAGAATAACTCGTAATAGTATAATGAAAAAACCATACAAATGATACTCAAAAATATGATACTCAGGTCATTCACAATTGCACAAAATAGGCATGCTTCTCAGATATAACAGTAAAAATCCAAATCTTTCACCGAAATCACCAAAAATATGAGTATATCAGAAAAACTGTGATTTTTTCCAAAAACTTTCAGCAATAGATAAGATGTTTCATTATCAGATGGCATGAGGAAAGTACATCTCTATGCCTACATGTCAATGTACATATAAAGTCATGAATGTCACAATACCGTACACCATGAAGTAATGCATATTTATAACTACATGCCAAGTATGAATGTCAAGTGCAATGCACCACAGTGATAAACTCATGTGCTCATGCTCTCGGAGTAGTCAACCTCACTCAGCACGCTCAATCACTCAGTCCTCCAAATCATTCAATCCTCCCAGTTACTCAATCCTCCAAGTCACTCAGTCCTCCCAATCACTCGGCACTGGCGCTTGGCACTCTTGCTCAGTAGGTACCTATGCTCACTGCTGGTATGTCAGACTCCGGAGGGGAGGATCCTGTCCAAGCGCTAATATGAGCCAATTATAGCATGAATCAATAAAGCCTGTTAAGACGTGCAACCCGGTCCCATAAATATAAATCACACTCAGGCCCTCGACCTCACTCAGTCATCATCCTCTCCGGTCTCTCGGCCTCACAAATCTCATGCCAATTAGCCCAACAATGATAACATGTTGTGACAACAAGTGATAACAGAGAATGGGATATGATATGCAAATGAATGGATATGACTGAGTATGTAGTTGCAATTTAAGCAAATAACTGAACAATAGAAATGACCTCAGTGGGTCCCAACAGAATAAGTATATAGCCTAAACATAGTTTCTAACATGGATCACAACTCAATTACTCTAGCACGTAGAAATTTTATGGATAGAAACAAGGTTAGGTAAATACACTGTACCACAGAATCAACCGAGTCATAATTCACACGATGCACACCCACACGCCCGTCACCTAGCATGTACATCACCTCAACACCAAACCCATAGCACGTATATTTAGGGGTTCATACCCTCAACACCAAGTTTAGAAGTGTTACTTACCTCGAACAAGTGGAATCCAATACCGAGCAAGCTAAACAATACTCTAGAAATATCATCCCATGCGTATCAACCTCAAAACGACTCGAAACTAGCCAAAAGCAACTCAAATACATCAAATAATGTCTAAGGAAAGAATCCCAAACGATAAAGGTCGAATCTTTAATCAAAAACCTCAAGTCAACCAAATTCAAACCTGTGATCGCACCTCGAAACCTGATAAAATTTACAAAATCCGACAACACATTCAATTACGAGTTCAACGATACTAGTTCTACTCAAATCCGACTCCGAATCACTGTTCAAAACTCAAAAATTTACTTTGTGAAATTTTAGGCAAAACCCACAAATTCCTCTTCGAATTTCATAATCCAAATGCCAAAAGCAAAGATAGATTCATGTACTATAATCAAATCGAGTCAAGAATGCTTACCCCAATGCGTGTGGTGAAATTCGTCTCCAAAATCACCCAAATCTGAGTTCCCCAACTCAAAATATAAGAAAATGAACCAAGCTTCGAATTAATACTGTCTGCCCAGGCCTTTCCGCACATGTGGAATAGTAGCCGCTTCTGAGGCGTTGCCTTTGTGAGTACAAACCCGCTCATGCGGAGACCACTGCTATTCCGATATCTTGCACCTGCGGACCACAATCCGCTTCTATGACAACACATGTGCGATGTCCCTTCCGCTTCAGCGAAGCACTCGACAATCTTGCTTTCCCGCTCCTGCGCAACCATTCCTGCATCTACGCTCCCGCAGATGCGCTTAGTTATACGCATCTGCGACTTCACGCCCCAGCTTGATTTTTTGCTTCTTCGCCACCTCGCCCGCATTTGCGTATCCGCACCTGTGCCCAAATGTTTCGCAGGTGCGGTCACACCAGGTATCAAAATTCTCAGCAATGTTACCATGAATTCGAAATGGTCTGAATCAAACCGAAACACACCCGAGCCCCTCGAGGCCCCGTCTGAACATACCAACAAGTTCCAAAACATAACACACACCTACTCTATACATAACAATATCAAAAACACAGACCTACTCAAATCATACATAACAATATCAAAACGATGAATCTCATCTCACATCAAATTTAATGAACTTTGAATCTTTCGACTTCCAAAACTCGTGCCGGACCTTATCAAATCAACTCGTAATGAACTCATTTTCACACAAGTCCCAAATGACATAACGAAGCTATTTCAATTTCTGGAACAAGTATTCAAGTCCGATATCACCAAAGTCAACTCCCGGTCTAACTTATGAACATTCCAAACCTTCAAATTTCCAACTTTTGCCAATTAGTGCCAAAACCTTCTAGAATATCCAAATACAAATCCGGGCAAACGTCCAAGTCCAAAATCACCATCCGGACCTAATGGAACCATCAAACCTCTGATCTGAGGTCAAATATTCAAAAGTCAAACTTAGTCAACTCTTCCAACTTAAAACTTCCTAGTTGAGAATCTTTCTCCCAAATCAATTCCGATTAACCTGTGATCACGCCCAACTTTAGTCCTAAAAAGGATAAGCGGCCGCTGCAAATATAATTCGGTCTAAAAGTCTGGAGTCGAATCCCATAGAGAACTAAGAATTAGCTATATCTGTTTAATAATCACTAAAAAGACAAGTTTGAACAATTTTCTAAATTATAAAGATTGAGATTTATATTTTTAACTAATTAACTAGCAAAAACTAGAAAATAGTAAAATTATCAACTAACGAGACAAAGGATTGGAGACTAAATTAAGGAGGTCTAGAGTTATGATTTCCCCAATTGTCGGAATCCTTCTAGTTATGTTCCCTACAATTTTGCCAATATATTCTCTACTAATCGTGAGCACTTTAGATGTCAGAATTCTCTCTCGAGCAACTACAATAATTTACTAGATATATTCTCTCAAACTATGCTAGTTGGCTTTATCTAACTGCTCATTATGACCACGTCAAGGCTTTGTTATTTCTAAACCTACCTTTAAACCCGCTGTATTTATTTCTCATATACGTCAGAAGTGACATTTTTCAACAACTACCTAAATATGTACTCTCTCTCGATCACTACACACTAAATAGGCACAGTCAATTGATGGCCATTCAATCAACAACAACAAACACGTAGTTGAACAAGTAGAGAAATCCAACGGCTCAATTATATAAAAACATAACAAGAATTTATCCTACAAAAGGTTCTATCAAAACCCTAGATAACAAATTAGCTATTATAATAATATGTAAAACTACAATACTAAAAGTCATAACCAACAATGAAAAAATTGGAAGAGGAAGGAAAAACTCGTAAAAAAATTCTCCGCCTTGCTCCTATTGTATCTCTGCCTCCTTAGGTCGAATCTGTATCAAAAATTGGTCTCCTCCCCTCCTTAGGTTTAAATTATGTCAAAAGTATGTATCCTCCCTCAAAAATACCATTTTCCATGTATATATGCCTAGTAGGGTCGGGCCCAAATAATTATACCTTCTCCTACGCGAAAAAGGATAAGTTTTTAGACCTGGACGGCCGCGGCCGCGGTATTTGGCAAGTATACTACCTCAGCCCGCCTCAGATCCGCGGTTGCAGTTTCGGCTGCATTTTTCACCCTGTTCCGTTTGGAATTTGGAAAAACATAAAACATTAAAGTTGTAGCCCTTTGAGTAGCTTTCTAACCATATATTGTGGAGCTCATATGGAGTTTGAGCGAAAAGTTATGTTTATTTTATTACACAGTGCGCAGTATGCCTACTCGATTCTTCGTTTTGTTGCTGTATAATATGTCGATCCCCGAATATGATCCCGGCTTAATTCTTTGGGCTTTTACTCAGGCTTCAAAGCTCCAAATCACTTGAATTCACTCCATAACATCTACATAGCTCGGAATCACTCCTACAAGGAATAAAACACACAATTAGTGCAAGACACTAGCGATTAAAGCTCAAACTCAATTAAAGTGCAGTAAATTTGAGTGTAATAAGTGACTAAAATAAGTAATTATAGCCTATCATCAACACCCCACACTTAAACCATTACTCGTCCTCGAGAAATCAAACTACACTTTTTTTATAGACACGACCTTTTTAAACAATTCTCCAACTCATCACACCAAGAGTATTTAAAATAGACTAAGCACAAAAGCGTAACATATTCACCTCAAGATTTGACTCACAAGTACCACGCATTATTCACAATTCACCCACTTACTCTAACATAGAGGTCACTGACATTACTTTTCCTTTATGAATAAAGTACCCTCACATAACAAAAGAGAGTAGTTCCACACAATAAAATTTAAGAACACTTAGGAACTCAAGATAGAAAGAATACACTCACTCTCAGAAATAACATTCATATGCCATAAAAGATGCACCATAAGCTTGCCCGTAGTGCACTACTCCACTAATCAAGCTCATTCAATCTAGGATCAATTAGGACTTTATTTGGTTGTAATGTAGGCTAGGGGACGGGTAGGATATATTTAGATATAAGAGTGACTACACCTCCCTAAGCACTTTAATGCATATACTTTAACATTCAAACCCCATACTTATGTCAAACCAAAACTCCACCTTCACATCAATATATATTACCACATTCTTATTTAAGCACACTTACATCAAGAGCCACCACTTATCAAGGAATTATTTTTTCACAACAATCCAACTATTTTTTTTTCTTTTTTTCTTTTTTCTTTTTTTTTTCCAATTCAAGTGGCTCTTACTTTTTTCAAAATAGTGCACCTTTCTCCTTATTTCATTAATTCCACTAAAAAGCTAAACCAACCATCCCACACTTTAACTTTTACACATTTCATAATAATTCAAGTGCTCATGAGAGGTTAAAAGGTTCGAGTAGATGATTAATTCAAACAAATGGGTAAGACTTGTAATGTGGTTGCCAAAGAAACAAGATTACATGTTCAAAGGGGTTAACTACGATACATAACAATTAGATGGGTAAAATATACATATCTGGCTCAACAAAGAAACACCTATATCACTTCCAAGACTGAACAAAACTACTATTTTGCTTTGCAAATACACAGGGCAAGTTCTAGGCATTAAATGCAATGCACAGAATATAACAAATCCTTACACACACATGGCACATAACTCACTCAGGATTGCACTCATCAAGACACTCTAGTCAAAACAGTTAAGCAAATTTAAGGTACTTATACAAGAGTCAAAAACTGAGTCTAAGCGTCACAACCAAAGTACTCACTATTCTCAAGGCATAACAAAGTCAAGAAATATTGCTTCAATTCAAAACACAACACAATGGCTCCTATTTCTAAAAAAGACTAACTACACCCGATTCAAATAAAACCCTTGGAAAAGAACTGTGGTTTAAAGAAAAACCAAGGGGTAATTGCTACACTATCTAACAAAAGAAAATCTTTTTGTTTTTTTCTTTAGACTTAAATCCCTCAAGAAAATTGTCTAATAGATCCATCGTAGGGAAAAGTCCAATCTTTTTTATTTTTTTAAAAAAATTATTCAATTAAACTAACACAACTAAAATAGCATAGAAAGTCACCCAGACAATCTCCTCACCCCACACTTAAAATTGTGTATTGTCCCCAATGCACATCATAACTAATAAAAGGGTAAAATAGACTACTTGATAGGCCAAAGGCCGAAGCACTAACAACTCATGGGGTACTCAGACTTCTTCCAAGCTTGGTCCTTCGCGCGGGTACCTCACACTTAGTTCCAACCATTTGGTTTGTTGTTGCATCCTTCCAATACCTTTGCTTTCCATGCTCCTAGAAAATAAAAATTGACACTACAAAAATAATACAATTTAAAAAAATAAATAATAAATAAAAGAAAGCAATAAAGCTGGGTTGCCTCCTAACAAGCGCTTGATTTAATATCGCGCCACGAGGCGAATCACTTTTTGCCTCCACCTCCAGCTTATGAATTGAACCCCCAATTTGGAATCAAGTTTTCGGCTATGCTCCAGACGTGGAGGAACAAATCTAATTGGCCCAAGCAACCATTGTACTATTCTACACTTCTTGGCTTTTAGATGAGGTATGTAATCCTGTCTTTCTGGAAAGAAAAAATCCAGAATGTAGGCACCTTGTTCCAAATTCCTTGACTTCTCAATCAGCTCAGATGACTCTATTTCTATATCGTCATCCAAGCACAATGTAGAAAAATGTTTGGAGTGAGGACAAATGTGCTCACATACATGAACTTCAAGACTTTCAGCATCCTCAACATCAATGATACTAGAGTCAACAAAATTTGTATCCTCAATGCCCTTGGCTGACTCTAGTCTCACTTCTTCAACATTGACATCCTCAAATTGTAGTTGGCTAGGTTGTTGATGTTCTACTCTGACCTCCTCAATTAACACCTCAAATTCATGTTCTTCTTGGCTACTATCATCAATATTGGTTTGTTGAGCATTAAAAGCTCCAACCACTTGACTCAATTGAGCCTCCAACATGTGAATAGTTACCTCTTACCTTTCTATCCGCAGTTGTTTCTCATTATTTTGTTCCAGAAGGCACTTTAACATATCCTTGATCTCCTTCAGGCCCGCATTCCCAGGTTCATTGTTCCTATTAAATTCACAAGAAAAGGTAGAACCATCATAGTAAGGGGTTGGGGGGAGATAAGAAATATAAGCACAACCATTAAGATGACCATTTTTACCACCACACACATCACACACATTCCACAAATAAGATTGAGTTGGTGCACATAACTCGCTCTCAGGAATATTTTAATAATTTTGATACGGGTGGTTTCCTTCACAATATGTATGAGGATGAATAGTAGAATTATCTACACCTAAATTCCCATAATTCCAAGATGTCATGTTTCTCGAATCAACAGTTATAAGAAAATACAAAAAAAAAAGTTCAAACTTGAACCCTAGCAATATATACAGCTACAACTACACCGTTAGTTCTCCAGCAACGGCGCCAAAATTTGATCACGCCCAACTCTAGTCCTAAAAAGGATAAGCGGTCGATGCAAATATAATCCGGTCTAAAATTCCGGAGTCGAATCCCACAGAGAGCTAAGACTTAGCTATATATGTTTAATATCACTAAAAAGACAAGTTTGAACAATTTTCTAAATTATAAAGATTGATATTTATATTTTTAACTAATTAATTAGCAAATACTAGAAAACGGTATAATTATCAACTAACGAGACAAAGGTTGGAGACTAAATTAATGAGATCTAGAGTTATGATTTCCCCAATTGTCGGGATCCTTCTAGCTATGTTCCCTACAATTTTGTCAACGTATTCTCTACTGATCGTGAGCACTTTAGATGTCGGAATTCTCTCTCGAGCAGCTACAACAATTTACTAGACATATTCTCTCGAACTATGCTAGTTGGCTTTATCTAACCACTCATTATGACCACGTCAAAACTTTGTTATTTCTAAACCTACCTTTAAACCCGTTGTATTGATTTCTCACATATGTTAGAAGTGACGTTTTTCAACAACTACCTAAATATATACTCTCTCTCGAGCACTACACACTAAATAGGCACAGTCAATTGATGGCCATTCAATCAACAACAACAAACACGTAGTTGAACAAGTAGAGAAATCCAACGGCTCAATTATATAAAAACATAACAAGAATTTATCATACAAAAGATTCTATCAAAACCCTAGATAACAAATTAGCTATTATAATAGTATGTAAAACTACAATACTAAAAGTCATAACCAACAATGAAAAAAAATAGGAAGAGGAAGGAAAAACTCGTAAAAAAATTCACCGCCTTACTCCTATTGTGTCTCTACCTCCTTAGGTCGAATCTGTGTCAAAAATTGGTATCCTCCCCTCCTTAGGTCTAAATTATGTCAAAAGTATGTATCCTCCCTCAAAAATATCATTTTTCCATGTATATATGCCAAGTAAGGTCGGGACCAAATAATTATAGCTTCTTCTACGCGAAAAAAGACAAGTTTTCAGGCCTGGATGGCCGCAACCGCGGTTGGGGCGCGATACGGGCGCGGTATTTGGCAAGTATACTGCCTCACTCCATCTCAGGTCCGCGGTCGCGATTTTGACTGCATTTTTCATCTCGTTTCGTTTGGAATTTGGAAAACGTAAAACATAAAAGTTGTATCCCTTTGAGTTAGCTTTCCAACCATTTATTGTGGAGCCTAAATGGAGTTCTGAGAAAAAAGTTATGTTCATTTTACTAGACAATGCGCAATATGCCTACTCGATTCTTCGTTTTGTTGCTCTATCATCTGTCGATCCCCGAATACGATCCTGGCTTAATTCCTTGGGCTTTTACTCAAACTTCAAAGCTTCAAATCACTTGAATTCATTTCATAACATCTTTATAGCTCAGAATCACTCCTACAAGGCATAAAACACATAATTAGTGCAAAACACTAGCGATTAAAGCTCAAACTCAATTAAAGTGCAGTAAATTTGAGTGTAATAAGCGACTAAAATACGTAATTATAGCCTATCATTAACTTGAAAACCAGAATCGATGATTCACTAAAATTATAATACATTATATGAAGCTACTCAAGACTTCAAATGGCTGAACAGAAAGCAAATGCTCAAAACTACCGATCGGGTCGTTACAATGAGGTCTTCGATTTTCAACCCGAACGAACCTTCCCTTCCAGCCTCGATCTTTGTCCTTGTCGATGCTTGAGAACAGAGCCTTGCTGACTCAACGAACGAGCTTGATTATCCCCTTCGGAAGATTCGGGAACTGTATAGACGAAGTAGATGGTCGAGGGTGAACCAATGTGCTTCGGTATTGTTCACGAAGTATCGAAGGGGGATTACGATTCTCCAAAAGGGATGGGTCAATTTGCCTATGGCAGACCTCGTACCTTTTACAGATGTCAAGCACTATGGGGTCCACCGGAGCGAACGTGAAGGGGTAAGTGTAAAAACTTAATTACCCCTCTACATGAGTGATGATATCGTCATTGGGCCCGGGGATGACCACCTCATTGACCTCCCAATTATAGTCCACCCAGACTGTGGGTAGTATTAACTCAGTAACGAAGCATATGTACCTTCATTCTCCCTTGCCTCGGTCCTGTTGACTAGAGGTGTTCTCGACATTAAAATCGTTCCCAATAGAGCAGCCCCCGGGTACAAAGCTCTTCAATGGGGGCTTCTGGGCCACCTCAGGAATGTCCATCTCGGCGTCTGTGGCGGGGTTGGAAGATGAAGGAGCAATTTGCTGAGGCACAAATTTGGAAGTTTTTTCCATCAGAATCTGGGAAATATGAAGGTTTGAAGAAAATATATGAAGATTTGAAAATGGGATAAAGATATGAAGATCTGGGTTGAAGATTCAAAGAGAATGTATGAAGATTGAGGATGATGATTTGAAGGTGTGAGGAGCAATGTGAAGATTTGAATGAGTTAAAAGTAAGTAGAGAAGTCGAGGGTAAGTCGAATAAAGGGAAATTTTTTCTTTTGTAACACAAATTGTAACACACAAATCAAAGCAATAAAAATTTATTTTCTGCCCTTCAGTTACTTTTAAAAGACTTTGCCCATTTGTCCTATTCTTCATTCACGACTGGGCTCGAACCGAGGGTCCAATTGAGGACGAGGTCATTGTTCAATCTAAGTTCAGACTTGGTCATAACATTGCAATTGGTTTGATCGTTTATTTTGTCTCTAATTAATTTATCTAATAGTCTTAATTATTTATGTTGAATTAAACTTGTATTCATAAAATCGCATACAAATTTAATTGTTATTCAATTTTGGGGTAAACAATATTTCCCAAAAATTAGGAACTGAAGTCCGAATTTATTTAAAAAATTGGCATAACTGAACCCTACTTATTTTAATTGGATGGAATAGTTTAAAGAAAAGGAAAATAAATACAGCAGAGAATTTTAAGACACAAATTGAAGTCTCCCAACTAACTCAGAGTTAGGGGTGTCAATGGATATTTGAAAACCGACTAAACCGACCGAACCGTACCGCATCGAACCGATTTTTACGTTTCTTTCAAAAAACCCATAGATTTTTATATAAATCTATAACCGTACCGATAATTAGGGTAAGTTTTTTATTTTATAAAAATAAACCGAAAAAATACCGAACCGTACCGAATAAATTTTATATGTGAAAAATATATTTATATAGTAAGTTTAAAAATAATAAAGCATTAAATTTATTCTTTGGGTCTTGGAATTATGAAAACTATTACAAGCCAACAAGTAATTAAACTCAAAATACCAAGTAATCAAGGGCCCACCTGGAGAACAAGGGAAAACAAATCAAGTTTCAAGGAAGATTGGCACAAGTATTGGTAATCAGGCACCCACTTGGAGGAACGAGGGAGAACAAGCCAAAGAAAGGCAGTTGTAAGAAGAAGATGGACCAAGTTTCAGAAATCAGGCATCTACCTGGAGAACAAGGAAAAGCAGTTAAAGATTCAGCAATCAAGCATCCACATGGAAAACAAGGAAAGACAGTTGAAATATCAGCAATCGGGCATCCACCCGGAGAACAAGGAAAGACAGTTGGAATATCAGCAATCAGGCGTCCACTTGAAGAACAAGGAATAACGGTTGAAATCAGCAATCAGGCGTCAACCTGGAGAACAAGGAACAACAATTGAAGTATCAGCAATCAGGTGTCCACCTGGAGAACAAGGAACAACAGTTGAAGTATTGGAAATCAGGAGCCCACCTGGAGAACAAGGGAACACATTTCAAGTTTCAGCAATCAAGAGCCCACCTGGAGAACAAGGGGATACATTTTGAGTTTCAGCAATCAGGAGCCTACCTGGAGAACAAGGGAATACAATTCAAATTTTAAGTAACCAGGAGCCCGCCTGTAGAACAGAGGATATGCAACAATGGTCAAAGGAAGATGTTTAAAGGTTCAGCAATGAGGTGCCAGCCTGGAGGAAAGAGAAAGCATCTCAAAAATATAATTCAAGTTAGCAGAAAAAGGAACTTCCGCTGGAAAATACAAGTCAATGAGGCAACAAGAATCACAAGATCAAGCTTGAGAAGTATAGAATAGATATTTGTAATTCATAGATCATATTTTAGTCTAGCTTTTTTATTTTTGTCATGGTGTAATAAGGAGGTCAGTAAGCAGTAGCAACAGCAGTAACAATTGTAAAATCACAGCTTTATGGTAGTCCCAGCTACTGAAACTTCCCGAACTACATTGACCTGATTCCTTTATAGCCAAGGATATGTAGGAAACCTTTGAAGCAGAGGTTCGGTCAAATCTTCCAAAAAATGCTTTCCACAGAGTATTCAAACGAACAAAAATCGCTCGTATCTGCTCACTTTATTTTTGCACGAAAACTCTTCATGTTTCTGGGCAAAGAGGGGCAGCTGTGAGCACGTGATTTTTGCCTCACACGAATTACTCCAAAAGAATTCCCAAAATTAGGTCTTTTCTTTAAGATTACACACCGTAATTCCACCCCATATCGTCCCAAGGCGATTGGAGCAGTCGAGGCAGCCAACAAAAACATAAAAAAAAAATACTTCGAAAAATGGTAGAAAGTTCCAGGCAATGGCATGAAAAATTACCATTTGCGTTGTTGGGTTATCGCACTACTGTTCGTACTTCAGTGGGTGCAACTCCTTATTTGTTGGTACATGGAACTGAAGCGGTGATACCTGCGAAAGTTGAAATCCCGTCCCTTCGAATTGTCGTTGAGGCTGAGTTTGATGATGATAAGTGGGTCAAAACCCGTTTGGAGCAGTTGAGTTTGATTGATGAAAAAAGATTGGTAGTAGTGTGTCATGGCCAGTTATATCAGAAGAGAATGGCAAGAGCATACAACAAGAAGGTGCTTCCCCGGAAGTTTGAAGTAGGTCAGCAAGTGCTGAAACGTATTCTTCCACATCAGGCTGAAGCAAAAGGCAAGTTCGCCCCAAATTGGCAAGGGTCATTCATTGTGACCAGAGTATTTTCCAATGGTGCTTTATGTTTAATAAATATTGAAGGAAAATGTATAGACATGGCTATCAATTCTGATGCAGTCAAGAGATATTATGTATAATTTCTTTCTTATAATTGTTGATTGTTTGTACTTGGCATTGTTTCGAAGAATGAAATGACGAAGGCAATTTGTTCCGCTATCGAAACACTCTACCCTTTGTTCCCCCTTTTTGAGCCTTATTTGTTTCTTTCATACCCCTCTTTTGGAATCAATAACGAAAAGAAAGGAAAAGAAAGAAAAGAAAAAAAAGTGAAAAGAGAAAGTACAGCAACAAGGAAATTCAGATGTGAACTACGTTTGACCTGATTCCTGTTAAGGATACGTAGGCAGCTTTACAGCTCGGTCATAGTAAAATAAAAGTCAAAAGATCCCAAGCAAGAATTTGGGGCAGAAGTTGTGATTGTAATAAGAAATGTGATTCCAAAAGTTGTAATTCTAACCCATTTTGAAATTGCTTTGAGCCTTCAAAAGCTCACATTGTTGTCCAAAGAAAGACCTCCCGATCAATCTTCGAGAGATGCCAAGTCAAGCAAGTAAAGAGAATTCATATCAGGGACAACACTCCAGTTTAAGCAAGTGAAAATCAAAAAACGAGAGAGTCTTATTGATGAAAACCCTCATGGGCACCATGAGGCGACGAAAGCTGAGAGAAAATAAAAATGAGAGTCTTATTGGTGAAAACCTTCACGGGCACCATGAGGCGACAAGGAATTGAGGAATGAACAAATAAGAAAGGTTTGTCGGTGAAAACCCTTCAGGACACTGCAAGTCGAACAAGGTCCGTAAGTTGGCGGAAAGTAAATTGGGTTGTGGAGATCTTGGAGCACAAATTAAAACAATTGGAAAAGATATTGGTTAAATATACTGGGTTGATTAATCCAAAATGCATACCATGATCATTGGTGCCAGTGACTCCACTCAGATAAGTTCCTTTTCCTATCTCCAACAATCATCCAAATTTGGATTTTCTTCTTTATTCATAACTCTCAAAATCATTGCATTTCATTGCTGTTAATTCTACTCCTCTAAACCCCTTCCAAGCTTAGCCTTGTTTCAACGACTAAGAAGGAATTTCAAAGTTTACTACCAGCTTTGATATTGCACAAAGCAAAATGAGGCTAGGACATGCAAGAGATAATATGATGAAAAGTGGGACATAGAATGTAAGCAAAAGTTAAATCAGTGGAATGATTCAGTAATGTCGTGGGAGATGTACGAGTTAAGACAGAAAGGCCAGAAATGGAGAACAACAGTTGGGGATCCTGCAGTTAAGGATCAGTCAGAAGGTCAAAACAATCCTTCGACCATGTTCGAGGCAGTCGATCGAAGCAAAGCATGACAAAGAGAAAACCATCCCCAGTAAGAACGCCACAACTAACCACCACGTTTTTAACGGACAAGATTTTCTTTGATTTGAAACAGGGGCAAAGATGGCATTTATTTCAGGAGCACCCTATAAGGAAAGCAAGTACCATGCAGGTTTGATCGTAGAATTCTCAGGACCCTCCTGAAAAATGGAACTTAGTTTAAGATCTAAAATAATCATGAGTAGCAGAATTACAAGTGGAACTTCGAAGTTTTGCATGCTTGAGATACATTTTGGACATTACCCCTAGAGGGCTCAGAATTCAGCATAATTTGGGAAACCTTCATAGCCCCGGTCTCTCGGGCTGGCTAACAAGGGACCAAAAAGAACCCGTTTCTGATTCCTTTTTCTAAAAAAAAATATCTTTTCCCACCTTTTCCCCCTAAGCAGAAACACCATATTTTTCCACCTTTTTACCCTATGAGAACAAAGATTCTGACTTTTCTTCTTTCCCAGACTGGTGGTTATGATTTTCTGCTTCCTCAAACTTTCTCCCAAGAAGAAACACCATCTTTTTCCACCTTTTCCCCCGATTTAATTGGAAAATTTCAGGACCCTCCTGGATAATGGGACTTAGCTTTAATTCTAAATATTCATAAGTACAATATCTAGCATAACATCTACTTTGTGAAAATATAAGTTGGTTTGAATTTTTCATTTTTTTAAGACAATAATCAATTCGAAACTTCAGGACCCTCCTGGAAAATAGGACCTAGGTTAAAATCCAAAACAATCATAAGTAGTAAATATAGGACAAATGTGCAACAAAAGGAATATAAGTTGGCTTAAAGGTTTGCATAAGAGTTTTTAGGACCCACCTGAATAATGGGACGTAACTTTAAGCATTCTATTAGATAAGTAAGTGTTGTTAAAAGAGAGTACAGTTTAGCCTTGAAATTGTCATTCGTAAGATAAGCTTTAATTCAAAATTTCAGGACCCTCCTGGATAATGGGATGTAGCTTTAAGATTGTCTTAGATAACAAGATTCAACGGAAGTCATACCTCTAAAAAAAATATAATGTATCTTTGGAAACTTACTAGAGATTTTTCAGGACCCTCCTAGATAATAGGATATAGCTTATGAATTGTTAGAAATATTTGGTAAACTGATTCAATTAACGCTCACAAATGCGCCTAGTTACCAAACTGGGGCAGAAAATTTTCTTTTGTTGTCTATTTTGCTGAAGTCAGATGCCCGTCTGAAGAACAGGGAAGAACAACCCGGGTATTAAAGATAAAAAGTAGAGCATGACCAAGTAATCAGGGGCCCACCTGGAGAACAAGGGAAAACAAATCAAGTTTCAAGGAAGATTGACACAAGTATTGGTAATCAGGCACCCACCTGGAGGAACGAGGGAGAACAAGCCAAAGAAAGGCAGTTGCGAGAAGAAGATGGACCAAGTTTCAGAAATCAGGCATCCACCTAGAGAACAAGGAAAAGCAGTTAAAGATTCAGCAATTAGTCATCCACCTGGAAAACAAGGAAAGACAGTTGAAATATCAGCAATCAGGCATCCACATGGAGAACAAAGAAAGATAGTTGGAATATCAGCAATCAGGCGTCCACCTAAAGAACAAGGAATAATGGTTGAAATATAAGCAATCGGGAGCCCACCTGGAGAACAAGGGAACACATTTCAAGTTTCAGCAATCAGGAGCCACCTGGAGAACAAGGGGATACATTTCGAGTTTCAGCAATCAGGAGCCCACCTGGAGAACAAGGGAACACATTTCAAGTTTCAGCAATCAGGAGCCCACCTGGAGTTCAGCAATCAGGAGCCCACCTGGAGAACAAGGGGATACATTTCGAGATTCAGCAATATGGAGACCACCTGGAGAACAAGGGAATACAATTCAAATTTCAAGTAATCAGGAGCTCGCCCGTAGAACAGAGGATATGCAACAATGGTCAAAGGAAGACGTTTAAAAGTTCAGCAATGAGGTGCCCACCTGGAGGAAAGAGAAAGCATCTCAAAAATACAATTCGAGTTAGCAGCAAAGGAACTTCCGCTGGAAAAAACAAGTCAATGAGGCAACAAGAATCACAAGATCAATCTTGAGAAGTATAGAATAGATCTTTGTAATGCATAGATCATATTTTAGTCTAGCTTCTTTATTTTTGTCATGGGGTAATAAGGAGGTCAGTAAGCAGTAGCAACAACAGCAACAACAGTAAAATCACAGCTTCATGGTAGTCCCAGCTACTGAAACTTCCTGAACTACATTGACCTGATTCCTTTATAGCCAAGGATATATAGGAAACCTTTGAAGCAGAGGTTCGGTCAAATCATTCAAAAAATGCTTCTCACGGAGTATTCAAACGGGCAAAAATCACTCGTATCCGCTCACTTTATCTTTGCACAAAAACTCTTCATGTTTCCGGGTAAAGAGGGGCAGCTGTGAGCACGTGATTTTTGCCTCACACGAATTACTCCAAAAGAATTCCCAAAATTAGGTCTTTTCTTTAATTATGTGTTATTCTAGGAATTACTCTGCGATTTTCCTGATTGTTTGCATATCTTTGTGTGCATATTTAATTTTATTAATGCATTAAAAAATACAAAAAATATAGCATCTGCACTTAGGATTTGATTTTACATTTAATTTAGTAAAATGTTGTTTTACAAAAATGAAAAATTCACAAAAATAACGTATTTTTGCATTTTAGTGTTTAATGTCAAAAATTTTCGATTTTCTTTTAATTTGGTATCAATTATGTGTAATAATTAGTATTTTAAGATAATTTGGGTTTCTATAGATTAATTTAGGATTTTTAAGTTTTAATTTTTGAAAAAGAATTAATAAAAGAGAGGAAGCTAGATCTGGGCCAAAAATCCCCAGCCCAAACACAAAACCAATCCAAAACCCATTAGAAAACCATCCAAACCCGTTCGAACTGGTCCAAATACCCGGTCCGTCTCCAGCTTCAACCAAACGACGCCGTTTCAGGTATTTCAATCTGGACCGTTGAATTAGCCTGATCGAACGGTCCAAAGCCTTCCTCACAACCTGACCCGTTCCCATACCCGAACCGCCCCAGTTGCTACACCAAACGACACCGTTTAATTAAAAGGTTAATCGTATCCATTGGATTCCAATTATCCAATGGCCCAAATTAATTAGCTAATTTAATATACCCAAAACCCTTACCCCTACCCCAAACCAAACCCCCTACCTTTTCGTCTCTCACTATCTCTCAAAGACCCCCCCCCTTTAGCCCCGCCCTAAACCACATTCTGCCGCCCGCCGGAAATCGCCTATGGCGGCGGCCGGTGTCCAATCCTTTCTAAAATTACACCCCAGAATCCCCTTCACCTCCTCATCCTAAATACCCAAACCGTTTCCTTTGAATCGTAGCCGAACTCGTCGAATCTTCGATCGAAGTTTGAACCCCAAACCCTAGTTTACCCAATCGACCCCAAAAAGGAGGTGTGACAGCTCTGGCGACTCTGCTAGGGACAATCGAAATGAGCCCACAATGGTCGTTGTAGTATAGTGGTGAGTATTCCCGCCTGTCATGCGGGTGACCCTGGTTCGTTCCCCAGCAGAGTCGTCAGAGCTGTCACACCTCCTTTTTACTACACCCGGAAGGGTATAAGGGAGTTTTTCCAATTAAAGGACAATCGAAAAGGGATTTATTTCAATTAAAATTCAGAGTCGCCACTTAGGATAATTTATGGTATCCCAAATCACCGATTCAAATCCCGAATCAAGGAAAAGGTTGACTCTGTATTGCAGTCCGTGAACCAGAAATCCGGGTAAGGAATTCTGTTAACCCGGGAGAAGGTGTTAGGTCCGGGTTCCGTGGTTCTAGCACGGTCACTCAACTGTCATAACTGGCCTAATTATCTGATTTTGAACACTTTTAAACCTATGTGCATTTTTAGCTTTTAACCGCTTTTATTTATTTTAAAGAAGATTTAACGTCGTCTAAAATATGTCTTTGGATCGCGCCACATGAAATGCACCCGCAATACGAAACACATTTTTATTCAATGTTATTAAGATTTGGATTTGGGTCACATGAAATGCACACCCGAGTTTAGGAAGGTAAATTATTAAAATGGCGCGCCTAAAGAAACTACGTGTTTGCAACTTTGTGAGGGCCATGGAAATTTCACTAGGTGGCACGCCTCGATTTCTAAGGATAAAACAAGATTAATTATATGACGGCCATGCAATTGTTATTTTTGTTCGGCACAGAGCACCTAAATTTATCCTAACCAAAAGGTTTCTAAGCTAACTTACGATGGTCATAAATTGTACAATTATGCAAATATGGCACACCTTGATTTATTTTCTAAAAAAGGAATTATATTCAAACGGGAGCAATCATAGGAATTCTTGATTTACTGAAATTTATGTGAAGTCCAGAATTAAGTATTCCAAATGAGATTGTGAGTTAAAGATCAATAGGCCGCCCAGTTTGGGCCCAAGCTCAAATTGCGTAAATACAAAAAAAAAAAACTAACGACGGAATCAGTACCAATGCAAGCAAACTTCGGAGTCATATTTCAATTTATCAATGAACAATTATCTGGTATTCTAGCCATGATTCAACTTTGAAAACAATTTGAAATCCCTTTTTTGCAACTGACAGTATTTTAATTCTCAAGTCTCCAACTTTCCTTGCAATATAGTCCTAAAGATTTAAACCAAACCAATCTAATACAAGTAAGACCTATATACAACTAAACTAGTACTTTGCCATTTTTATAGTGAATTTGAGCGCAAACCTACATTAAAGAACCCCAGCGAACCTCAACCATAATCCTTCTAAAGGAAAATCAAAGACAAGCATTTAAAAAAACATGAGAGTCTATGACCAGTTGAACCATCAATTGGTATTTTAAAATAAAAAACATGATACTTATACTAATTAATCTCTATTAGAGGAGTCCGATTGATATCCTTAAAATCAGAATCCTAAACTATTTAATCAAATACTATGTTAATCAAAAGTCCATCCAGATTTACAAATTAAAGAAAACCCAAACAAGACCATAACTAAGCCAATGATCACACCAAACCTTTGTATTTCACATCCCATTGATTCAATTTCTGTATTTCACAAGAATAAAATATTTTCGGATTTGCAACTAGATAGGCCTCCAACAGATTCTTTTCCCACCATTCATTCAAATTTATTAGAAGAAAGCTAAATGGGTAGAGTCCACAGTCCATTTGTCAATACAAACTACAGCTAACATTTAACTATAAAAGCCTTTAATAAACCTCACTTAGGCAGGACTTTGAGTACGATTACTGACTATGCATGAACAAACATCATACAGGGCCTAACAAATCTAATGATGATTCAGACTTTAATACATGATGCTAATAGATCAGTTAATGATGGATCTAGATTATTGGATCTCTATTAATGATCATAAATCATTCAACCTTGTATGAAACCAACAAGATGAACTGAAGGTTCACCATATAAATACTAACACCATATCCTCTCTACTAGTAACTACAACATGCTCAACTAAACTGATTTGGACAAAATAATCACATTGAATAAACAGACAGATCAGAGAAGAACAAAATGGAATATTTTCTATGCTCCAATTCTTCATTTTCATTTTTTCATTCCTCAAATTCACTTCACAACCAAAGGAGTTACAGGATCGTGTACCTGGAAGTAAAAGAAGGAAGCAAAAAAGTGAGGTATCAACAGGAATCATAGCAGAGCAACACCAGTTTCAACAAAACAACTCAAACTCAAGAAGATTGATATGAAGCAGTAGATGAAACAGTCCCAATCGAGTTGGAAATATGACCACTTCAAACCAAGCTTTTGAAAACCAGATTTAATCTGTTTCAGCTACCAGAATCAGCAATCACTTTAGAAATCAAAACTTCAAGAAATCTCAGAAAAGCTCAATGGAACAGTAAAATCTATATTCTTTTTTTCAGTATTTTTCAGAATATATCTCAGTATTTTTCCCTCAGTCTTAGAATGTTCTTATGTCCCCTTTAAATAGACATTCAGCTTAGTGCCTTCTCTATTACCAATTTCACTTTTCATTTCTTAATTCATCCACTCAATTATCCACTCAAATATCCACTCAATTAGTGCAATCCTAACCCTACTATCCACTAGAAACTTCTTAAGTAGGTAAACACTTGAATTAAACTTATATTAATCAATCGATTATTATATACATTTAAACAAGAATTAACTAAACTCAAGCTAATCCTTAATTTGACTGACTAAACATTAAACGAGATACGATTTCACAGTATTAAAATAAGCTGATATCCCAATTATACGAAACAAATCCACAAAACCAATCTTAAAGAAACAACAATGAATAGAAATAATTTATACCAAAGAACTGATCGAATTTCAATTGAAATTGACCAGAAAAAAAAAGAGATGAAGAAGACGAATATCAGAATAAAAATTAACCAAATAAACGAAGAAAACATGAAAGAACTCACCGACTAAACTGGAAATCAATCTTGGTACCCTGACTTTCTGATTTCGTCGCCAAATAATGTTAATCACTTGTTTTTTGCCAAAACAAATGAATAACATTATTTTGTGACGAAATCAGCTCTAAAACTGGAACCATCATCGTTAATTTCGAGTTTTAGGTTTGGCTTTTAGAACCCTGATTTGGGATTTAAGATTCGACACGTTTGCCAGATTCGAGGGAAACCAGTGATATATTGGGCATGAGAGGTTTATGGAGGTTATGGGGTGTTAGTTTGGGGTTGATTGGGTAAACTAGGGTTTGGGGTTCAAACTTCGATCGAAGATTCGACGAGTTCGGCTACAATTCGAAGGAAACGGTTTGGGGATTTGGGATGAGCAGGTGAAGAGGATTCTGGGGTGTAATTTTGGAAGGGATTGGACTCCGGCCGCCGCCGTAGGCGATTTTCGGCGGGCGGCAGGCGGTGGTTTAGGGCGGGGCTAAAGGGGGGGGGGTCTTTGGGAGATGGTGAGAGACGAAGAGGTAGGGGGTTTGGTTTGGTGTAGGGGTAAGGGTTTTAGGTATATTAAATTAGCTAATTAATTTGGGCCGTTGGATAATTGGAATCCAACGGCTACGATTGACCTATTAATGAAACGGGGTCGTTTGGTGTAGCAACTGGGGCGGTCCGGGTATGGGACCGGGTCGGGTTGTGAGGAAGGCTTTGGACCGTTCGATCAGGCTGATTCAACGGTCCAGATTGAAACGCCTGAAACGGCGTCGTTTGGTTGAGGCTGGAGACAGACCGGGTATTTGGGCCAGTTCGAACGGGTTTGGATGGTTTTCTGATGGGTTTTGGACTGGTTTTGTGTTTGGGCTGGGGATTTTTGGCCCAGATCTAGTTTCCACACTTTTGTTAATTCTTTTTCTTTTCTTTTCTTCTTTTTCTTTCAAAAATTAAAACTTAAAAATCCTAAATTAATCTATAAAAACCCAAATTATCTTAAAATACTAATTATCTTTAAATAATAATTATCACACATAATTAATACCAAATTAAAAGAATATCGCAAAATTTTGACATTAAACACTAAAATACCAAAATACGTTATTTTTTGTGAATTTTTCATTTTTGTAAAACAACATTTTACTAAATTAACCAAAAAATGTAAAATCAAATCCTAAGTGCAGATGCTATATTTTTGTATTTTTTAATGCATTAATAAAATTAAATATGCACACAAAGATATGCAAACAATCAGGAAAATCGCATAGTAATTCCTAGAATAACACATAATTAAAGAAAAGACCTAATTTTGTGAATTCTTTTGGAGTAATTCGTGTGAGGCAAAAATCACATGCTCACATCTGCCCCTCTTTGTCCGGAAACATGAAGAGTTTTCGTGCAAAGATAAAGTGAGCGGATACGAGCGATTTTTGCCCGTTTGAATACTCCGTGGGAAGAATTTTTTGAATGATTTGACAGAACCTCTGCTTCAAAGGTTTCTTATATATCTTTGGCTATAAAGGAATCAGGTCAATATAGTTCGGGATGTTTCAGTAGCTGGGACTACCATGAAGCTGTGATTTTACTGTTGTTGCTGTTGTTGCTACTGCTTACTGACCTCCTTATTACCCCATGACAAAAATAAAGAAGCTAGACTAAAATATGATCTATGCATTACAAAGATCTATTCTATACTTCTCAAGATTGATCTTGTGATTCTTGTTGCCTCATTGACTTGTATTTTCCAGCGGAAGTTCCTTTGCTGCTAACTCGAATTGTATTTTTGAGATGCTTTCTCTTTCCTCCAGGTTGGCACCTCATTGCTGAACCTTTAATCGTCTTCCTTTGACCATTGTTGCATATCCTCTGTTCTACAGGCGGGCTCCTAATTACTTGAAATTTGAATTGTATTCCCTTGTTCTCCAGGTGGGCTCCTGATTGCTGAAACTCGAAATGTATCCCCTTGTTCTCTAGGTGGGCTCTTGATTGCTGAAACTTGAAATGTGTTCCCTTGTTCTTCAGGTGGGCTCCTGATTTCCGATACTTCAACTGTTGTTCCTTGTGCTCCAGGTGGACGCCTGATTGCTGATACTTCAATTGTTGTTTCTTGTTCTCCAGGTTGAAGCCAGATTGCTGATATTTCAACTGTTATTCCTTGTTCTTCAGGTGGACGCCTGATTGCTGATATTTCAATTGTCTTTCCTCTTTTTCCAGGTGGATGCCTGATTGCTGAATCTTTAACTATTTTTCCTTGTTCTCCAGGTGGATGCCTGATTTCTGAAACTTGGTCCATCTTCTTCTCGCAACTGCCTTTCTTTGGCTTGTTCTCCCTCGTTCCTCCAGGTGGGTGTCTGATTACCAATACTTGTGCCAATCTTCCTTGAAACTTGATTTGTTTTCCCTTGTTCTCCAGGTGAGCCCCTGATTACTTTGTCATGCTCTGCTTTTTATCTTTAATATCCAGGTTGTTCTTCCCTGTTCTTCAAACGGGCATCTGACTTCAGCAAAATAGGCAACAAAAGAAAATTTTCTGCCCCAGTTTGGTAACCGGGCGCATTTGTGAGCGTTAATTGAATCAGTTTACTAAATATTTCTAACAATCCATAAGCTATATCCCATTATCCAGGAGGGTCCTGAAAAATCTCTAGTAAGTTTCCAAAGCTACATTATATTTTTTTTAGAGGTATGACTTCCGTCGAATCTTGTTATCTAAGATAGTCTTAAAGCTACATCCCATTATCCAGGAGGGTCCTGAAATTTCGAATTAAAGCTTATCTTACGAATGGCAATTTCAACGCTAAACTGTACTCTCTTATAACAATACTTACTTATCTAATGGAATGCTTAAAGTTACGTCCCATTATTCAGGTGGGTCCTAAAAACTCTTATGCGAACTTTTAAGCCAATTTATATTCCTTTTGGTGCACATTTGTCCTATATTTACTACTTATGATTGTTTTGGATTTTAACCTAGGTCCTATTTTCCAGGAGGGTCCTGAAGTTTCAAATTGATTATTGTCTTAAAAAAAATGAAAAATTCAAACCAACTTATATTTTCACAAAGTAGAGCTTATGCTAGATATTGTACAAATGAATATTTCGAATTAAAGCTAAATCCCATTATCCAGGAGGGTCCTGAAAATTTCCAATTAAATAGGGGGAAAAGATGGAAAAAGATGGTGTTTCTTCTTGGGGGAAAGGTTGAGGAAGCAGAAAATCATAACCACCAGTCTGAGAAAGAAGAGAAGTCAGAATCTTTGTTTTCATAGGGTAAAAAGGTGGAAAAAGATGGTTTTTTAGCGGAAACAGGTTCTTTTTGGTCACTTTGTTGGCCAGCCCGAGAGATAGAGGCTATGAGAGTCTCTCCAAATTACTTTGAAATCCGAGGCCCTTGGGGTGAGGTCCAAAGTGTATCTCAAACAAAGCACCACTTATAATCCTTTGGGGTGTATTTATGTCAAATTCCGCTACTCATGATTATTTTAGATCTTAAACTAAGCCCTATTTTCGAGGAGGGTCCTGAGAATTCTGCGATCAAACTTGCATGGTACTTGCTTTCTTTACAGGGTGCTTCCTGAAACAAATGCCATTTTTGCCCCTGATTCAAATCAAAGAAAATTTTGTCAGTTTAAAACGTGGTGGTTAATTGTGGCATTCTTGCTGGGGATGGTTTTCTCTTTGCCATGCTTTGCTTCGACCGACTGCCTTGAACTGGTCGAGAGATTGTTTTGACCTTCTGACTGATCCTTTTTACTACACCCAGAAGGGTATAAGGTACTTTTTCCAATTAAAGGACAATCGAAACGGGATAAATTTCAATTAAAATTTAGAGTCGCCACTTAGGATAATTTATGGTGTCCGAAGTCACCGGTTCAAATCCCAAATCGAGGAAAAGGTTGACTCTGTATTACAGTCCGCGAACCAGAAATCCGAGTAAGGAATTTTGTTAACCCGGAAAAAGGTGTTAGGTATTCCCGAGTTCCGTGGTTCTAACACGGTCGCTCAAATGTCATAACTGGCCTAATTATCTGATTTTGATCACTTTTAAACCTATGTGCATTATTAGATTTTAACCGCTTTTATTTATTTTAAAGAAGATTTAACGTCGTCTAAAATATGTCTTGGATCGCGCCACATGAAATGCACCCGCAATCCGAAACACACTTTTATTCAATGTTATTAAGATTTGAATTTGGGTCACATGAAATGCACACCCGAGTTTAGGAAGCTAAATTATTAAAATGACGCGCCTAAAGCAACTACGTGTTTGCAACTTTTCGAGGGCCATGGAAATTTCACTAGGTGGCATGCCTCGATTTCTAAGGATAAAACAAGATTAATTATACGAGGGCCATGCAATTGTCATTTTTGTTCGGCACAGCGCACCTCAATTTATCCTAACCAAAAGGTTTCTAAGCTAACTTATGATGGTCATAAATTGTATAATTTGGCAAATATGGCACACCTCGATTTATTTTCTAAAAAAGGAATTATATTCAAACGAGAGCAATCACAGGAATTATTGATTTACTGAAATTATTGCGAAGTCCAGAATTAAGTATTCCAAATGAGCTGGTGAGTTAAAGATCAATGGGTCGCCCAGTTTGGGCCCAAGCATGAGCCCAAACTCAGATTGCGTAAATACAACAAACAAAAAAACTAACGACGGAATCAGTACCAATGCAAGCAAACTTCGGAGTCATATTTCAATTTATCAATGAACAATTATCTGGTATTCTAGCCATGATTCAACTTTGAAAACAATTAGAAATCCCATTTTTTGCAACAGACAGTATTTTAATTCCCAAGTCTCCAACTTGCCTTGCAATACAGTCCTAAAGATTTAAACCAAACCAATCTAATACAAGTAAAACCTATATACAACCAAACTAGTACTTTGCCATTTTTATAGTGAATTTGAGCGTAAACCTACATTAAAGAACCCCAGCGAACCTCAACCATAACCATTCTAAAGGAAAATCAAAGACAAGCATTTAAAAAAAACATGAGAGTCTATGACCAGCTGAACCATCAATTGGCATTTTAAAAGAAAAAACATGATACTTATACTAATTAATCTCTATTACAAGTGTCTGATTGATATCCTTAAAATCAGAGTCCTAAACTATTTAATCAAACACTATGTTAATCAAAAGTCCATCCAGATTTACAAATTAAAGAAAACCCAAACAAGACCATAACTAAGCCAATGATCATACCAAACCTTTGTATTTCACATCCCATTGATTCAATTTCTGTATTTCATAATAAAACACATTTCTAATTTGCAACTAGATAGGCCTCCAACAGATCCTTTTCCCAACATTCATTTAAATTTATTAGAAGAAAGCTAAATGGGTAGAGTCCACAGTCCATTTGTCAATACAAACTACAGCTAACATTTAACAATAAAAGCCTTTAATAAACTTCACTTAGGCAGGACTTTGAGTACGATTACTGACTATGCATGAACAAACATCATACAGGGCCTAACAGATCTAATGATGATTCAGACTTTAATACATGATGCTAATGGATCAGTTAATGATGGATCTAGATTATTGGATTTCTATTAATGAACATAAATCATTCAACCTTGTATGAAACCAACAAGATGAACTGAAGGTTCACCATATAAATACTAACACCATATCCTCTCTACTAGTAACTACAACATGCTCAACTAAACTGATTTGGACAAAATAATCACATTGAATAAACAGACAGATCAGAGAAGAACAAAATGGAATATTTTCTATGCTCCAATTCTTCATTTTCATTTTTTCATTCCTCAAATTCACTTCACAACCAAAAGAGTTACAGGTCGTGTACCTGGAAGTAAAAGAAGGAAGTAAAAAAGTGAGGTATCAATAGGAATCACAGCAGAGCAACACCAGTTTCAAAAAAATAACTCAAACTCAAGAAGATTGATATGAAGCAGTAGATGAAACAGTCCCAATCGAGTTGGGAATATGACCACTTCAAACCAAGCTTTTGAAAACCAGATTTAATTTGTTTCAGCTGCCAGAATCAGCAATCACTTTAGAAATCAAAACTTCAAGAAATCTCAGAAAAGCTCAATGGAACAGTAAAATCTATATTCTTTTTTTTAATTATTTTTTAGAATATAAATATGTCCCCCCCCCCCCCCCAGTCTCAGAATGTTTCTTCTGTCCCCTTTAAATACACATTCAATTTAGTGCCTTCTCCATTACCAATTCCACTTTTCATTTCTTAATTCATCCACTCAAATATCCACTCAATTAGTGCAATCCTAATCCTACTATCCACTAGAAACTTCTTAAGTAGGTAAACACTTGAATTAAACTTATATTAATCAATCGATTATTATATACATTTAAACAAGAATTAACTAAACTCAAGCTAATCCTTAATTTGACTAATTAAACATTAAACAAGATACAATTTCACAGTATTAAAATAAGCTGATATCCCAATTATACGAAACAAATCCACAAAACCAATCTTAAAGAAACAACAATGAATAGAAATAATTTATACCAAAGAACTGATCGAATTTCAATTGAAATTGACCAGAAAAAGAAAAAGAGATGAAGAAGACGAATATCAGAATAAAAATTAACCAAATAAACGAAGAAAACATGAAAGAACTTATCGGTTAAACTGGAATCAATCTTGGTACCCTAACTTTCTGATTTCATCACCAAATAATGTTAATCACTTATTTTTTGTCAAAACAAATGAATAACATTATTTTGTGACGTAATCAGCTCTAAAACTGGAACCACCATCGTTAATTTTGAGTTTTAGGTTTGGCTTTTAGAACCCTGATTTGGGATTTAAGATTCGACACGTTTCAACCAGATTCGAGGGAAACTAGTGATATATTGGGCATGTAGGGGTTATGGAGTGTTAGTTTGGGGTCGATTGGGTAAACTAGGGTTTGGGGTTCAGACTTCGATTGATTATTCGACGAGTTCGGCTACAATTCGAAGGAAACGGTTTGGGGATTTGGGATGAGGAGGTGAAGAGGATTCTAGGGTGTAATTTTGGAAGGGATTGGACGTCGGCCGCCGCCGTAGGCGATTTCTGGCGGGTGGCAGGCGGTGGTTTAGGGCGGGGCAAAAGGGGGGGAGTCTTTGGGAGATGGTGAGAGACGAAGAGGTAGGAGGGTTTGGTTTGGATAATTGGAATCCAACGGCTACGATTAACCTTTTAATGAAACAGGGTCGTTTGGTATGGCAACTGGGGCGGTTCGGGTATGGGAACGTGTTAGGTTGTGAGGAAGGCTTTGGACCGTTCGATCAGGCTGATTCAACGGTCCAGATTGAAACGCTTGAAACAGCGTCGTTTGGTTGAGGCTTTGGACCGTTCGGTCTAGTTACCTCTCTTTTATTAAATCTTTTTCTTTTCTTTTCTTCCTTTTTCTTTCAAAAATTAAAACTTAAAAATCCTAAATTAATCTATAAAACCCAAATTATCACTAAATAATAATTACCACACATAATTAATACCAAATTAAAAGAAAATCGCAAAATTTTGACATTAAACTCTAAAATGCAAAAATACTTTATTTTTTGTGAATTTTTTATTTTTGTAAAACAATATTTTACTAAATTAACCAAAAAATGTAAAATCAAATCCTAAGTGTAGATGCTATATTTTTGTATTTTATAATACATTAATAAAATTAAAGATGCGCACAAAGATATGCAAACAATCAGGAAAATCGCACAGTAATTCCTAGAATAACACATAATTAAAGAAAAGACCTAATTTTGGGAATTCTTTTGGAGTAATTCGTGTGAGGCAAAAATCACGTGCTCATAGCTGCCCCTATTTGCCCGGAAACATGAAGAGTTTTCGTGCAAAGATAAAGTAAGCGGATACGAGCGATTTTTGCCCGTTTGAATACTCCGTGGGAAGCATTTTTTTAAAAGATTTGACCGAACCTCTGCTTCAAAGTTTTCCTACATATCCTTGGCTATAAAGGAATCAAGTCAATATAGTTCGAGAAGTTTCAGTAGCTGGGACTACCATGAAGCTGTGATTTTACTGTTGTTGATGTTGTTGCTACTGCTTACTGACCTCCTTATTGTATACAAAAATAAAGAAGCTAGACTAAAATATGATCTATGCATTACAAAGATCTATTCTATACTTCTCAAGCTTGATTTTGTGATTCTTGTTGCCTCATTGACTTGTATTTTCCAGTGGAAGTTCCTTTGTTGCTGACTTGAATTGTATTTTTGAGATGCTTTCTCTTTCCTCCTGGCTGGCACCTCATTGCTGAACCTTTAAACGTCTTCCTTTGACCATTGTTGTCTATCCTCTGTTCTACAGGCGGGCTCCTGATTACTTGAAATTTGAATTGTATTCCCTTGTTCTCCAGGTAGGCTCCTGATTGCTGAAACTAGAAATGTATCCCCTTGTTCTCTAGGTGGGCTCCTGATTGCTGAAACTTGAAATGTGTTCCTTTGTTCTCCAAGTGGGCTCCTGATTTCCGATACTTCAACTGTTGTTCCTTGTTCTCCAGGTGGACGCCAGATTGCTGATACTTCAACTGTTGTTCCTTGTTCTCCAGGTTGACGCCTGATTGCTGATATTTCAACTGTTATTCCTTGTTCTCCAGGTGGACGCCTGATTGCTGATATTCCAACTGTCTTTCCTTGTTCTCCAGGTGGATGCCTGATTGCTGATATTTCAACTGTCTTTCCTTTTCCAGGTGGATGCCTGATTGCTGAATCTTTAACTGTTTTTCCTTGTTCTCCATGTCGATGCCTGATTTCTGAAACTTGGTCCATCTTCTTCTCGCAACTGCCTTTCTTTGGCTTGTTCTCCCTCGTTCCTCCAGGTGGGTTCCTGATTAACAATACTTGTGCCAATCTTCCTTGAAACTTGATTTGTTTTCCCTTGTTCTCTAGGTGGGCCCCTGATTACTTGGTCATGCTCTGCTTTTTATCTTTAATACGTGGGTTGTTCTTCCCTGTTCTTCAGACGGGCATCTGACTTCAGCAAAATAGGCAACAAAAGAAAATTTTCTGCCCCAGTTTGGTAACCGGGCGCATTTGTGAGAGTTAATTGAATCAGTTTACCAAATATTTCTAACAATCCATAAGCTATATCCCATTATCTAGGAAGGCCCTGAAAAATCTCTAGTAAGTTTCCAAAGCTACATTATATTTTTTTTAGAGGTATGACTTCTGTCGAATCTTGTTATCTAAGACAGTCTTAAAGCTGCATCCCATTATCCAGGAGGGTCCTGAAATTTTGAATTAAAGCTTATCTTACGAATGACAATTTCAACGCTAAATTGTACTCTCTTATAACAACACTTACTTATCTAATGGAATGCTTAAAGTTACGTCCCATTATTCAGGTGGGTCCTGAAAACTCTTATGCGAACATTTAAGCCAACTTATATTCCTTTTGGTGCACATTTGTCCTATATTTACTACTTATGATTGTTTTGGATTTTAACCTAGGTCCTATTTTTCAGGATGGTCCTGAAGTTTCGAATTGATTATTGTCTTAAAAAAATAAAAAATTCAAACCAACTTATATTTTCACAAAGTAGAGCTTATGCTAGATATTGTACTCATGAATATTTCGAATTAAAGCTAAGTCCCATTATCTAGGAGGGTCCTGAAAATTTCCAATTAAATCGGAGGAAAAGGTGAAAAAAGATGGTGTTTCTTCTTGGGGGAAAGGTTGAGGAAGCAGAAAATCATAACCACCAGTCTGGGAAAGAAGAGAAGTCAGAATCTTTGTTCTCATAAGGTAAAAAGGTGGAAAAAGATGTTTTTTTTAGCGGAAACGGGTTCTTTTTGGTCCCTTTGTTGGCCAGCCCAAGAGATAGAGGCTATGAGAATCTCTCCAAATTACTTTGAAATCTGAGGCCTCTGGGGTGAGGTCCAAAGTGTATCTCAAACATGCAAACTTCGAAGCTCCACTTATAATCCTTTGGGGTGTATTTATGCCAAATTCTGCTACTCATGATTATTTTAGATCTTAAACTAAGTCCCATTTTTCAAGAGAGTCCTGAGAATTCTGTGATCAAACTTGCATGGTACTTGCTTCCCTTATAGGGTGCTCCTGAAACAAATGTCATCTTTGCCCCTGTTTCAAATCAAAGAAAATTTTGTCAGTTTAAAATGTGGTGGTTAGTTGTGGCATTCTTGCTGGGGATGGTTTTCTCTTTGCCATGCTTTGCTTCGACCGACTGCCTTGAACTGGTCGAGAGATTGTTTTGACCTTCTGACTGATCCTTAACTGTAGGATCCCCAACTATTGTTCTCCCCTTCTGACCTTTCTGTCTGAACCCGTACATCTCCCTCGACATTACTGAATCACTCCACCAATATAACTTTTGCTTACACCCTATGTCCCACCTTTCATCATATTATCTCCGGCATGTTCTAGCCGCCTTTTTGCTTTGTGCAATTCCGAAACTGGTAGTACGCTTTGACATTCCTTCTTATTTGTTGAAATAAAGCTAACCTTGGAAGAGCTTTAGAGGAGTAAAATCAACAGCAATTAAATGCAACGATTTTGAGAATTAAGAATAAAGAAGAAAAAAATCCAAATTTGGATGGCTGTTGGAGATAGGAAAAGAAACTTATCTGAGGGGAGTCACTGGCACCGATGATCATGGTATGCATTTTAGATTAATCAGTCCAGTCTATTTAACCAATCTCCTTTCCAATTGTTTTACTTTGTACTCCAAGTTTTCCACAACTCAATTTACTTTCCGCCAATTTACGGACCTTGTTCGACTTGCAGTGCCCTGAAGGGTTTTCACCGACAACCTCTCTCATTTGTTCATTCCTCGATTCCTTGTCGCCTCATGGTGCCCGCGAAGGTTTTCACCGATAAGACTCTCTCATTTTTACTTTCTCTCAGCTTTCATCGCCTCATGGTGCCCATGAGGGTTTTCACCAATAAGACTCTCTCATTTTTTGATTTCTCTTGCTTAAACCGGAGTGTTACCCCTGATATGAATTCTCTTTACTTGCTTGATTTGGCAATCTCTCGAAGACCGATCGGGAGGTCTTTCTTTGGACAGCCATGTGGGTTCTTGGATATGTTTGGAGACAAAAGGGTATTGAAAAGGCTCCAAGCATCTCAAATGGGTTAGAATTACAACTTTTGGAATCAAATTTCTTATCACAATCACAACTTCTGCCCCAGTTTCTTTCTTGGGGATCTTTTGATATTTTATTTTATTACGACCGAGCTATGAGGCTGCCTACATATCCTTAACAAGAATCAGGTCAAACGTAGTTCACACCTGAATTTCCTTGTTATTATACTTTCTCTTTTCACTTCTTTTCTTTTCTCTTTCTCTTTCTTTCTTTTCTCTCTTTTTCGTAATTGATTCCAAAAGAGGGGTATGAAAGCAATAAATAAGGCTCAAAAGGGGGAACAAAGGGTAGAGTGTTTAGATAGCGGAACAAATTTCTTTCGCCATTTCATTCTTCGAAACAATGCCAAGTACAAACAATCAACAATTATAACAAAGAAATCATACATAATATCTCTTGACTGCATCAGAATTGATAGCCATGTCTTTGCATTTTCCTTCGATATCTGTTAAACATAAAGCACCATTGGACAATACTCTGGTTACAATAAATGGCCTTTGCCAATTTGGGGCGAACTTACCTTTTGCTTCAGCCTGATCTGGAAGGATACGTTTCAGCACTTGCTGACCCACTTCAAACTTTCGGGGACACACCTTTTTGTTGTATGCTCTTGTCATTCTTTTTTGATATAACTGGCCATGACACACTACTGCCAATCTTTTGCATCATCAAACGGGTTTTGACCCGCTCATCATCATCAATCTCAGCCTTAGCAACAATCCGAAGGGACAGGATTTCAACTTCTGCAGGTATTACTGCTTCAGTGCCATATACCAACAAATAAGGAGTTGCACCTACTGAAGTACGGACAGTAGTGTGATAACCCAGCAACGCAAATGGTAATTTTTCATGCCATTGCCTGGAACCTTCTACCATTTTCCGAAGTATCTTCTTTATATTTTTATTGGTTGCCTCGACTACTCCATTCGCCATGGGACGATATGGGGTAGAATTGCGATGTGTAATCTTAAACTGTTGACATACCTCTTTCATCAAATTACTTTAAGATTAGCACCATTATCCGTGATGATCACCTTTGGGATTCCGAATCGACAGATGATATTTGAGTGAACAAAATCGACCACTGCTTTCTTGATCACCGATTTGAAAGTTTTGGGCTCAACCCACTTGGTGAAATAATCATGGCTACCAGAATGAATCTGTTCCCATTGGATGCTGTTGGCTCAATTGGTCCAATGACATCCATACCCCAAGCAACGAAGGGCCATAGTGCGGACATTGTGTGTAACTCGGATGTCAGAGAATGAATTAAATCTCCATGTACTTGGCACTGATGACATTTGCGCACAAAACTGATACAATCTCGGTCCATGGTGAGTCAATAATAACATGCTCGGAGAATTTTCTTTGCCAGCACATATCCGCTCATATGTGGTTCACAGATACCCGAATGTACTTTGGATATGATAGTCGTAGCTTGTCTAACATCTATGCATCTTAACAATCCAAGGTCTGGAGTTCTTTTATACAAAACTCCTCCACTTAAGAAAAATCCACTTGCCAACCATTGAATTGTTCTCTTTTGATCCCCCGTGGCTTGCACTGGATATATCCTCATTCTGATGTACTCCTTGATATCATGGAACCATGGTTCGCCATCAAGTTCTTCTTCAATCATGTTGCAGTAAGCATGTTGATCTCGGACTTAAATATGCAGAAGATAGACATAAGCTTTGTCCGGATGATGTAACATTGATTCCAGGGTAGCCAAAGCATCGACAACCTCATTATGGACCCTCGGAATATGCCTGAACTCCACTGATCTAAACCGTTGACAAAGATCATGCAAACATTGTCGGTACGGTATAAGCTTCAAATATCGTGTTTCCCATTCTCCTTGAATTTGATGTACCAGAAGATCCGAGTCTCCCAAGACCAAGACTTCCTGGACATCCATGTCTGCAGCTAGCTTTAAACCCAAAATGCATGACTCGTACTCAGCCATATTGTTGGTGCAGTAAAATCGAAGTTGAGCCATAACAGGATAGTGATGTCCTGTTTCAGAAATAAGCACAGCCCCTATTCCAACTCCTTTCATGTTGACCTCCCCATCAAAGAAAAGTTTCCAGCCTGGTTTTTCAATTTGCTCCAGTTCATCGATATGCATCACCTCCTCATCGGGAAAATAAGTTTTCAATGGCTCGTACTCATCATCAACCGGGTTCTCGGCCAAATGATCGGCCAATGCTTGGGCTTTCATCGCAGTCTGAGTCACATAGATGATGTCAAACTCTGTGAGCAAAATCTGTCACTTCGCAAGTCTTCCTGTCGGCATAGGCTTTTGAAAGATATACTTCAACGGATCCAAGCGCGAAATAAGGTAAGTAGTGTAGGATGACAAATAATGTTTCAATTTCTGAGCCACCCAAGTTAGGGTGCAACATGTCCTTTCTAGATGAGTGTACTTAACCTCATAAGCCGTAAACTTCTTGCTAAGATAGTAGATGGCCTGTTCCTTTCTGCCGGTGATGTCATGCTTCCCCAGTACACAGCCAAATGAATTTTCCGAGACTGTCAAGTAAAGAATCAGAGGTCTCCCTGGTTCTAGCGGAACCAGCACAGGTGGGTTTAACAAGTATCCTTTTATTTTATCAAATGCTTCTTGACACTCATCAGTCCACTTGACCGCAGCATCCTTCTTCAGCAACTTGAAAATAGGCTCACAAGTTGTCGTGAGCTGAGAAATAAACCTGCTGATATAGTTCAACCTCCCTAACAGACACATCACTTTAGTCTTGTTCCTCGGAGGTGGAAATTCTTGGATGGCTTTGATCTTTGATGGGTCCAACTCGATGCCTCGCCGACTGACTATGAATCCCAACAACATTCCGAAGCTTGAGGTTGTACCTGCGAAGCCTCTGGAAGAATTTCCTCAAATCCCCAACGTGGTCGGCTTGATGCTTTGATTTTATGCTTTGATTGTTGTTGTTGTTGTATCATCCACGTATACCTCAATCTCCTTGTGTATCATATCGTGAAACACAGTAGTCATCGCTCTCATGTAAGTTGCCCCAGCATTCTTTAAACCAAATGGCATTACCCGGTAGCAATAAGTTCCCCGTGGCGTGATGAATGTCGTCTTTTCTGCATCTTCTTCATCCATTAGAATCTGATGATACCCGGCATAGCAATCCACCAAAGATCCAATCTCACGCTTGGCACAATTATCGATCAAAATATTGATATTGGGTAGTGAGAAGTTCTCCTTCGGACTTGCTTTATTGAGATTGCGGTAATCGACGCATACTCTGATCTTGCCATCCTTCTTCGGCGCAGGCACAACATTAGCCAACCAAATAGGATATCGAGTGACCTGAATGACCTTTGCATCCAACTACTTGGTGATTTATTCCTTAATCTTCACACTCATATCAGTTTTGAATTTCCTCAATTTTTGCTTGATGGGAGGAAATATTGGATCAGTGGGTAATTTGTGGACTACTAAATCAGTGCTTAAACCCGGCATGTCATCATATGACCACGCAAAAACATCTTTGTATTCGATGAGTACTTTGATTAACTCTTCCTGGATCTTTGGCCCGAGATGGACACTTATTTTAGTCTCTCTGATATTATCTGTGTCCCCAAAATTGACGGCTTCTGTATCATTCAGGTTGGGTTTGGGTTTTTCTTCGAAGTGAATTAACTCCTTACTAATCTCTTTGAAGGCTTCATCCTTATCGTATTCTGATTCGTAGTCACAATCTACTTCTTGAACTATTATTTCAAAATCAGATTGATGTTTAAGACTGGGCTGAGGATTCCTTATGCATGCCACGTCATTAGAACCAGCGTAAAAAGAACTGTATAGAAAAGAAAAGAAAAACAAAAAGGAAAACCATCAGGAATGATGAAGAAAGAGAAATTGCATTTCATTGAATGATAAAAGATAACAAGGTTTGCACACTCAAACAGACTGAAAGATAACAATCTGGATTACAACCCTAGAATAACCTAGACAAATTGAAGGAAAATCAAAATAAACTACCAAGACTCCTTTCGAATGGGGAGAGGAGTGGCTTTCCAATTATTAAGCTTTGTTTTTGGCCTAACGAATTGAATTTTTGCATTGCTAGGACCTTCACCACTTTCCACCATGTTCACACCGTCAAACAACTTCTCAAATCTTTCAACTAACTCCTTATCCAGCTTAATCATAGGATTGTGAATTGTTTTTACTGGGTGACTTCTGGTACCTGACTTGACAAATGATTTGGAAAGATGTGGGACTGACTTTGGAAGGACCCATGCCTTCTGTTTTAGCTTTTTGGCCCTTCTTATGTCTGCGGCAGTGGGCTTGAATCCCGGACCAAATGTTCCCAAGTTTTCAGGAAGAGACACCGGCTATATGATGCCTTGAAAAGATGAGCCCAAACCTTTACCAAGTACAAAACCATTCTTCAACATCTCATAGGCCACCATGACCGATGCGGCGGTTATCTTCGAATTTGGAATGTATTTCCCCTCTGGGATCTTTTCAACTGATACTGCATCAAAGACCTGATATACCCATGGCCCTTTGCCATCTTCAACTTCGATGAAAGGTATAATGGCATCACTTTGGGCACACATATTATCCTCACTGTGCACCACAACTTCCTGTCTGTCCCATTCAAATTTAACCATCTGATGCACAGTAGACGGCACTGCCTTTGCGGCATGAATCCAGGGTCGCCCTAGTAAAAGATTGTAAGAAACTGCCACATCTAATACTTGGAATTCCATAGTGAACTCAACAGGCCCTATTGTCAGTTCCAGTAATATATCGCCTATTGAATCTTTGCCCCCGCCGTCGAACCCCCGAACACAAATGTTATTCTTGTGAATTCTGTCATTGTCCACTTTAAGCTTGCTTAGAGTGGAGAGAGGGCAAATGTTCGCACTGGAACCATTGTCAACCAATACCCGGGTAACCACAGAGTTCTCATACTTCACTGTAAGGTAAAGGGCTCTGTTATGCTCAGTACCTTCTATAGGCAATTCATCATCGGAAAAAGTAACTCTGTTTACTTCGAAGATTTTGTTGGCTATTTTTTCCAAGTGATTCACAGAGATCTTATCAGGAACGTGCGCTTCATTCAAGATTTTCATTAAAGCTTAACGGTGCTCATCCGAATAGATCAATAATGACAATAGGGAAATTTGAGCATACGTCTTTCTTAATTGTTCCACGATAGAGTAGTCCTGTAGCTTCATCTTCCTCACGAATTCTTCTGCTTCTTCTTCAGTTACGGTTTTCTTTACCAGCACTGGATTATCTTTAGCTCTTCTTAACTCCTCGGGAGTAAAACACCTTCCCGAGCGAGTCAAACCCTATGCTTCACAGACTTCTTCTTTGGCTTCCTTTCCATTTGTACATCACTGTTACCCGTTCGTAATTCCATGGAATAGCCTTGCTATTTATTATTGGTAACTGGGTTACCGGCTTGATAATAACCCGATCTGCGCGGGCACCTTCCACGATTATGAGGGGTTTGATGGCCGCTTCTGGTACAATCACCTTCACCCCTTCCTGTTTTGTTGCAACCTTTCTTGAAGATCCCTTCTCAATTTCTACAGATGGCCCAACACTCTTTTTGCTCGACTTAAGCACTGACTCCTCACCTGCTGATTGTTCAAATATCTTGACTCCACTGGACCGAATCATCATGACAGTCTGTGATGGCTTCTTGGGTTCCCCCTCCTCATGCACTATTTCAATCATATTTGCCTCCTGATGGGCTGGCATCGGATTCCTGTTGATATTGGGTGCCTCGGGAGCTTGAACTTCAATTCTATTGGTATTAATGAGCTCCTGTATTGCACTTTTCAAGTGCCAGCACTTCTCTGTATCATGACCCAGAGTACCAGAACAATACTCACAACGAACAGTATAGTCAAGATTCTTTGGAGGAGGATTTGGCAGTTTGGACTGTATCGGCCTCAGCATATCCAACTATCTTAGCCTGTGGAACAGACTAGTGTACGACTCTCCCAATGGAGTAAAGGTTTTCTTTTTCTGCAACCTTTCACCCTTAAATTCTTGACTAGGCTGGAAACTTAGTTCTCGTGGATATGGATAAGTATTTTGTGGAGAGGGAGCACGCCATTGCGTATGGGCAGGAGGTTAGTTGTATGCTTGTGCATGGTGGACGGAAAAATGAGGTTCTGGTGGGGGATAATAGTGTTGGGGTGGATTGTGGTAATAAGTTTGTTGGTGGGATCAAGGTTGATTGTAGTGGTAAGGTGAGCCTATGGATCCGGACCAAGTTCCTGAATCAATCATTGTCGCGTCCTCTCTCTTCTTTTTCCCAATCCCTCCTATGCCGCCCTGAATAGCCTAATTAGTTGCTTTGATGGCCGAATAGCTCATAATTTTATTTGACTTGAGGCCTTCTTCTACCATGCCTCCCATCTTCACTACTTTGTTGAATGACTTCCCCACAGCTGAAACCAGATGGACATAGTAGGTAGGTTCTAAAGCCTGTAGGAAGTAATCCACCATCTCACTTTCCTTCATTGGGGGGTCTACTCTTGCTGCTTGCTCCCTCCATCGGAAAACCATATTCCCTGAAACTTTCGCTATGCTTTTTCTCCAGTTTAGTCAAGGACAGTCGATCTGAAATGATCTCAAGCTTGTACTGGAAGTGACAAGCAAATGCTTGCACCAGATCATCCCATATCTACCATCTTCCATGGTCTTGTCGGGTATACCATTCCAATGCTTATCCACTCAAACTCTGACTGAAGTAAGCCATTAACAATTCATCCTTTCCTCCCGCTCCCCTCATATTGCTGCAAAAACCCCTCAAGTGGGTTACCGGATCACCGTGCCCATTGTATAGATCGAACTTGGGCATCTTGAAACCTGCCGGCAATTGCACATTCGGAAATAGACATAGGTCCTTGTAGGCCACACTTACTTGTCCTCCCAATCCCCGTATGTCCCTGAATGATTGTTCTAAGTTTTTGACTTTCCTGAACATCTCTTCCTGTTCAGGATTTTTGGATGGTTTATCAGCTTCTACCGGGAAGTCAAAGCGAGGAGTATAGGAATGGGTTTCTGGAGCTTTGAAAGTGGGCTCCGAGGGGTAGTATTGGTTGTCCTGGGCCTGGAATATTGGCTCGCTAGGATATTTGTGGAGTGTAGCTGGTGGAGGTGCTACGAAGACAAGAGTTACTGGTAGAGGAGGATATGGAATTCGTTTAGGGGGTGGAGACTGTGGCGTATGAGAAGTGGTGCCCCGGTAGTGTTGGTAAATGGGAAAGCTCGGGGATAGATCGGTGGCAGGATGATCCTGAGGTTGAGCCGGTGGTGGAGTGAAGGTAGGGTTAGCTGGGTAAGCTGATGGTGGTTGTCCTTTAGCCCAGGCCTGATACATTTCGGCCATTTGTTGTTTCAATTTGTACATCTCTTCTTTCATGGTATTGACATCCAACTCCTCCCCTTATCTCAAAGGATCGATGACACTGGTGTCTACATTTGGGATAGACATGATTATTTCACCTTTGGATCTGGTTTGGTATGGGTGGGTTGCCAGTATGCTTAGGTGAACTAACTGCTTGAATTCTGGAAACAACAACAAAACTTGTTAGTGATTAGAGATTTGACAAATAGACAACCGCACATAGGAATGCAATGCACCTAGGCAATTAGTCATTTCTATCATGTATTTGCTCGGTTGCTTGTGTCATCCCGGCTTTTCCTTTTTATGACCTTTCCCTTTTATTGTCACTCACACCTATCTTTTATTCCCCTTTTTTCTTTTTCCATTTTATTCTTTTCTTTTGGTTGTGGTCGAATCCTATGGAGATTGCCTACGTATCATGACCCTGCATGAATCAGACCGAGCGTAGTTCTGGTGCAATAAAGTATAAAAATGAATAACAAAATATTTTTAATTCTTCTCATAAAAAGTAAACTCTTTGCATTACAGAGATTCAAACCTAAAAGACTCAAAAAAGGAAAACAACAGACTCCAACAGAAAAAGAAAGGTACAGACTCAAGTAAAATCAAGAATACATTAATGCTCCTGGTGCACGCGGGACATCATTCGGTCTCGCCGCGGTCCTAAATGCGAGATCCCCTTGCAGTCGCTCCAAATCACTCATAACTTGGTGGACGAAAGTCATCACTGCAGCGAAAAAGGTGGTACAAGTCATGTCCTCGCACATTTGGCACTTCATGGTAATGTAGTCAGCGATGGTTCTGATCATTTCTCTAATTCTGCCTTTTTCCTAAAGCAACCGCCTTATCTGCTGATTCCGGGCTTCTAACACTTGAGATTCATGAAGGTGTTGATTTTGCAACTATTGCATTCTTTCCTCCATCTGAGCCATCAGATCATAACAGCGCTTCCTATAAGCTGTGAAATCTTAAGCCTGCTTGACTGCCTCATTCTCGAGAGTGGCTATCTTTCTTCTTAGGATAGTGATGGTCCATTCATAGTTCCTCTTCATTTTTTGCACAAACTTTGCCCGCTCTTCTGCCTTCTTTGTCCATTTTGCCCGAATTTTCGCTAGACCAGTTTTAGATTTTTTCAGGTATTCTTGATACTCGAGGGCTTTCTTTTTTAGACTGCTTATGAGTCTTTTATCAGCTGGCTTCTTTCCAGGTTTCTGGCAGCTATTTTCACCTTCTGGATTTGAGCTTTGAGGGCCTCATTTTCCTGAGCTAGTTTTTTCTTTTCTCCCTTGTCTGCAGCGGCTTGAACACCCTTTTCAAATTGAAGCTCCATGACTCGCCTTTCCAATTGGCTTATTTTGGCCATGTACTCATTTTCTTTGGTCAACCAATCCCATTGCACCTGTGCCCCATCGGTGAATTGTTGGACATTGGGTCTCTTTGCGGGCCTCCCAGGGATCTGGAATCTTTTGTCGAACCAGACACTGTACTTAGGGTCCACTTCACCTCTAGCTAAATCTCGCACCATGGTCTTAGGTTCAAGAAACCTACATTCATTCCATATCTGGCGAATTTTCCCTTCTGGAAATGCGGCTTTTGGGCCCAGTTCAATGGCATATTTACTCAAATCTTCATCAGTGGGGATGGTTTGAAATCTTCCTAATTGGCGCAAAACCCCGAAGGGAGCATAAGGCTGGATGCTCCAGATGCCCATCAAAAGGATATAACATACTTCAGCTGACGTGTACACTACTTCGGTGACAGGAAACCATCCGAATGCCCACTCAATTTTATCAGCAGTCAAGGATCTCAAATGTGTAAGCCAAGATTTAGTTCCATCGGGGAATTCAATACCTGCCACCCGGCTTCCGAATTCTTCAATGTAGCTCAAACCGTAATTCATATTCCCAACCCGGTGGCAGTGATGTTCTTGCATCCATAATTGTAACAACAGATTGCAGCCTTGGAAGAACTTTCCCCCTTCCCGACAGATAGTCAAGGCTCGGTAGATTTCAGATAAGATTAGAGGAACCACAGTGCTGTTGGCTTTCTTGATTGAAACATCGATCATTCCCACAAGACCTATCTCTATATTACCATCTTTTTGCAGACAAACCACAACACCCAAGAAGTCTACCATGAAAGCTAAACCCCACCTTGTCTCCCATTTGTCTTTATTTCCGGCATGGGTTAGACTAGTGTTCGGCTCTTCAAAACCTCGGGGGTTACCATATCGATGATACAAGAACTGGAGCGTGCAATACCCTTTAGATAAATTTCCATCCTGAATATCCCGACTAATACTCGGCAAATTCAGAAATCTATGGGGAGATACCGGTCTTGGTGCCAATGGATATCGACTTCAAAGGCTTCCGTTAAGGCCTGCATAACCCGCAACTTCCTCTAATGTAGGTGTAAGCTCAAAGTTAGAAAAGCAGAACACGTTGCGAGTCGGGTCCCAAATAGGTATTAAAGCTTCAATTATGTCCAACCTTGGCTTGACATTCAATAGTCCGACGAGGCCTCCCAGAACTTTTACCACTGTTTCTCTACTGCCATTTCCTAGATCATTCCACCACATGTGGAGCTTTAAGGGGATCTCATTAAGGACTGTGAAGGGTTCAATTTTGTTTGTGCTCATCCTGCACATTTATTAAGGTGATTATTTTGACCCAAAAAGAAAAAGTAACACCATTTTTGCAAATACGACCTTTCAGCACTTCGGGGAAGAAGATTTTAAGGTTGTGCTTGCTAACCGTTTAAAAATGACCCAAGGTGGTTGTTCTTGCAAAAACAGCCTTCCGGCGTCCTTTGGGGACATTCGGCTTATTTTAAACAAGAATGGCATCACCCGACTTATTTGTGACACAAATTAAAATTTTGTTGTTTTTGGGCTATTCTTGCAAAGAGGGAAAGTTGGACCCGATGAGGGTTGCCTACGTATCCCACATCTGGTGAGAATCAAACTGGTATAGTTCGGGCAAATAAAACTATTTTTTGAAAACAAAACTCTTTTTTTTCATTTCATTTTTCTCAAAAAAAAAATCGGCGGAGTTTCAGTACTATTTGGACATTGGTTTTTTTTAAAACAGGTGATTAACTCACTCAACCCTTATACCGCTATTTTCTTTTCCAATTTTTCTCTCATCATTCAAAAGTCGGTCAGCATGCGAACCCAAAGCAAATAAATGCACAAGTAGCACGTAAAATATGCATTAGTATGGTCTTTGATTATGGGTACACATGTTCTAGACGGACCAAACCCCTGTGTTGAGTCCCCTAAGTCAAATGCATATGATACAATCAACGTTCTTACTAGGGATCCGGCATGAGGCTGAGTTATTCTAGGTTTTAAACCTGGGTTTATTGTTCTAGACTTGGCTTACCCGAGCGGACAACTCGAGTCGAGGAGGGGCAGCATAGCAGGAATACAGAAGCTTCACCGGCTTTGCAACTTGTCCGAACCTCGTTCTAAAATGGGATAAGACTCTAGATAGAAGAGAAGACACACGAAGTGCACCCTTCTCCATGATTTAGAAGACTCAGAAAGAAGAGGGTTTCGTAGCAGTTTTATATACAATTCAAGCAATATCAAAGCGGTAAAAAGCAGCATTTAACACATTAGGTTCAAATATGTAAAAATCAGATAATAAATAAAAGCCAACTATAACAGTTATTCCAAGCTCGAATTTTGAACCCTGAACCAAAAGTTCTGGGTTCCAGTTCCCCAGCAGAGTCGCCAGAGCTGTCACACCTCCTTTTTACTATACCCGGAAGGGTATAAGGGAGTTTTTCCAATTAAAGGACAATCGAAGCGGGATTTATTTCAATTAAAATTCAGAGTCGCCACTTAGGATAATTTATGGTGTCCCAAGTCACCGGTTCAAATCCTGAATTGAGGAAAAGGTTGACTCTGTATTACAATCCGCGAACCAAAAATCCGGGTAAGAAATTTTGTTAACCCGGGAGAAGGTGTTAGGCATTCTCGGGTTCCGTGGTTCTAGCACAATCGCTCAACTGTCATAACTGGCCTAATTATCTGATTTTGAACACTTTTAAACCTATGTGCATTTTTAGCTTTTAACCGTTTTTATTATTTTAAAGAAGATTTAATGTCGTCTAAAATATGTCTTTGGATCGCGCCACATAAAATGCACCCACAATCCGAAACATATTTTTATCCAATGTTATTAAGATTTAGATTTGGGTCACATGAAATGCACACCCGAGTTTAGGAAGGTAAATTATTAAAATGACGCGCCTAAAGCAACTACGTGTTTGCAACTTTGCGAGGGCCATGGAAATTTCACTAGGTGGCACGCTTCGATTTCTAAGGATAAAACAAGATTAATTATACGAGGGCCATGCAATTGTCATTTTTGTTCGGCACAGCGCACCTCAATTTATCCTAACCAAAATATTTCTAAGCTAACTTACAATGGTCATAAATTGTACAATTTGGCAAATATGGCACACCTCGATTTATTTTCTAAAAAAGGAATTATATTCAAACGGGAGCAATCACAGGAATTCTTGATTTACTGAAATTATTGCGAAGTCCAGAATTAAGTATTCCAAATGAGCTGGTGAGTTAAAGATCAATAGGCCGCCCAGTTTGGGCCCAAGCATGAGCCCAAGCTCAGATTGCGTAAATACAAATAAAAAAAACTAACGACGGAATCAGTACCAATGCAAGCAAACTTCGGAGTTATATTTCAATTTATCAATGAACAATTATCTGGTATTCTAGCCATGATTCAACTTTGAAAACAAAAACCCCATTTTTTGCAACTGACAGTATTTTAATTCCCAAGTCTCCAACTTGCCTTGCAATACAGTCCTAAAGATTTAAACCAAACCAATCTAATACAAGTAAAACCTATACACAACCAAACTAGTACTTTGCCATTTTTATAGTGAATTTGAGCGTAAACCTACATTAAAGAACCCCAGCGAACCTCAACCATAACCCTTCTAAAGGAAAATCAAAGACAAGCATTTAAAAAAACATGAGAGTCTATGACCAGCTGAACCATCAATTGGCATTTTAAACGAAAAAACATGATACTTATACTAATTAATCTCTATTACAAGTATCCGATTGATATTCTTAAAATCAGATTCCTAAACTATTTAATCAAACACTATGTTAATCAAAAGTCCATCCAGATTTACAAATTAAAGAAAACCCAAACAAGACCATAACTAAGCCAATGATCACACCAAACCTTTGTATTTCACATCCCATTGATTCAATTTCTGTATTTCAAAAGAATAAAACACATTTCTGATTTGCAACTAGATAGGCCTCCAACAGATCCTTTTCCCAACATTCATTCAAATTTATTAAAAGAAAGCTAAATGGATAGAGTCCACAGTCCATTTTTCAATACAAACTACTGCTAACATTTAACAATAAAAGACTTTAATAAACCTTACTTACCCGGGACTTTGAGTACGATTACTGACTATGCATGAACAAACATCATACAGGGCCTAACAGATCTAATGATGATTCAGACTTTAATACATAATGCTAATGGATCAGTTAATGATGGATCTAGATTATTGGATCTCTATTAATGACCATAAATCATTCAACCTTGTATGAAACCAACAAGATGAACTGAAGGTTCACCATATAAATACTAATACCATATCCTCTCTACTAGTAACTACAACATGCTCAACTAAACTGATTTGGACAAAATAATCACATTGAATAAACAGACAGATCAGAGAAGAACAAAATGGAATATTTTCTATGCTCCAATTCTTCATTTTCATTTTTTCATTCCTCAAATTCATTTCACAACAAAAGGAGTTACAGGATCGTGTACCTGGAAGTAAAACAAGGAAGCAAAAAAGTGAGGTATCAACAGGAATCACAACAGAGCAACACCAGTTTCAACAAAACAATTCAAACTCAAGAAGATTGATATGAAGCAGTAGATGAAACAGTCCCAATCGAGTTGGGAATATGACAACTTCAAACCAAGCTTTTGAAAACCAGATTTAATCCGTTTCAGCTACCAGAATCTGCAATCACTTTAGAACCCTGATTTGGGATTTAAGATTCGACACGTTTCAGCCAGATTCGAGGGAAACCAGTGATATATTGGGCATGATGAGGTTATAGAGGTTATGGGGTGTTAGTTTGGGGTCGATTGGGTAAACTAGGGTTTGGGGTTCAAACTTCGATCGAAGATTCGACGAGTTCGGCTACGATTCGAAGGAAACGGTTTAGGGATTTGGGATGAGGAGGTGAAGGGGATTCTGGGGTGTAATTTTGGAAGGGATTGGACGTCGGCCGCCGCCGTAAGCGATTTCCGGCGGGCGGCAGACGGTGGTTTAGGGCGGGGCTAAAAGGGGGTCTCTGAGAGATGGTGAGAGACGAAGAGGTAGGGGGTTTGGTTTGGGGTAGGGGTAAGGGTTTTGGGTATATTAAATTAGCTAATTAATTTGGGTCGTTGGATAATTGGAATCCAACGGTTACGATTAACCTTTTAATGAAACGGGGTCGTTTGGTGTAGCAACTGGGGCGGTCCGGGTATGAGAACGAGTCGGGTTGTGAGGAAGGCTTTGGACCGTTCGATCAGGCTGATTCAACGGTCCAGATTGAAACGCCTGAAATGACGTCATTTGGTTGAGGCTGGAGACGGACTGGGTATTTGGGCCAGTTCGAACGGGTTTGGATGGTTTTTTGATGGGTTTTGGACTGATTTTGTGTTTGGGATGGGGATTTTTGGCCCAGATCTAGTTTCCTCTCTTTTATTAATTCTTTTTCTTTTCTTTTCTTCCTTTTTCTTTCAAAAATTAAAACTTAAAAATCCTAAATTAATCTATAAAAACCCAAATTATCTTAAAATACTAATTATCTCTAAATAATAATTATCACACATAATTAATACCAAATTAAAAGAAAATCGCAAAATTTTGACATTAAACACTAAAATGCAAAAATACGTTATGTTTTGTGAATTTTTTTTTTTTGTAAAACAACATTTTACTAAATTAACCAAAAAATGTAAAATCAAATCCTAAGTGCAGATGCTATATTTTTGTATTTTTTAATGCATTAATAAAATTAAATATGCACACAAAGATATGCAAACAATTAGGAAAATCGCATAGTAATTCCTAGAATAACACATAATTAAAGAAAAGACCTAATTTTGGAAATTCTTTTAGAGTAATTCGTGTGAGGCAAAAATCACGTGCTCACACCTATTATGCTACTTCTACTTAAACTAAGTTATTCAAGTATTTGTATTAGCAAGACACAAAGTATTCTAGCTATTATGATTAACAAACTACAATGTATTTAATATGTTTCCTTTCATATAATTTAGATTTATCTTTTTGAATATTTAATCTTCTATTGACTTTATTCTTGAGTTTCAACTTGGTTAATATCTTTCCACTCGTGTGATTTATATTTTCTTTGCTTTTACTTGGATGTTTTTACGTTGCTGTAGAATAGTTGATGGATCTATACTCTAGCCATCTTTCATATTTTTTTTAAATCATCACCCTTTAAACGGTAAAAATGTCTAGAGAGTTTTGCTAGGTCATATAAAAAAAATATATGTTACTGCATTCTACGTCTACTGGTGAATTTTACATGACATTTAAAAAAATACAGAAAACTAATCGAACCGTGCCGATACCGAAGAGAAACTGACGTGATTGGGATGGTTTCGAAAAGTTTAATTTTGGTTATACATAATAGAATAACCAAAAAATGGGTATGGTATAAATTTTATAAAATAACCGACCGAACCGAAACATTGACACCTGTGCTCAAAGTCCCTCGTTGAATTCAAAACTGACGTGTCACTGTCACATGTAGAAATCTTTTTTGCTTCTCCAAATGTTGTAAATCCTGCAAAAAAATCAATCAATTATACTAGTACTATATACCAAACATTACATTAACGTTGTATTTCCTGTTCAGTGTCTTCTAAGGTAAGTTCATCTTGTCTTTACAGAAAAACCCTTTTGATTTCACACTGTAATTTTATTCTTCGTTGATTACTTACACGTTATGTACATGTATTCATTTACGTAAATACAGGTCAGACTGTATAGTATAACTAGTAAAATTTTAGACACAAATGGCGGTGTCGTTTTATTGGACTATGTCAAATGATTATAGCAGAAGCACATTCGGATCATATTAAAAAGAATATACTTTTTTTCAGCCAACTGTTCTTCAACTTAAAGTCTTGGCGGTTATTAGTTCTGAACTATGATTTCTTTTTTATTTTATATTTCTTTTTTGGTTTTCTTGATTTGGGACCCTAATCAGCTCAACACTGAATTTTGAGCTGGGTTCAGTTTCTGATGCCATTTATTACTGTTTTTTTGTTTGATTTGCTGGGTATTCAGCAAATTTTGTGTAATTGTTGTAGTGTATGTGTATCCCCTTTTAGTTTTTTCTTCTTTTTGTCTGCCTTTTTCCCAACAAAGACAGATTCTTTTCCTGATCAGTCTTTGAATTTTGATCAATTATTGTTCTTTGATCCTTTTTCTTGAAAATTCAAATAAGCCGGGGACAGTAAAGATTGGGGAAACTATTAAAAATTGGATCTTTATGGGAAATATTTGAAGAGTAATGGATGTGATGAGTGAAATGTAGCAATTGAGCTAAGAAACTACAATCTTGATGAATTGGGTTGTGATTTGTGATGTAGCAATAAGACTGTGTTAAGTGGGAGCTTTGGCAGATATTCATATTATTTAAAAAATGAATACTATGGGGAGGATAGGTAGCTACATTGGGAGAGGAGTAAGTAGTGTTTCTGGGACTTTCCATCCATTTGGTGGTGCTGTAGATATCATAGTGGTGGAGCAACCGGATGGGAGCTTTAAATCCTCTCCTTGGTATGTTCGATTTGGGAAGTTTCAGGGGGTTCTGAAGGCGAAAGAAAAGGTGGTTCATATAACTGTCAATGGCGTTGAAGCGGGATTTCATATGTATTTGGATAATAGAGGACAAGCTTTCTTTCTAAAGGAGCTGGATATAGAAGATGGAGGAGACTCTTTATTTTCTTCTTCATCCTCGGGCGAGGATACTGATGGGCAAACGAGTAGTAAGCGGTCAACAAAATCAAAGACTAGCAACTATGATGCTGTTGACTCTATTTCAATTACTCAGATTAATGTGAGCGGTGAGGATGTCTTGGTGAGGGCTAATTCCCGAAGACCTGGGATTTTAGGCAGGGTTTTTGGGAGGAAGTCAATGAAGAATGACAGGCCTCTCGAGGAAGACACTAATGCTAGTGTTATCAGGGCAGACTCGTTGGAGCGTGCTGAAATGGCAGCTGATCTGTTAGAAATGAAGTGGTCTACTAATCTTACCCCCAAGAGATACAGTAGAGATTACGCCACACGAATTTCTGTCGAAGATACATCAAAGGGTGTTAAAGATGAGGACTTGCAAATTAATGACACAAAAAGTGATAGTTTTCCATCACATGATAACATGTTAGACAATCTTGATTTCCGTGAGCCTGCTTGTGGGAAGGATGATGGTAATCAACTGAAATTTCAGGCTCTGGAGAAGTCTGTCAAGAAAGCTAGTAAACATGTGTTATTTTCAGCTTCTGAGAATGCTACAAGAGTGTCAACTGTTGTCCAAGGTGGCGAACATTATAGCCGTGAAGAAAGCTTAAAGAGTTCTAATGACGGTGGTGACCTAGGCATAGTTAATGCTGATCATGATGCCAAGGGTATTACATTTATATCTGAGGTTGCAAATCCCAGTTCACAAGTTGTGAACTCCGCTGAGCTTGAGAAACACGATTCTTTTGCAACTAACCATCTTTCAGAGGAGGAAAATGAAACTGCTGCGGTCCAATCTTTTTCCTATTGTGAAACTGAAGAGAACTCAACAGCAGTGCTAAATGTTTCAATTGAACAAGTTACTCAAAACTTGTGTGCTTCTCGTGATCTAGAAGCTTCTATGGATCCCCAAACACTTCTTAGTGTGAATGATTTAATGAACTCTCAACCAGAAGAGGATTTACTAGTTGAAAAGGATCCTTCAAATGTTCAAGGATTTGAAAAAAATGATAACTGTTTCAAGGATTCAACCAACAAAATCTGTGCAAACTCAACCACTCATTTTTTGGTCTGTGAGAACGGCTCATTGAATAGCTCTGCTGCGGAAGCAGATTTTGGGTGGATTTTGCCTATCTCTTCTTCAGAGGCTCTAGGTGATCCTCATGAATCCAGCGGCAGTTTGGTCCCACTTACTGTTCCTTCATCAGAAAGCTTGGAGGAAGAGCAGCTTCTCTTTGGTGACATTGATGACTGTGGTGACACGGTTGCCAGATATGCAGAGTCCATTTCGTCAGATAATAAGGAAAAAGACTATCTAGTCCCAAAGAATGAGTCTGGTCCTGCTCTAGAAAAGTCTATCCAATGTGATTCACTATTTGTTGCAGATGGAAGAAAACTCAAAACTGTATCAAGCAACATTGACATCCCTGTAGTAGTTCAGAATAACGAAGTAATGCGGATGAGCAGATCTCTACCCAATATGTGGTCTCATGATAATGATATGCCTTCTAACCACGAGGACCTAAACTCATCAATTGTACTACAGACAACAGAAGTTGCTGAGGTTGCAGAGGAGGTGCAAAATTTTTCAGCCACTCCAGAAATTGGTAAGAGAATATATAAATGTGCACCTTTTTTTATTATCATTTTGAAGCTTATTATAATGTTTTTTCTACTCTTTACTTGTGTACTCTGTGTATAGTTTGAGTTCCAGATAATTTTTCTCATTTCTCTGCTGAAACTGTGATTTTACCTCGAGACACTTGAAGTTTGTTTTTGTTTTAGACCGCCTGAGTGGTGTTATGCTTCTTTGCTGGACCAATAAATTAGGCAAGATAATTATTGACGAGTTTAAATGAATCTTTACAGAAAGAGATGCCAGATCCAATAATTTATCGAGTAGGAGCTGGAGATCGTGGTCTTTTCCTTTTAAGAGATCAAAAAGCCAGAAAAGTTCTGGCTCGTCCGCTGATGAAGATGTAAATTCTGATGCTAAAAGTATTTCAAATAACACAGGTGGTGACAGAGAAAAAGATGTGCCCAGGCCAAGGATTTCTAAGAAGAAAATAATGTTAACCACTCCAACATCTGAACAGCTGGCCACTTTGAATCTGAAGGAAGGGAAGAATATAATTGTATTCACGTTTTCGACTGCAATGCTGGGAACACAGCAGGTCAATTGCTTGGACTCTTTTTTCATCCCCCTTTTGTGTTTGAGCACATTCAAGAAACTTTACATCTGTCTTTCTATGTGCAAACGCTTCCAAGCTTATAATTTGTTTGAGATGCATACTTCACAGGTTGATGCACATATATATTTGTGGAGATGGGACTCAAAGATTGTAATATCTGATGTTGATGGAACAATTACTAGGTAATTGATTCATTTCTACTACAGATTTTTGAATGGATGCCTTGGTGTTTATTATTCAATATCTATTTGTACAGGTCAGATATGCCAACTTTTTTCTGTTACAAAAATCTGTCTTATCCTTCTATTTTCTGGATAAGTAGGAATCATCTTGTCCAATCATCAACTTTAGCAAGTACATTTTTTGCCGTAAGTTGCTTTCTACATGTAGTTAACTTTGTGATTCACTTCCATGTCCAACAATCTAAGCGTTGGATGTGATATGTTCTCAATTGATGAGCCTTAACATGATGCACCAGGAACTGTTGAAAATTCCAGAAGCCGAGCACCCACCCTGCCCCATAGATTATCATTAACCAAATTTAAAAATAGAGTTCAATTTATAATTTATTGTAGAGAAAAACATTCAAAAGTCAGATATGAAGTGGACGTTTTGGTACGAATGAGATTTTATCTTTTAAAAAGGGAACCTTCAAGAGGGAATTTGGACACCATATTTGGAAACTTCTTCCAAATTTTCCCTTAACTGTGTACCAAAATTGTTTTTGATTGGTAGTACAAAATTGTATTATAACTAGAAATCAATTCAAACTTCTGATAGAGAATCAATGCTGAGAAAACTGCTGAACATTCATGTAACAACACCCATACTTTACACCATCTGCCCTTGAAACATTCTACTGGAAGATAGAGATTATTTGGTGGTGCAACCTGAAGTGTATAGTTATCAGAAAGAAGGAAATGAAGGATGTAGTACTTCTTTATTGGACTCCAGTAGGGATGTAAATTTAGCTGAGTTCAAGCAAATAATTGATAAGTTTGGCGTGCCTCCTGACTTTTAGATCAGCTAGATTGAGCCGTAGGATTTTTTGGTTGAGATTCTATGTTATGTCTTTCCATCAAAACATGGAATAGCAACTGAAAAAAACTGTCATTTCTAGCAAATTTTCCATCCCTTATCTTTTGTTTCGTTCTGCCCTCACTTCTACTAATTCATAAGTGTTACTTTTCAAAAGGCGGAAAAATTACAACTCTTCTTGGTTGAGTCATTCTTTATCTGGAAATATCTATAAACTGAGACGATATATTGAAACAAGTGGAAGTTGGTTTACATTTTTCAACTTGTTCGATCAGATCTCTAGGGTCCAAACTTTGTTATGCTGGTTTTCTTTTCTCCTCTTCAAACTTCTGTTGGGTCCACTCTTTGGTTCCTTGGTGAACGAGAAGAGTAAACTTTTATCTGAGCTGGTTGATATATGACAAATACCATAAATGTTTTATATAACAAAGGTAATATCCCCTCCTTTTCCCTGTGCGTCTCTGATGTGATATTTTTCTCAATTAAACAGATCTGATGTTCTAGGTCAGTTCATGCCTTTGGTTGGGATGGACTGGTCACAGACAGGCGTTGCACATCTTTTTTCGGCTATCAAGGTCCGTATACTTCATTGTTTTCTCTTCTCCCCCTTTCTTGAGGTTTATTCAGACTAAGTGTGAGAAGGTATTCTGCTACTCCTGTAGTTCTGGCAAGTAATCTGTCATTAGATCCCGGATTTTACTTTAAGAATGTTCGTCTTATATATTGTGAATATGTTTTCTGCCCTCTTTCCTCTGTTTGCTCAGGCTCGAAATGTTTCTACACTTCTATGTAAATAAAACAATTTCTCACTCATTATAGGATAAGAGTGCATAATCACTAGACAATCCTCTATGCTGCAGGAGAATGGATATCATTTGCTTTTCCTAAGTGCACGTGCTATTTCACAGGCCTATCTCACTAGACAATTCCTGTTTAAGCTTATGCAGGTAGTTTGATGAAAAGAAAATTTGGGTTAAGTAATCACCTATTTTCTCCTCATCCACTAATTTGACTTCATTTTTTTTTTGTTGATAATTTCAGAATGGAAAGGGATTACCGGAAGGACCAGTTCTTACATCTCCTGATGGAATTTTCCCTTCTCTATTTCGAGAAGGTCACCCGTTATTCCTTTCTCTATATTGTGAAGAGTTTTTTTTTCTTTGCTCCAAACTATGCATCCCATTGAGTTGCAAATATTCCGTTTTCCATATTCTTATGAATCATGTTTATTAGAATTAAACAAGCCCATCCATTATCACCTGGGTAGACTAAAAATAAGACCATGTTGTACTTTCTATCCTTGTATAATTTTTATTGGAGATGCTGGTAGAGCATTGAAGTAGAAGTAAGCTGTTGTTGCTTACTGTTTGCTTTCTCTCCTCTTTGATGAGCATATTTGCACCGCAAACCCACTCTTGCTACCCCACGTTTCTGAAAAGCATTTCCTTACTGCCAGAGTGCTATCATTGCTGCTCCCACTTTTATATGATTTTTTATTTAAGTGCATTTAAAGAGGGAATATATTCAAGAAGCAACAACTATTTTATTGGAATTATCTACTCCAGTGAACATGATAATGATGCCTGAAAGTTATATGCTATCAATTTTTTTTTCTGATTTTTCTCGCACTTTTTTATGTCCTTTTATATTTCTTTAGTTGTTCTTGCGATTTTTAACTATCCTACCAATGACAATTACCTCTATGACTCTGCGATAAAATAGAAAGATAGTTGTTATTTCTGGCAAACGTGCCTCAAACTGTATTAGTAATAACGTGCATTTAGAATGCAAACGGCATTATTGGTTCAGTCGCTGCTGGTTTCATGCAAAACGTATTATTGGTTCACTGGCTGCTGTTTCATGTTTTTGCTACATCATGAACTTAAAATGTGAAAGAGGCTATTTTCTTCGGCATTGTAACTTTAACCTCCGTGCTTGCAGCATGTCTTGATTGAGTAACTAAATATTGAGTAATTCCTTCCAGAAACTAAAAATGCTCCAAATGTTGCTAATATTATGATTGAGAGATGCATCTACCCTTTTACCTTTTGCAGTGGTTAGAAGAGTTCCTCATGAATTCAAAATCGCTTGCTTAGAGGTCAGTTTCTTGATTCAGATTTTCTTCTTTTCTTAATAGAAATTTTAGCTTATTAAGTAAACGCAGTTTTGCACGTCTTCCAAAGCCACGAGGCTAGGGAGGCTTTCAGACTTTTTCTTCGATGATCTGCATTGGCTAGATTGGTTTTGTCTTTTTACTGAAATAAAGACGACTTAATTCTATGTTTAGTCCAATTTTTGTTTTTTCTAGCTTAAGGGAGTTTTAACATGTAAACATTATACAACCCTGAGTAAGAGAAATAGATGGGTATTTAGTGCTTTTGAATTTTGATGCACGAAGACTCACTGTTTACACTAGCAGATTTCCAAATGCTCAAAATGTCTAAACCAGCTGGTCGATACAATGAGATTTTGTCATTGTTTAACTGATCTTACTGCTGTTTAAGGTGATGAGAAATTGGTTGTTTGGTGTGCCGCGCTTAAAATATGGCTGTGCAGAAACATCAAAATGTGTTTAATGAAATAAATTGCAAGATGGATGTAATAGCTAACAAGAGAAAGCATGAAACTTTGGGAAACTTCTTTAACCATAAACGCAAGAAAGGTTTTCTTTCTTTTTCTTTCCCAGTATGTTGTTTTATTTTTCTGTTTATCATGGGTTTTTCTGTGGGAATAATAAAGTATGCAAATTCTTGAGGTCAAGGAGTGTCTAAATTACTGGCTTTGCAGAAGATATATTTACTAACTTTGAGCAATTTATCTTATATCTTATGGCAACAATTGCAGATTGATAACCTGTTAACTTTCAAGTTTGCAGGATGTAAAAGCATTGTTCCCTCCTGATAGGAATCCCTTTCCCTTCTATGCTGGTTTTGGAAACAGACACACGGATGAGATCAGCTACCTCAAGGTTGGAATACCTAAAGGGAAAATCTTTACCATCAATCCAAAGGTACGTACTGTTACTATCAATTGTTGCAGATAACTCTTAAAGAAAGTTTCTGATGACGTTTTTTTATAATCTACAGGGTCAAATTGTTGTAAATCACCACATAGATACTAAATCATATACCTCTCTTCATTGTCTTGTCAATGGCATGTTTCCAGCTATGTCCTCATGTGAGCAGGTTGGATTTTTCCCTTTTCGTATTTTTTATGAATGTTTATTAGCTGGTTAATCATGTGATAGAGTAAAGACAAGTATGTGATCTGTTCCTTCAATTTTTCTTCATCTGCAAAGAGACGTAGGATGTAATTAGATTTCTTGAAGTGGAGTAGAAGAGTCACTTTCGTCGTGATGTTCACTTTAACGACTCATCATCTTGTCTAGTCATGAACAACGTTTTCTTTATTTAGAGAGTTAAAACTTTTTCTAAAGATAGTAGGTTCAGACTTTAGAGTAGGTTCACTACACTCAAGTTCTCTCCCTCGTCTTCTGTGGAAGCTGAAACTTCTGGACTTGCCATCATTCTGTTTCAAAAGAATGTCTGTTGTGCAAGGTCCAGAAGCGAAGTAGCAGCCATTTGGTGTGCCCCTCTCTGCCTGCAGCGTTGTTGTAGTAGTGTTTTTTTTTGTTGCTGATTATTACTATTATCGAGGTTGGGATTGAGGCATAGTTATTGCATCATCGTTATCTTAGTTCTTTTGGATGACACCCACTTTTAAGTGTGTGCCCTTCTGGAACACTATCTATGGAAACGGGGTTGGACAAAATTCTGTTTCAATAATTGAACCAATCATAGAAAGTAAAAAGGTTAGACTTTAGGAATGTCCTTTTGGCTGGAAATTTTTTATGGCCAACATGAAAAGTCTAATAGTTAATGAATTGGAAGAGATACTTGGTTGTATCGTTTTGCAGGTCATGGAGCCTAATAGTGCTGAAATTTGAAATTTTATTTTAGAAAGTTAAAGCCACGTTACGGAGTAAAGAAAATTGAAGTAAAGAGCTTTGAACCTCAGTCCTTTTTGCTTGGCTGGACATGATTTTGTCATTGAACTTGAAAAATCATACTCAAATAAGGGATAACTAGCTTATCTCACTAAATAGTTGAGCTGGATAGCAAAAATACCAACATTTTCAGCTGAAGCTAAACTATTTTTTCAATGTAAATGTTTATCCCACACCACATTGGTTGAGGGAATAGGTTGTGTCCTTGTATGGTTTTGACAAATCTCGTCACACGATCTAGTTTTGCAGTTGAGTTAGGTTCGAGGTTAATTTTCTTAACATGATTTGACAACCAGACCCATCATTGTTGTAGTGTTTTCCAATGTTGTGGCCCTTCAATTTTGTTACTCATGTTCCAGATGTCTAGTGCTGGGTGTGCGGAGGTGTTACAGTCCCTGTTGAGGAAAGTTTTTGTTTTTTCTTTAGTTTGTAAATGTTAAATTAGATGGCAGCTTGTTGAAGACGTAATTAAGCAAATACTCTCTAACAGCTTGAGCTTTTGGATGAGATGGTCACACACTTCAATATAGTACCACGGTACGAGAGCAGACAGAGGTAAAGAGTTTTCACGTGTTTGGCCAATGATAAGGAATCAGGCCCGCACGTGAAGGAGCGTGTTAAAGACATAATTAAGTGAAAAAAGTGTGCTATCTCTAATAGCTTAAGCTTTTAGATCAGAAAGTCACACACAGTTCAACACAACTTAATCAGAGTGTTGCTTGATTGTATCCCGTATTCTTTGGTGCTATATGTGTTACCATGTAAATGCTTGCTTGATATACATCCAATGCCGACTGAAAAGCAAAACCTTACTCTTGCGCAACAATTTTCTGTTTTCTTCAGGAGGATTTTAATTCTTGGAATTTCTGGAGACTTCCACCTATTGATTGAAAATTAGCAGTCCATCCTAAACTATTTTTTGAGATTCAAGGGTGGTACTCCCACGGCCACGGAAAGATTCAGGTAACTATTGTTCAACCTTTAACTTAAAACTTGTTCTTGTTTCTAAGCTATAGCCTTGTCTGCATGCTAAAGATATCATTGCCAAAGACAGAACAACTGAAAGTACAGGATTTTGTTTGCCAAGACATAAGAGTAGATTCAGAACTCAATCTGTGGTCTAATGTATATGCTTTTACTTTTACTTTTTTTTTTTTTGCAGCAAAAGGCTAGAGTCCATAATATAAATAGCTAGCATGTGCTTGACTGAACACACAGACAAGCTCATTGTAACTGTATATTGCACATGGAAGTGACTAGATACTGTTATTTTATACACTCATCCTGGAGGAAGAAAATCGTATACTCAATCTTCCGATATTGTACTCATCAATTATAGACTTGCCGATTAGCTTGGCCATACATGTTTATACATAATTATGGGAGGAAAATACAAATAGGTTCCACGTTACTCCTCCTCCAGGACGAGTTGAACTTTGTAAATTGTTGTAGTATTATATGTTCTTGAGAAGGTGTAGATTTTGTAGTAGTTCAGTCATTTATAGAAACTTTAGCTTGTAATGAAGAAAATTGTTATGGCAAACTGTTATTTATATGAAAAGCTGTTTTTAGCCTGTGATAGTCATTGACTGCAGAGTATGATGCTAATGATGCATACATATTTGACTTGTGAATGAGACATATCAGCGCGTAGCTGGTAAAGTTTGTGACCAGGAGATCACGAGGTTCAAGCCGTAGAAGCATTCTCTTGCAGAAATGCAGGGTAAGGCTGTGTACAATAGACCCTTGTGGTCCGGCCCTTCCCCGGACCCATGCACATAGTGGGAGCTTAGTGCACTGGGCTGCGCCCTTTTAATGAGACATATGAGTGTATTGCACCTGCATTTGAGGTAATTTATCTGTATGAAGGCTTTAAGTACTGGATTTAGTACTTGAAACTGTTTAAATTTATTTGTCTAGTAGTACGAGTGAGAGTTCGTCGTGCAATTTACTTGCGGACTATCCTCTCTCCTTTCCTCCAAGGAAAGTGTGTAACAAAAGAATTTTTTTTAAATTTTTTCAAAGGAAAGCGATAGATTATATTAAATTAAACCACAAGTGTTACAAGTCTCAAATAATATTCAATAAGTACATGCAGCAACATTTGTGAGAGACCCTTGAAATTAAAAAGAAAATACGAGTACACTCTAATACACTCTTGCCTTGTCTTCACTTTGTGTCCTCTCAAGTAAATACAGCTTACACGCCTTAACAAAAAAAAAAACTATTGATTTAACAGTCTATTTTTTTAATATACTATTTTTAATTGGTTACACATTTGGTACCTGTGTAATTTAACAACATACGAGTCACAGTATATCTTTTCGGGAAAAAATAAAAAATGGCTAGATTTATAACTGGTAATTAAAAAATTTCTACAATTTAAAAAGTAATCAAAATTTAGTCATTTTTTATGTAAGATAAAATCTGAACAAAAACGCCTTTAAAGATCCTGAAATATTCCAGCATAAAATGCTAGAGTTCGAATTTTTTCACATATGAGGTTCCAACATATTGTGCTGGAGTTCCAACATAATATGCGGGAAGTTTATATACAAGAGCTCCATAATCCAACATATTTTCCTGGAACTTTTCATGTGCTGGAGGAGCTCCATAATTCCGCATATTATGCTGGAATTTTCCGTGTTTAAGCAAAACAATGATTATTTTTCAATGACTTTACAAATGTTGTCTATTTTTGTGCTATTTTTTCCCTTCCATCTCAATTTATATGATACACTCTCCTTTTAGTTGATAAAAAAGAATATTGTATTTTATATTAAATAATTTTCTTAATTTACTTATTTTACCTTTAACGAGAGAATTTATAAATACATAAATATATATAATTTATCTTAAATCATAAATTTAAAAGTCTTTTATTTTCCTAAATATTAAATGGAGACAAAAGAAGTATAAGTGTATAAAATTACTACTCCATTAGAGACATTGGTGGTGTCGTCTTATTGGACTGTGTCAAATTAATTAGGAAAAATACCAGCTATATCCATTTATAAAAAAAAATGCTCAATTCATAAAATATTACTAAATATTAGACAAATGGTTATTTGTAGCGAAAAAAAGTTAAATTTTTGCTTTCTTTTGAGTGTTTGCTATTAGAATAGATTTGACACATCTTAAAGAGCTTGAATCTCAGTTTGAAATGGTTTGAATCTCAGTTCATCTCGCACTTCTAGAGGGCAGTACAACGTGAGTTGAGCACGCATGTTGAGTTGAGCACACCATTTCATCCCCAGACGGACGGACAGTCCGAGCGCACTATTCAGATATTGTAAGACATGTTTCGCGCTTGTGTTATGGATTTCGGGGGCTCTTAGGATTAGTTCTTGCCACTTGCGGAGTTTGCCTACACTAACAACTATCACTCGAGCATTTAGATGGCTCCGTATGAGGCATTATGCGGGAGGCGGTACCGATTGCCAATTGGATGGTTCAACCTAGGGGAGGCTTGGCTATTGGGTACAAATTTGGTACAGGATGCCTTGGATAAGGTCAAGATTATTCAGGATCAATTTCGCACAGCTCAGTCTAGGCAGAAGAGTTATGCCGACCGTAGAGTTCGTGATGTTGCATTCATGGATAGAAATAGGGTATTGCTCCGGGTTTCACCCATGAAGAGTGTGATGAGGTTCGGAAAAAGGGCAAGTTGAGCCCTAGGTATATCGCACCCTTTGAGATTCTTGAGAGGGTGGGTGAGGTGGCCTACAAACTCGCATTGCCACCTAATTTATCAGCAGTTCATCCGGTGTTCCATGTGTCCATGCTCCAGAAGAATCACGGTGATCCATCCCATATGTTAGATTTCAGCGCAATCCAATTGGACAAGGATTTGACTTATATGTAGGAGACGATGACTATTCTAGCCCGGCAGGCTTGACAGTTGAGGTCAAAGAGCTATCCTTCAATTCGAGTGTAATGGAGAGGTTAGCCGGTCGAGTCAGCTACTTGGGAGTCCGAGTCGAACATGCGGAGTAGATATTCATCCCTTTTCACCTGTCTAGGTACTTTTCTATGTCTGTTAGAGGACACACATTTATTTTAGAGGTGGAGACTATAATCACCCGATAGGTCATCTAGAGTTTTATCCTAAACTTCTATGTTTCGGAACCCCAAATAGCTCCTTTTAGTCTTTTTCGATTTGTGTGAGCAGTCCATGTCTTTTTTCGGAAGGCTTTTATGTGAAAAATTGATTAAATTGTGAATTCGTGCCTTCAAATTTATTTGAATTTTGAGCAAACGGACCCGGATTCGTATTTTGACGGTCTCGGTATATCTGTCTCGTGATTTGGGACTTGGGCGTATGCCCGATATCGAATTCGGAGGTTCCTAGCTCGAGTTATCACATTTTGTCGAAAACTTGAAGTTTAAAGAATTTATAAATTTAATCGAAGTTTGACTTTATTGCTATCGGGTCCGGATTTTGGTTCTGGAACTTGGTATATGTTCATTACTGTGTTTAAGACTTGTCTGCAAAATTTGATGAGAAATGGAGTCGATTTGACGTGATTCAGACGTCTAGTTGTTTAAATGGAAGTTCTTAAGTTTCTTTGAAAAATTCATTCCTTTTGGTGTCTGATTCATAGTTCTAGGTGTTATTTTGGTATTTTGATCGCGCGAGCGAGTTTGTATGATATTTTTGAACTTGTGTGCATGTTTGGTTTAAAGCCTCGAGGGCTCGGGTAAGTTTCGGATACGCCACAGAGTGATTTCGGACTTTGTAGAATAGCGGATGCTCTTTTGCTTCTGGTGTTATGTTGTAGGTCTCGCATTTGCGAACAAGGCTTCACATTTGTGAGCATGGGTTGGCTGGGGAAGTCTCGCATTTGTGAGGTAAAACTTCGCATTTGCGAACTTTCTAATTCTACTTTTGCGAAGGCATAGTCGCATTTGCGACTCAGCATGTTCCTGGCATTCTTCGCATTTGCGAAGAAGTGGTCTGTATTTGCGAAGGCTTGGGGTTCACATTTGTGACCAAAAACATCGCATTTGTGATGATTGAGCTTCTGAGAGGAGTTTGCATTTGCGACCTCTTTCTCGCAATTGCAATGTTCGTAATTGGGACATCCGCAGCTGGGTAAGAACTGAGATAGACGGGATTTTGCTCATTCTTTTAAATTCTCAACCCTAAAAATCTTAGAGGCGATTTTCCCAGGAGCTTTTCTTCCTCAATTCATTGGTAAGTGACTCTAACCTACTTCCTTTCAATTACTTGACAAGCGCAAAACACACACTTAAATATGCTCGCTAGTCGAATATAGTAAAATATAATATTGTATTCACATGGATTGGAGTTAAATAGTATTATCGCAGTTCGTAGTTAGATTGTTATCCAAGATGATCAATAATTGATATTTATGTGATTAAAACTAAATTTAACTAAGAGTCTAAACTATTGGCTAATGACAATCAACTCAAGTAATGAGCAAAGAAGGTTATCAATTGGGAAAAGGTAAGGTTTTGATAGGATAGGTGCATGATAATTGTTTGAGATCTAACTCTAGGTAGTTCACATCTAATGTTCAAGTAAGCGAATTCACTTGATTATTAGTTCAAATATTTAGTAGAAACTCCTCTCTCGATTAAGTCTCAACCTCACAAGATGAACTAATTTAAGCTCTGCGAAGATATGCAAGAATTCGTAGTGGATTGGTCATTAGAAGAACCTCTCTCGATTATCCTCCTAACTAGGTTTAATCAACAATTCAACTAGCCTCTTTCGATTACTAAAAAGAATTAATAAATTCAACGAACAAAATAGAATGCAAAAGTATTCACAAGTTATGCCTCTCTCGATTACATGAACAAGTGAATTTAGATGCAACGATTAAAATATCCAAAACGATTCAATACATAAAACTAGAGTTAATATCTACAAACAAATATCAATATACCGAATCTATCAAATCCTAAAGAGAACTACTCTATAGATATGGAGCAATTCATCACAATTATGTTTAATTTAAAGGAAAACATAAAATGATCCAAACTCGTGTCTTGAGCGAGGATTGAATGATGAAATCCTTGTGCTTTTGCTTCTCCACCTCCTCCTTAGCTTCCTTAGGTCTCAGATATGTCAAAAGTCCCAAAAATAACGCTTTTACACGTATTTATACCAAGTAGGGTCGGGTCCAAACGAAACCACCTTCTTCTAGTCGAAATAGGATTGTGACTCTGTAAAAAATACACAGGCACGTCGCATGGGGCGACGTGCCACGCGGGATTCTTCTGGAGTTTATCAGGAGCTTGCAAAATTGATAAGTAGTAGAATTGGACAGCGGCGGCGCGCCACGCGCCCCCCTCCCCCCGGCTGTGGACGTTTCTCAAAATTTGTCTTTTTGCTTGATTTTTGAAGTCCAGACATGGTTCTCGACCCCCGAATGCGATTCCGACTTGATCTTTTGGTCTTTTACTCAGACTTTAAAACTCCAAATAGCTTGAATTATCTCCATAACATCGACATCACTCGGAATCACTCCTACAAGGCATAACAGTTAGTGCAAAATACTAGCGATTAAAGCTCAAATTCAATTAAAGTGCAGTAATTCAGAATGCAATAAGCGACTAAAACATGTAATTATATCCTACCATCATTACCCACTACATTTTATAAGATTTCAACCTTAAATCTAGGATTTTCATGGTAGAAATTTGGGGATTTGAGTGGAATTAGGAATTTTTGTAAAATTAGAATTTTGACCTCGAATTAAGGTCGGATTTCAAAATAAATACATAACCGGGCTCGGGGATGAATGGAAAATCGGGTTTTGACCAAGCGAGCCCGGGGTTGACTTTTGTTAACTTTTTCAATAATGACCTAAATTGAACCTCTTTCATTCGTGGGGTCGTTCCTAAGGCTTATTTTGAATTGTTTGGTTGATAATTTGCTATATTTGGTTGGTTCGGAGACTTGTTCGAAAGGCAAGACCATGGTTGGACTTTGAGTCGATTGCGGAGCGAGGTAAGTATCGCGGTTAACCTTGACTTGAGGGATTGGGATTTGTTCGCCTATTTGCTACGTGTTTAAATGTGTGGGTACAACGTATATGTGAGGTGACGAGTACCAACGCGTTATTGTCAGGTTAAATCATGCGGGTGGGACTTGTATCCTTGTAATTCATTGTCGTCTTTGATTATGATATCCATGCTTAGACTAGTTTATTACTTAATTGAACGTTCCTTCCGCATTTATGAACTATTTGTGATAGTTGCGTATTTTTGAAAGTTGAGGCTTGGTATTTTGGAACCATTATTGACGTAAGGTTTATTCTATCTCCCGAATGTTTATATTCATTGCTACATGATAAGGGAGAGTGTTAAAGCACGAAGGGTGATGTCGTACCGTTTATTATTTTATTGATTTATGCATAATGAGGAAGAGAGTTAAAGCACGCGGGCTGATGTCATGCCGTATTTATCATTTTATGAAGAGATTGAGAGTAAAAGCACGAAGGGTGAAGGGTGATGCCGTGCCATTATTATTGTTTCATGGTGAGGGTGATAGTAAAAACACGATGGGTGATGCCATGCCGTCTTTATTCATTATGTTTATCCATTTCCATTGGGTTATGGTTTATTTGACTGTCTTATGTTGTTATTTCTGTTGTAATTATTGTATTTTTTTCCCCTCTCGCATGTCCCTCCCAATTTTACATATTAATTCTTTAATTGTTACTATGTTATATATATATATATATATATATATATTCGTTTGTACAAGTTTAATTACGTGAGTGTTCTGTCGTAGTCTCGTCACTACCTCGTCGAGGTTAGATTCGACACTTACGATGTATATTGAGTCGATTTTACTCATATTACACTCTACATTTTTTTGCAGATTTTGGTACTAGTCCCAGCTGTACGTGAGGTGCATTAGCTCGGATTGTCATATTTGGAGACTCGAGGTAGATCTGCTGGCTTCCGCAGACCTTGAAGTCCCCTTCCTCATTCCTTATTTACTGTTCATTTTATTCGAAACAATTGTATTTATTTCAGACTCTATTTGTAGAACTTCTAGTAGCTCGTGCACTTGTGATTCTAGATCCGTGATTTGTACTTAGACATTTTTGGTTATTCTACCTTTTCACACGTCATTTCAGCTTTATTTCAGTTTAAATGGGTTTAGGTACTTGAAATGTTTAAAATTGGCTTAAGAATTACTCTAACGTTGGTTTGCCTAGCGACTAAAATGTTAGGCGCCATCATGGTCCCGAAGGTGGGAATTCCGGGTCGTGACAAGTTGGTTAAAAGATGAACATGAAAATGATAATAATAGGTGTATCACACTATATATCACATATATATTATATTTGTATCAAATGTGTATAACATGTATATCATATTTGTATTTTATCACCTTATTTGTTACTTTATTCATGGAATTTTCTTTTCGTCTCGCATCTAATGTTGCTAATCATGCTTAAACTATGGAAGAAGATCTTTATGTATGATTTTTGGAGAGAAAGAACCTTAGTTTTTTGAGTTTTAAATTTTTATATGTATTTTGCTAGTTTTGATAAGTTTATGATTAATGACTAAAAGGTGGGTAGGACTCGGGAGATTTGTGTAAGATTCCAATTAATTATAGAAGTGGCACATTCGGATATCATTTTAGAAAAGAATATATGCTCTTTCAGCCCACTTTTTTTTTTCTTGGTCGAACTTTCAGCCAACTACTATTATTCAACGTTAAGTTTTAAGTCTTAGCGGTTTTAATACTGCAAGAATACCTTCTTTTTTATTTTTCGTTTTTTTCTATTTGTGACCCTGTCCACTGATTAATTTCTTGAGCTGGGTTCAGTTTCTGCTACAATTTATTTTAGGTATAATTTTCTGGGTTTTCAGCAAATTTGTGCATTGTTATAGTATATATATGTTTTCCTTCAGATATTCTTCTTTTATCTGCCTTTTTCTAAGCAAGAAAGCTCGTTTTTTCACCGGTCTTTGAATCTTTATTAATTAATGTTCTATGATCATTGTTGTTAGAATTCAAATACGTGAGCGAGAGAATTGATTTGGGAATCAAGTAAAGATTGGATCTTTGTGGGAAAATCTGAAGATTTACTTGAGGGAATGAATGAATTGTTGTAGATGAGCTTAAAAAAAATACAATTTTGATGAATTGGGGTTTTAATTTGTGACGTGGCAATAAGACTGCAGAAGTGGAAGCTTGGCAGATTTTCTTGTATTATACTGTATTTACATAATATTGGCATGAAGATGATTTAAAAGTAGTAACGTTGTCAGTAGGAATTCATATAGCCGACCCCAACTTGTTCGGACTTAGACATACTTGTTGTTGTTGTTGTTGTAAGATAATGAATACTGTAGGGAGGATAGGTAGCTATATAGGTCGAGGCGTCCGTAGTGTTTCTGGGACTTTAAATCCATTTGGTGGTGCTGTGGATATCATAGTGGTGAAGCAACCAGATGGGAGTTTGAAATCCTCTCCTTGGTATGTTCGATTCGGGAAGTTTCAGGAGGTTTTGAAGGCAAAAGAAAAGGTGGTTAATGTAAGTGTAAATGGCGTGGAAGCGGGTTTCTGTATGAATTTAGATAATAGAGGGCAAGCATACTTTCTAAGGGAGCTGGACATGGTAGATGGAGATTCTTTAACTACTCGAACATCTGAACAGCTGGCAGCTTTGAATCTGAAGGAGGGAAAGAATGTAGTTGTATTCACATGCGCGAAACGGCAGGTCATTTTCTAAAACTTCTTTTCATTGCATCTTTTGCTTCGGCGTTTTGATTCTTTTCTTACTATTGATTAACTATTGTGTGCGTATGCAAATGCTTGCTTATAATTTATTTGAGATACATACTTTGCAGGTTGATGCGTGTATATATTTGTGGAGATGGGACACAAATATTGTAGTCTCTGATGTTGATGGAACAATTACTAGGTAAAATTGATTCACTTTTCTGCTATAGATGGCTGGTGCTATTGATTTCTCTATGAGCTTGCTGTTGCGTCCAGAACTTGCTATTTTGTTAACTTTGATCACAAAGAATATATCAATTATCAGTTTTTTTTTATTATAAAACTGTTGATAATTATTACATTCCTTGTGATGAAAGTTGAACAAAATAGTTCAAAAGAGGTGCTAACTATAACATTATTTATGATCAAAGTTGAAAATAGCAGGTCTTGGACACAACAAGAAGCTTGTAGAGAGGACATTTACTCTATCAACTTTTGATTAGTGCATATGGAGTGTTAATGGTTATTATTTGCTATCCTTTTTGTATAACTTCTTTCTGTTACATGAACCTCATATCCTAATATCAACTTTGTTAAGTACGATTATTTGGCTGTAAATTGCTTTCTTTGTGTAGTTAACTTTGTGATTCACTTCCACGCACGTGTCTTAGAAGCAAGGAGTTGTTCTTAATTGATGAAACATAGCATGATTCACTTAAAAGTGTTTCAAACACAAGTCCGATATCCCTCTTCCTGATTAGATTTTCTTAGTTTGCCCTGGAGATTGAGAGCAGAGTTGATATATAATTTATTGTAGAGAAAAGTGGGTCCAAAATTAGATGTGATGTTGTCATCTTTGTTATTTTTGAGGTTTTATCTTCGTACTTCCGAAAGGGAACGTTCAAGTTCTAAAGGGAACCTTCAAGATGCAGTTGGATGGAAACTCCTTCCAAATTTACCATTGACTTTGTCCCATAAATTTTGCAGAGAGTGCCATGGTATGGTAATATAACCAAAATTGAATTCCTGTCACGTACTGCACATTAGGTTACTTCTGTCATAAACTATTTCTAAACTCAAACTGACAATGAACCAATTATTGTCTAAGACTTCAATTCTAGGTTCATCCTTTGCAGGATTAGGAGATTCTTTGTCCATCTAAGGCTAGTTAGTATTACAATCTTTGACATGTACATTGTTGAATATTAATCAATTCCAAGTCTATGAACAGTTGGTACTTATTGTGATACATGGAGAAAGCATATACTTTTTATAAGATGCCATCTTGTTCGTCTTCTCTCCCTCCGTGATCTATGCCGGAATTGAAACCTCACATCATAATATCATATGTTATTCTTTATCTCTTCCGCCCAAAGTATTTGTCATTTCGTGTTTTTCAAGAGTAGTAAATTTTGATCATTTTTAATATTTTGGATTGGAAAAAGATCCAACTCTTAGTATCTTTGTATAGTCTCTAGACCTCTATATAATATTTTCAAATGGTACATCTTATCATATGTCTATTATTGCTTCGACTTTCAGTCAGAAGTTAGAGTGGGGTGGAAGAGTATCAGTTTTGGATTTAATTAAATCTTTTTTGCACATGCAAAAAGTGGCCATATCTGATTTGCGATAGTTTGTTTCTGGACTACTTTTGTAATCAGTATAGTTTGCAAAGCATACTGAATAGTTGAAGAGAAGATTTCCACTTTGTGAACAAAAATGCTAGACTTCTTTGAGTTGGTGTATATGATAGCAGTATAGATGATATTATTTCTTTGTGCCCACCTGATGTGTGATTTATTCTTTCTCAATTAAACAGATCAGATGTTCTAGGGCAGTTCATGCCTTTGGTGGGAGTGGATTGGTCACAGTCAGGCGTTGCACATCTCTTTTCGGCTATCAAGGTTTTAGACTTAATTCATTTTCTCTTCTCCCTCTTTTGAGGTTTATTCGGATGAGCTGTGATATGGAATGATGCAATTCTCTTCTCCACTCTTTTGGCAAGTAAATGGTCACAATTCAAGTCTTTAGTTCAAGGATGTTCTCTTATGTTGTGAATATGTTTTCCCTTTTTAAAGGTTTGCTAAGGGTCAAAATGTTTCTACATTTCTTCTATGTAATTATATGTTTTAGTTTCTGTCTGATAGTAGAATAAGAATAGATGATGTTGTCCTCTTGTTGCAGGAGAACGGCTATCAATTGCTTTTCCAAAGTGCACGTGCTATTTCACAGGCCTATCTCACTAGACAATTCTTGTTTAATCTTATGCAGGTATGGAAATAAGTTTGTCTCAAGTAATCACACTTCTCTTTTTGCTCCTAATCAATTAATTTGATTTTTTTTTGTATTTGTGTTAATTGCAGGATGGAAAGGGATTACCTGAAGGACCTGTTCTTACATCGCCTGATGGACTTTTTCGTTCTTTATTTCGAGAAGGTTACCGGCTATCCCTTTCTTTATTTCGTGAAGTGTTTTCTCTTTGTATTTTTCGTTGCTCCAAACTATGCATCCCATTCAGTTGGTAATATTCTGTTTGTCCATATTCTTATGAATCATGATTAGTAGAATAAAACAAGATTATCTATTAACATATGGGTATGCTAAAACCTGATACGAACCGTGCCTGGCATATATATATATATATATATACTTTTTTTAAAAATATATTTTGTGGATAATTTATATATAGCATGTTGTGCTTTCTATCCTTTTATGAATTTTAATTGGGGAAGGAGGGAAAACGTTGAAGGAGAAGTAAGCTGTTACCGGTGCTAACTCTGCATAGAAAAGGAAGGGTCGTTGCCTCAAAACTGTATTAAAAACAATATGCATTTAGAATGCAAAAGGCATTATTGGTTCAGTGGACTGGTTGTGTATGAGCTTAAATGGTGAAATGTGCTATTTCCTTCTGCGATTATTTAGTAGTATGATAGTAAGCTCTCCTGGAAGAAGTGCTTCAAATTTTGCTCATAATATGATTGAGAGGTGCATCTACCTTTTACCTTTTGCAGTGGTTACAAGATCTCCCCATGAATTCAAAATTACTTGCTTACAGGTCAGTTTCTTTATTTATTTGCTTTTTTTTTCCCTAATAGTATTTTTAGCATTTTAAGCAAAGAAGTTATGCATGTCTGTAAAAGCCGTGAGGCTGGCGAGGCTCTGGGACCATTGCTTTAACCTAGTGATGAGCTGCATCTGGCAGAGTGATGATTTTGTCGTTTAATGGAATAAAGACGACCTATATCCATGTTGTCTAATCTTTGCTTTTCTGCTATCTTAAGGGAGTTATTATGCCTTGTGATGTAAATAACCTGAGTCAGAGAATAAGTGGGTGTTTGGTGCTTTATAGTTTAACTGCACAAAATCCCTGTTTCATACATGCAGAAGTCTCAAATGCTCCAAATTTTACAAGTAGACGTTTGACGCAAGGAGATTCGGACATAAAAAAATGCCATTTAACTGATCTTACTCCGTCTTAAGGTGAATGAGAAGTTGTGTTGTTTGGTGTACTACACTCAAAATATGGCCATGTAGGAACATCAAGATGTAACTAATGGGATAAATAATCACAAGATGATATAATGGCTAATAAGAGAAAGCTCGAAAATATAATTCAGAGTGGAATACGTCTTTTATGAATAGTTTTTGTTTTGGTACCTTTTTCCCCTATTTATCATGGGTTTCAAATTGGAGTAATGATGTTTGCAACTCTGATAGGGAAGACAGTATCTACATTACGGGCAATTGTAGAAGTTTTAGTGGCTAACTTTCAGCACTATATCTTGGGTCATCTAGCTTTGGCAACATCTGCAGATAATTAACTTTAACTTTTGAAATTTGCAGGATGTCAAGGCATTGTTCCCCTCTGATAGAAATCCCTTTTATGCTGGTTTTGGAAACAGAGACACCGACAAGCTCAGCTACCTCAAGGTTGGAATACCTGAAGGAAAAATCTTCACCATCGATCCAAAGGTATGTAGAATCAATGAAGGACCTTTGGCAAGTAACTTTCTTTTAGAGTTTTTGATGGTATTTCCATAATGCACAGGGTCAAATTCTTATGAACCACCACATAGATACAAAATCATACACCTACATACATGGTTGCGTCGATGACATGTTTCCACCCTTGTCCTCACGTGAGCAGGTTGGATTTCTTTGCTTTTCTTGTTCTGAATATTGATAATTGGCTATTTACCACATGATAGCGTAATGAGAAGTCTGTGATTTCTTGTGCTTCACTGTTATCCTTCTCCAAAGTGATGTAGGGCGTTGAAGTTAGCTCTAAGTGGAGCATCAGAGCACTTACACCATTATGTTTATTTTGACGATTGACCATCTAGTCTATTTAGTCAGCATGTTTGTTTCTTTTGGAGACGTTAACTCCATCTGCATCACACCTAGAAATAATATATTCAAATGTTGATAATAAAATTAAGTACTAAAAAATTTGTAGGTTTTGAAGGGGGCTAGTTTTATCCCTGTCGTAAAATTCATGCCATGTTTGGGATGTACGGCATAGACGACCCAAAGCATAAAGTATGAGCGGAGAAGTTTCACCGTTGCAGTATTATCCCCCGTGACACTTTAGGCCCCCTTGATCATTTCAGGGTATTTAGAGCTTGCATGTCTCAGCTTTGCATTTTCAAAACAATTATGGAGTCTTGGAAATACTAGATTTTGCTGGTCCGAAATGTAATTTTATAATACATATCGAGCTTTTTCTTGAAACCTCAATCAACTTACAGTCAAACAATATTTTCACTTTTCTAGGAGGATTTTAATTCATGGAATTATTGGAAGCTTCCGTCTCCTATCCGAGATTAAGCCAGTCCATCCAATTATTTTTTGAGATTCAGGGATGGCACTCCCACGGCTATGAAGAGATTCATATAAATTTTCATTCAAATATATTAACTTGGAAGCAACTTGTCCTTGTTTCTGATAAAAAGTGATGGACTCGTGACAAACTGCTAATTCATGTGTGCACCTTACAACTAAGGCTGACCAAAGACGGCCTCACTATAGCTGTATATTGCACATGGAAGTTTACTAGTATGCTGTTGTATTACACACCCATCCTTCCAAAGGAAGTATTTTACTCAATTTCTGATATTTTACGCATCAATATTCGATAGTAGGATTGCTCATTTGTTGTGCTTTCTTGTATATGAACAAGTGTGGAAGGAAATTACTATATATATTCCACATTGATTGAATAATTTGAACTCTGTATAATGTTGTAGTTTATGTGTGGATGAGAAGGTGTAGATTTTGGTCATTTATATAATCTTTTGTTAATGAACAGATTTGTTATGGACAAAGTGTTACTATTACTAAGAGGAGGTATTTTCGCCGTTGATGGGTAAATGACTGGAGAGTGATGCTACTGATGGATTCATCGTTGCGAATGACACACATACTGGAATTGTGATGACCTGCATTTGAAGAAAATTCTGTCTCTGAACCTTTAGTAGGGGATATGGTCTCTGTATAACTGGTTTTGTCAAGAAATGTCCACCTTAAGAGCGAAAGGAGGGTTCGTTTTATCAAATGCTCTAGATATTAGACTGTTTGAATAAGATTTATCCCTTTTTACTCATGAAGAGCCTATTGTGTTTGTCAGTCTGTATCCTATAATTCATGTGTAGTTTTTTTTTTTTTAATCACAGATCGACCGGTGATCCATTCTGTCTCCCCTTTTTGTCATAAGGCGTGGTCTGACTTTGAGAAAAAAAAATCATGTGTTTAGGTCCCTACTAAGTAGAATTCGTAAACTTTGCAATGGCTATTTGAATGCTTCTTCAAAAGTTTTTAGCATTTTTCAGCTTCAAGCTACGTGTTAAATGTGAAGTACAATATACAGGAGTTATCCATAGAAATGTGAGGGAGTAAGAGAAAGTGAAATAGAAAATAAACAAAGTTTGCAATTGTTAGGTGGTTGTCCTCATTTTCTTACCATATTCGGTTTTTCTATATTATGGAGGAAAAGACTACATATTTATCATATTTGGGTTTTTCTTATCTCTCATATTTGACTAGTTCTTTTTTTAGAGAAAAAGGTTTGGACTTTTATAAATTCAGGATCCTTCCTTCTCACTAAGTAGCATCCACAATGTTAGCCATATGGGGTTTGAGAGTCTTGTTTAGGAGAGAATTTCAGACAAGTGTTAGTATGCCACTTGTGTTTGCCTCTTGTGGGGTTATGTTGGAAAACTAATTTAAAGTTGTAGTAGGAAACCTTAGTCATTTAGGATTTGGTTTATTTAATTCATGTCTAAATATGATTTGCGGTTAGAATATATATAGGAATAGACTTTCCTGTTTCTAGTTGAAATAAGTTTCCTACTATTATAAATAGGGGTATTACTAGCTTATTTTAGGTGTGGAGGAAATAAAGAATTGTAGAGATCATTTATAAATTTATAATAAAATATTTTCCTTCAGGTTGTTTTCTCGATATTTTGTACTCTCTTTTATATAATGGATTGCTAATCTGCACCCGTGGACGTAAGTCAATTGACCGAAAAATATTTATCTCTTTTGGTATATTTTTCTTTGTTATCTGATTTATCGTCTTTAGTAGCTTACGCATGACACATGATTATCCTAACAACAATATATATAAACAAGTAGACTCAAAATGTGATATTAAAACTAGTAAACAGTAAACGCTAACTCTCAGAGACATTTTATTTTAACAATAGATACTTGTTACTAGTTTAACTTTTTTAACACACAAAGACCAGTTCAAAATTAATAAGACACAATTCTAATACCCAAGTGCTTCTGCGCAAACTGCACAAGGTTGTTGATTTCATCCTCATCAATGTACCCATTGCCGTTAGAGTCTGCAGATGCAACAGCCCGTTTGCCCTTTAGCCGGTAGAACCAGCCTCCATTCGAACGGACCGCCTCTCCGACCTCTTCTTTGCTCATCTTTCCATCGTTGTCCCCATCAAATTTCTTCATCCATTTCTTGAATTCTTCCAAAGACATTTCACGTTTGCCGTCACTGGAAACGCTGCGATTTCCGATATGTTCTAGTTTCATAATTCTATAACTTTGAAAATTACTTGATGAAATGACTTGCATTTATAAGAATGTCATTAAGAAGCTTCATTTTTACGCATATTATTAGAAATTATAGCGTAAGTTTCACTCCTAATGGAATAAGTTCTAAGTGTTTCAAAGGAATATAATGCTCTCAAGCCGTTAAGTGTGACTGTAAAGCCAACATTACCTTATAGTAATTTGCACAACCTATGTATCATATCACAATTTGCTTCCACACACGGTAATTTGCACAACAATGGATTAAAAAAATATTAATTTAGTCTTACTATTAAACAAATAAATTTGGTCCAAATAAGTAATCAATCAGTCAGATTATTTGACCAAATCCGAATTGATCCGAAGCCGAGCGACGACGACGGCGCGATGCTTGACTTCTTCTCAACTCTTTAAGAGCTAGAAAGAAGTGCACTCAACAAATGAGCTTTCCTCCTCCAATATGGGATAATGTTCCTTTGTAAAGGAAGAAAAATCAAAATTTTATTTTTTCCTCCATTTCCCATCCACCTCAATTTTTTAACTAAAAATCCAACAATCTCCCACATGAATGACAAATGACTATAAAACGGAAATATGCATGAAAAATCGTGTGATTCGCAAGCAAAGATTAATCGCATCTGGATAAGTAGGTTTTCCTTTGAACTTTTCGTAGTGAACTTATGTTGGATATACTCGGTCAATCGGTAGGTTTGATATCATTGAACCGTCGAACTTTGGTATATACCTAGATAACCATAAGTCACACAATCAACCCTTAATCGTCTTTAGTTTTCATTTTTGTATTTGTTTCAGCCATGGACACCGTCTGTTTTCATAAATGTGACGATCCGGCAGGTCGTTTTGAGTGTTGTAGCCATGTTCCCTCATTTACCGGCTTAAGTTGTTAGAGTTGACCAGAGATTGACTTTTGTGTAGACGACTCCAGAATAGAGTTTTCATGGTTTTGATAGTTTCGTATGGTGATTTTGGACTTAGGAGTATGTCGAGATGTTGATTTGGAGGTACGTAGGTCGTTTTGGCTTGAATTGACAAAAATTAGAAAGTTGATGGTTTAGAAGGTTAGAGAGATTTGATAGAGAGTTGGCTCTGTTGATATCGGGTTCAAATTTCAGTTTCGGGAGTTTCCGTTATGTCATTTATGACTTGCGGTACAAAATTTGAGGTCAATCGGAGTTGGTTTGGTATGATTTAGCATTAGTTTTAGATGCCAGAAGTTCATTACTTCATTAGGCTTGAACTGGGGTATGATTCGTGAATTCGATATTGTTTGATGTTATTTGAGGCTTCAGTTAAGTTCGTATCGTGTTTTAGGATCTTTGACATGTTTGGATGGGGTCTCGGGGGCCTCGAGTGTGATTCAGGCGAAGTTTGTCTTCATTTTGTTCTTAAAGAACTGCTGATATGATATTTGGTGTACTCTTCTTCGCGTTTGCAACAAAGGGGTCACATTCGCATAATGTTATTGATGGCAAGTGGGTTTTTGCTCTTCGCGTTTGCGAGACAAGGGTCGTGTTCACAAAGGCTTGAGGAGGCTGTGCATCGCGATCGCGAGTAGGGAGCTGCGTTCACGTAGAAGGAAGACCGGCTTGGGGCATCAAAAATTTAGCTTCGTGTTCACGGGAGAGGGATCGCGTTAGCGAAAAAGGAATTGTCAACTGGGGAGATTTGTGCTTCAAGAACGAGAGGAACCTTTCGTGTTCTCGAAGAAGAAAAAATTGGGCAGACTGTTAAAAACCTAAACCGAGGGTTAGAGTTATTATTTCATATTTTGAGTTGTAGAGCTCGATTTTGGCCCATTTTGGAGGGGGTTTTCAAGATTTGGATCGGGGTAAGTGTTTTTGACTCGGATTTGTTATTATTTCATGATTCCATCTTTGTTTTTAGCATCTAATTAGTTAATAAAAGTGAAGAATGAGGAATTTTGTGGAAACTTTTCAAAAATAAAAAATGAATCTTTGAAGGTCGATTTGAGGTCAAAATTGGATTTTTTGGTACGGTTAGACTCATTATTGAATGGTTGTTCGGAACATGTGAATTTTATCGGTTTCCGAGGTATGAGCATGGGGTTGACTTTTTGATTTTGATTAAAGATCTTAGCTTTATCGTATAGAATCAATTCCTATAGCTTGTATTGATTATATTAAGTTATTTGTGACTATATTCGAGTCGTTTGGAGGCTGATTCGCGAGGCAATGGCTTGTTGGAGTAGTGAGTTGCACGTTTTGAGGTAAGTAACATTTCTAAACTTGGAATTGAGGGGAATTATCCTTGGAAATGTGTTATTTCTGTTGTGTTGGGGTGGCGCAAATGCTAGGTGACATGCATGTGGGTGTGTACCATAGTAACCATGATACAAATGGAATTTTTGTACTAAGTTTCTATCAATTTTTGTTTTATCCGTGTAATCCTTACTTGTTAGAGTAATTGAGTTGTGATTCATGTTAGAAATCATGTTAGGCTACTTGCTTATTCGGTTGTCACCTAATGAGTCTATTTTTACTGTTTTTGAGTTATTTGCTTTAACTGTAATTATGTATTCAGTCATGATTCTTCATTTGCATATTATATCTCAGTCTCTGTTATCATTCACTGTTACATTACTTGTTATCATTGTTTCGGCTTAGTGGTACGAGATCTGTGAGACCTTGAGACTTGAGAGATTGATAACTGAGGTGGGCCTGAGAGTCAGTTTGTGAGTGTTGTTGTGGATCAGGCTACACACCGTAACATGCTTTATTGGATTATCTATTTTTGTGGATTGGACTGCACACCGCAACAGACCTTATAGGCTTTATATTAGCGCTTGGTCAGGATCCGCCCCTCCAGAGTCTGACATACCAGCAGTGAGCGTACACAGTGATATATATATATATATATATATATATATATATATATATATATATATATATATATACATATATATATATACACACACACACACACGTACTTTAGTGAGGGGCTTTGATGCCAGGCACCCATACGGTGCTGAGTGTTTGTGTGTGGATTGTCTGGGCATTTGGCAGTCATATTGAATATTCTGAGAGAGTGAGTACTTGCGGATACCACCGTGAAACCATACAGTTGACATGCATATTTGACATATAGGCATAGAGATGTACCATTCCTCATGCTAGCTATACTGGACATGTTCTTATCAGTGTTGGTCTTTAAATGTTAACTTGAAAGCATGTCTAAATTTCTATACCTTGAACGAGCTGATATGGAAATTTCTCTGAGTTATTTATTGTCATTATCGTAAGTGGATCCAACACATTATCGCTTGAATTTGTGTAATCAATCGTGATAATTCCTCGAGAGAGTAATTGCGTAACGGTTTTATATCATCATCATATATAACGAGATTTCTCGTTATACATAACGCTCTCAGCCTTTCCGATTGTTGCTTGACTATCGCAATATATACATAGAGATACCAACGATTATGGGACTCACACAGTAAAATTCTCTTTATTTACTAGTTACTAAAGTTTGCAGAGTATGCTCTGAAAACTCAAGAGCATCCATATTCCACTAGTACAAGTGTAACAGTGAACTGACAAGAAAAAGAAACCTACCAAATACACACCCACACACATATTTTATAACAAACTTGAAGGTCATAAGGATTGAAAATTCCCTCATAACCACCTTCTCTATCCAAGCTACTTGCTGGCCGAACAAGCATTTCTTAGCCTATAACCACGTTTGCTTGCGTACTGGACCAGCTGTTCCAACTCCTTGTTATCAATCAGACCATCACCATTCCTATCAACACGGTGAAGGGCTCGGGCGGCTCGATATCCTGGAAAAATGGATCCTAGCTCCCGGAAAGCCGCCCTGAGTTCTTCTTTGGAAAGGTAGCCATCGCGGTTGGAATCGTACGCCTTGAAAATTTTGGTCAGCTGCTCCTCAGTCAAAGGTATTTGACCGCAGGTACATTTTATGATGTTCCTAGGCCGGAATAAATCCAACATGTTGTGCTGTTTTGAGCTGAAAATTTTCAGAAATAGAGAATGTTTTACGTTTTTTGTGATTTAATGCTGATTCTGTAATGGATGAGTAATTGGACAAACTAAGACTAGATATAAGCTACTACTGTTCCACTAGGTGCAGAATTTTCTCGTGGAACTTTATTCCTATATTTTTCAACTAAATTAATTAATCCATAGTCATTGGGAATAGGAATTTGTAAGATTCCTATTCGAGTTTCAGAATTTTCAAGAACTTCCCCTTTTCATATTTTGAGTAACAACTCATTTTTTATTGACATTTAAAGATCAATTTTACTTCCTGTTTCGTTTTTTACTTATTGCTAATTATTAGACAAGGATAACTTAGATAGAGAAACCGAATACACCTTTGAATATTTAAAGGTGATAGTTATACAAGTATCATGTGGAGAATTTGATGCTATATCTGAGTATGGATTAACCGTGTATTACTTTTAGGTACGTGTTAGGATTTTTTTTGGGTTCCGCCCAATTAATTCGGAGTCATGCCAATTAAAAGAAGAGTCCTTATTAAGAGGAGAGATCATATCCATCATACCGTAACTCTTGGTAATACACTTACTTAAATTTTAGAATATTTTTAGTTGCTAAGTAAATTTTAAACCTCCTCAATAAGAATAGATGGATTTCTTATTAGTAATTTATATAAATAAATCTGAATTTCAGGATTCACTTAAGAAGTCATAAACGTTTCGACACAATTATTACAATTAATTGACGACAAGTTAGAAATAACAAAAAACAATAAAGATCTTTTTTTCATGAAAAGAATTATATAGTTATAGTAAAATTGTTACTGTGGTAGGTTAAAGGGAAGCATAAAGCTGGTCGTGACTAGATAAGATCATAAGAATTCGTTGTTCAGATTCGTAGTCAACCAAGAATTTGTTTATGAGTTAAGGAACAAATAATTGGGAATTCACTGTATAAAAAGTGAGCATATTTATCCATATTACCGACCAAATTAAACTACGCAAGCTTACTGATGTCATAATACATGACATCAGTTACAGGAAGGAAAAAATAGTCGTTTTTGAGTTCCTATATATGATTACCATAATCGATTTGGCCTTTGGCCTTCTCGTTTATTTCTTGGGTATTATCACTTTTATCCCATGCTAGAAATTAGGGATGTACGTAGGTCAGGTTGGTTCGAATTTTACGATTATATACCAAATCAAATTAATTGTGTCGGGTTATTAAATCTAAAGACCAAACCAAACCAATAAAACTCGGGTATTTCAATCTCGATTTTTCTCGAATTTTCTCGGGTTTTTGGGTTTTTCCCAGTAAAATCTTCGTAGAACAAAGCATATAAATTGTGCTCAAATATTTCTTTAATCCTAATAAGATACAACTATATAAAATATTTTCTAAGAAAATAATACAAAATATGAGATGTCTCATGGCATTATCCTAAAATATTCAACAATAAAGACAATAAAATTATATAATATAAATATTGCTAATTAAAAAATCATAATAAAAATAAACATAATATAAAAGTACGCTAAAGTAAGTAGACTAATAAGGGGGTTAATTACATGACTAAACGCCAAAGAAAAGATAAAAAATAGGTTATGTATTTAAATCTAAATTATTGCAAAACAAAAAATAGATATTTAATACATTCTCGCTCGTACTATTGACTATTGAATTGAATGTCTTTTGTTAGCACTACTATTGATTTGATTTTGGTTTGGGCTTTTGTTAGTACTAGTATCTATGAACGTGCGTTGCACGTTAATAATGGTACGTGATGATTTAAACATTTATTTATATGAAGGAACAATAAAATTTAATTAATGAGAGAAATTTTATGTATAGTAATACAACGATCATCTAGAGTCGACCCTTTATAATATAGTATTAAAAGTTTGTTCTTGTTTAGGAGTTAGCTTTAATTGTGCTTCCTCGTACACTTGTATGTTTATAGAATAAATTTATGTACCATAACTTTTTTGTTTAATTTGAATAAGAATTTACTCATATGATATTTTAAAAATAATTGAATTGGATTCTCTTGCTAATTAATTAATTAAAAGATTTAGTTATTTAGTTTTAACATAAAAAATAATTTATTTTATGTTGATTCAGATCTTAATATTAGTTCATCTCTTGTTTCGAATATTTAATCTTAATTATAATTTTACCCACCATAAATTTTATTTTCAAAAAGAAAAAGATTGATATGATATTTCACTTTTAGATCTTTATGTCTGTAGAATCATTAGTGGTATTGACTCTTATCAACCATTTTTTTCTCTTTCTCACACATTTATATTCTTAAATATTTTCTTATTTGTTTAATAATTGGGTATTTTTCAATATTACACGAAAAATTGATTAAAAAAATATTATTTGCGTAGGAAAATAGTTCAAATATAATATAAAAATATATTCTTGTGGGGGTATTTATTTTCTCAATTTCAACTCTTTATGCAGTCTATTTAATATTACTTTTAGTTTTTCTTCATATTGGACATTATATAGTGGTAATGTATTCCCAATACGGAGGATTCTTATGAAGTTAGTTTTATTAAACCTACCTACATATTTTTAATAAGAATTTAATAGATAAAATTTTTTAAATTTTAAAATCTTAAATATTTAAAATTAGTATAGAAGGTATTGTAGTCCAAAAAATAGGTTATTACAGTTATGTCATTTCCCTATGAATTCTACCGTTTAATATTTTAGGGCTATTTTCATATATTAATATTATATTTATGATTTTATAATAATATAGACTCTCATTTTTCTAAATGGATTTGGACAATATAACACATTCTCAAATTAAATTATAAATAGGACATTATAATACGTTTTCAAATTAAATTAGTAATAGGAATTTTTAAGAAGTATATCCTAAAAGTAATAGGATTACATGACTAAAGATATTTACTTGTTCAATTTTATATGAATTAGACAGCCCGAAAGTAATTATACTAATAGGATTCCTAAAGGTAATCATGTCCTAAAACTAATAGGATTATAAGGCTAATATTTAAAATTTCAATTTTGTCCTTTTATTATGAGTTATTATACTTTATATTATAAGGTTAATTATTTTTGTAAACCGACATTTTATTCATGCTTTTTATAATAATATAGATATAGATTATTTAATTTACTAATATTAATGGGTATAAAACTTATTGGCACAGTCAAAAGTTCTAAGTCTAACCTTAAAATAATACCTTAAAAGATAAAATTATGAAATTTTTTAAGAAATATTTATAAATTACATCACAATAAATATATTTATATATTAAATATATCTAAAAATTATATATATATATAATATCGGGTCGGTTTGGTTTCGGTTTGACTTTCTTTAGTTAAAACCAAACCAAACCAATTATGGTCGGGTTTTTTTTTCCAAAATCAAACCAAACCATTGTCGGGTTTTTTTCCCGGGTTGGTGCGGTTTGTCGGTTTCCTTTGTACACCCTACTAGAAACTATTCACATTCGATAGCCAAAAAAATATATAAAATTTATATAATTTTTGAATATAACATACAGAATGTATGTATGTATATATATATATATATATATATATATATATATATATATTTCAGCTATTATTTTGAGATTGGTGATACAATATCATTTTCCGTTATTTCTTCAGAACGTTCTTACGTACAAGCACACGCCTGAATCTTTATAACTAAAACAAATTTACTTTTATAAAACTATATATTACTGAGCTTACTGCTTCACCTTTACGGAGCTGTGTAAATTAATCAGAAATTACAAGTGTCACCTTCTTATGGGAGTAAGTAAGAATCGAATAAAAGTAGTTTAAAACGTTAAACGTGTATCACGAAGAATAGAATTAAGGGACGGTAAAGCAAAAAATAAAAATAAAAATATTAGTAGTGAAGTTGATTAGTGCTGGGGACGAAAGCTGATTAGTGAATGTCAAGTTATCTAGTATTCCTTTTAGGATTTAAGTTAAATATCAACACTGTTACTGAAATTAAATTTGTGATTGCATATTAGTTATCATTTTTTATCAAATACCAATTAATGTTTATTATTTAAGATATTGACCAGTCAACGAAGAACTAATTACCTGCCGCTTCCCCTTTTTCCCACCATTAAGGTCTCTTTCTCAATTTGCGTTGTATTTTATCAATCGGGAGAAAGAAATTAAGATATGATCCTCTTTTAATATATTTTTGACTGATGACACGATAAAGATTGAAACCCTAACATCGAATATTAGTATTTAAATTAGATGTCTCATTTTTATTAGGCGCTTCCTCTTTTGTTCTTAGCACTCTAATATTTGTTTTTTTTTTTCTTTCTCGCTTAGCCTCGTTGCAAATTGCCAAATTCCTACTTTTTGATCTAAAAGTGAAGATTTAAAGGCATAAAATGAGAATGGCATCTCGTAGAATTAATGAATTTCTCTCACCCTAATCCTAATTGAACTTGGAGTGTTAACCACTTCTTTTTATCTCTTTTTTCGTTCTTATGCGCCTTATGGCAAAGTGAAAGACAAACAACTAATTAATATTGGAGAGTGACTGGAAAATAATTATATAAGGTGATTTGGTGAAATTAGTTTTATAAGGTACTTTAGTAAGTAATTCGAATTTCTAAGATGCACCTTTTTTGGCACCTTAGTCTTTATATAAATTCATTTTTTTGCTATAAAAGAAATATGATATCGTAGTTTTGCAAGAATACCAAAATTAAGGGTAATAAATGTGTGTGTGTGTGTGTGTGTGTGTGTGTGTGTGTGTGTATATATATATATATATATATATATATATATATATATATATATATATATATATATATATATATATATATATATTAGTCAATATCTATATCTATATTATTATAAAAGCATGAATCTTAATGTCGGATTACCAAAATAGCCTTAAAATATTAAGCATAATAACTCACAATAAAAGGACATAATCGGAATTCTAGACATTAGCTTTGTAATCCTATTAGTTTTAGGACATAATACTACACGTTAAGAATTCTACATGATTACCTTTAGAAATCTTATTAGTATAATTACTTTCTGATATAGATATTAGCCTTGTAATCCTATTATTTTTAGGATATACTTATGAATTTTAATTAATATCCATGGAATTGAAAACAAGTAGGTCGACCATCATTGGTTACCAAACGCATAATAAAATATTTTAATAATATTTCTTTAGTTACAACTTGTAAATAATAGAACCTGATACAACCATAATATAACTACTGATACGAAGTTGTACATTAAGCACTTGAATTTAATCATTACATTCCACTTTTATTTTATTTTTTTTTGCATTTATTTAACAAGCGATTCTGTGAATAAAACAAAAAAATGTGGAGGATTTCTATGAGCATGTCGGCCCCAAGCTTGCGCATGGAGAGTAATCATTGCTGATAAGGTAAAAATAAAAATAAAAATCTATCTATCTATATCTATATCCATATCTATATTATTATAAAGGCATAAATAAAATATTAGATTACAAAAATAACCTTTTAATATTAAACATAATAACTCACAATATAATAAAAGAATATTATCGGAATTCTAGACATTAACCATGTAATCCTATTAGTTTTAGGACATAATACTACACGTAATCCTATATGATTACCTTTAGGAATTCTATTAGTATAATTATTTTCGGACATAGATATTAGTCTTGTAATACTATTACTTTTAGGATATACTTTTTAAAAATTCCTATTACTAATTTAATTTGAAAATGTATTATATTATTTAAATTCATTTAGAAATAGGAGAGCCTATATTATTATAAAAGTACAAATATAATATTAATAGACCAAAATAGCCCTAAAATATTAAATAGAAGAACTCATAGGGAAAGGACATAGTTGTAATAACTTATTTTTTTGGACTACAATAACTTCTATATAATTTTTTTAATGTTTAAGATAGTAAAATCAATATAATTTTGTCTATTGAATTCTTATTAAAAATATGTAGGAAGGTTTAATAAAATTAATTTCATAAGAATTCTCCATATTGGTAATACATTACCACTTTATAATATTCAATACCAAAAAAATAAACGTAATGCTAAAACAGACTGCATAAAGCGTTGAAATTGAGAAAACAAATCCCCAAGATAATATATTACTATATTATATTTGAAGTGCTTTCTTATTCAAATGAAAAAAATTATTATTAATTTTTCGTGTAATATAGAAAATTATACCCAATTATTAAAGAACAACTAAGAAAATTTTTAGGAATATAAATGTGTGAGAAAAGAAAGAAAAATGTTAGTAAGAGGCAACACCACTAATGATTTTGCAAACATAAAGATCTAAAAACGGAATGTCATCTATCTTTTTACTTTTTGAAAATAAGATTTATGGTGGATAAAATTATAATCACGGTTAAATATTCAAATATGAGATGAACTAATATTAAGAATCTATTTCAACAGAAATAAATTATATTTTATGTTAAAACCAAATAATTAAATCTTTCAATTAATTATTTAGGAAGAGAATCCAATTAAATTATTTTTTAAATTATTCGTATGAGTAAAATTATTTTTCAAATTGAAAAAATATAATATTAAGAAGGTCACAAGTGTTTGAGGAAGCACAATCAAAGCTAAATCTTGAACAAGAATAAGCTTTCAAGATTATATTATAAAAAATCGATCCTGGTATAGCGAGATTATCCTTTTGTAGATGCCTTCGGCGGAATCGAAATAATATTCATATGGCATGCATTACTTGCAAATGTCAGATCAAGAGGTATGATATTGTTAGCAATAAGAACAAGTGGTGTACCAGCAATAATTTTATTATGAGGTCATACAACTCACTTTAGATTAATATACCCCTTCAAATAACTGAAATAACCATCACAAATATATCAAATCAGATCTATAGTACTATTTTTATAAGGAAAGCAAAAGTGATAATATAGGATGAAATGTTTTTGGTTAAGCGTCACACGATCGAATCAATTGCCCATAGTTTTAGCAATATATTGGATATCGATGAACCGATTGGTAGAAAAGTAATAGTTTGGGAGGTAATTTTTATCAAGTGCGATTAGTTGTTCCAAAATTGACCAAAGCAGAAACTGTACAAGCTAACTTGCCAAAATTATACTTATGATCTCAAATGAAAAATATTCAAATGACAAGAAATATAAGCAAGAACCGATCCAACATTCAATGACTTCTTGGCTTGCGTCAGAAACAAAAAAGAGCATCCAATAAAAGATGATTTGGTTCTTCTAGAACACTTGGTTATCAACCTCAATGATAATATTAGTGCATTTAATAAAGAAAATATCTTCATCATTATATTAAAATGCAATTTGTGCAAATTACATAATAGAAACTAAAGAGCTATCTTAGCTAGCAGAAATTAATATGTTGATCAACTAAATAAAACGTTGATTGCTAAGTTTTATGGTAAAAATAAAATATTTTTTTAGTTTTGACTCAACAAAAGATGATACCAACAATAATTACCAAGAAGAATACTTAAATACTTTAATACCAATTGGTCTTCTATTGTACATATTTGTTGTCAAGTTCATTATTTCTTACGTATGTTAGTGTCACTATATATATATAATTATATATAATAGACTAAGTTAAAATTGATCTTCCATTTAATATAGGTTTATGCCCGTCATGCTAATGAAAACTTAGATTCGCTAAATAACTTATGTAACAATACACATATGGTATATAGAAGTCTTGACAATAACGTCATACATGCAAAACTTATGATATTGGTCAATGTGCGTCTAAGTATGTGTTTATCCCCAAAATCAACATTCATCTTCTGAAACTAAAGAATATCCTTTTAAATTTGTGTGAAAATAATTTTTAGTATGTTTATATTTTGTAGTTATAATAAATAAAGCACAAGGACAAACATCCTAAATATTGAACTATATTTATCACAATATGTTTTCTTTCACGAATAATTATATGTTACATTTTTCAAGAGAGGTATCAACATCGACAACAAACGTTCTGGTTTTAGAAGGAAACATATACAAAAAAAATACCGTCTATAAAGAAGTGTTCGGTAAGATACCATCACATTAGATACATTTATATTACAATACATAATTATCTACTTAACATGACTAAAACTGATCATTTATGTAAGTTCCGATGATATCCTTTCATTTTGAATTCACGTATTATGCTAATGTAAACAATATTTTTTGGCATTTAAATTATTGTTGTAGTGTTACATATAAATTTTCTCTCATTAATTAAATTTTATTGTTTTTTCATATAAGTAAATATTTAAACCATCATGTGCCATTATTAACGTGCAACGCACGTTTATAGATACTAGTATATATATATATTCAAACTACCCATTTAAATTATGACACTAACTCTTGAAACCCTAAATTAGGAAAATTTAAGATTTAAATTCTTTCGTAATCATATATAAGATCAACCTGAATTATTCTTTCATATAAATGATTCTATATTGGATAAATATGTAAAATACAATACCTTACCTAATATTTAGGATTTTGAAATCAATTCAAATTTTACTAACAATTTTGCAATAGGACGTGATTTAAGAAGTTGAGGTTGCAAAGGAAACTTTATGCTGAATGAAAACTTTGTGATGGTAAAGGAAACTTTCTGAGGAATGAGTCTCAATTTAAATAGGAACCGACTTTATATTACATTAACCAATTTGTGCTTCTTGGATTTATAGAGAAAGTAATATATCCGAGTTTACTTATAGCGCATATAAAACAACTTGCAACATGAATATAACTTATGAATATAGCTTATAGATACGTTGAAGAAAAGCTGAATTTGCAAACCATTAGATCATGAATCAAATTTAAACTATAGACTTTACTCATATCATCAAGATTATTGCACACGTGGTAAAAGATTTTTATTATTTGTGATCTTAAATTTTTTAAACTACCGCTTGTAGATTGTTTCTTCATTAGACCTCTTTTAAATTATTTTGTTCGTTGTAGGAACTACTTGAAGATTCGAGGAAGAAGTGAAAGAAGTAATACTCAATGGAGTAAACAAAAAAACAAAACAAAAAATAGAATGTCCATGTACCTCTCTAATTATTTATGACAATTCCTGTGAATTTCTGTTCTAATACTTCCATGCATGTTTTCTGAAGATTTTGTACTTCTGATTTAACCTTTTTTTTTTTATTTAATTGAAATTGTTATCCAATAGACCTTTGGCTAGACCTAGACTAAATATTTTTTGACAGAAAAAGATAATATATTAAAACATAGTAGACTAAATTGGTTACTCAAGGCTTTATCAAAAGAGTGGGAAAGTGAAGGTAAATTTTGTGTGCATAATTTCTATGTTTCTATAGAATCAAGAAATTTAGATTGTAAGTACTAATGTTAATTTGTCACTCTCTATTGTGTCTGAAGATATTTGGTTGGCGTTGATATTATTATATTACTATGAATTGTACTTAACATTATGTGACTACCCGACCAATCGTTTTATGAGTTACCGCTCCGTTTTTTCTATTTCTGCTTCTTTATGCTTTATTTATCCGTGTTATGTGGTATCGGATTGGTCGGATCGAGTTCGGAAAGGATTTGGTAAGGTTTGAGACACTTAGTCTCTTTAGAGTGAGTTTAAGTTGGAAAAGTCAACCGGATATTGACTTATGTGTTAGAAGGTTCGGATGTGAGTTTCGATGGTTCGGTTAGCTTCGGTAGGTGATTTGGGACTTAGGAGCGCGATCGGAATGAGTTTTGGAGGTTCGGAGTAGATTTAGGCTTGAATTGGCGAAGTTGATATTTTGGCGATTTCCGTTTGATAGGCGAGATTTTGATATAGGGGTCAGAATGGAATTCCGAGAGTTGCAGTAGTTCTGTTGTGTCATTTGGGATGTGCGTTCAAAATTTCAGGTCATTCGAACGTGGTTTGGTTGGATTTTTGATCAAAAGCGGAATTTGAAAGATTTTAGAAAGTTAGGCTTGAATTCGATGTGTTTTGGTTGATTTGATGTTGTTTGAGGTGTTTTGAAGATTGGTACAAGTTTGGATAATGTATTGGGATATGTTTGTACTTTTGGTTGAGGTCCCGGGGGCCTCGGGGTGATTTCGGATGGTTAACGGAGAAGTTGGAATTTTGTTGCAGCTGCTGAATTTGCTGCTTCTGGTATTTCCGCACCTGCGGATTGGGGATCGCAGGTGCGATAGGGAAGGTCGCAGAAGCGGAAAATGCTGAGGGAGTCAGGAACCGCAGAAGCGGTGAGATGGACCGCATCTGCGATGTCGTAGATGCGCATGAGGGATCGCAGATGCAGAAAATTGTAAGTTAAGTGATTTCCGTAAAAGCGGAGAAATAACCGCAAATGCGGTACCGCAGAAGCGAGTATTGGGCCGCAGATAACCGCAAAAGCTTGGGAGCTTTTTGGACGAATTGAAAGAGGGATTTCAAGGGAACTTCATTGAGGTAAGGAATTTGGACTTGAAACTCGTTCCTATGCTATTATTTCACGGATTAGAGCTAGAAATTATGGAAATTAAGGGTGAAAATTTGGGGAAACTAGGGCTTGAGAACTTAGGCCTTTGATTGAGGATTTGGTGGACCATTTGGGGTCGGATTTGAGAACCTTTAATATGTATGAACTCGTGGGGAGATAAGGAATCTATTGATGTAAAAATTATTGAATTTCGAGACGTGGGCCTGAGGGTCAGGTTTTGGTAATTTCGGGATTTGTGTCGTACTTTGATTATTTTCGCTTGGGCTTCGTTCCCTTAGCATATTTTGACGTCCTCGTTCTGATTTTTGGATAGATTCGATGCGAGTGGAGACTGATTCGAGGGGCAAAGGCATCGCGAGCTAGAGATTTGACCGGTTCGAGGTGAGTAATGATTGCAAATGATGTTCTGAGGGTTTGAAACCCCGGATTGCACATCGTAGTGCTATATTGAGTAAGGCACACGCTTGATGACGAGCGTGGGGTCGTGCACTATTGGGGAATGTGACTTGGTCCGTCTCAATTGATGATTTTACCGCGTATTTGACTGAAATCTATTTGTTATCATCACTATTTGGGCCGAATACTATATTTGGCCCTTGTGCCAACTATTTGAACCCTTCGAGGATTTTTACTGGTATTTACTCACTGTTTTGACTTTATACTTGAACTCAGTCATGTTATATTTCATTGTTTTCAGTACTCAACTATATTTACTCTGTTTTAACACTTACATGATCTTTTAAATGATATTTTTGGGCTAAGATTCATGTTTTACTATTGCCCGAGTGGCTTGTGAGGATTTTTGACTGAGTAAGGCCGAGGGCCTATGTTGTGAGGAAATATTTGATACTGATTATGAGGCCGAAGGACTGAGATATGTACGCCACGAGGTGGCTTGATATTGCGCTTGGGCCGTAAGGGGCCCCTCCAGGAGTCTGTACACTCCTAGTGAGTGTAGGTACCCATTGTGATGTGAGATTGAGCCCGAGGGGCTGGTATTGTTCTATGTGATTGCCCAAGGGGCTGGTACTGTTCTGAGATGTTGCCCGAGGGGCGAACCTTTATGAGTTTACTTTTCATAATTGACTGTCAATTACCTGCTTAATTATTGAAAAAGGCTTTTCATGAAACTACGTTTGAGTTAAAGAATTTTACCCATCTTTCACTGGTTTACTGTTTTAATTGTTTTACTGCTTCATTATAGAATGCTTTGTGCTTTACGTGATTTTCGTGCTTTCAGTCTTTATTTACATTTGTTACTCATTGAGTTGGAGTACTCACTTTATTCCCTGCACCTCTGTGTGCAGATTTCGGCGTTGCGGCTCCTGCTAGTGCGAGTTGAGAACTCCCGACAGATATCGGAGTCCACGAGGTAGCTGCTTGACGTCCGCAATAAGTTGTTTCTCCTCCTTTATCATTTCTATCTCTTTTCAAACATTTGTACTAGCTTATAGACTTAGCATACTTGTATTATGACTTATAGATGCTCATGACTAATGACACCCTGGTATCGGGCTGTGTTGGGTTGTTCTTCCACTTATTTATGATATTATCTGCTACTTTGGGACTATTTATCTTGTTTCGACTATTTCTTAATGCTTAACTGTTAAAAATTAAAAAATGGAAAGTGTCGGTTGGCCTTGTCTTCATGAGAGGTGCCATCACGATCGGGTTCGTGTTTGGGGTCGTGACAAGTTGGTATCAGAGCCTAGGTTACATAGGTCTCACGAGTCATGAGCAGGTTTACTAGAGTCTCGCGGATCGGTACGGAGACGTTTGTATTTATCCTCGAGAGGCTGCAAAACCTTTAGGAAAAACTTCATATTCTTGAAATTCTTGTCGTGCGAATTTGTTGATCTAAGTACTAAACTTCTGTTGTTCTATTCTCTCACAGATGGTGAGGACACGCGCTACCGGTCGGGATGGACGACCACCAATACCACCAGCCGTGGCCACCAGAGGCCGAGGACGCGACCGTGATCATGGTAGAGGCAGAGCAGCTAGGGCAGCACCTGCAGATCTACCAGCTGGCCCAGTTTAGGATCAGGTCCCAGCTAAGGACGCTCCTGAAACACCAGCTCATGCACCAGCTGTGCCCATTGTGATTCTGGGTCTTCAGGAGGCCTTGACTCAAATCTTATCAGTTTGTACTGGCCTAGCTCAGGCGGTTTCAGCCACTACAGCCGCATCTACTTCTCATGCCGGGGGAGGCAATCAGACTCCCACCGCTCGTACACCTGAGCAGATCGTGCAGGGACTTCAAACGCCGGGGGCACACCCAGCCCAGCTGGTTGCAGCTGCTCAGGACTATGTAGTTCCTGCTATGCTGGAGGATGAGCAGCGTAGGTTGGAGAGGTTTGGTAGACTGCAGCCTCCGACCTTCAGTGGCGCAGAGGGCAAGGATGCCTAGGGCTTTTCGGATAAGTGTCAGAGGATGCTTCGTACAGCGGGTATTCTGGAGACCAACGGGGTCTCTTTCACAACATTAGTTTTCTGGAGCTGCCTTTACTTGGTGGGAGGCTTTTGAGAGGCGTAGTCTTGTTGGTGCAACACCCCTTCCCTGGCAGCAGTTCTCTGTTCTCTTTCTGGAGAAGTATGTGCCACAGTCCCGCAGAGAGAAGATGCGTAGGGAGTTTGAGTGGTTGTGTCAGGGAGAGATATCTGTGACACAGTACGAGATGAGATTCTCTAAGTTAGCTCGTCATGCTATTTGGATGGTTCCAATAGATAGAGAGAGGATTAGGAGGTTTGTTGATGGCCTCACTTATCAGCTTCGTATTCTTATGACCAGGGAGAGGGTGATTGGTGCTACTTTAGAGAAGGTTGTGGATATTGCTTGTGAGATTGAGTCTGTTCGTCACCAGGAGAGAGAGGAGAGGGAGGCCAAGAGGCCTCGAGGATCTGGTAGTTATAGTGGTACTTCTTTGAGAGGTCAGTTTCAGCACGGCAGAGGCCGTCCATTCAGGCATGCTCAGCCAGCTCACCCAGGTTATCGTGGGGCATCATCGGGTCATTGTTCTCATAGTTCCCATCAGGGCCAGTCATCACTTAGTGCCCTGCCAGCTCAGAGTTCGTCCCGTGCTCTATCAATTCAGGGCTCTTCTATGTCGACTGCATCTGCTAGTCACTCCGGTGCGAGGGATTCCCTTCAGTCCCCTTCTCCAGAACCTAGGAGTTGTTATGCGTGTAGAGAGATGGGTCACATGTGGAGGCAGTGTCCTCGTCGTCTTGCGAGTTCATCTCAGCAGAGGGGTCAGTCATCGGCTTCAACGCCAGTTACTTCACTACCACCCGCCCAGCCAGCTGGGGGTGGAGGTCAGTCAGCTAGGGGTCGCCCCCAGAGGCGGAGGTCGATCAGGTGGCGGTTAGGCCCATTTCTATGCACTTCCAGGCAGATTTGATGCTATTATGCCAGATGCTGTTATTACAGGTATTGTTTCAGTCTTCCACAGAGATGCCTCTGTATTATTTGATCTCGGTTCCACCTTTTCTTATGTGTCATCATACTTTGCTCGTTATTTGGGTACGCCCCATGAGTTTCTTGCTTCACCTGTTCATGTATCTACCCTAATGGGCGATATTGTTGTTGTAGACCGTGTGTACCAGTTGTGTGTGGTGACTATTGGGGGTCTGGAGACCCATGTGGATATTTTATTATTGTGTATGGTGGATTTCAATGTCATTTTGGGCATGGATTGGCTATCTCCGTATCGTGCTATTCTGGACTGTCATGCTAAGACAGTCACGTTGGCTATACCAGGTGTGCCGCAGATCGAGTGGCGAGGCGTGACTGATTATGTTCCCAGTAGAGTGATCTCATTCTTGAAAGCCCAATGTATGGTTGAGAAGGGTTGTCTTTCTTATCTAGTCTTTGTGAGGGATGTCGGTGCTGAGACTCCCAATATTAATTCTGTTCCAGTTGTAATGGATTTCCCCGATGTGTTTCCTGCAGGCCTGACGGGCATGCCACCGGACATGGATATTGATTTTGGTATTAACCTGGTGCCGGGCACTCAACCCATTTCTATTCGTCGTATCCTATGGCACCAGTGGAGTTGAAGGAATTAAAAGAGTAGCTTCAGGAACTCCTTGATAAGGGTTCATTCGGCCTAGTGTGTCACCTTGGGGTGCGTCAGTTCTATTTGTGAAGAAGAAGGATGACACTATGAGAATGTGCATTGATTATGGGCAATTGAACAAAGTAACAATTAAGAACAAGTATCCTTTGCCTCGCATTGATGATTTATTGCACCAGCTTCAGGGAGCAAGAGTGTTCTCCAAGATTGATCTCTGTTCAGGTTGTCACCAGTTGAAGATCAGGGACTCGGATATTCTCAAGACGGCTTTCAGGACCCGATATGGTCATTATGAGTTCTTGGTGATGTCTTTTGGGCTGATCAATGCCCTAGTAGCGTTCATGCATTTGATGAATAGTGTGTTCCGGCCTTATCTTGACTCGTTTGTCATAGTCTTCATTGATGATATTCTGGTATATTTGCATAGTTAGGAAGAGCATGCGGAGCATTTGATAGTTGTGTTGCAGAGGTTGAGAGAGGAGAAGCTTTATGCAAAATTCTCCAAGTGTGAGTTTTGGCTCAGTTTAGTGGCTTTCTTGGGGCACGTGGTGTCCAGCGAGAGTATTTAGGTTTATCCGAAGAAGACAAGGACAGTTTAGAGTTGGCCCGGGTCGTCTTCAGCCACAGAGATTCGCAGCTTTCTTGGTTTGGCAGGCTATTATCACCATTTTGTTTAGGTATTCTCATCTATCGCATCGCCCTTGACCAAGTTGACTCAGAAGGGTGCTTTATTTGTATGGTCGGACGAGTGTGAGGAGAGCTTTCAGAAGCTCAAGACAACTTTGACCACAACTCCAGTGTTAGTTTTGCCATCAACTTCAGGTTCATATACCATGTATTGTGATGCTTCGAGAGTTGGCATTGGTTGTGTTTTGATGTAGGAGGGTAGAGTTATTGCTTATGCTTCTCGTCAGTTAAAGCCCCATGAGAAGAACTACCCCGTTCATGATTTGGAGTTGGCTGCCATAGTTCACGCGTTGAAGATTTGGAGGCATTACTTATATGGTGTGTCTTGTGAGGTATTTACTGATCATCATAGCCTCCAACACTTGTTCAAACAGAATGATCTTAATTTGAGGCAGCGGAGGTGGTTGGAGTTGCTTAAGAATTATGATATCACTATATTGTACCATCTAGGAAAGGCCAATGTGGTGGCCGATGCCTTGAGCCGAAAGGCGGTGAGTATGGGGAGTTTGACATATATTCCAGTTGGGGAGAGACCTCTTGTGGTTGATTTCGGGCCTTGGCCATTCGGTTAATGAGATTAGATGTTTTGGAGCCCAGTCGGGTATTGGCTTATGTGGTTTCTCGGTCTTCCTTATATGATTGCATCAGAGAGCGCCAGTATGATGATCCACATTTGCTTGTCCTTAAGGACAAAGTTCAGCATGATGATGCCAGAGAAGTGACCATTGGTGATGATGGGGTGTTGAGGATGCAGAGTCGGATTTGTGTGCCCAATGTGGATAGGTTTTGGGATTTGATTCTGGAAGAGGCCCATAGCTTGCAGTATTCCATTCATCCGGGTGCCGCGAAGATGTATCAGGATCTGAGGCAGCACTATCGGTGGCGGAGAATGAATAAAGACATTGTGGAATTTGTAGCTCGGTGTCTCAATTGTCAGCAAGTGAAATATGAGCATCAGAGACCGGGTGGCTTGCTTCAGCAGATGGATATTCCCGAGTGGAAGTGGGAGAGGATCACTATGGACTTGGTTGTTGGACTTCCACAGACTTTGAGAAAGTTCAATGCTATTTGGGTGATTGTGGATCCGCTGACCAAGTCCGCGCACTTCGTTCTGGTGTCTACTATCTATTCTTCAGAGCGGTTGGCAGAGATCTTATCTGGGAGATTGTTCGTTTGCATGGTGTCCCCGTTTCCATCATTTCAGATAGGGGCACTCAGTTTACTTCGCAGTTTTGGAGGTCTGTGCAGTGAGAGTTGGGTACTCAGGTAGAGTTGAGCATAGCTTTTCACCCTCAGACGGACATACAGTCCGAGTGCACTATTCAGATATTGGAGGACATGTTGCGTGCTTGTTTCATTGATTTCGAAGGGTCATAGGATCAGTTTCTACCACTTGCAGAGTTTGCTTATAACAACAGCTACCAGTCGAGTATTTAGATGGCTCCATATGAGGCTTTGTATGAGAGGCGGTGTAGATCTTCAGTTGGTTGATTTCAGCCCAGTGAGGCTAGGCTATTGGGGACAGACTTGTTGCATGATGCCTTAGAAAAGGTGAAGGTGATTCAGGAGAGGCTTCGTACCGCGCAGTCGAGGCAAAAGAGTTATGCTGACAGGAAGGTTCGAGATGTGTCCTACATGGTTGGCGAGAAGGTTCTGTTGAAGGTTTGACCCATGAAGCGTGTTATGAGATTTGGGAAGAAAGGAAAATTGAGTCCGCGGTTTATTGGGCCTTTTGAGGTGCTTCAGAAGATTGGGGAGATGGCTTATGAGCTTGCTTTGCCACCTAGCTTGTTGAGTGTGCATCCGGTATTTCATGTTTCTATGCTCCGGAAGTATATTGGGGATCTGTCTCATGTTTTGGATTTCAGCACGGTTCAGTTGGATGATGATTTGACTTATGATGTGGAGCCAGTAGCTATTTTGGGTCGTCAGGTTCGAAACTTGAGGTCAAAGGATATAGCTTCAGTGAAAGTGTAGTAGAGAGGTCGGCCTATAGAGGAGACTACCTAGGAGACCGAGCGGGAGATGCGGAGCAGATATCCTCACCTGTTTGAGGCTTCAGGTATGTTTCTTGATTCGTTCACGGACGAACGTTTGTTTAAATTGGGGAGGATATGACGACCCGACCAATCGTCTCATGAGTTACCGCTCTATTTTCCCTATTTCTTCTTCTTTATGCTTTGTTTATCCGTGTTATGTGGTATCAGATTGGTTGGATTGAGTTCGGAAAGGATTTAGTAAGGTTTGAGATACTTAGTCTCTTTAGAGTGAGTTTAAGTTGGAAAAGTCAACTGGATATTGGCTTATGTGTTAGAGGGTTTGGATGTGAATTTCAATGGTACGGTTAGCTTCGGGATATGATTTGGGACTTAGGAGAGCGATCAGAATGAGTTTTGGAGGTTCAGAGTAGATTTAGGCTTGAATTGACGAAGTTGATAATTTGGCGATTTCTGGTTGATAGGCGAGATTTTGATATAGGGGTCGGAATGGAATTCCGAGAGTTGCAACAGTTCCGTTGTATTATTTGGGATGTGCGTGCAAAATATCAGGTCATTCAGACGTGGTTTGCTTGAGTTTTTGATCAAAAGCGGAATTTGAAAGATTTTAGAAAGTTAGGCTTGAATCCGATGTGTTTTGGTTGATTTGATGTTGTTTGAGGAGTTTTGAAGATTGGTACAAGTTTGAATAAGGTATTGAGATATGTTTATACTTTTGGTTGAGGTCCCGGGGGCCTCGGGGTGATTTCGGATGGTTAATGGAGAAGTTGGAATTTTGTTGCAGTTGTTGAATTTGCTGCTTCTGGTATTTCCGCACCTGCGGATTAGGGATCGCAGGTGCGATACCGCAGGTGCAATAGGGAAGGTCGCAGAAGCGAAAAGTGCTGAGGGAGTCAGGAACCATAGAAGCGATGAGATGGACCACATCTGCAATGTCACAGATGCGGATGAGGGATCGCAGTTGCGAAAAATCGTAAGTTATGTGATTTCCGCAGAAGCGGAGAAATAACCGCAAATGCGCTACCGCAGAAGCGAGTATTGGGTTGTAGATGCGGAAATGACTGGGCAAAAAGTATAAATTGTGGCCTTCGCGAATTTTAGCTAATTTCACCATTTTTTATCTCGGCTTGGGAGCTTTTTGGATGAATTAAAAGAGGGATTTCAAGGGAACTTCATTGAGGTAAGGAATTTGGACTTGAAACTCATTTCTATGCTATTATTTCACATATTAGAGTTAGAAATTAAGGGTGAAAATTTGGGAAAACTAGGGCTTGGGAATATAGGCCTTTGATTGGGGATTTGGTGGACCATTTAGGGTCGGATTTGAGAACTTTTGATATGTATGAACTCGTGGGGAGATAAGGAATATATTGATGTAAAAATTATCGAATTCCGAGATGTGGGCCTGGGGGTCGGGTTTTGGTAATTTCGGAATTTGTGTCGTATTTTGATTATTTTTGCTTGGGCTTCGTTCCCTTAGTATATTTTGACGTTCTCGTTCTGATTTTATAGATTAGACGCGAGTGGAGGCAGATTCGAGGGGCAAAGGAGTCTCGAGCTGGAGATTTAACCGGTTCGAAGTGAGTAATAATTGTAAATGATGTTCTGAGGGTTTGAAACCCCGGATTGCACATCGTAGTGCTATATTGAGGTGAGGCACACGCTTGATGACGAGCGTGGGGTCGTGCACTATTGGGTATTGTGACTTGGTCCGTCCCGATTGATGATTTACCACGTATTTTACTGAAATCTATTTGTTATTATCACTATTTGGGGCCATATTTGGGACTTGTGCCAACTATTTGAACCCTTCAGAGATTTTTACTAGTATTTCCTCTCTGTTTTGACTTTATACTTGAACTCAGTCATGTTATATTTCACCGTTTTCAGTACTCAGCCATATTTACTCTGTTTTAACACTTACATGATTTTTTAAATGATATTTTTGGGTTGAGATTCATGTTTTACTATTTCCCGAGTGACTTGTGAGGATTTTTGACTGAGTAAGGCCGAGGGACTATGTTGTGAGGAAACATTTGATACTATTATGAGGCCGAGAGCTTGAGATATGTACGCCACGAGGTGACTTGATATTGCGTTTGGGCCTAAGGGGCCTCTCCAGGAGTCTATACACCCCCAGTGAGCGCGCGTACCCATTGTGATGTGAGATTGAGCCCAAGGGGCTAGTATTATTCTATGTGATTGCCCGAGGGGTTGGTACTGTTCTGAGATGTTGCCCGAGGGGTGGATTTGTTGATACTGTGCCCTAGGGGTGAACCTTTATGTGTTTACTTTTCATAATTGACTGTCAATTACCTACTTAATTATTGAAAAAGGCTTTTCATGAAACTACGTCTGAGTTAAAATTTTTTACCTATCTTTCACTGATTTACTATTTTAATTGTTTTACTGCTTCATTATAGAATGCTTTGTGCCTTACGTGATTTTCTTGCTTTCAGTCTTTATTTACATTTGTTACTCACTGAGTTGGAGTACTCACTTTACTCCCTGCACCCCTGCGTGCAGATTCAGGCGTTGCGGATCCTGCTAGTGCGGGTTGAGAGCTCCCGGCAGATATCACAGTCCATGAGGTATCTGCTTGATGTCCGCAGTCCCGTGTTTCTCCTCCTTTATTATTTCTATCTCTTTTCAGACATTTGTACTAGCTTATAGACTTAGCAGACTTGTATTATGACTTATTGATGCTCATTACTAGTGACACCCCGGTATCGGGCTGTGTTGGGTTGTTCTTCCGCTTATTTATGATATTATCTGCTACTTTGGGACTATTTTATTATGTTTCGACTGTTTCATAATGCTTAACTATTAAAAATTAGAAAATGGGAAGTGTCGGCTGGCCTTGTCTTCATAAAAGGCGCCATCACGATCGGGTTCGGGTTTGGGGTCGTGACACATTAGAAGATAAAAACTCTTCGTATGGAACTGATTAATAATTTGTAATCAAACTTTGACGCTTTTTTTGTGTCGAGAAAAAATATCTGATTGCTCTCTATGTACTTCTAATATCCTCTTTGTTTCGTTTCCCCAATATTTGTATAACATTCTATCTTACCTGATAATTTTGCTTTATTTTTTATAGTTTGTACTCTCCATGTATTAGATTCCTAACTTCGAGTTTTTATTTCAAGGCATAATTCTAACACTGCAATTTTAAGTTTGTTATCTCTTTGTTAAAAGCTCACAATCATGCTTGAGAAGATCTCATGGTATGGAATTGAAAAAATATTTTTTCTTGTCTTTGATCTAGAATATAGCAAGAGGCAAAGCTGACAGGCCGAGATTTGCAATACTTGAAAACTTTGCGGGAAAATAAACCTTTATGTGGTCTTTTAAATGAATACACCTGATGTGAAAGATGTAGAAGTTTTATGAGATTGATCATATAATATGGTATATCAGTATTCGGGTGTGTATGATTAATTATAAGTTATTAGTCTATTATTATCAAGAGTAATTGTGTGCATACTCTAAATATGAAACTGGCGAATTACACCATGTATGAACTATTGAAGGCTAATTCAAAAGTATTCGTTTTAAATTATATTAGCTTGTGTCACGACCCAAAATTCACTAAGGGTTGTGATGGCGCCGTACACCACTGTCAGGCAAGCCAACACCATGAAGTTAATAAGATTTTCATTTTAATAATTATTAAAGTTATTCCTTTTATACATTAAATAATAAATAATGAAATTCATTGAAATAAAGTGATATATTTAACATATTTAATGTTGAACAATCCCATAATCCTCCCAGAACCCGGTGTCACAAGTGCATGAGCTATTTCTAGGAAACAATGTAATACAACAACCTTTCGGAATACAAATTGGACATAAAGTAAATACAGTAATCTGAAAGAGATTCTGCTGGTTGCGGGTCGTCTCGAGAAGTGCAGCTCATCTAAATCTCCGTATCAACCATGCTTCTACGCCCACTAAGCCACTAGAGATGCATGTACCTGTGCAACAAAATGCACAACAAGTGTAGCATAAGTACGAAATCAACGTGTACACAGTAAGTATCCCGTCTAATCTCGAAGAAGTAGAGACGAGAGGTCGACTTCGACACTTACTAGTGGTCCAATAATGATATATTAATAATTTAATAAATCAAAGATTTTCATAAAAAATGACGGTAACTCAAATAGCATGAGGCAAGTAAATAATTCTTTCATTTATAGGAAATTTCAAATATATTTTCATCATTTATACATTTATCTCAAGTCAGGGAGAGCAAATATCAACATCTATAAAACTCAAGGCAAGCAATACAAGCATTCGCAAATCATGCCGAGGTCGTACGACCCAATCCAATAAATATTTAAACTGTGCAATGCCAGAGGGTCGAATGACGCGAACCATAGATGCATCTATTGAATCTACCGAAGCGTTCGACCAGTTCCACAATATATAAACACATTCAAACAGTCAATCAAGAACTCATCAAGGAGAAATTGTCCAAGAAAAGGCAAATTTCTCTTTTAAAAAATATGAAAACGTTGACTAGTCTTTTAGAAATTCATTTACACGTTTGATATGTTTTAAGCATTTTTAAATTGACAACAAGATTTCAAATATTGCAAGTAAAGCATGCTTTTGGGTCCTAAACTACCCGGACTTAAGCATAATAGTAGCTACGTACGGACTCTCGTCACTTTGTGCGTACGTAGACCCCACAAATAGAAACACATATCCAATTAATTCACCTATGAGGACAATTCCCTCTTACAAGGTTAGAAAGGAGACTCACCTTGCTCCGAAGTTCCATAACCGACATTCCACGCCCTTCCGAGGACTTAAATTGATGCACAACACTCCAAAACTCATGCTTGATGATGACATCTCCCTCTTCAAAGACTCCAAAATCACCCAACCAAGAAGAAAAAATGAAGGATAATGGGTCAAATCCCGATTTTTAAAGAACTCATTGCCTCCAGCATTTCCTCACCTGCGGTCACTTGACCGCTTCTGCGATCCCGTAGGTGCGGCCCCCACTACCGCTTCTGCGGTCTCCTTCCGCTTCTGCGGTCAGCTCCCTCGCTTGCGCAAATGCAACCAATACCCGCATCTGCGGTCCTTCCCTTGGCTTCCCAGTTCTGCTCCTACGACTCCCAGGCCGCTTCTGCGGCTCCGCACCTGCGGCTACAACCTCGCAGGTGCGGTTACACCAGATATCAGCTACCTCAGTTTTTCTTCAAATTTAAAGTTCGATCCGTTAACTACCCGGAATTCACCCGGGGACCCTAGGACCCAGTCCAATCACACCAACCAGTCTCATAATACCTTATGAACTTGCTCGAAGCCTCAAATTACACCAAATAACGCTAGAATCACAAATCACACCCCATTTCAATCTTTAGAACTTTGAACTTCTTCATTCGATGCCGAAACCTATCAAATCACATTCGATTGACCTCAAATTTTGCACACAAGTCATATTCGACATTACAGAACTACTCCAACTTCCAGAATCAAAATCCGACCCCGATATCAAAACGTTCACTTCCAGTCAAACTTCTCAAAAACCTTCAAGTTTCCAACTTTAGCCAAATGACTCCAAAATGACCCACAGACCTCTGAATTCACTTCCGATCGCACTCCCAACACCAGAATCACCATACGGAGCTATTCTTAGACTCGGAATACTTGACGGACATCGATAACACTGAAATCCACTACAACCCAAACTTATGAAATTCTTCCAAAACTGCTAACTTCCACAATAGGTGCCGAAACATTCCCGGGTCTTCTAAAACCCGATGTGGACATACACCCAACTCCGAAATCATCATACTAACTTGTTGGGACCTTCGAATCTCGATTCTGAGGTAGTTTACTCAAAAATCCAATCTTCGTCACTTTTACTAACTTAAAGCTTCCGAAATGAGAATTCTCTTTCCAAGTCGACTCTGAACTTCCCGAAATTCAATTCCGACCGTGCGTACAAGTCATAATACCTGAAGTGTAGCTGCTCATGCCCTCAAACTGCTGAACGACGCGCTAGCGCTCAAAACGACCGATCGAGTCATTATAGCTTGACTTTGGGTAGAGATTATAAAAAGAACTTGGACATTGGACAAATTTAAACAGACAAATTTCATAGTGCAAGATAAATAAAATTCAAGTATCATCTAGCAAACTTAGCTAGATTAATTATCTCTATTGGTTCAAATTAAATTCAATCATTTTGAAATCAAGTATATGTTAATGTAACAATGTTGATTTTCAGCACTTAAAAAATTGTTATATTTTCTATCATGTCAATTGCTTTACTGTGACTTCTTTTATATAATTTACTTAAAGTTTAATTTAATGTTTTACTTAAAGTTTAATTTAATGTTCTTTCACTATATATATAATTGACTGAAAATTCACGTGCAACACACTTATATAGAAACTAATATATTAAAAAAATACCAGAGTTTAGGGGTGCAAAATGTAAGAGCTTGTTTGGTACGAGGGATAAGGAATAAGGTATAATTAATCCCGAGATTAAATTTGAGATGAGTTTATCCAAGTTTGGTTGGGATAAAATCGAGGTATAACTAATCTCGGAATTATAGTATTTTTTTATCCCATAGGAGGTGAGATAACTAATCCAGGGATAATCAATTATGGGATAACTTGTTTCCCAACCAAACGACCCCTAATAGTTTTAAATGCATGAGGTGAAGTTTTATAAAATTAGTTAACATTTTAAAAATTGGACGCTAGGATAAAGGAGTGGTCACATGGTATGTTTTAATAATAGAAATTAAATAATAGAAAAATATTGAGTTAGACAGGGAATAAGTTCTTCTAAGGATAGCAGGCCTAAATTTGAGACTTAACCAAAGTTAATATAAAATTATCATTCACAATAGGAGTAACGCATCAGTCTGTTGGAAATATATTTTGATTTTGATGTCTATCCGTAATCGGCATTTAAAAATTGCTAACTTTAGTGGTTATTTTAAAAGGGGCATCTGCAACTTTCCACTAAGTGTGAAGTTTTGAAAATTCTGAACCTTCAAAGGGCCACGTAACAAATTTCATAATCTAAAGGACTTTTTGTATCAACTTGGGTGCAATTAAAAAGAAAAGGAATAACGGAAGATAAAGAAAGCGCCAGCCAGAAAGTAATTAGTCAAAAGGAATTTAGTTAAGGTACGACTGGCCCAGTCGTAGAATGAAATTTTTTTGGTTAAACCCATAAAACTTAAATGTTAGATCAATCCGCCTCTCACTATATCCTTCATTTGTTTAAATACTCATCATTTCAGATTAGCAATATATATTATATATATCCTCGGACAAGAAATCCTCTTTTCTAACTTCTTTTCTGTTCAACAAGGCACATATACGGACAAAACCATTGACAACAATCAAATAAATATGCTGGAATTTGTTAGGTCAAGGAACAACATATATAAAGTGTCCCTGCTCTCACGTACCTTTGACTGAGGACCAGTTAACCAAAGTTCTAAAGAAATACCAATGGCAACCGCTACCTCAACAGATTAAAGAAGATCTCAAAGAGGTGTTCCGGCAGTTGGGAGCCACCGTCCTGACTCCCGAGATGGCGAGCCGCTCGAGCTCTCCACCATGCTGATAAGAATGGCGATGGACGTATTGATATGGTTGAGTTGGATCAACCGGTCAAATATGCAAGAAAACATGGTTATACGCTAGGTTATGCTTGCTGCAGAAAGTGACTAGTTAGTTACGTTCAAGATTGTTAGAAGATGGAATCTATCCAATTCATTGGTTCGGTTAATTAGAATTTGCTCTATCTAGGAGTTGTTTGACAAAACTTCTAAAAACTGCTTATATATGTGACATTCTTTTACGCAAATAGCTATTTAGGAAAGTATTATTTTTGAAGAAAATCAGTTTGTGTTTGACCAATTAATTTAAGAAATGTACTTTTAATATTTGATTAATAATTATGTTTGGCTAATCTTTCTAAAAAATATTTTTGAGTGTTTAATTACGAAAATAACAATATTAATTGAGGTTCATTTGTTATTAGCATTACTTAAATATAAAAATGATTTTAAATATGTTTTTGTAACATTTAATAAGACAGCTAAAATTAGAAACATTAAATTAAAGGATTAAATAACTAACTACTAATACTCTATTTTCTGACTTAATTCTTTCTAGTACATCATTAGGTCAAACGAAGTCTAACTGTGGTGACTAGCTGAATGAAATTCGTGGTTCCTAATCGTTGCCATCTAGCGTTATGTTCATGAATGACCCCGTTGGACCAAAAATCAACACATAGTTTGGGAATAAAGGCAATTCTCTTTAGAGTAAAAGTGAGGAGTATGTTTGTTTTATCGGCCGAAATACGCAAGCCTGATGATGTCATCATATATACATGATATCAGAGTTTATATGGAAATGAAAATCTTTTTGAGATATACTATGATTTTATGATCCATACGACTATGGCAAGAAACAAAGGGATGACATATATATAGGTGGAAAGTATAAATGGGAACAAAATGCAACTACACATATATGACCATAATAAAAATAATTTTTTGAAAAAATGTGTGTACATGAATAACATTTTTTTAATTTAAAATAATACAGTTTATGCCAAAATCTAAATAGTAGTTCTAACATGTTGGCCCTAGCTACTAATTGCTACGCGGCACGAGCATGTAACTGTTAGAAAAATAATAATCAAAATTGGCTTTGAGGCGTGAAAATCGACTGTCCTTAAAGAGTTATCGCCTGTATACTAATTTAGGGAAAATACAAAACGATTCTCTTCAGAATACAACAAAGCCTGCAGTAACACTTGTGATTTTCTATATCCACTTCGTTGGAATTCTTGTGTATTTATAGGCAACCAATAGACCATTTCAGAAAAGATGTCTTGTTTCACAAACAGACACGACTATTTATTCGAATTTTGAATTTAAAATTCAAATAAATAGTTAACTCTAGGATCTCGTGCCTGTTGAGTTAATCTCGTGCCTGTTGAGTCAGTCTCGTGCCTGTTGAGAAAATCTCGTGCCTGTTGAGTTAATTTCGTGCCTGTTGAGTCAGTCTCGTGCCTGTTGAGACAATCTCGTGCCTGTTATGTGCTATTTCATAATGATCAGTTCCGAGGCTAACAGGCACGGTACGAGTAAGGTCGGTCCCGGGAGTGTTTCACATGACAGGCACAGAACTTCTTTTTTCCGATGTGGGAAGAATCCAACTTCCAACTTGCCAATAACAAACTATCTTACAATCCCCCACTAGTTTATTATTTCACTTCATAACACTTGTGAATAATTGAAAGTATCTTTTACAGATTTGAACTTTCCTTTAGTGTAAGTATATTAAAGTTTTGACGAAGTTGATGGTATCTTAAGATTTGAACCACAAATCCTTGTGCCAAAACCGAAAATACCACACACACAGCGTTATCTAGTAGCTTAGAAAATCCAGTATTCGCTTTAGCACGTTTACGGCCATGTGCTCATCCTGAATTCATGAATATTTACAAGATCAACCCTTTAAATCTTGCTAGAAGCGGCACCACTTCAATATTCATATAGGTGGAATTAGTTAATATGTCCCTGTTACTCCAGACATTAATAATTCCATTAAGATTAATCAACCTCTTCATGTAACAGTATGCACTTTGGAGTTTGTCTTTATGCCCCTGTTATAACAAGCATTTAACAACTCCTTAACTCCTCATATAACAGTAAGTAGTACAATAGAATTAGGGCTCCTAAAGAGGAGATCAGTGCTTAAACAATACAAGTAACTTGTTATTACCATTGAACTTATATTGTTAGAGTGTATACTAACTCAAAGTGGGGTTCCCATTCCTTGTATTTAATTTAAGGGTCTCAGCCCCATCCCTCCACAAGTTTGTTGTACTACATCTCTACCTAATGGCTTCGTAAGTGGATAAGCCAAATTCTTATTTGATCTCACATATATTATAGCTATAGCTCCATTTGTAATTAATTCTCTTATATAGGCATGTCTCAAGCTTATATGTCTCGATTTTCCATTATAAATTTTATTGTGAGCAACACACATTGTAGTCTCACTATCACAGAATATGGAAATGGCTGGCATAGGTTGTGGCCACAACTTTATATCAAGTAACATATTCCTCAGCCATTCTGCTTCTTTTCCAGCAGCCGCTAATGCAATAAATTCAGATTCCATAGTAGAATGGGAAATACATGTTTGTTTCTTGGATGCCCAACTAATGGCTCCACCGCCTAGAGTAAATATCCATCCTGATGTGGATTTATTATCATTAACACTTGTAATCCAACTTGCATCGGAATATCCCTCTAATACATTAGGAAAACCATTATAGCAAATGCCTAAGTGCTTTGTATATTTTAAATATCCAAGTACTCTACTTATTGCTTTCCAATGATCATTACCTGGATTACTGGTAAACCTTGAAAATTTACAAACAGCAAATACAATGTCGGGTCTAGTGCAATGCATTGCATACATCATACTACCTATCGCACTTGCATACTCCAACTGTGCTACTGCTCTTCCAGTATTTGCAGTTAGCTTAACACTAGAATCATAAGGAGTATTATACCCCTTTATTCCTAAATGACTGAATTTAGTAAGGATTTTATCTATATAATGTGCTTGTGACAAAGTCACTTGCTTGTTATCTCTTTTGACCTTGATTCCCAAAATAGTATCAACTTCATTTAAATCCTTCATTTTAAAAACTGAGGTTAGATACTTCTTGGTCTCGGTAATTCCTTGTAGATTCGTACCAAAAATCAGCATGTCATCGACATATAAACAAATTATTACTCCATATTCTTTTGTAAATTTAGAGTAAATGCACTTGTGTGCATTATTATGTACGAATCCGGTTGATAGTATTACACTATCAAATCTTTCATGCCACTGTTTAGGCGCTTGTTTAAGACCATAAAGAGACTTTATCAATTTACAAACTTTCTTCTCGTTTCCCGGAAGAACAAATCCTTCGGGTTGTTGCATATATATTTCTTCACTAAGGTTCCCATTTAAAAAGGCTGTTTTAACATCCATTTGATGTACGTAAAGATCATAGATAGAGGCCAAGGATAAAAGGACTCTAATGGATGTTACTCTTGCATCAAGAGCATATGTATCAAAATAGTCTATGCCTTCCTTTTGAGTGAAACCTTTTGCAACTAATCTTGCTTTGAAGGTTTGGACAGAACCATCTGTATTGTACTTTCTCCTAAAGACCCACTTACAACCTATAGGTTTTGATCCAAGAGGAAGATCAACCAAAACCCAAGTGTTGTTGGATATAATTGAGTCCATTTCATCATTAATGGCCTCTTTCCAAAAGGCAGCGTCTCTAGAAGACATTGCTTCTTGAAACGTCTTTGGGTCTTCTTCAACATTTAATACAATAGGAATTTGATTACAAACGTTTGTCCTATCTCCTTCAACAAGAAATACTATAGATTGTGAAGAAATAAAATCAGAACCAAGGTGTTTTTCTTTTCTTATTCTTTGACTTTTCCTTGGTTCTATTTGCATATCATCACTTCTTTCCTTAGTTTTAATAATTTCAGAAAGCGAAAATTTATTAGCATCGATACGTTTTCCATTTATTTCAGTCATTTCATCAACATTGTCATTTATAAATCTATTTTCAACATATTCAACATGTATAGATTCTATAATGACATTAGATTCTAGATCTAGCAGTCTATAAGCTTTGGAGTGTTGTGCATATCCTACAAAAACACTTTTAATTCCTCTAGGACCCAATTTTGTTCTTTGATGGTCAGGTACTCTATAATAGGATATACACCCCCACACTTTAAAATAATTTAAATTTGGTTTTCTACCATTCCAAAGCTCATAAGGCGAAATATGCATACTCTTTGAAGGCACTCTATTTAAAATATAACATGCAGTTAGTAGTGCTTCACCCCATAAATTATGTGACAAATGTGCATTAAGTAACATAGCATTAACCATATCCGCCAAAGTTCTATTTTTCCTTTCTGCTAACCCATTTTGTTGAGGAGTATAAGGGGCACTCATTTGATGTATTAGGCCATGCTCTTCACAGAACTTATTAAATTCGTTAGGAAAATATTCTCCGCCTCTATAACTTCGAATAATTTTAATTTTCCTACTCCTTTGATTTTCCACAACAGACTTGTATTCTTTAAACTTTTGAAAAGCTTCATCCTTAGTTCTAAGTAGGTAAACATATGTAAATCTAGAGAAGTCGTCTATAAAAGTAATAAAATATCTTTTGCCTCCTCTAGTTAATTCTCCATTTAATTCACACAAGTCTGAATGTATTAAATCTAATAGTTCTGTGGATCTTTCAACTTTACGAAATGGTTTCATTGTCATCTTTGCTTGTATGCAAATTTCACATTTTATATGTTGAGTTTTACATGAGATATAACCATTTTTGGACATATAATTCAAGGAGTCAAAATTTAAATGTCCTAGTCTAGCATTCCATAAACAAGAATCAGACTCAACGATGTAAGCAGAAACATAATTTATTTCATTAATACTCAATTTGAACATGCCGTTACAGTTATAGCCTTTTCCAACAAAAACACCATTCTTAGACACTATTACATGATCAGACTCAATAACTATCTTGAAGCCTTTCTTTGACAGCAAAGCAACGGACATTAAGTTTTTCTTCATATCAGGAACATGATACACATTCAGTAATGTCAACTTCTGGCCTGATGTGAAGTTAATCTCAATACTTCCTTTTCCAGCAACATCTGCCGCAACATGGTTTCCCATCAAGACTTGTTCAGAATCTTGCACTTCTGCATATGTCTTGAACATCTTCTTGTCATAACAGACATGAATAGTAGCACCCGAATCTAGCCACCAGTCTTGAGTATTTGTAACAGCGGTAGCCACATTCAACTCTGTGACCATACCAATTTGCATTGCGGAAACCATGGCAACCAGTTCTTGAGCAGAATTTTCCACTAAGTTTGCCTTTTCAGAATTTCCAGATTTTTTAATCTTTCCAGACTTTTCGGTTTTGCCTGCATTGAAATTTATTCCTGCCTTTCTATACCTGCAGTCCCGAATCATATGGCCTTTCTTTCCACAATGATGACAACTAAAGTTCTTTCTCTTTTTAAAAGAAGACTTTTTGGAAACTTTCAGATGTTTGTTCCCACTTCCTGAATCATTCTGACTGACAAAATTGACTGCGGTACTCGAAGGCTGACTAATAGCATCACGAGCACGAGTCTCACTTTCAATTTGAATGTGAGTACGAAATTGTTCCACAGTCATTTTATCCATAGAATGTAGGATTTTCTTTCTATAGTCATTCCAAGAGGAAGGCAATTTCGAAAGAATAGCACCTATTTGAAGTGCATCAGGAATTTTAACTTCAAGATCACTTAGTTTTGATACTAAGATTTGCAGTTCATGAATCTGATCCATTATAGGCCTAGTATCAAATATTTTAAATTCAAAGTACTGCAGAGCCAGGAATTTGTCAATACCTCGTTTTTCATTCTGGTATGCAGTTTGTAGAGCTGTCCAAATCTCTCTTGGCGACTTCAGATTGCAGTAAAGATCATAGAGTCGATCTGTCAAAGTATTCAGAATATGGACGCGACACAACAGTTCATCATGTTCTCGTTTCTTCCTTGAGTACGTCAGAATCTTCTGCTGTGGGCTCAGGCATCAGAGGCAAGGCAGAATCAAGAACATAGTAGATATTGAGAGCGGACAACAAGAATATCATCTTGTCTCTCCAACGGGTAAAGTTCGTTCCATCAAAGCGATCAAGTTTGATGAACTCCTTCGGATTCTCAACAACAGACATCAATTTCTCCATAGCAGAATAACTCCTTAAGATTGTTAGAAAAATAATAATCAAAATTGGCTTTGAGGCGTGAAAATCGACTGTCCTTAAAGAGTTATCGCCTGTATACTAATTTAGGGAAAATACAAAACGATTCTCTTCAGGATACAACAAAGCCTGCAGTAACACTTGTGATTTTCTATATCCACTTCGTTGGAATTCTTGTGTATTTATAGGCAACCAATAGACCCTTTCAGAAAAGATGTCTTGTTTCACAAACAGACACGACTATTTATTCGAATTTTGAATTTAAAATTCAAATAAATAGTTAACTCTAGGATCTCGTGCCTGTTGAGTTAATCTCGTGCCTGTTGAGTCAGTCTCGTGCCTGTTGAGTCAGTCTCGTGCCTGTTGAGACAATCTCGTGCCTGTTGAGACAATCTCGTGCCTGTTATGTGCTATTTCATAATAATCAGTTCCGAGGCTAACAGGCACGGTACGAGTAAGGTCGGTCCCGGGAGTGTTTCACATGGCAGACACGGAACTTCTTTCTTCCGATGTGGGAAGAATCCAACTTTCAACTTGCCAATAACAAATATCTTACAGTAACTTGTATTGAATTTCTCACTATGAATTAAGTTCGAATAAGTTTTCTGGGATGTATGGGAATCCTCTTCTTTTCAAAATATGGTAATCGTTAAAATAACTTTTTAATTGTACATGCATATATAATATCGTACGAAGTCTCTTGATAATGTTACAAAATAAACATCATTTGGGAAGGAATTAAGTGAAGTCTTGGTACTTATCGCCTCATACACATACAATAAATTGATACCACTTGCATAAAATCATGTGTGCGTTTGCTGCTGACTCGTGGCTCCATCTAATAGGCCCGTTTGTTCATAAATGCCTTTTCCGTTTGTTCATTACAATTTAAAATTGTGTTTGTCTATGAAATTATGCAAGTTTTTGGGAATTTTTCAAAAAGAGTTTTCAAAAACCAAAACCACTTTTTCAAATATTACTTTTTTCAAAAATTACAATTTTTATGTCCAAACGCCTAGTAAGTACAGCAATAAGGTCGCCATCTATTGTATAGTATGATACACATACTAGCATATACAGAGAGAGAACTTATGCCTTTCTCAATCCGTTTGCGTATCTTTTGGTGTTAAGATAAGTGTGAATTGAACCTAAAAGTAGTCTACGCCTAGCCGAGAATGATTCTGAGAATTTATATTATTCCAAAATTATAGGCAAAGTCACATGCAAATATATCTTAACACTGCTTTAATCTCCTTCTCGTCCACTTTATAAATTTGTTAGTATTCTCAATATTGCACAAGTTTCAACATTTGAAAATCCTCGAATTTCAACTTTTGATGAGTCTTTTTCATACGGGTAATTAAGGGTAACAACAAGACCATCTAGTTTGGACGATTTTTGGAGAAAAAAAATCCCAAGAATCTTTGAATAGAAAAGGGAGATGAGAGGCCCGGAGATAAAATAATTTGAGATAGTGCGACGTGTCAAACTTTGTGCCCTGAGATGGGCCAGTGATTTAGGGAGCAAATCCAATAATTATTGCTTCTTACCCTAAAATGTTACCTAACTTGTACCTGCTAAATGCCTAAACTCTTTCTCAAATTTTTTTTTATATATGTGGATGTATGTAATCATTTTATGTTCCAATAATGCCTACCTTTTGTATTTAATGTAACTCATATTATATTGAAAACCTCAAGCGCGACAAAGATCATGATTTACCATTGCATGGAGTCGGAGAGAGCTTAGAACTATTAGTTTAGATGATGTGCTTCATCTCATTTTTTTTATACCTAATTGAATCATCATGGCCTTCTAAAGTACAAATCGACGCATCTGATATCTATGTAGGAAGTGATCAAACTATCTCAAATAAAAGTGCCACGTTAATATTACATACCCGTCTAGGAGGTAAGAAAGCTCATAGGGATAACTGAAGAAAATGTCGAAGATATCTTATATCATTTGGCTACTAGAACAAAATTTACATACAACAACAACATCAAATCCAGTGTAATCTCACAAGTGGGTGTAGGGAGAATAGTATATACGTAGACCTTACACCTACCTTGCAGAGACGATTTTCGAAAGACCCCGACTTAGAAAAGATAAAAGAAAAGGCAATAACAATCACACCAATTATAAAATCAAAACAAAAATACAAAGATACAAAACTAAAATCGAGACATAATACAAAATTTACATCAAAACACGAAACATAGACATGTACGACATATGACAGTTATATAGTACTAATACTTATTAAAACACCCAAAAGACCCTACAAGGATCTTTGGTTCTCAAACAAAAAGTACGACGACACAAAACAACAGCAGCAGCAGAACAACAACAAAAGAAGATACAAATTAAAAACAACGTAGAAGCCTAAGAGATCCTAAAGCCCCATTTCGAAGCATAGTGGACAAGCTCACTAATCTCATCTTCGTTAATATATCCATCACCATTTTTATCTGCATAACGTAAGGCTTTTCCAGCTTTCCAACGGCAGAAATGCAAACCCATCTCTTTAAAAGCTAACCTGAGTTCTTGCTTGCTAAGTTTACCGTCTCTATTCTTATCATATTTCTTCAGCATACCCTTCACTTGCTCTTCAGTCAGTGTAAGGCTTACACCCGTACGAATGGCCCAAGACATTTTTTCTTTCTTTTTTTGTATGTATACTGCTTCTTTTAGTTCCTGTGGTTAATTAGTGGTGAATAAATTTTCAACAAGGGGGGCTTCCTATATATATAACGGCCAGCTTAGAGTTTGTTATGAGTTAATTTCTGTTCTACGAATATTATTTTACTTGGAAAAGGATTAAGTATTTATTCCTTCTTCAACTGTGTATACGGGTGAAACCGGTCTCATGTTATACCTTGGTCTCCGATAAGATATGTCTAGCTCAAAACATGATGACATGATACTGAAATCGAGGCAAGGACCTCATCGAGTCTGATGTTTTATACTTCAATACCACACAAGAGGGGATGATTTGTGTGGTGACCAATATTTCACTTAAACTAATTATGGAAGAACCTAGTTCTTCTATGTGTTCCTTCTGCTACTGTTGCAAAATAATAAATGTAGAAAGTAAAGAACACAAGTATTTTTACGTGGAAAACACCCGGCTCAAAAGGTGAAAAAAACTATGACCTACTACTCAGTAGAATTTTTCCCAACGCTTCACTAAATCACTGAGCCAAAACAGCATTTACAAAACTCTTTGTAAACCTAAGGATTACCTCTAATCTCATTGTAGCAACCAACCTCTAACTATTGCGACAACTTCAAGTTAACTCTAACTTGAATACTCAAAGTACCTATTACAATTGCTTCTAGATAAAGCTGAAAGGTACAATATGAAAACACCTACTACAATTGAACTAGAAATAAAGAAAGACACATAAAACTCTTTATGGAGCTGGTTCTTCAATCTGGTTCATGTAGCTTCAGGTTTGCACACTTGAATCACACACGAACTGCTTGCAAAAAGCCTTTGCTATTTTGCTCTCAATTCACGTTTAACTTCTGCGTTTTTGTGCAACACTTGTAATGTGAGAACATCCTGCAATTTATAGAGTTAGTAGATGAAGAAATAACGAGAGTTCTAATGCAACTCTTCCTTGGTGGAAGAGTTCTAGTTGTTTTCAACTTCTAACTCCTTCCCTATCTTGGATAGTATTCTCTTTGAGTAAGGAGTCCTTCTCCTTATCAATTATGCAACCTTTTCGATCAGGAGATATTAAATGCACCAAGTTTAGCTTATCTCCTTCACGTGCATCTCACATGCTCGAATCTGCCCGTTTTTGTGAACCCGAGAGATGGACATGAGGGATGGACTTGGTTTATGTCTGAGCTTCCTTTGTCAATCTTCAAAACTAACCTTCACTTGGGTCAAAAAATTCTCCCTTTTTGATGATGACAAAATCTATATTTTTCATAAGCTTAGGTCACGTTTCAACTTAGCTCAACATCAACACAATGTTAGAAATATTTTTCCTTTTTATCACTTATCACCAAGGATCAGGTACATTAGGTTATAAATATCACTATTTAAAGTATAAAACACAACCTTTTTTCCCTTTTGGAATCATCAAAAAGTTGCATAAAAATGTGAGATAACCAGATTTTAAAACTTACTCATGGCCGCTGGGGCTACTTCAAATGCAATCATGGATTAATAATCATAGATCAAGCTTAGAATTTTAACCATCAAAGAAATATAAACAAACAGTTAGAGCAAAAACAGTGAATTTCATTGATGATTGATAAGATTCTTCCATAGAGCATAAGAAAAAATAAGAATACTGAGAACATGAGCAAAAGAAACAAAACATCCCGAACTGGGTAATTGATTGATCTACACTAGGCTAAGAAGCTTAAGGCTGGGAAGAACTAGGTGCTTTGTTTTTGACTTGGAGGAGTTTCAGCATACCTTGAAGAATGCCATCATTCTTTTCTTTTTCTCTTGCCAGCTTAGTTCTCAGAGCATCTCTCTTAGTCTCCACCTCAACCAACCTCTTCTTCAACTTTTCAATCTCAGCATCTTTAGACCCACTTTCTTGCACCAAGGCTCTGACCTTGCTATTCACTGGTACCTTTTGGATGAACTAGGTTCTTTAGGAGTGACATTGACTTCATAATCGTAAGCAAGCAGAGTATTAACCCAAAAATGATCCATGCTTGTACTAACCTACCATCGTTTCTTAGGTACATTGAAATGTGCAAGCACAGTTGTGAGAATGAAGCCATAGGGAATGATATGAGTTTTGGTGATATTGATAACTCTATCAAGAAGCTAGATTATAGCTTTCAGTCACTTTCTTCAGCAGGTCTGCAAGGGTTTCCTCTACAGATGAACCAGGTTCATCTCCCCAAACAACCATTGCACCTGCATCTTTAGTTAAACTCATAAGAGTGGGTGAAGAATCAACCACCCTTGTCCCCTTTCCCCACACAGTACTCCTAGCACCCTTGCTCTCCTTTTTTTTCTTTTTCATTTTTACTACCAACTTCTCCAGATTCTGTAGTCTCGACACCTGCTATAGATCCTACAAATCTATTTTCCAAATTTGCAGCAACTTTAGAAATTGTCTCAGGAGAAACTTTAAAATCAGAAGATACCTGTTCAGTTTCGGAAGAACCACTTTCTTCCCCCTGAGTAACAGACTTAAAAGAATCTAGGTAGTTTTATACGGTCAGGAGTCTTGAACGTAATTGGTTCACTTGTAACGGATAAGTTCAAAAGAACTTTGGTATTTGGTAGGACTCTGCTCATGATCCAAATATAGTTATTTCAAATTATGTAGAGTGTAGAAAACATACCGTGTTATCTTGATGAGCCAGGTTCTTCACTCATAATTCTCTTGTGTAAGTCTAAATTTGCCAAAATAGAGAAAATATCATTAGAGATTAATGAGTCATTTTAACACATGTCATAAGAGTATACTATGGAAAGTATGAGACTAAGCAAGATTTAATCTAATTATACACAATTTACAGACTTTCTAATTCTTTTAACCTTGAACTGGTACTTTTAGGTGATCTTAATCATCCTTAATTCCAGTCTGTTCCTCTCAAAGTGATTTCTACTTAAGGCTTTTGTGAAGATTTCAGCAATTTGCTTGTCAGTAGCACAAAACTCCACAGTGATCAAGCCTTTCTCATAGTTGTCCCTCAAAAAATGGTGCCTAACATCTATGTGCTTAGTTCTCTTATGATGAACCAGGTTCTTTGTCATACTAATAGCACTAGTATTATCACAAAAAATAGGGATGCAACCAATATCAATTCCAAAGTCCATTAACTGCTGCTTGATCCATAACAATTGAGCACAACATGAAGCAACAACAACATACTTAGCTTCAACAGTAGATAAGACCATTAAATTTTGCTTTTTAGTAGCCCATGACACAAGACATGAACCAAGGAAGTGTGCCATACCTGATGTGCTCTTTCTATCCACAAGGAACCCTGCATAATCATCATCAACATATCCCACTAGGTTAAAATTACTACCTTTGTATACCAAAAGCAAAGGTCAGTGGTGCCTTTCAAGTATCTCAATATTCTCTTGACAACAGTCAAGTGGGACTTCTTTGCAGTAGCCTGAAATCGAGAACAAAGACCTATACTGAAAATAATGTCAGGTCTGCTAGCAGTAAGATACAAAAGAGAAACAATCATTCCCCTATACAACTTTTGATCAACAGATAAGCTAGGTTCATTTATATCCAATTTCGTGGATGTTGCAATAGGAGTGTCAATTTCTTTGGATGTTCCTTCCTAATTTCGTTACTGAGGAATATGTTCATGGACAAGTTCCCTCCAGGTTTGAGGATCAGTTTCTCTCTAGTCAGTTCCCCCAGTCATGTTGCCCCAGGTGGAAGGACCTGTTCCATCACCTATTCCTTCCTGTGATGTATCTTCAGGCTGGACTGTGGTTTCACCATTTGAATTTCTTATCAGCCCAATCTCTTCATTATCTTGTTCATGCCTCTCAGAAAGAATGTTAGTTTAAAAAAATAACATATACATTTTTTCTACACACATAGTTCTTTTACTATATATCTTATAAGCTTTACTATGTGAAGAATATCCCAAGAATACTCCCTCATCACTTCTGGGATCATACTTACCTAGGGAGTCTTTGCCATTATTGTGCACAAAACACTTGCATCTAAATGCCCTAAGATGTGATATATTTGGCTTTTTCCCTTTAAGTGACTCATAAGGAATCTTCTTAACAAGAGGTTTAGTCATGCAACTATTTATGATGTAGTATGCAGTGTTCACAGCTTCCGCCAAAAAACTATGAGGTAATTTACTAGCAAGTAGCATAGTCCTAGCCATTTCCTTTAATGCCATATACTTTCTTTAAACTACTCCATTTTGTTGTGGAGTCCTAGGAGTAGAGAAATTATGATCTATGCCATGCACATCACAAAATTCAGCAAAACTTAGCGTTTTCAAATTAAGTTCCATGATCAAACCTAATTGATGCAAGTTGATTACCTAGTTGTTTATGAGTTTTTCTAACAAAAGAAGTAAAAAACTCAAATGCTTCATCTTTAGATGTTAAAAATAATATCTAGGTAAATCTAGAGTAATCATCAACAAGCACAATAACATATCTCTTACCATCTCTGCTCAGAGTTCTCATTGGTCCACAAAGATCTATTGGATCAGTTCCATCGTTCTGGTGGTATTTACCATTTTCTTGCTTTTGAAAGAGGATCTTACCTACTTCCGCTTTGCACAAGCCTCACAAACTTTATCTTCCTTGAACTTAATGTTAGGCAGCTCTATCACCAAGTCCTTAGAGACTAGTTTGTTGAGTTGACTTAGACTAGCATGTCCAAGTCTCTTAAGCCAAAGGAGGGGATCATTATCCAATACACATATGCAATTGAGTTCATTTTCTGAAGTATGGACATATCTAAAATGTAAATATTGTTTACTCTTTTTCCCTGTAAAACAATCTTGTTAGTGGTAAGATTTATCACTAAACATTTGGTAGAGGTGAGTGTTACCAAGTTACCTCAATTACACAATTGTAATACATTAATTAGGCTAAATTTTAGGTCATCTATCAAGTAGACATTCTCAATAGAGTGAGAATCAGTCTTACCTATCTTTCCAACCCCAATGATCTCACCTTTATTCCCATTTCCAAAGGAGACATTACCTCCTTTGAGGTCCTCAAGTGAAAGGAATTGGTTCTTGCTTTCTGTCATATGCTTTGAGCAACCGCTATCCATGTACCATATTTGGATGCTCCCCTTCACTTGGACCCGCAAAAGGAAATTAGGGGTTAGTATTAGGAACCCAAACTAGTTTGGGTCCCTTTCTATAGGCAAAAGGGTGAATCAGATTCTTTTTAGCCCAACCTGGCAGCCTATTTTTCCCTTGAACAAATATTTTATTATTTTGACTAGCCTTTTCTTTTGCATTACATTCACTTTTATAGTGACCAGTCTTACCACAGTGTGTGCAGATTCTGCTCTCAGGAAGTGTGAGGTACTTGCTTTTGGGATCCCACTTAGGTGTAGGGGTCCCGTAGCTAAGTCCTCTCTTATTGCTACTATGGTGTTCATGTAGCCATGAAAGTGCATTGGAGGACCTATTCCATTTACAGGTTCTGTCTCGCTCGTGCTCAACCTTGCTTAGATCCTCCTTAATGACTCTTATCTGCTCATCTCTTTTGTACAACTAATAACGAGGGATTTTGACGTGTTTCATGCTTCTTCTTGCTTACGCTTTGATTATAAATTCTTACAAAATAGTCCCAAAAGGCTCATAAGTTGTGCTTGATTGCAGGTTTGATAAACAAAGTGATAAAATGTCAAAGATCGGCTCAAAAGGAGTGAAACCTGCTCAAGTACCAAAGACAAAGCAAATTAAGGACAAACAGGCCTAGTGCGGCCGCACTACACTTTGTGCAGTCCGCATTAGGGGATTCAGAGAACTGGCAAATCAAGCTTCAAAGCACTACGACAGCAATCGATCTTGCGCGGTCCACACTGAAGGCTCCGCGGCCGCACTACCATTTTGTATGGTCCGCGGAGGAGAAGATAAGAGAGATGTCCAGTGCCAACTTCAAACCCACGCGGTCCGCGATCATGTTTGTGTGGACCGCACTAGTTGCCTCCGCGGCCACGGTCCATTCTGCACGGTCCGCAGAGCCTGAGTTCAGAGAGCCAAGGCTTAAAGTCCAAGAGCTTAGTGCTTCCGCGGTCCATTTTGTGCTGTCCGCACTGAGCCTGCAGGGGTATTTTTGTCCAGGTTTTCTAGCTTAGTATAAATAGAACATTTTTCCATTTTTAGGGAATCAGTTATTTTCCAGAACGAAGTTGCGCTCGTGAGAAGCTATTGTGTAGCCATTTTTGGCATCTTAACTTAGATTTAACGATAGATTCTCTGTATTTACATTAGCTTTTAATTAATATGTCTTGTTATTCATCTATTTCTCTATTTTCTTCTTCAAGCATGAGTGGATAAACCCATTAGCTAGGGTTGTGGCTCAACCCTAGTGTGGGTAATTGATGAGTGTTGCCATCTAGGGTTAGATTGACTATGGGTGTTCGCTATTTGGGTCAATTTTATGGTTTAATCTATGAATTGGTGGTTGCAAACATTGGTTTATGCTAAGTTGACTTGGCTCTTCTTGAGAAAGAGAGCCTAAGTTTCCAAAATTGACCCAAAAAGGAATTGTGATGGACTTAAGAGAATTTATAGTCCCAATTAAAGGGTTAAACCTCGAGAAATAATTACCCGACTTGAACCCTAGTTGCTTGAGCTTATTTGCATACCCATCTGGTTTTGAAAGAGTCAATTGGGAAAAATCACTCTCTCTACCGAGAGGTGTGAGAGTGGGTAAAATTGTGCACCGATTATAGCATATATCCCCAATCATGTCAATCGAACCTTAGAAGCATTTACCCGTCAATTAGCCACCTAGGTGAAAGTCACTACCCTAGTGCCTTTCTACCCATTAGATACAACTCTAGAAATTTTCTCATTAGCATAATTTAGTTCTAATTAGTAGTTGATAATATTAGTTTGTTAAAGAAAAATCAATGATGTTTGGAAGTGACATTTGGAACAATTACACGACTCTATTCTAGACAGATACTCAACTCTCTTCCTAGCTCCCTGAGGAATTCGATCCGGATCCTCATATCAGGTAAAAGCTATTGCGACCCTCTCTTCCTACTTTGTAGTAGTACGGAGTTGGCAGCGATCACTTTTTGGCGCCATTGCCGGGGAGCTAACGGGTTTGGCTATCTATTTAGTTAGTTTTGTGTATTGTTCTTCTTTCCTTCTTTGTTACTTACTTGTTTGTGTCATTTTTCAGGTACCAACATGGCTTTAAATAACGCTAATGACCCTCTTGGAAACGTGATAGCGGGGGAGGAGGTAGATGATCTTGAGCAAGATGAGGTGCCTCTTGCACCTCAAGGTCAACGGAGAGGCCGGAATGCCAATGCTAATCCAAATGACAATATTCCAGACCCTCCCCCGGTTCCTTCAAGAGTGGCTCCAAGAGTATTACAGAACCAGAGCTATGCAAGTGCTATTGTCCCACCCCGAATCCGGGCGGGCAACTTTCAGATAACCAATGTGATGTTGACCCTACTTGAGCAGCGTGGGTACTTCACGGGCACTGCAAATCAAAATACCTACAAACATCTCAAGGGGTTTGTAGATACATGCTAGGGGAGCAAACAGACGAATGTGTCCGATGATGCGTTGATATTGAGACTTTTCCCGTTCTCACTTCGGGGAAAGGCATTGGATTGGCTCGAGAGACTCCCCAACCATTCCATCACAACTTAGGATGAGTTGGCGGATAAGTTTATTGCCATATTCTTCTCTCCTAGTCATATGGTGGAACTTCGATATGAAATATTAGCCTTCAAGCAAGAGCCAACGGAACCTTTGCATGAGATTTGGAAGCGGTATAGAACAGTGGTGAAGGAGTTCCCAAATAATGATATGACCGAGGCCATGATCCAACAAACCTTCTATCGGGGCATAAATACTACAAATCAATACATTGTTAACCAATTGGCCGGGGGCAATTTTATGAAGATTTCTTATGAGGAGGCATGTGATGTACTTGATGAAATGGCGGACACTTCTTCAGCATGGTAGAGTAGAGAAATGTGCCTCAAGGTGACCCTACGATTATCCATTTGCATAAGGAATTACATGATCACAAGCAAGTGATAGCTGAGCTTACTACTACTATAAACCAATTGGCGAAGGCGAAATTGCAATAAGTCCAAAATTCACGCCAAGTCAATGCCATGGAAGGTGTCACTATGCTTAAGAGAAGGCAAAGAGGGCAACAATCTCAAGGGAATTGTGAACAATATGACAACAATGATGGTGGTGGTTTTTCAAATGAGTGTTATGATGACCAAAGTGAAGAGGTTCAATATGTTAACAACTATCAAGGCAATAGAGGCAACTCTTCAAATCAACAATGGAGACCCTAAGGAAATTGAGGCAATCAACAACAAGGTGGAGGTAATTGGAATAACAACAATCAACAACAAAGTGCTGGCAATTGGAACAACAACAACCAAAACAACAATTGGGGTAATCAAAACAACAGCCAAGGCAATTAAAATGGAAATAACAACAATTGGGGCAACAACAACAATCAAGGCAGGTGGAACAACAATGGAAACCAAGGCAACCAGGGGCAAGGCTTTCAAAGGCCCCCAATGTACCAACAACCGAACAATCCACCCCCTTTCCCTTCTCAAGGTCCTAGTTCTTCTGGTAATGATATGAGCAGAATTGAAATAATGTTCGAGTAGATGATGAAGAGGAATGCAAATTCGGATGCACAGTTAGCTTCTCACAACACCTCTATCCGAAACTTGGAGATGCAATTAGGAAAAATCTCTCAGTCATTGAATACTCGCCCGAAGGGTGCTCTACCAAGTGATACGGTAGTGAACCCAAAGGGTGGGAACAATCATGTTATGGCGGTCACAACAAGAAGTGGGAGAGGCGGTGATGTGAATGCCTCTAAGCAAAAGCAAGTTGTGGATGATTATGTTGAGTTGCAAGATGACGAAGTCCCTTTGATAGTTGAAGATGTGGTTGATGAAAATGTGAACAATGAAATGAGGATTGATATTCAAGAAGTCGAGATGGAAACCCAAAATGATGTGAACTCGTCTAGGGAACACATAATTGACATGTCAGAGCCGGTTGTGCCAAAAACCAAGGCTCCTTTGCCAAGGCTACCTCCACCTTATCCTCAAAGGCTCGTCAAGCAGAAGAATGATAATCAATTTAAAAAGTTCATTGACATGATGAAGATCTTATCTATTAATATGCCTTTGGTAGAGGCACTTGAACAAATGTCGGGTTATGCAAAATTCATAAAAGACTTGGTTACAAAGAAGCGTTCTATGGATTGTGAAACTATAAAGATGACTCACCAAGTTAGTGCTATAGTGCATTCAATGGCCTCGAAGCTTGAAGATCCTGGTGCTTTCACCATTCCTTGCACCATTGGGAGTGCGGATTTTTCCAAGGCTCTATGTGACTTGGGAGCTAGTATCAATTTAATGCCCTACTCGGTTTTCAAAACTTTGGGTAACGGGCAACCTAGGCCAACTTCAATGAGACTTCAAATGGCGGATCGATCGATGAAGAGACCTTTGGGCATTATTGATGATGTGCTTGTCAGGGTGGACAAATTCATATTGCCGGTCGACTTTGTCATTTTGGATTGTGAAGTGGACTATGAGGTTCCTATTATCTTGGGGAGACATTTCCTTGCAACGAGTAAAGTATTGGTTGATGTTGAAGCGGGTGAGCTCACTTTCCGAGTGGGTGATGAAAAGGTCGTCTTCCATGTTTGCAAATCCATGAAGCAACCCAATAGCACCGAGGTGTGCTCATTTAGATCTGCTCATAGCTGTGATTGTGGATGATACCAGTGCTATGATCAACGTGGAGGATCCTCTTGAAGCAGTGCTCTTAAATATGGATGTCAATGATGATGCTAGTAGAGTGGAGTGCGTGAATGCCCTACATAGGATGGAATTTTATTCTTATGAACCGAGGAAATTATCTTTAGATCTTGAAAATCGAAAAACTCCACCAACAAAGCCATCAATTGAGGAGCCACCGGTGTTGGAGTTGAAACCACTTCCTCCACACCTCAGGTATGAATTCTTGGGCTCAAACTCTACTTTACCAATTATTATTTCTTCTGGCCTTACTAACATGCAGGTTGAAGCCACTTTGGCAGTTCTTCAAAAGCGGAAAAAGGCAATTGGATGGACTCAAGCTGACATTCGGGGAATAAGCCCCGCATTTTGCATGCACAAAATTATTATGGAGGAGGATGAAAAGCCTTCCTTGGAGCATCAAAGAAGATTGAACGAGGCTATGCAAGATGTTGTGAAGAAAGAGGTGATCAAATGGTTGGATGCCGAGGTTGTGTTCCCATATATGATAGCTCGTGGACTTCTCCGGTGCAATGTGTGCCGAAGAAGGGTGGTATGAATGTGGTGACCAATGATAACAATGAACTTATTCCTACTCGGACGGTCACCGGGTGGATAGTATGTATGGATTACCGGAAGCTAAACAAGGTGACCCCAAAGGACCATTTCCCATTGCCATTCCTTGACCAAATACTTGATCGTCTCGCGAGGCGTGCTTTTTATTGCTTTTTGGATGGGTACGCGGGGTATAATCAAATCTTAATTTCCCTAGAGGACCAAGAGAAGACCACCTTTACTTATCCGTATGGAACTTTCACTTTCTCTCAGATGCCATTAGGATTGTGTAATGCTCTGGCGACATTCAAAAGATGCATGATGGCTATTTTCACCGACATGGTGGAAGATATATTGTAAGTCTTCATGGATGATTTCAGTATGGTAGGTGATTCCTTTGAAGAGTGTTTGGGTAATTTGGATAGAGTGTTGGCCCAGTGTGAAGACACAAACCTCGTACTCAATTGAAAAAAATGCCATTTTATGGTTGAAAAGGGTATAGTGTTGGGTCACAATATCTCAAAGCAAGGAATTGAAGTGGATAAAGCAAAGATAGAGGTGATTTAAAGACTTTCTCCCCCTACTTTTGTCAAAGGGGAGAGGAGTTTTCTTGGGCACGCGGGTTTTTATCGGAGGTTTATAAAGGATTTTTCAAAAGTGGTACACCCTTTGTGCAAGTTGCTAGAAAAAGATGCAAAGTTTGTGTTCGATGAGTGTTGTATGCAAGCATTCGAGCTATTCAAGCTCAAGTTGACCTCTACCCCTATCATTACCTCATCAAATTGGAGCTTGCCTTTCGAGCTCATGTGTGATGCTAGTGATATTGCGATTGGGGCTGTTTTGGGCCAAAGGATAAACAAGATGTTTCATCCAGTGTACTATGCAAACAAGACCATGAATTAAGCTTAAAGGAACTATACAGTTACCGAGAAAGAGTTGTTGGCTATAGTGTTTGCTATGGAAAAGTTTCGACGTTATCTTATGGGGGCCAAAGTTATAGTGCACACCGATCATGCCACACTTAGTTACTTGATGACAAAGAAAGACTTCAAGGCAAGATTGATGAGATGGGTGTTACTACTTCAAGAGTTTGATCTAGAAATTATGGACCGGAAAGGTAGTGAGAACCAAGTGGTGGACCACTTGTCCCGTTTGGAGGTGGAGGGTAGGCCTTGTGATGGTCTTGAGATCAATGATTCATTTCCCGACGAGCAGCTCCTTGCAGTGTCAATGAATGATATGCCGTGGTTTGCCGATATTTCCAATTACATTGTGACTGGAGTAATCCCGTATGAGCTCTCTTCTAACCAAAGGAAGAAGCTCAAGCGGGATAGTTTGGATTTCTATTGGGATGAGCCATACTTATTCAAGATTTGCACGGATGGTATGATTCGTAGATGTGTCCCGGAGGAAGAACAATTGAGTATCTTAGACACTTGCCATTCTTCACCCTATGGTGGCCATCATGGTGAGGTGAGGACCGCCTCGAAAGTTCTTAGTTATGGATTCTATTGTCCCACCTTGTTCAAAGATGCGTGTGATTTTGCAAAAAAGTGTGATGATTGCCAAAGAGCGGGCGAAATTTCAAAAAGGGATGAGATGCCTCTCAATACCATTCTTGAAGTGGATATCTTTGATGTTTGGAGCATCGATTTCATGGGTCCATTTGTTAGCTATTGTGGGAATACTTACATTCTCGTGGCGGTTGACTATGTCTCAAAATGGGTTGAAGCCATGGCTTTGCCTAATAATGAAGCCCGAAGTGTTGTTGCATTTCTTAGAAAGAGCATCTTCACAAGGTTTGGCACTCCTCGTGCGATTATTAGTGATGAGGGATCTCACTTTTGCAATAAAGCTTTCGACACATTGCTTTCCAAGTACGGTGTCAATCATAAGGTTTCGATCCCTTATCATCCTCAAGCTAGTGGTCAAGTTGAAGTCTCCAACAAAGAAATCAAAAGTATCTTGTCAAAGATGGTCAATGCAAATAGGATGTATTGGTCGAAGAAGTTGGATGGCGCTCTATGGGCTTATCGGACGGCTTACAAAACTCCGATTGGGATGTCTCCGTATCGGTTGGTGTTTGGGAAAGCATGCCATCTTCCAGTTAAGCTAGAGAATAAGGCCATGTAGGCTTTGAGGAAGTTGAACCTTGAATGGGATGTTGCAGCTAATCTTCGTGTTGAACAACTCAATGAACTCGATGAATTTAGATTCCATGCCTACTCCAGTTCGTCCTTGTATAAGGACAAGATGAAGTACCTTCATGACAAATATGCTCGTGGAAAGGAGTTCAATGTAGGTGATTTGGTTCTCTTGTTCAACTCCCGGTTACGTTTGTTTCCGGGAAAGCTTAAATCCAAATGGAGTGGACCGTTTGAAGTTGTGTTTGTGACCCCTTTTGGTGCTCTTGATTTGAAAAACAAAAATGGTGAAGTCTTTAGAGTTAATGGGCACTGGGTCAAGCATTATCTTGGAAAGTTTGATGACAGCCACATGGTGGCGCTTCTTCATCTCAAGTGATGTGGTAACATACGTCGTGCCGCTATGTTAAATCAGGCACTTCTTGGGAGGCAACCCATATCTTTTTCTTCTTGTTTTCTTTGATTTTCTTTATAGTGTAGGATTGATTTTTGTGCTAATTGGTTATGAGATGTGCAGGGATTGTATTGATGCAGTACAAAACACGATGGAAAAATTGAACAAGTCTCTGAAGTTGCCAGTACGGCCGCACTACATTTTGTGCGGTCCGCACTGGTGTGACCAATGTGAGGACTCTCTGAAGTCTCCCACCGCGGTCTGTTTTGTGCGGACCGCAGAGGTTGCCTTCTCAGACTTTTTCTAAACAAAACCCAGCGCGGACTGTGGTTCATTTTGTGTGGCCGCGCTGGTAGGTGAGTATGGGTCTCAGTAGTTTTTCTATAAATAGACACCAAGGAACCCTGTTTACATTTTTCGTAAATTTTACACTCATAGAGACTAAACACTGTTCATCTTGAGCCTTGACCGTGATTGCTTGTTTTTATTGCCTTGTTACATTCCTCTTACAACCTGGTACATTAATCTTCCCCTTTGCTTGTTAATTTTGTTCATTACAGTTAATTTTTCATTTTATTCTTAGCATGTATTTCTTCCATCTCTCGTATTCTCTTCACTAGATTAGTTAATTGTTAGTTTATTAGGCTTAGGTAGTACAAAGTGAACTGGGTAAACATATGGAAACATAAATTAGGGACAAATGTAGGCTTAAAAGCAAAAATCTCGAACCCTAACTCAGTGCCATATTTGGTCACCCTCCGTGGACTACGGTCATGTTTGTGCATTCCGCCGTGCCCTTGTGCGATCCGCAGTACCACTTTGTGTGGATCACAGTGATGAACTTATGCAAGGTGACCTTAAGCCCAGCACGGCCACACTACATTTTGTGTGGTCCGCACTGGCCCACCGTGACCGCGATACTAGTTTGTGCAGTCCGCGGTGGTCAGATTCAAAGAGGGATATTCTGAGTCCCACCCCTGTGCGGACCGCGGTTATTTCTGTGCGGTCCGCGATGACTCTAGTGCGTCCGCACTCCTTTTTGTGCGATCTGCACTGGCCTGTTTCTGCAACTGTCTGTTTCTGTTCTACAATTCTTATTGCACTGATGTCTCACTATCTCTGCCGATACTAACAATGTTAGGTGCTTGTGCTTGCAGACAATGGTTAAACAACGAGGCAAAGGCTCAAAACAACCCGACCGAGGTGATTCCTCCCGGGGAGGGAAGCAAAGGTTGGTAAAACTCACTCCCCAGGCTAGAAAAAAAATAAAGAACACGAGGAAAGCAATTAAGGCAGCTGACAGAGCCTGTGATCAATCGGGGAGTGAGTACTTGCCTTACCAAGACATCTCCTCTAACTCAGTTCCAACTCATTTCGTCTCGAACTTCGGATTGACTGATGATTCCCCTCCATAATCACCCATTGCCCAAGCTCCAGAGCATATACCTTCTGAGTCATCTGAGGGCTCAGCAGCCGGCAGGGGCAAGTACTCCACCTCCCCCACAGCTTCATTATCCGGGGAGTGTGCATGCGGAGGTGATGAGGGAGATGAGGAGGTACCTGAGGGGGTTAGCCTCAGGTTAGGAGGATTGCCCGTACTAGGAAACCTAAAGTCTGGGAGGATAGGTTTCTAAGCCAAGTAGCATACCACAAATTCAGGGAGTGGTGGCCGGTGCGAAAACTGATTTTGGAGAGGAGTTTCATAGATAGAGATGTTCTATCCCTAAACCCCAATGTGCATAGACAGTTTAGAACAAGAGTGGGGTGGGAGCACTTTATAGATGAATGCGGTGAGGAAAATGAACACTTGGTCAAGGAGTTTTACTATAATGTGGCCCACATCTTCAAGGGCTCAAAAGTGACTAAGGTTTGAAACAAAAAGGTGTTGTTCAACGGGAAGTCTCTGAATGAATATTTGGGCTTCAATGAGGAAGATGCGTCTCTCTATATGGCAAAGCTAGAGATGAGCGAGGAGGTCCGTACATGGTTAGCTCAGTACTTGGAAATCCTAGGTATAGTTTCGGAGTGGTTGACTGTTGGGGTAAAAATATTATGGAGGACCCTAAACTTTGAGGCTAGGGGTTGGGAGACGTTTATGTGCAGCCTATTAGACCCCACTTTCCAGGATCAGACTCTACCTCTCCACCGGGCTGTCCTAGTTGCTTCTATTATGGCAGGGTATCCCATCAATATGGGGAATGTGATGTCCCACATCATCTCGACTGTGGGTACTGAGATTGACAGGAACTACCCTTTCCCCAATACCCTGAGCATGTACTTCAGAGATTTGAAGGTAGAAAAGAGGCGGTTTGACATCAAGGTCAAGGCTACAGCTCCATTCTCATGGTATAGCTTGAGGGGAATAGACAACCCCAAGGACAAGAGCTACAAGGTACCCACTTCCGCCTCAACTGGCCAGTCTGAAGAGCTAGTTATAGTAGAGGCCCCCATTGAGCCTGCCTTTACCTCTACTGAGATGCCTCCCGGACCCTCCACTTCAGATATTCCTCCAGGACCTTCCATATTAGCTGGCCCAGAGATTCCATCTACTCGGGCCCATCCTATCACTGCCCACCGGCTGAGACAGATGCTTCAGAGTTTAAACAACTGGGTGTATACTATGTCATCCAAGTTATCTATCTTGACCTCCACCATTGCAGCTCAGTCGACCCCTCAGCCAGCACAAGTCCCACAGTCTATAGAGGATTCCTTGAAGAAGATAATTGAAAACCAGGTGAAGATCCTCAGTACCCAAGCTGATTTGGCAAAGGCAGTGGATTCACATGGCAAGGCTCTAAAGGAGCTCGCCAAAGAGCACAAGAAGCTGCGCAAGACACGAACTTCTAGGGAGTTCATGAAGAAGCTACGGGTGGATGTGGATAGACTGAAGGCAGACCAGTTACCTTTAGACTTATTGGTTGAGGATCCAGCTCTAGCAGTAGTGCCAGCAACAGATACATAGCCGGAGCAGTCACAGCGACCCCCGAAGAGGAGGAGGATGATCCCGAGTGCAGATGATGCCGTCATCCAGTTGGCGAACCCACCAGAGGCTTCATCCAGTCAGCCACAGGATGTACCTGATCCACATCCTATCCAGGTCCAAGCCCAGGTCCCAGCAACCGAGCAGTAGGATACCGGGAACCAGTCTGAGATTTTCGAGCATACAGAGGACCCAGGGACCGCCCATGATCCGACGCAGATGGACACGGCTTAGGGAGTCTTCATATCTTTCCTCTATTTTATTTTTGGCGCTTATTTGATTTAGTTGGCATTGGGGACAATGCCAACTTTTATTTAAGGGGGGCGCCCTTTATCTTTGGATGACTGTATATATATTGATTTAGTTTATGCTTTCTTAATTTTCATTTGGTCTGTATATAAAGTTACATCATTGTATATATTCATTCCCCGTTGTATATTCAAATCTCCTATTGTATATATTCTTTCTATTTTCGCAAAACTTTTCTTTTTTAGCTTCTTATTTATGTTCGTAGTTTTTTTGTTTCATTTTTTGTGCTTTCAATAAACCTTTGGTTTTCTTAATGCCACGGTTCTTTCCAAAGGTGGAGTATTGTGTGAACCGGGTGACTCTTCTCGATGATGGATGGTGTGACAACCTTCTTAAGGGTTTGAGTCCGTTTTTTTCGTTTTTAGTAGTTTATAGTTAAAGACACCTCAAGAAAAGCTTCGCTTGGGCCTAGCACATTTTCCATTGATCCCATGGTCAAAGACAAAATGTTGTGTTTAGGATGGTGAAAGTCATGACCTTGAGACTCTTGTGTTGACCGATAATCATCAAGTGGTTTTTCGGGACCATTGTGTGCTCAAATCGTATCTAAGGTCATTGTGGGCTCCCGACTCTATGTCTTTAGAAATCCTTTAGCTTGTGTGGTGAGAAATCGAATTACGAGTCCAAGACCCGAGCCATTGGTCTAGAACTTGCCCTGAATGTTTGTTGAGGCAAAATCTTAGGCGAAATTTGACTTGAGAAGTGATTATAGGCTCTCCTTGATCCAAATGATAGTCGAACAATTCCATAGCCTACAAATGATATGATCCCTAGTAAACCCTTTTGAGTCTTAAATCTTTTTCTTTCAGAAACCATGATACAGGCCTATACCCGTTCTAAAAGATACCCTCTCTTGGCACCCGATCTTTCCTTGAGCAAATGGTAAAAGTATAAGTTTGGGGAGAGAGACGAGGAGGGGAACAAAGTGGCAAAAGGTACAAAAGTGAAGAAAAGGAAAGGGAATGAAAAAAGAAAGAAAAGAAAAAGATAAAAAGAAAACTCAATATGGAAAAGAATAAAAAGGTATTCAAGAGAAGCAAAAGAAAGAAATGTGTGGAAAGTTGAAAAAGGAGAAACGTTTTGAATTGCATAAGAAAGAGCGACAGTGTTTCTCTCTAACCCCTTAGAAAGAAGTGAGAAGACTCAACGAGTCAAGAAAACTGTGCCAAATCAATCAAAAGAAGTGCTTAAGGGAAGATGGAACCCACTTGAACAAAACATTTCCTACTCTGAACCAAAAGCTTTCACAATGACTCCACAAAAGCCCTATATGATCTTGAGTTGAATGAAGCTTACATTAGTGAATACTTACATAAGGGGCAAGCATGTGGTACTTAAAGGCATACTTGAGACCTTTTCTTGAGAGAGATGAGTGAATTCCCATTAACTTCGGTTTGTGTGCCAATACTCTAAAAGGTGAGGTTCGCTTAGGGAGAGTTGAGGATATGTGAGTTTGGGTTCCACAATGACCAAAGTAATTGAGAGAGCTCTTTGATGTAATGAGTAAACACTTGATGCTGTTGTATCACACTTGATCCATGGTTTTTCAAAGGTTAAATGTTGTTAATGATCCATTTGTATTGAGGGCAATTGTTAGTCCCAATTGATGCTAGCTGAGGCTACTTTAGGATAGCTGAAAATACTTGAATTTTCCCTTAAGGGGTGAGTCTTATTTTGTTTACTTGAGGACAAGCAAAAGCTTAAGTTTGGGGGAGTGATAATGAGAGATTTTGACGTGTTTCATGCTCCTTCTTGCTTATGCTTTGATTATAAATTCTTACAAAATAGTCCCAAAAGGCTCATAAGTTGTGCTTAATTGCAGGTTTGATAAAAAAAGTGACGAAATATCAAAGATCAACTCAAAAGGAGTGAAATCTACTCAAGTACCAAAGACAAGGCAAACTAAACACAAACATGCCTAGTGCGACCGCACTAGGGGATTCAGAGAACTGGCAAATCAAGCTTCAAGGCAGTGCGACCGCAATCGATCTTGCATGGTCCACACTGAAGGCTCCGCAGCCGCACTACCATTTTGTACGGTCCGCGGAGGAGAAGATTAGAGAGATGTCCAATTCCAACTTCAAACCCACGCGGTCCGCGATCATGTTTGTGCGGACCGCGCTAGTTGCCTCCGCGGCCACGGTCCATTCTGCGCGGTCCGCAGAGCCTGAGTTCAGAGAGCCAAGGCTTCAAGTCCAAGAGCCTAGTGCTGCCGCGGTCCATTTTGAGCTGTCCGCACTGAGCCTGTAGGGGTATTTTTGTCCAGGTTTTCCAGCTTAGTATAAATAGAACATTTTTCCATTTTTAGGGTATCAGTTATTTTCCAGAACAAAGTTGCGCTCGTGAGAAGCTATTGAGTAGCCACTTTTGGCATCTTAACTTAGATTTAACAATAGATTCTCTGTATTTACATTAGCTTTTAATTAATATATCTTGTTATTCATCTATTTCTCTATTTTCTTCTTCAAGCATGAGTGGCTAAACCCATTAGCTAGGGTTGTGCCTCAACCCTAGTATGGGTAATTGATGGGTGTTGCCATCTAGGGTTAGATTGACTATGGGTGTTTGCTATTTGGGTCAATTTTGTGGTGTAATCTATGAATTGGTGGTTGCAAACACTGGTTTGTGCTAAGTTGACTTGGCTCTTCTTGAGAAAGAGAGCCTAAGTTTCCAAATTTGAACCAACAAGGAATTGAGATGAACTCAAGAGAATTGATAGTCCCAATTAAAGGGTTAAACCTCGAGAAATAATTACCCGACTTGAACCCTAGTTGTTTGAGCTAATTTGCCTACCCATTTGGTTTCGAGAGAGTCAATTGGGCAAAATCACTCTCTCTACCGAGAGGTGTGAGAGTGGGTAAAATTGTGCAACGGTTATAGCATATTTCCCCAATCATGTCAATCGAACCTTAGAAGCATTTACCCGTCAATTAGCCACCTAGGTGAAAGTCACTACCCTAGTGCCTTTCTACCCATTAGATACAACTCTAGCAATTTTCTCATTAGCATAATTTAGTTCTAATTAGTAGTTGATAATATTAGTTTGTTAAAGAAAAATCAAAAGATGTTTGGAAGTGAAATTTGGAACAATTTCACGACTTAGTCTAGACAGATACTCAACTCCCTTCCTAGCTCCCTGAGGAATTCGATCCCGATACTCATATCAGGTAAAAGCTATTGCAACCCTCTCTTCCTACTTTGTAGTAGTGCGGAGTTGGCAGCGATTAACAACTCGTCTTTTATTTTTCCTAGGTTTTCTTCTAATGTGAGTTGTGTGTGATAAACTTTCTTTTTACATGTTCCTAATTTCAGTTTTAGATTTTCAGATCTTAACTCTATGACAGTGGTGTCAAGTTCATGAACCTGGTTGTTTAACTCAATATTTTTACTATCACTTTCACTAGCCCTAAGTTCAAGATTTTTGCACTTAGCTTTCAAAATCACACACTCCTTAGACAATTGTTCCTTTTCATTGTTTAGATCCTCAAATTCATCAATGAAATCCAGGAGTAACTCAGATAATCTTTCTTTAGATAAAAATTTAATCTTGTCTTTGAGATGAATTATACTTACCTCAGATTCCTCATCGGATTCTCCAATTGCCATAAGTGCTTGTTCATCTCCATCTTCATCCTCTGAGTCCTCATCTGAGCTTTCTCCCCAGGCAGCAACCAGAGCCTTTGTTGATCCTTTATTCTTCTTGGGTTGAACCTGTTCCTTCTTCGTGTTCCTTCGTTTAACTCTTTCCTTCTTCCATTCAATTTTCCATTGAGGGCAGTTTTGATATGGTGATCAGTCTTCCCACACTTGTAACACCCCTCATTGGTTTGTTTTTCAGGAACCCTTGGTTTGTTGTAGCTTCCACTTCTTGAAGGACCCTTTTCCTTTCATTAGGTACTTCTTGAAGTCCTTTGTGATCATGGTCATTTTATCCTCCTGTAGATCAGTACCTTCGGTGATTCTGAGTGCCAGACTCCTTTCCTTTTTGGGTGCATCCATCTCTATGGTTTGCCTTCTAAGTTCATAGGCAATGAGATTTTCAATTAGCTCATCCAACTTAAGAGTGACAATGTTCTTTGGTTCCTGAATAGCAGTGATTTTGCTTTCCCAAGAGATTGGCAGAACCCTTGTCAAAATCTTCTCAACTTTGTCTTTTTCAAGAATAACCCTTCCAAGAGACTTAAGTTTATTTGTTAGTGTGGTGAACCTTGTATACATCTCCTAGATAGTTTCCCCTTCCTTCATGGTGAAATTCTCATATTGAGAATACAACATTGTTCCTCTGGACCTCTTCACTTGAGGTGTTCCTTCTTGAGCCACTTGCAAAGTATCCCAAATTTCCTTAACAGTAGTACATCTTTGAATTCTACTGTACTCGTCTGGACCAAGTTCACATATAAGCCATTTTTTGGCTTTAACATTCTTTTCTTATTTCCTCAAGTCCTCAACATTGCAGCCAGCTCTTGTTTTTGGCACATCTACTCCTTTAGCATTCTTTTTCATGGTAGCTAGGGGACCATCAGTGACAATGTCCCATAACTGATAGTCTTCTCCGATGATGTGATCTCTCATCCTATTTTTCTACCAAGAGTAGTACTGGCTATTAAAAAGTCGAGACCTATCAGTGGATTGCCCTTCCCACTTTCCATATGATGCGCTCATCTTGATCTGTTCCTAAGGTGTTAGATTCTTCAAGGATAACCTGCTCTGATACCAATTGATGTTTTATACTTCAATATCACACAAGAGGGGGTGATTTGTATGGTGACTAATTTTTTGCTTAAACTGATTATGGAAGAACCTGGTTCTTCTATGTGTTCCTTCTGCTACTGTTGCGGAATAATAAATGTAGAAAGTAAAGAACACAAATATTTTTACGTGGAAAATACCCGGCTCAAAAGGTAAAAAAAATCATGACCTACTACTTAGTAGGATTTTCCCCAACACTGCACTAAATCACTGAGGCAAAGCAGCATTTACAAAACTCTTTGTAAACCTAAGTATTACCTCTAATCTCGTTGTAGCAACCAGCCTCTAACTGTTCGACAACGTCAAGTTAACTCTAACTTGAATACTCAAAGTACCTATTATAATTGCTTCTAGATAAAGCTGAAAGGTATAATATGAAATGCCTACTACACTTTGAACTAGAAATAAAGAAAGACACATAAAACTCTTTATGGAGCTGGTTCTTCAATCTGGCTCATGTAGCGTCATGTTTGCACACTTGAATCACACATGAACTACTTCCAAAAAGCTTTGCTATCCTGCAATTTATAGAGTTAGTAGATGAAGAAATAACTAGAAGGAAGAGTTCTAGTTGATTTCAACTTCTAACTCCTTCCCTATCTGGATAGTGTTCTCTTTGAGTAAGGAGTCCTTCTCTTTATCAATTATGCAACCTTTTCGATCAGGAGATATTAAATACAACAAGTTAAGCTTATATCCTTCACATGCATCCCACATGCTCGAATTTGACCGTTTTTGTGCACCTGAGAGATGGACCTGAGGGATGGACCTAGTTCATGCCTGAGCTTCCTTTGTCAATCTTCAAAACTAACCTTCATTTGGGCCAACAGAGTCAGAGTTCAGGGGCATGACGCCCGCCCTCGAAAATATTGGGGTCATAGCCCGGGATCGATCCTAGCCCAGAACGACCTCAAAGAACACTGTCGGGTAATCAGACACGACCAATAGAAGGCTGTAATATCCGCGACTGGCCAGATATCACGGTGTTGATGTCGCCACGTATCGATGAAAAACTGACAATTCGTTAAACGAAAGATTTTTTATCTTTTGTGGAATTGTACCTAGAGTGGGATTCTCCTACTATATAAAGGGGGTCTGATAATCCATGAAACACATTGTATCACGCATTCCAAAATAATATATTATTATTTTTTCTGTTATTTAGCTCTTTTTCCTGTTCATTAGTGTTGGCTATTGCGAGCCCGGATTGAAGGTGAATATTTCACTAAGGCTAAAGCCTTCCTCCTCGCGTGGTTTGAATTCAATTTATATTTTCTTGTTCAATCTAATTCAATTTATCGCTTTCTGTCAAATTAACCCGCGTATCCTTAAAATCACTTACAAATTTAATTATTATCCGATTTTGAGGGTAAATAGTTTCGCACCCACCGTGGGACTAAGGATAATAGTGGCTATTTGATACAAAATTCTATAACACACCCTATTTTACACTTGTTCTTTGAAGTGTCCTTAATTTCAGGCCAAAGTTCAAAATGTCAAACTCCCAATCAGCCCCTCTAAACGTGGATGCTGAGTTTGGTCACCACGACGAGAACAATAATATAGCACCCGGTAACGAGGTACCCCCAGTCGATCTCGGCGGAGTTCCGGCTGCGGACCCTCGATTCCAGCTTGCATGTCTCCATCAATGCTAATTTGCCAACCGATCCTGAGAACAACGTTCGCATGGGAGCCCGATTGATTGCTCAAAATGTGTGCGACGATGAAGGATATGGGATTAACTTGCGGGTAATCTTCGAAATATTACAAGCTCAACAGGCAGCGATAGCCCAGCTGCAGAACCAAAGCCGCACCCCGAGCAGGGTTTAGCCCAAGCCATCCTGGGGAGCTATCCACAGAAATGAACCGATCACGGAGAGGTCGAATGAAGATAAACTCGGGACTAATCCCGAGATCATAAAGATGCTCGAGGAGCTGACAAAACGGGTAGAATCGGAAGAAAAAAAAATCGAAGCCAATGACTAAAAAGTGGAAACCTATAATTCTAGGGTCAATCAGATCCTAGGAGCACCGCCGATATTAAAGGGCCCAGATTCCAAAAAGTTCATTAAAAAACCTTTCCCTCTGAGCGCCGCTCCGAACTCAATCCCTAAGAAGTTCTGCATGCCCGAGATTCCTAAGTACAATGGAACAACAAACCCGAATGAGCATGTGACCTCCTACACGTGCGCCATCAAAGGGAACGACTTGGAGGATGATGAGATCGAATTCGTCCTGCTGAAAATGTTTGGGGAAACCTTTTCCAAAGGGATCTATGATATGGTATCACAACCTACCCCCTAACTCTATTGACTTGTTTACCATGCTTGCAAACTCCTTTGTGAAAGCATATGCTAGGGCCATCGAGGTCGAGACCAGGAAGTCGTACCTCTTCAAAGTGAAGCAAAGAGATAATGAGTCAGAGAATTTGTGTCCCGATTTTAAATGGAACGGATGGACCTGCCTCTGGTCGCGAATGATTGAGCCGTTCAGTCCTTCACCCAAGGACTCAATATCCAAAGCTCGTTGTCTTTACAACAGTTGAAGAAAAATCTAATAGAATATTCAGTTGTAGCTTGGGCCAACGTAAATAACCGGTACCAATCAAAATTTCGAGTTGAAGATGGTTAGCTTGGTGCCCCTTCCAGGTCCATTTATCTCGCCGGAACTATTGACAGGGTCAAGAGAGACATTGATCCTGAACCAAGATCAAGCAAGGATCATTATCAACCATACAATGGGGACCGAAGAGGTAATAGATCTGGGCAAAATCCCATGAGAAGTGAAAGGAGAAGCGACCGAAGTCAAAATAATCGGGGACTCATAAGAAAAAATAGTTTCGACAGGCCCATCGAGCCTAAGGAGGCATTGAGGTTATCAGAGTAAAATTTTAACGTTGATGTTGCTGCCATCATATCCGCCATCGGACACGTCAAAGACACCAAGTAGCCTTGACCCCTACAGTCCGATGACCCCAACCTTATGTGTAAGTACTGTCACACCTCCTTTTTACCTACACCCCCGAAAAGAGTGTATAAGGGAGTTTTTCCAACTTAAAGTGACAATCGAAACGTGATTATTTTATTTAAAATTAGAGTCGCCACTTGGGATAATTTATGGTGTCCCAAGTCACTGGTTCAAATCCCGAATCAAGGAAAAGATTGACTCTGTATTACAGTTCACGAACCAGAAATCCGAGTAAGGAATTTTGTTAACCCGGGAGAAGGTGTTAGGCATTCCCGAGTTTCGTGGTTCTAGCACAATCGCTTAATTGTTATATTCAGCTTAATTATCTGATTTTAACCTTTGTGCAGTTTAGCTTTATAACCGTTTTTAACCATTTTTTGAAACATTGCAATGTTATTTAAAATATGTCTTGAACCACGCCACATAAATGTACCCGCAATCCGCAACACATTTTATCTAACGTTGTTGAGATTTGGATTTTGGGTCACATAAATGCGCACCCGAATTTAGGAAAGTAATATTATTAGACTAACGCGCCTAAAGCAACTACGCGTTTGCAACTTTGCGAGGGCCATGAAAATTCGCTAAATGGCACGCCTTGATTTCTACCTTTAAAGGAAATAGCATCTACTAAATAAACTACTGATATGCATATTCAAAACCAATTTGAAACTAAGTATTACAACTACGCCACAGAACCGTACCCGTAGCCCTGATAATTTTGTTGCAACGCTCCAAAACACACTACGAAGTGTATTTTGGTGATGATTTCCTAAGGATGCTTCTAACAACCGAATAATTAAAAGAGAAACAACACAAAATTAACACAATTATTCTTAGGCTCGAAATCCCTTCTCATTATGAACTGACCCCCCATAATTCTTGTTTTAAGCCAACAAATACTAGCTTACAAAATATCTTCGTCTGTCACTTCTCAGTTCAATCGTTCAGCAAACCAAATCAATAAGAGGTAATTAACTTGTCCAAATGAAAATTAGAAATGGACTAAGTCACTAACAGATGTTAGGAAATTTAACTACAACATGATATGAATCCATTGACCATTATTGAAATACTTCCACCCAACACATATAAACAAACTATGTAATGATTAGTTTTCTTTTAAAACCAACCAATTTTTCAACCACATTCACACAATGCACCATTAATTCAATGATCTAACTTAAAAGATGGTCTCAATTAAAATCAAGAGAGTCTAGCAAATGAAGGAATTCACGTTCATCATGGATAAAGATTTTACACAGAAAAATGATCATAGTGCGTTCATTCCCACCAAAACTATTCTTAGGCATCATATAAGAAAAATTAAAGTAGGGTAAGAGATGGACCTCAAATGAACATATAGTTGCCTTCAAATATTATTACCAGAAAAGATATTCTCATCTGGAAATGATCGAAAACTAGCAAATAGACCTTCGAACCATGAGCAGAATTAACAAACGAACGCTCTCGTCGGACCCGAACTCGAACCGACGACCTCGACAGAACTTCGTTGAACTTTAATCAGACTGCCTCGCTTTCCCTCCATCTATCTCTCACTCTGTTTCAGTGACCTCTTGTTGCTTCCCTATCCATGTATGTGTGTGTGGTCGTGGAAGGCTTTTGAAGGAGGTCGTTGGTGTTATGGGTTGTTTTCTGGCGATCTGGTTGAGTCGTTGGCGTGAGGAGGAGGACGAGGGGAGGTTGTTTTGGTTGATGAAGGTTTAGAGTCGACAGCTGTTGTGTGTTCGATGTGAGGGGTTTGCTGGTTTTCCGTCGTGTTCTGTGATGAGGGAGTGGTTGGTGGTCGACTGGTTCGCCGGCGATTGCGATGGTATTGAAAGAGTGGAGGAGCTCCGGCGTGTTTGAGTGGTGTGGCTGGATCTCTTTGGTCTTAAGGTGCTAGGGTTGGTTTTATGTCTTCATGAGGAAGATGAAGTTATGGAATGTGGGGTCGTTTGGAGAAGATGGAGTCGGGGGTGGGGGTCTCTCTGGTGTTGATTTGTGAAAGGCTGCGCAGCTTTTCCCAGCTTTTCCGTTAAGCGTTTTTTTCTTCTGACTTTTTAGTCTTAGGCCTCTTTTTATATTGTAGAGTCTAGGTCTAGATAGTTGTAGGGTTTTTAGGTTAAGGGGTATGGGCCTAGGAATTATGGGCTTGAAAATTATGGGCTAGGTCCAAAATTAGGCCTAAAAATGGGTTGCTCGAGCCCAAGTTCTATTCTTTCCGAGATTAAAAATATGGGCCCATTTATTAATTAATCCTACTATTCAAATAATTATTAAAATAAAACTAACCATTAAAACAAATCTATTTTTGGTATTTTCAAATATCATATTAAAATAAAAATACGATACTATTTTATATATATATATTTAGATTAAAAATGACTACAAAACATTAATGAACCTATTTTTGTAATTTTTTTCTTGTAATAAAATAAAGTAAAAGAGTCAAAATTACTTAAAATATCTATATTATGCCTAAATTAAATATTTACGCGCTAAAGTATGAAAAATCTTGGGGAGGGTCAAAAATCACATGTCAACAACAGCCCCTCTTTGACTGGAAAGACGTAGTATTTTCAGACAAAGAATGACTAGACAGGTTTTTTACCCGACCCTTATTTGGAGAGATTAAAACTAAGAGAAAAGGGGCATGTGACCGAGCCCTGGTATCTGAGCTGTCTATATATCCTTGGCTATAAAGGAATCATGTCACGTGTAGTTCAGAAGTGAATGAGGTGATGGAGTATACCGAGGTGGAGAGTCGGTCGAGGTGCCGTTCCGCCGAGGTTCTGGTCCGTAATCCTGTTATTACATCAAAAATCAAAACATGAAAAAGACTAGCTAAGCCTTATCAACTATGAGTTACAAGATTCCTATCTATAAGTCGTCTGAAGCTTGATCTTGAGTCTTGAGTGGTTCTTCATGCAGACTTTAGATTTGAACCTGAATGCTTGCTAGTTGCAGGTGCTAACTCGTTCTTTTTCAGATTTTCGGACCAAGACCGGACATGTAGTGTTTGTGACCTCGGCCATGTCTTGAGCAGCTCACATCCTTCATCAACTTCTGCATTTGGGTTAACTTGTTGCCTTTCTTTCTTTTTCCTTTATTGTGACTAACTTCTGTTGATCATCTAGGACTGCTGACTCGCATTCTTGATGCGATATTCTTTTGTTACTGACCTGAATTGCATTCTGAATTGAATTCCTTTTTTTTCCAGGTGGGTGCCTGATTGTTGAACTTGAACCGTCTTCTCTTGTTATTTGACACTGTTTTCCCTAGCACCTTGAACCATTTTCCCCTGAAACTTGAACTGTCTTCCTTCGAAACTGCTTTCCCTTGAAACTCGAGTTGTCTTTCTTCGACACTGCTTACCCTAGAAACTTGAGTTGTCTCCCCTTGTTCTCCAGGTGGGCGCCTGATTACAGCAAAACAGACAAAACAAAGAAATTTTTCTACCCTAGTTTTTACTAGGAAGATTTGTGAGTTGTTACCAAAATTGTAAACCACTTGTACTATTGATGCAATGATGAAAGTAAACTAAAGAATAGACTAGGAAAACTATAAACTAAGCTTGACTAAAGTAAAAACTGACCCTATTCTCCAGGCGGGGCCCCTGACTACTAACTTGAAATGTATTCCCTGCTCTTCAGGCGGGCTCCTGACTACTGAACTTGAAATGTATTTCCTGCTCTCCAGACAGGCTCCTGACTGCTAAACTTGAATGTATTCCCTACTCTCCAGGCGGACTCCTGACTGCAAACTTGAAATGAATTCCCTGCTCTCCAGGCGGGCTCCTGATTGCTGACTTGAAATGTATTCCCTTCTCTCTAGGTGGGCTCCTGACTGCTAACTTGAAATGCATTCCCTGCTCTCCAGGCGGACTCCTGACTGCTGACTTGAAATACATTCCCTTCTCTCCAGGCGGGCTCATGACTGCTGACTTGAAATGTATTCCCTACTCTCCAGGCGGGCTCCTGATTGCTAGCTTGAATTGTATTCCCTGCTCTCTAGGCAGGCTCCTGATTGTTGACTTGAAATGTATTCCCTGCTCTCCAGGCGGGCTCCTGACTTCTAACTTGAAATGTATTCCCTGCTCTCCAGGCGGGCTCCTAACTTCTAACTTGAAATGTATTCCATGCTCTCTAGGCGGGCTCCTGACTGCTAACTTGAAATGTATTCCCTGCTCTCCAGGCGGGCTCCTGATTGCTAACTTGAAATGTATTCCCTGCTCTCTAGGCGGGCTCCTGATTGCTGACTTGAAATGTATTCCCTGCTCTCTAGGCGGGCTCCTGATTGCTGACTTGAAATGTATTCCCTGCTCTCTAGGCGGGCTCCTGACTTCTAACTTGAAATGTATTCCCTGCTCTCCACGGGGGCTCCTGACTGCTAAACTTGAATGTATTTCCTGCTCTCCAGGCGGGCTCCTGACTGCTAAACTTGAATGTATTCACTGCTCTCCAGGTGGGCTCCTGATTGCTGACTTGAAATGTATTCCCTGCTCTCCAGGCGGGCTCCTGATTGCTGAACTTGAACTACTTCCCCCTGTTCTCCAAGCGGGTACCTAATTTCAACAAAAATAGACAAAACAAAGAAAACTTTTCTGCCCCAGTTTTGTAGCTGGGCACATATGCGAGTGTTAAACTGAATTATATTACCAAATATTACTAAGAATTTGAAAACTAGGTCCCTGTCTCACTATCCAGGGGGTCCTAACAACTCTTAATTAACCGAGAATTTTAAATCTAAGTTATATCTTCTAAAGGTGTGACTTCTGCTAAATCTTGTTATCTAAGAGGGTCTTAAACTACTCCCCATTATCTAGGAGGGTCCTGAAACTCAAAAGTCAAATGACAATTTTAAAGCTAAATTATATCTACTAATGGTACATCTTATGCTAAGTCTTGTTATCTAAGAAAGTACTAAAGCTACATCCCATTATCCAGGAGGGTCCTGAAAACTCCTAACTACATCCTATCTTAAACATGCAAACTTTGAAACCAACTTATATTTCTTGGGGTACGTTTATGCTACTTATGATTGTTTCGATTTTTAAACTATGTCCCATTTTACAGGAGGGTCCTTAAAACTCCTAATTGAATCCTATCTTAAACATGCAAACTTCGAAACCAACTTATATTCCTTTGTGGTACATTTATGCTAGATTATACTACTCATGATTGCTTTGAATTTTAAATTAGGCCACATTTTTTAGGAAGGTCCTGAGAGTTTACGGTCAAACCTGTCTGGTGTTTGCTTTTCCTTGCGGAGGGTTTCTCCGAAACAAACGAAATTTTCTTCCCCTGTGTCAAATCAAAGAAAAATCTTGTCAGTTTAAAATGCGGTGGTTGGTTTGTGGCCTTGACTTTGAGGGCGGTTGCTCCTTCACTTCTCATGATAACCGATTTCCACTCGAAGATCTTGCTTGTTCCTTGGCTAATCACTTTCTCTGTTATCCTTATCATAGAAAATAACTCTTCTTCGTTCAGACCCAATACCCTCTATCTGTTGCATTACTCATGAACAGACATTTACCAACCTTAGTGTCTCACATGAATCCCAAAGCATGTCAATTACCGTCCCCTTAATGTGCATGCTGTTCTTTCCTGACTTAACCCACTGGCATTGCCTTGAGGTTTGTTGCTCCTTCACTTGCCATGATAACTTTGATTTCTGCTCAGAGGACCTCGCTTGTCACTGATTAAACACCTTTTGTCAATCTTACCACAGAAAATACCTTTGATTCGTTCACCAAACCCCTTCATCTTGTTGCATTGTTCATGAATTGATATGCTCCAAACCCTCGTGTTTCACCAGAAATACCTTTGAGCCGTTTACCTAGCACCCTCTATCTGTTGCATTGTTCCTGAATTGATGTGTACCAAACCTTTATATTTCACAAGGGTCCCAAAGCATATTGATTGTTACCAGCTCAGTGCGCTTGTCGTTCTTTCCTAACTTATGCCATTTTGATATGCTGGACAGATCCCGTTTTGTGCAATTGGAAAGCTGGTGGAAAATTTTGAAGTCATTTGTCACTTATTTTGACCAACAGACTCAGGAAGAGGAAGTAAACAAGACAAAAGGAACAGAGTAAAGGACAAAGGAAAGAGATGATTCCTAACAATAAAACTACAAAGTAGAAACCTATCAGATGAGGTTACCAACTCTAATGACCATGACATGCACATGTTGATTAAGTGGCCTAATATGTCAAACAAGTCTGATGTTCAACTCTTGTTATACTCCTGAACCGTGAAATTGGACTTCAATGCTCTGATTATCCAATCTGATTCACAATCCTTATTCGACTTGTAGTGCCCGAAGGGTTTTCACCATCAAGCCTCTCTCATTCTGTTCTTTATCTCAACTTACCATCGCCTTACGGTTCCTGCGAGGGTTTTACCAATAAGACTCTCTCATTTTTGGATTTCTCTCAGCTCTCGTCGCCCTACGGTGCCCATGAGGGTTTTCACCAATAAGACTCTCTCATTTTCATTATTTTTTTGCTTGGACCAGAGTGTTGCCCCTGATATGAATTACCTCTCCTTACTTGACTTGGATTCTCTAGAAGACTGATCGGAAGGTCTTTCATTGGACCATAACGTGGACTTTTGGATAGGGTTAAAAAGAAAGGATATTAAAGGCTCAAAACAATTCACATGGGTTCAAAATTACAACTTTCGGAATTAGATTTCTGATAACAACCACAACTTCTGCCCTAGTTTCTTGCTTGGGGACTTTTGGATTTTTATTTTGATGAGACCGAACCATGAGGCTGCCTACGTATCCTTAAAAGGAATCAGATCGAACGTAGTTCATGTCATAGAAATTACTTTGTTGTTGTGATTTTCTCTTTTCTCTTTCTTTTCTTTCTCTTTTTTGCTTTCTTTTTCTCTTTTTGTTGTTTTTCTTCTCTTTTTTTCTTTTCATTCTTTTCTTTTTCTTTTTTTTTTCCTTTTTTATTTTTTCGATTTTCATTTTTCTTCTCTCCCTTTTCATTCTTTTCTTTTCTCCTATTCTTTTACTTATCTTTCACGCTTGTGTTTCTGATCTTTGCTACGGATTCCGAAAGAGGGGTATGAAAGAAAATAAATAAGGTTCAAAGGGGTAACGAAGGATAAGGTGTTTAGATAGAAGAACAAAATGCCTTCGTCATTCCAATCTTCAAAACATGCCAAATGCAAACAACACAATTAAACAAACCAAGGAAAACATTCGTAACATCTTTTGATTGCGCCAGACTTGATGACCATATCCACACATTCGCCTTCTACATCTGTTACATACAAAGCACCATTGGACAACACTCTCACTCTCACTACCACAAACGGCCCCCTACAAATTTGGGGCAAACTTGCCGTTATCTTCACCCGATGCAGCATGATGCATTTCAGTAGTATACTTTTATGTTCTATCTGCCCCTAGTTTCACACAATCGGGCTTGGAGTGATCTCAAAATGCCTTTACTTATTTCCCTCAAATATTCCTATCATCTTAAAACTTTTTTCATTCAGCTTCATGACTAAACTGACCTTTTAAGACCAAGCTGAGAATTATGCATGTCATGTTACTAGAGTCAACAGGAAAAGAACTATAAAAGAAAAGAGAACTAAACGAAAATGACTAGAAATCACAGAAAATAGAAAATTGCATTAGACAGATGATGAAAGGGTTTGGACAACAAAACAAATAAACTAAACTGGGGTTACGAACCTAGAACAAACCTAGACAATGCTAAACAGGTTACTATGACTAAACAAACTAGGCAAAATAAAAGGATAGAAAGGTTCGAGTCACAAGACAATATACGGATTACAACCCTGAAATAACCCGGACAACAAAAATGACAACAAAATAAACCACCAAAAACTCCTCCCTGGATAACCAAGAAAAGAGCGTCTTTCCAATCATCAAACTCAACATCTTAGCCACTGACTTCTGCATCAACAATACTAGGACCTTCACACGTCTCCATCACATTGTTCTTAACAGATTGCCTTTGGGTTCCCTTTGCCTGCTCGTTCTTAGGATCAACCTCTGATAGCACTGAAAGCTTAGTAGCACGTAGACCTCCGAGGCTCCTAGAAAAATTCTCACATTCCTTTTCAAAATAAACCATACCCACCATATGCGTCTCATTGTGCACAAGCGATGGACTTTGGCTAGTGTCTGCTGCATCTGGATTTTGCACGACAATGTCGCCTGCATCAATAAGCTTCTGAATCGCATTCTTCAGATTCCAACACTTCTCTATATCATGCCCCGGGGCATCTGAGCAATAGGCACACCTTTGAAAAAAATCAAACTTCTTTGGAAGAGGGTTTGACATTTTTATCTAGGTCGGCTTCAACATGTCCAATTTCCTTAGCCTCTGGAACAGACTGGCATATGACACTCCTAATGGAGTGAATGTTTTCTTCTTCTGTAACCTCTCGTTCTTAAAGGCTTGACTAGGCCAGAAACCTGATCCAGGGGGGTTTTGATAGGCTCGTGGGGGTAGATAGGCATTTTGTAGAGCTGGGTACTGGGAGAGTGATGTACGACTTTGGGAGTTCTGTGGAAAAAAGTGGCATTGGGGAGGATCATCTGGTGCATAAGGATATCCACGGGGACGATGTCGAGGCTTGAAGTGTTGATTGGGAAAGCCCATTGGATCATCTTTTCTGTTTTCTTTCTTCCACCCAAGCTTACTAGGGTATTCTGAATGTCTTTCGAACAACTCATGATTTTTCCTGACTTGATTCCCTCTTCTACTAGATCCCCTATTTTTAACACATATTTGAAAGGCTTCCCCAGGGCCGAGATCAAATGACTGAAGTAGGTGGGCCCCTAGGCTTGTAGGAAAAGCTTGACCATTTCTTCTTCACTAATCGGGGTATTGACTCAAACAGCTTGCTCCCTCTATCTGAGACCAAACTCCCTAAAGCTTTCCTCCGGCTTCTTTTCCATTTTATATAGGGAGGAGCGGTCTGGGGTAACACCCGATCTGTATTGAAAGTATCGAACAAATTCTTGAGCCATGTCACCCAATGTAGGCCACTTACCAACATCTTGACGATTATGCCATTCCAAAGCTTCCCCAGTCAGGCTCTCACTGATGTACGCCATCAACAAATCATCTTTCTCGCCAACACTTCTCATTTCACTGCAATAATCCCTCAAATGGGATACCAGATCTCCACACCCATCATACAAGTTAAATCTTGGCACTTTGAATCCCGCGGGCAGGCGAACGTCATGGGACACAGACAGTTCTTTGTAACCCATGCTACCTTGGTCTCCCCCTCCTTATTTGTTCTTTAAGGATTGTTCTATGCCTTTCAGCCTCCTGGGTATCCCATCTCGCCCTTTTCTTCCTGTGAACTCTTCATTTACAACATGAGGCCCATCCCGCGGACCCTGATTGTATGAGTTGGGAACCTTATGGGCAACCTTTGAGGGGTAATATTGGGCATCATAAGCTTTGAGTGGGTGTTCATTGTTGGGGATGGTAGATAAGACAGGAGGGCAATTTTTGGGAAAGGTAATTGGAAGATGAGTGACAGAGTTACTAGGGTGGTTGAGAAAGCCATGATAAGCAGGTGTATCTGGAGAGTATGGGGGATCATCTAGCACTGTGACCGGTGTTTGGGTTAGGGTAGAATTTAGGAAGCTAGGTGGTGGCGGGGGTGGTGCCTTCCCAGTCATCCAAGCCTGATACATGTCCGCCATGTGTTGTCTTAACATCTTTACCTATTCAACCAACCATTGTCCTGTTCAAACAACTGCTTCCGGGCACCGGTATCAACCAACTCAGTTCTGTTGTTGTCTGCCATTGCCTTTTGACCTTATGTTGAAGAGAAGAGTTACCACTTTAAAAAAAACCATAAACCAACCACCTTTCTGCTATGAAGATATCAAAAGGAACAAAATGGGGTCATCCCATTAGCGTTAGGGCATTTAACACCAAAAAATCACATTGCGTGCAATGCACCTAACAACAATTAATGGTTCTAGAGTGACTTCGAGGGTCATAAGGTCACTTGGCATCATCCCAATATGTCCATTTGAATCTTCTCTTTTCTTTTCTTTCCTCGCACTTCTTAGCTCACTCATTTTCTTTCCCCCTTTCTTTCTGATTGTCGCTCTTTTCTTCCTTTTCAATTCTCACCTCCCATAATTTCACCATCTTTTTCTCTCTTTTTTTTCCTTTTTAAAAAATAATAAAAAAATGATTCGATCGAACTCTATGTAGGTTGCCTACGTATCATGATGCCATATGAATCAGATCTTTGCGTAGTTCGGGAAGATCAGGAATAAAGGAAACAAACTGACGTTCTCTGTTTCTTTTTCTTTTTCTTTTCTTTTTACCTTAATGACTACTCTGCTGAGAAAAGTGAAATAAATGAAGCAAATCTTTTTTGAATTTTCTAAACTTAATGTTCTATAACCTATTTTAAACTCAAGCTTAACGGATTATTTTCTTTTCTTTAAAACAAATACTCTATTAAGGAAAAACTCTAGAAGAGAAAGATATTTTTTGATTCCTTTTTTTAAGGAAGAAAATCTAAAGAGTGAACCACAGAAAAATATTTAGAATTTTCATTTAATATTCTGATGCAAGGTTTCGAAACAAGCAATGAAAAAGATAAAACAAAATATTTTTGGATTTCAATTTTGATTGCCTAAAGAAGAATTTCTAATGATAAACAAATGATAAAGTATATTTTTTTTCTATGTACAATATCCTAAAGTTCTAATGAAAATAAAAAGAAATTTGTGTTTTTATTTTTCACTTATTTCCCCAAGAAAAACCTCAAAAGAAAATCTTTTTGGATTTTGGAATTAATACCTTAAAGAAGGATTTTAAAGAAGTGCTAAAAGAAAATTCTTTTTTTTATTTTTAATTCTGGTCCTAATATAGTAGAGGAAATATAAAAACAATTCATTTTAAGTCCTAGATATTAATTGCCTAAAGGAAAAACAATCTCAAAAGAGAATTTTTTTTATTTCTTATAACAAAACGCAAAATTTCTTCTCTTTTTTTTCTGGATTTTCGACTTGTAACACATTTCCACATACAAAATAAGAAATACAATAACAAAAGACTCGACAAACTTAACCTGACTATTACAAACTCTAACATCACCTAAAAGACTAAATACTACTATACAGGATTAAAAAATAAAACAAAACAATTGACTAAAAACATAAAATGGCTCCTTGAGCAGCTCCTGAATGCAGTGATACTGGGGTATTGTCGTGCTCAAACTCCAGTAAGTAGATCCACCCCTGTATGAGAAAACTTAAACTAGCACTATGTGAGACAATAACATTCCCTAAGACACATACAATATGCAACACATGCAAAAACATAAAAGGTGGCTAGAAGTGCAAAATTTGGCTATGACCCCGCAAAGCTAAGAACCTAAGATTTATTAGGAAGACCGGACCCCATGTGGGTTGCCTACGTATCACGTCCCGAAAGATGAGAATCAGGTTTGCGTAGTTCGGGTAGATAGGATACGGGCGAGAAATAGAAATAACAACTAATTTAGAGAAAATACGTTTTTTTCTTTCTCTATTTTTTTGGAAAAATGATGAAACATGTGAACTCTTTTTTTTTCTTTTTCTTTTTCCCCTTTTTTGATTTTTGATTTTTGAAAATGACGAAAAAGTACAAAAATCTTTTGAATTTCCAAGCTCTTTTTTTTTTCTCTTAATAAAATGTAACAAAAAATATAGTTAGGCCCCACTCGCTTTATCTTCACACTTCACCCTCTCTCTTTTTCTTTTTCTTTCTTTTTCATTTTTTTTTTCATTTCTTCATTTACCCTCAGCTATCATTGGTCCGCCAAATGACCATTTTACCCTTGAACAAATGCAACATGTAGCACATAAGATGCATCAGAACAATCTTTTATTTTTTGGGGTATACCTGTCCTAGACGGACCCAACCCCTGTGTTGAGTCTCCTAAGTCAAGTGCACATGATCCAAACAAGCGTTCCTACTAGGGATCCGGCATGGAGCTGAGTTATTCTAGGTTCAAAACCTGGGTATTTGTTCTAGACTTGTGTACTCGAGCGGACAACTCGAGCCGAGGAGGGGGCTACGTACCGGGAACCAAGAGGCCATTAGGCTTAGTAACTTGTCCGAGCATCTTTCTTATTTAAAGGTATGACACTAAAAGAATAGGGAGTCTCGACCAGCGAGCACATCCTCGAAGATGAGAAGAGAAGGGTTTCGTAGCAGTTTATACACAGTTCAGATAATATCAAAACGGTAAAAGCAATATTTTAGCACATTAGGCCCAAACATGTAATAAAATCAGATAATAGATAAAGTTAAATATAACAATTCATCTAAGCTCGAATTCTGGACTCTGAACCAGAGATTCTGGGTTCGGTCCCCAGTAGAGTCGCTAGAGCTGTCACACCTCCTTTTTACCTACACCCCCGGAAGAAGTGTATAAGGGAGTTTTTCCAACTTAAAGTGATAATCGAAACGGGATTATTTTATTTAAAATTAGAGTCTCCACTTGGGATAATTTATGTGTCCCAAGTCACCGGTTCAAACCCCGAATCGAGGAAAAGATTGACTCTATATTACAGTCCGTGAACCAGAAATTCGAGTAAGGAATTCTCTTAACCCGGGAGAAGGTGTTAGGCATTCCCGAGTTCCGTGGTTATAGCACGGTCGCTCAACTGTTATATTCAGCTTAATTATCTGATTTTAATTACCTGTTCTAACCTATGTGCAGTTTAGCTTTATAACCGCTTTTAACCATTTTTTAAAAAATTGCAACATTATTTAAAATATGTCTTGAACCACGTCACATAAATGCACCCGCAATCCGCAACACATTAATGTTGTTGAGATTTGGATTTTGGGTCACATAAATGCGCACCCGGATTTAGGAAAGTAATATTATTAGACTAACGCGCCTAAAGCAACTACGCGTTTGCAACTTTGCGAGGGCCATGAAAATTTGCTAAATGGCACGCCTCGATTTCTACCTTTAAAAGAAATAGCATCTACTAAATAAACTATGGATATGCATATTCAAAACCAATTTGAAACTAAGTATTACAACTACGCCACAGAACCGTACCCGTAGCCCTGATAATTTTATTGCAACGCGCCAAAACATACTACTAAGTGTATTTTGGTGATCATTTCCTAAGGATGCTCCTAACAACAGAATAATTAAAAGAGAAACAACACGAAATTAACACAATCATTCTTAGGCTCGAAATCCCTTCTCATAATTAACTGACCCCCATAATTCTTGTTTTAAGCCAACAAATACTAACTTACAAAATCTCTTCGTCCGTCACTTCTCAGTTCAATCGTTCAGCAAACCAAATCAATAAGAGGTAATTAACTTGTCCAAATGAAAATTGGAAATGGACTAAGTCACTAACAGATGTTAGGAAATTTAACTGCAACATGATATGAATCCATTGATCATTATTGAAATACTTCCACCCAACACATATGAACAGACAATGTAATGATTAGTCTTCTTTTAAAACCAACAAATTTTTCAACCCCATTCACACAATGCGCCATTAATTCAATGATCTAACTTTGAAGATGGTCTCAATTAAAATCAAGAGAGTCTAGCAAATGAAAGAATTCACGTTCATCATGGATAAAGATTTTACACAGAAAAATGATCACAGTGCGTTCATTCCCACCAAAACTATTCCTAGGAATCATATAAGAAAAATTAAAGTAGGGTAAGAGATGGACCTCAAATGAACATATAGTTGCCTTCAAAAATTATTACCAGAAAAGATATTATCATCTGGAAATGACCTAAAACTAGAAAACAGACCTTCGAACCATGAGCAGAATTAACGAACGAATGCTCTTGTCGGACCCGAACTCGAACCGGCGACCTCGACAGAACTTCGTCGAACTTTAATCGGACTGCTTCACTTTCCCTCCATCTATCTCTCACTCTATTTCAGTAACCTCTTGTTTCTGCCCTATCCATGTATGTACGTGTGGTCGTGGAAGGCTTTTGAAGGAGGTCGCTGGTGTTATGGGTTGTTTTCCGGCGAGCTGGTTGAGTCGCTGGCGTGAGGAGGAGGACGAGGGTAGGTTGTTTTGGTTGATGAAAGTTTAGAGTCGACAGTTGTTGTGTGTTCGATGTGAGGGGTTTGATGGTTTTCCGACGAGTTTTGTGACGAGGGAGTGGTTGGTGGTCGATTGGTTCGCCGGCGATTGCGATGGCGTTGAAAGAGTGGAGGAGCTCTGGCGTGTTTGAGTGGTATGGCTGGATCTCTTTGGTCTTAAGGTGCTAGGGTTGGTTTTATGTCTTCATGAGGAAGATGAAGTTATGGAAGGGGGGGGGGGTTCCTTTGGAGAAGATAGAGTCGGGGGGTGGGGGTCTCTATGGTGTTGATTTGTGAAGAAGAAAACGAACGGGAGGGTCAGTTTTTGAGAAGACGATGCGCAACTTTTAGTCCCTTCTTTCAGCGTTGTTTTATAGTGTAGAGTCTAGGTCTAGATAGTTGTAGAGTTTTTAGGTTAAGGGGTATGAGCCTAGGAATTATGGGCTTGGAAATTATGGGCTAGGTCCAAAATTAGGCCTAAAATGGGTTGCTCGAGCCCAAGTTCTATTCTTTCCCTGCGAACGAGATTAAAAATACGATCCTATTTATTAATTAATCCTACTATTCAAATAATTATTAAAATAAAACTAACCATTAAAAAAAATCTATTTTTGGTATTTTCAAATATCATATTAAAATAAAAATACGATACTATTTTTTATATATTATTTTTTTAGATTAAAAATGACTACAAAACATTAATGAACCTATTTTTTTAATTTTTGTTTTCGTGTACTAAAATAGAGTAAAAGAGTCAAAATTACTTAAAAATCTATATTATGCCTAAATTAAATATTTACGCGCTAAAATATAAAAATCTTGGGGAGTGTCAAAAATCACATGTCTACAAGTACCATGGCACTTATGGTCACAAAATAGAAGATTGTTGACAGTTGAGAGAGGATGTGGCCCGGTTATTCAACAACGGACATCTCCGAGAGTCCCTGAGCGATCGAGCCAAAAATCGTTTTAGGAATCAGGATGCTAGTAAGCAGATCGAGCAGGAGGAATCTCAGCATGTCACTAACATGATCATCGGTGGGGTTGACATCCCAGGGGTAAATGTTAAAGTGCACTAAAGTATCCATCACAAGGGAAAACAGACTCGAGATTACGTGCCAGAAGGAACCCTATCTTTCAACGACGAGGACATCGAGGGCATCGTGCATCCCCACAATGATGCATTGGTAATATCTGTATTCATAAAATATATCACAAGTTAAGCGTATGCTAATTGATCCAGGTAGCTTGGCCAACATCATCACATCGAGGGTCGTGAAACAATTAGGCCTACAAGACCAAATCATGCCTCCAGTTCGAGTTCTAAACAGATACAACATGGCGTGCAAGACCACTAAAGGGGAAATAATATTACCGGCGAACATCGATGAAACCACTCAGGAAACAAAGTTCTACGTGATCGAAGGAATGAGGTACAACTCTTTATTCGGGAGGCCGTGGATTCACAACATGAGGGCAATGCCTTTGACGCTGCACCAGGTGTTGGAGTAGGGCATCTGTGAAAAGATACCTTCGACCCACTCCTTGAGTCGGGGTATAGCAATTGGGACTTAAGCGACGGCTGCATAGCAACACATACCAATGAGGAAAAGAGAAGCAAACATAAAGTCAACGTTCGAAAGAAAGTTCCACTTACGTGATGCATTCCACTTCTCGGGGAATGGCCTTCATTCAGCTGGGATCAAGTCTGAAGTCCTCAACCGGACAAAACGGCCTTTCTAGCCTCGATCCTGGTCCTCATCGATACTTGAGAACGGAGCTTTACTGGCCCGGTAGACAAGCTTTATCAGCCCTCCTTTGAAGATTCAGGATCGTACAGCTGGAGTAGGTGATCCACAGTAAACCGAGAGGAATCTATTTTGTTCACGAAAAATCGAAGGAGGATAACGATCCTCCACAATGAAGGGTGAATTTGGCCGAGGCATACCTTGTATCTCTTGCAGAAATCAATGATGACCAGGTCCACCGGTCCCAATGTAAAGGAATAAGTGTAAACACTCATATATCCCTCGACATAGGTTGTGATGGGCTCCTCGAGGTCGGGAACCATGATGTCCTTGTCAGCCCAGTTGCAATTTTTTCGGACCATGGAGAGGTCCTCTTCGGTGATTAAGCAAATGTATCTCGAGGCGTCCTCACGCCGACCCTGTACCGAAGAAGGCTTCTCAACCTTGAAATCATCATTGACCGAGAATCCCCCGGGGATGAACATTTTCAAGGAGGTTGGGGGTACTGGTTCATCAACGACCATGCCCAGAGCGGTCTTCTCGACCTTAGTGGTCGGCTGCGAAGAAGAAGGAGCATCCTTCCGAGGAACAGATTTTCAAGTTTTTGCTATTGTTATGGAGGAAAAGCTTGGAAAAGATGGAGAAAGAATAAAAGTTGAAGGATCAGACTTGTTGGCTTAGGTAGGAGATGAGTAAAAGTTTTTGCGAAGTACTGAAGAACCTTGAGGAACGAAGGTAAAAATGCTAGAGAGTATTGATGTCCTGAAGGTACGAGGGTAGAAGATTTGATATAAAGTAAAAAATGGACAAATGAGGGGGTATTTATAGAGGTTACGCGATGTTTCGCGTCCAGGAACAACTAATCGACGACTGATGTCAAAGAATATTTGTCAAAGAAGGGATCAAAGAGCTCATGTCGTTTCTCGTCAACTTACTCTCCGAGAAACGAGGGGAATATATGTATACTGGTAGAACCGGTCTCATGATACACCCCGGTCTCCGATAAGAAAAGTTGAGCTCAAGACATGATGACATGAGACCGAAATCGAGGCAAGGGCCTCGTTGAGTCAGAGTCCAGGGGCATGATGCCCGCCCTCGGGAATATCATGGTCATAGCCCGGGATCGGTCCTAGCCCTGAACGACCTCGAAGAAAACTGTCGGGCAATAAGGCATGACCAACAGAAGGCCGTAATATCCACGACCGGCCGGATATAGCAGCGTGGATCTCGGCACGTATCGATGAAGAACCAGCAATTAGTTAAACGGAAGATCTTTTTACCTTTTGTGGAATTGTACCTAGAGTGGGATTCCCTTACTATATAAAGGGATTCTAATAATTCATGAAACACATTGTATCACGCATTCCAAAGCAATATATTATTACTTTCTCTAGCTCTTTTCATGTTCATCAGTGTTGGCTATTGCGAGCCCGAATCGAAGGCGAATATTTCACTAAGGCAATAGTCGTCCTTCTCGCATGGTTTGAATTCATTTTATTTTTGCTTTTTCAATCTAATTCAATTTATTGCTTTGTGTCAATTTAACCCCGCGTATCCTTAAAACCACTTACAAATTTAATTATTATCCGATTTTGAGTATAAACAAACTGTTTTCTTAATTATCTTTAAGGACATTATATAGCCTTGAATTTATTGTACTTTTGAAAGTATGAGTTTAATTTAATATTTGTTAAACTTTTAATGTTTTTTTTGCATATATTTTATTATGTGTATTATTAAAAATACTCTATTCAGTTGAACCGATTCAAGTGCAATCGCCTCTGATTAGAGGAATATTTTATGAAAGTATATCAGTTAAAAGGAACCAAATTGTCTTAACTCTAACAATTCTCTTCTGCTTTTGTTGTTCTATGTATGCTTTTAAATTTTTGATGATCTTTCAGCACTTGTGCTTTACGCTAGACTTAGATAGAAGTGGATGTAGAAGAGAAAAGAATTGTCGGTTACGCTATACGAATAGTTTATAATTTTTTTTTTTTTTTTGGATTTTTTGGGTGAAATCAACAGTGGCCAGTGGGGGCAAACGTTAGGCCAAATCATGAAAGTCTTTATCTTAACCTACTAAATTTGAAGATTACCTAAATTTCGGCTGAGGATCATGTTAAGATCAGATAGAATGTGTTCTTAATAAACTTATATAAGAAAATATCTAACACAATCAAATATATTTGTACACCTTCCCTTTTCGATAAAAAGATTTTGTAGCTGCCAGCCCGCTGGATTAAGTTGTGGTTGGATTAAAAACATATGATGATTAATTTGGGCGCGAAAACTTGTGAACATCTTATAAGAAATGATTTAGAAAGTGTTTGACTAAGTTTATAAGCTAGTCAAATAGCTTATAAGTACTTTTGGCTTATCTATGTGTTTGGTAAAATTAAAAATGCTTATAAATTAAGTGTTTATAAGCCAAAAATAAGTCATAAGTTGGTCTCTCCCAACTTATCAAATTTCAGCTTATAAGCACTTTAGGCTTGGCCAAAATATTTACTATTCTATCCCTAAAATACTTTTTTTTTAAAATAAAACTCTTCGTATACCCAGTTATTCAGCTATTTATTATTAATTTCATCACTTTTATTCAAATACGTAACTGATTATTTTTTAAATCAGCTTCAACACCTAAAAATACTTTTCAGCACCTAATGCTTATCAGCTACTGTAAATCAGCTAAGCCAAACAGGCTCTTAATTTACAACTGAAAGCATAAATGATTTTTTTACAAAATTATACAATTTAACATATCCTAAGATTGTTGAGTTTTGATGTGGAATGGAAAAGTTGGGAGTTAAAAAGCTCAAGCTTTGATGGATTCAACGCAGAGGAAAACTTTTCATTTGCTGAGCATTAAGTCAGCCCCAAAAGTTTTCAAAATTTGTTTAGTATTATTATTGGTCGAAAATAAAGGGAAAATTGGAGTCTAGTCCCTTAATATGGGAGTCACAGGTTTTGACTAATTATTCCGACTAGCTAAATGAAAATTCTTGGTTCCGATTCATTGCAATGTGTAACACGGAGTGTTACGTTCATGAATGACCCCCTGTTGGACCAAAAAAGGCACAATAATCGAGAATTTTCTATAGAAAAATGACACGTATGTCCTTTTGCCGGCCAAAATACACAATCCTCTACTATTAATAAGAGGGAATGAGAGCTGCATCGGGATACAATTTGGGTCATAAGGGTACTTCTGTAATTCTTATGAAATGGAGCAGTACTATTGGCCAAAAATATTGATTACCGTATACGATCATCTATGTGAAATCCATTACACTGTGCCAAACGCTGCCATATACGATCCTACTCATTTTTAAATTTAAACCAATAAGAAACAACTTCAAACAATCCAAAAAAGCAAATGGTGCTTTGGACTTCTGGAGATAGTCTCTGAGTCAAGTTTCAAACTTTGAAATTAATGTAACTGAGGCTTCCAAACAAGTCCTAAAATTGTGTGCTTAGCCTTAGCTTGACGACCTATACATTTGACTTCTTCGATTTATTATATTGGGTAATTTTTATTACTTAAAAAATACTATGGGAATAATATGTTATTAAATTTTCATAATACATAGCTACACAAAGATGGATTTGATATTAAGTTTTGTAATACATAGCTACTCAAATATGGATTCAAAATTTAAATTTAATGGGTTTAAATTAAATGAACTCAATATTTAACATTGTTACCACTAAACTCATTATACTTTAGAAGAAGAAGTTATAGGTTCATAACTCACTTTTGTTGACATTTTAGTGAACTTTCCCATGTATGTTTATTTTCTACTGCCATTAATTGTTGGATTCAAAATTTAAATTTAATGAATTCAATATAATTGTTTAGGCATGAGAAACACACTGAAACAATGCTCTATTACTCTGTAAAGTTTCTGTGTCAAAATTCCAGGTTTTAGAATTGCTCAATATTATGCTAAATTATAGATGAAAAGCTTTTCACTTGCATCACATAGTTGTCGTGCCGTGCCAACAATTTTCTGGGCTTGCGATTCGGAGAACAAAACTTTTGGTAGACCATCAACCCCAAACTGAATACTCCTCTTTGATATGCCATAACTACAACATATGAATTTAAAAAATACACCTATTTTTATGAGTAAATAAGAGTTTTACTGCAGTACATATGGAGAATTCTCGGGTATAAATGGTGTATGCTACAGTTTACTATTAAAAAAAAGCATAAAAGATGGACAGTCATTCTAAGGGAAGAATAAGAAGTATACAGAAAGGGAAACAATAATGTTCAATGTTAAAAGGTAAGGGATAAATACACGAGGAAACCAAACAACTTATTCATTAAGTAGGATTTCTAAGGGAGAAAAGAGTCTACTTTATTGAAAAAATGAGTCCAATGTTTTGTTTGTGTAACACAAAGTGTGATGGAGCTTTGCTTTTGAGTAATGCCGTTAGTACTTCTGTAGACTTTGCTTGACGTGTCGCCTTCCTACAAAGATATTGAATTACTAAAGTTAGTTATATTTTCATATGTTAATTATTTATTATACAATGTTATGATATTGTAACTTATTGTACGTATTTGGATAATATTTACTTGAAATTGTAAAATACTATTTGGAAGTTCGGTTAATTTGGATATATAAATATTTCGACTTCAACTTGAAATATCATTTTCGAAATAATGTATGTGTTAAATTTTGGTTCATTATTTCAATTTCAAAGATTGAAATAAAGAATTTAAAAATAAAAATTTGTTTAAAAAGTATTTCTCATTAAGTGAAGTTTATGTCCAAACGTAATTTAAAAATATAAATCTAACTTAAATAACAGAATTTAAATTAATTATTACCGTTAAATTTTATCAGATAAAATAATGTAATACAAATTGTGGGGCCCGTGTTAGCAGGGGCAAACGACATCTACTCAGTTATAGACATAGGAAAAAGAAGTTTCTTTGAGATGAAACAAACGGGTCATCATCAGCATAGGCGCTAGGATTTCTAAAACATAATTACACCACTAAAGAAAGGAGAAAAAAATATTTAGCGGGAATTCATCTTTATTTCTTTGAGTAAATAATTAAGTATTAAACCGAGTGCACCATTCAATCTTTATGGAGCATGGGTGCCAATATATAATGTTAGACCAATTCTAGGAAATGCGTACATAAAATACTTAGTTTGGCAGGAGAACGATGAGTTCACGTACCTGAGAATTTTGGCTATAGATCCGCCCCTGTTGAAAAGGTAAAATGTAAACAAAAAATACTTACTCCGTTTCAGTTTAGATTAGGTAGTTTGACTACGTTTAATATTTGTGATCTTAAAAACTTAAGAGGTAAAAAGTTTGTGGGGCCATGATATTTTTATGGTTATAAAAGTTTTTCCTTAAGAGTAAAATAAATCGTTTACAGTTGAATTATTTTCAATTGCAGAAATATATCATTCTTTTTGGAACAGATTAATAAAGAAAGTGTGTTATCTAAATTAAAACTGACGGGGTAACATATAAGATGAGCAGAACAAACATAACGAGAGAGAACTGGCTACAAACTAGTTTACTTACTAGTAGTAAGTTTTAAGCTACCAAGGGATACTGCAATCCTAGTTTTTCAATTTCCTTTTTGCGGTGATCATCTTCTAACAGATAAACCTTCAACCAACTGATGTCATTAGATATTGCTTCGCAAACAATACATACTCCTATATAAAAGATACAGTGCTTTTGCTGTTTGACTTTGAAGATAAGGGGGAACCGGGTTCAATTATTCATATCTGTTTGACATGGCTCGGCTATCTTTTCTTTAGGATGAGCTTGTGGGGGAAGAGGTGAAGCCAGAAAATCTTCTAAGAGTGTTTAGATTTAAAAGAAGTAAAAAAATGTTCTGACAAAGGATATTTAATATATTTAAAATTAATATTTTACTTATATACACAGTATTATAATTTTTCGTAATATTTCGGTGGAGGGAGCACAAGGTAGCCTTACCCCGGGTGGAGGAGGAAAATTTTTGTGTCTCATACAACTGACACTAGTTGTATGAGGCTCCTTTTTGTCTTACAGTTTTGTAGACCCAGATTTCTGTGTACCCAAAAGTATAAGATTGGAGTCCACAAATTTGTGAGACAAAAAGAAACCTTATACAATTAATATCAGTTGTACGAGACACAAAAAAAAAATTCTCGGCAGAGGGATGCTTAAAAGTAATCCATATACCTTCCTTCCTGTAAACTCGTGACTTGACACGGTTGTGAAAAAGTAAAGTTGGTTTATTAAAATATCATAAATTTCCAGAAAAAAGGTTCTAGTATGACCTCGTTTAATATCTTGGATAATTATCTTGAAGATATATCTAGATATTTCTAAAGTTTTATTGAAAGATAAGGTTAATTATATTTTTTCATGTGTCTAGAACAGCATCTAGAACGACCATATACCTCGAGGCATAAACATGAGCAGATTATTAATCTGAAAGAAATAAAAATATGGAAGATAGCTTCATGATTTGGCTACTAGAACAAAATTTACATAGAAAACATGGAACGTATCAAAGAAGGGCAATCTGATGCACTAAGCTTTTGCTATGAGCAGGGTTCGAATAAAGGTCGGACCACAAAGGTATATTGCGCGCAACCTAACTCTGCATTTGTGCAAGAAATTGTTTCTATGACTCGATCGAAACCGTAATCTAGTAGTCACATGATACCAATTTTACCAGTTAAAAGGCTTCCCTTCACAGTAGTACATATATTATTATATACATATAACACTCAAAAGACCTTTCTTCCAAATATTACAAGGATCTTTGGTTCTCAAACAAAATAGAACAAAACACAACACAAAAACATCAACAACAAATTAAAACAAGATAGAGAAGAGGCAAAATACGTAGAGGCCTCAGAAAAAAAAGGTAGTAGAGAAGCCTATGAGATCCTAAAACCCCATTTGGAAGCATATTGGACAAGCTCACTAATCTCATCTTCGTTAATATATCCATCACCATTTTTATCTGCATAACGAAGGGCTTTTCCTGCTTTCCAACGGCAGAAATGTAAACCCATCTCTTTAAAAGCTAACCTGAGTTCTTGCTTGCTAAGTTTACCATCTCTATTCTTATCATATTTCTTGAGCATACCTTTCACTTGTTCTTCAGTTAGTGGGTGACTTACACCTCTAGGAATGAACCAAGGCATTTTGTTCTTCTTTTTTGGTATACTTTTTCTTTTTCTCCGTAGGAATATAAGGAAGAAGTGGTGGATAAATTTCCAACAAGGGACGCTTCATATATATAATAGGCCAGCTTAAATTCCGTGATGAGTCATTTTCTGTGCGAATGTATTTACTTGGATAAAGATTAAGAAATTATTTTTCTTTAACTGTTTTCTTCTTCCTTTAACTAATTATTAGCGCAAACTATGGCCCGTTTGGCCATGAACCATAAATTTTGTCCATATTTTAGCAAAATCCCAAACCCCAAATCCCAAAATCACCTCAATTGCTAATTTTGGGCCAAAATTCCAAAACTTGGGAATTATATACATGTTTTTTCAAAATAAAGTTGGAAAATATGTTTTGAAAACGTATGTCCAAACACATTTTTATCTTCAAACCAAACTTCACTCAAATTAGATTTTTCAAAACAAATTTGAAATCTATGACCAAACGCTAGCTATGTTAGGGTTAAAAGTAACTAAATAATTTTAATTAAATATCTAATAATTCTCTTTCGATTAGATGTTTTTGAACTTTTGGAGGTCTTTCGGTATCTTTGAACACTTGTACTCCACGCTGAACTTGATCAAAAGTGGAAGTAAGAAGAGGAATGAAGTAAAAGAATTGTAGGCTACGCTGTGAATTAATCTTCTTTGTTTCTATTTTTATTTTTGGTGAAATCAACAGTGACGGATCTTGACACAAATAGCCAATGATATTCATTGTTTATTTTTTCTAGTTATATACATAGATTATACATAACTATACAAATATAATATATATATATAGATTAATTGTTCAGGAAGCGGATTGTGTGTATAGGATAGGAAAATGTTACATCTTGAAGTTGGTGTATATTTAATGGTTCAACTAGTGTGAAAGATTCGGGATCGGGATATAAATATATTAGACTATTAGAGATCAATAAAGCAGGCTTGTTACCACATTAAAATAAGCCTGCCTAAAGTTAATTTAATTGATTTCTTGAAACCTTTTTGTGGGAAAATATAAAGACTCGATAATTCTACCAAAGTAATGGCATTACCTAGAGATTTATACTTGTATATGGGTAAAATCGGAGGCAGTGCACACCTTCCATTTTTCGATGAAGAAGACGGAAGGAAGGCACGAACACACGGGGTTAAAATCGAAGCTAGGAGCCTTTCGTACCGAGACCCATGAAAGATGAACAATAGGCTCATCGTCGAGCCTAGTAAAACAACGCTTCCCGGACCTGAAACGAGCTCTAAGACCTCGGGAGATATGGCAAACGGTTACGCACGACTAACAGAGAGCCGTGATACCCGTATCTAACCGGATATCACGGCGCAGATCTCGCCCGATGTCGGTTATGGATCAATAATTAGCGAGAAAGGGAGATTTTTACCTTTTTAGACTTATAATAGGGATGAAACTCTCCTTCTGTATAGAGGGAAAGTTTTTCTTTGATAAGACAGATTGTAACACACATACCAAGGCAATACATATTCATTTGTCTGCTTTCAAGCTATAGCAAAGTTCTTACTTTACTGTTGTTCTTTATTCACGGTTCACTTCGAACCAATAGTCCGATCGAGGGCAAAACTACTGTTCAACCTAAATTTGAGTCGTGCCGTAACATTACAATTGGTTTGATCATTCATTTAGTCTTTAACTCGTTCATCTAATATTCTTGATTACTCATGTTGAATCAATCCACATATTCTTAAAATCATATATAAATTCAATTGTTATCCATTTTAAGGGTAAATAGTTTGGCGCCCATCGTAGGGCTAAGGATAATACTGGCAATTTGATACAAATCTCCATAATACACTCTATTTTATGCTTGTTCTTTAAAGTCTTAATTATAGGTCAGTTTAAAAATGTCAAATTCTTAGTCTGCCCACTTGAACATTGACGAGGAGTCTAGCCATCATGGCGAAAATAATAATCTAGTGCCTAGCAACGAGGTACCTCTTGCTGATCCCAACGGAGTCCCAGATGCCAATCCGATCGGTGCTAATTCACAGGTAGTCATTGATGTCAACCTCTCAACTGATCCCAAAAACAACATTCGCGGGGGAACCCTACCAACGACTCGAGAAGCGCCCGAAGGCAAAAGCGATGGGTTAACCTACGATTAATTTTCAAAATGTTGCAGGCTCAACATGCGGCGATAGCTCAGCTGCAGAATCAAAGCCACCTCCCCCCCCAGCAGAGTTGAGCCCGATCCATCTCGGGAGAACATCCAAAGGAATGAGCAGATCATCGAGAGACCGTGTGAAGCTGAGTCTGGGGTCAATCCTGAAATAATGAAAATGCTTGAAGCATTAACGAAGTGGGTGGAATCAGGTGAAAAGAAAATTGAGGCCAATGACAAGAAGGTGGAAACATACAATTTCAGGATTGATCAAATCCTGGGAGCACCCTTATATTGAAAGGGCCAGATTCCAAGAAGTTTATCCGGAATCCCTTCCCTCCAAGCGCATCATTGAAGCTGATCCCAAAGAGGTTTCGTATGCCTGATATCCCAAAATATAACGGGACCACAGATCCAGATGAGCATGTAACCTCCTATACATGCGCGATCAAAGGAAATGACTGTTACACCTCGCAATATTATGATGATGTTACGTCCTGCAGTATTATATTACGATGATGTTACCCCTTGCAGTATTATATTACAGTGATGTTATGCTTCGTAGTATTAAGTTACAACAATATTTCACCCTGCAGTATTATATTATGGTGATGTTACGCTTCGTAGTATTACGTTACGACGATATTGCACCTTGTAGTATTATATGTTAAATTTGTCGTAAGGTAATTGACATCAGTCCAAGGAAAAGATTATTTGGAGATTATAAGGATTATAAGTGATGAATAAATTCGTGAAGGTGATAGGGGAAGTAAGTCGAAGAAAATGAATTTCGTTGAAATTTGACATTTTGGGATAAAATACGGCCCGAGCTAAAATACCCGATATTTATGAACTAGTACCATACAAGGTACCACATGACCATGATATTAAGGTGTATAAGGTATGTGAAAAGTAAGTAGTATTTTAAGAAAGTGGGAATAATTCTCAATTATGTGGGTAATTAATTAAATATCGGGTAGCGTATATTACCTAATTAAATTAATTCATTGATGGATAAGATCAAAATATCAAGTGGCAGCAAACTAATACACCAACCGTATGATTGTTAGTCATAATTCATGACTAAGAGTCATTTTTGTATAGGTCAAAACCTCGTTTGCCTTCTAACATTTTGAGTGCAAATAAGATTCCTTTATAAGGTTTTTAGGAAATCTTCAAGAGAATTATTCATCCACTGAACCTAACAAATATCTTTAGAGAATGTGTGTAACTATTCTTCCTCCTTCCGAGTTCTTCATTAGGATATATTGTATCAGAAATTGGAGTTGCAAAAGAAGACAAAAGAATCCAAAATCACGCTTGATTGATTATTTTCAATACAAACCAGATTCTAGTAACATGATTTTTCAACCAATCCAACGAGAATTGTTAAAGCTTTAGCAACGTAAAATATTGCGATTCTAAGGGAGTGCGGTGCAACCTTTTCCAAGAATATCATACAGACTTTTCCCTATTCTAGGTATGTTAAAACTATCCCTTCTTTTGTTTTGGCATGATCCATACGATACAAATGAAACGAGCAAAATACACAACTTTCATAAATAACTCTATTCATAAAATACTAGGGGTGTTTATATTCTTGATTCCCAATGTGGTTTATTGTTATATATTCTGGTCATGGGTCTCAGAAAAATACATATTTGATAAAGCTTATCCGAAATGCATATGGATTTTTATGGCATTCTGAGAAAATCTTATTAACGTATTTCTTATGCATTTTATGCATTTATACATGTACATTGACCCATGACCGGATGTCATTATATACGCGTATATATGTATATATCTATATGTATATGGGATATGTGAAAAGGTTACGACGTTATATACGCACCACCACCTGATCAGCTGGTATACGTTCATGATTTGCTCACAGTGGCCGAGATGATATGATGGGATGCCCTCAGAGGCTTGATGATGTTATGAACACATGTACCTATGCATGACATGACATTCATATGCATATGCATGACACTATAAGTATTTCACGATTTATAGAGTTATCCAGACTTACAGGTTGAGTCATTTACTCTATGTTTCTTCCATGTTTGTTATGTACTTATTTATATGCCTTACATACTCGGTACATTATTCGTACTAACGTCCCTTTTTTCCTAGGGACGCTGCATTTCATGCCCGCAAGTCCCCATAGACAGATCGAGAGCCCTCCAAGTAGGCTATCAGCTGAGCAAAAGATGTTGGTGCGCTCCATTTACTTCGGAGTTGCTTGATTGGTTAGTATGATTTAGACGGGTATTGTTTGGTATAGCGGGACTCTATTCTGACCTTTATAAAAATTATATATTCTTAGAGGCTTGTAGACATATGTCATGTACGTAAAAGATTGTATGGCCTTGTCGGCCTATGTTGAGTACACGAGTGGTTATTTTGGCCTTATAGGCCCGTACTTCATATGTATAAGTTTGTATTCCCTTATGCTTTACTTCGGTTCATTTAACTATGATAGAATAATATGAAAGTTATGTTACGTTGGTACTTGGTTGAGTAAGGTACCAGGTGCCCGTCGCTGCCCATCAGTTTGAGTCATGACAAAAGTGGTATTAGAGCAACTCTGTCCTAGGGAGTCTACAAGCCGTGTCTAGTAGAGTCTTGTTTATGGGTGTGTCATGCACCACACTTATAAACAAGAGGCTACAAGGCATTTAGGATTTTAACTCTTTCTTCTTACTCTAGATCGTGTGGTAGAGCTCACTTACAAGGATTCAAATTCTAAATCTCTATTTTATTCCTAATAAAACGATACCGACATCCGGAAATAAGGGTAGAAAGAGAGGTAGCTGTGGAAGAGCTGAGTCAGAGGAGTTCGATTTTTGTATGATGCCTACGATAAGTAAATGTGAGGTCTTTAGCAGATCATAGATGTACTGAAAGGTGTAAGCTTCCTAATAAGAAACCTTAAGGCAAGAATGCCTATCCACCTCTATGGTAAAAGACAATGAGAGATTAAGAATATAAATACAAGCTTCAACAAGAAAAATAAGCAAGATGAAGAAGGGTACGAGGCGCCCAGTTAATCAAGGTTAACAATGTTTATAATTCAGGCAGAGGAATATAAGCTTTTTGAGTTATATTCAACAGTAATAGAGGTATGTACAATTGACCACACCTATTTCAGTTATGCCTTGTGGGCGCTAACAAGTATAGTTAAGAGAAGGATGGGAAGTCAAGATCCGGCTGGGGTTAGGGTAACCCAACTTGGTGAATGGATTGCTTGCGTTAGTTGACATTGCCGAAGGATATTGCAAATGTGCTAATAGATCTCCTTGTGAGACACCAAGATGGTGCACTCTAAAATATTACAGTTAGATGTAAATATTAGCATGATCAAAAAAAAATTCATATGATAGGCACTAAAAACCTGGAAGGGATAAATATTATCTTAGTGTGACTCTTGTCCCTAGTATAGCGAAGACGTTGAGCAACCCGAAGAGTCGATGAATGAAGCAAGGAGAGCTAAAAGCGAAAGAATGTCGTGTTGAAGTTTTCATAAGAAAAGGGATATGCAGAAATATTAGCAGAGTAATGAGAAGAGAGATAAGGAAGCATTATGAATAAGGTGTGATACATGGATAACGATGGTAGGAGAAAAGAAGAAGAAGAAATGACAGTATCACAGAGTCTAGTCAAGTGAATGAAGAGACGAGAGGTGACATGCCTTAGGATAACAAAAGAGTATATGCCATAAAGTCATATCATCATTTCAAGGAATAAGTCTGTGACTCTAACGTGATTACCAGAAGAGAGAATTAAACCCTAGAATAATAGAAATCAGTATGGGCTGCTAAACAAGATAAACTAAACATGAATTAGGGACTGAGTGATTTGATAATGGTCGGCATCATGAGAATTTTAGATTGCTTTCCGGCGATAATAGAATGGACAATAGAAGAAGATTCATGAGAAATTTAGAGAATGGTCATTCAGGAAGACGCTTCCCTAAAGCAAGCAATGAGAGCAAAGTTAAGCTTAAGCGACTGTATGTGCCGGTTACACTAAGTGTCACCATCATGAGTGAGGAATTTTGTTATCATTGGTACAAAAGGATTATCGAAAGTGAGTAAGGGTCATCGATGATGTGAAAGTACTCCAAAGATGAAGAGGAAAAACATCTATAGACAGGTTGTCATAGCTCCATGTCTTAGTACTCCTCTAAAGGGGGGAATATGGAATGATAAAGGAAGAATGCAATAAAAATGAGAAAGGGATGAGATTGAACTTATCCAAATGTTACAGATATGCTATGATTCTAGGACGTTATGTAAGCACGAAGTCAAAAAAAGGGGGGAGGTAAGGGTTCCTGCCCAGGATGTTATTGATAAGTAAGGAGCCAACACATGAGGTAAGTTAAAACAAGGAAATAACCCAAGAAAGATTAAGAAGAATATAGATATGAGAATGGGCCTACGAGTAATAAGTAGTTGATTTAGAAAGATCCTAGTCATGACTAGACAAGAAGTTACAGACAAATCAGCAGATCATGCAAGATAAATGTAGTAAACCCCAACATGGAGAATTCAGCCTCACAGTAATGTCATTATAATACTTGAGATATATTCAAATAGGAGTCGAGGTAGTTAAGGTACCGTATGTGTCACGACTTGGAATTTCCACCCTCGGGAGTCGTGATGATGCCTACTCGTAGAAGCTAGGCAAGCCACGAACTTAGAAATCTTTAACTCTTCTATTTTAATCCTTTTTACAGCTTATATTAACAAGTGATAAACATATAAATAACAACGGAATGTGAGATTTAAGCGGAAGTCTTAAATAAATATAAAACCAAAATGTTTCGAAAGTCAGCACATGCCTCTACCCAGAAACTGGTATCACAATATCCATGGACTACTAAGAGTGCTACATACAACAGTTTGAAGGAAAAATAACACTGTTTGTCTCGAATACATGAGATAACAGAACATAATAAAAGATAGAGGAGACGTCGGGCTTGCGGACGCCTGCAAGGCTACCTCGATATCTCGGTGGACTAAAGGCTTGCTCCCCTACTGCTGCTGATCAAGTGCCGCTCCGGTATCTGCACAGAGTGTAGAGTGTAGTATCAGCACAACCGACCCTATGTGCTGGTAAGTGTCTGGCCTAACCCCGGCGAGGTAGTGACGAGGCTAGGACCAGACTCCAGATAAACCTGTGCAGTTATATAATATACAACAAAAATATAAACAGGTAATAACAGTTTAAAAGGGAGGGGGAAACATGCTTCGGGAAAACATACCAATTCTATCAGAAACTTAATAAAGTATGAAAGAACACTCGATGTCTACAATCAATACGATAACAATACTGTTGCGGCGCGCAACCCGATCCCTTATCATTTAACATTGTTGCGGCGTGAAACCCGGTCCACATATATAACTGTTGCGGCGTGCAACCCGATCCAATATAATATCTGTTGCAGCGTGCAACCCGATCCACATATATAACTGTTGCGGCGTGCAACCCGATCCAATATAATATCTGTTGCGGCGTGCAACCCGATCCAATATAATATCTGTTGCGGCGCGCAACCCGATCCATATATATAACTGTTGCGGCGTGCAACCCGAACCAATATAATATCTGTTGCGGCGTGCAACCCGATCTAATATAATATCTGTTGCGGCGTGCAACCCGATCCACATATATAACTATTGCGGCGTGCAACCCGATCCAATATAATATCTGTTGTGGTGTGCAACCCGATCCACATATATAACTATTGCAGCGTGCAACCCGATCCAATATAATATCTGTTGTGGTGTACAACCCGATCCACATATATAATTGTTGCGGCATGCAACCCGATCCAATATAATATCTGTTGCGGCATGCAACCCGATCCACATATATAATTGTTGCGGCGTGCAACGCGATCCAATATAATATCTAATGATGTTGCGGCACGCAACCTGTTCCAAATATACAGTCAACAATAATCATGATTAACCGTCCCGGCAAGGGATCAACAATAGACTACACTATCCCAGCAAAGGAGCTCAACAGTACAAGTATATACATCCCGGCAAGGGAGAAACAGCCATAACCAAACTTGTTCCAACATCTAACTATCTCAACTATAACTCAACTAGTTTCAACATCTAACTACCTCAGCTATAACTAAACTTGTTACAACACCTAATACGAAGAATCATCAACCTAAGCGTCCGTAATATCAATTAAGAACACAATGTAAGGAAACCTCAACTCAACAATAGCCCGGCAAGGGGGCAACATAATGATATATTCTCTTTCTCACTTTTACTTCACAATTCACTTCACAACTCGAGCCAATGCTCTAGAGTTTCGATTATTACTTATACTTTCATAATTCGTTATGCAACGGTAGCCAACGCTCCTCAATGTTCATAGGTCACAATTCTTTCCACAACTTTACACAATAAATAGAACTCTTCACCAAGGCATGAATAATACAACGAGATCATGAAAATCACAAGATAAGACTCACGGTCATGCTTGACACCAACGCGTAGATACTCGTCACCATGCCTATACGTCGTACTCGACAAGAAGCAAATAGCAAATAGGACACAACTCCTAATTCCTCAAGCTAAGGTTAGACCAAACACTTACCTCGATGCCACGAACATAACTCAAGGTTCAATTATAGCTTTACCCTTGGATTCCACCGCCAATTCGCTCGTATCTAGTCACAAATTACTTAATTACATCAATAAACGCTAAATAAATCAACCCCAATGCATAAAAATGAGTTTTTCAAAGTTTTACCCAAAAAGTCAAAAATCGCCCCAGGCCCACATGGTCAAAACTCGAGGTTCAAACCAAAACCCGATTACCCATTCCCCCACAAAACCAAATATATGATTTGTTTTGAAATCGGGCCTCAAATCGAGGTCCAAATCCCCAATTTTTGAAAAACCTAGATTCTACCCAAAACACCCAATTTTCCCCTATGAAAATCTTTGATTTTAAGTTGAAATCATGTTAAAAGATGTTAATAATTGAAGAAAACTAGTTAAAAACGACTTACGATTGATTTAGAGAAGAAAGGTTGTTTGAAAAATCGCCTCTTATGTTTCTAGGGTTTTGAAAAATGAAAATAACTGGAAATCCCGTCTATTTATACCCCTCTCAGACCCCCTGTGCGGACCGCACAAAATGGACTGCGGCAGCACAGGCCTTCCTGAGGTACTGCAGTCCAGTGCCCTATGCGGACCGCACGAAATGGATCGCGGCCGCACAGGTCTCCACCGCGGACTGCAAGAAATCGAGCACGGCCGTGAAGGCTTGTCCTTGCTCACCGCGGACCGCACAAAACCCACCGCGGTCGCGGAGTCCCCACCGCGGCCGCGAAGCTTCCACTGCGGACCGCGAGACCTGGCTTCAGAGACCTGCAACTTCTATGAATCTGGAACTTTTTCCTAAGTGTAAAAAATATCCCAAAACTCACCTGAGCCCTCGGGGCTCCAAACCAAATGTCATACTAACTGAAAAACATCATATAGACTTACTTGTGTAATCAAATCATCAAAATAACCTCATGAACATCAAATTAAATCTCGAGAATGAAAATTTTCTCAAAACTTCTTTAAACATAAATTTTGCAATTTAAGTCCTAATCACATCACATGACATCCGTTTTCACCAAATTCCATAGAAATGTCTTAAATCATATATAAGACCTGTACCGGGCGTCGAAACCAAAATACGGGCCTAACACCATCATGTTCTAATCAAATTTCATTTCAAATTTCTTTAAACAAATTCCCGAAAATAATTTCCTTTAAAAATTTATTTCTCGGGCTTGGGACCTTGGAATTCGATTTTGGGCATACGCCCAAGTCCCATATTTTTCTACGGACCCACCAGGACCGTCAAATCACGGGTCCGGATCCGTTTACCGAAAACATTGACCAAAGTCAAATTAGCTCATTTTATAACCAAATTTTTGTTTATCATTTTTCACAGAATTTCATATTTAATCTTTTCGGCTACGCGCCCGGACTGCTCACGCAAATCGAGGTGGCTCTAAATGAGGTTTTCAAGGCTTCAGAACACAGAATTTAATTTAAAGCAAGTGATGACCTTTTGGGTCATCACAGTATGAGTGTTAAAGGGATAAAAAAAGTGCCACTGGGAAGGCAACCAAAATACGGGAGAGTATTAAGGAATTCACAAGAGCTATAATTTATGAAAATGATAAGAGCATCAGTCAACATTCGAGGACGAATGTTCCAAAGGGGGAATGATGTTACACCCCGTAATATTACGTCGATATTACATCCTGCAGTATTATATTACGATGATGTTACGCCTTGCTCTATTACATTATGGTAATGTTACGCTTTACAGTATTAAGTTACGACAATGTTGCACCCTGTAGTATTACATTACGGTGATGTTACACTTTGCAGTATTAATTTACGACGACGTTGCACCCTGTAGTATAGTACGTTGAATTTGTCGTAAGGTAATTGACATTAGTCCAAGGAAAAGATTATTTGGAGATTATAAGTGATGAATAAATTCGTGAAGGTGAGAAGGGAATCAAGTCGAAGAAAATGAATTTCGTTGAAATTTGGCATTTTGGGATAAGCTAAAATACTCAGTATTTATGGACTAGTACCATAAAGGTACCACATGACCATGATAGTAAGGTGTATAAGGTATCTGAAAAGTGAGTAATATTTTAAGAAAGTGAGAATAATTCTCAATTATGCAGGTAATTGAATAATTACCGGATAGCGGGATATTACTTAATTACATTAATTCACTGATGGATAAGATCAAAATAGCAAATGGAAGCAAACTAATACACCAACCGTATGACTCTTAGTCATAATTCATGAATAAGAGTAATTTTTGTATAGGTGGCAACCTCATTTAACTTCTAACATTTTGAGTGCAAATAAGATTCCTTTATAAGGTTTTTAGGAAATCTTCAAGATAATTATTCATCCACTGAACCTAACAAATATCTTCAAAGAATGTGTGTAACTATTCTTCCTCCTTCCGAGTTCTTCATTAGGATATATTGTATCAGAAATTGGAGTTGCAAAAGAAGACGAAAGAAGCCAAAATCACGCTTGATTGATTATTTTCAATACAAACCTGATTCTAGTAACGTGATTCTTCAACCAATCAAATGAGAATTATTAAAGCTTTAGCAACGTAAAATATTGCGATTCTAAGGGAGTGCGGTGCAACCTTTTCCAAGAATATCATATGGACTTTTTCCTACTACATGTATGTTAAGACTATCTCTTCTTTCTTTTTGGCATGGTCCATACGATTCAAATGAAATGAGCAAAATACATAACTTTCACAAATGACCCTATTCATAGAAATACTAGGGGTGTTTATATTCTTGATTCCCAATATGGATTATTATTATATATTCTATTCATGGGTCTCAGAAAAATACATATTAGATAAAGCTTATCCGAAATGCATATGGATTTTTATGGCATTCTGAGAAAATCTTATTAACGTATTTCTTATGCATTTCATGCATTTATACATGTACATTGACCCATGACTAGATGACATTATATACGCATATATATATGTATATATATATATATTATATACGTGTATATTATATATATATGGAATATGGGAAAAGGTTACGACGTTATATACGCACCACCACCTGATCAGCTGGTATACGTTGATGATTTGCCCACAGTGGCCGAGATGATATGATGGGATGCCCTCAAAGGCTTGATGATGTTATGAACACATATACCTATGCATGGTATGACATTTATACGCATATGCATGATATTATAAATATGATTCACAGAGCTATCCAAACTTACAGGTTGAGTCATTTACTTTATGTTTCTTCCATTTATGTTATGTACTTATTTATGTGCCTTACATACTTGGTACATTATTGGTAATGACGTCCCTTTTTTCCTAGGGATGCTGCATTTCATGCCTGTAGGTCCCGATAGATAGGTCGAGAGCCCTCTAAGTAGGCTATCAGCTCAGCAGAAGATGTTAGTGCGCTCTATTTGCTTAGGAGTTGCTTGATTTGTTAGTATGATTTAGACGGGTATTGTTTGGTATGGTGGGACTCTGTTCCGACCTTTATAAAAATTATGTATTCTTAGAGGCTTGTAGACAAATGTCATGTATGTAAAAGATTGTATGGCCTTGTGGCCTATGTTCAGTACATGAGTGGTTATTTTGGCCTTATAGGCCCGTACTTCATATGTATACTCCAGTTCAGGTACCTATAATAGAATAATATGAAAGTTATGTTACGTTGGTACTCGGTTGAGTATGGTACCGGGTGCCCATCGCGGCCCATCGGTTTTGGTCGTGACAATGACTTAGAAGATGATGAAATCGAGTCGATGTCACTGAAAAGTTTGGGGAAACTTTGTCCAAAGGAGCAATAATATGGTATCACACTTACCCCAAATTCCATTGACTCGTTTACTATGCTTGCAGATGTTTTCGTGAAGGCCCATGCCAGGGCCATCAAGGTCGAGACTAGAAAGTCGGACCTTTTCAAGGTTAAACAAAGAGATAACGAGATGCTCAGGGAATTTGTCTCGAGGTTCCAAATGGAACGGATGAACCTATCTCTGGTCGCAGATGATTAGGCCATTCAGGTATTTATCCAAGGACTTAACCACAAAGACCCTTGGCTTCACAATAGCTAAAACAAAACTTGGTAGAGTACCCGATAGTAAATTGGGCCGACGTCCACAAGAGGTACCGGTCAAAGATTAGAGTCGAGGACGATCAACTTGGAGCCCCTTCTGGATTTGTTTACCCCATTGGGGCTGACTACAGATCTAAGAGAGTCATCGATCACAAGCCATGGCTGGTCCGGGATTGGTACCAACTATACAAGTGGACTGAAGGGGAAATGGGTTCGTACGTCAACCCATAAGGAATGAAAAAAGAGGCGATCGAGGGCCCAGTAGCTGAGGTTTGATTAGCAAAAATGATTTTGACAGGCTGTTGGGGGGTAGAGAAGCAACAAGATTGTCAGAATACAACTTCAGCATTTGCCTGCATTGTATCAGCCATCGGGTGCATCAAGGAAACCAAGTTGCCCCGATCACTACAACCCGACCCTACCCAAAGAGATCCTAACATGATGTGTAAGTATCATGGCACTCATGGCCATAGGACCGAGGGTTGCCGACAATTGAGAGAAGAAGTTGCTCGGTTGTTCAATAACGGGCACCTCCGAGAATTTTTGAGTGATCGGGCCAAAAACCACTTTAGGAAGAGGGACGCCAACAAACAGGCCGAATAAGAAGAGCTTCATCACGTTATCAACATGATCATTAGAGGGGTTGATATCCCTTAAGGGCCAATGATAAAGCGTACTAAAGTATATATCACAAGGAAAAAATGCACCTGAGATTATGTCCTAGAGGGAACCATTCATTTAACGACAAAGATGTTGAGGCCATCGTGTAACCACACAATGATGAACTGGTAGTATCCGTACTCATGCACCTGAGATTATGTCCTAGAGGGAACCATTCATTTAACGACAAAGATGTTGAGGCCATCGTGTAACCACACAATGATGAACTGGTAGTATCCGTACTCATGCAACAAATCTCGAGTTAAACGTGTGTTGATTGATCCAGGTAGCTCGACCAACATCATCAGATCGAGGGTCGTTGAGCAGTTGGGGTTATAGGACCAAATTGTGACGGAAGTTCAGGTGTTGAATGGATTTAACATAGCATGCAAAACCACTAAAAGGGAGATAACCCTACCAGTGAACACCGTCGGGACGTCCAAGAGACGAAGTTCTATGTGATCGAAGGGTACATGAGGTACAACACCCTATTCGGAAGGTCATGGGTTCACAACATGAGGGCGGTAGCCTCAACCTTACACCAAGCACAGAAGTTCCCTATGCCGGGAGGAGTCAAGACAGTCTATGCAGAGCAGCCGGCCATAAAGGAAATGTTCGCTGTCGACGATGTAATTCTGGTGCCCGTGGTTTCGATATTAAGGAATACGGAGCCGACTAGAAAGGAAGAAATTAAATAGCAATAACCTATACTGATCTCGACCGAACTAGAAGAACGAGGAGTAGACGAGGAGGATGATTACGGAGTTATGAGATAGTTCATAGACCCTAATGATATGGACGCCACCAAATTGATGGTCGAGGCGTTGAAGCAAGTCATATTGATCGAAAACCTACCGGATCGAAAGATATACCTGGGCACGAGGTTAACTTTCGAGCTCAGGAAAAAACTCATTAATTTTCTTAAAACTAACATAGACTATTTTGCTTGGTCCCATCTTGACATGACAGGGATCCTACTGGAAGGAACCACTCATAACCTGAGTTTGGTCCCGAAGTTCCATCTGGTTAAGTAGAAGAGGATACCACAGTACGAGGTCAAGCATACATTCATCAAGGACAAGGTATCCAAACTCCTTAAAATAGGGTACATTCGAGAAGTTAAATACCCGGACTAGTTAGCTCACACAGTGGTAGAGTCCAAAAAAGATCTGAATAAGGCATGCCTCACGAATTATTTTCCTTTTCCTAACATCGATCGTATTATCGACGCGATGGCCAAGCATGAGATACTCAAACTTTCTCGATGCCTATTCCAGGCATAACCAAATTCGAACGGACCCAAATTATCAAGAAATGACTTCTTTTATTACTAAATTCGGTACCTACTGTTACAATGTAATGCCATTCAGATTAAAGAACGCTGGTGCCATTTATCAACGCCTAGTAAAGTGGATGTTTGAAGAATAGATAGGAAAATCAATGGAAGTTTATATTGACAATATGTTAGTCAAGTCCCTGCAAGCATAAGACCATTTGAAACATTTGCAGGAAACCTTCGACAGAGAGAAGTGCGTATTTGGGGTTGGATCGGGAAAATTCCTTGGGTTCATGGTATCCAATCGAGGGATCGAGATCAATCCCAGCAAAATCAAAGATATAGAGGACATCACCGTGTTGGACAACCATAAGGTCGTTCAAAGGCTGACCAGGCATATCGCCGCCCTGGGTCGGTTCATATCGAGGTCCTAGGATCGGTTGTTCTCGCTTTTAAAAAAGAAGAATAACTTTTCCTGGACCCCAAAATGCCAGCAAGCTCTGGAAGAACTCAAACGGTACTTATCGAGTCCTCCCCTGCTCCACACTCCGAAGGCGGGCGAATCAGGTATGTCAGTAGAACTCTAGGTGAGGCCGAAATAAGGTATCTTCACTTGGAAAAATTGGAGCTTGCTTTGCTAAGCACCTCCAGAAAGCTAAATCCATACTTTCAATGCTACCCCATATGTGTCGTAACTTCTTAGTCGCTGAGGAACATAATGCACAAACCCAAGCTCTCGGGCTGGTTGGCCAAATGGGTGGCCGAAATAAGCGGGTACAATATCGAGTATCGACCCGGAATCGCCATAAAATCTCAGATTTTGGCAGACTTCGTGGCCGACTTTGCGCCGGCCTTAATACCCGAAGTCGAGAGGGAATTACTCTTGACCTCGGGGACCAGCTCGGGAATCAGGACCCTTTTTATGGATGGTGCCTCGAATGTGAAGGGGTTTGGGCTCGACATCGTATTAAAACCGTCTATAGGAAATGTAATTATACAATATATTAGAACTGTGAAATTGACTAAAAATGAGGCTGAGTATGAGGCCATGATTGCAAGTCACGAATTGGCTAAAAGCCTTAAGGCCAAGGTGATCAAAGCTAAGTGCGATTCCCTCCTCGTGGTAAACCAAGTTAATGGGACATTTAAAGTAAAAGAAGAACGAATGCAAAGGTACTTGGAAAGATTATAGGTAACACTGCATCAATTCAAGGAATGGACCCTATAGCACCTACCCCTGGATCAGAACAACAACATCGATGCTCTGGCTAACTTGGGATCGTTGGTCGATGCCGATAAATTCAGTTCGGGAACAGTAGTGCAGCTCATGAAGTCAGTGATAGAAAAAGGGCATGCCGAAGTAAACACAACAAGTATAACTTGGGACTGGAGGAACAAGTATATAGACTACTTGAAGAATGGAAAATTGCCTTCGGATCCCAAAGAATCGAGAGCCCTGCATACCAAGGCTACCAGATTTAGCTTGGTTGAAGGGGCACCGTTCAGGAGAACCTTCGACGACCCGCTATCCAGATGCTTGGGACTGGGAGAGACCAAATACGCCTTGAGAGAAGTTCATGAAGGCACTTGCAGGAATCATTCGGGGGCAGAATCTTTGGTTCGGAGACTGATTACGACCAACTATTACTGGATCGAGATGGTGAAAATGCAAAATACTTCATACGGAAATGTGACGACTGCCAGAGACATGCCACGATGATCCATCAACCGAGAGAAATGCTCCACTCAGTTTTGTCCCCATAACTATTTATGAAGTACGGAATAGACATTGTCGATCCCCTACCATAGGCTCCTGGTAAAGCTCATTTCATATTATTCATGACCGATTATTTTTTCAAATGGGTTGAGGCTCAGGCATCCGAAAAGGTCCAGGATAATTAAGTCATTAATTTCATCTGGTATCACATAATATGTCGATTTGGGATACCGAGCAACGTCGTTTGCTATAATGGAAAAAAATTCATCGGTGGCAAAGCAAGTAAATTTTTCGAAGATCACAAGATAAAGAAGGTACTATCAACACCTACCCTAGTGGAAAACAAGACCATACTTCAAAACTTATAAAAGAGGTTGACCGGTGTGAAAGTGAAATGGAAGGAGATCTTCCCCGAAGTCCTATGGGTGTACCGTACGACCTCAATATCTAGCACCGGGGCCACCCATTTTCATTGGTCTATGGAGCCGAAGCCTTAATACTAGTTGAGGTGGGAGAACCAAACCTCAGGTTCCAATACATAATAGAAGAGTCAAACGGCAAGGCCATGATTACGAGGCTGGAACAATTGGATGAAAGGCGGGAGGCAACCCTAGTCTGGTTGGTCGCCTAGAAACAGTGAATAGAAAGGTATTACAACCGAAGAGCCAACCTCCGACACTTTCAAGTCTGGGACTTGGTGTTGAGGAAAGTAAGGTTATACACCAGGAACCCTAACGAGAGGAAGTTGGGACCGAACTGGGAAGGACCATATCAAGCTGTCGGAATAACCGACAAAGGCTCGTACAAACTCGAAGTGGGAAATGACATACATTTACCGAACAAATGAAATGTGTCACACTTAAAGCGGTACTACTACTAATGTACGAACTCAATTACTCTTTAATCACGTTATAAGTCGGAATAGCATTTGCAAGTAAACGACCAAGGATGGATGTGAATATTGGGTTTGAAATCACGTGTTGCACTTTTTTCCCCTTGAACTAGTTTTGTTCCAAAATGGATTTTCGGAAAGGTTTTTAACGAGGAAACAATAAAAAGTGCTAACTTAGATTTGAAGACTGGTTTTAAACTATAGTCAATGATCCTTCACTTTGTATCAACAATATCCGAGCCCTCAAAATTTCGACCTCGAATATTGGGGCCATCACCCTCGAATAAGGTTTTTAGCAAGGAAAAAAGAAAACTTTGTATGTTAAAAGCTAAGGCTTGGTGATTAGGATTTGTTGTAAGGGACAAATGGTTGTATGAACCGTGCTCACATAGTCCACGCTAGCCATGACACAAGTTTTTATGCGATTTCGATCATGTATTTACACACTGAGAAATGAAAGAAAGTTCTACTTTGATATTACACATTTTCTACCTCTTCGACTCTGGATCCTAGAGACCACGGGCTACCCCTAATCGGGTACTATTGAGCCCAAGGGTTACCCCTACTCGGGGACTCTCGCCCGAAGAAAATTTGGATGACCCAGGCTACCGAATCTCGGAGGCACCAAACCTATGAGGCGGTGCCCACATATAAAACGCTACGACCGCCCTAAAAATGACTCGGAGATGTCTGAAGCCCGTATCAGGAAAAGTAAGGCCTTTACAAAAATTTAAAACCTACTAAAAAGTTACCCTCGGCAAAAACGTCATCTAAAACACTTAAGCATCTTGGAAACCTCCGGTCTCACCGAGGGTTCGAAGCCACTAGCAAATAAAATGGCATCAAAGTCGGGCTTCGTTCGAACCTTCGAAAAATGAATGCCCTAGAACTACATCCGATTCTATGCAAAGATATCAAAAACAATACACGAATAGAAATTGTAAGAAGATGCTGGAAAAATAAAGACATCGTATTGCCGAAAAGGGAAAAATCTTATATATATTCCAAAAATATATTTACAAAGGCCTGATTGAATGACCTCAAAATAAACCAAAAAATAGAGAGAAAATACATAAGGAAAACAAAAAGCTGAAAAAGTACTAAGGCATCTACGCCTGGTCTTCACCGAGGCCCCACTCGTCGTTGGAACCGTAAGAAACCTCAGATCCCTCAGAGCCCTCGGAGCCTTCGGCACAGTCAGGCTCGTAGAGCTCATTTGACTTGGCTTCAAGCCTCTTTGGTTCTTCGATCTCAGCCGATAGGTAGAAACCTCGTGCATGGATCTCTTCAAAGGTCTCTCTTCGGGAAAATCGCTTCATGTATTCAGTTTTTGTCTTTATGTGGGTCTCGGATGCCTCCACATCAGCCTTATACTAGGCCATCATTTCCTCGGCATCAGCAGAAGTTGTGTCCAATTTGGACCTTAGTGCCGCATGTTCTCTTCCAAGATCATCCTATTTCGCGACGCCGAGCTTAGCTGTGCACATAGAATATCGTTCAGCCGAGACCACTTGTTGGCTTTGTCCTTCTCCACCCGAAGTTGGTAATCGACCGATGCCAGCTCCTCCTTCATAGTTTCCTTCTCCGAGGCCAGTAGGTCCATCCTTCCCTTCCACACTTCGGCCATGGCCTTGATCTCGTCTATCTACGTCCGCAGCTGGGCGATCAGGTCTATCTTCTGTTTGACTTACATAGTTGTGTTGTTAGTAACCACGACTAGCTCCTCATTTTTAGCTTCAAAGACCTTTACCTTATCAAAAAGCCTCATTATGAGCTTTTTCCAGCTCGACCTGAAGCCTTGGGGAGGTCTTTAAGGGCCTCATCTTGTTGCTCACTAAGGAGCCTGTACATATCCTTTTTCCGGACCTTCTCTTTGAGCTTAAACTCGAGTTGGCTGATTTCCAAGCAGTACCGGAGAAAGCTTTCATGGTGAAGCACTGAGACCTGTAAAAAAATGAAAGTACTAAGAGACATCAAAACATAATTGGAATTCATAAAGGGGTATAAAAGTGTTGGCGCCAATTCCTGCTAAGCCTCATTGAAAAGGCTTCACGTGCCCACCTCGTTCATCTTTTTTTGGTCCTCCTCGGTCACCAGGCATCAGAGGTAGATGGCTACACCCACATGAGCAGATAGAACCCGAGCATCCTCCGGAACTATAAGAACTACTATTCTCTTACGCCCGGGTCCACGCTCGGTGCGGGAAATTGCTTCACCAGTTTTGGGCTCGAACTCAACTCGCTAGCTCCCGAGGGCACGCCTTTCTTTGGGATTTCCAGGTGACCCAGCCCGAGAAAATCCTCAAATGTGGACATGTCCATGCTGTCAAAAAAGGGAGTTGAGGGGATCATCTGAACCCTGCACTCCCTCACTTGGCTTTTCTTTGCCTGCTTGGGCCTCTTCGAGCATGGACTCGGTGTAGGAGGATGTCTCTATGGTGTCAATGACACAGGTCGCCTCCTTCAGAACATGAGCGGCTTCCTAGGAGGTCTCAGCATGCTCCCCATTGGGGGTCGATCCATGGGCGATAAAGATGTTGTCTTCTTCAGGTTTATCCCTAAGTCGGTAGAGATAGCCAGGGTTCGGTGCCCAGGACTTGGTATTCTTCTTGGGTCTCCAGGCCAGGGTGGCCGCACTCTTTTTCTTCTTTTGCTCCTTCGTGGTAGTCCCGGGCTGTCCCGAGATAGAGGGCTTGGTAGGCAAAGACAGATCCTCATCCTCATCAAGTGGCCTAAGTTCAATGGTCTTAGGCAGACCTGTAAGAAAAAGGAAAAAGTTAGCGCTATTTAGGTTAAGATCTTGATGGTAACTATTTCAGGGTAGAACCTTACCATGAGAATGGGCCTCCCATTTGCCCTTTGAAAGTTTGCACCATGCGTGCTCGGAGTAAGGTATCTACTTACAGATCCCCTCGATCCACTCCTTGAATCGGGGAATTGCATCTTGAAGTTGGGCAACAGCTGCACGACCACAAACACAAGCGATGAGAAAAAGAAATAAAAAGGAAGAAATACCCAAGAAAGACAATACTTACGGGATACATTCCACTCCTTATGGAACGACAAAAACTCGGGGGAATCAGGTGTTCGGTTTTTACCCGAACGAACCTCCCTGCCAACCTCGATCCCGGTCCTCGTCAATACTCGAGAAAGGAGCCTTGCTTTCTTGGCGGATGAGCTTGATCAGATCCCCTCGGAATATTCGGGGAGTGCACAGGCGGAGTAGGAGGTCAAGGGTGAACCGGGGAGACTCGGTATTGTTACGAAGTGGCGCAAGAGGATTACAATCCTCCAGAAGGATGGGTGGATTTGCCAAAGACACACCTCGTACCTCTTGCAGAAAGCAAGAACTACGGGATCCACAGGGGCGAGCGTGAAGAGGTAAGTGTAAACACTCAGATATCCCTTCACGTGAGTAGTTGTATCATCATTAGGTCCGGGGACGACCACATCCTTACCCTCCCAATTATAGTCCGCTCGAACTATGGGTAGGGTTTCTTCAGTGACAGAGCATATGTATCTCGATGCTCACTTGCCTCGGTCTTGTTGGCTAGATGCCTTCTCAACCTTGAAGTCATCCCCGATAGAACTGTCACACCCCTTTTTTTTTACAAAACCTCACTAAACCCTCTTAAAAATATATAAAAGGATTTTGTAAAGCTCAAACAAGGGTTTTTCAATTTTGAAAGTGACAAAAGATAATGCTCAAAAGGATTAACTCAGAGTTGCCACCTGACATTTGTTTCGGTGTGTCAGGTCACCGTTTTTAAAAAGATATTCCTTTAAAACACTTTTGACTCCAAAATAAGTCTACACTAGAGATTTGGGTAAGGGGGTTCATTTGACTCGGGGAGAAGGTGTTAGGCACTTTCCAAGTCCCATGAAGGTCACGGTTGCGTACTCGATCTAGTTGGCTTTTAAAATATTCAGTTGAGGTAAAAACACAAAAAAACAAAATAAACACACAAGAGACTATAGGCCGTCCCCACCTAAAACGATAAAAATAAACAAAAGAAAATATTAAAGTTCTATTCTACGCTTCCTCGCGTCATCCAATCTCAGGTCTTCATTTACATGTACTTCGGGGCATATCCCGGATAAAATATATACAAATCCTTTGGGGCATTCTCCAGTTAAATTTAACTAACGGAACGACCTTTCGCCTCAAACCTAACAAAATCCTAAAGCTTGCCTACCCAAGTGATTACGACCTAAGCATTCCTAACGGCTGAATTAATAGAGCAAGTAAAAGAAAACTAAATAAAACAATTTACGTCACTTTCCAGTTCCGATATGCTCTAACCAATGCTCTTTATTTTGGAATGGCATCTTAATATTTGAATTCAATCAACATTCTTCATTTTATATCAAACTAAAGCAAATGAACAGGAGTATGTTAATCTACCATGGAATTCAACAGAGAATTAATAACAAGTAAATTCAACTGACATATCAACTAGCAGAGGCACACAATTAAGGAAATCAAATAGAATCATTCAAACATCCAACCATAAAATAATTGGTAAAATAAAGGCCAATTCATATAGAAGAAACAAGGATGAATGATGAACCTTAAAACTCAAACAGGGAACGGAAAGCAACAACAAAAATTACTCCGCGAACCTCGGCGGCAACCTCGAACTCGAACCGGAATCAACCTCGGATCATCTCGTTGGACCCGAACTCGAATTCAACTCTTGAAAGAAGGTGAGCATGAAAAAGTTCCATTTTAGATATTACAGCAATGAAGATCGACGAAGCTACTCACTTATGAGAACATTCCAAAATCAAAACTCCATAGTTCCTTGATGGTGTAGTAAAACGTAAGCAAAGTTCAGCGTAGTTAATTTTCTTTTTGTCTTCTTTTAGTACTAAAGTCTGAACTACTAGAAGCTTGATTCGTATCCTTCCCAGTGAAACCAAACTCATTCACTCGCTTCTTATCTACTGTTGATGGTTTTTTTTTTGTTGGATTTGTGAATGACTGTTTTTGGCGTGAAAAAAGAATGAAAGTTCCGGCTGCTTTTTCTGCTTTTTGTTTTGTTTTTTTTTGTTTTTCGATGGTGTATACGTGCTTCGCCGATGGAGCTAGTTGCTGGTGGTTAGCGATGGCCTTCTCCGGAGAGCTTGACTAGGCCGACGATAGTGGGTGAAGATGAAAGAGGATGGGAACGGCTGATGTCTTGGGCGTGAAGAAGAAGCGACTGCTATGAGTTGGGTGTTGCGACGCTGCTGGTCTGTTTGGTTTTTGCTACTGGCGGCGGCGATGGGGCTGTGAGAGATGGCTGCTTTGGTGGTGGTCTTCTAGGGTTTTGTCTCTAATGTTCATGAAGAAGAAGGTCTCCAAAATTGCAAAATAACGGCTGATCTGTCTCAGCTGTCTAGGGTTTTTTATTTATTTATTTTATTAAGAAGAGTCTAGAAGGTCTTCTAGGGTTAGCTTAATAGCTAATAGGTATTGGACTTGGGATTATGGGCTAAGAGATTGGTTTAATTGGGCTACAAGCATGACTAAAAATGTTGGTTTCTTTTCTAAAATAATATAATATAAAATTGTAAAATCATTACTAATTAATCAAAACAAACTATATTATGAAATGAAGCTATTTTGATATTTTCAAGGATTATAGTAAAAATAAAAATGCGTTAAAAATAATATTTTTCTAAAAATACTTAATACCTTAATTAAATAGAGAAAAATGAAACTATTTTTGTATTTTTCAATTTTGTGATAAAAAAATGTAAAAGAATCAAAATTAGTTGAAATAACTATATTAGACCTAAACTAAGTATTTAAATGCTAAAATATATAAAATATTGGGGAGGGTAAAAAATTACATGTCTACAGCTGCCCCTTTTTGATTGGAAATACGAAGTATTTTCAGACAAAGAACGACTAGACAGGTTTTTTGACCCGACCCTTATTTAGAGAGACCAAAAACTAAAAGAAAAGAGAATGTGATCGAGCTCTGGTATTTGAGCTGCCTACATATCCTTGGTTATAAAAGAATCAGGTCACGTGTAGTTCGGAGTGAGAAGAGCAATGGAGTATACCAAGGTGGAGAGCCGAGTGAAGTGCCGTTGAGGTTTCGATCCGCGGTTCCTGCCATTACATCGAAAATAAAAGGGAAATATTACAGCAAAAGTAAAAAAAATACAAGATCCTATCTACGTCTTGTCTTGAATCTTTTGTGAATCTCTACTTGATCTTCAACATGAGACTGAAAAATGGGCTCTGCTCCTGATGCTTCTTGAATTTGCGAATTGGAAGTAACTCTGAAATGAATCCCCTTGTTCTCCAGGTGGGTGCTTGATTGCCAAAACTTGAATTGTATTCCCTTGTGATCTAGGTGGGCACATGATTGCCAAAACTTGAAATGTATTCCCTTGTTCTCCAGGTGGGCGCCTGATTTCCAAAACTTGAATTGTATTCCCTTGTTATCTAGGTGGGCACCTGCTTTAAAAAACTCGAAATGTATTCCCCTGTTCTCCAGGTGGACGCCTGATTTTTAAAACTCGAAATGTATTCCCTTATTCTCCAGGTGGGCGCCTGATTTCCAAACCTTGAATTGTATTCCCTTGTTATCCGGGTGGGAGCCTGATTACCAAAAACTTGAATTGTATTCCGTTGTTATCCAGGTGGACGCTTGATTTCCAAAACTTGAATTGTATTCCTTTGTTATCCAGGTGGGCGCCTGATTGCCAAAAACTTGAGTTGTACTCCCTTGTTATCCAGGTGGGCGCCTGATTTCCAAAACTTGAATTGTATTCCCTTTGTTATCCAGGTGGGCGCCTGATTTTCAAAACTCGAAATGTATTCCCTTGTTCTCCAGGTGGGCGCCTAATTTCCAAAACTTGAATTGTATTCCCTTGTTATCCAGGTGGGCGCCTGATTTCCAAACCTTGAATTGTATTCCCTTGTTATCCGGGTGGGAGCCTGATTACCAAAAACTTGATTTGTATTCCGTTGTTATCCAGGTGGGCGCTTGATTTCCAAAACTTGAATTGTATTCCCTTGTTATCCAGGTGGGCGCCTGCCATTACAACAAAACAGACAAAACAAAAGAAATTTTTCTGCCCCAGTTTGGGATCTGGGCATATTTGTGAGTGTTAATCGGATCATGTTATCTACATAGCTCTAAGAATTTGAAAGCTAAATCCCATTATTCAGGAGGGCCTTGAAAACTTCAAATTAAATTTTATTTAAAAGTGACAACTTTAAATCTAAATTATATTTCCTTACGCTAAAACTTAAAACTAAGTCCTATTATCCAAGAGGGTCTTGAAAACTTAAAACTAAATCCCATTATCCAGGAAGGTCCTGAAAATTTTAAATTAAATCCCATTATACATGAGGGACCTGAAAACTTTTAAAACCTAAATCCCATTATCCAAGAGGGTCTTGAGAATTTTAAAATTAAATCTCATTATCCAAGAGGGTCCTGAAAACTTGAAAACTAAATCCTATTATCCAGGAGGGTCCTGAAAACTTGAAAACTAAATCTCATTATCCAGGAGGGTCCTGAAAACTTGAAAACTAAATCTCATTATCTAGGAGGGTCCTGAAAACTTAAAACTAAATCCCATTATCCAGGAGGGTCCTGAAAGCCGAGAATGAACTTACCTGAGCCATGCTCTCGTCTTGGAGGATTCTGAACAGAATTTCTTGCCCCTGAGCCATGCCTTTTTCATGGGGGGTCCCTGTGGATTAACAAATTTTCTTGCCCCTATTTTAGACGAAAGAAATTTTGTTAATTTGAAAACGTAGTGGTTAGTTTATGGCATCATTGCTGAGTGTCTGCTTCTGCCACTACCAAGATAACTTTGATTTCAACCTGGACGACCTCGACTGTTATTGACTGCCCATTTTCTTTCAACCCTTATCACAAAAAACACCTCTACTCCATTTGTTCCCAATATCCTCTATCTATTGCATTTTGCTCATGGATTGACATTTACCGAACCCTTGCATTTCACATGAATCCCAAAGCATGTTGATTGCTACCAACTCAATGCGCATACCACTTTTCCCTGACTCATGCCACTTTGATGTGATAGCCAAATTCATTTTGTGCAATTGGAAAGCTGGTAGCAAATTTTGAAGTCATTTCTCACTTGTTCTGACCAAACAGACTCAAGAAGGGACTCAAACAAAACGAAAGGAACAAAATAAGGGACAAGGGAAAGAGATGATACCTAACAAGAAAATTATGAAGTAGAAACTTATCAGATGTGGATACCAACTCTAATGACCATGACATGCACCTTTGGATTAAGTGACCTAGTCTCTCAAGCAAGTCTAATATTCAACTCTTGTTGTACCTCTTCGCTGTGAAACTGGGCTTCAGCGCTTCAATTGTCTCATTTGATCCACAATCCTCAGTCGACTTGTAGTGCCTTAAAGGTTTTCACCATCAAGCCTCTCTCATTTTGCTCTTTTCTCAACTCACCGTCGTCTTACGGTGCCCCTGAGGATTTTTACCAATAAGACTCTCATTTTATCATTTTCTCTCATTGTGCTGAGAACAAAGGTATTACCCATGATGTAGGAAGATCATACTTTCACCACACACTTGATTTGGCATCCTCAAAGATTGGTCAGAAGATCATTCTTTGGACCGTAATGTAGGCTTTTGGACAGGGTTGGAAAGAAAGGATGGTATGAAGGCTCAAAATAATTTAAGATGAAAAGGATTCAAAATTACAACTTTTGAAATCAGATATTTTGGCAAAATTAAAACTTCTGCCCCAGTTTCTTGGAGTTTGAGGAATTATTATTTCTTGGGATTTCTAAGAAAAACTGCCCCACTCTTGACTTCGACGGATTGTGAAATACTTTATTTGGTGTGACTGAACCCTAAGGCTGCCTACGTATCTTGTGGTGATAAGAATCAGGTCGAACGTAGTTCAAACGACAAAGTTGTTTTTTTCTTTTCCTTTTCTCTTTTTTTCCTTTTTCTTTTTTTCTTTTCTCCCCTTTTTTCTTTTTTTTTCTTTTTCTCTTTTCCTTTTTTTTCTTCTTTTTCTCTTTTTCTTTTCCTTTTCTAGTTCCTAACTCTATTTCTGATTCCAAAAGAGCGATATGAAACAAAACATTATGGCTCAAAATGGGTAGCAAAGGATAAGAGTGTTTGGGTAGCAGAATAAAATGCCTTCGTCATACCAAACTTAAAAATGCCAAGTACAAACATGCAATTGAAGATAAGTAAACAAATCAGACATAGCATCTATTGATGGCATCAACACAAACAAAAAGTGCCAATGGGCAATACCTTATTCCAATGAATGACCCTTGCCAGTTCAAAGCAGACTTGACTCAGCCTTATCTTGATGTGGAAGAATGCATTTCAGCACTGACTGATTTACCTCAAACTGCTGAGAGACATTTCTTTGTTGTAAGCTCTTATCAACCTCTTGATTTCCCAGACTTACTGCCTCCATTTTACTCAATTCAAAGTTCAGGTCATCTCAAAATGCATGAATCTTTAATTGTTTCCTCAAACTCATCTTTTTATCATATTCAAAATTATGTCATTGCTTCATGATTAGACTAACTTTTACGATCAGACTGAGAATTACGTGTGCATGCCATGTTACTAGAGTTGGCATGAAAGGAACTATAAAAGGAAAAATGACCTAAACAAAAACTGATTAGAACTAACAGAAAATAGGAGATTGTATTAGACAGATGATGAAAAGGTTTTGAACAAGACAAGCAAAATAGACGTGGGTTACAACCTTGGAACAATCCTAAATAACACTAGACGAACTACTACAACTAAACGAACTAGGCAAAATAAGAATAAGAAAAGTTTGAGCCACAAGACAATGTCCAGAGTACAACACCGAAATAGCCTGGACAATAGAAATGATAACAAAATAAACCACCGAAGCTCTTCCCTGGCTAGCCAAGAAAGGAGTGTCTTTCCAATTACCAAGCTCGATGTCTTAGCCACTGGGTTGCACATCAAAATTACTGGGACCTTTATCAATTTCAATATCATTCACTCCAGTCAACAAGTTCCCAAGAGGATTTTCATACTCCTTGTCACCACGCATCTTCCCCATAAAGTGTACATCATCATGTGCAGGTAAAGAATTCTGTGAAATATTCTGGGTGTCACTGTCCTGGACCACAATTATCCCTTCTTGAATCATTCTTTCTATCTCCTTTTTAAAATCCTGACAACTTTTGACATTGTGCCCCTGAGCATTGGAATGGTATTCACACCTTTTAGAAGGGTCAAAGCTTCTTTTACGCGGGTCCACATGATTCGGAGGAATAGGTGCAATCAGGTCATAATGCTTTAATTTCTCAAACAAACTCGCATAGGATTCTCCGATTGGAGTGAAAGACTTTTCTCTTTGCTGTTGCCTTCTCATTTTGTACTCCAGCCTTGGTTGGAACCTCTTTTGGGTAGGGGTTTATATGCTTGTAGAGGTGGGTAAGACATTTGTGGAGGCAGTGCAAGCCGTTGCGGGTTTTGTGAGTGTGGAGCATATGGCGGTGCATCGTAGATAGAGTACTAGGGAGGTGAGGTATGACTTCGGGGATTTTGTGGAGGAAAGTAGAATTGGTGAGGATTATATGGAGTACGAGGATATTCATGAGGTCGGTATTGAGGCTGAAAGCGTTTAACAGGAATGACCACTAGATCTTGTCGTTTGCGGGGCTCAGCAACATCGTTTCTATCAATCGGAGAAATGATCGAGCAACTTGTTCGTTCCATCTGAATCAAAACTCCCTAAAACTTGGGTCTCTTTCCTTGGGCATCAGGGACTTTGAACACAGTCTCGCTAGAGGATCGAGGAAGAGTAGCTGGTGGAGGAGCTACAAAAATAGGAGCAGATGTCGGAGCAGGTTATGAGGTTATTTTGGCTAGTGGAGCATGGAAAATTTGGGAGGAAGTGCTAGGGTAATTGTGGTAAGGGGTAAAGCCTGGTGTATGTTGAGGGGAAATGTCAACGGTAGTGGGGACCTAGGCTTGTGATAGTGGTGGGATAGTTGTAGGATTTTCAGTGTAGTTAGTGGGGAATAAAGGTGGAGGATGCCCGCTGACCCAAGAATGATACATTTTTTCCATCTGTTGTTTCAACCTTCGGGCCTCCTCTTTCAGTTCCGATTCTGATTCTACAATCTCCATTGGTGGGTGTACAACCTCAGTATCTGTTTCTTTGCTAGCCATGACTGACTTATGCTTTCTGGTGTTGTATGGAAAAATGACCAAAGTGTCACAAACTAACCACCCTCTATTATAATAACAATGAAAGTAACAAAGAGGAGCAAAACAAAGCCAACATGTTAGCGTTAGAGCATTTATCAAATAAAAATATCACATTCCGTGCAATATCCCTAGCAACAATTAACGGTTCTAGAATGACTTCGAGGGTACGAAGGTCATATGGCATCATCCCAATTTCACTCTTCTGACCCTTTTCCTTCTTCATTTTCCTTTCTAACACCGCTTGGTTTTTCATTTCTTTCTCCCTCTTTTCTTTGTGATTATCGCTCTCTCTTTTTTCTCTCTCTCATTTCTCACATGCATAATTTCATCTTTTTTTTTCTTTGTTTGTTTTCTTCTTTTCTTTATTTTTTTTTGTTTTTAAAAGATGATTCGATTGAACCCTATGTAGGTTGCCTACGTATCATGCCCTTCACGAATCAGATCACGCGTAGTTTTGGAAAAATGATGGACAAAATAAACTAAGAAACAAAAATCTTTTTGGAATTTTTCATTTAATAATCTTTTTTGGTTTTTCAAATACAAAACAGGAAGTACTATAACAGAAGACTCAAAAATCTTAACAAGACTGACAGACTCGATACTACTGTACAAGATTAATAATTAAAAGACAACATAAAATAGACTAAAAAATAAAAAAAGTTTCCTCAAGCAACTCGTGCATGCAATGGCCTTGACTAGAATGGTCCTGGAGTGTTTGTCATGCTCCAACTATAGCAAATTGATCCATACCTCAATGAGAAAAATAAGATCAAATAGAGTTAGCGACTCAAGACACTATGCGACGCCACAACACCTCCTATGGGACACATGCAAGATGCGATTGGGCTATTTGTGAAAATTAACTTATGTGGCCAAGAGTGGATAGAAGTGTAGACTCAACAAGATTGACCCAATAGACATGGAAAATGCCTCACTAAGTCTTATATGGATTCAAATTCCCAATAATCACGGCCAAAAAAATTAATTTGCAGAAATGACCCATTTTGTAAAAATGGCCTATGTGGCCGAAAGTGGCTAAGGATGCAAACTCAAAAAGGAAGGACCTTCAAGTAATATGACACCGAGTTGTGGACTCAAGATCCTAAGACATGGGTAATTGAACAACTTTTGCGAAAATAACCCCATTTTGCAAGAATGGCCGATGTGGCCAAAAATGGCTAGACATGCAAGATTTGGCTAAAACCCCGCGAATCCAAGAACCTAAGATACTAGGAAGATCGGACCCTATGTGGTTTGCCTACGTATTTTGCCCTGAAAGATGAGAATCAGATATGCGTAGTTTCGGGAAGATTGAACATAGGATAAAGCTTTTAAAAATGCAACTAATTTGGGGAAACTATATTTTTTTTTGTCTTTTTGAAAGATGATGGAGAATGTAAAATATTTTTGGATTTTCTATTTTTTTTTTTTTTTGGAAAATGATGGAAAAGTGCAAAATCTTTTTGGATTTTTCATTTTCAATTTTTTTTTGATCTTTTCTTAAAAAAATTATGAAAGAAAATTATAATTGGGCCCTACTTGCTTTATTTTCACCCTTCTTTCCAAAACATCGGTCTGCTAAATAACCTTTTTACCCTCAAAGATGCAACATGTATCATATAGGGATGATTAAATATTTTTTTTGGGCCACGGGCCCATTTTGACATAATTTAGATAGGCCTCCTACAACGGGACACGGTGCCTGGGACCGTACCCTGCTAGGTTTAAATGACATGATGCACATAAGTATGACCTAAAGGCTGACCTACGATTGAGGTTCACTAGATAAGGTAATTCAGGGGAGCGTATGGTCGATGGTGGCTGCTCAAGCTCTCCACCCACTCCATACGTCCGACGCCCCCCTCCCCCTCCTAAATTAAGGGTGACTCAACAAAGAGTTCGTGCACACGATGCGTACTCCGAAACTTGTTGCAGAAAGAAGACTCATGGTTATGCAAATGATGACAGTTTATAAAGCAGTAACACATTAAGAAAAGCGATAAACAAATAACCAACAAAACAAGGAAATAAGACAAATAAAGCAAATAAACAAATAAAATAAAGAAAACAAACACCTCAACCGAATATCCTAAAAGCCAACAAGATCAAGTACCAGCTCGAACCTGCAATTCCTCAGTAGAGTCGCCAAAGATGTCACACCCTTTTTTTACAAAACCTCACTAAACCCTCTTAAAAATATATAAAAGGATTTTGTAAAGCTCAAACAAGGGTTTTTCAATTTTGAAAGTGACAAAAGATAGTGCTCAAAAGGATTAACTCCGAGTCGCCACCTGACATTTGTTTCGGTGTGCCAGGTCACCGTTCAAAAATAATTTTTCTTTAAAACACTTTAGACTCCAAACTAAGTCTATACCAGAGATTTGGGTAAGGGGGTTCATTTGACTCGGGGAGAAGGTGTTAGGCACTTCCCAAGTCCCGTGAAGGTCACAGTTGCATACTCGATCTAGTTGGCTTTTAAAATATTCAATTGAGCTAAAAACACACAAAAAAAAAAGAAAAAAAAATACACAAGAGACTAGAGGTCGTCCCCACCTAAAAAGATAAAAATAAACAAAAGAAAATATTAAAGTTCTATTCTACGCTTCCTCACGTCATCCAATCTGTGGTCTTCATTTACATGTATTTCGGAGCATACCCCGGATAAAATATATACAAATCCTTCGGGGTATTCCCCGGTTAAATTTAACTAAAGGAACGACCTTTCGCCTCAAAGCTAACAAAATCCTAAAGCTTGCCTACCTAAGTGATTACAACCTAAGCATTCCTAACGACTGAATTAATAGAGCAAGTAAAAGAAAACTAAATAAAATAATTTACGTCACTTTCCAGTTCCGATATGCTCTAACCAATGCTCTTTATTTTGGAATGGCATCTTAATATTTGAATTCAATCAACATTCTTCATTTTATATCAAACTAAAGCAAATGAACAGGAGTATGTTAATCTACCATGGAATTCAACAGAGAATTAATAACAAGTAAATTCAACTGACATATCAACTAGCAGAAGCACACAATTAAGGAAATCAAATAGAATCATTCAAACATACAACCATAAAATAATTGGTAAAATAAAGGCCAATTCATATAGAAGAAACAAGGATGAAGGATGAACCTTAAAACTCAAACAGGGAATGGAAAACAACAGCAAATATTACTCCGCGAACCTCGGCGGCAACCTCGAACTCGAACCGGAATCAACCTCGGCTCATATCGGTGGACCCGAACTCGAATTCAACTATTGCAAGAAGGTGAGCGTGGAGAAGTTCCATTTTAGATATTACAGCAATGAAGATCGACGAAGCTACTCATTTCTGAGAACATTCCAAAATCAAAACTCCATAGTTTCTTGATGGTGTAGTAAAACGTAAGCAAAGTTCAGCGTAGTTAATTTTCTTTTTGTCTTCTTTCAGTACTAAAGTCTGAACTACTAGAAGCTTGATTCGTATCCTTCCCAGTGAAACCAAACTCATTCACTCGCTTCTTATCTACTGTTGATGGTTTTTTTTTGTTGGACTTGTGAATGACTGTTTTTGGCATGAAAAAGAATGAAAGTTCCGGCTGCTTTTTCTGCTTTTTTTTTTTTTTTTTTTTTTTTGTTTTTCGATGGTGTATACGTGCTTCGCCGGTGGAGCTGGTTGCTGGTGGTTAGCGATGGCCTTATCCGGTAAGCTTGAAGAGGCCGACGACAATGGGTGAAGATGAAAAAAGATGGGAACGGCTGATGTCTTGGGCGTGAAGAAGAAGCAACGGCTGTGAGTTGGGTGTTGCGACGCTGCTGGTCCATTTGGTTTTTGCTACTGGCGGCAGCGATGGGGCTGTGAGAGACGGCTGCTTTGGTGGTGGTCTTCTAGGGTTTTGTCTCTAAGGTTCATGATGAAGAAGGTCTCCAAAATCGCAAAATAACGTCTGATCTCTCTCAAATGTCTAGCCAAGCCAACTCTCGGGAGTCGTGATAACGCCTACTAATGACAGCTAGGCAAGCCAACCTTTAACTACCTTTTTCATCAATAAATTACTTTTTTTTTCAGTTACCAGCGATAACATGAAAACATCGGAATTAAATAAATAAGCGGAAGGTAACAATTTTTATAACTCAAGACTACGTCTATTACAACTTTAAAAACCTCAATACCCAAAATCTGGTGTCACAGACTGTCTAAGAGTTACTACAAACAAGGCCTGAAGAAAATACAATAAACTGTTTCTGAACGAAAGAAATTGAAACAGGGAATAGAAATAGAGGGAGACGCCAGGGCCCGCGAACGGTTGCAGGTCTACCTTGGGTCTCCGGGTGGACTGAAGGAAGCCCTCAAACTATTATCCGTAAGCTGCTCCGGGATCTGCACACAGTGCAGAGTGTAGTATCAGCACAACCGACCCCATGTACTGGTAAGTGTCTAGCCTAACCTCGGCGAAGTAGTGACGAGGCTAGGACTAGACTACCAAATAAACCTGTGCAGTTTAAATACATAAAAGGAAAATGCAGAAATAACCAGTAAATATGGGAAGGGGAAACATGTTGTGGGGGAAATAACGGTCCCGAATAGAAAGCATCAGGTAAGGAAAGTAACAACATAACTAGAATATCATCAAGAATCAAAAATCAACAATTTGCACGGCATCACCCTTCGTGCTTTTACTCTCGTTCTCACCAAACAATATTTATAACAAAAGTGTGCATGGCATCACCCTTCATGATTTTACTCTCTTTCCTCACCATATAGTCAATGATAATCGGTACGGAATGGTACATCGTACGGTATAGCATCACCCTTCGTGCTTTACACTCTTTCCTCACCATAGCAAACAATGCACGACATCACCCTTCGTGCTTTAACGCACTTCCTCACCCAAACAACAATCACAAATAAAGGGGCAAGTGAGTAAACAAATAATAATAGAAATTCCGGCAAGGGAACACAATTAAACAGTTAAATCCCGGCAAGGGAACAATATCAATAATCTCAGCATCACGGCAAGGGAGATAATCAACAAAGCAACAAACATCCCGGCAAGGGAGCAATTTAATAACTCTTTCTCTTTCATTCACTTTTACTTCTTAACTCACTTTACTACTTGAGCCAACGCTCCAAAGGGTTCAATCATTTCATATACTTTCACACTTGGTAATATAACTCGAGCCAATGCTCCTCGAAGTTCAAAAGTCACAATTTCTTTCACAAGCTTTTCACAACATATAGAAATCATCACTAAGGCATGAAAAACACAACAAAATCAGGAACACAACAAAATCAGGATATTCACAATGTAAAGACTCACGGTCATGCTAGACACCAACGTATAGATACTCGTCACCATGCCTATACGTCGTACTCAACGATTATCACATAGAAAATAAGACTCAACTCCTAATCCCTCAAGCTAAGGTTAAACCAAACACTTACCTTAAACTTCCACGGCTAGTTCAATCCTCAATTACCGTTTTTCCTCTCGAATTCGGCTCCAAATCGATTGTATCTATATACAAATGACTTCATAAAATCAATAAATGCTAAACATTTCGAACCCAATGCCTAATTATAGCTTCCCAAGTATTCTGCCCAAAATCCCAAAAATCGACCCCGGGCCCGCTTGGTTAAAATACGAGGTTCGAACCAAAATAAAATCACTCATTCATCCACAAGTCCGAATATATAATTATTTTCAGAATTCGACCCCAAAACGAGGTCTAAATCACAATTAGTTAAAAAGCCCTACTCTACCCAATTCCCTAATTTCTACCCTTAGTTACATGTTTTAGGCCTAGAAATTCAATAGATATTGATGAAAATGGAAGGAAATAAGTTAAAGATTACTAACCCAAGAGTTTATGGTGAAAGGATGCTTCAAATGTCGCCCTATAACTTTGGAGAAGAAAGAGTTTGTGAAATTTTGGTGAAATCTCGTAATGGGTTTTGTTTTGGGACTTTAAAATAACTGGGCAAAATCCTTCTTCGCGTTCGCGATAAGCTCAACACGTTTGCGATGAGTCAGGTCTGAAGACCTTCGCGTTCGCGATACAGGGCTTGCGTTCACGATGATTTAGCACCTCGAGCCCTCGCGTTCGCGTAGAACAAACTGGTGGCCCCTCCCCTGAATCCTACGCGTTCGCGAGTGGAAGGACGCGTTCGCGAAGGGTCTCCACCCTGAGCTTCGCGTTCGCGTCTCAACCTCCGCGTTCGCGAAGAAAAAACTGGGCACCTGGGATCTTTGCCTTACGTGTTCGCGAGTGAGACCACGCGAACGCGAAGAACAAAATCCCTTGGCACAACAACAGAAAATCTGCAACACTTCTAAAGCCAAAAATCATTCCGAAATACCTCCGAAACACTCCCGAGCCCTCGGGGCTCCTAACCAAACACAGACACTAATTCAACAACATCATACGAACTTATCCGTGTGATCAAATTGCCTAAATAACCTCAAAATCAAAAAAATTCCTCAAACTTCATCAAGTTTCCAATTTAGAAATTTAAGTCTGAAACACATCAAACGACGTCCAATTTCAACCAAATTTTACAGAAATGACTTAAACGATATATAAGACCTGTACCGGGCGCCGGAACCAAAATACGGGCCCGATACCAACATGTTCTAATCAAAATTCATTTCAAAATTCCTTAAACATTTTCAGAAAACAATTGTACTTAAAAATTCATTACTCGGGTTTGGGACCTCGGAATTCGATTCTGGGTATTCGCCCACGTCCCATATTTTGGGTCCGGGTCCGTTTACCCAAAATGTTGACCGAAGTCAAACTTATTCATTTTAACATCAAAACTTAGCATTTTTCACAAAATTTCATATTTAAGCTTTCCGGCTACGCGCCCTGACTGCGCACTCAAATCGAGGCAACCCTAAATGAGGTTTTCAATGCCTCGGAAGCACAGAATGAATAAGAAAACAGGTGATGACCTCTTTGGGTCGTCACAGTCTTTTATTTATTTATTTTACTAAGAAGGGTGTAGAAGATCTTCTAGGGTTAGCTTAATAGGTAATGGGTATTGGGCTTGGGATTATGGGCTAAGAGATTGGTTTAATTGGGCTTTAAGCAAGACTAAAAATGTTGATTTCTTTTTTAAAATAATATACTATAAAATTGTAAATCATTACTAATTAATCAAAACAAACTATATTATGACATGAAGCCATTTTGATATTTTCAAGGATTATACTAAAAATAAAAATGCATTAAAAATAATATTTTTCTAAAAATACTTAATACCTTAATTAAATAGAGAAAAATGAAACTATTTTTGTATTTTTTAATTTTATGATAAAAAAATGTAAAAGAATCCAAATTAGTTGAAATAACTATATTAGACCTAAACTAAGTATTTAAATGCTCAAATATATAAAATCTTGGGGAGGGTAAAAAATCACATGTCTACAAGAACAACCCCCGGGTATGAAGATCTTCATGGGGGGCTCTGGAAACACCTCAGGAGCAGCCACCTCGACATCTACTGCCGGGTGGGAAGATGAAGGGGCAGCTTGCTGAGGCACTGACTTGGAAGTTTTAGCCATCACGATCTAGGAAAATATGAAGAGTTGCAGGGAAGTATGAAGACATGAAGGAAAAATATGAAGATTTGAAGAAAGAGTATGAAGGTTTGAAGGCGGGATGAAGGTATGAAGATCTGGGTCAGAAATCCAAGAACAAATATGAAGGTATGAAGATATGGGTTGGAAATCCAAGAACAAATATGAAGGTCTGAGGATCAGAGATGAAGATATGAAGGCTCAAGAAGTAGGGTATGAAAATTTGAGAAAGTTAAAAGCCGTTAGAAAATTCGAAGGAAAAAGTTAGGATCGGAAAGTGAAAGAAGTATAAAACATCAAAGCTTTTATAGGGAAAATGCAATTAATGTGCGACGTTTTACATTCAAAGAAAACCAGCCAATGATCGACACGTGTCCGAAAACAGAACAACGCGACTGATGGGATGTTTCGACTTACCCGTCATCCTAGTTACAATGCGCGAGGGAAGAAATCGAGGCTCATCTATTCGTTTTCCATCGATCCAGCGAACCTACTCTCCGGAAAATGAGGGGACTATCTGTATATGGTTAAAATCGGAGGCAGTGCACACCCCGATTTCCCGATGAAAAAGTCGGAAGGAGGGCACGAATACACGAGGTTAAAATCAAGGCTGAGAGCCTTTTTACCGAGATCCGTGAAAGATGAACAATGGGCTCATCGTCGGGCGTGATAAAATAACGCTCCCCGGACCCAAAATGAGCTCTAGGACCTCGAGAGATATGGCAAACAATTATGCACGCCTAACAGAGAGCCGTGATACCCGTACCTAACCAGATATCATGTCGCAGATCTCGCCCGATGTCAGTTATGGATCAGTAATTATCGAGAAAGGGAGAATTTTACCCTTTTTAGACTTATACTAGGGATAAAACTCTCCTGCTATATAAAGGGAAAGTTTTTCTTTGATAAGACAGATTGTAACACGCATACCAAGGTAATACATATTCATTTTTCTACTTTCAAGCTATAACAAAGTTCTTACTTTACTATTGTTCTTTATTCACAGTTGACTTCGAACCAATGGTCCGATCGAGGGTAAACCTATTGTTCAACATAAGTTCGAGTCGGGCCATAACATTACAACTGGTTTGATCATTCATTTAGTCTTTAACTCGTTTATCTAATATTCTTGATTATTTGTGTTGAATCAATCCACATATCCTTAAAACCGCATATAAATTCAATTGTTATCTATTTTAAGGGTAAACAATAATAAATAAAGTAGCAAGTCGATCCATTTGATTGAAAAATTAACTTTATGGGCGGCAATGGTTGTGTTGGAATGATAAGTACTCCCTCATCCTTAATTAAAGGTCACAATTTGAGTCTTGTATATGAAGCTACGCATTGAACAACAACAACCCAGTGAAATTAATCTTTGAATAGTGGCGGGGGGGGGGGGGGGGATAAAAGGGAGCATCTACATCCTACACGGCTGATTTGCAGCATAATTTAGGCCTACAATCATGAAACTCTTTAATCTTAATTATCCCAGAAAGTTTACCAAAATTTCGGCTGAAGATCATCTTAAAATCAGATCAAATGTTTTGTTAACAAACTTATATAAGAAAATATCAACACACAATCAAAATTATATATTTGTACACCTTAAAATTGCGACAAAATTAAATATTAAGCACCTACAGGCTTGGGTTTAGGTTGGTGTTAGAATCAAAGCATCTGATGAATAATTAAGGTCGGGGCATGTCAAAGGTGAGGCTATTAAAACCTTTGATTTAGGCCCCTATTAAACCGTGGATTATTATTTTATTTTTGTTTGACGATATTACAGTTTGTAGAAAAAGAAAAGAATGTACAAATCTTTATGCAAAGAGAAAGAAAGGAGACTGCCTAATTTTTAACGGTGACAATAATTTAAAATTTTAAATTAAACTACCCAAATCTTCATATTACTAAATAATTCTTTTAATAATAAGTTCTAAGGTAATATATTACAAATACATAGTTAACATCATATTAGATTATACTAATCTTACCAATATTATGTCTTGTAATACTACAACATAAACAACAAGTAAAATTCTATTAAAAAAATTAAGGCCTATTATTAAAAATTTGGCTTTAGGCCATATGCCACTAACTTATAGAAGGCTTGAGAAATATTCCCAGAAATACTACATAGTTAATTTAAACACACCAAAGAAACCATAACAAAATAACATTAGTGAACATCTATAAATAGCAGGCTTGAAAAATATTACATAGTCTATACTATATTAAAAGCACGAAGGCCCTTAACGAAATGTCGTTCGCCTTTTTTACCCTTTAAAAATAAAGTTTACATTGAATAAATTTGTCATTTTACTTATCTTCCTAATATTTAGGACTTTTACATCAACTACAACTCCATTTATTATATCTTTTCTAATTTAAACTACAAGAAAAAGGAAATTTAAAAATCAATGGAAAGTTTACCTTATATAAGTGAATCACTGTAATTATGATACAAAAACAATAGACGAGGCCGAAAATTAGATAACGTTTCAAATGTCTTTTCTTTAAGGAGTACTTAATTATCTTTGGCCAAAATCACTTAACTTGAACTTTCCATGTTTCTATTTGTTTAAATTTTTATTTTGTTAAAATAAATCATAATAGAACTGCATAATCAGCTACTAAGTTTTTGAGCATTGAAGAGTTGTTCTTACCAATTAAAAGTATCTCGTCGGCTTTTATATTTATTAAATTAGATTTTACGCTAAAAAAAATAGTTATTCAGTTACTTTCCTAACAAATAAGACTTTTTAATCACATAAAATTTTATTTACTAAATCTTTATTTATTAGAATAATAGTGTTCTAATATCAAGACTTTAAAATTAATTAAGATTTTATTTTATAAACTAATAGTAAGAATTAAATACTAAGGGCTAGAATCTTTTTAACATTATTCGTTCATTATCACAAATCTAAATAATTAAGAGTTTATCTTACGTAACTATAATACCTTCCATGTTAGTGTTTCTAATGTTTAGTATTTTTAAATTAGGAAATTACGAACATAATGCAAGTTCAACATATTACTTGTTAAAATAATCTTGAAATTAAATAATGTGAACGGAGCTGTGAATGTGCTATTTTCTTTATATCATAAATCAATTACTATTTGAAGTCTAATAAGTGCCATATGGAAAGATAAATAGTTAAACGTCACGGTATCAATTAATGATGAATTTTTAATGGTAATTTCTGATTTCTATACTATATTATGGTTGAACTACTTTTCTACTCAAATAATATTATTTATTTGTCATTTCTATAATATTTAAAAACGATACTCAATAGAACAAAAAAACTAGCAAAACTTATAAGAGATAGGGGTGATTAGCAATAGTCAATAACACTAATGTTTCTTCAAATACAAATATCCAAAGTGAAATATCAGATAAATTTCTACCCTTTAAAAATAAAATTTTATTACATAATTGAAATCCGGAATCAACCAACACTAATAATTTGCAGAAAAATACATTATTTCATTTGGAATTAAGAAAAAAATGATTACGCTTTAAAATTAGCTATAGCAAAAGATCCAATTCAATTCTTTTTTAAACTAATCATCGTATAATAAATTATTTTTTAACTAGACAAAACTCTTAGGATATAAAAATAAAGTAAATCATTTATAGTATAGTAATTTTAAATTGGCTATGAAAAAACTTAAAGCAATAAGATATTTCTGTTATTAGATGCACTACTATTACCATTGGGATTGATAACCAAATGTTCAAGAAGAACCAAATCATCTTTTATTGGATATTCTTCTTCGTTTCCGACACGAAGCAAGAAGACACTGAATACTGGATCTATTCTTACTTTATATTTCTTGTCAGTTGAATCTTTTTTGTTTGAGGCCAGAAGTATAACTTTGGCAAGCTAGCTTTTATAGTCCCAGCTTTTGTCGATTTTGGAACTACTAATAGTACTTCCCCCCAAACCATTAATTTTTCACCAAACGGTTCATTAATATCCAATATATCTCTAGAACTCTGGGCAGTTATTTCGATCGTTTGACACTTAGCCATAAGTGCTTCATGGCATATTATCGATTTTGATTTCCTTATAAATTTAGCACCATTGCTCTGCTTTGATATATTTGTGATGGTTATTTAAGTTGTTTGAAGAGGTATATCAAATCTAAAGTGGGTGGCCTCACAATAAAATCATTGTTGGTATACTTCTTGCTATTATTGCTAACATTGTCATGCCGCTTGATATGATATTTGCAAGTAATTCATGACGTAGAAATATTATTTCGATTCAGCCGGAGGTATCTACAAAGAATAATCCTGTTATACCAGAGTCAACTCTTTATAATATAGTCTTGAAAGCTTGTTCTTGTTTAGGATTTAGCTTTGATTGTGCTTCTTCAAACATTTGTATAGCATTTTGATTCGTAATATGTCACGACCCGAATTTCCCAACCTCGGGGATCGTGATGGCGCCTACTAATGGGAGCTAGGCAAGCCAAACCTTAATTACTTGCTACGCTTCCATATTGCTTCATTTTAACAAACACAAGGCAATAAAATGATAACAGCGAAACCTTAATAAATTTAGCGAAAGTCAACAATTAAATATCATAAGTCTACATCTATTACAACTTTTAAAACCTCAAATACCCAAAACCTGGTGTCACAATGTCACAGACTACTAAGATTTCTACATACAATGTCTGAAGAAATAACAGTACGCTATTTCTGAATAAGAGAGAATGAAACAGGAATTAGAGATAGAGGGAGACGCCAAGGCCTGCGGACGCCTGCAGTCTACCTTGGGTCTCTGGGTGGACTGAAGGAAGCACTCCAACTACTGTCCGAAAGCTGCTCCTAGATCTGCACACAGTGCAGAGTGTAGTATCGGCACAACCGACCCCATGTGCTGGTAAGTGTCTAGCCTAACCTCGGCGAAGAAGTGACGAGGCTAGGACCAGACTACCAAATAAACCTGCGCAGTTCAAGTGTATATACGGCGGAAAGAAATAGAAAATAACCAGTCAATGTGCGATGGAAAAACATGTTGTGGGGAGATAACAATTCCGAATAGAAAGCATCAAGTAAGGAAAGAAACCACATAACTCGAATATCAACAAAGAATCAAATATCAACAATTTCCACGGCATCACTCTTCGTGCTTTTACTCTCGTCCTCTCCAAAGCAATTTTATAATAAAAGTGTGCACGACATCACCCTTCGTGCTTTTACTTTCATCCTCACCAAATCAATTATATAATAAAGATGTGCACGACACCACCCTTCGTACTTTTACTCTCTTTCCTCACCGATAATCAATGAAAATCGGTACGGAATGGTACATCGCGGCACGACATCACCCTTCGTGCTTTACACTCTTTCCTCACAATAGCAAATAATGCACGGCATCACCCTTCGTGTTTTAACACTCTTCCTCACTCAAACAACAATAGCAAGCAAATGGGCAAGGGAATAAACAAAATAGTAATAGAGATCCCGACAAGGGAACAACAGTTAAACAATTAAATCCCGACAAGGGAACAACAATTAAACAATTAAATCCTGGCAAAGGAACAATATCAATAATCTCAACATCCCGGCAAGGGAGATAATCAACAAAGCAATAATATCACGGCAAGGGAACAATTTAATAACTCTTTCTCTTTCTTTTACTTTTATTTCATAACTCACTTTACCACTTGAGCCAATGCTCCAAAGGGTTCAATCATCTCATATACTTTCACAATTCATAATATAACTTGAGCCAATGCTCCAAAGGGTTCAATCATCTCATATACTTTCACAATTCATAATATAACTTGAGCTAATGCTCCTCGATGTTCAAGGTTACAATTCCTTCCACAAACTTTCCACAACAATTAGAAATCATCACCAAGACATGAAAGATACAACGAGATCAAGATCTTCAAAATTTAAAGACTCACGGTCATGCTAGACACCAACATATAGATACTCGTCACCATGCCTATACATCGTACTCAACAATTATCACGTAGCAAATAAGACTCAACTCCTAATCCCTCAAGCTAATGTTAGACCAAACACTTACCTCGATGCCTCGAACATAACTCAAGTTTCAATTATAGCTTTACCCCTTGATTCCACCGTCTATTCGCTCGTATCTAGTCACAATTTACTTCATTACATCAATAAACGCTAAATGAATCAACTTGAATGCATGAAAATGAGTTTTCCAAAGTTTTGCCCAAAAAATCAAAATCGTCCCCTGGGCCCACGTGGTTAAACCCTGAGGTTCGAACCAAAACCCGATTACTCATTCCCCCACGAACTCAAATGTATAATTTGTTTTGAAATCGGACCTCAAATCGAGGTCCAAATCCCCAATTTTTGAAAAAAACCTAGGTTCTACCCAAAACACCCAATTTCCCCCACGAAAATAATTGATTTGAAGTTGAAATCATGTTAAAAGATGTTAATGATTGAAGAAAACTAGTTAAAAATAACTTACAATTGATTTGGAGAAGAAAGGTTCTTTGAAAAATCGCCTCTTATATTTTTGGGGTTTTTGAAAAATGCAAAATAACTGAAAATCTCGTCTATTTATACCCCTCTCAGACCCCTGTGCGGACCGCACAAAATGGACTGCTGCCGCAGGCCTTCCTGAGGTACTGCAGTCCAGTGCCCTGTGCGGACCATATGAAATGGACTGCGGCCGCACAGGCCTCCACCATGCACCGCACGAAACTGACCCCGGACCGCACTGGCCCCCTTCCACGGTCACACACGTTTTTGTGCGGACCGCACTGGCGGGTTCAGAGACATGCAACTTCTGGTTTTAAGTCTAAAACATCCTGAACCTACCCAAAACTCACCCGAGCGCTCGGAACTCCAAACCAAGTGTGCATACTAATTCAAAAACATCATATGGACCAACTCGTGTAATCAAAACATCATAATAATATCATGAACATCAAATTAAGTCTCAAGATCAATGAAATTTTCTCAAAACTTCTTTAAACATAAATTTTGCGATTTAAGTCCGAATCACGTCACTTGACATCCGTTTTTTTACCAAATTCTACAGAAATGTCTTAAATCATATATAAGACCTGTACCGAGTGCCGGAACCAAAATACAGGCCCGATATCATCATGCTCTAATCAAATTTCATTTCAAATTTCTTTAAATAATTCAAGAAAATAATTTCCTTTAAAAATTTATTTCTCAGGCTTGGGACCTCGGAATTCGATTCCGGGCATACGTCCAAGTCCCATATTTTCCTACGGACCCTCTGGGACCGTCAAATCATGGGTCCAGGTCCGTTTATCCAAAACGTTGACCGAAGTCAAATTAGCTCATTTTATAATCAAAACTTATTATTTTTCACAGATTATCATATTTAAGCTATCCGGCTACGCGCTTGGACTGCGCACACAAATCGAGGTGACTCTAAATGAGATTTTTCAATGCCTCGGAATACGAAATTTTGTTTTAAAACAAGTGATGACCTTTTGGGTCATCACATAATAATATACTAACCTTTTTACTTTGTGTTCTAACGCTCTTTTTTATGGAATAAGAATTTTACTCAAATGATGAATTTAAGTAATAATTGAATTGTATTCTTTGCTAAATAATTAATTAAAAGATTTAATTATTTTGTTTTAACATAAATGATAATTTCTTCTGTGTTGATTCAGATATTAATAATAGTTCATCTCTTGTTTTGAATAGTTAATCTTAATTATAATTTTATTCATCATAAATTTTATTTTCAAATAGTAAAAGATTGATATGACATTTCACTTTTAGATCTTTATGTTTGTAGATCATTAGTGGTATTGACTCTTACCAACCATTTTTTCTCTTTCTCATATATTTATATTTATATTCTTAAATATTCTCTTAGGGGTCGTTTGGTATGAGGTATAAGAAGATATATTGCTGGTACAAAAATTTAATATCACCTTAATACTTCGTTTGGTTAGCAAACCAGGCATAAGTTATTCCAGGATTAAAATTAACACTGGGATAACTTATGTGAGCACGTGATTTTTGTCTCACAAGAACTAATCCAAAAGAAATCACAAATAATTTTTCTTTGTGTGCAATTTTTTGAATTTTCTTGGCATTTCGTCTGTGCATGTTCATCTTTATTCTAATTAAGGAAAAATACAAAAATGGTAATGTAGATGCGTATGCATTCCGGAATTAATATTGCATTTTTAGAATTAATTAATCATTAGTTTATATAAAAGGATAATAATAATAATAATAATATATTTAGGAAATTATAAACTATGGTTTGGTTTAGAAAGAAGGAAAATCACAAAAAATATATAATTGTTATAATTTTTGTCATTTAAGTATGCCTTTTTGTGGTTGTGATTTTTAACTACTTGTTTAATTTGTATGATATTTATTGTCAAAGTGTTAATTAATTTTTACAATTTAATTAGGAATAAAAGTAGAAAATGAAAAGAAGTTGAAAATAGGCAAATCAGATCTGGGCCAAGAAACTTTAAACAAAAAATCAGGCCCAAAACTTTCTCTATACCAGGCCAAATCCGGTCCACCTGCATCCAATCCAAACGACGTCGTATTGGAAACCTACATCTGGACCGTCGATCAAGATAATTTAATGGCCCAGATCAATTCTCTTGTTAAACCAAACGACACCGTATGGCTTTATTTGATCAGGACCGTTCATCGTTATTAATCCAATGGCTCTCAGGCTTTTCCTCCTGACCCGACCCATCCCCATCTGAGACCGACCCAATCCCTACTATACCAAAACGGCACCGTTCCTTTAAGTGGATAGATCATGGCCATCTATCTTGCCTGATCTAACGGCTCAGATCAGACCACCCCTACCCTATATAAGCTAAATTCCTAACCCAGCCCCCTAACCAAACACCCCCCTCCCTCTCCTGTTCATCATCGTCCCTAAGATGATGCCCCCAAACCCTAGCCGCCCTAGCTCCCCCTCGCCTGAAACCCGGCGGCAACTACGCTGCCGGTCACCAAACCAACACCCTAAGACCACCTGACCATCCTCTATCCAAATTTGGTAACCACTGAGCTCGAATCTTCCCGGAGTTTCTCGAATCTTCATTTGAAGATTCGATCCAAACTCAGATCCAAACCAACCAGTCCCTAATTAATACCGCAGCACCCCCTAACCACCCTCGTTACAGATCTGTTAGTTGTTCACCTCGAATCACCCTACATCGTCTTGAATCTTCAATCGAAGATTCGAGCATAACCTAAACCTACCCCGATGTACCCCAAACTCACACCAGTCACTCTCCTAACCTCACTCGTAACCAAACCAAACTTGGTTTGGTTCGAATCTGACCAGAAATGATCGAACCCTAAATCTGGGGAAAGTGGAACCCAAAAATTCCAAATCAGGGAATTTGTCCGATTAAAAGAAGGTTTGGGGTCTAATGGACCTTAATCAAAGTATTCTCAAATTAGAATACTTCGATTCAGGTCCGTTCGACCTCAATAAGGTTCAAATCAATTCAAGATTAAAACATATTCCGGGTTTGAAGATTCAGAGGTATTTTCACTATTTTCTTTTGTACGCTATGTATGTATTATTGCCTGTTGTAGTAGTTTGTATAATTTTCCTATTTTTTTTATTATTCTGTCATATCCACTATACCCGTTTATTAGATAAAATTCTGTTTATTGTTTCTGTTTGTTGTAGTTGTTTACAATGTGTGTAATCGACTCGATTAAGTTCGTCGATTAGTTATTTTAAATTCTTGTTCCTATTATTTGTTGATTGAAACAGCCTGTTCGTTTATTTTGTATTAACTGTTATCGTTTGTTTTAAGTAGTCAATTAAATTAGTCCTCGTCAACTAATTCACTCTTGTTTGTTAAGTCAGCAAGTTCGTCAAATATTGTTGTGTATATTTGATCCAGGGCCATTTGATTTCAGGAATGAACTTGCATACCTGATATTTGTATTCATGTGCATATTTCAGTTTCAGTTTCAGGACATTGTCATTAAGCTGACAATGAACCTGCATTCACATTACCTTCATTCATGTGCATATTGATTCAAGTTTCAATTTCAGCTTCAATAATTCTGTTGAGTTCTGTGTGATGTTAATGCGATGTTTGGTTTGAATTCAGTTTTACAAGTGTTAATTAGATATTATTGGGTTAGAAGGTTGCAGTTTTAGTTAAAATTCAGTCCAAAACTTACTGCTGTTGGCTAAGGCTGCAGTTTAAGGGTATTTCAGGGGCAATTTGGGAATGAGACAGTAGGGATAATACTTTAGTTTAGTGCTTTGTTAAATAGAGTATTAATTAATGCAATAATGGGGGACAAAGGGGATTGGGAGTGCTGAAAATAAGGGAAAGTTTTCTTAGTGGAACTAAAAGTGAAATTGAGGGAAGTGAGAAATTTCTGATTTTTAAAAGGGGAAAAGGGGTCTGGGCAGTAGGCTGGGGAGGAAAAAATAAGTTGTATAAGAGGGGGTATTGGTACTGATTTAAAAGAGAGGACACAAGGAGGACACAGAAAAATATAGACAGAAAAAAGAGATAGAAAAAAAGAAAGAGAACAAAAACACTGATTAACACACAGAAAGGCAGAATACAGAAAAATAAGGAAGAAAGAGAGAAAAATCAGAAATATTTTTTCCTCACATCTGTCTGGGCTTGTTTGGTGATACTGTTTGATTGAATCTGAAATTTTCTTAAAATTTCTGCTACTGTTCATCTGGTTTTCATGGTTTCTGTCGGTTTTGTTCAAATCTGCTGAATTAATTAGCATTCTTCTGCTGTTGGGTTTCTGTTGCTGCTGTTACTGAAATATTACCTCTTTTACCCTCATTTTCAGGTATATATCTGTAGACTCATGTCATGAAAAGCTTCAATATTGCAAATAAATGAAGTTTGGAATTGCAATTATGTCCTCTACTCATTTAAATCTATTAGTTAACTTTCAGTTTTTCTTTTAGTTAGCTAATGTAGTATTATACTTGACATGAGAGCTATTAGCCAACTGGCCTTTTGGAGTAGTATAAACTCTGCTGTAATCTTATTTATTCTGAAGTTTAGTGGTAACATTTATTTTCGAATTGTCAAGATAGGCAACACGGCAGAAAACTAACCATTAATTAAATTTTGTAATCTTGTTGGCTAAGTATAGGATAGTATGGAAATATCAAGGAACCACATTACTAGTATATCTCGTCAAGCATCCGATTTTTGTTTAAAGCTAGATGATGTAAGTTGTTTCTTGTTCGTATATGGCATGATAACGGTTATGTGTATAACTACAGGTAAGAGGTGAATTGATATAATCCGTCACGTTTAAGATATTCGAATATTACGGATGGTTCAGATGTATAATTACGTTACATGTAATGTCATTTTATTAAATCAATTTGTAGATTAGTTCTCTTTCTTAATAACAAATGGCCCATTTACTTTAGGAATGCGATTAATTCATTTCTTAAAAATAGTATATACAATAATGTCAATGATTTTACAAAGTGTAGATTTAGTATTTGTAAATAGCTTGCATAAGCTGAGAAAAAAAAATTGGTTTAATTTTACCTATCCCAAATTCAATCATCGTAAGCAAATTAACCAAATAATTTGACCTTTGGACTAAAAACTAGTTGTGTAGAAGAAGGTCGGATTTATAAATACTAAAAATGCAACATTTAAGTCAAAGATATACAAACTAGAGTTCGTTCTGAATAGAACAATGAAAATTCTTCGAAAACTATTAGTTTGCTTATCAATTAATTCTTTCCTAGTTTTGCACGTAATTCGCTTTTTTCAAACATATACACTTAGTCTTAAGCCTAGGAAAATAACAAATAAATTGTGCATATAATTATCAAGTACTAAAAATACATAAACAAAATACGGATACTGTATTCACGATAAAAATGGTAAATTTAGTTGCACGTTATTTATTTTTCATATCATTAATTCTTTAAATTTAAATAGTTTTGAGGTATATAATTCATACGTTTAAAATATAACATGTGGTCAACACCTAATAAATTTTGATTTCTTTTCAAGAAATGTGGAGGCGTCCCAATCGATGATTTCCCATTACTTTCATATTTAAAATAGATGGATATAATAAACATTTGTAGAAATTTTATATTACCATCAAGAATATTTTGTGTAATTAGGGATACGTTCGCGTGACCTAATTATATTTCTAAAAGTAATTCGGATTATGCGTTCGCGCAACTTCGAGCAAATTTTTTAATAAAAGGGGGTTCTTCGGAGGATATTAAATTAATTTCATATAACCCGAGATGTGCAGTTCACTATTTAATCATACAAGAGTGACGAATGTTCGTAATTTTATTTTAAGCACAATTTCGGCCATAATTTTTTTTATATAATAAAAAATATATAAAAATATTATCAATCTTATTGTGTACACGTATGCGTGACACGATTCTTTACATTTATAAAAATATATAAAACGAATATACGTATGCGTGATTCGTTTCAAGAAAGGTCTATAATTGTAAACAATCTCAACAAAAGCAGTAACCAAATCATGTAACAAGAAAAATGTATTTAGTAAATCAAGATAATTAGGCCAAGTATAAAAATGGTTAAGCAACCGTGCTAGAACCATGGAATTCGGGAATGCCTAACACCTTCTCCCGGATTAACATAATTCCTTACTCGGATTTTTGGTTCGCAAAACGACAAATAGAGTCATTCTTTTCCTCGATTCGGGATTAAAATTGGTGACTTGGGACACCCTAAATCTCCCAAGTGGCGACTCTGAAATAAATAAGCAAATCCCGTTTCGACTGTCCTTTAATTGGAAAAAACTCCTTCACCCCTCGCGGGGGCGGAAAAAGGAGGTGTGACAGCTCTGGCGACTCTGCTGGGGACTTGATGAACCCAGAACTACTGGTTCAGGGTTCAAGAATTCGAGCTTAAAATAACTGTTATAGTTGGCTTTGTTTGTTATCTGATTTTTTCACATATTTGTGCTTAATGTGCTAAGGGTTACTTTTTACCGCTTTAATATTATTTGAATTGTGTATATAAAACTGCTACGAAACCCTTCTTCTTTCTGAGTCTTCTGAATTTATGGTGCACACGTGCGCGTGGCCCACCTTTCTGTTAGAAGTCATACCAAATAAGACGAAGTTGGGACAAGTAACTAGGCCGGGTAGACTTTCGTGCTCCCGGTACGATGCCCCCATTTCGGCTCAAGCTGTCCGTTTGGGTAAGCCAGGTCTAGAACAATATGCCTCAGGTTTTTCACTTAGAATAACTCAGCCTCATACCGGATCCCTAGTAGGAACGTCTATTTGCATCATGTACATTTGACCTTGGAGACTCAACACAGGGGTTGGGTCTGTCTAGGACAGGTGAACCCGAAATGAAAAGACCATCCTGATGCATCCTACTTGCTACTTGTGCATTCATTTGCCTCGGATTTGCTTGTTGACCAGCTTAATTGAAAAAATCATTGTGAGAGCCGAAAAATAAAATGGGTTGTTTTAGAAAATTCCCAAAATAGTTTTAAATTTTGAAAAAAAAAGAAGAAGAAGTGTTAAATAAAAAAAATGATTCTTCTTTTTATGAGTGTCTGTTTTCAAAATGAGTTTTGATTTTGTTAAAATTAATCGCAGATACAAAATGAGCACCACCCAAAACCCACCATTCGCAAATATAGATGAGTTTCTATTTCGGCTTCAGATGTGGTGGCATGAGTTAGGAGAAGATGGTCAGAAATGGGTCATTAAGCATTTGGGAACTCTCACAGATATTATGAAAGTTAAACCACGTGATGATTTGATTGCAGCGTTAGTAACGTTTTGGGACCCTGTTCACAATGTCTTTCGCTTCTCTGATTTCGAGCTTACTCCTACATTAGAAGAGATAGCTGGATATGCCGGTTTTGACGGAGATTTAAGAAACCAATGTCTTATATTCCCAAAAGCTCCCTCAGTGCATCGATTCTTTGGGCTCCTGAACATCAGTAATCAAATCAGAAAAAGCAATGTTGTCAACGGGTGTTGTTCTTTCAACTTCCTATATTCAAGGTTCGGAAAGCCGGACGGATTTGAAATTTATGAAAAGGGTCTTACTAACAAACAGAACAAAGACACCTGGCAGATTCACCGTCGCTTCGCTTTCATGGTGGCTTTTCTGGGAATCATGGTCTTCCCAAACAAAGAACGAACAATTGATATTCGCACAACGAAAGTCGTACAGGTCCTCACTACCAAGGAAAATCACACCCTTGCCCCGATCATTCTCTCAGACATTTATCGGGCGTTGACTATATGTAAATCAGGGAGAAAAGTCTTCGAAGGGTGCAAACTTTTGTTGCAAATGTGGATGATTGAACATCTCCAACATCAGCCCAAGTTCATTTAGTATGGTCCAAGCAATGATAATTTTATCGAGGGTTATGAAGAAAGAATAAAAGATTATAAGTCTCCAGAAGGGGTGGAAGCCTGGGTATCTCATCTAAGATCTTTAACGGCAAGTCAAATTGAGTGGACTTTGGGATGGCTCCCGGTAAGGGAAGTAATACACATGTCAACCTTGAATAGTTATTTGCTGCTATTGGGATTAAGAAGCGTCCATCCATATGCGCCACAGAGAGTTCTAAGACAACTATGGAGATACCAAGTGGTGCCTGATGATGAAGATTTGAGTATGCAAGTAATCGAGTTACACCCCGAAGCCACTCTTCCCGAGGCTTTAATTCAGCAGATGTGGAATGGATGTCGATACTTGAAAGATGATACTCAAGTTCCAGACACTACAAAGGGCGAGATAAATCCAGGATATGCAAGGTGGTTTGAGAAACGATCCCGCGTGGATGATGCACCAGAAACCGATCTGAGAAGGCCTATAAAAAGACCCCATGTTCAAACCTTTAACGATAAAATCCAAGAATGATTGATTTGGGGAGAAAAGGAAAAGGGATACAAAGCAACTATTCATGCCTTAAAGGAAAGTCTAAGGAACCTCAATTTGGAGAAAGACTTACAAGCACAAGAAGCAGAAGGTGAAAAGAAGAGTCTGGCTTGTGAAAATAAAAATCTTCACGCTCAATTTCAAAAAATGAAGAAAGCTTCTGAAACACCAATGAGAAGTTGGAAAGATAAAAAAATAATTGCCAGTCTTTTGGAAAAAATGCAAGATTATGATTCCATTTTGGCAAAAACCGAAAAGACGTTGGGCAAAGCTAAAGAAAGAATCATACAATTAAACGAGGAGGCCAAGTCAAAAAAGGAACGCCAATAAATGCAATCCGAAGAAGACATGGCACAATTCAAGAAAGAGAAAGACCGTTGGATACATTCAGAAGCTCAACTCCATGCACAATTGGAAGAGGCTAGAAGGTACAATAGGGAACATCAGCACGCGGACATCGACAGAGAAAGAGCACATGCAAGACTCGATCAGGCCAGACTCCGAGCTCAATTAGAGTCAGCTCTAGATCGCGAAGACCGTATAAGATATATATCCACCACTCGCCAATAGCAACTGCAAAACCAAGACCAACGTCTCCAAGATTTCAGGGCCCAAATCCATGATTTAGCAGTTTACACCTCTCAAAATTATGTAAACTGCCAAGGGATGGATTATGAAAGGTTTATAGAGTATGCACCTATTTTTGCCCGTCATCTGGAAATGGAGTTAGAAAGAATGTATCGTACGCTGGGAGGTCATCCGGGTCAAGCCCCACCATGAGCAGATGATCCAATGATTGAAAACAAAAGTGGGGAATGGAGCATATTCACAAGTTATGTCTTTTGTTTGATTTGGGTTTGTGTCGAGTTTTTTTTAAAATCATTTTCTTATAATGTTTTCCAAATGTAATGTCTGTTCCATCTTTGTATTATTTCAAGAATAAATAAAAGTATTGACAATTGTTTTACGCCAGAACTACGCACGGTCTGATTCATGCGGGGACATGATACATAGGCAATCTCTATAAGATTCGACCATAAACACAAAAAGGAATAAAATAAAGATTGAGTAACAATAAAAAGAAATATCAAGAAAAGCTGGGATGACACAAGCAGCCGAGCAAATGCATGATAGAAAAAGGTTACTTGTTTGGGAACATTGCATCTCAACGTGTAATTATATATGTGTTAAACTCTCAAAACTAACAAGTTTATTCATTTCCAGAATTCAAGCAGTTAGTTTTTCTAAGAGTATACTGGCATATTATCATTATCACACCAGATCAAAAGGACCGATACCCGAAAGCATGTCTATCCCGGATGTAGACACAGGTATTGAGATAGAGGAGATGGACGTCGGTAAAATGAAAGAAGAGATGCTTAAACTTAAGCAACAAATGGCTGAGATGTATCGGGCCTAGTCCACTGGGCAATCACCCCCATCTTACCCAGCTAACCCTGCCTCCACCCCATCACTAGCCCAAACTCAAGATAGTCCTGCCACTGAACTATCCCCGAGTTTCCCCATCTACCAGCACTACCGAGGCACCACCTCTCATACACCAAAGTCTCCACCTCCTAAACCAGCTCCATACCCTCCTCCACCAATAACTCCTGTCTTCGTGGCACCTCCCCCAGCTACACTCCACAAATCTCCTAGTGAGCCTATATTCCAGACCTAGGACAACCAATACTACCCCCCGGAGCCCACTTTCAAAGCTTCCGAAATCCATTCATTCACTCCCCGTTTTGACCTCCCAATAGAAATTGGCAAGCCAGTCAAAAATACTGAACAAGAAGAGATGTTCAGGAAGGTCAAAAGCTTAGAACAATCATTCCGAGACATGCGAGGGTTAGGAGGGCAGGTCAGTGTGGCCTACAAGGACCTATGTTTGTTCCCAAATGTGCAATTACCAGTTGGTTTCAAGATGCCCAAATTTGACCTATACAATGGGCACGTCGATCCAATAGCCCACTTGAGGGGTTTCTGCAGCAAGATGCGAGGAGCTGGGGGAAGAGACGAACTATTAATGGCTTACTTCAGTCAAAGTTTGAGCGGATCAGCTTTGGAGTGGTATACCCACCAGGACCATGGGAGATGGTACACCTAGGATGACTTGGCACAGGCGTTTGCTTGTCACTTCCAATACAATCTGGAAATCATCCCAGATCGACTATCCTTGAAAAAATTTGAGAAAAAGCACAATGAAAGCTTTAGAGAGTATGGTTTCCGGTGGAGGGAACATGCAGCAAGGGTGGATCCTCCAATGAAGGAAAGTGAGATGGTAGATTACTTCCTACAAGCCTTGGAGCCAACTTACTATGCCCATTTGGTTTCAGCGATAGGAAAATCATTCAACGAAGTAGTGAAGATGGGAGGTATGGTGGAAGAAGGCCTCAAGACGAATAAAATCATGAGTTATTCGGCTATTAAGGCAACTACTCAAGCTATTCAAGGCGGAGTAGGAGGGATTGGAAAGAAGAAAAGGGAGGAAGCGACGACGGTTAATTCAGGAACTTGGTCGGGATCCAGAGGTTCACCTCATTACTACAATCAACATCGATCCCACCAACCAACTTATCACCACAATTAACCCCAACACTACTATCACCCATCGGAACCTCATTTTTCCATTAACCATGCGCAAGCATACAATCGGCCACCTACCCACGCTCATTGGCGTGCTCCTGTCATACCAAATACCTACCCTTATCCGCGAATCTATCCCAGACCAGGTTTCAGGCCTAATCAAGCACTCAGGGGTGAAAGGGTGCAGAAAAAGAAAACCTTCACTCCACTTGGAGAATCCTACACTAGTCTATTCCACAGGCTAAGACAGCTAGATATGCTAAGGCCGATACAATCCAAGCTGCCCAATCCTCCTCCAAAGAATCTGGACTACACCGTTAGCTGTGAGTATTGTTCTGGTACACCAGGCCATGATACAGAAAAGTGCTGGCATTTAAAGAATGCAATACAAGAGCTGATTGATACTAATAAAATTGAAGTTCAAACCCCCGAAGCTCCCAATATCAATAGAAATCCAATGCCAGCCCATCAAGAGGCCAATATGATAGAAATAGTACGGGCTGATGGGGAAACAAAGAAGCTGTCACAAACCGTCATGATGATTCGGTCTCATGAAGCCAAGCCAGATGAACAGTTAGCAGAGGAGAAGTCGGTACCTAAGCAGAACAAAAATGGTGATGAGCCATCTGTGGTAGTTGAGAAGGGATCTTCAAGCAAAGTTGCTGCGAAGCAGGAAGGATCAAAAGTGATTGTACCAGGGGTCGCCAGCAAACCCATCATAGTCGTGGAAGGAGCCCGTGTAGATCGGGTTATTATCAAGCCAGTGACCCAGTTACCAGTGATCAACAACAAGGCCATTCCATGGAACTATGAACGGGTAACCGTAATGTACAAAGGAAAAGAAGTCAAGGAAGAAGTCTATGAGGTGCAAGGCTTGACTCGCTCGGGAAGATGCTTTACTCCCAAAGAGTTAAGAAAAACTAAAAATAATCCAACACCAATAAAGAAAGCCGTGACGGAAGAAGAAGCGGAAGAATTCTTGAGAAAGATGAAGCTCCATGACTATTCTATTGTGGAACAATTGAAAAAGATGCCCGCTCAAATTTCATTATTGTCATTACTGATCTATTCGGACGAGCACCGTCAAGCTTTAATGAAGATCTTGAATGAGGAACACGTTCCTGATAAGATCTCCGTGAATCACTTGGGAAAAATAGACAACAGAATCTTTGAGGCAAACAGAATCACATTTTCTGATGATGAATTGCCTGTGGAAGGTATTGAGCACAACAGAGCTCTTTACCTCACATTGAAGTGTGAAAACTCCGTAGTGACCCGGGTATTGGTTGACAACGGGTCAAGCGCAAACATCTGCCCTCTCTCCACTCTGAGCAAGTTAAAAATAAAAGAGGAGAGAATCCACAAGAATAGTATTTACGTACGGGGATTTGACGGTGGAAGCAGAGATTCATTTGGTGACATAGTGTTGGAGCTGACAATAGGACCAGTTCAATTCACAATGGAGTTTCAGGTGTTGGATATAGCTGTTTCTTATAATTTACTGTTGGGTCGACCATGGATCCATGCTGCTAAAGCAGTCCCATCAACACTACACCAGGTGGTCAAGTTTGAATGGGATAAACAAGAAATAGTTGTGCATGGGGAAGACAGTTTAAATGCTCACAGCAGTGCCATTGTACCGGTCGAGGGAATAGAAAATGACCAGGGACCATGGGTTTACCAGGTTTCCGACACAATGTTGGTAGAGAAAATTCCGGAGGGGAAATACATTCCGAATCCAAAGATAACCGCCGCATCAGTCATGGTAGCCTATGAAATGTTGAAGAATGGTTTTGTACCCGGAAAAGGTTTGGGCTCATCTTTGCAAGGCATTATACAACCAGTATCACTTCCCGAGAATTGGGGAACATTTGGATTGGGATTTATACCCACCGTCGCAGACGTGAGAAAATCCAAGAAGCCAAAACAGAAGGCATGGGTCCTTCCAAAGCCAGTCCCACATCTATCAAAATCTTTTGTCAAGTCCGGTACCAGAAATCACCCGATAACAACAATTCCTAAATCCATGATTAATCCTGAGGAGGAATTAATTGAAAGATTCGAAAAGCTGTTTGACGATGTGAACATGGTGGAAAACGGTGAAGGTTCTAGCAACGCGGAAGTTCAATTCGTTGGGCCAGATACAAAGCTTAATAACTGGAAAGCCACTCATATCCCCATTCGAAAGGAGTCTTGGTAGTTTATTTTGATTTTCCTTCAGTTTGTTTGGGTTACTTCAGGGTTGTAATCCAAATTTTTATCTTACAGTTTATTTGAAGTATGCAAACCTTGTTATCTTTCATCATCCAATGAAATACAGTTTCCTTTTCATTATCATTCCTGATAGTTTTCTTTTCTTTTTCTTCTTTTTATGTACAGTCCTTTTTACGCTGGCTCTAGTGATATGGCATGCATAAGGAATTCTCAGCCCAGTCTTAAAAATCAATTTGATTCCGAAATAATAATTCAGGAAGTATATTGTGATTATGAATCAGAATATGATGAGGATGAAGCTTTCAAAGAGATTAGTAAAGAGTTAATTCATTTTGAAGAAAAAACCAAACCTAACCTGCGTGATACCGAAGACATCAATCTAGGAGATACAAATAATATCCGAGAAACTAAAATAAGTGTCCACCTCGAACAAAAGATCCGGGAAGAGTTAATTAAAACACTCATCGAATTCAAAGATGTTTTTGCATGGTCATATGACGACATGCCAGGCTTGAGTAGTGATTTAGTGGTTCACAAATTGCCCACTGATCCAATGGTGCCTCCTTTCAAGCAAAAATTGAGGAAGTTCAAGACTGATATGAGTGTGAAAATTAAAGAAGAAATCACCAAACAGTTGGATGCAAAGGTCATTCGGGTCAGTCGATATCCTGTTTGGTTGGCTAATGTTGTTCTTGTGCCAAAGAAAGACGGCAAGATTAGAGTATGCGTCGATTACCGCAATCTCAACAAAGCAAGTCCAAAGGATAACTTCCCATTACCCAATATCCATATTTTAATCGATAATTGTGCCAAGCATGAGATAGGATCTTTTGTGGATTGTTATGCCGGGTCATCAAATTCTGATGGATGAAGAAGATGCAGAAAAGACGACATTCATCACCCCATGGGGAACTTATTGCTACCGGGTAATACCATTCGGTTTGAAGAATGCTGGGGCAACTTATATGAGAGCAATGACCATGGTGTTTCATGATATGATACATAAGGAGATTGAGGTATACGTGGACGATGTGATCATAAAATCAAAGCATCAGGCCAACCACGTTGGGGATTTGAGGAAATTCTTCTTGAGACTTCGCAGGTATGACCTCAAGCTTAACCCTGCCAAGTGCGCATTTGGCGTTCCATCTGGAAAGCTGCTAGGATTCATAGTCAGTCGGCGAGGCATCGAGTTGGACCTATCAAAGATAAAGCCATCCAAGAATTGCCACCTCCAAGGAACAAGACTGAAGTAATGAGTTTGTTAGGGAGGTTGAACTACATCTGCATGTTTATTGCTCAGCTCACGACAACTTGTGAGCCTATTTTTAAATTGTTGAAGAAGGATGCTGTGGTCAAATGGACTGATGAGTGTCAAGAAGCGTTTGATAAGATAAAAGGATACTTGTCAAACCCACCCGTGCTGGTTCCGCCAGAACCAGGAAGACCTTTGATTCTTTACTTGACAGTCTTGGAAAACTCATTTGGTTGTGTACTGGGGCAACATGACATCACCGGCAGAAAGGAACATGCCATCTACTACCTTAGCAAGAAGTTCACAACTTATGAGGTTAAGTACACTCATCTGGAAAGGACATGTTGCGCCCTAACTTGGATATCTCAGAAATTGAAACACTATTTGTCATCCTACACTACTTACCTCATTTCGCGTCTGGATCCGTTGAAATATATTTTTCAAAAGCGTATGCCAACAGGGAGACTTGCAAAGTGGCAGATATTGCTCACAGAATTTGACATCATCTATGTGACTCGGACTGCAATAAAAGTTCAAGCATTGGCCGATCATTTGGCCGAAAACCCGGTCGACGAAGAGTAATGCTGCTCGGTGGGCCGGGCCTGAACCGGACCGGACCGGGCCCGCGGTCCTAACGGGCCTGGTGGGCCGGTCCTGGGTGGGCCGGTCTTGGTGGGCCTCTGAGCCCGTCACGGGCTGGTCTCCATGGTTGAGCCCACGAGCCCGGGACCGTTTGGCCCGGGACCGGCAGGCGGGCCCAGCGGGCCCAACGGCTATTTTTCAAAAAAAAAAAAAAAAAATCAAACGGCCATATTTAAAATCTAGCCGTTTGGGCTGAAAATATGACCGTTTTTTAAGTTAAAAAAATGGCCATTTGGCCCCCAAACTTTATTTTAACCCCAAACTTTATATAATTACACTTTTTCCCATTTCTCAACTATAAATACCCCCTCATTCTTTCATTTTTATTCACCAATTCATCAATATCTCTCAATATCTCTCAATCTTTCTCAATCTCTCTACTACAATTACTTAATTTATTGTTGAAATTTCGTGAAAAATTGTGAAGTTGTTGAATTGAAGTTTTCAAGTGTTCAACGATTTTCAATTTTCAAGAAGTTGTTCGGCAATCCGGTAAACTCGTTTCAACTCTTACGTTTTTAGAATATATTTTTGTGTGGTTTAGTTTGCATAATTATAATTAATATGGCATTTACTTTGAAAAAAATGTTTGGTAAAGGAAAAGATAAAACCGGTGAAAGTAGTGGCCAACCAACTACCCTTCCCCGGCTCCCCGACCTAGAAAAGATAAGCAAATTGAAAGTAGTCACCAACCTAGACGTCCTCCTCCTTCCGTAATTCTTGATAGTGATCACCCTTGTTTTCAATTTACCGATAGTGAATTTTATCATAATGTTGCACCAGGTGATAGATTAGATGATGAAATTATGAATGCTCTTTATCCTAATGAAACCATCTTAGAAAATAATGAGGAAAATGAGGATGATGATGAAACTCAAGCACCGGATTTAGATGATACACCTACTAGTCCTCTTAATAACCCAAGTGATGCACCGGTCGACCCACCTGTAGAAACTCCTACTTTTAATAGAGAACCTGCTAAACGCTTAGAAACATCATTAGTTTGGAATTTTTTTACTCAAGTAAGAGAAAAAAATAAGGCTAAGTGTAAAACTTGTGGGAAATTAATGTCGCATAAATATGTAGGAGACCGTAGCGGCACAGGTAGTTTGACTAGGCACATAAAAACACACCCTAGAGATAAGGCTAGATTTTTTCAAATGAAAGCGCATCTAGAGGGGACAAGTGTAGATTCTGCGATTAACCCTAGTACAGGTTCAAATCTAGTTCAACCAGGAATTAACACTGTCACTGGAGGTATTTTATATTACGATCCAAATAGAGATCGTGAAGAATTAGCAAAGATGATTACTGTTATGTGCTTACCTTATACTTTTGCTTCTAATCCTAATTGGGTTCATTATATTAGAAGAGTGTTTAATCCTACTTATAAAGGTTGGCCTCGCGCAACAGTTAAGAGTGATATTTATAAATTCAAACATGAATATGAACAATATTTGCGTTATTTATTTACTCATATACCTAATCGGATTTCTATTACTACTGATATTGGTAGAAGTGGTAATGATTGTGATTACCTAACTGTTACAAGTCATTGGATAGATGAAGAATGGATAATGCAAAAACGCATAATTGCATATAGAATAATTAATTCGCGTCACACAGGTAAATTTATAGCTAACACTGTTGCAGATATTTGTAGATATTTTTGCTTTAGCGATAAAATAATGGCAATTTCAATGGATAATGCTTCTAGTAACACCAGTGCTATAGGCATGCTTACAACAACACTAAATCCTGCATTTACTAATATTTTCCATGTTAGATGTATTTGTCATATTTATCATTTAATTGTCGGTGATGGTATGCGAATATTAAACATAGAAATTGAAAAGGTTAGAATGGCTCTTAATTGGCTTTTTTATTCAAACCGTAGAAGTAGACTTAGAGAGTATTTTAAAAAATGTGATGAATATGGCCTTAGAGAAAGAAAGGTTCCTAAACCTTGCCCGACTAGATGGAATTGTATGTACGAAAGTTTAGTAGTAGCATATGAATATAGAAACCCAATTAATGCAACGTTTAATTCTCGGGTAGGTGGTGAAGATGATGATGAAATGCTTACCACTCAAGATTGGACTAATGTTAAAATTCTTTTAGATTTTTTAGAACATTTTCAAATTGCAACAAATGCATTTTCTGGGCAATATTATCCTACTATTTCAAACTGTTTAGTTTATATTGCAGCACTATCTGATTTGTTTGTTGAATTTAGTGAGGGTGGGGATATTTATGAACTTGCTATAAATGAAATGAAACAAAAGTTTAAAAAATATTTTTTTCCTATCCCTCCTATTTATGGTCTTGCTGCAATGCTAAATCCTACAATGAAATTGGGAGGTCCTCATTTTTGGTATTCAAATATTTATAAGGCTTTAGATCTTTCAAATGAGGAAATTGCGACACTTGCAGATGCAAAAGCTTCAATTAAGATTAACGCTCAAACAGTTTATAATGCTTATCAACTTGCCTTAGAGCATGCTAGGCCAACTATTCCAACCCCTACTTCGTCTAGCTCACAATCCTCTAAAAGAGTTGCGGGCTTAAAAGCTCTTAAATCTTGGACGGAGTTCAAGGGGTCTCAAGGTGAAAATTATGATGAAACTTCACATCTAAATGAGCTTCAAGTTTATTTGTCTCAGGGACTTGAAAAGGAGAATCCAGACGGCTCTTTTGATCTTTTGGAATGGTGGAAGGCAAGGGAAAAACATTTTCCTGTTCTTGCAAGGATGGCTCGGGATATTTTATCAATTCAAGCTTCAACTGTTGCATCAGAGAGCGCTTTCAGTCAAGCAAGACTGCAAATAGGTGATCATAGAGCGTCTATGAGGGATAGCTTGGAAAAATCAGTATTGTTTAGAGATTGGATCCGCTCGGAAAGAAGAAACTTTGGAATTGCAGAAGCACAACCGGCGATAGATGAAGCTTATGAAGAAATGATAGTGGAACTTACGGAGGATTCGGCTTCGCCCGGAAGTGGTGATGAACAAGCTTCTTTTCCACCACCACCAACGCAACCTCCTCCGAACCTTGAAGGATTTATGAGATTTGTTAGAGATAATACATAGAATAATATGTAACTTGTATTTTGGCACATCTTCCTTAGTTTTTTTCCTTCTAATGGTGGTATTAGTACCTTGTTGTGCTCATTCCATTGGGGGAAGGATGACTAAGAAAGATATGTCATTTTTTGGTAATAAAATTTATTGCTTCTACCCATGAGCTTCTTTTCGCAATATTTCTTTGTCTATACTTAGAATTATTTATATACTACAATATATACATAATATACAATATATATACTACAAGAAAATATATTTATAAGCTACAATATATACATAAGATACAATATATATACTACAAGAAAATATATAAGAGAATATATATACATAAGATACAATATAATATACTACAAGAAAATATATTATGCTACAATATATACATAATATACAATATATATACTACAAGAAAATATATAAGAGAATATATATACATAAGATACAATATAATATACTACAAGAAAATATATTATGCTACAATATATACATAATATACAATATATATACTACAAGAAAATATATTTATAAGCTACAATATATACATAAGATACAATATATATACTACAAGAAAATATATAAGAGAATATATATACATAAGATACAATATAATATACTACAAGCAAATATATAAGAGAATATATATACATAAGATACAATATAATATACTACAAGCAAATATATTATGCTACAATATATACATAATATACAATATATATACTACAAGAAAATATATTTATAAGCTACAATATATACATAAGATACAATATATATACTACAAGAAAATATATAAGAGAATATATATACATAAGATACAATATAATATACTACAAGAAAATATATTATGCTACAATATATACATAAGATACAATATATATACTACAAGAAAATATATTATGCGAATATATATACATAAGATACAATATATATACTACAAGAAAATATATAAGAGAATATATATACATAAGATACAATATAATATACTACAAGAAAATATATTATGCTACAATATATACATAATATACAATATATATACTACAAGAAAATATATTATTATGCGAATATATATACATAAGATACAATACATATACTAAAAGAAAATATATAAGAGAATATATATACATAAGATACAATATAATATACTTCAAGAAGTGATATTTATGCATGACAATTTAGTATTTTACTATTGTTTTGTTATTTTCTTTTTCGTCAAACACTTTAATAATTAGATATACATATATACTACATATTAATATAGCCATGATACTACAAGAAATTGTCTTTAAAAAAAAAAGCCCGCTAGGCCCGCGAAGCCCACAAGCCCGGCCCGTTAAGCACAGGACCATGTGGGCTTAGGCCCGTCACGGGCCGGTTCCACCCATTAGGCCCACGAAGACCGGGACCGCCAGGCCCGGGACCGCCAGAGCCCGGGACCACGAAGCCCGGGACCGCGAGGCCCGGCCCGTTAGGCCCACTAAGGCCCGGGCCCGGGACAAAATACAGCATTAACGAAGAGTACGAGCCATTGAGAACTTATTTTCCCGATGAAGAAGTAATGCATACCGGTGAGATGGAGCAAATTGAAAAACCTAGCTGGAAACTTTTCTTTGATGGGGCTGCTAACATGAAAGGAGTCGGGATATGAGCTGTGATTATTTCTGAAACCGGGCATCACTATCCTGTTACGGCTCAACTTCGGTTTTATTGCACTAATAATATGGCTGAATATGAAGCTTGTATTTTGGGGTTAAGGCTAGCTGCAGACATGGATATCCAGGAAATCTTGGTCTTGGGAGATTCGGATCTTCTGGTACACCAAATTCAAGGAGAATGGGAAATACGAGACCTGAAGCTCATACCCTACCGACAATGTCTACATGATCTTTGTCAACGGTTTCGATCAGTGGAGTTCAGGCATATTCCAAGAATCCATAACGAGGTTGCCGATGCATTGGCTACCCAGGCATCAATGTTGCACCATTCGGACAAAGCTTATGTGGATCCATTGCATATTCAAGTCCACGATAAGCACGCTTACTGCAACATGGTTGAAGAAGAATTTGATGGTGAACCATGGTTCCACGACATCAAGGAGTATATCAAAATGGGGATATATCCAGCACAAGCCACAAGGGATCAAAAGAGAACCATTAGGCGGTTGGCAAATGGATTCTTCTTAAGTGGAGGAGTTTTGTATAAAAGAACACCAGACCTTGGATTATTAAGATGCATAGATGCTAGACAAGCTACGGTTGTCATGTCTGAAGTACATTCGGGAGTTTGCGGACCCCACATGAGCGGATATGTGTTGGCAAAGAAAATTCTCCGAGCTGGTTACTATTGGCTTACCATGGAGCGAGATTGTATTAGTTTTGTGCGCAAATGTCATCAATGCCAGATACATGGAGATTTGATTCATTCTCCACCATCCGAGTTGCACACAATGTCGGCACCATGGCCCTTCGTCGCTTGGGGCATGGATATTATTGGACCAATTGAGCCGGCAGCATCCAATGGGCACAGGTTCATTCTGGTAGCAATTGATTATTTCACCAAATGGGTTGAGGCCAAAACATTCAAATCGGTGACCAAGAAAGCTGTGGTAGATTTTGTTCACTCAAATATCATATGTCGATTCGGAATCCCAAAGGTGATCATCACAGATAATGGTGCTAATCTTAACAGTAACTTAATAAGAGAAGTATGTCAACAGTTTAAGATTATACATCGCAATTCTACCCCATATCGGCCCAAGGCAAATGGAGCAGTCGAGGCAGCCAACAAAAACATAAAGAAGATACTTTGGAAAATGGTAGAAGGTTCAAGATAATGGTACGAAAAATTACCATTTGCGTTGTTGGGATATCGCATTACTGTTCGCAATTTGGTAGGAGCATCTCCTTATTTGTTGGTATATGGCTCTGAGGCGGTAATTCCTGCAGAAGTTGAAATTCCTTCTCTTCGGATCGTCACCGAAGCTAAGATTGACGATGATGAATGGGTCAAAACCCATTTGGAGCAGTTAAACTTGATTGATGAAAAATGATTGGCAGCAGTATGTCATGGCCAATTGCATCAAAGAAGAATAGCAAGAGCATACAACAAAAAGGTGCGCCCCCGAAAGTTTGAAGTGGGTCAACAGGTGTTGAAACGTATTCTTCCACATCAGTTTGAAGCAAAGGGCAACTTTGCCCCGAATTGGCAAGGACCGTTCATTGTGACCAGAGTATTGTCCAATGGTGCATTATGTTTAACAGATATTGAAGGAAAATGCATTGACATAGCTATTAACTCTGATGTAGTAAAGAGATATTATGCATGATTTTTCTTTGGTATAGTTATTGAATGTTTGTATTTGGCATTATTTCGAAGATTGGAATGACGAAGGCAATTTATTCTGCTATCCAAACACTATATCCTTTGTTCCCCCTTTTGAGCCATATTTTGTTTCTTTCCTACCCTCTTTTGGAATCAATAAAAAAAAAATATAAAAAAAAGAGGAAAATTATAAAAGTGAACTACGTTTGATCTGATTCCTCAAAGAGGATACGTAGGTGCCTCACGGCTCGGTCATAGGGTGCATTATATGCATAATGTGCATAAAATGAAACATCAAGAGACCCCCAATCAAGAAACTGGGGCAGGAATTGTATTGGCAATAAGAAAAATGATTCCAAGAGTTGTAATTTTAAACCCATATCAAAATTGTTTAACTTTTGATACCCTTTCATTCCAACCACATACCAAAAGACCTTTCGATCAATCTTAGAAAAATGCCGAGTCAAGCAAATGAAGGTAATTCATAACACTCTGGTCCAAACAAAAAAAAAAAGCGATGAAAATGAGAGAGTCTTATAGGTGAAAACCCGCACGGGAACCATGAGACGACGGAAGCTGAGAGAAAGTAAAATGAGAGAGTCTTATTGGTGAAAACCTTCGCAGGCACCCTAAGGTGAAAAGGAATTAAGAAATAAATAAATGAGGGAGGTTTGTCGGTGTAAAACTCTTTAAGACACTGCAAGTCAAACAAGGTCCGTAAGTTGGCAAAAAGTAAAATTGGGTTGTGGAAATTTTGGAAAGATTGAAAAGGAGATTGGTTAAATAGATTGGGCTGATTAATCCACAATGCATACCCTGATCATTGGTGCCAGTAACTCCAATTAGATAAGTTCCTTATTCCTATCTCCAATAATCATCCAAATTTGGATTTTTCTTTTCATTCTTAATTGTCAAAATCGTCATGTTTCGCCACTAATAATCTTACTCTTCTAAAGTTTTTGAGGTAAGTTTCGTTCCAAGCAAATAAAAAGGAATGTCAAGGTATACTACCAAGATTCCACAATGCAAAATACGGCCATGATAGGCGGGAAGTAATATGATGAAAATAAGATATGGGTGTGAGAAAAGTTGAATCAGAAAAGTGGTTCAGTAATGTCAGGAGAGACATATGATTACGATTGAAAGGGTTTGAAGTGAAAACAACAGTTGGGGATCCTACGGTTAAGGATCAATTATGAGGACAAAACAGTCTTTTTAACCGCTTCCAGGCAGTAAAACAGGACAAAGAGAAACCCCACCCCCAGCAAGAATGCCACAACTAACCACCATGCCTTAAACTAACCCGGTGTGAAGTATCAGCAAGAAGGCGTCCACCTGGAGAACAAGGAAGAACATTTGAAATAGCAAGCAGGCATCCACCTGGAGAACAAGGAAGAACATTTGAAATAGCAAGCATGCGTCCACCTGGAGAACAAGGAAGAACCTTTGAAATAGCAACCAGGCGTCCACCTGGAGAACAAGGAAGAACAGTTGAAATAGCAAGCAGGCGTCCACCTGGAGAACAAGGAAGAACAGTTGAAATAGCAAGCAGGCGTCCACCTGGAGAACAAGGAAGAACCTTTGAAATAGCAAGCAGGCGTCCACCTGGAGAACAAGGAAGAACCTTTGAAATAGCAAGCAGGCGTCCACCTGGAGAACAAGGAAGAACAGTTGAAATAGCAAGCAGGCGTCCACCTGGAGAACAAGGAAGAACAATTGAAATAGCAAGCAGGCGTCCACCTGGAGAACAAGGAAGAACATTTGAAATAGCAAGCAGGCGTCCACCTGGAGAACAAGGAAGAAAAGTTGAAATAGCAAGCAGGCGTCCACCTGGAGAACAAGGAAGAACAATTGAAATAGCAAGCAGGCGTCCACCTGGAGAACAAGGAAGAACAATTGAAGTAGCAAGCAGGCGTCCACCTGGAGAACAAGGAAGAACAATTGAAGCAGCATGCAGGCATCCACCTGGAAAACAAGGAAGAACAATTGAAGTATCAGCAATCAGGCGTACACCTGGAGAACAAAGGAATATAATTCAAAAGAGGTCAGGAGCCCCCCTGAAGAACAGAATGGCGATTTATTTTTGATATTGTTGGTTGAAGTCAGGAACCCGCCTGCAAAACAGAGGAATACATGTCAAGATCAAGCGGAAAGCAGTAATGAGGAGGGTTACAACAAAAATCCTCAGCATAACAAGCTTTAACATAGGAAGCAGTTGTTCCCAACAGACAAAACGGAATAAAGTTTACGCTCGAAAGGTAAAAGGCCAGTGTCATCCCCAACAGTTTTTGAAAGAAAGGCACCAGGGAAAACACAAGATGACAAGAGTGAAGCAACCAGAGCAAAGGGAAGACAGATAAGATTTTGTAATTCCTGGCTTAGTCTAGCTTCTTATTTTCTTTTGGCACAGTGTAATAAGGAGATCGGGAGGCAGTAGCAACAGCAAGCAACAAGAGTAACAGCAATCCCAGGGTAGTCCCAGCTACCAAAACTTCCCGAACTACATTGACCTGATTCCCTTTTAGCCAGGGATATGTAAGAAACCTTTGAAGCAAGGTTCGGTCAAATCTTTCAAAAATGCTTTACTCGGAATAGTCAAACGGGCAAAAATCGCTCGTATCCGCTCACTTTATCTTTGTACGAAAACTCTTCGTGTTTTCGGACAAAGAGGAGCAGCTGTGAGAACGTGATTTTTGCCTCACAAGAACTACTCCAAAAGAAATCACAAATAATTTTTCTTTGTGTGCAATTTTTTGAATTTTCTTGGCATTTCGTCTGTGCATGTTCATCTTTATTCTAATTAAGGAAAAATACAAAAATGGTAATGTAGATGCGTATGCATTCCGGAATTAATATTGCATTTTTAGAATTAATTAATCATTAGTTTATATAAAAGGATAATAATAATAATATATTTAGGAAATTATAAACTATGGTTTGGTTTTGAAAGAAGGAAAATCAAAAAAAATATATAATTGTTATAATTTTGTCATTTAAGTATGCCTTTTTGTGGTTGTGATTTTTAACTACTTGTTTAATTTGTATGATATTTATTGTCAAAGTGTTAATTAATTTTTACAATTTAATTAGGAATAAAAGTAGAAAATGAAAAGAAGTTGAAAAATAGGCAAATCAGATCTGGGCCAAGAAACTTTAAACAAAAAATCAGGCCCAAAACTTTCTCTATACCAGGCCAAATCCGGTCCACCTGCATCCAATCCAAACGACGTCGTATTGGAAACCTACATCTGGACCGTCGATCAAGATAATTTAATGGTCCAGATCAATTCTCTTGTTAAACCAAACGACACCATATGGCTTTATTTGATCAGGACCGTTCATCGTTATTAATCCAATGGCTCTCAGGCTTTCCCTCCTGACCCGACCCATCCCCATCTGAGACCGACCCAATCCCCACTAAACCAAAACGACACCGTTCCTTTAAGTGGATAGATCATGGCCATCTATCTTGCCTGATCTAATGGCTCATATCAGACCACCCCTACCCTATATAAGCTAAATTCCTAACCCAGCCCCCTAACCAAACACCCCCCCTCCTTCTCCTATTCATCATCGTCCCTAAGACGATGCCCCCAAACCCTAGCCGCCCTAGCTCCCCCTCGCCTGAAACCCGGCGGCAACTACGCTGCCGGTCACCAAACCAACACCCTAAGATCACCTGACCATCCTCTATCCAAATTTGGTAACCACTGAGCTCGAATCTTCCTGGAGTTTCTCGAATCTCAGGGGCAATTTGGGAATGAGACAGTAGGGATAATACTTTAGTTTAGTGCTTTGTTAAATAGGGTATTAATTAATGCAATAATGGGGGACAAAGGGGATTGAGAGTGCTGAAAATAAGGGAAAAGTTTTCTTAGTGGAACTAAAAGTGAAATTGAGGGAAGTGGGAAATTTCTGATTTTTAAAAGGGGAAAAGGGGTCTGGGCAGTAGGCTGGGGAGGAAAAAATAAGTTGTATAAGAGGGGGTATTGGGAATGATTTAAAAGAGAGGACACAGGGAGGACACACAGAAAAATATAGACAGAAAAAAGAGATAGAAAAAAAGAAAGAGAACAAAAACACTGATTAACACACACAGAAAGGCAGAACACGGAAAAATAAGGAAGAAAGAGAGAAAAATCAGAAATATTGTTTCCTCATATCTGTCTGGGCTTGTTTGGTGATACTGTTTGATTGAATCTGAAATTTTCTTAAAATTTCTGCTACTGTTCATCTGGTTTTCATGGTTTCTGTCGGTTTTGTTCAAATCTGCTGAATTGATTAGCATTCTTCTGCTGTTGGGTTTCTGTTGCTGCTGATGCTAAAATATTACCTCTTTTACCCTCATTTCCAGGTATATATCTGTAGACTCATGTCATGAAAAACTTCAATATTGCAAATAAATGAAGTTTGGAATTGCAATTATGTCCTCTACTAATTTAAATCTATTAGTTAAGTTTCAGTTTTTCTTTTAGTTAGCTAATGTAGTATTATACTTGACATGAGGAGCTATTAGCCAACTGGCCTTTTGGAGTAGTATAAACTCTGTTGTAATCTTATTTATTCTGAAGTTTAGTGGTAACATTTATTTTCGAATTGTCAAGATAGGCAACACGGCAGAAAACTAACCATTAATTAAATTTTGTAATCTTGTTGGCTAAGTATAGGATAGTATGGAAATATCAAGGAACCACATTACTAGTATATCTCGTCAAGCATCCGATTTTTGTTTAAAGCTAGATGATGTAAGTTGTTTCTTGTTCGTATATGGCATGATAACGGTTATGTGTATAACTACAGGTAAGAGGTGAATTGATATAATCCATTACGTTTAAGATATTGGAATATTACGGATGGTTCAGATGTATAATTACGTTACATGTAATGTCATTTTATTAAATCAATTTGTAGTCTCTTTCTTAATAACAAATGGCCCATTTACTTTAGGAATGCGATTAATTCATTTCTTAAAAATAGTATATACAATAATGTCAATGATTTTACAAAGTGTAGATTTAGTATTTGTAAATAGCTTGCATAAGCCGAGAAAAAAAAATTGGTTTAATTTTACCTATCCCAAATTCAATCATCGTAAGCAAATTAACCAAATAATTTGACCTTTGGACTAAAAACTAGTTGTGTAGAAGAAGGTCGGATTTATAAATACTAAAAATGCAACATTTAAGTCAAAGATATACAAACTAGAGTTCGTTCTGAATAGAACAATGAAAATTCTTCGAAAACTATTAGTTTGCTTATCAATTAATTCTTTCCTAGTTTTGCACGTAATTCGCTTTTTTTTTTCAAACATATACATTTAGTCTTAAGCCTAGGAAAATAACAAATAAATTGTGCATATAATTATCAAGTACTAAAAATACATAAACAAAATACGGATATTGTATTCACGATAAAAATGGTAAATTTAGTTGCACGTTATTTATTTTTCATCTCATTAATTCTTTAAATTTAAATAGGTTTGAGGTATATAATTCATATGTTTAAAATATAACTTGTGGTCAACACCTAATAAATTTTGATTTCTTTTCAAGAAATGTGGAGGCGTCCCAATCGGTGATTTCCCATGACTTTCATATTTAAAATAGATGGATATAATAAATATTTGTAGAAATTTTATATTACCATCAAGAATATTTTGTGTAATTAGGGATACGTTCGCGTGACCTAATTACATTTCTAAAAAAAAATTCGGATTATGCGTTCGCGCAACTTCGAGCAAATTTTTTAATAAAAGGGGGTTCTTCGGAGGATATTAAATTAATTTCATATAACCCGAGATGTGCAGTTCACTATTTAATCATACAAGAGTAACGAATGTTCGTAATTTTATTTTAAGCACAATTTCGGCCATAATTTTTTATATAATAAAAAAATATAAAAAATATTATCAATCTTATTGTGTACACGTATGCGTGACACGATTCTTTACATTTATAAAAATATATAAAACGAATATACGTACGTGTGATTCATTTCAAGAAAGGTCTATAATTGTAAACAATCTCAACAAAAGCAGTAACCAAATCATGTAACAAGAAAAATGTATTTAGTAAATCAAGATAATTAGGCCAAGTATAAAAATGGTTAAGCAACCATGCTAGAACCACGGAATTCGGGAATGCCTAACACCTTCTCCCGGATTAACAGAATTCCTTACTCGGATTTTTGGTTCGCAAAACGACAAATAGAGTCATTCTTTTCCTCGATTCGGGATTAAAATTGGTGACTTGGGACACCCTAAATCTCCCAAGTGGCGACTCTGAAATAAATAAGCAAATCCCGTTTCGACTGTCCTTTAATTGGAAAAAACTCCTTCACCCCTCGCGGTGGCGGAAAAAGGAGGTGTGACAACTTATACCTTATAGAGAGTGGGGTAATTAGCACCGGTATAACTTATACATTCTTCTTACAAATTATGGGATTGCCATATTTAATACAACATGCCAAACAATTGATAAAAAAGGATCCCAGCATAACTTTTCCTAGCATAACTTATACCAGTATAACTTATCCCAGCATAAGTCGTATTCAAACCAAACGACCCCTTAGTTGTTGTTTAATAATTGGGTATTTTTTTAATTTTACACGAAAAATTGATTAAAAAAAATATTATTTGACTAAAAAAATATTTCGAATATAAAATAAAATAATAGTAGGGGTATTTTTTTCTTAATTTCAACTCTTTGTACAGTCCATTTAATAGTACTTTTATTTTTTCTTCGTATTAGACATTATGTAGTGGTAATGTACTGCCAATACGGAGGATTCTTATAAAATTTATTTTATTAAACCTTCCTACATATTTTTAATGAGAATTTAATAGACAAAATTTTATTAATTTTAAAATCTTAAATATTAAAAATTAGCATAGAATGTATGTAGTCTAAAAAATAGGTTATTGCAGTTATGTCCTATCTTTATGAGTTCTTCCATTTAATATTTTAGCGCTATTTTAATATATTAATATTGTATTATGATTTTATAATAATATAGGCTCTCATTCTTCTAAATAGATTTGGATAATATAATACATTCTTAAATTAAATTAGTAATAGGACATTATAAAACGTTTTTAAATTAAATAAATAATAGAAATTTTAAAGAAGTATATCCTAAAAGCAATAGGATTACATGACTAACTATATTTACTTTTTTAATTTTATATGTATTAAACAGCCCCAAAGTAATTATACTAATATGATTCCTAAAGGTAATCATGTAGGATTCCTAATTTGTAGTATTATATCATGATACTAATAGGATTATAAGGATAATATCCAAAATTCCGGTTATGTTCTTTTATTATGAGTTATTATGCTTAATAATATAAGGTTATTTTTGTAAACCAACAATGTATTCATATTTTTATAATAATATAGATATAGATAGATAAAAAAAATTATTATTAGTGGACTTCAAAATTCTAATTTTTTAGTAAAATTCTAAACGTATAATTTTATACAACATAGATTATCTATTTGAAATAACACTTTAGCTTTCAAAAATTTAGTAGATAAAAATTGAGAAGAAGCAAAAGTTGAACGATTAATATGAATAGGAATAGTTTTCCTAAAAAATCCAGAAGATTTGGTGCAAGATTTTTTGTTCTTAAAAAGAAACTTTTTATGGACACGTGTTTCTAATCAAAGTTGGATTCGATTTACTTCATAATTGATGGCAAGTATATATTCGGTTCGTCATATATCCTATCCTATATATAACTCATCCAAAATTTAATATTATATTATAAGTGATTACAATTTCGTCCTTATATAAATTAAATGTGTAAGGCTTTTTTTGTAAACCGACATTGTATTCATGCTTTTATAATAACTAGTATCTATAAACGTGCATTGCACGTTAATAATGACACATGATGATTTAAATATTTATTTATATAAAGGAACAATAAAATTTAATTAATGAGAGAAATTTTATATATAATACTACAACAATCATCTAAATACCGAAAAATATTGTTACATTAGCATAATACGTGAATTCAAAAGGAAATGACATCATCTAACTTACATAAATGATCAATTTTAGTCATGTTAAGTAGATAATTACGTATTGTAGTTTAAAGGTATCTAATGTGATGACATATTACCGAACACTTCTTTATAGACGATGTTTTTTTTTGTATATGTTTCCTTATAATACTTTGGTTATTCTGCCATAACCAGAACTCATGTTGTCGATATTGATATCTCTATTGAAAGTGCAACATATAGTTATTCGCATAAGAAAATATATTATGGTAAATATAGTCCAATATTTAGGATGTTTGCCCTTGTGCTTTATTTATTATAACTACAAAACATAAACATATTGAAAATTATTCTACACAAATTTAGAAGGATATTCTTTAGTTTCGAAAGACGAAAGTTGAATTCGGTGATAAACACATACTTAGGAGCACATTGATCAGTATCATAAGTTTTGCATGTATGACGTTATTGTCAAAACTTCTATATACCGTATGTGTACTATTACATAAGCTATTCAGCGGATCTAAATTTGCAGTAGCATGACTGGCATTAAAATCAACCTATATGCAATGAAAAATGGAAGATCAATTTTAACTTAGTCTATTATATATAATTATATATATATAGTGACACTAACATACGTAAGAAATAATGAACTTGACAACAAACATGTACGTTAGAAGACCATTTGGTATTAAAGTATTTAAATATTTTTCTTGGTAATAACTGTTGGTATCATCTTCTGCTGAGTCAAAACTAAAAAGTATTTTATTTTTACTATAAAACTTATCAATCAACCTTTTATTTAGTTGATCAACAAATTCATTCCTGCTATCTAAGATAGCTCTTTAATTTCAATCATGTAATTCTCCTAAATTGCATTTTAATCCAATAATGAAATTATTCTCCTTATTAAATGCTCTCCTATTACCATTGAGGTTGATAATCAAGTGTTCTAGAAGAACCAAATAATCTTTTATTAGATGTTCTTCTTCGTTTCTGACACGAAGCAAGAAGTCACTGAATGTTGAATATGTTCTTACTTTTATATTTCTTGTCAATTGAATATTTTTCATTTGAGGTCATAAGTATAATTAAGGCAAGCTAGCTTTTACGGTTTCTGATTTCGTCAATTTTTCGTACTTGACAGAAATCACCTCCCTAAAATCTTTTTTTAACTTGAAAAATAATTTTACTCATATAAAGATTTTAAAAAATAATCTAATTGTATTCTCTTGCTAAATAATTAATTAAATTTTTTGATTATTTGGTTTAACATAAAATATAATTTATTTTCTATTGATTTACATTCTTAATAATAGTTCATCTCATATTTGAATATTTAACCGTAATTATAATTTTATCCACCATAAATTTATTTTTAAAGAGAAAAAAGATCAATTTGACATTCCACTTTTAGATCTTTATGTTTGCAAATCATTAGTAGTATTGGCTCTTACCAATCTCTTTGTTTCTCATACATTTATATTCTTAAAAATTTTCTTAGTTGTTCTTAATAATTGGATATATTTTTCTACATTACACGGAAAATTAATAATAAAAAAATATTATTTGAGTAGAAAGCGGCTCAGATATAATATAATAATATATTATTGCAGGGATTGTTTTCTCAATTTCAACGCTCTATGCAATCCTTTTAGCATTTCTTTTATTTTATCTTGGTATTGAATATTATAGAGTGGTAATGTATTACCACCACTATGGAGGATTCTTATGAAATTTTATTTTTATTAAACCTTCCTACATATTTTTAATAAGAATCCAATAGATAAGATTGTATTGATTTTAAAATCTTAAATATTACAAAAATTAACATAGAAGTTATTGTAGTTCAAAAAAATAAGTTATTACAACTATGTCATTTCCGTGTGAGTTCTTCTGTTTAATATTTCAGGGTTATTTTGGTTTATTCAATATTATATTTGTGCTTTTATAATAATATAGGATCTCTTGTTTCAAAATGTTTTTAGACAATATAATACGTTTTCAAATTAAATTAGCAATAGGAATTTTTTAAGAAGTATATCATAAAAGTAATAGGATTACATGTCTAAAATTATATCCATATCCCGAAAGTAATTATACTAATAGAAAATCTAACATGTTCCTAAATTTAATAGGTTTACATGCTAACATGTAGTATTATATATCTATGCATGTCACGACCCAAAATCCGCTAAGGGTCGTGTTGCCACCGGACACCGCTGTCAGGCAAGCCAACCAAAATACTTAATTAGATTCTCGTTTAAATATTTTCCCAAAACACTTCTTTTATACGTTTAAAACAATACATAGTAAATTCCTCTGAATAAATAATGAAACGTTTAACAACTCTTAAAATTTCCTGAATAAACCCAAAGATATCCCAGAACCGGTGTCACAAGTGCATGAGCAATTTCTAAGAAATAATGTAGTACAACAACCGTCCAGAATACAATATTGGACAGGAAATAAATACAATAATCTGAAAGAGACTCTGCTAGCTGTGAGTCGCCTCGAGAAGTGCAGCTCACCTAAGTCTCCGTATCAACCATGCTGTCACGCCCAATAGGCCACTAGAGGATGCATGTGCCTGTGCAACAAAAATGCACAGAAGTGTAGTATGAGTACGAAAACAACGTGTACCCAATGAGTATCCCGTCTAATCTCGAAGAATTAGAGACGAGATGGTCGACTTCGACACTTACTAGTGGTCTAAATAATGATATATTAATAATGCGAATACTCATAGATTTATTAAGAATGACAGAAATGTCAAGTAAGTCACGAACAAATGAATGTTCCTTTTTATATTAAAAGTCTCCGGATTCAAAATCTGCTAGTTTTCAAATATCTCAGGTCGGGGAGAGAAAATATCAATATTAATAAGTCTCAAAGCAAGCAATACAAGCATGCGCAAATCCTGCCGAGGTCGTACGGCCCGATGCAACAAAAATGTAAAATGTGCACTGCCGAGGGTCGAACGGCGCGAACCATAGATGCATCTATTAGCCCGCTCGCGCATCATACCTGCGACGCGGTCAACATAAATAAACAAATAACCTGCTCGCGAATCCTACATGCGACGCAAGTACACATAGAAATACATGCTCAAACAGCCAATTATGAATTTATCGGGGAACATTTATCCAAATAAAAACCAATTCTCTTTTAACAATTTAAGAAAATAAAGTTTAATCCTTTTAGAAATTCATTTACTAATTCGATGTGATTTAAGCAATTTAAGCTGTCAATAAGTTTACAGTTAATCCACGTATTGCATGCTTTTGGGTCCTAGACTACCCGGGCAATAGCATAATAGTAGCTACATACGGACTCTTGTCACCTCGTGCGTACGTAGCCCCCACAAATAGGAGCACATAATAAATTAACTCAACTATGGGGACAATTCCCTCTTACAAGGTTAGAAAAGAGAGTTACCTCGCTCCGAAGATCCATAACCGGCATTCTACGCTCTTCCGAAGACTCGAATCGATGTACAATGCTCCAAAACTAGCCAATAATTATGCAAATCCATTAATATATATTCAATTACTCATTACAATCCAATTTATAACAATTTCTAACCCCGATCGAAAAGTTGACGAATATGCCCTCGGGCCCACGTGCCCGGATTCCAAATTTTTCGAAGATAAACTTTACCCATATCCCCACGAACTCAATCTTTCTTCATTAAGCTTTTCGGTGGTTCCTCTGGGGATACGACTCTCTTCATCAGATTTGTTATGCTGGGCATAGTTTAATGTTCACAAGCCGCTTCTTTCAAGATGCGTCTTTTCTTCCTTTTGACTCATGCGCTTGAATTTGTGCTGGACCTCCTATTGCGACCTTCCGCTTTCCGGAGCTGGGGGTTTTTATTGTTTCCTGCTGAGGATTCCTGTTGTAACCTTCTGCCTTCTGGTGGGTTACTGATTTCAAGATCTGCAGTATAAGACTGAAAAACATTCCTCTCGTTATACAGGTGGGCGCCTGAGTGCAAAAATTATGAAATGTATGCCCGCATTATACTGGTGGGTGACCTAGAACAGAAATGGAAAGACAGAAATGTATTCCCGCATTATACTGGTGGGCGACCTAGAACATGAAATGAAAAGACAGAAATGTATTCCCGCATTATACTGGTGGGCGACCTAGAACAGAAATGTATTCCCGCATTATATTCCCGCATTATACTGGTGGGCGACCTAGAACAAAAATGTATTCCCGCATTATACTGGTGGGCGAACTAGAATAGAAATGTATTCCCGTATTATACTGCTGGGCGACCTAGAATAGAAATGAAAAGACAGAAATGTATTCCCGCATTATACTGGTGGGCGACCTAGAACAGAAATGAAAAGACAGAAATGTATTCCCACATTATACTGGTGGGCGACCTAGAACAGAAATGAAAAGACAGAAATGTATTCCCGCATTATACTGGTGGGCGACCTAGAACAGAAATGTATTCCCACATTATACTCGTGGGTGACCTAGAACAGAAATGTATTCCCGCATTATACTGGTGGGCGACCTAGAACAGAAATGTATTCCCGTATTATACTAGTGGGCGACCTAGAACAGAAATGAAAAGACAAAAATGTATTCCCGCATTATACTGGTGGACGACCTAGAACAGAAATGAAAAGACAGAAATGTATTCCCGCATTATACTGGTGGGCGACCTAGAATAGAAATGAAAAGACAGAAATGTATTCCCGCATTATACTGGTGGGCGACCTAGAACAGAAATGTATTCCCTCATTATACTGGTGGGTGACCTAGAACAGAAATGAAAAGACAGAAATGTATTCCCGCATTATACTGGTGGGCGACCTAGAACAGAAATGTATTCCCGCATTATACTGGTGGGCGACCTAGAACAGAAATGAAAAGACAGAAATGTATTCCCGCATTATACTGGTGGGCGACCTAGAACAGAAATGTATTCCCGCATTATACTGGTGGGCGACCTAGAACAGAAATGAAAAGACAGAAATGTATTCCCGCATTATACTGGTGGGCGACCTAGAACAGAAATGTATTCCCGCATTATACTGGTGGGCGACCTAGAACAGAAATGTATTCCCGCATTATACTGGTGGGCGACCTAGAACAGAAATGTATTCCCTTGTTATACAGGTGGGCGCCTAATGATAAAATGCCATTCCTTCTTTAGTCTGGCGAGATTTCAACAACTTTTAAAAATAAAATGTCTTTCCTCTCTTCAGGCGGGCTCCTGACTTCAACAACTTTGAAAAATAAAACGCCTTTCCTCTCTTCAGGCGGGCTCCTGATTTCAACAACAACTTTGAAAATAAACGCCATTCCTCTCTTCAGGCGGGCTCCTGATTTCAACAACAACTTTGAAAAATAAACGCCTTTCCTCTCTTCAGGCGGGCTCCTGACTTCAACAACAACTTTAAAAATAAACGTCATTCCTCTCTTCAGGCGGGCTCCTGATTTCAATAACAACTTAAGAATAAACGCCACTCCTCTCTTCAGGCGGGCTCCTGACCTCAACAACAATTTTTAAAAATAAAATGCCATTCATTTCTTTAGGCTGGCGAGATTTAAACAACTTTAAAAATAAAACGCCTTTCCTCTCTTCAGGCGGGCTCCTAACTTCAAATAAACAACTTTTTGTTTAAAAATAAACGTCATTCCTCTCTTCAGGCGGGCTCCTTCAATAAAAACTTTAAAAATAAAATGTCATTCCTTTCTTTAGGCTGGCGAGATTTCAACAACTTTTTTTTTTAAAAATAAAATGCCATTCCTCTCTTCAGGCGGGCTCCTGACTTCAACAACAACTTTAAAAATAAACGCCATTCCTCTCTTCAGGCGGGCTCCTGACCTCAAAAACAACTCTGAAAATAAAATGCCATTCTACAGGTGGGCTCCTGACTTCAACAACAACTTTAAAAATGAACGCCTTTCCTCTCTTCAAGCGGGCTCCTGATTTCAAACTTAGGAGGAAATGCCTCTCCTATGGGTAAAACTAAACTTTAGGAGGAAATGCCTCTCCTATGGGTGAAACTAAACTTAGGAGGAAATGCCTCTCCTATGGGTAAAAACGAACTTAGGAGGAAATGCCTCTCCTATGGGTAAAAACAAACTTAGGAGGAAATGCCTCTCCTATGGGTAAAACTAAACTTTAGGAGGAAATGCCTCTCCTATGGGTGAAACTAAACTTAGGAGGAAATGCATCTCCTATGGGTAAAAATAAACTTAGGAGGAAATGCGTCTCCTATGGGTAAAAATAAACTTAGGAGGAAATGCCTCTCCTATGGGTAAACCATTTCCTTATTCCTGAATTATTTACTTACCTGTGTTGTCTTCCCTCGAAACTGCCGGGGATTATTTTGCTGGGGATGAATTTTCCTTTTCTTCCTTACCCATTCTAGGTTGTCCGACCTTTTTAAAACTTGGTCGAAACTCTGTCGAGGATGCTTCTACATCTCGATGATCCGCTGGGGATAACACTGCGAACTGCTGAGTAACCCTGCTGGGGATAACACTGCTGAGGATAACTCTGCTGAGTAAATATGTTATCTTACTCCTTCCAAAATTACCTCCTTTTAAGTAGGATGCTTCATTCCTCTGCAAACTACTTCCCCCCCCCCTTTTTTTAGCTTCTTCCTTCGAAGACTACCTCCCTTAAGACTCGTTTTGCTTTTCCCCGAAAGGAACCGCTGAGGGTACCGATTTTCACCAAACTTGTGTTGGACTCCTCGAAACTGTTAGGGATAACACTGTTGGGGAATTATTTACTTACTTGTTGGAGGATAAAATGTTATCAGTTGGGGATAACGCTGTCGAGGATAACACTGCTGGGGGATTTTAATTCCTTCAAAACTAGTGCTTCACTCTTCTGAAGGCTGTTGGGAATGATACTGGCCTTCTGCTTTTTCTGTCCACTGGGGAACAACTTCCTCCGAATGGGTACCTGACTTCCAGAAAATTTTCTAAATGGAAGGAAAATTTTCTGCCCCAGTTTGATGATCTTTCTTGTGGCATGCATTTCCGTTATCAATGCCATTTCCTTTACCTGTTTCAAATCAAACAAAATTTGTTAGTTTAAAACGCGGTGGTTAGTTGTGATACTCATACTGGGATGGGTTTTTCCTTTCTCCTTCCTTGCTCTGCGTTCCACAACTTATTGGGGATGATATTATTTGCTGGGGATGATCCCTTTCTGCTAGGGATATCCCTCTTCTTTTGTGGCACAACTCGGAAACTAGCATTTCCCCGACCTTTTAGTCTAGTATGAATTTCCCACACCATGCTCATTGCTCTCCTTGCTTTGTCCACGGGCCTCGGCCTTGAAGTTTATAACCTTTGATTTCGGCTGAGGATATCCCTCTTAACACTCGTCAATCCTTTTGTCAATTCCCTTTTGCTAGGGATATCTTTCTTGACACTGGCCTCGCGCTTATTCCTTGCTGACTACACCACTTGGATGTACTAGCCAGATCTCATCTTGCATAATTGTAAAGCTGATGGCATATTTTGAAGTCAATTCTCACTTGTTCTGACCAAACAGACTCTACTGGGGAATTTTTCTATGAAAGGAGAAAGATAAACAAAAGGGGAACCGAATAAAAGACAAAGGAAAAAGACGACTCTTTAACAAAAGAAACTATAAATAAAAAAACCTATCAAACGCTGACACCGACTCTAATGGTCGTGACATGCACATGTGGCCTATCCTCTGCCGTTAATCGTCTTTCAAGACCTTCAATTGGCAATTCTCCATCTGATTCCCAATCTTATTCGACTTGTAGTGCCCGAAGGGTTTTCACTATCAAGCCTCTCTCATTTTGGTTTTCTCTCAGCTTTCATCGCCTTATGGTGTCTGTAAAGATTTTCACCGATAAGACTCTCTCATTTATATCATTTTCCAGCTGGGGATTTGGAGTGTTGCCAGTATGACTCTCTCTGCTGGAGATTCGAGTCCTTTCTGCTGTGGAACAGAATGTTATGTTCGCCGGTAAGACTCTCATTTGTCTGACTTGGCATCCTTTGAAGACCAATCAGAAGGTCTTTCTTTGGACCGTAATGTGGGTTTTGGATAGGCTAGAAAGAAAGGGTATTAAAGGCTCGACAAAAAAAAAATCAATTTGGGGGTTCAAGATTACAACCTTCGGAACCATATTTTTTACAGCAAGCGTAACCCTTGCCCCAGTTTCTTGCTTGGGGATTTTTTTTTAATTAATTTTTTTTATACTATGTTAGACTATGCATACTATGCACATTATGCACCCTATGCACCCTATGACCGAGCCGTGAAGCGCCTACGTATCCTCTTTGAGGAATCAGGTCAAACGTAGTTCCCAATTCCTCTTTTTTTTCATTTGACTTTCCTTTGTTTTTTTTTGCTATCATTTTTCTTTTCTTTTCTTTTCTTTTTTCTTTTTTTTCTTTTTTCGTTTTGTTGTTTTCTTTTCTTTCTCTTTTTTTTCTTTTTCTTTACCTGCCATGCTTGTGTTTTCTAGTCGTTGCTAATGATTCCGAACGAGGGGTACGAAAGAAAAATAAATAAAGCTCAAAAGGGGTAACGAAGGATAAAGTGTTTAGGTAGCAGAACAAAATGCCTTCGTCATTCCAGTCTTCAAAACATGCCCAGTGCAAACAACATAATTTAAACAAAGATTTGTAGCCTCTTCTGATGGTGCTGGACTTGACAATTATATTCAACATTTGCTTTTTCATTTGTCCTTTCTAAAGCACCGTTGGGCGACACTCTCACTCTCGTTATCATGAACGACCCTCATGCCAATTGGGCGAATCTTGCTTTTAACGGTTTTCTTTGTGTTTTACTCGCCCTAGTTCCACATGACTCGGGCTCCAAATAATCTCAAACCTTTCTTATTTCCTTTAAATGCTTTGATCACCTTCCCAGTGTTTTATGATTAACTTTTAAGATTAGGACCAAACTGTGTGCGTATGTCATGTCACTAGAATCGGCGTTGAATAAATACGATAAAAGGACTAAACAAAAGAAAACTGGAAATAATAAAAGACCGGATTTTGCATTAGATTACCGGTGAAATGGTTTGAATAACAAGACAAACAAAACAAACCAGAATAAAATCCTAAAACAAACTGGACAAAACTTAAACAGACCGCTATGACGAAATGGAAAGATAAGAAGGTTTGACACAAGACAATATCCGGATTACAACCTTAAGAATAATCCGGACAACAGAAATGACAACAAAATAAGCCACCAAAAGCTTCTCTCTTGCTAACCAAGGAACGGAGCGTGCTCCCACTTTATCAAAACTGGCATCTTAGCCACTAAGCTTCGCATCAATACTGCCAAGACCATTACAAGCTTCAATATCATCAACCTCCGTCACCAAGTTCCCAATAGGATTCAAGTGCTTCTGTTATCAGGCCTGATCCCCGCAGAGTGTGTATCATGAGGTGTAAACAAAGGATTCTGGGTGTCATTGTCCGGCTTACCACAAACCAGCCACCTTAACTTTCTTTGCGAAACAAACAGGTTAGAATGGACTCAGTCGGTCCTCATTATTAACAACATTTTTTTTCATTTTCTTTTTTTTCTTTTTTCTTTTTTTCGATTTTTTTCTCTCTTTTTTTTCTCTCTTTTTTTTCGTTGTGGTCGAATCTTATGGAGATTGCCTACGTATCATGACCCCACATGAATCAGACCTTGCGTAGTTCGGACCAATAAAAGATAAACAATACTAAACATTTTTTTTTCAATTTTCATATTAAAACAAACTGGGTTTCAAAGGTTTGAAGATGACCTACAAACTCGAAGATCAAACAACCCACATATTCTAATTAAAAGATTTACAAAACTCCAAAAACAAATGGCTAGCTTCCTTTCTCCGTTTGACAAATGCAACCAAGCGGTTATTTTTGCAAATGCGGCCCCTTCCAAATTTCACACGAATTTTGAGGCCGGGGAGGATTATTTTATGACACTTTACAAACTTGTCCGTTCTTTTACGAAAATAGTCTTTCGACAACTGAAAGATACTCTAAGGTTATTTCGGCAAGAACGGTTTAAGACACTGCCGAAGATGGCTCGGCTTATTTTGACTAAAAACCAAACGGTATTCACCTGACCGCTGACTCTTTGTTTTTTTTTTTAAAAAAAATTAAAATAAAAGACCTGCTGTTGCAAACACAGCCTTTCAGCGTCTCGGGGACAAAGATTTTAAAGCTGTGTGGGTCAACTGGACCAAAATCCTAAACATGACCCAAAAGGTGGCTGTTTATGCAAAGTCAGCCTTTCGGCGTCCCTTTCGGGAACATTCGGCTATTTTTGACAAAACAGCATCACCCGACTTATTTATGACTCTCTTTATCGTTTTTCAAAATAGAGAACTCCATATTGCAGACACGACCTTTCAACGCCTCGGGGACGAAGATTTTTAAGGCTGTGTGGGTCAATTGGACCAAATCTTAAACATGACCCAAAAGGTGGCTGTTTATGCAAAGTCAGCCTTCCGGCATCCCTTTCGGGAACATTCGGCTATGTCTTGACAAAACAGCGTCACCCGACTTCTTTATGATGAATTTAAAATTTGACATATATATATATATATATATATTTTGCTATATTTTTTTTTTGCAAAAGGGGAGGTTGGACATCATCCGACTTTGGACATCACCCGACTTATTTATGACAAAATTAAAATTTTGACATGTTTTTTTTTGTTTTTGGTTATTTTAGCAAAAGGGGAGGTTGGACCCGATGAGGGTTGCCTACGTATCTCACATCCGGTGAGAATCAAACCCGCGTAGTTCGGGCAGATCATGAATAAGAAAATGAACTAACTTTTTTTATTTATTTATTTTATTTTATTTTTTGAAGGAGAGACTTATAAAGAAGAAAGGGAGCATTTTTGCAAAGAAGGATTTCTAAGAAAATATTTTTTGGAATTTCACTTTCAATGAAAGAAATGCCTCTAAAAGTATTTTTTGAATTTTGAATTTTCTTTTCAATTTTGAAAGAAAAAGGAAAATATTTTCGGATTTTTTATTTCATTATATTTTTTTATTTTTATTTTTTTTATTTTTTTTTAAATAATTAAAAAGACTTTCTAAAGAAGTCAATAATGGAAAATATTTTTGAATTTTTTGTTTTGAAAATTGGGGGTCTAAAAAAACTTTTCTAGATATATATATATATATATATATATATATATATATATATATATATATATATATATATATATATATATATATATATATATATATATATATATATATATATATATATATATATATATATATATATATATATATATATATATATAATAAAACCACGTTCAACGCAAGACACTTTTTATTTTCATTTTTGGCATTTTCATAAACAAATAAATAAATAAAAAAATTATTTTAAAAACAAGATTTTTTTTTCATTTTCATTTTTCATGGTGAGACAAACTATTTTTTTCTATTTTTTTTTCTTGAAAAACAAGACAGAACAATGCCGTTTTTTTCTATTTTTCCTTTGCTTTTAATAAAACAAACTAATAAGACATCTTTTTTTCTCATTTTCTCAAAATTTCGGCAGAGTTTTGACAGTATTTGGGCATTGGGTTTTTTCAAAAATAAACAATCAATTCCCTAACCGCTATTTCTTTTTTTTTTTCTCTTTTTTTTTTCAATTTCACAATATTTCTGATATTCAAAAATCGGTCAACACAAAAGTCTGAATCAAATAAATGCACAAGTAGCAGCAGGTAAGATGCATCAGGATGCTCATTTTTTTTTGGTACACCTGTCCTAGACAGACCCAACCCCTATGTTGAGCCTCCAAAGTCAAATGCACGTGATGCAAACAAACGTTCCTACTAGGGATCCGACATGAAGCTGAGTTATTCTAAGTTCATAACCTGGGCATTTGTTCTAGACTGTGTACCCGAGCGGACAACTCGAGTCGAGGAGGGGGCTACGTACCGAGGACCCGCGGGGTCGTCCGGCTTTGTAACTTATCCGGCCTCTTTCTTATTTTAGGTATTGACACTAACAGAATAGGGAGTCTCGACCAGCGAGCTTCTCCCCGGAGGTAAGAAGAGAAGGGTTTCAGCACAGTTTATATACAGTTCACATAATATCAAAGCGGTAAAAACATCATTTAGCACATTGATCCCAAACATGTAACAAAATCAGATAAACCAAATATAACAATTTATCTAAGCTCGAATTTCTAACCCTAAACCAGTGGTTCTGGGTTTGATCCCCTGCAGAGTCACCAGAGCTGTCACACCTCCTTTTTCCGCCCTCGCGAGGGGTGAAGGAGTTTTTTCTAATTAAAGGACAATCGAAACGGGATTTGTTTATTTATTTCAGAGTCGCCACTTGGGAGATTTAGGGTGTCCCAAGTCACCAATTTTAATCCCGAATCGAGGAAAAGAATGACTCCATATTACAGTCTGCGTACAAGAAATCCAGATAAGGAATTCTGTTAACCCGGGAGAAGGTGTTAGGCATTGCCGAGTTCCGTGGTTCTAGCACGGTCGCTCAACTGTCATATTTGGCTTGATTATCTGATTTAATACATGTTGAACCTATGTGAAAAATTTAACTTTTAACCGCTTTTATCATTTACTGTTATTTTTATCAAGAATTGCAACATCGTGGAAAACACATCCCGAACCACGTCACAATCAATGTACCCGCGGTTTGAGCTACATTTCAACTCTGTTGAGATTGGGATTTGGGTCACATAAATGTGCACCCGAGTTTAGGAAGATAACATTATTAAATACGCGCCTAAAGTGACTAGCGTATCATTTACTTTGGGTAGGGCCGTGGAATTTTGCTAAATGGTCCATCCCGAAGTCTAAGCAATTTTTAAGCCAATATTTACTGAGGGCCCCGCAATTTGTATTTTTATTCGGCGAGGCTCATCTCATTCTGATTTTTTAAAGGAATTTGCAACGTCGTGGACATGCATCTCGAACCACGTCACAATCAATGTACCCGTGATTAGAGACACATTTCAACTCCGCTGAGATTTGGATTTGGGTCACATAAATGTGCACCCGAGTTTAAGAAAGTAATTTAATTAAATCGCGTCTAAATAAGCTAACACGTTATTATCTTTGGGGAAAGCATTGAAATTCACTAAACAGTCCATCCCAAATTCTAAGTATTTATTATGACTAATTATTGAGGGCCCCGCAATTTGCATTTTTATTTGGCGAGGCTCGTCTCATTTTTATTTTAAAGGATGAACCTACAGTGACTACATTTGTTCTATTAAGTTTGTCTCTAAAAATAAAAGAAAATTTCTCAATTAATTACATGCTGAAAAACGTAACTTATTAGTTATTAGTTTACGGCTAATGTGAATGGAAAATTGCGATCGAGTTTGTACAAAGAAAAACTGCTTTCATTCTATATTCTATTATTCAATAATACTAGAACATGAGATTGACACACCATAATATCAAAACAAATTAACTAGTATTTGATTAATTTAAACTAACATTATTAGATGAAGAAGTTATACATATGCAACCCCATTACTCATTAATTAATCGACTACATTTTTATACAAAGAAAGGAAAATTATATTCAAACACAAATCTAAACAGGAGGGATTCAACAGGAACAAAGCCTGATTAATATTTCATTTCGCTTCAAGCCGAGAGTGTACAAATGTGTACTTGGAAATGGCAGTACAAGAAGAAAAGAAGTAGGAGTCAGCAGCAGTAATAACACAGCAACAACAACAACCCAACAGCAACAATTCGAATCGGATTCGAGGCTCAGAAAACTTTGAAGAAAAATCGAACAACTCGATAGAGCAAACCCAAAAGTTTGTAAACAAACTAAACAGCAACAAACCACGCGTGTTTTAAACTTGAAAACTAAACACGTTTCTCACTTTGTTTTTGTTTTCTCTTTTTAAACTCTCCAACACTCTCTTCGGATTTTCAGAATGTATTCCTCTCTTTCTAAGTAAGACTTTTTTAGTTCAAGTCTTTTCTCTCCTCTCAAGTCTTAAAACTCAAGTGTCAAAAGTCCTCCTAAAAAATAATCTTCTCCAGTTAAGTTTTAGTCTAAAACTCTCTTTCTTTTTAAAGTAAAAGTCTCCCTCTATAATGTGTTAAATGACCCTATATATAACAAGACTCTTGTCTTGAATCCCCAACCCGAAATATTCCCCTCAAAGAATGCTTTGTTTCCCACTTTCTTAAACAAATGAATTATTCCCCACTATTTTGTGTCTTGTCCCCCATTATATTAAATAATTGTATCAACCCCACCCCATTACATCTTGTCCCCATGCCTAGTATAAACAATTACAATATTCCCCTCCACTACATTATGTCTTGTCCCCCATTATATTAAACAATTATATCACCCATACCCTATTACATTTTGTCCTCCATGCTTAACATAAAAAATTATTCAAAATGTTCAATTACCAAACTACCCCTCCGACCTTATTGCAATTACCATTTTACCCCCATCAGCTATAACCAATCAATTAATCAAACTCAACCAAAATATAGCCAATAAGACCAATTTCTTAAACAAACTCAACAACAAACCATATGAACACAGATGAATCATTCAAGTTCAAATTAATGGAAATAAATTAATCATATTGGGAACCAATCCTGGTTAACTTAGACCAAAAATGGATGAGCAAGGAAACAACAATATTAACAACACAATACATGATTCAAACTAAATCAACAAATCAAAAACAAAAACAAACTCACATTAAATCACTGGATGAACTTCAAACAAAGAATAAACATGCATTAAAATCTATTTTAAACAACAAAACATGACGGATTCAAACAACAACAACGTTAACAATTTCTGAAAAAAATACATAAAACACATGAAACAAATTGAAGAAATAATTAATTAAATTTCAATTTGAATCTAACAAACATTAAACTAACAATTTCACATGAACAAACTGAAACATTAACAAAACAATGAACATGAACAAAACAAAAATCAAACATTTACCGATTTTAGATTCGAGAATTTCAAAACAAAATACGGACAAAAATAAAACTCAAAACCCACTAACCGGATCGAAACGACGAACAATGACTGACCAACGACGAACTCGTATGGACTGTTTTGATGACCCTAACCAAAACTCGAACAAACAACGACGAAGACGAATTTAAGAAGCAACTGAAGCAGCGATGAAGCAGAAGCAGAAGCAGCTGGGGTGTGTTTGGTTTGTTTGTACGAAGAAGATGAAAGCAGAAACAACAGCGTGGTCTGCTTGGTTGACGACGAAGCAGTGGCGACGGGGTGGCTTCGAACCAGCTGCTCGACGGGCAACAGCAGTAGAAGAAGCAGACGATGCAGCAGAAGCAGCGACGAAGCAGACGACGCAACAACAACTTATGGAGAAGATGAAGCGGTAGCCATGGGAGCTCGAGTTCGAGCTCGATGAAGCTCGTCCATGGCTGGTCGTAGCAAAAGCAAGCAGCAGCAAATGCAGCAGTGGCGGAGAAGGCAGCAGCGACGAGGCAGCAGCTGCATAGTTGTCCATTGCGACGAGGGAGCTTCGAAGACGATGAAGTGAAGCTTGTTCTGGGCGTGAGGAGGTGGAAAGGCAACGAGGGGGGAGGTGTTGGTTCGAAGGCAGTCGCGGGGGGAGGCAGCCATAGTCGCCGGAGGTGAAGCTTGTTTTGGACTGGTTCACTGCGTGCCGAAGAAGATGACGAAGCAACGGTGGGCAGCCATGATTGTGTGTGTTTTAGAGTTTGGAGAAGAAGAAGAATAGGTGAGGGGGGGGGGGGGGCGGATCTCTTTAGGCCTTTTTTAGGGTTTTTTGTTTTGTTTTGTTTTTTTGTAAAAATGTAAGATAATAGGGGTGTTGGGTCATGGACTGGGTCGACCCGGTTTGAAATGGACCGGGTCGTGGGGAAGGTTGGACAATTTTTTGGGCTTGTGGTTTGAATTAGATGAAGAGCCCAATTCCGATTTTTTGTATTTTTTCTCTCTTTTCTTCTTTTATTTTTCTAAAACTAAATTCTAAAAATCCTTAAATTATTATTAAGAACTAAATTAAGTTATAAAAGCGCAAATTAACTCCCAATAACAATTAACACACAATTAAGTAATAATTAAGCATAAAATTGTACAATTGGACATTAAATGCTAAAAATGCAAAAGATGCCTATTTTTGTAATTTTCAATTTTTGTAAAACAAACTTAATTACTAACAATTGTAGAATTAAATCCTACATGCAAAATGCGACATATTTTTGTATTTTTTATTAATTTAACAAATAAACATGCACAGACAAATACAAATAATTATCCAAAAATGTCACAAAAATTCTCAAAATTGCACACCAAGGAAAATCATTTTATTTTGAATTTTTTGGGAGTAATTCTCATATAGGGCAAAAATCACGTGCTTACAACAGCAACCAGTAAGTTCAGCCTTCCAAAAATTCCATTTTCGATCCGTTAACCATCCGAAATCCACCCGAGGCCCTCGGGATCCCAACCAATCATACCGACCAGTCCCAAAACACATTAGGACTTGCTCGAGGCCTCAAATCATATCAAACAACGCTAAAACCACGAATCGACCTCCAATCCAAGCTTTATGAACTTTAGAACTTCAAGCTTCCACTGTCGATGTTTAAACCTATCAAATCACGTCTGATTGACTTCAAATTTTGTACACAAGTCATATTTGACATTACGGAACTACTCCAACTTCCGAAATCGGATTCTGACTTCGATATCAAAAAGTCCACTTCCGGTCAAACTTCTAAAAAATCTTCAATTTCTATCTTTAGCCAAATGATTTCAAAATGACCTACGGACCTCCGCATTCACTTCTGATCGCGCTGCCAACTCCAGAATCACCATACGGAGCTATTCAAAGACTCCGAATCCCAAACGGACATCGATAACACTGAAATGCACTTCAAGCCAAACTTATGAAATTTCTTCCAAAATGCTAACTTCCACAAGAGACGCCAAAACGCTCCCCGGTCATCAAAAATCCAATCCGGGCATACGCCCATGTCCGAAATCATCATACGAACCTGCTGAAACCTTCAGATACCGATTCCGAGGTCGTTCACTCAAAAATCCAGTCCTAGCTAATTCTTTCAACTTTAAGCTTCCGAAATAAGAATTCTTTTTCCAAATCAACCCTGAACTTCTCGTAGTTCAATTTCGACCACGCGCACAAGTCATAATACCTGAAAGAAAACTGCTCATGGCCTCAGATTGCTGAACGACACGCTAGAGCTCAAAACGACCGGTCGGGTCGTTACATTCTCTCCCAGTTAAACATATGTTTGTCCTCGAACGTGCTAAGAACTGCGCTGGAGTGGTCTAAAATCACTATTTAACACCTTGAGCACTTACCCGTGCTACCACAACTCAGCTGGGCACCCTATCTTGATCAATCTGAAGATATACTTTTTCACTTAAGCAAATAAGCCTTAGAGCCCAATTCCAACATCCGGAATTCTCTGACAGGCCTGTTCCAGCATACGCTCATCGTATCAATAATTACACGCAGCAACAAAAGATGACTGCATACCTTAGCTGAATTCACACCTTGGACCACTTTACTCACAGGACCACAGTAACGTTCTCTGATCACATTATTCGAAATTCCATGAATCTGATGCTCCTATTGCACCTTATGACCTGCATAGGTCTTACTCTAGCTCTTACAATACCGCCACGATGGAAATGATATGTAGAAATTCATAACCAACTGGCGAATCAACAAATCATTGGGTCTATACTCCTGACAAGAACCATCACCTCATCCTGAACCAAATAATGGTCTTAGCTCCTTAATATACTTCATATAATCAGATTGCACTGATCCTAAATCCAATAATCTTGTCTCACCCAGTACGAACTGCTTAGGCAATAAGCCACCCCGAACATAATCGAAAGTCTCATATAATGCCACAATGTGCCAATAGGCTACCAATACAAACGCGATACAAAAGGAAAACTACTCTGAAAAGGAAATCCAATTACCCCGCTCGTGAATCATACATGCGACGCGGTCAACATGCTAAACAGGCACCCCGCTCGCGAATCATACATGCGACGCAGACAACATAATTAAACAAACACCTTACTCGCGAATCATATATGTGACGCCGACACACAGCTAATATGAGCTTTCCTCACCAAAAATAGGAAACCAAACACATAAAAACATATACGGGGAACTATACTCAGCATCATACTGTTGCGGCGCACAACCCGATCCAAACAACATAACCAAGGCGGCGTGCCACACGATCCACCCATAAAACTCACATAAGGATATACACACCGAGCTAGATTACTCATTTCAATGAATTACTTAATATCGGTCACAAGCACACTAAGTACATAATTCCATCCCTGGGGAGACATATAACGCCATAAGCTAAAAAAATCGAGCACAGCTAAGGTGCGATATACGATCTGAATTCAAAGCCATCCTGCTCACATAACATCATCTCTACGCGGAATCTCAACACATAGGAAATTGACCAAGCCATCTCACAACTCGCACGACGCAATACATCATTACATGAAATTGCTAACGACAAAATAACACCCTGGTTACTCTTTCATAAGGAGCACTTTGTTGAAATGAACATATCTGGCCTGATATAGAGCCCATACTCACGTTTAAATCCATCCACAGACCTCAAGTCGATCCTAATCATACTAAACTAGGCCAATAACCTTTCAAAGGTCCATACTAACTTCCCTTTTCTCTTAACATACAAGAACAGCTATCACAACTGGAGTACTCCTCCACAACCAACAACCCAATAAACCGAGTGCCCACCAGGCATCAATTCTCAATTTAATGACATCTCTACAATCTTCATACTTGGTTTAAATCCTCAATCAATCAAGTGGCTACATGCCACACTTTTACAACCTTCCCGTGGGGCACGCTCCCACAACTTTCCGTGACGAATAACAGGTCTGCACACCAAACCACCGGCCGCACTAACTCTAAAAAGTGATCAAGAATCCTTAGCCAGGAAGCAAAGCTCTTTTCACAAAAAACCGATCTCATGTGACACTGAAGACAATACCAACTTACTTTAAACATCGAAACTCCTTTCCTGCTCATCCGAGCTCGTGACATCCTTGTTAACACTAAACTGCAACCTTAATCCTCACTTCAAATTCCATACCACTCACTGCACCCAACATGCCAATATACGATGGAACACGATTTTTATCATAACTCCGGAACCACTAATAGGTTAACACTTCATCACATAAAAGCTTTTCACTGAACTCACTTCAGAAGAACCATAGCAACACACAGGTAAATTCTCATAACCGTAGAATATGCAAACATCTAAGTAGTGGTCTAAGCAACCATAGCCCTTCCGGGATCCGCCTACACATAACGGGCCATAACAGTAGAACACTCCTGAATAACATCAATTACGGCGGCCGACAGGCCTCACACGTACCGCCACAAATCACACACATAACTTGATCACGTTGAAGGAACTGATTTCTACCACCAATATGCCAACTCAACTATGGCAAACCCACCTATTTTCTTTCGATTTACCCTAATTTCCTTAGAAATAATAACAACTCCATTCAACATATAGCACTCTCCATCCGCACTCATCCCGAGTGACCTTGAATCACGGGACCACGCTATCTCAAATCCCACGAATCATCTTGTATTTCCCAAATGCTACACTACAAGTCAAGACATCATAGAACATCCTGGGCATCTTCTCATAAGCTGCTACCAATCTTGAATCTTAACCGTACCTATAGGCTCAAAATTATTAGGCACCACACTTCACCCCTTGAATCCACTAGGACCGTTACTGAGAGCCACCCGCTCTGACTTGGCCCCGAACATAATCAACTCCATGAATCTTATAGCACCTCAAATCATATCAAACAACGCTAAAACCACGAATCGACCTCCAATCCAAGCTTTATGAACTTTAGAACTTCAAGCTTCCACTGTCGATGTTTAAACCTATCAAATCACGTCCGATTGACTTCAAATTTTGTACACAAGTCATATTTGACATTACGGAACTACTCCAACTTCCGGAATCGGATTCTGACCCCGATATCAAAAAGTCCACTTCCGGGTAAACTACTAAAAAATCTTCAATTTCTATCTTTAGCCAAATGACTTCAAAATGACCTACGGACCTCCGAATTCACTTCTGATCGCGCTTCCAACTCCAGAATCACCATACGGAGCTACTCAAAGACTCCGAATCCCAAACGAACATCGATAACACTGAAATGCATTTCAAGCCAAACTTATGAAATTTCTTCCAAAATGCTAACTTCCACAAGAGACGCCAAAACGCTCCCCGGTCATCCAAAATCCAATCCGGGCGTACGCCCATGTCCGAAATCATCATACGAACCTGCTGAAACCTTCAGATACCAATTCCGAGGTCGTTCACTCAAAAATCCAGTCCTAGCTAATTCTTTCAACTTTAAGCTTCCGAAATAAGAATTCTTTTTCCAAATCAACCCTGAACTTCTCGTAGTTCAATTTCGACCACGCGCACAAGTCATAATACCTGAAAGAAAATTGCTCATGGCCTCAGACTGCTGAACGACACGCTAGAGCTCAAAACGACCGGTCGGGTCGTTACATTCTCCCCCAGTTAAACATATGTTTGTCCTCGAACGTGCTAAGAACTGCGCTGGAGTGGTCTAAAATCACTATTTAACACCTCGAGCACTTACCCGTGCTACCACAACTCAGCTGAGCACCCTAGCTTGATCAATCTGAAGATATCCTTTTTCACTTAAGCAAATAAGCCTTAGAGCCCAATTCCAACATCCGGAATTCTCTGCTAGGCCTGTTCCAGCATACACTCATCGTATCAGTAACTACACGCAACAACAAAAGATGACTGCATACCTTAGCTGAATTCACACCATGCACCACTTTACTCACAGGACCACAATAACGTTCTCTGATCACACTATTCGAAATTCCATGAATCTGATGCTCCCATTGCACCTTATGACCTGCATAGGTCTTGCTCTTACAATACCGCCATGATGGAAATGATATGTAGAAATTCATAACCAACTGGCGAATCAACAAATCATTGGGTCTATACTCCTGACAAGAACCATCACCTCATCCTGAACCAAATAATGGTCTTAGCTCCTTAATATACTTCATATAATCAGATTGCACTGATCCTAAATCCAATAATCTTGTCTCACCTAGTACGAACTACTTAGGCAATAAGCCACCCCGAACATAATCGAAAGTCTCATATGATGCCACAATGTGCCAATAGGCTACCAGTTCAAACGCGATACAAAAGGAAAACTACTCTGAAAAGGAAATCCAATTACCCCGTTCGTGAATCATACATGCGACGCGGTCAACATGCTAAACAGGCACCCCGCTCGCGAATCATACATGCGATACGGACAACATAATTAAACAAACACCCCGCTCGCGAATCATACATGCGACGCCGACACACAGCTAATATGAGCTTTCCTCACCGAAAATAGGAAACCAAACACATAAACACATATACGGGGAACTGTACTCAGCATCACACTGTTGCGACGCACAACCCGATCCAAACAACATAACCAAGGCGGCGTGCCACACGATCCACCCATAAAACTCACATAAGGTTATACACACCGAGCTAGATTGCTCATTTCAATGAATTACTTAATATCGGTCACAAGCACACTAAGTACACAATTCCATCCCTGGGGAGACATATAACGCCATAAGCTACAAAACTCGAGCACAACTGAGGTGCGATATACAATCTGAATCTCAAAGCCATCCTGCTCTCATAACATCATCTCTACGTGGAATCTCAACACATAGGAAATTCACCAAGCCGTCTCACAACTCGCACGATGCAATATATCATTACATGAAATTGCTAACGACAAAATAACAACCTGACTACTCTTTCATAAGGAGCACTTTGTTGAAATGAACATATCTGGCCTGATATAGAGCCCATACTCACGTTTAAATCCATCCACAGACCTCAAGTCGATCCTGATCATACCAAACTAGGCCAATAACCTTTCAAAGGTCCATACTAACTTCCCTTTTCTCATAACATACAAGAACAACTATCAAAACTGGAGTACTCCTCCACAACCAACAACCCAATAAACCGAGTGCCCTCCAGGCATCAATTTTCAATTTAACGACATCTCTACAATCTTCATACTTGGTTTAAATCCTCAATCAATCAAGTGGCTACATGCCACACTTTTACAACCTTCCCGTAGGGCACGCTCCCATGACCTTCCGTGACGAATAACAGGTCTGCACACCAAACCACCGGCCGCACTAAGGCTAAAAAGTGATCAAAAATCCTTAGCCAGGAAGCAAAGCCTTTTTCACAAAACACCGATCTCAGGTGACACTGAAGACAATACTAACTTACTTTAAACATCGAAACTCCTTTCCTGCTCATCCGAGCTTGTGACATCCTTGTTAGCACTAAACTGCAACCTTGATCACATAAAAGCTTTTCACTGAACTCACTTCAAAAGAACCATAGCAACACACAGGTAAATTCTCATAACCGTAGAATATGCAAACATCTAAGTAGTGGTCTAAGCCACCATAGCCCTTCCGGGATCCGCCTACACATAACGGGCCATAACAGTAGAACACTCCTAAATAACATCAATTACGGCGGCCGAGAGGCCTCACACGTACCGCCACAAATCACACACATAGCTTGATCACGCTGAAGAAACTGATTTCTACCACCAATATGCCAACTCAACTATGGCTAACCCACCTATTTTCTTTCGATTTACCCTAATTTCCTTAGAAATAATAACAACTCCATTCAACATATAGCACACTCCATCCGCACTCATCCCGAGTGACCTTGAATCACGAGACCACACTGTCTCAAATCCCACGAATCATTTTGTATTTCCCAAATGCTACACTACAAGTCAAGACATCATAGAACATCCTGGGCATCTTCTCATAAGCTGCTACCAAGCTTGAATATTAACCGTACCTATAGGCTCGAAATCATTAGGCACCACACTTCACCCCTTGAATCCACTAGGACCGTTACTGAGAGCCACCCGCTCTGACTTGGCCCCGAACATAATCAACTCCATGAATCTAATAGCACATGAATATCCTCTCGACGAAGCACCCGTCATAATCACTTCCCTTGAAACCCGCATCTATACAAGGCATAAATCCTGAATCCTTCCCCAAGTCTGAACATGAGCCAATAAGGCCTACCATAGCACACCTTTAACATTTCATTTGCCCAAATCCCCACTTATGTTCTTTTCCCGTAGCCGAAATAACCCAAAAATATGCTAACAACCAGAAAACCTCGCAAGTAGTTAACCATACAACCCAATCATAGGCGGGGGGACTCTCCCACTTAGCTTGAAGCCACTATTACACAACTCTGGAACTCACCGGAATTTTTTATCTCTTATTAACATAACCTTGCGCAATCAACCGCCTAAATTCTCGGAATCTTTCTGTAAAACTCCCTTTTTATACCCTGAATCATCAACTACATTCGCACGACCGATCTCTTTGCTATATAACCCATGGAATTCTTCGCAGAAGCCTCGCCATCCACATGACCGCTAACCTGCTCTCAGGAAATAACCCACCTGTGGAAATCACTTGCCGACATCTTCCAACGCTACTGCACGGGGTACAATTACTACGACATCAATAACCCATCCTGAGTCTGAGCTCACTCTCTAGCTACACGAGTCCATTAACCCCTCGTGGACGTCAATTAAATGTGCGGCAACATCCTTCCAATTCAAAGTCATGTTGTATCCTTCTTCCTTTCCAGTAGCTCCTTCCCGTTATATTAAATCTCCTGCCGCATAATAGCCCCTACTCAAAATTAAATCCACAGACCCCAATCACGAAATCACTAAAATTCCCAAATCGTTCCAACTCTCCTTAAGGTGCGTAGTCATCCTACCACCAAGCCCATATGCAACATTTTCCACTCTCCCACTTTGGGCAAACTCGCTTCTTTAATCAACTACTCGACTTGCGCTTCTTATGCCTGGCCTTCTAGAAGTCTTAAACACCGTCTGACACTTCCCACATGTACTTCCTCATACTTTACTGCTCAGCTGTTGCCTTAGATAAAATCTATCTCCGTAGCACTTGAACCCACAAAGCACTACTAACTTCAAACCTTTTCAGGGATCATCTTTCTCGAGTCATCGACATCAGAAACACCGACTCAATCCTGAACCATTGCGCTCCGAGATTTCTGACTGTCGCTTCTTCAATACTGCCTCGCAACATCCTGCCCCAAAGGCGAATTGTAGAAGATCATAACCTCGGCGAATCTAGTACATTTAATAAGGACAACGACACCTCATTATAGAAGAAAACTCTACCACACTAGCAAATACCGAGTCTCAATACCTCATCAACCCAAACCCTAAACATTCTCTGCCCGATTGCCTTTCCCCTACCGGGAATAAAACATCGAATCTCTAGATCATATACTGAGTAAACCTCCCTTCAAGTCATTCACACGTAGGCAACCATCCTACCATCATATCAATGCTGCGGAACAATCGTTCATAAGCATCATGGCAACTTGTGCCTAACCTTAGAGCTCTCAGAAGTACCGCTACTAAGACAAAATAATAGAATATCCTTCCACAAGGCGACGATAATAGCTCAAACAACCCCGTAGGGAGAAACACCCGCGCCACATTTGTAGTACGATTACAATTCTTCAATTCTCGATTTATAACAAGCGGTTTGCATCGCGTAAGATTGAATAGGAAGGAAACATGGGCCTAAGACTCAAGGAATAAAATCGCACGATGAGGAATCAATAAGGGAAGTACTTCTAACAGCCCTGTAGCCTCCCGAGGATAAGTACAGATGTCTCCTTACCGATCCGCGAGACTCTGCTAGACTTGCTCATGACTCGTAAGACCTAAGGGAACCTAGTGCTCTGATACCATGTTGTCACGACCCAAAATCCACTAAGGGTCGTGATGGCGCCGGACACCACTATCAGGCAAGCCAACCAAAATACTTAATTACATTCTCGTTTAAATATTTTCCGAAAACACTTCTTTTATACGTTTAAAACAATACATAGTAAATTCCTCTGAATAAATAATGAAACGTTTAACAACTCTTAAAATTTCCTGAATAAACCCAAAGACATCCCAGAAGCCGGTGTCACAAGTGCATGAGCAATTTCTACGAAATAATGTAGTACAACAACCGTTCGTAATACAATTTTGGACAGGAAATAAATACAATAATCGGAAAGAGACTCTGCTGGCTGTGGGTCTCCTCGAGAAGTGCATCTCACCTAAGTCTCCATATCAACCATGCTGGCACGCCCAAAAGGCCACTAGAGACGCATGTGCCTGTGCAACAAAAATGCACAGAAGTGCAGTATGAGTATGAAAACAACGTGTACCCAATGAGTATCCCATCTAATCTCAAAGAAGTAGAGACAAGATGGTCTACTTCGACACTTACTAGTGGTCCAAATAATGATATATTATTAATGCAAATACTCATGGATTTATTAAGAATGACAGAAATTTCAAGTAAGTCACAAACATGTGAAAGTTCCTTTTTATATTAAAAGTCTCCGGATTCAAAATCCGCTAGTTTTCAAATATCTCAAGTTGGGGAGAGCAAATATCAATATCAATAAGTCTCAAGGCAAGCTCTACAAGCATGCGCAAATCCTGCCGAGGTCGTACGGCCCGATGCAACAGAAATGTAAAATGTGCACTGCCGAGGGTCGAACGGCGCGAATCATAGATGCATCTATTACCCCGCTCGCGCATCATACCTGCGACGCGGTCAACATAAATAAACAAATAACCTGCTCGCGAATCCTACATGCGACGCAAGTACACATAGAAATACATGCTCAAACAGCCAATTATGAATTTATCGGGGAACATTTATCCAAATAAAAACCAATTCTCTTTTAACAATTTAAAAAAATGAAGTTTAATACTTTTAGAAATTCATTTACTAATTCGATGTGATTTAAGCAATTCAAGCTATTAATAACTTTACAGTTAATCCACGTATAACATGCTTTTGGGTCCTAGACTACCCGGGCAATAGCATAATAGTAGCTACGCACGGACTCTCGTCACCTCGTGCGTACGTAGCCCCCACAAATAGGAGCACATAATCAATTAACTCACCTATGGTGACAATTCCCTCTTACAAGGTTAGAAAAGAGACTTACCTCGCTCCGAAGATCCATAACTGGCATTCTACGCTCTTCCGAAGACTCGAATCGATGCACAATGCCCCAAAACTAGCCAATAATTATGCAAATCCATTAACATATGTTCAATTACTCATTATAATCCAATTTATAACAATTTCTAACCCCGATCGAAAAGTTAACGAATACGCCCTCGGGCCCATGTGCCCGGATTCCAAAATTTTCCTAGGATAAACTTTACCCATATCCCCACGAACTCAAATATATAATTTACTCTTAATTTCATACCCAAAATCGTGGTCAAATTCCAAGAATATCAATTTTCTAGGTTTTCCTCAAACCCCCAAATTTCTACCAATTTACATGCTAAAATCCATACCCAATCAATATATTTAACTCAAGATAGGTGGGGTTAGCTTACCTCAACGTTGATGAAGAAAATCCCCTCTTGAAGCTCTCCAAAAATCGTCCAAGCCAAGAAAATATGAGAGGAATTGGCCAAAACCCCGATTTTAAAACATCCTCTGCTTCCAGCACTTTCCGCACCTACGATCACTCAACCGCTTATGCGGTTCCACAGGTGCGTCCACACTACCTCATCTGCGGTCCTTCCCAGGCCCCCTTATTTCCGCTTCTGCGCCTCGTCTACCACAGGTGCGGTCCCGCTTCTGCGGCACCCTGACCGCATCTGTGGTCCCTTCGCTCCTAACCCAAAACCGCATATGTGCCCTCCTAGCTGCTTCTGCTGCTCCGCACCTGCGGCCCAATTCTCGCAGGTGCGGTTATGACAGCAACCAGCAAGTCCAGCCTTCCATAAATTCCATTTTCGATCCGTTAACCATCCGGAATCCACCCGAGGCCCTCGGGATCCCAACCAATCATACCGACCAGTCCTAAAACACATTACGGACTTGCTCGAGGCCTCAAATCATATCAAACAACGCTAAAACCACGAATCGACCTCCAATCCAAGCTTTATGAACTTTAGAATTTCAAGCTTCCACTGTTGATGTTTAAACCTATCAAATCATGTCCGATTGACTTCAAATTTTGTACACAAGTCATATTTGACATTACGGAACTACTCCAACTTCCGAAATCGGATTCTGACCCTGATATCAAAAAGTCCACTTCCGGTCAAACTTCTCAAAAATCTTCAATTTCTATCTTTAGCCAAATGACTTCAAAATGACCTACGAACCTCCGAATTCATTTCCGATCGCGCTTCCAACTCCAGAATCACCATACGGAGATACTCCCAGATTCGGAATCTCAAACGGACATCGATAACACTGAAATGCACTTCAAGCCAAACTTTTGAAATTTCTTCCAAAATGCTAACTTCCATAATAGGCGCCAAAACGCTCCCCGGTCATCCAAAATCTGATTTGGACATACGCCCAAGTCTGAAATCATCATACCAACCTGTTGGAACCTTCAGATTCCGATTCCGTGGTCGTTTACTCGAAAATCCAGTCCTAGCTAATTCTTTCAACTTTAAGCTTCCGAAATAAGAATTCTCTTTCCAAATCAACCCTGAACTTCCCAAAGTTCAATTTCGACCACGCGCACAAGTCATAATACCTGAAAGGAAATTGCTAATAGCCTCAGACTGCTGAACGACGCGCTAGAGCTCAAAACGACCGGTCGGGTCGTTACAATGCCCGAACATAATTACACTAATGGGATTTCTAAAGGTAATCATGTAGGATTCCTAACGTGTAGTATTATGTCATAAAACTAATAGGATTACAAGGCTAATGTCTAGAATTCTGGTTATATCCTTTTATTATGAGCTATTATAATTTAGATGCTTGTTGTATTATTATATATATAAATTTATCTCATTAATTAAATTTTATTGTTCATTCATATAAATAAATATTTAAACCATCATGTGTCTTTATAAAAGTTGGAACCCCAAAAGTTTAAAAGTTAAATTATTGAAATAACCTTCTAAATAATTGCAATGTACCTTATTTAATTATTTAATAATATAAAAATAAAAGAAAGCGACTTTTGGACATTTACGAAACGTCCTGTTAAGGAGATTCTTGGATTTTTCATAAGAGTGTGCTGACACTGCGTAGTGTAAATTTGATTCTTTTATATATGAATTTTAGTAGTAACATACATTGATTTTTTTTAAATAAAAAGAATAAAATCTAATTCATAAAAGTAATCATGTAGGATTCCTAACGTATAGTATTATGTCTTAACACTAATTGGATTACAAGGCTATTGTCTAGAATTCCGATTATGTCCTTTTATTGTAAGTTATTATGCTTAATAAGGTTATTTTTGTAATCCAACATTTTATTCATGTTATAATATAGATATAGATATAGATAGATAGATATAGATGTTACTTCATAAATTTTTAAAAAAGCATGATAAAAGGATTTTTATGTTACTTATTTGTTTTCGGTAGGTCGCATACATAACAATAATTTTCACAAAATATTCCTATAGAAATCCTCATACAACCACAGTAGGATAATAACTAATGATTGAGGAATTCTATTTTACAGTTTCTTCTTTTATTAAGTTGGTGATATATAATCAATATTCATCATCCTCAAAATTTACGTGTTTTATTTTATGAACCAAAGACTTTAATATTATAAGTATGTGATTATTTTTAGAAAAAAGTTAGTCATTGAGATAGGGCACACGCGCAACGCGCGTACCCTGAGACTAGTTAATTTAAACACACCAAACAAACTGCAACAAGAACAACACTAGTGAATACCTAATTACCAAACAGTAAAAGTTAGAACTCGTGGTCAGTTTAATCGTTAAAAACTGTGAGCTCAACTATTCGATCCGAAGAAGTTAGAACCCTAATTACCAAACTGGGCACACAATTCGATCCGAAAACGGTCGCAAAGACAGACATAGGATAGTTGGCTGGCAGACCCAAAAACTAACTCATTTTAACTAAAAGACCTTCAAGATAATGAGTTTTAGAAAGTTAGAAATACTTTACGCTGTCTAAACGCTTTATACAAATTTATATAAAGGCAAGAGAAAAAAATACTTTATAACTTGCATTTAGTGTATGTATATATAGAATTAATCAATGAACAACGTATATAATTATTTTTGTATAAAGACTTTATTATCAAGAGACAGTAAAATTGCAAGCAAGAGATTCCATTCGTTTTAATTTTTTTTCTCCATATGTTTCCGGAAAGGAATGTATCAAGCAATTCGATATCAATAACCAAGTCAATATGACTCTTCGTCTCCATTTTGTAGGTGCCAGTCTCCTTGTTTAACAAAAAATCTGAGTCTTTGGTCAAAGCTAAAAAGAAATTCTGGTTACTGATAATCAGGAGACAAAAATAAAATACTTTTGAGAACGATGGTAAAAAAGCAAATAGATGTGTAATTCAATAAATTCTCAATAGTATTCCCTGTCCTTACAAATGATGATACTTCTTCCTTTTATAGATAATTCTAGGTAAAGGAATGAAGCCTCAACTTTAATGATATAATCATGAGTAATAAATGACATTAAATAAGCCGTTATACAATCATTCCTATTAAATACCAATTTTGTAACGTATCAAGTATTTAATAATGAATTTGGACTCCTTTCTGTTATCAGATCTTTGCCTTCAATGCCTTCTAATCCGTTGGCTGTAAATAATTTAAATTGGTACGAGACTCGTATCTATACGTCGTCTCTTGCCTATTTAAATTCTTCTTCCCGTAACTATCTCCATCCGTGCCTCTTTAGTCAATTGCTGCGCTTTGACCATTTAACTAATCCACGTGTCATGCCACATCATATTTAATATAAACTCAGTTTTTTCCCAATACAGATAGTCCCCCCACTTTTCATTTTTTTTATCAATTAAATAATTGGGAAGTGGATCTTCATGTAAAAGAAATTTTTGCCACAATTAATGCTCATGACAGTATTAACGTCTCAGCAGTCTTTTCCATTTAATGTTCTGCCCATGTGTCATTTTCTAATTGATTCCGCTATTCATACCCTTTTTCAAGACTTCTTCATTCTCACTATTTACGAAGTGATAACTGCCTTTATTATAGGCTTTTCATCATTACACTTCTAAAGTTGACGGTTCCCATTTTACACATAACTTTGTCTTCCTTTGTCTTCTTCACAAATCTTCAACACATACTTCCTTCTTAACAATGTCTTCTTCAAACCCTAACCGTAAAAAAGTTCCAATTCTAGATCAATTCCCCAACGCCCCTGTTAGACACAGAAAAGGCGGAGGAGGTAGGCTTCGAACAGGGTTAGAATCTATGCGAGGCGGCTCCTCAGGTTCTTCTTCAAGGAGTTCTATCCCAAAAGCCCCTTCTTCTAAAAGTAGGGAAATTCTTGATTCTTCTCAAGAACCCTCAGTTGATGATATAGTTCCCAGCGATTTGTCTTTTGAAAGTGACAAAACGTCTCTTCAAAAACAAATTAAAAATTTAGAAAGCGCCGATACTTAACCAACAATAGTAACCGAGCTTACAATCCCCACCATAAGAAGAGATTGTAACTGGAAGGATAGTCTCCGAATGTCAATTCCTTCCCCAAATCAAAGAATTTCCTCTTTTAGAAGTGGGTATTCTTCTGTTTACACTTATCCCTTCACTTTAGGTTTTAATCCTCCAATTGACCTAGTTATTCTCGATTTTTGTTGTTTCTTTACTTCCGGTCAAACTTCTAAAAAATCTTCAATTTCTATCTTTAGCCAAATGATTTCAAAATAACCTACGGACCTCCGCATTCACTTCTGATCGCGCTGCCAACTCCAGAATCACCATACGGAGCTATTCAAAGACTCCGAATCCCAAACGGACATCGATAACACTGAAATGTACTTCAAGCCAAACTTATGAAATTTCTTCCAAAATGCTAACTTCCACAAGAGACGCCAAAACGCTCCCCGGTCATCCAAAATCCAATCCGGGCATACGCCCATGTCCGAAATCATCATACGAACCTGCTGAAACCTTCAGATACCGATTCCGAGGTCGTTCACTCAAAAATCCAGTCCTAGCTAATTCTTTCAACTTTAAGCTTCCGAAATAAGAATTCTTTTTCCAAATCAACCCTGAACTTCTCGTAGTTCAATTTCGACCACGCGCACAAGTCATAATACCTGAAAGAAAACTGCTCATGGCCTCAGACTGCTGAACGACACGCTAGAGCTCAAAACGACCGGTCGGGTCGTTACATTCTCTCCCAGTTAAACATATGTTTGTCCTCGAACGTGCTAAGAACTGCGCTGGAGTGGTCTAAAATCACTATTTAACACCTTGAGCACTTACCCGTGCTACCACAACTCAGCTGGGCACCCTATCTTGATCAATCTGAAGATATCCTTTTTCACTTAAGCAAATAAGCCTTAGAGCCCAATTCCAACATCCGGAATTCTCTGCCAGGCCTGTTCCAGCATACGCTCATCGTATCAATAATTACACGCAGCAACAAAAGATGACTGCATACCTTAGCTGAATTCACACCTTGGACCACTTTACTCACAGGACCACAGTAACGTTCTCTGATCACATTATTCGAAATTCCATGAATCTGATGCTCCTATTGCACCTTATGACCTGCATAGGTCTTACTCTAGCTCTTACAATACCGCCACGATGGAAATGATATGTAGAAATTCATAACCAACTGGCGAATCAACAAATCATTGGGTCTATACTCCTGACAAGAACCATCACCTCATCCTGAACCAAATAATGGTCTTAGCTCCTTAATATACTTCATATAATCAGATTGCACTGATCCTAAATCCAATAATCTTGTCTCACCCAGTACGAACTGCTTAGGCAATAAGCCACCCCGAACATAATCGAAAGTCTCATATAATGCCACAATGTGCCAATAGGCTACCAATACAAACGCGATACAAAAGGAAAACTACTCTGAAAAGGAAATCCAATTACCCCGCTCGTGAATCATACATGCGACGCGGTCAACATGCTAAACAGGCACCCCGCTCGCGAATCATACATGCGACACAGACAACATAATTAAACAAACACCCAACTCGCGAATCATATATGTGACGCCGACACACAGCTAATATGAGCTTTCCTCACCAAAAATAGGAAACCAAACACATAAAAATATATACGGGGAACTGTACTCAGCATCATACTGTTGCGGCGCACAACCCGATCCAAACAACATAACCAAGGCGGCGTGCCACACGATCCACCCATAAAACTCACATAAGGATATACACACCAAGCTAGATTACTCATTTCAATGAATTACTTAATATCGGTCACAAGCACACTAAGTACATAATTCCATCCCTGGGGAGACATATAACGCCATAAGCTACAAAAATCGAGCACAGCTAAGGTGCGATATACGATCTGAATTCAAAGCCATCCTGCTCACATAACATCATCTCTACGCGGAATCTCAACACATAGGAAATTGACCAAGCCATCTCACAACTCGCACGACGCAATACATCATTACATGAAATTGCTAACGACAAAATAACACCCTGGTTACTCTTTCATAAGGAGCACTTTGTTGAAATGAACATATCTGGCCTGATATAGAGCCCATACTCACGTTTAAATCCATCCACAGACCTCAAGTCGATCCTAATCATACCAAACTAGGCCAATAACCTTTCAAAGGTCCATACTAACTTCCCTTTTCTCTTAACATACAAGAACAGCTATCACAACTGGAGTACTCCTCCACAACCAACAACCCAATAAACCGAGTGCCCACCAGGCATCAATTCTCAATTTAATGACATCTCTACAATCTTCATACTTGGTTTAAATCCTCAATCAATCAAGTGGCTACATGCCACACTTTTACAACCTTCCCGTGGGGCACGCTCCCACAACTTTCCGTGACGAATAACAGGTCTGCACACCAAACCACCGGCCGCACTAACTCTAAAAAGTGATCAAGAATCCTTAGCCAGGAAGCAAAGCCCTTTTCACAAAAAACCGATCTCATGTGACACTGAAGACAATACCAACTTACTTTAAACATCGAAACTCCTTTCCTGCTCATCCGAGCTCGTGACATCCTTGTTAACACTAAACTGCAACCTTGATCCTCACTTCAAATTCCATACCACTCACTATACCCAACATGCCAATATACGATGGAACACGATTTTTATCATAACTCCGGAACCACTAATAGGTTAACACTTCATCACATAAAAGCTTTTCACTGAACTCATTTCAGAAGAACCATAGCAACACACAGGTAAATTCTCATAACCGTAGAATATGCAAACATCTAAGTAGTGGTCTAAGCCACCATAGCCCTTCCGGGATCCGCCTACACATAACGGGCCATAACAGTAGAACACTCCTGAATAACATCAATTACGGCGGCCGACAGGCCTCACACGTACCGCCACAAATCACACACATAACTTGATCACGTTGAAGGAACTGATTTCTACCACCAATATGCCAACTCAACTATGGCTAACCCACCTATTTTCTTTCGATTTACCCTAATTTCCTTAGAAATAATAACAACTCCATTCAACATATAGCACACTCCATCCGCACTCATCCCGAGTGACCTTGAATCACGGGACCACGCTATCTCAAATCCCACGAATCATCTTGTATTTCCCAAATGCTACATTACAAGTCAAGACATCATAGAACATCCTGGGCATCTTCTCATAAGCTGCTACCAATCTTGAATCTTAACCGTACCTATAGGCTCAAAATTATTAGGCACCACACTTCACCCCTTGAATCCACTAGGACCGTTACTGAGAGCCACCCGCTCTGACTTGGCCCCGAACATAATCAACTCAATGAATCTTATAGCACATGAATATCCTCTCGACGAAGCACCTGGCATAATCACTTCCCTTGAAACCCGCATCTATACAAGGCATAAATCCTGAATCCTTCCCCAAGTCTGAACATGAGCCAATAAGGCCTACCATAGCACACCTTTAACAATTCATTTGCCCAAATCCCCACTTATGTTCTTTTCCCGTAGCCGAAATAACCCAAAAATATGCTAACAACCAGAAAACCTCGCAAGTAGTTAACCATGCAACCCAATCATAGTCGGGGGGACTCTCCCACTTAGCTTGAAGCCACTATTACACAACTCTGGAACTCACCAAAATTCTTTATCTCTATTGACATAACCTTACGCAATCAACCGCCTAAATTCTCGGAATCTTTCTGTAAAACTCCCTTTTTATACCCTGAATCATCAACCACATTCGCACGACCGATCTCTTTGCTATATAACCAATGGAATTCTTCGCAGAAGCCTCGCCATCCACACGACCGCTAACCTGCTCTCAGGAAATAACCCACCTGTGGAAATCACTTGCCGACATATTCCAACGCTGCTGCACGGGGTACAATTACTACGACATCAATAACCCATCCTGAGTCTGAGCTCACTCTCTAGCTACACGAGTCCATTCACCCCTCGTTGACATCAATTAAATGTGCGGCAACATCCTTCCAATTCAAAGTCATGTTGTATCCTTCTTCCTTTCAAGTAGCTCCTTCCCGTTATATTAAATCTCCTGCCGCATAATAGCCCATGCTCAAAATTAAATCCACAGACCCCAATCACGAAATCACTAAAATTCCCAAATCGTTCCAACTCTCCTTAAGGTGCGTAGCCATCTTACCACCAAGCCCATATGCAACATCTGCCACTCTCCCACTTTGGGCGAACTCGCTTCTTTAATCAACTACTCGACTTGCGCTTCTTATACCTGGCCTTCTAGAAGTCTTAAACACCGTCTGACACTTCCCACATGTACTTCCTCATACTTTGCTGCTCAACTGTTGCCTTAGATAAAATCTATCTCCGTAGCACTTGAACCCACAAAGCGCTTCTAACTTGAAACCTTTTCGGTGATCATCTTTCTCGAGTCGTCGACATCAGAAACACCGACTCAATCCTGAACCATTGCGCTCCGCGATTTCTGACTGTCGCTTCTTTAATACTGCCTCGCAACATCCTGCCCCAAAGGCGAATTGTAGAAGATCATAACCTCGGTGAATTTAGTACATTTAATAAGGACAACGACACCTCATTATAGAAGAAAACTCTACCATGCTAGCAAATACCGAGTCTCGATACCTCATAAACCCAAAACCTAAACATTCTCTGCCCAATTGCCTTTCCCCTACCGGGAATAAAACACCGAATCTCTAGATCATGCACTGAGTAAACCACCCTTCAAGTCATTCACTGCCCCGACACGTAGGCAACCATCCTACCATCATATCAATGCTGCGGAACAATCGTTCATAAGCATCATGGAAACTTGTGCCTAACCTTAGAGCTCTTAGAAGTACCGCTACTAAGCCGAAACAATAGAATATCCTTCCACAAGGCGACGATAATAGCTCAAACAACCCCATAGGGAGAAACACCCACGCCACATTCGTAGTACCATTACAATTCTTCAATTCTCGATTTATACCAAGCGGTTTGCATCACGTAAGATTGAATAGGAAGGAAACATGGGCCTAAGCCTCAAGGAATCAAATAGCACGATGAGGAATCAATAAGGGAAGTACTCCTAACAGCCCTGTAGCCTCCCGAGGATAAGTACAGACGTCTCCTTACCGATCCGCGAGACTCTGCTAGACTTGCTCATGACTCGTAAGACCTAAGGGAACCTAGTGCTCTGATACCATGTTGTCACGACCCAAAATCCACTAAGGGTCGTGATGGCGCTGGACACTACTATCAGGCAAGCCAACCAAAATACATAATTAGATTCTCGTTTAAATATTTTCCGAAAACACTTCTTTTATACGTTTAAAACAATACATAGTAAATTCCTCTGAATAAATAATGAAACGTTTAACAACTCTTAAAATTTCCTGAATAAACCCAAAGACATCCCAGAACCCGGTGTCACAAGTGCATGAGCAATTTCTACGAAATAATGTAGTACAACAACCATCCGGAATACAATTTTGGACAGGAAATAAATACAATAATCGGAAAGAGACTCTGCTGGCTGTGGGTCACCTCGAGAAGTGCATCTCACCTAAGTCTCCATATCAACCATGCTGTCACGCCCAAAAGGCCACTAGAGACGCATGTGCCTGCGCAACAAAAATGCACAGAAGTGCAGTATGAGTACGAAAACAACGTGTACCCAATGAGTATCTCGTCTAATCTCAAAGAAGTAGAGACGAGATAGTCTACTTCGACACTTACTAGTGGTCCAAATAATGATATATTATTAATGCAAATACTCATGGATTTATTAAGAATGACAGAAATTTCAAGTAAGTCACGAACAAGTGAAAGTTCCTTTTTTATATTAAAAGTCTCCAGATTCAAAATCCGCTAGTTTTCAAATATCTCAAGTCGGGGAGAGCAAATATCAATATCAATAAGTCTCAAGGCAAGATCTACAAGCATGCACAAATCCTGCCGAGGTCGTACGGCCCGATGCAACAGAAATGTAAAATGTGCACTGCCGAGGGTCGAACGGCGCGAACCATAGATGCATCTATTACCCCGCTCGAGCATCATACCTGCGACGCGGTCAACAAAAATAAACAAATACCCTACTCGCAAATCCTACATTCGACGCAGGTACACATAGAAATACATGCTCAAACAGCCAGTTACAAATTTATCGGGGAACATTTATCCAAATAAAAGCCAATTCTCTTTTAACAATTTAAGAAAATAAAGTTTAATCCTTTTAGAAATTCATTTACTAATTCTATGTGATTTAAGCAATTCAAGCTGTCAATAACTTTACAGTTAATCCACATATAGCATGCTTTTGGGTCCTAGACTACCCGGGCAATAGCATAATAGTAGCTACGCACGGACTCTCGTCACCTCGTGCGTACGTAGCCCCCACAAATAGGAGCACATAATAAATTAACTCACCTATGGGGACAATTCCCTCTTACAAGGTTAGAAAAGAGACTTACCTCGCTCCGAAGATCCATAACCGGCATTCTATGCTCTTCCGAAGACTCGAATCGATGCACAATTCTCCAAAACTAGCCAATAATCATGCAAATCCATTAATATATATTCAATTACTCATTACAATCCAATTTATAACAATATCTAACCCCGATCGAAAACTTGATGAATATGCCCTCGGGCCCACGTGCCCGAATTCCAAATTTTTCGAAGATAATACCCATATCCCCACGAACTCAAATATATAATTTACTCTCAATTTCATACCCAAAATCGTGGTCAAATTCCAAAAATATCAATTTTCTAGGTTTTCCCTCGAACCCCCAAATTTCTACCAATTTACATGCTAAAATCCATACCCAATCAATATATTTAACTAACGATAGGTGGGGTTAGCTTACCTCAATGTTGATGAACAAAATCCCCTCTTGAAGCTCTCCAAAAATCGCCCAAGCCAAGAGAATATGAGAGAAAATGGCCAAAACTCCGATTTTAAAACATCCTCTGCCTCCAACACTTTCCGCACCTTTAGTCACTCGACCGCTTCTGCGGTTCTGCAGGTGCGGACAAACTACCACATCTGCGGTCCTTCCCAGGCCCCCTTATTTTCGCTTCTGCGCCTCGTCTACCACAGGTGCGGTCCCACTTCTGCGGCACCCTGACCGCATCTGTGGTACCTTCGCCCCTGACCCAAAACCGCATCTGCGCCCTCCTAGCCACTTCTGCTGCTCTGCACCTGCAGCCCAATTCTCGCAGGTGCGGTTATGACAGCAACCAGTAAGTTCAGCCTTCCAAAAATTCCATTTTTGATCCGTTAACCATCCGGAATCCTCCCGAGGCCCTCGGGATCCCAACCAATCATACCGACCATTCCCAAAACACATTACGGACTTGCTCGAGGCCTCAAATCATATCAAACAACGCTAAAACCACGAATCGACCTCCAATCCAAGCTTTATGAACTTTAGAACTTCAAGCTTCCACTGTCGATGTTTAAACCTATCAAATCACGTCCGATTGACTTCAAATTTTGTACACAAGTCATATTTGACATTACGGAACTACTCCAACTTCCGGAATCGGATTCTGACCCCGATATCAAAAAGTCCACTTCCGGGTAAACTACTCAAAAATCTTCAATTTCTATCTTTAGCCAAATGACTTCAAAATGACCTACGGACCTCCGAATTCACTTCTGATCGCGCTTCCAACTCCAGAATCACCATACGGAGCTACTCAAAGACTCCGAATCCCAAACGAACATCGATAACACTGAAATGCACTTCAAGCCAAACTTATGAAATTTCTTCCAAAATGCTAACTTCCACAAGAGACGCCAAAACGTTCCCCGGTCATCCAAAATCCAATCCGGGCGTACGCCCATGTCCGAAATCATCATACGAACCTGCTGAAACCTTCAGATACCGATTCCGAGGTCGTTCACTCAAAAATCCAGTCCTAGCTAATTCTTTCAACTTTAAGCTTCCGAAATAAGAATTCTTTTTCCAAATCAACCCTGAACTTCTCGTAGTTCAATTTCGACCACGCGCACAAGTCATAATACCTGAAAGAAAACTGCTCATGGCCTCAGACTGCTGAACGACACGCTAGAGCTCAAAACGACCGGTCGGGTCGTTACATTCTCTCCCAGTTAAACATATGTTTGTCCTCGAACGTGCTAAGAACTGCGCTGGAGTGGTCTAAAATCACTATTTAACACCTCGAGCACTTACCCGTGCTACCACAACTCAGCTGAGCACCCTAGCTTGATCAATCTGAAGATATCCTTTTTCACTTAAGCAAATAAGCCTTAGAGCCCAATTCCAACATCCGGAATTCTCTGCTAGGCCTGTTCCAGCATACACTCATCGTATCAATAACTACACGCAACAACAAAAGATGACTGCATACCTTAGCTGAATTCACACCTTGCACCACTTTACTCACAGGACCACAATAACGTTCTCTGATCACACTATTCGAAATTCCATGAATCTGATGCTCCCATTGCACCTTATGACCTGCATAGGTCTTGCTCTTACAATACCGCCATGATGGAAATGATATGTAGAAATTCATAACCAACTGGCGAATCAACAAATCATTGGGTCTATACTCCTGACAAGAACCATCACCTCATCCTGAACCAAATAATGGTCTTAGCTCCTTAATATACTTCATATAATCAGATTGCACTGATCCTAAATCCAATAATCTTGTCTCACCTAGTACGAACTACTTAGGCAATAAGCCACCCCGAACATAATCGAAAGTCTCATATGATGCCACAATGTGCCAATAGGCTACCAGTTCAAACGCGATACAAAAGGAAAACTACTCTGAAAAGGAAATCCAATTACCCCGTTCGTGAATCATACATGCGACGCGGTCAACATGCTAAACAGGCACCCCGCTCGTGAATCATACATGCGATACGGACAACATAATTAAACAAACACCCCGCTCGAGAATCATACATGCGACGCCGACACACAGCTAATATGAGCTTTCCTCACCGAAAATAGGAAACCAAACACATAAACACATATACGGGGAACTGTACTCAGCATCACACTATTGCGACGCACAACCCGATCCAAACAACATAACCAAGGCGGCGTGCCACACGATCCACCCATAAAACTCACATAAGGTTATACACACCGAGCTAGATTGCTCATTTCAATGAATTACTTAATATCGGTCACAAGCACACTAAGTACACAATTCCATCCCTGGGGAGACATATAACGCCATAAGCTACTAAACTCGAGCACAACTGAGGTGCGATATACAATCTGAATCTCAAAGCCATCCTGCTCTCATAACATCATCTCTACGTGGAATCTCAACACATAGGAAATTCACCAAGCCGTCTTACAACTCGCACGACGCAATATATCATTACATGAAATTGCTAACGACAAAATAACAACCTGACTACTCTTTCATAAGGAGCACTTTGTTGAAATGAACATATCTGGCCTGATATAGAGCCCATACTCACGTTTAAATCCATCCACAGACCTCAAGTCGATCCTGATCATACCAAACTAGGCCAATAACCTTTCAAAGGTCCATACTAACTTCCCTTTTCTCATAACATACAAGAACAACTATCAAAACTGGAGTACTCCTCCACAACCAACAACCCAATAAACCGAGTGCCCTCCAGGCATCAATTCTCAATTTAACGACATCTCTACAATCTTCATACTTGGTTTAAATCCTCAATCAATCAAGTGGCTACATGCCACACTTTTACAACCTTCCCGTAGGGCACGCTCCCATGACCTTCCGTGACGAATAACAGGTCTGCACACCAAACCACCGGCCGCACTAAGGCTAAAAAGTGATCAAAAATATTTAGCCAGGAAGCAAAGCCTTTTTCACAAAACACCGATCTCAGGTGACACTGAAGACAATACCAACTTACTTTAAACATCGAAACTCCTTTCCTGCTCATCCGAGCTTGTGACATCCTTGTTAACACTAAACTGCAACCTTGATCACATAAAAGCTTTTCACTGAACTCACTTCAAAAGAACCATAGCAACACACAGGTAAATTCTCATAACCGTAGAATATGCAAACATCTAAGTAGTGGTCTAAGCCACCATAGCCCTTCCGGGATCCGCCTACACATAACGGGCCATAACAGTAGAACACTCCTAAATAACATCAATTACGGCGGCCGAGAGGCCTCACACGTACCGCCACAAATCACACATATAACTTGATCACGCTGAAGAAACTGATTTCTACCACCAATATGCCAACTCAACTATGGCTAACCCACCTATTTTCTTTCGATTTACCCTAAATTCCTTAGAAATAATAACAACTCCATTCAACATATAGCACACTCCATCCGCACTCATCCCGAGTGACCTTGAATCACGAGACCACACTGTCTCAAATCCCACGAATCATTTTGTATTTCCCAAATGCTACACTACAAGTCAAGACATCATAGAACATCCTGGGCATCTTCTCATAAGCTGCTACCAAGCTTGAATATTAACCGTACCTATAGGCTCGAAATCATTAGGCACCACACTTCACCCCTTGAATCCACTAGGACCGTTACTGAGAGCCACCCGCTCTGACTTGGCCCCGAACATAATCAACTCCATGAATCTAATAGCACATGAATATCCTCTCGACGAAGCACCCGACATAATCACTTCCCTTGAAACCCGCATTTATACAAGGCATAAATCCTGAATCCTTCCCCAAGTCTGAACATGAGCCAATAAGGCCTACCATAGCACACCTTTAACATTTCATTTGCCCAAATCCCCACTTATGTTCTTTTCCCGTAGCCGAAATAACCCAAAAATATGCTAACAACCAGAAAACCTCGCAAGTAGTTAACCATACAACCCAATCATAGGCGGGGGGACTCTCCCACTTAGCTTGAAGCCACTATTACACAACTCTGGAACTCACCGGAATTTTTTATCTCTTATTAACATAACCTTGCGCAATCAACCGCCTAAATTCTCGGAATCTTTCTGTAAAACTCCCTTTTTATACCCTGAATCATCAACTACATTCGCACGACCGATCTCTTTGCTATATAACCCATGGAATTCTTCGCAGAAGCCTCGCCATCCACATGACCGCTAACCTGCTCTCAGGAAATAACCCACCTGTGGAAATCACTTGCCGACATCTTCCAACGCTACTGCACGGGGTACAATTACTACGACATCAATAACCCATCCTGAGTCTGAGCTCACTCTCTAGCTACACGAGTCCATTAACCCTTCGTGGACATCAATTAAATGTGCGGCAACATCCTTCCAATTCAAAGTCATGTTGTATCCTTCTTCCTTTCCAGTAGCTCCTTCCCGTTATATTAAATCTCCTGCCGCATAATAGCCCCTACTCAAAATTAAATCCACAGACCCCAATCACGAAATCACTAAAATTCCCAAATCGTTCCAACTCTCCTTAAGGTGCGTAGTCATCCTACCACCAAGCCCATATGCAACATTTGCCACTCTCCCACTTTGGGCAAACTCGCTTCTTTAATCAACTACTCGACTTGCGCTTCTTATGCCTGGCCTTCTAGAAGTCTTAAACACTGTCTGACACTTCCCACATGTACTTCCTCATACTTTGCTGCTCAGCTGTTGCCTTAGATAAAATCTATCTCCGTAGCACTTGAACCCACAAAGCACTACTAACTTCAAACCTTTTCAGGGATCATCTTTCTCGAGTCATCGACATCAGAAACACCGACTCAATCCTGAACCATTGCGCTCCGAGATTTCTGACTGTCGCTTCTTCAATACTGCCTCGCAACATCCTGCCCCAAAGGCGAATTGTAGAAGATCATAACCTCGGCGAATCTAGTACATTTAATAAGGACAACGACACCTCATTATAGAAGAAAACTCTACCACACTAGCAAATACCGAGTCTCAATACCTCATCAACCCAAACCCTAAACATTCTCTGCCCGATTGCCTTTCCCCTACCGGGAATAAAACATCGAATCTCTAGATCATATACTGAGTAAACCTCCCTTCAAGTCATTCACACGTAGGCAACCATCCTACCATCATATCAATGCTGCGGAACAATCGTTCATAAGCATCATGGCAACTTGTGCCTAACCTTAGAGCTCTCAGAAGTACCGCTACTAAGCCAAAACAATAGAATATCCTTCCACAAGGCGACGATAATAGCTCAAACAACCCCGTAGGGAGAAACACCCGCGCCACATTTGTAGTACGATTACAATTCTTCAATTCTCGATTTATAACAAGCGGTTTGCATCGCGTAAGATTGAATAGGAAGGAAACATGGGCCTAAGACTCAAGGAATAAAATCGCACGATGAGGAATCAATAAGGGAAGTACTTCTAACAGCCCTGTAGCCTCCCGAGGATAAGTACAGATGTCTCCTTACCGATCCGCGAGACTCTGCTAGACTTGCTCATGACTCGTAAGACCTAAGGGAACCTAGTGCTCTGATACCATGTTGTCACGACCCAAAATCCACTAAGGGTCGTGATGGCGCCGGACACCACTATCAGGCAAGCCAACCAAAATACTTAATTACATTCTCGTTTAAATATTTTCCGAAAACACTTCTTTTATACGTTTAAAACAATACATAGTAAATTCCTCTGAATAAATAATGAAACGTTTAACAACTCTTAAAATTTCCTGAATAAACCCAAAGACATCCCAGAAGCCGGTGTCACAAGTGCATGAGCAATTTCTACGAAATAATGTAGTACAACAACCGTTCGTAATACAATTTTGGACAGGAAATAAATACAATAATCGGAAAGAGACTCTGCTGGCTGTGGGTCTCCTCGAGAAGTGCATCTCACCTAAGTCTCCATATCAACCATGCTGGCACGCCCAAAAGGCCACTAGAGACGCATGTGCCTGTGCAACAAAAATGCACAGAAGTGCAGTATGAGTATGAAAACAACGTGTACCCAATGAGTATCCCATCTAATCTCAAAGAAGTAGAGACAAGATGGTCTACTTCGACACTTACTAGTGGTCCAAATAATGATATATTATTAATGCAAATACTCATGGATTTATTAAGAATGACAGAAATTTCAAGTAAGTCACAAACATGTGAAAGTTCCTTTTTATATTAAAAGTCTCCGGATTCAAAATCCGCTAGTTTTCAAATATCTCAAGTTGGGAGAGCAAATATCAATATCAATAAGTCTCAAGGCAAGCTCTACAAGCATGCGCAAATCCTGCCGAGGTCGTACGGCCCGATGCAACAGAAATGTAAAATGTACACTGCCGAGGGTCGAACGGCGCAAACCATAGATGCATCTATTACCCCGCTCGCGCATCATACCTGCGACGCGGTCAACATAAATAAACAAATAACCTGCTCGCGAATCCTACATGCGACGCAAGTACACATAGAAATACATGCTCAAACAACCAATTATGAATTTATCGGGGAACATTTATCCAAATAAAAACCAATTCTCTTTTAACAATTTAAAAAAATGAAGTTTAATACTTTTAGAAATTCATTTACTAATTCGATGTGATTTAAGCAATTCAAGCTATTAATAACTTTACAGTTAATCCACGTATAACATGCTTTTGGGTCCTAGACTACCCGGGCAATAGCATAATAGTAGCTACGCACGGACTCTCGTCACCTCGTGCGTACGTAGCCCCCACAAATAGGAGCACATAATCAATTAACTCACCTATGGTGACAATTCCCTCTTACAAGGTTAGAAAAGAGACTTACCTCGCTCCGAAGATCCATAACTGACATTCTACGCTCTTCCGAAGACTCGAATCGATGCACAATGCCCCAAAACTAGCCAATAATTATGCAAATCCATTAACATATGTTCAATTACTCATTATAATCCAATTTATAACAATTTCTAACCCCGATCGAAAAGTTAACGAATACGCCCTCGGGCCCATGTGGCCGGATTCCAAAATTTTCCGAGGATAAACTTTACCCATATCCCCACGAACTCAAATATATAATTTACTCTTAATTTCATACCCAAAATCGTGGTCAAATTCCAAGAATATCAATTTTCTAGGTTTTCCTCAAACCCCCAAATTTCTACCAATTTACATGCTAAAATCCATACCCAATCAATATATTTAACTCAAGATAGGTGGGGTTAGCTTACCTCAACGTTGATGAAGAAAATCCCCTCTTGAAGCTCTCCAAAAATCGTCCAAGCCAAGAAAATATGAGAGGAATTGGCCAAAACCCCGATTTTAAAACATCCTCTGCTTCCAGCACTTTCCGCACCTACGATCACTCAACCGCTTATGCGGTTCCACAGGTGCGTCCACACTACCTCATCTGCGGTCCTTCCCAGGCCCCCTTATTTCCGCTTCTGCGCCTCGTCTACCACAGGTGCGGTCCCGCTTCTGCGGCACCCTGACCGCATCTGTGGTCCCTTCGCTCCTAACCCAAAACCGCATATGTGCCCTCCTAGCTGCTTCTGCTGCTCCGCACCTGCGGCCCAATTCTCGCAGGTGCGGTTATGACAGCAACAACCAGCAAGTCCAGCCTTCCATAAATTCCATTTTCGATCCGTTAACCATCCGGAATCCACCCGAGGCCCTCAGGATCCCAACCAATCATACCGACCAGTCCTAAAACACATTACGGACTTGCTCGAGGCCTCAAATCATATCAAACAACGCTAAAACCACGAATCGACCTCCAATCCAAGCTTTATGAACTTTAGAATTTCAAGCTTCCACTGTTGATGTTTAAACCTATCAAATCATGTCCGATTGACTTCAAATTTTGTACACAAGTCATATTTGACATTACGGAACTACTCCAACTTCCGAAATCGGATTCTGACCCTGATATCAAAAAGTCCACTTCCGGTCAAACTTCTCAAAAATCTTCAATTTCTATCTTTAGCCAAATGACTTCAAAATGACCTACGAACCTCCGAATTCATTTCCGATCGCGCTTCCAACTCCAGAATCACCATACGGAGATACTCCCAGATTCGGAATCTCAAACGGACATCGATAACACTGAAATGCACTTCAAGCCAAACTTTTGAAATTTCTTCCAAAATGCTAACTTCCATAATAGGCGCCAAAACGCTCCCCGGTCATCCAAAATCTGATTTGGACATACGCCCAAGTCTGAAATCATCATACCAACCTGTTGGAACCTTCAGATTCCGATTCCGTGGTCGTTTACTCGAAAATCCAGTCCTAGCTAATTCTTTCAACTTTAAGCTTCCGAAATAAGAATTCTCTTTCCAAATCAACCCTGAACTTCCCAAAGTTCAATTTCGACCACGCGCACAAGTCATAATACCTGAAAGGAAATTGCTAATAGCCTCAGACTGCTGAACGACGCGCTAGAGCTCAAAACGACCGGTCGGGTCGTTACAATGCCCGAACATAATTACACTAATGGGATTTCTAAAGGTAATCATGTAGGATTCCTAACGTGTAGTATTATGTCATAAAACTAATAGGATTACAAGGCTAATGTCTAGAATTCTGGTTATATCCTTTTATTATGAGCTATTATAATTTAGATGCTTGTTGTATTATTATATATATAAATTTATCTCATTAATTAAATTTTATTGTTCATTCATATAAATAAATATTTAAACCATCATGTGTCTTTATAAAAGTTGGAACCCCAAAAGTTTAAAAGTTAAATTATTGAAATAACCTTCTAAATAATTGCAATGTACCTTATTTAATTATTTAATAATATAAAAATAAAAGAAAGCGACTTTTGGACATTTACGAAACGTCCTGTTAAGGAGATTCTTGGATTTTTCATAATAGTGTGCTGACACTGCGTAGTGTAAATTTGATTCTTTTATATATGAATTTTAGTAGTAACATACATTGATTTTTTTTAAATAAAAAGAATAAAATCTAATTCATAAAAGTAATCATGTAGGATTCCTAACGTATAGTATTATGTTTTAACACTAATTGGATTACAAGGCTATTGTCTAGAATTCCGATTATGTCCTTTTATTGTAAGTTATTATGCTTAATAAGGTTATTTTTGTAATCCAACATTTTATTCATGTTATAATATAGATATAGATATAGATAGATAGATATAGATGTTACTTCATAAATTTTAAAAAAAGCATGATAAACGGATTTTTATGTTACTTATTTGTTTTCGGTAGGTCGCATACATAACAATAATTTTCACAAAATATTCCTATAGAAATCCTCATACAACCACAGTAGGATAATAACTAATGATTGAGGAATTCTATTTTACAGTTTCTTCTTTTATTAAGTTGGTGATATATAATCAATATTCATCATCCTCAAAATTTACGTGTTTTATTTTATGAATCAAAGACTTTAATATTATAAGCATGTGATTATTTTTAGAAAAAAGTTAGTCATTGAGATAGGGCACACGCGCAACGCGCATACCCTGAGACTAGTTAATTTAAACACACCAAACAAACTGCAACAAGAACAACACTAGTGAATACCTAATTACCAAACAGTAAAAGTTAGAACTCGTGGTCAGTTTAATCGTTAAAAACTGTGAGCTCAACTATTCGATCCGAAGAAGTTAGAACCCTAATTACCAAACTGGGCACACAATTCTATCCGAAAACGGTCGCAAAGACAGACATAGGATAGTTGGCTGGCAGACCCAAAAACTAACTCATTTTAACTAAAAGACCTTCAAGATAATGAGTTTTAGAAAGTTAGAAATACTTTACGCTGTCTAAACGCTTTATACAAATTTATATAAAGGCAAGAGAAAAAAATACTTTATAACTTGCATTTAGTGTATGTATATATAGAATTAATCAATGAACAACGTATGTAATTATTTTTGTATAAAGACTTTATTATCAAGAGACAGTAAAATTGCAAGCAAGAGATTCCATTCGTTTTAATTTTTTTTCTCCATATGTTTCCGGAAAGGAATGTATCAAGCAATTCGATATCAATAACCAAGTCAATATGACTCTTCGTCTCCATTTTGTAGGTGCCAGTCTCCTTGTTTAACCAAAAATTTGAGTCTTTGGTCAAAGCTAAAAAGAAATTCTGGTTACTGATAATCAGGAGACAAAAATAAAATACTTTTGAGAACGATGGTAAAAAAGCAAATAGATGTGTAATTCAATAAATTCTCAATAGTATTCCCTGTCCTTACAAATGATGATACTTCTTCCTTTTATAGATAATTCTAGGTAAAGGAATGAAGCCTCAACTTTAATGATATAATCATGAGTAATAAATGACATTAAATAAGCCGTTATACAATCATTCCTATTAAATACCAATTTTGTAACGTATCAAGTATTTAATAATGAATTTGGACTCCTTTCTGTTATCAGATCTTTGCCTTCAATGCCTTCTAATCCGTTGGCTGTAAATAATTTAAATTGGTACGAGACTCGTATCTATACGTCGTCTCTTGCCTATTTAAATTCTTCTTCCCGTGGCTGTCTCCATCCGTGCCTCTTTAGTCAATTGCTGCGCTTTGACCATTTAACTAATCCACGTGTCATGCCACATCATATTTAATATAAACTCAGTTTTTTCCCAATACAGATAGTCCCCCCACTTTCTATTTTTTTATCAATTAAATAATTGGGAAGTGGATCTTCATGTAAAAGAAATTTTTGCCACAATTAATGCTCATGACAGTATTAACGTCTCAGCAGTCTTTTCCATTTAATGTTCTGCCCATGTGTCATTTTCTAATTGATTCCGCTATTCATACCCTTTTTCAAGACTTCTTCATTCTCACTATTTACGAAGTGATAACTGCCTTTATTATAGGCTTTTCATCATTACACTTCTAAAGTTGACGGTTCCCATTTTACACATAACTTTGTCTTCCTTTGTCTTCTTCACAAATCTTCAGCACATACTTCCTTCTTAACAATGTCTTCTTCAAACCCTAACCGTAAAAAAGTTCCAATTCTAGATCAATTCCCCAACGCCCCTGTTAGACACAGAAGAGGTGGAGGAGGTAGGCTTCGAACAGGGTTAGAATCTACGCGAGGCGGCTCCTCAGGTTCTTCTTCAAGGAGTTCTATCCCAAAAGCCCCTTCTTCTAAAAGTAGGGAAATTCTTGATTCTTCTCAAGAACCCTCAGTTGATGATATAGTTCCCAGCGATTTGTCTTTTGAAAGTGACAAAACGTCTCTTCAAAAACAAATTAAAAATTTAGAAAGCGCCGATACTTAACCAACAATAGTAACCGAGCTTACAATCCCCACCATAAGAAGAGATTGTAACTGGAAGGATAGTCTCCGAATGTCAATTCCTTCCCCAAATCAAAGAATTTCCTCTTTTAGAAGTGGGTATTCTTCTGTTTACACTTATCCCTTCACTTTAGGTTTTAATCCTCCAATTGACCTAGTTATTCTCGATTTTTGTTGTTTCTTTACAATTTGTTTGGCCCAAATCAGTCCATTGGTGTGGAGAACAGTGGCTTGTTTGAGATATTTATCCTCCAAGGCCAATGTCAATTTCACCTTTTCTCACCTCATTCATCTATACCATCCTAACTTAATACGCCATGGGATTTTTACCTTAACTGCAAGGAGCAAAAAAGTTTTGGTAAATCCTGAGGATGACAAAGATCGTGGATGGTATATCCGTTACGTTGTTGTCCGTACGATGGACTTGATTGGCGAAACAAATATTCCCTTCCCTGAGAAGTGGAATTTTGAACGTAGGTTTCCTTTTATTTACCGTACCTACTTTTGAGAATTTCAAAAGAAAGTTGTTTTTAACCTCGTCCCTTCTTGGTTTTTTGTAGCAACCCTGGGAGATGTGGAACCTATTCCCAACTTTCGTGGTTGGGTAGACTCACTTTTGAAGATTGCTTCTAGGGAGCATAGAACTTGGAAATCAATTTCTTCCTTACATGGCTGGAAGGTCAAAACACATGGTATCCCCCTTTTTATATGAATTTTTTTTTACATGTTAAGCACTTTTTCCTCAACTTTAATCATGTATATCCATCCTTTAATCGGGATTTGGCATTAGAGGAATGACGGCTGAAGTAGCTATGGCCATTCGCATGTCTGCGAATGCTGCTCTTGATTTGGATAAGGCTCGAGCCTTGCTGCCTAAAAGGAAAGCTACAAAGGAAAGTTCCGAAGAAGAAGAGGAGGGTACCTCCCTAATTACCAGGCCAAGGGTCAGGAGACGAATAATCATTGATGATGAAATTGAAAACACTCCTGCTCGAACCTCCACCACCGAGCCTGTTTTGATTCAATCTGACGAGGACGCCGAACCAAGAGATAATAATGAGTTCAATTCAGCATCTTTTTGACAGTGGTTTCGGGAGTGGCGAGCTCGACCCTGTTTTTGATGAAGCTCCTCTTTCCTCATTTGTTCCTATTTCCTCCATTCCTCTGCCAACCGTAAGTATTTCTTTACCAGTTTTGACGACTTCCGTTCTTTTTCCAGTTTCTACCGCTCCTATATCCGTTCCCTTGGCTGTTTCTACCGCACCTGCTTCCGCTCCTGTGTTGGTTTCTACATCTTTTCCTTCCATTCCTTCCACTGCTCCTCTTCCCTCTGTTCATCATATAGAGACAGGTTCGAGCAGTGGAAGTATGACTATGAGAAGTGTTACTTTGGAGGTTCCTGCCAATCATAGCCTCTTGAGGAAGACCGGCAGAGCCGATGTTTGGCTTGAACCTCTAATTGGAGATATCGAGAAGAAGAAGATGGAGAGCCATAGCTGCTTAACTCTGATGAATGACGTAGTTCATTCTACTTTGAAGGTATTTTTACCAACAAGTTTTTTTTAATTATCTCCAATCTCTCATTTCTATGACTTATCTCTGTAGGCTAACTTTATTGGCACGGAATTAATGGGAAGAATTTCCCTACTGGAAAGAAAAGCTCGTGAGTCTGAAAAGACTGTCCACAAGGCCGAAGAAATAGCTAGGGGAGCCCAGCTTGAAGCAACCAATTGGAAGGAGCAGTTCGAGAATGCTCAAGGGACCATAGAGGAGTTGCAAGAAGATAAAAATCTCCTGGAGCAGCAAAACCGTGGTTTAACTTCTGAACTGGCAACTGTCAAAGCCTCTTCAAGTCAATTGAAAAGAGACAAAAAGCTTTTTGAATGCTCTTTGTCATAACAATTATCCAGGGCTAGTGAAGAAGTTAGGGAGCTGAAGGCACTTTTGGCTAGGAAGGAAGAATATGCAGGAGAGTTAGTGCAAAGCTTGACTCAAGCTCAGGCTGACTTACAGACTTCTTCTGACGAGATTCATGCCTTGAAGAGTTCTCATGCTTCTCTTGAAGCTTCCCTTGATTCCCATTTAGCTGAATATCAAATCTTAAAAAACGATCTTGCTATGTGGGAAAAGGAATATGGACTTCTAGAGGAAAATTTTAACATAAAGGTGAGTTGGGCTTTCCTGAAATCTCGTCGTGATGCTTTGACAGAAGCTGCTCAAGAAGGTTTTGACTTGCAGTCTGAACTGGCCAAAGTCGTAGATACCATCGAGAAAAGCCAACAGTCTATTGATACTCCTTCTCCTGCACTTGAAGTTCCTGGAACAGAAGAACTTTTAAATGAAGAAGTGAATACTGCAGTAATTGGGATTACAATTCCTGCTTCAGCTGAAAATGTTGCAATTCCAGCTTCAGAGGGTGAAACTTCTATGACTCAGTCTGTGTAAGTTGAAGCTTCTGTGACTCTTGTTTCCCTCATTGATCCTAACATTTGAAGCTCAGCTGAAACCGTTCCTGTTGCTGCTTCTTCAGAAGTTGCCACCGTGCCTGTGGCTGAAAGTGAAATTAATATTGCAACTTCTGATGTGCTAACCCCTTCAATTGGATGATGGTTTTATCCCTTAGTTTTTAAGGGATTTTTTGGTGAAAGTCCCCAGTTATCATAATGGGGCACTTGTATAAACTTTTATTGACTAAGTTTCTACTTAGTCTTTTTAATTATATTAAGAAGTTTTGTTAGTACTTCAATGTGTTCTATTCTTGCCTTTTCCTTACTTATTTAGGACTTATAGAATAGTTTAGCATTTTTATCCTTTGAAAATGCTTTATGATTCTTCTCATGACTTATTAACATGAGGTTTATAAAAGAGGGCCCTTTTATTTTATCGACACTTATTGAAGAAGACGTCTCAACTTCATAATGGTGTTATAATACGATGAAAGAAATAGGAATACACACATTTTGTATGAAACAACTTTGGCAAGTTTTTTTTATAAATTTTTATCAAGTGTTTGACTGTTACATGTATTACAATACATCTAAACTTTCTCGTAACTGTTTTTCTTGTAACAAATTTGTGAATAATATAAAATAAACAAGGTTTTTCTTCATAACCTGTTTCAGCACATAGTCATGACCCTATCTTTACATATTAAGAAGGGTTTTGAGAGGTGACTTTGTTTATGAGTTTGAGAGATGACTCTGTTGTTCTCATGAATGCTGAAGACTTCATAATTTTTTCTCAACACTTGACTTCTATCGTTCGATATTCGTATCTGCGTATCTGCATTTCTACACGTATCTGTGTACAATATTGTAGTCCCCCAAGTGTTTGAGCGGTGAAGTATGAAGCCTCGAGCACTTGTTTATTTCTTTTATTTTGGCCCTTTTTCCTGAAACAGAAAGATATGCGGGACCCGAAGGTGCGATTATAGATGAAGACCGCCTAACTCGTGTGTATTTCCATCAGATTAATTGTAACCCTGGGCTAGGAATTTAAGAATACTCCATTTTGCCTTGCAGGTTGTGACTCATCATTTGGCACGAGTTAGGATATTTTGCCTAGCATCTAAAATCGTTAGTAAAATACTAATAAATCAAGAGAGAAATTTTAACACGATGATACCTGACCGTAGGTACTTTCTCAAAAGTAGTATCTTTTTTAGTGGACAGCATTCCAATGTGAGGGTAAAAGACTCAGTTGGTGATATATTTCTTAAATTGACAATAGGACCGGTGGAATTCACCATGGAGTTCCAGGTACTTAATGTAGCTGTCTCTTACAATTTGTTGTTAGGTCGGCCTTGGATACATGCCGCCAAAGCATTCCTGTCCACTTTGCACTAGATGGTCAAGTTTGAGTGGGATAGACAGGAGATCGTCATGCATGGTGAGGAGAATTTGTGTGCTCACAGTGATGCCTCTGTCCTGTTTATTGAGGCCAAAGATGACAAAGGGCCTTGGGTCTATCAAGTTTTTGAAACAGTGCTGGTCGAGAAGGTTCCAGAAGGGAAATGTATTCCAACTCCAAAGATAGCCTCTGCATCCGTCATGGTGGCCTCTGAAATGTTGAAAAATGGCTTTGTGCTAGGTAAGGGTCTGGGTGCATCTTTGCAGGGTATCGTACAACCAATGTCCCTCTCTAAGAATTTGGGTACCTTCGGTCTTGGATTCAAACCCACAGTGGTAGATGTGAAAAGGGTTAAAAGTTTGAAACAGAAGGCGTGGGCACTTCCAAAGCCTATCCCGCATCTCTCCAGGTCCTTTATCAAGCCCGGTGCCAGGAAACGCCCAGTGACAGTAGTTCCAAGTTCTGTGATTGACATTTATGAAGAGTGAAAGGTTCCAGAGATTGTTTGATAATGTGAACATGGTAGAAGTCGGAGAAGGGTCCAGCAAAGCAGACATGTAATTCGCCGGGCCGAATGTAAAGCTTAACAATTGGAAGACTACTCCTCTCCCTACTCGGAATGAGTCTTGGTAGTTTGTTTTATTTTCCTTTCTATCTGGTTTATTCTAGGGTTGTGACCCAAATTTTTATTTTTCGCTTGTCTAATGTACAAACCATGTTATCCTTTATTTTCAATGAAATGCAATTTCCCTTTTCCATCTTTCCTGATAATTCTTGTTTTTTGTTTTCTTTTCTTCTTTGTACAGTTCTTTTTATGCTGGTTTTAATGACATGACATGCATGAGGAATCTCCGGCCAAGTCTTAAAAGTCAATATAATTCTAAAATAAGAATTCAAGAAATAGAGTGTGATGATGAAATAGAATATGATGAGGATAAGGCATTCGAGGAAATTAGTAAGGAACTAAATCATTTTGAAGAAAAAACCAAGCCTAATCTGAATGAAACGGAAGAAATCAATTTAGGAGATCCAGATAATGTTAGAGAAACCAAGATTAGTGTCCATCTTGAACCATAAATTAGGAAAGAAATAATTAAAGCATTATTTGAATATAAGGATATTTTTGCATGGTCGTATGACGACATGCCAAGTTTGAGTACTGATTTGGTGGTCCACAAATTGCCAATTGATCCAGCATTCCCTCCCGTTAAGCAGAAGTTGAGAAAGTTCAAAACTAACATGAGTGTGAAGATTAAAGAAGAAGTCACAAAGCAGTTTGATGCAAAGGTCATTCGAGTCACGCGGTATTCCACGTGGTTAGCCAATGTTGTGCCTGTGCCAAAGAAATATTGTAAAATCAGAGTGTGTGTTGATTACCGTGACCATAATAAAGCAAGTCCAAAGGACAATTTTCTACTGCCAAATATCCACATTTTGATTGATAATTGTGCCAAGCATGAGATTAGGTTTTTTGGACTGCTATGCAGGGTATCATTACTCTTAATAGATGAGGAAGATGTGGAAAAGACGGCATTCATCACGCCGTGGGGAAAATATTGCTATCGAGTCATGCCATTTGGTTTGAAAAACGCTGGGGCAACTTACATGAGGGCAATGACTACCATATTCCATGACATAATACACAAAGGGATTGAGGTTTACATGGATGATATGATCATAAAGTCCAGGAAGCAGTCCGACCACGTCAAAGACTTAAGGAAGTTTTTCCAAAGGCTCCGTAGGTAAAATCTTAAGCTTAACCCTGCCAAGTGCGCATTTGGTGTTCCATCCAGAAAACTGTTGGAATTCATAGTCAGCCATCGAGGTATTGAGTTAGACCCATCAAAGATCAAATCTATCCAAGAATTGCTACCTCCAAGGAACAAGACTGAGGTGATGAGTTTGCTCGGACGATTAAACTACATTAACAGGTTCATTGCTCAACTTACAACAACTTGTGAGCCCATCTTTAAGTTTCTAAAGAAGGATGTTGTGGTCAAATGGACTGATGAGTGCCAGGAAGCATTCAATAAGATCAAATAGTATTTGTTGAACCCACCTATGTTGGTTCCACCGGAACATGGGAGACCTTTGATTCTTTATTTGACAGTGCTGGATAATTCATTTGGTTGTGTGTTGGGTCAACATGATATCACTGGCAGGAAAGAGCAAGCCATCTACTATCTCAGCAAGAAGTTCACATCTTATGAGTTTAAGTATACTCCCCTTGAAAGGACATGTTGCGCCCTGACTTGGGTAGCATAAAAGTTGAAGCATTATCTATCGTCTTACACTACTTTCCTCATTTCTCGCCTGGATCCTTTAAAGTATATCTTTCAAAAGCCTATGCCTATAGGTAGACTTGCGAAGTGGTAGATTTTACTCATAGAGTTCGACATTATCTATGTGACTCAGACCGCGATAAAAGCCCAAGCATTGGCCGATCATTTGGCCGAGAATCCGATCGATAAAGAATATGAACCATTGAGAACTTATTTTCCCAATGAAGAGGTGATGCATATTGACGAGGTGGAGCAGGTTGAAAAACCAGGTTGGAAACTATTTTTTAACGGAGCCGCTAACATGAAAGGTGTCGGAATAGGGGTCGTGCTTATTTCTGAGATAGGGCATCACTACCCTATTACAGACCAGGTTTGTTTCTATTATACCAACAACATAATCGAGTACGAGACATGCATTTTGGGATTGAGGCTAGCTATAGATATGGGAGTTCAGGAAGTCTTGGTCTTGGGAGACTCGGACCTTCTGGTGCACCAGGTTCAAGGAGAATGGGAGACACAAGATTTAAAGCTTATACCGTATTGACAATCTCTGCATGATCTTTTTCAACTGTTTCACTCAATAGAATTCAGGCACATTCCAAGGATCCATAATGAGGTTGCCGATGCTTTAGCTACCTTGGCGTCAATGTTGCACAATCCGGACAAAGCTTATGTTGACCCTATGCATATTCAAGTTCGTGATTAACATGCCTATTGTAATGTGGTTGAGGAAGAACTTGATAGTGAACCATGGTTCCATGACATCAGGGAGTATATCAGGATGGGGGTATATCAGATACAAGCCACAGGTGATAAAAAGAGAACAATCCGGCGTTTGGCTAGTGGATTATTCTTAAGCGGGGGACTCTTGTACAAAAGAACTCCAGATTTTGGGTTGTTGAGGTGCATCGATGAAAAGCAATCCACGACTATCATGACCTAGGTACATTCCGGATTTTGCGGGCCGCATATGAGCAAATATGTTCTAGCAAAGAAGATTCTTCGAACGGGGTATTATTGGCTCACCATGGAATGAGATTGCATCAGCTTTGTGTGTAAGTGTCATCAATTCCAGGTACACGGAGACTTGATTCATTCTCCGCCATCAGAGTTGCACACAATGTCCGCACCGTGGCGTTCTTTTCTTTGGGGCATGGATGTCATTGGACCAATTGAGCCCACAGCATCAAATGAGCACAGGTTCATTCTGGTGGCCATTGACTATTTTACTAAGTGGGTTGAAGCTAATACTTTCAAATATGTGACCAAGAAGGCAGTGGTCGACTTTGTTCATTCAAATATCATTTGTCGGTTCGGAATCCCAAAGGTGATCATCACGGATAATGGTGCTAATCTTAACAGTCATTTGATGAGAGAAGTATGTCAACAGTTTAAGATTGCGCATCAAAATTCCACCCCATACCGCCCCAATGCGAATGGAGTAGTCGCGGCGGCCAACAAGAACATAAACAAGATACTTCGGAAAATGGTGCAAGGTTCCAGACAATGGCATGAGAAGTTGCCTTTTGCTTTGTTAGGTTATTGCACTATTGCTCGTACTTTAGTAGGTGCAACTTCTTATTTGTTGGTATATGGTACTGAAGCAGTAATACCCGCGAAAGTTGAAATTCCATCTCTTCGGATTATTGCTGAAGCTGAAATTAATGATGATGAGTGGGTCAAAACCCATTTGGAGCAATTAAGTCTGATTGACGAGAAAAGACTAACGACGGTGTGTCATGGCCAGTTGTATCAAAAGAGAATGGCAAGAGCATACAACAAGAAGGTGCATCCCTAGAAATTTGAAGTGGGTCAACAAGTATTGAAACACATCCCTCCACATGAGGCTGAAGCAAAAGGCATAGTTCACCCCAAATTAGCAGGGGCCGTTCATCGTATCTAGAGTGTTGTCCAATGGTGCTTTGTATTTAATATATATAGAAGGCAAATATTTAGATATGGCTATCAATTCTAATGTAGTCAAAAGATATTATGTATGATTTATTTGGTTTAAATTATGTTGTTTGTACTTGGCACGTTTTGAAGATTAGAATGACGAAGACATTTTATTCTGCTATTTAAATACTTTATCCTTTGTTACCCCTTTGAGCCTTATTTATTTTCTTTCATACCCCTCTTTTGGAATCAGTAGCAAAGTTCATAAACACGGACACAAAAGCTGAATAAAGAAAGAAAAGAGGAAAAGATAAGAGAAAAAGAGAAAGAAAAGAATGAAAAAGAGTGAAAAAAAGAAGAAGAAGAAGAAGAAGAAGAAGAAGAAGAAGAAGAAAAGAAAAGAAAAAGAGAGAAAGAAAGAGAAAAGAGAAAAGTAACAACAACAAAGCAATTCCTATGACATGAACTACGTTCGACCTGATTTCTTTTATGGATACATAGGCAGCCTCACGGTTTGGTCCCATATAATAAAAATTCAAAAGTCCCCAAGCAAAGAAACTGGGGCAAAAAGTTGTGGTTATGTAAAAGATCTCATTCCAAAAGTTGTAATTGCAAACCCACTCAACTTGTTTTGAGTCTTTATCCTTTCTTTCTAACCCAGCCAAAAGTCCACATTACGGTCCAAAGAAAGACCTTCTGACCAATATTTGAGAGTGCCAAGCAAGCGAGATAGAGGTTTGATTCGCACCATGGGCAATACTCCGTGCTGCGCAAAGGAAAATGAATAAATGAGAGAGTCATATTGGTGAAAAATATCACGGGCACCTTAGGACGATGGAAAGATGAGAGAAATTAAAATGAGAGAGTCTTATTAGTGAAAACCTTCACGGGAACCGAAAGGCGACAGTGAGTTGAGAGATGAACAAATGAGAGAGGTTTGATGGTGAAAACCCTTCGGGGCACCGCAAACCGAACAAGGTTAGTGACTTGGCGAAGAGATTGGGTTATGGAATTCCCAGGGCATTAAAGTATGACAACTGAAAGGTGATTGGTTGAATAGGCTAGGCTGATTAATCCGAAATGTATGTCATAATCATTGGTGCCAGTTGCTCCACTCAGATAAGTCTCTTTTCCTTTTCTCCCTCAAACAGTCATCCAGTTTTAGATTTTCTTCTTATTTCCTAACTCTCGAAGTCATTGCATTTCATTTCTTTTAGGTTTATTTCTCTAAAAATTTTCTAATGTTAGCCTTGTTTAAGCAAGTGAGGAAGGATTTCAAAGCTTACTACCAACTTCCAAATTGCACGAAGCAAAATGCGGCCAAAACATATAGAGGTTCAGGTAGGAAGGACAAAAATGTAAAACAACGGGTTAGGTGTAGAGCACCCGGGTCATTCAGGGTCCCGTGGTTGAGATTTAGTCAAAAAGTCAAACAATTCTTACCCAGTTCAAGGCAGCCAGTCAAAGTAAAGCACGGCGGTAAAAGGACCACCTTTAGCAAGAATGCCGCAAACTAACCACCACTTTTTTAAACTGATGAAATTTTCTTTGATTAAAACAGGGGTCGGAAATGTCGTTTATTCCGAGGAATCCTCCATGGGGAAAGCATGTACCGAACAGGTTCGACTGTAAATTCTCAGGGCCCACCTGAATAATGGGATTTAAGTTGAAGTTCTCAGGACCCTCCTGGACAATGGGACCTAGTTAAAACTCAAAATATTCATGAGTAACAAGATCTAGCATAAGTTCTACTTTGAGGAAATATAAGTTGGTTTTGACGTTTTCATTCTTAGGATGAGATTCAATTGAAAATTTTCAGGACCCTTCTGAATAATGAGACTTAGCTTTAAGACCTCCATTAGATAACAAGATTTAGCGTAAGTTCTACCGTTAGGAAATATAATTTAGCTTTAAAGTTGTCACTCTTAAGATGATATTTAATTTGAAGTTTTCAGGACCCTCCTGGATAATGGGAGTTTACTTTTAAATTCATAAATTTTTTTGGGTAACATGTGTAAGCACGTGATTTTTGCCCAATATGAGAATTACTCCCAAAAAATCCAAAAATAAAATGATTTTTCTTTGGTGTGCAATTTTGTGATATTTTGTGATATTTTGAATAATTATATGTATTTGTCCGTGCGTGTTTATTTGCTAAATTAATAAAAAATACAAAAATATGTCGCATTTTGCATGTAGGATTTAATTCTACAATTGTTAGTAATTAAATTTGTTTTACAAAAATTAAAAATTACAAAAATAGGCATCGTTTGCATTTTTAGCATTTAATATCCAAATATACAATTTTATGCTTAATTATTACTTAATTGTGCGTTAATTGTTATTGAGAGTTAATTTGCGCTTTTATAACTTAATTTAGTTCTTAATAATAAGTTAAGTATTTTTATAATTTAGTTTTAGAGAAATAAAAGAAGAAAAGAGAGCGAAAATATAAAGAAAGTCGGAATTGGGCCTCTTCTTCAATTTCAAGCTATAGGCCCAAAAAAATGGCCCAATCTTCCCTACGACCCAGTCCATTTCGAACTGGGTCGACCCAGTCCATAACCCAACTCCCCCTCTTCATTTTCATTTTTTCATTTTTACAAAACAAAAACAAAACAAAACAAAAGACAAAAACCAAAAACCCTAAAAAACCTAAAAACACATCCGCCCCCCCCCCTCTCTTTGCTTCTTCTTCTCCAAGCTTTCCTCACACCCCATCCATGGCTACCTCCCATGGCTGCGCTTACCTTCTTCTTCGTCCACTCAGAACAACCAACGTCACCACCATCCACGTCGACCTCCCCGTTGCATCGCCGGAAAACCCTCAATCAAAGAAGAAAAAATATCAAACCCACCGCTGCCCGCTTCATCCCCGTCGTCACTGAGCTTCGCCATCAACATCCATGGCTGACCAGCACCAGCATCACGTCCAAACCACCACCAAACACCACTGTTACACCCAGTCGCTTGGCCCGTCGACCCTACTGTTCCGTCGCCTCCTTCCACTGTTACACCCAGTCGCTTCCATGGCCAAGCTCATCGTCGACCAGCTGCTCAGGTTGCTGCGTCCTTCTCCTTCGATGTCCTTAAGCCGAACAAGTCGACGCCACTGTGTCTCGCTGCTGCCCTTGTTTCTGAAACACCATGGATTCCATGGATGCGGCTCGTCGCTGCTTACTCCGTCGCTAGCCAAACACACGAACAACTGCTCCAGCTGCCTCGCGACTGCTGCTGCCATGGCCTCCGCTGCTGCTGCTGTTCGGCATCGATCAACTGCTACTGCTTCACCAAAATACGTTGACAAAGCTCTTCCATTGCCGCAACGCTGCCAGCCCGTCCTTTACTGCCTTGTCTGCTGTTTCAACGACTTCCATGGCCATGTTTCGGTTCTTTCATTGCCATGGACACAGCTAGATTGCTGCGCACGTTGCCATTTCTGCTGTTCCTTCATCTTCTTCGTGCTTCATAGTTGTTTTAAACCGGTTAGTTTGGTTTTGAGTCTATTTCGTTTTTATATTTTTCGAAGTAAAAGCCGATAAGTATTTGATTCTTGTTTGTTTTGTTTATCGTTTAAATTAATTTTTAGTTCATGTTCATGTGTTATTTGTTAAATTAATTTTCAGATTTTAAAATGGAAGTTTAATTAGTTGTTTTCATATTCATGTCATGTTTTGTATTATTGTTTAAGTGAATATTTGTTAGTTTGATGTTTGTTAGATTCAAATTGAAATTTAATCAACTATTTCTTCAATTTGTTTCATGTGTTTATGTATAGTTAGAAATTGTTAATATTGTTAAGTTCAAGTTTAAGTTCATAATTGTTTCTTCGTCGATCTTGTTATTTGTTTAAAGAATTTAGTTGTATTAAAGGAATATATTGTTTTAATCGTTTAATCCGTCATGTTTGTTGTCTTAAAATAGATTCATTCATGTTCATACTTTGTTTGGATGATCTTGAATCCGAATTTTGTATAGTTTGATTTCTTGTTTACCATTTATGATTATTGCTTGAATTGTTCTCATAATCTTGTTTAAAGTTTAATATAAGAATTGTTTGTTGTAATGTTGTTAGAGTTGATTTTAAGTTCAATATGATTGAATTTAGAAATCTTCATACTTTGTTTGTTGTTGTTGTTGAATCCGAAAATAGGATTGTTTGTTGCTAAAATATTGTTCAATCAAGTTTTAGTTGTTCTTTGTTGTTCAATTCGTGTTCATGTGATTTGTTGTTGAAATGTTGTTAAAATCGTGTTCATGTGATATTGTTGTTATGATGTTCATCCATGTTCATATTGTTGTTTGAACATTGTTAGAAATTGATCATATTGTCTATATTTTGGTTAAGTTTGATTAATTGATGTGTTATAGCTGATGGGTAGTTTGGTAAATTTGTAGTACGTTTAGGGGTAGTTTGGTAATTTCAGTAAGGTCGGAGGGGGTAGTTTAGGAATTGTACATTTTGAAATTGTTTATTTGAAGCATGGGGGACAAAATGAAATGGGGTGGGTTGTGATATGATTATTTAATATAAAGGGGGGACAAGATTTAAATTAAAGGGGAATCTTGCATTATTTTAAATAAAGCATGGGGGACAAAATATAATGGGGTGGTGTGATATGTTTATTTAATGTAATGGGGATGAGTGGAAAGATAATGGGTTGGGTAGAGAAAAAGTATTGATTTAATTGATTAAAGGATTTATGGGATGGGATTATATATATGTGAAGTCTTGAACACAAGAGAAGAACAAGATATACAGATAGAGAACAGAAAAGATACGAGAAAAAATACACACAGATAGAGAGAAAAAAACGGACAGAGAATAGAAGAGAGAAAAATTCCGAAAAATATTTAAGCTTTCAAAATAAAAATAAAACTAAAAAAAAATCTACTTCTTTCTTTCTTTGTTTGAAATTAGTATTAATGGTTGTTGTTTCATTTAAAGCTTAAAGCTTTTGTTTTTGGGATTACTACTCCACCGGTCTGTTACTGGGTTGTTACTATTGTTGGGCAGTTGTTGCTATTGTACTGTTATTATTGCTGCTGATTCTCATCATCATTTTCTTTTGCTTCCAATATCAGGTACATATCTGTAAATTCATGTCACGAAAAGCTTCAACATGACAAATTAATGAAGTTCGGGAATTATAATTCTGTTTTCCATTCATTCAAGTTCAGTAGTTAAAAATTTGGTTTTTGTTTCAGTTGATTAATATAGTAGTACGTTTGGCGTAATGAATATAAGATAATTGTTACCTCTTAAAATTCGTTTAAGTGTTGTAATAATATCATCTATTTCGGAATTTTCATTAAGTGAAGTCATGATTAAAATATCAAGGTAGGGAACATGGCATAAAATGGGCCATTAATTACATCTCGTAATATTGTTAGCTAAATGTAAAGTAGAATGGAAGTATCAATAAATTACATTATTAGTATATCTTGTAAAAAATCTGATTTTTGTTTAGATTGATATAAGTTGTATGTTCATATATGGCATGATGATGAGTATATATATAATCATATGTGGAAGGTGAGTTGATACAATATTAGGAATGGTTCAAACGTATAACTATATTGCATGTGATGTAATTTTATTGAATCAATTTGTATAATAGTTCTCTTTCTTATCAACTTGACTCTTATCTTCCATTGCAAACATTAACCAAACCATTGCAACTTTGGACTAAAACAAATACATGAGAAGGACATAGGATTTATAAACGAATCGTGGCATTTTATGTAAAAGATATATAGAAGAAGAGTTCGCCTTAAATGAAACAATGAAAATTCTTCAGAAACTATTAATTTGTTTATCAAATTAATTCTTTTTCCATTTTTATATGCGATTCGATTTTTGGATATATTAATGTTGTATCCACGATAAAAAATGATAGTATTTTTAGTTACATGTTGTTTGTTTCTTTTTCATATCATTAATTCTTTAAAATTTGAATGGCTTGGAGGAATATAATTCATACGCATAAAATAAGATTTGCGGTGAACACATAATAATTTTTGAATGCTTTTCAAGAAATATAGAGACGGCTAAATCAATATTTCTCTATGGCTTTCATATAAAAATAAGTGGATGCAATAAACAATTTGTAGAGAATTTTATCAAGAATATTTTGTGAAATTAGGGATACGTTCGTGTGGCCTGATTATATTTCTAAAAGCAATTCGGATTATGCGTTCGCGCAACTTCGAGCGAACATTTAATAAAAAGGGGTTTTTCGGAGATTATCCATATTAATTTCATATAACCCGAGATGTGCAGTTCACTATTTAATCATACAAGAGCGACAGACGTTCTTAATTTTATTTAAGCACAATTTCGAACTTAAGTCTATTTTTATAATAAAAAAAAATTCGAAAAAATAATAATTATATTATCAATATCATTGTGTATACGTACGCGTGACACGATTTCCCACGTTAAAAAATATATAATATATAAAACGAATACACGTACGCGTGATTCGATTCAAAGAAGGGTCTTTAATTTTAAACAATCTAAACAGAAGCGGTAACAAAATCATGCAATAAAAATGTAAAATCGAGATAATTAAGCCAAGAATAAAAACAGTTAAGCGACCGTGCTAGAACCACGGAATTCGGAAATGCCTAACACCTTCTTCCGGATTAACAGAATTCCTTACTCAGGATTTCTGGTTCGCAGAATAATAAACAGAGTCATATTCTCCTCGATTCAGGGATTAAAATTGGTGACTTGGGACGCCTTAAAATTCTCAAGTGGCGACTCTGAAACAAACAAACAAATCCCGTTTCGACTGTCCTTCAATTGGAGAAAACTCCCTACGCACCCTCGCGGGGGCGGAAAAAGGAGGTGTGACAACATGATTCGATTAACACTCACAAATGTGCCCAGATACCAAACTGGTGCAGAAAAGTTTCTTTTGTTTGTCTGTTTTGTTGTAATCAGGTGCCCACCTGGAGAACAAGGGAACACGGTTCAAGTTTTGGCTACCAGGCGCCCACCTGGAGAACAAGGGAATACAGTTAAAAGTTTTGGTAATCAGGCGCCCACCTGGAGAGCAAGGCAATACAATTAAAAGGTTTGGCAATCAGGCACCCACCTGGAAAATAAGGGAAAATAGTTCAAGTTTTGAATAAAAGCGATGCAAGTGTTGGAAATCAGGCGCCCACCTGGAAAACAAGAGAAAACAATTTATGTTTCAAGGAAAAATAGCGAGTATTGGCAATCAGGCGCCCACCTGGAGAACAAGGGAAAACAGTTCAAGTTTCGAGGAAAGGCAGTGCAAGTGTTGGAAATTAGGCACCCACCTGGAGAACAAGGAAAAATAGTTCAAGTTTCGAGGGAACAATAGTGCAAATGTTGGAAATCAGGCGCCCACCTGAAGAATAAGGGAAAACAGTTCAAGTTTCAAGGGAAAGTAGTTCAAGTTCAGCAACCAGGCGCCCATTTGGAGAATAAGGGGAAAGCAATTCAAGTTTCAAAGGAAGACAGTTCAAGTTTTGTCAATCAGGCGCCCACCTGAAGAACACGGGTATACAGTTCTAGTGCTGGCAATCAGGCGCCCGCCTGGAGAATAAGGGAATTCAGTTCAGAATGCAATTCAAGTTAGCAACAAAGGAAGCTAACCTGGAGAGTACAAGTCAACAGAGCAACAGAAACAACAAGATCAAGTTTAAAGATACGTAGATAGGATTCTTATAATTCATAGATTATAGTTTAGTAGCAGCATGTAGCAAAAGTGAAATCACAGCTTCCTGGTAGTCCCAGCTACCAAATCTTCTCAAACTACACTGACATGATTCCTTTATAGCCAAGGATATGTAGGCAACCTCGGAAGCAAGGTGCGGTCAAATCTTTCAAAAATGCTTCCCACGAAGTATTCAAATGGGCAAAAATCGCTCGTATCTGCTCACTTATCTTTGCATGAAAACTCTTCGTGCTTCCGAACAAAGAGGGGCAGCTGTGAGCACGTGATTTTTGCCCTATAGGAATTACTCCCAGAAAATATAAGAAAATAATTTCTTCCATTTTTTGCAATTTTATTGGATTTTGTGGAATTTTGTGCTAATTGTTTGTATTTTTGTGCATGTTTACTTTTGTTAAAAATCATGAAAAATGTCAAAAATAAAACGCATTGCATTGAGATTTTGTTTTCATATTTTGAGGATTAATTAGTAAATTAGTTATTTATTTAAAAAGGAAAATAAAAAAAATGGCTTACTTTTGCATTTTAGCTTTTTATATTTTAGATTAGTGATTTCCTCATTTAATCTAGGAGTAATTAATTTTTGTAAATATTATAGTAGATAATTAGCTTAATTTTGCAAATTAATTTAATTTAGGTTTTTAATTAATTGAAAAGGAAAAGAAAAACAATTGAAAAAGTGGAAAAGAGAATTAGAAAAAGAGGTTGTTTTAATTGGACCCAAACCCTTTTTTTGGCCCAATCCACCCCAGCCCAACCAAATAACCAGGTCCAACTCCCACTCTCAAACCAAACGACCCCGTTTCTGGACCCCCCATCTCAACCGTTGGATCCTTGAGATCCAACGACCCTGAACTAATCCCTCTCCCATATAAAACTGTCTGAAACCCTTCACCCACCACCCAAACCGGACCCCAATTCATCTCAAACTTCAAAACGCTAGAGACCCGCCACCCCCAAAATCCTCACCGTCTCCGCCGGCGACGACGCCATAAACTCTTCAATCCACCCAAATTTAAACCCCAGAATCTCCCTCACCTCCTCGTTCCAAATCTCCCATTAGTTTCTTTCAAATCACCACCTAAGATCTCAAATTTCGAATATGAGATTCATGTCCAAAAATCCTAGGTCTCCAAACCCACCCAAATTCGCACCCTATAATCTCCCCACTCTCCTAAACACAAATACCTTGTTGATTATCCCCAAAACACCCTGAAATTACTTGGTTTTTGGATCTCAAAGTGGTCTGGAATATCAAGCCTTTTTCCCTCAAATTTTCGGTTATTTTTAGCTTGCTTTGAGTCAAAACGAACATTAGTTAATGGCTTTTGTCAAGAGTCGTTGATTAGTATGAGTTTTGACTCATTTCGGCTTTGTCAAGACCCGATCAATTTGCCTTTGACTGGACAGAATGCATTCGAAGTCCAGAGTTTTCCGTTTTCAGAGGGTATCTTCTTCTCTCTTTTCTGAAATTGTTATAGGTTTAATTTTGTTTTTAGGTTAATTCAAGATTAACTGATGGGAAATCTTCTGAATCCGGATTTGTTCCTTCATGATTTCTATTGTTTCCCTAGTTAATCTTTCCTTTTGCATTTGTTCCTTGCTTAGTTTGCATATTTTAGTTTAGTTTAATTTTATGTTCATTAGATTTCTATTAAGTCTTTCATCTCAATAGATAGCTTCAATAAGTTTGAATACTTTTTTTAGACTCATTTGGTCTTAGATTTGAATGGTTCTGTTTCCTGAATTGTTTTTTTTGGTTAGCTTAAAAGGTCCAAAGGTTTAGTGATTTTTGTTTGTTCAATCTGTATTTCGATTTGTTCATTGCTTGAATGAGTTAGTCTTGATTTGGGAATAGCAAAAATTTAGGAGGGGTTAAAGGGACAATAAAAAACTTAAGGGGGGTAATTTTAGAGTGTACTAAAGGGATAAGGTATCTAGAAGGTTCTATGGTATGGACAGCTGGTGGTATTCTGCCAGTATAAGTTGTTAAAGCCGATTAGAATTGGTCAGCTGTCCAATTGTTGTTAGAAAAAAGATGCCCTGTGAGGGGTATTTTGGAAAAAATTTCTATTTCCTTGACTTGGGAGGCACACAACAGATTTTGGGGATAAATAGGGAACTCTCCTCACTCCCTACAGACGGAAGACAGACCCCTAAAAATCTTTTAAGAATCTCAAATAGTAGGCTCTTCTTTTCTTCTGGTTGAAAAAACAAAAAAAAAACTGAACAATCCTACTTGGTATTTCTAGGTTTTCGGAGCTCTTTTGACTTAAAACTGAAGCTTTTTATTGGTTATTGCTTCTTTGCTCTCTGCTGCTAAAGTATCTATTTTCTTTTGGTATTTTGGAGCAGAATTTCAAGCACCAAGGTACACACCATAGCCTTATGCCAAAATCTTTGTAATCTTGACCTCACATTAATGTTAGAAGTGTTTCTTGAGTAATAAGATGTATTATTCTCTGTTGATTCTTGTTTCCTATGCTTAAAATCATGTTTTTCTTGTTTTTCAATTGCATTAGTGATATCCATTGGATTTGACTTATATGTACACTGTTTTGTTGATCATTCATGCCTAATATTTTGCTTCATGGGTTGAGTTGTGTGTGTTAGCTAGGGTCAACATATGTGCAACATGGCTCTTGGTGGATCTGATATCGACATGATCAGATCCATGAGAGTTAGAAGCTGAAATTGATATTACTCGTGTGGGAAGAGCTGGAAGCTTTATGGAGGATTACAATCCAAATGTATATTTGGTTTTAATAGTTTAGGTTAATTCTGTTTGTTATTTCGTAGGGACAAGTCTTGTTTAGTCTTCATTTACTAGTTAATTGTTTTTCAATGGCTCAAAGTCTTGTTAAATAATACTGAGCCTACATGTAAGTAAATGTAATGTATAAATAAGTTGTGATGGTCAGAAGAGAATGCCTCAGATAGTTTTATTTTGATGTTTAAACCTGCTGGAAATCCCAAAGGGTTCCATAATAATTTACGTACTGTTGGTTTTCTAGATTTTGCCTCTATTTTGTTATGCCATGTTTGGGCTCAATGTCAGGCCCAAGAATATTAACCCTACCCCTTCTTCTTTTCCTTGCATTTTATGTTTAAGGGACTGGTTTGTAACGGAAGTCCAGTGTTTCGCTGGACCTGTATTTGACCCAACCTCAATGCTAGGTGTAGTTGGCTTTCATTCTGAGAGATGGGCTCAACTTCGAGCCCAACCTAATGCATGATTTGTGAATTTATCGGCTGGTCTGCAGCTGGTTCAATTTGCTTTAAGTAATCAAAGTCATTTAGTTACCTCTCTGCATGTCCATAATTAGGGCCTTAGACTAAATTTCGAGTTAGATAAATCTTGAGTTAGATTAATCAAGAGCCTTACAACCTCCTAGTTGAACGTAGTTATTTTTAGAGTGAGGTGTGCCATAGTAATTAAATCACCTATGGCCCTCATACTAATTTTATAACTTAAATATTAAAAAATGAACTTCGTAGTTTGCTTTAGGCGCGTTAATTATATGATTATCACGGCTATTACTAAAATCCAGGTGTACATTTTATGTGACCCGGTTCTAATTTCCAACAAGGTTAAATAGAACGTGTCGTGAATCACAGGAGCATTTCATGTAGTGTGGCTTGCGATGTGTTTTAAATAACCTTGAATTAATTCTTTAAATAAATAAAAGCGGTGTTAAAGCTAAAAATGCACAATAGGTTTTAAACATGTGATTAATCAGATAAATAGCACAACATTAACAGTTGAGCGACCGTGCTAAAACCACGAAACTCGGAAATGCCTAACACCTTCTCCCGGGTTAACAGACTTCCTTACCCGGATTTCTGTGTTCCCGGACTATAAAACAGAGTCAATTTTCCTCGATTCGAGATTTGAACCGGTGACTTGGGACACCATAAATTATTCCAAGTGGCGTCTCTGATTTCTAAATAAAATAATCCCGTACTGATTGCCACTTTAATTGGAAAAACTCCCTTATACCCTCTTCGAGTGGTAAAAAAGGAGGTGTGACACTAGTTGGTGGTAAATCAGGTCTATGAGATCTTCGAAGCCAAAGAAGAGTGCATGTAACAATATCTAATGAAAGTCCAGGCTTTGCTCGCTCGGTTCTAGGAGTGGTCAATTACACATATCTCGAGGGAAGAGAATGTAGAATTGGATGCATTAGCCAACCTTGGATTGTCCACTCAAATGAAAGGATCGGATTCTAGTATGGTAGTACAACTTATGCACTCAATATTGGACGCGGATAGCTATTATGAGGTAAACGCAACTAATTTGGTCTGGGACTAGAGAAACGAGATAATTGAATATCTCGAGCATGGAAAATTGCCTGAAGATCCTAAGGCATCTCGGGCACTGTGCACTAAAGCAGCTCTATACAGCTTCAAGGGGGGTCAATTATACAGAAGATCTTTCCAAGGCCACTTGGCCTGATGTTTGGGAGACTTCGAAGCTAATTATGTTATGCTAGAAGTCCACAAATGGATCTACAGAAATCATTTAGGCACGAATTCCTTAGTATTAAAATTAATTAGGGCAGGATACTATTGGCCCTAGATGGAACAAGATACCAAAGCTTATGTTCAAATATATGATAACTGTCAACGTTACGCACCATTGATACATCAACCGACAGAACCATTGCGATCAGTTTTGTCACCATGGCCATTCATGACGTGGAAAATAGATATTGTCGGACCACTGCAACCAGCCCTCGGTAAGGTAAGATTTATTTTGAATTTAAATAGCTATTTTTCTATGTAGGTTGAAGAAGGTCCTTATTAGAAGAACGGGTGAACGTGAAATGATAAATTTCTTGTGGGAGAATATAATTTGCAGATTTGGGATTCAAAAAGAGATAGCCTGCAATGGCGGGCCACAATTTATAGGCGCATAGATCACGAAGCTTCTTGAAGATTTGAAAATCAAAAGGATCACATCATCACCTTATCATTAGAGCGCAAACAACCAAGCAAAATCAATGACCAAAGTGATTTTATAAAATCTCAAAAAGAGATTGGAAGCAGTTAAAGATAAATGGCCGAAGAGCTATTATTTGTACTATAGCATATCGAACAACGACCAAATCAAGTACGGGGAGACTCCTTTATCTCTTGTGTACAGGGCAGAAGCCCTGATCCCATTGGAAGTAAGAGAGCCTACCCTGAGGTATTTCCTGGCAAATGAAGAAGCAAACAATTAAGCAATGTTAGTCAATTTGGAGCTATTCGATGAACGTAGGGACTTCGTGCATATAAGGATGGCAACCCAAAAGTAAGGAATAGAGAAATATTATAATCGAAGAGCCAACCTCCATTAGTTCAAAGTAGGAAACTTGGTTTTAAGGAAAGTAACTTAGAACACCCGGGAGCTTAGTGCGGGGAAGCTTGGTCCAACATGGAATCCTCAAAGGTGTCTAGCAATTCACTAGTGGAATCCTCAAAGGTGTAAAACTTCCAGTGTTCAAATTCGCATTCTTCGCATTCGAACATTAGGGGGAATGATATTAGGAAACAACAACAATGACAGCCACGTCAACCAGAGTATGAAATCAAAAAACATAGCTGTATCATCGGGATTGGGGACTGCGCTGCCAGCCCCGTAGAAACAAGTTGTACAAGTTAGCCAAAAGAAATGGCAATTTGATTTTAGAACAATGAATTCTTATATACTTTTGAAAATGGAAGGAATAAAGTAAATTCCTTTTGTTTTTATCTTGTTTCTTGTTTGAACGGTGAATTAATTTTATCATTTAAAAGTTAAACAAGTACTTGAAATGCTAGTGTCATTATGAACATGAGACGTCCTATTCAAGAGCACCGTAAACATAAGAGGGTCCTATCGTATAAAACCCTCACGTTAAAGGGTTTATTTTGGAAGAATTTGTTCCCCGAATCCAAATACTAAGTAGAACCCTTACGTTAAAGGGTTGTTTTTGGAAGAACTTATGCCCGAAATCCAAAAACTACTGAGGAAAAATATACCCGAAGCCACACATATCTCGGCACAAAACCTTCGAGAATACTTAAAGAAAAGATGCAAAGAGAAAAATTTGCGAAAACAATTAAACGAAAAAAGAAGCAAAAGAGCAAAACTTGCACAAACACTTAAATGAAAACATACGCAAAAGAGTAAAACTTGCGCGAATACTTAAATAAAAAGGCACAAAGAGCAAATCTTGCACGACACTTGAACGAAAAGATACTTTTATTTACAATAAAATGTGCCAAATAGCACAAGTACAAAAGTGTAAAAAAGAAAGTAAAAATTAAGCTGCTGCATCTCCGGGACCCGGAGGAAGAGAAGTACTTGCGCCCCTAGGAGAGGTGGGTAGATCCGTTACCGGTTCGATATCTTGGACTTCATCATTTTGGCCTTTGCATTATCACCTTCCGGTTCTTCTTCAATTCTCGAGAACTCAGAACCGAAACTAGAAGAATTGGTAGCATCAAGCCAGCTCGAAAGACCCATTTTTTGCAATTGACTCCAACTCCCGGTCCTTAGCAATTTCGACATCAAAGTCAATGACACCCGCTTTGGCCTTTTCCAAGGTTATTCTCCTCATGTTGTACATAGCATATGCTTTTTTAATAATGAGGGAAGCTGCTCGATGCTGAAGTTCTTCTTTAAGCTGGCCAACCTCAACAGAAAGGTTATCCTGCACGGATCTAGCAGCTTGAAGGCTGACATCAAGGTCGCGGACAGTGGAGCTGAAAACTCTATTGTGCTCAATGGTCCTTTTATGCTTCTTCTCTAACCGGACATACTTCGCCTCGGCAGTAACTTCTTCAATTTCAAAGTTTAAGGCTACCTCCAAAAACTCCTCTTTCTTTCAGCGGAGGTAGCCTCACGATCGTATGCAACAAGAACCATATTATGGACTTCAACCCATTTGGCCTTAGTTTCTTCAAATTTTTCCCTTAACGGGGTGACCTCCTGGCTAAGGATTGCCACCTCTTGCTCGCTTTGCTGTAATTAAGCTTCCAATTCGACGGCCTCAGTAGCTCGTGCTTCCAGCTCTAGGAGGCGAGTATCATTCTGATCTCGCTCGGTCAAAAGCTGATCCCATTCGGAGCTAAGTTTCTCCTTATCACAAATCAGCCTTTGAAGGCCCTTGGAAGCAAAGAATATGGGATACAAAACAAAAATGCAAATTCAAAATCATACCATATTAAAGATATAAGAAACAATGCAGAAAATAAAGAATATACCGTTGCTACATTGTGCATGGTGTTGTTCAACAAACACTCTCCCGAGAGAGTTTGTATCTTATCTCTATCTTTTTCTGAAGCCAAAGACTTCAGATAGTTAGCAAGATCCACTGGTCGAGATAACATATGGCATCTGGTTGAAACTGAGAGGGTAACGTTCCTCCTCCTTTGGGGATCTTCGGAGGGGACAACATAATTTTGCCCTAAACTGGGGACTGGGAAGAGGGACAACCTCATCTCGGGAAGCTTCAGCCGGTAGAGATGATGTAGTATTTGCTGGTGGTAAAGGCAGAGTGGGAGAAGAAGGAGATAAAGCTGATGGTGTTGTAGGCTGAGAAGCAGCTGCGGCGAATGCAGTGCTGGTTTTTGGTGGCTCATCAACCGAAAACAGAAGGGAACCGGTACTCAGCCTCATAATATCGGGCACGACAACTGGTATTCGGAAACGAGAGTTAGCATTTTCCACCATATCATACTCCCTCCAGAGCGTCGAGCCATCGTCCACGATTGGTGTATCTAACTCAACAGATTGAGCATCATGTTCAGCTGAGGAAGGTTGTCTTCTTCTATGTAGAGAAACCCTCTCCTCACTGGCTTCTCCATCATCGTCAATCACCACGGTGTCTATGGCCAGCTCGGATGCGGCACTCATCACCACAGCATCTAAAGACGGCTCGAACGCGTCTTTCTTTGCCTTTTAATTTTTCACCCGGCCACGGAAGAACGTCTCTTTTTTGGCTGCTTGTTCTTCGGCCGGGACTCTGAGAAGAAGCACTTGCACCAGAAGTAGGCCCATATATACATGTTCGTGTAATTGCTTCCTGCAGTAGCCTCGCTACGTCAGCAGGACTAGCCAAAACATCCTCCTCGGGGACGACAACTGAGCCTGGGGTAGACCTGAATTCAACATAAGAGAAGGGTTAATCAACTACCATATACGAAAGGTAAAAACAAGATGAATCTAACTTACCATGTCTGGCCTTCCACCCATATTTAAGGGCCAGTTCCTTCCACGTATGGGTCTCAGGCATAGTGACATCCAAAATCTTCTAGACCTACTAGTCCAAGCCTTCGACCTTCGGTGGAACCCACCGACTCGCTGGAACAAGTGAAAGAAGAGGAATCAGTAACAACATGGGATGGCCTTTAACTAAAAGAAGAGGCAAACGATGAACTTACGAGTGCGGTTCCACAATTCATAAAAGAATGAAACTGTGGCCGGAATGATGTCCTTGGTGGCAGCTGCAGCGAACCTTTCCATCCACCCACGGTCATTATCAACATCCATGATGTCTAACAGAGCATGATGGCCACGTTTTCTAAAATTTATCATTCCCTCGCGAAAAATTTTGGGGGAGTAAAGGTTCATTAGTCGAGCTATGGCTAGCTCCTCTCTCATCTCCTAGTATAGATGCCAAAGGCAAGCAATTGTTCTCCATACAAAAGGACTTACTTGTTCCAGGCACACCTGGTAACGGATGCAAAACTCCACAATAACGGAATCAAGATCCCCACTCAAAGAAAATGACCCTAAAGTGGAGGGATACGTGTAAAAATACGTAAAACTCTTCTTGGGTAAGGTTATCCGCTCTGCTAGATCAGGAGCGATAATATCTAATCATGGAAATGGTAGTCTTCCTTCATAGCAGGAATGCAAGAAGGATACACCCAACGACCCACATACGAGGGTTAGTGGAAGGATACTTCTCTTCGAAATCTTTTGTTGTGATAAGGCTTCTTGGGATAATGGTGTTCACCGTAGGAGGAGCAACATCATCAATTTTACCTTTGTTTTTTTAGGAGAAAGGGTTTCTGGAAGAAGAAGCCATTTTTATCAGAAAGGTATAAAGGGTTTCTCTGGAAAAAAAATGTTAAGGAAAAATTGAAGACAAAGTGCAAGTTCAGTAAAGAGAGTTTGAAGAATTATGAAGTGTAAATAAAGAAATTTGATGTGTATAAGTAAAAGAATATGCGGCTAAAATCATGGCCATAATTACCTCGATAACTGGCAGAAGTGATGCTAACTCATGGGATGACGGGTGTTTTGGGCATTAGATGCGAAGAGACGTGCGTCTATTCAACCGTCAGAAACTTTTTGGAAGGGGGGTCAGAGAATTTCCCGCCAAAAATGGTATCTCTACCAACTTCCAGGTAACACAGAGTTATGCCACCTTAAAGCAGGGGGCTATCTGTATGGGGGTAAAATGAGTTCGTACTTAATGTTAGCGTGAGTGAGTGACACATGAAGCCGAATACATAAGATAATCGAATCCGGAGGCAGCAATCTCATCTGTAACTAGAGAGAATGATTCTTATAAAGGTAAAATAAATATCTGTCGCCCCGTAGCATTTAATGAAGAATATTCTATATCATTAAGTACGTAGCCTGTTATAGAGAATATGACATTTACTGCCTACCGTTACACATTTTTCAATAGCCTTTATAATTGTCATTAAAGAGAGGCTTGATCCTAGTACCTTGTTTCCTAAGTACAACTATAAATAGTGAGCTCTCTTATCATTGTAAGGGGGACAAATATTCGGATAAGCATACAATATATTCTATCAAAATCTCAACAACATTTTACTCTCTTGCTTATTTATACTGTTTTTACTTCTCTGGTAGCTCTGCGCCCGAAACTAAGATATTTGCTGTTTCATTTCAATTCCAAGGCTAAGTCTTACATTTTTGTCTAAATTTATTTTATTATTTTTGGATCAAATTGATTCACTTGTCTATAAACCACGTATAAATTCAACTGTACTATTTTACAGGTAAACAAAAATAAAAATCAGAATTGGTAAAATTAAAGTGGTCGAGCCAGTGGCTAGTTGAATGTTGGTTGCTATGTCTTTAGAAACTGTGATATTTCGTAGCATTATCCACTCCTATTATGAAGGGAACATAAAAATGATGAAAATTTATTTAAAAAGAAATTAACAGTGATCTGAGGCATTAAGTAGAATAGTTAAATTCCAACCCTAGAGCTCTAGCGATAGGCGACTTTGCGAAGACTGGGCAAAAAACTCGTGAGGCGACCAGCCTGTGTTACCTGTTGGTCAGCCCCCTAACAACCCTACACCATCTTCAAACAATACTCATATAATTCCCCAACCATTAGATTACACACATATTCTCAAACTTAGTGCATTAAATACAACTATGTACGTAAAACCTAATATGATAACAGTTGCCCCTATCCCCATCAAACCTGTTACTTTCCTACATGGGCAGTCATTAATCAAATGGACAGAAGCAGAAGTTACTCATATGAACATCATTGAAGGATTGCAATATGCTGTCATTGGTAAATTTTTGTATGGGTGGCCAAAATTGCAGGAGCTGCGTAGGTTGATTCCTACGCAATATGGGATAAAAGGTGAGTGCAATGTTGGTGTCCTCAGAGATAGGCATGTGTTGATCAGGCTTACATTATTGGAAGATTATGTTAATCTTACATCAAATAGTGTTACTATGTGAAAGCCAAAGATGGCTACCAATATCATATGAGACCTCTAATTTATGATGCTAAATTCAAAGTTGGTTAGGAAATACCTGTAGTAATGGCATGGATTTCATTCCCTAATCTGTTACCAACTTATTTTGTAAAGGAGTGTTTATTCTCATTAGCCTCGGTAGTTGGTACACCATTGCATCTTGATATGGCCACAATCAACAAGACTAGACCTAGTTTTGCTAGAGTCAAAGTACAAGTTGACTTGCTATCTGAATTGCCTAAAAAGGTAAGGATAGACATTGAGAATGAGACAACTTGGAGATCAGAACTAAGTGGGTGAAGGTGCAATATGACTGTATTGCCAAATATTGTAAGGAATGCAGGATTCAATGTCAAAATGAAGAGGAATGTAGAAGATTACATCCAGAGCTTATACCAGCTGTAGAAACTCAATCGAAGGCACAAGTTCAAAGTGATGCCACTAATAAGAAGCAGATGCAACTAAATAATATTAAGCCACCAATTAAAATGCTAAATAGTGTAAAAGTAGTTAGTCATCCTTATGGTAAGTGGATGGAGGTCAAGGACAACAGGCCAAAGAAGGATCACGTTGGGAAGGAAGAGAAGGAGAAGAGCAATGAGGTTACTATAAAGGAGATTGAGAATGTGGAGCAGAAAACCAAGGCTCCAATTCAAACAAAGAACAAATTTGCCTTACCAGAGGAAGGAGAAATTGAGGAAGCCATACAGATAAAGAAGGAGGCAGTGCAGAAGGCGCTGAACAATGATAAAGTTGAGGCAAACAAGGGAAACAAATCAAATCCTATTGCTATCAGGACTACTAGTACAAAGAAGGGTCGGAGTACAAGTGCGGCCAAAGAAAAGAATCCTAATCCTATTTTTCTTGGGATTGAAGAGCTAACAAAAAGGAGTCGACCATTGAATGGGTACACAGAAGCTTTGGTACAAACAAAAAAGAATTGAGGCAACTTAATGTGATAGTTAATCATTTATGCCATGAAATTCCATCACAAACGTTTGAAGAGTCTACCAAAGTGAATGTTGTTGAGAATAGAGCAACACCTGGATATCCATTATGGAGTGATAAAGTTGATAATATGGAGAAAAACAATGAAGAAAACAGTGCAGGAATGCATGCACAAATTGGAGTAGTGCAGGGAAAAATAGTTGACCTAATTCCTCCTGCTATAGTTAACCCTAGTGCTCAGAAATCTAGGGTCAAGGATTCTGAAGAACTGGACAAGAAGCATGGTACACCATCAGCTCAAGAGGCTCAAAGATCCCATAAACAATCTGAGACTGTTGGAGAATCAACAGGTGGAGCTAAGAAGAAATCTAATGGAAAAGTAATCCCTAGGGATGCTGCTGAGGTTGTAGATGATATTGGAGGTGCTCCGGTGGAAATTTTGAGTGGTGATCATGTTGAGAAGGCTAGTACTAAGGTATTAAAGGATACAGTGAATCTAGCTCATCAAACAGCTAAAGACAAGGAGATGGAAACCAATGGAACAGTGTTTGCTACATTAGGATCAGTCTATGATCTTCAATTTAGGGTGATGCAAGAGGCATTGGGAACTATGAATAAGAATTCATTGGTGTTCAATGAGGCTACAATGCAACCACACGATCTAATTGACCTAGTAACAGGAGCTTGTGCTTCTGAAGTTGGGCAGTCAAATGTAAACAAGGCAATCGAAATTGTAGGGCTGGCAGTGGATGGTCCTGGGATTCTAGCTTGGATAACATTCAGTATTACTAGTGGCATATTGGAAAAAGGTATGCTCATCAATCACAGGTGCCAAAGGGAGTTGGTAATGATAGCTAAGAGACATAAGCCAAATCTTATGGCACTCCAAGTTGTTTACAATGATGAAGGTGAGCAAGAGGAACTAGGTGAGGATATTAAGGAAGAATAGGACTGGCGACATCTCACCTAGGAGTGTTGATAAAAAGAAATCTACTGGAAAACAATCAAAGAAACACAAAAAAAAAGACTGTCCCTATAAGGGTCCAACCAAAGAGAAGTGGCCTATCAACTTCCAAGTGATCTTATGGATAATGTATTAGTGTGGAATGTGAGATCTGTGAACAGACAAAAATCTTTCCAAATTTTAATTAACCTATATAGGAAGTATAATTTCTATCTCATTGGTTTGATGAAACCTTGGCAAGATATTAATAAGCTGGAGGAGTATAGAAGAAGGGTGGGGATCCACTCTGCCTTTGCAAGCATGAATGGTAAAATCTGGGCTTTTGTAGATGAGGAAATAGATGTAGAAATTATGATAGATATGGAGCAACAAATGACTTTAAGGTTGTTTCGTAGAAATTTGACTAACTTGACTAACGAGATAATTGTTACACTAGTGTTTGCTAAATGTGATGCTATAAAGAGTATTGAATTGTGGGATTCTATTTATCATTTAGCCTCATATATGGAATCACCAAGTGAAGTAGAAGACTTTTCACATTGTGTTGATACATGTGCATTGTATGATTTAGGCTTCAAAAGGAGTCTATATACATGGTGAAATGGGAGGTCCAATGATGATTGCATTTTCAAGAGACTTGATAGATTCTTGGCTAATCAACAATTTCAGGATCTATTCCCAACAATGGAAGTTGAGCATTTGATTAAACATGGTTCTGATCATGCCCCTATCTTGTTAACTTGTAATATTGACACTGTCCAAGTTTCTAAATTTTTGGACAAAACATGAGACTTTACTGAATGTGGTGAAGGAGAATTGATCAACAGATAGTATGGGGAATTCATTTATTATGTTTCAAAACAAGCTGAAGAATGTAAAGAATGCACTGGCAGATTGGAGCAAGGAGACTTTTGGAGACATATTTAAATAAATTGCAGCACTGAAAGATGTCATTAAAGTACATGAGGTGAAGTTTGAACTAAATCCAACAGCTCAAAATAGAGCTAAGCTACATAAGGTTGAGGCTAATCTTACAAGGTACTATCACTTAGAAAAAGAATTTTGGAGGCAAAAGGCTGGCATGCAGTGGTTCAAGGATGGGGATAGAAATACAAAATTATTTCATGCTCATGTCAAGAGAAAAAGATAAAGGTTGCAGTATCCAGAATATTGGATAACAATGGAAATTGGATTGAAACACATGCGGAAATGGCTGGGGAGGCAGTGGACTTTGTTCAAGCTCTATTCATAGAAGGAAGAATTCCAATCAATTTTTGATATAATACATCATGTTCCTAGGATGATTTCAGATGATCAAAATGAGAGGTTATAGGAAGAATCAATAATTGAGGAGGTCAAGGCAGCAGTGTTTGGGTTGAATGATGAGAGTGCTAGTGGTCCAGATGCATTCATTGTCCATTTTTACCAGACTAGCTAGGAGGTTATTGGTGAAGATATGCTTAATATATTTAGGGCATTCTTTTTTGCTGCAGGACTTCCAGAGTTCATCACTCATACAAATCTTGTGTTGCTACCTAAGAAGGAGAATGTGGCTACATTTTCAGACATAAGGCTAATTACCCTGAGCAACATCTCTAACAAGATTATATCTATAGTGATCCATGAAAGGCTAGTTGAAGTATTGCCTACTCTAATCTCTCCTAACCATGCAGGTTTTGTCAAGGGTAAAAGCATAGTAGAGAATATTCTACTAACACAGGAGATCATAACAGACATAAGAAAGAGAGACAAGCCATCAAATGTATTTATCAAACTTGATATGGCAAAGGCTTATGATAGAGTCTCATGGTTGTTCTTAGCCCTTTTCAAATCTTCAAGGGGTGTTAAACAAGGGGATCCTCTTTCATCTACATTGTTCATATTAGCAACTGAAGTGCTTGGGGGAGGCTTAGATGTCTTGTTTAACAATCCTGACTTCATAGGATTTGGAATGCCAACTGTAAGATAGTTTGTTATTGGCAAGTTGGAAGTAGGATTCTTCCCACATCGGAAGAAAGAAGTTCTGTGCCTGTCATATGAAACACTCCCGGGACCGACCTTACTCGTACCGTGTCTGTTAGCCTCGGAACTAATCATTATGAAATAGCACATAACAGGCACGAGATTGACTCAACAGGCACGAGACTGACTCAACAGGCACGAGATTGTCTCAACAGGTACAAGATTGACTCAACAGGCACGAGATTGTCTCAACAGGCACGAGACTGACTCAACAGGCACGAGACTAACTCAACAGGCACGAGATTGACTCAACAGACACGAGATCCTAGAGTTAATTATTTTTAACAGAAAAATCAAATTTATTTGAATTTTGAATTCAAAATTCGAATAAATAGTCGTCTCTGTTTGTGAAACAAGACAACTTTTCTGAAAGGGTCTGTTGATTGCCTATAAATACACAAGAATTCCAACGAAGTGGAGATAGAAAATCACAAGTGTTATTGCAGGCTTTGTTGTATCCTGAAGAGAATCGTTTTGTATTTTTCCTAAATTAGTATACAGGCAATAACTCTTTAAGGACAGTCGATTTTCACGCCTCAAAACCAATTTTGTTTATTATTTTCTAACAATCTTAAAGAGTTATTCTGCTATGGAGAAATTGATGTCTTTTGTTGAGAATCCGAAGGAATTCATCAAACTTGATCGCTTTGATGGAACGAATTTTACCCGTTGGAGAGACAAAATGATATTCTTGTTGTCCACTCTCAATATCTACTATGTTCTTGATTCTTCCTTGCCTCTAATGCCTGAGCCCACAACAGAAGATTCTGACGTAGTCAAGGAAGAAAGGAAGAAACGAGAACATGATGAACTGTTGTGTCGTGGCCATATTCTGAATACTTTGACAGATCGACTCTATGATCTTTACTGCAATCTGAAGTCACCAAGAGAGATTTGGACTGCTCTACAAACTGCATACCAGAATGAAAAAAGAGGTATTGACAAATTCCTGGCTCTGCAGTACTTTGAATTTAAAATATTTGATACTAGGCCTTTAATGGATCAGATTCATGAACTGCAAATCTTAGTATCAAAATTAAGTGATCTTGAAGTTAAAATTCCTGATGCACTTCAAATAGGTGTTATTCTTTCAAAATTGCCTACCTCTTGGAATGACTATAGAAAGAAAATCCTACATTCTATGGATAAAATGACTGTGGAACAATTTCGTACTCACATTCAAATTGAAAGTGATACTCGTGCTCGTGATGCTATTAGTCAGCCTTCGAGTTCCGCAGTCAATTTTGTCAGTCAGAATAATTCAGGAAGTGGGAACAAACATCTGAAAATTTCCAAAAAGTCTTCTTTTAAAAAGAGAAAGAACCTTAGTTGTCATCATTGTGGAAAGAAAGGCCATATGATTCGGGACTGCAGATATAGAAAGGCAGGAATAAATTTTAATGCAGGCAATACCGAAAATTCTAGAAAGATTAAAAAATCTGGAAATTCTGAAAAGGCAAACGTAGTGGAAAATTCTACCCAAAGACTGGTTGCCATGGTTACCGCAATGCAAATTGGTATGGTCATAGAGTTGAATGTGGCTACCGCTGCTACAAATACTCAAGACTGGTGGCTAGATTCGGGTGCTACTATTCATGTCTGTTATGACAAGAAGATGTTCAAGACATATGCAGAGTTGCAGGATTCTGAACAAGTCTTGATGGGAAACCATGTTGCGGCAGATGTTGCTGGAAAAGGAAGTATTGAGATTAACTTCACATCTGGCCAGAAGTTGACGTTACTGTATGTGTATCATGTTCCTGATATGAAGAAAAACTTAATGTCCACTGCTTTACTGTCAAAGAAAGGCTTCAAGATAGTTATTGAGTCTGATCATGTAATAGTGTCTAAGAATGGAGTTTTTGTTGGAAAAGGCTATAACTGTAACGTCATGTTCAAATTGAGTATTAATGAAATAAATTATGTTTCTGCTTACATCGTTGATTCTGATTCTTGTTTATGGCATGCTAGACTAGGACATTTAAATTTTGGCTCCTTAAATTATATGTCCAAAAATGGTTATATCTCATGTAACACTCAACATATAAAATGTGAAATTTGCATAAAAGCAAAGATGACTAAGAAACCATTTCGTAAAGTTGAAAGATCCACAGAACTATTAAATTTAATACATTCAGACTTGTGTGAATTAAATGGAGAATTAACTAGAGGAGGCAAAAGATATTTTATTACTTTTATAGACGATTTCTCTAGATTTACATATGTTTACCTACTTAGAACTAATGACGAAGCTTTTCAAAAGTTTAAAGATTACATGTCTGTTGTGGAAAATCAAAGGAGTAGGAAAATTAAAATTATTCGAAGTGATAGAGGCGGAGAATATTTTCCTAACGAATTTAATAAGTTCTGTGAAGAGCATGGCCTAATACATCAAATTAGTGCCCCTTATACTCCTCAACAGAATGGGTTAGCGGAAAGAAAAAATAGAACTTTGGTGGATATGGTTAATGCTATGTTACTTAATGCACATCTGCCACATAATTTATGGGGTGAACTACTAACTGCATGCTATATTTTAAATAGAGTACCTTCAAAAAGTATGCATATTTTGCCTTATGAGCTTTGGAATGGTAGAAAACCAAATTTAAATTATTTTAAACTGTGGGGGTGTATATCCTATTATAGAGTACCTGACCATTAAAGAACAAAATTGGGTCCTAGAGGAATTAAAAGTGTTTTTGTAGGATATGCACAGCACTCCAAAGCTTATAGACTGCTAGATCTAGAATCTAATGTCATTATAGAATCTATACATGCTGAATTTATTGAAAATAGATTTATAAATGAAAATGTTGATGAAATGACTGAAATAAATGGAAAACGTATTGATGCTAATAAATTGTCGCTTTATGAAATTATTAAAACTAAGGAAAGAAGTGATGATATGCAGATAGAACCAAGGAAAAGCCAACGAATAAGAAAAAAAAAACATCTTGGTTCTGATTTTATTTCTTCACAATCTATAGTATTTCTTGTTGAAGGAGATAGGACAAACGTTTGTAATCAAATTCTAATTGTATTAAATGTTGAAGAAGACCCAAAGACGTTTCAAGAAGCAATGTCTTCTAGAGACGTTGCTTTTTGGAAAGAGGCCATTAATGATGAAATGAACTCAATTATATCCAACAACACTTGGGTTTTGGTTGATCTTCCTCTTGGATCAAAACCTATAGGTTGTAAGTGGGTCTTTAGGAGAAAGTACAATACAGATGGTTCTGTCCAAACTTTCAAAGAAAGATTAGTTGCAAAAGGTTTCACTCAAAAGGAAGGCATAGACTATTTTGATACATATGCTCCTGTTGCAAGAATAACATCCATTAGAGTCCTTTTATCCTTGGCCTCTATCTATGATCTTTATGTACATCAAATGGATGTTAAAACAGTCTTTTTAAATGGGAACCTTAGTGAAGAAATATATATGCAACAACCTGAAGGTTTTGTTCTTCCGGGAAACGAGAAGAAAGTTTGTAAATTGATAAAGTCTCTTTATGGTCTTAAACAAGCGCCTAAACAGTGGCATGAAAGATTTGATAATGTGATACTATCAACCGGATTTGTACATAATAATGCAGATAAGCGCATTTACTCTAAATTTACAAAAGAATATGGAGTAATAATTTGTTTATATGTCGATGACATGCTGATTTTTGGTACGAATCTACAAGGAATTACCGAGACCAAGAAGTATCTAACCTCAGTTTTTAAAATAAAGGATTTAAATGAAGTTGATACTATTTTGGGAATCAAGGTCAAAAGAGATAACAAGCAAGTGACTTTGTCACAAGCACATTATATAGATAAAATCCTTACTAAATTCAGTCATTTAGGAATAAAGGGGTATAATATTCCTTATGATTCTAGTGTTAAGCTAACTGCAAATACTGGAAGAGCAGTAGCACAGTTGGAGTATGCAAGTGCGATAGGTAGTATGATGTATGCAATGCATTGCACTAGACCCGACATTGCATTTGTTGTTTGTAAACTTTCAAGGTTTACCAGTAATCCAGGTAATGATCATTGGAAAGCAATAAGTAGAGTACTTGGATATTTAAAATATATAAAGCACTTAGGCATTTGCTATAATGGTTTTCCTAATGTATTAGAGGGATATTCTGATGCAAGTTGGATTACAAGTGTTAATGATAATAAATCCACATCAGGATGGATATTTACTCTAGGCGGTGGAGCCATTAGTTGGGCAACCAAGAAACAAACATGCATTTCCCATTCTACTATGGAATCTGAATTTATTGCATTAGCAGCTGCTGGAAAAGAAGCAGAATGGATGAGGAATATGTTACTTGATATAAAGTTGTGGCCACAACCTATGCCAACCATTTCCATATTCTGTGATAGTGAGACTACAATGTGTGTTGCTCACAATAAAATATACAATGGGAAATCGAGACATATAAGCTTGAGACATGCTTATATAAGAGAATTAATTACAAATAGAGCTATAACTATAATATATGTGAGATTAAATAAGATTTTGGCTGATCCACTTACGAAGCCATTAGGTAGAGATGTAGTACAACAAACTTGTGGAGGGATGGGGCTGAGACCCTTAAATTAAATACAAGGAATAGGAACCCCACTTTGAGTTAGTATACACTCTAACAATATAAGTTCAATGGGTAATAACAAGTTACTTGTATTGTTTAAGCACTGATCTCCTCTTTAGGAGCCCTAATTCTATTGTACTACTTACTGTTATGTGAGGAGTTAAGGAGTTGTTAAATGCTTGTTATAACAGGGGCATAAAGACAAACTCCAAAGTGCATACTGTTACATGAAGAGGTTGATTAATCTTAATGGAATTATTAATGTCTGGAGTAACAGGGACATAGTAACTAATTCCACCTATATGAATATTGAAGTTGTGTCGCTTCTAGCAAGATTTAAAGGGTTGATCTTGTAAATATTCATGAATTCAGGATGAGCACATAGCCGTAAACGTGCTAAAGTGAATACTGGATTTTCTAAGCTATTAGATAACGTTGTGTGTGTGGTACTTTCGGTTTTGGCACAAGGATTTGTGGTTCAAATCTTAAGATACCATTAACTTCGTCAAAACTTTAATATACTTACACTAAAGGAAAGTTCAAATCTGTAAAAGATACTTTCAATTATCCACAAGTGTTATGAAGTGAAATAACAAACTAGTGGAGGATTGTAAGATAGTTTGTTATTGGCAAGTTGGAAGTGGGATTCGTCCCACATCGGAAGAAAGAAGTTCCGTGCCTGTCATGTGAAACACTCCCGGGAACGCCCTTACTCGTCCCGTGCCTGTTAGCCTCGGAACTGATCATTATGAAATAGCACATAACAGGCACGAGATTGACTCAACAGGCACGAGACTGACTCAACAGGCACGAGATTGTCTCAACAGGCTTGAGACTGACTCAACAGGCACGAGATCCTAGAGTTAATTATTTTTAACAAAAAAATCAAATTTATTAGAATTTTGAATTCAAAATTCGAATAAATAGTCGTGTCTGTTTGTGAAACAACACATTTTTCTGAAAGGGTCTGTTGGTTGCCTATAAATACACAAGAATTCCAACGAAGTGGAGATAGAAAATCACAAGTGTTATTGCAGGCTTTGTTGTATCCTGAAGAGAATCGTTTTGTATTTTCCCTAAATTAGTATACATGCGATAAATCTTTAAGGACAGTCGATTTTCACGCCTCAAAGCCAATTTTGTTTATTATTTTCTAACACAAAGTGGAGTCACAACATCAACTATCTGTCATATGCTGATGATACTATTATCTTCAGCTCTTCATATTATGGGGCAATACAGCTTATAATGAATGTTTTAGATGAATATGAGGTAGCCTCAGGTCAGAAGATCAACAAGGAAAAATCTTTCTTTTATATACATGAAAGTGCTCATACAGATGAAGTGAACACTGTCCATCTCATAACTAAATTTCAAAGACATCCTTTCCCATTTATATACATGGGATGTCCAATATTTTACAGTAGGAGGCAGAAGGATTTCTACAAGAATATCATATTTAAAGTTCAGAAGAGGCTATCATCTTGGAAGGGCAAGCTTTTATCAATTGGTGGTAAGGCTATATTGATCTGACATGTGTTAGAAAGTATGCAAATATACCTCTTGTCATCAGTAAATCCACCTGCAAATATTATTAACCAATTGTATAAGATGTTTGGTAGGTTCTACTAGAGCAATTCTGGGAATGATAGGGCAAGACATTGGGCTTCATGGGATACTTTGTGTCTACCTAAGGGGGAAGGAGGTCTTGGATTTAGGTCACTTCATGATGTGTCCAAGGCATTATTTGCCAAGCTCTGGTAGAATTACAGAACTAAGAACACACTGTGGACTGCATTTATGAAAAACAAATACTGCAAGAAGATTAATGAAGTGTTGGTACCATGGAAATGTGACTCTCGGGTATGGAAGAAAATGCTTTAAATGAGGAATGAGGTGGAGCACCAGGTGTGGTGGTAATTGAAGAGTGGCAACTCTTTCTTCTGGTTTGACAATTGAATTGGACTTGGAGCTATTTACCATACATTAGGGACAGATCATTGGTGTGATGAATCCATAAGGTACGTTGATAAAGTTGTGGAGAATGGAACATGGAATGATGTGTTGTTGAGGGAGTTGTTGCGTGATGATATAGCTGATCATATACTGAAGAACATCACACCACCTACAGACTATTTTATGAAGGAGACACATGGTGGAAACTGGAATCAAAAGGCCACTTCACAGTGAAATCTGCATGGCAATACACATGGAAAAGAAGGGAAGAAAATAGGCTATACAAATTCATTTGGGTAAAAGACTTACCATTCAAAGTTAGTTTCTTTATATGGAGATTAAGGAAAGCAAAGTTTCCACTAGATGACTGGTTCTTAAGGCTGGGATACTTTAGAACTTCAAAGTGTTGGTGCTGTAGAAATCCTAAGGAGAAAACACTGCCTCATGTCTTTTTGAAGTCTCCAGTTGCAAGATATATTTGGGACTACTTTGGTGCACCTACAGGGATTAAAAAATCAGGGAGACAGTTAGTACAAATCATAAATGAATGGTGGAGTAGGCCAGTTAATACAAGTTTGAAGCAGTGTATCATGCCTTGCCAAGTTTGATTGTGTGGCACCTATGGAAGAGGAGAAATTCAGGAATGCATGGGAAGAATGTGTCTACTAACAGGCTAATCTTTCTAATTTCAGCTTCAATACAAATTCTCTTAAAGGTAAGGAGGCCAAACCTCAAGGGAGTTACAGCAAATTGGCTAGATCTTCATGAGAAGTTACTGCATATGTCCCTAAACTGAAGTATACTAAGGTGTTGTGGTATTTACCTCTTGTGGGTTAGATCAAATGCAATACTAATGGTGCTGGTAGAGAAGATAATGGAAGAGCTTCATATGCATTCTGCATAAGAGATTGAATAGGTGACCTTATATATGCCCAGGCAGACTCAAATCCACAAACAACATAGCTGAAGCACAGGCTATCCTTAAAGCTCTCAGAAACATAAATCAAATGTAGCTCCCTCTATGTCAAATTGAAACAGATTCCTTACTAATGAAGAGAGTACCATAGGAAGTCTAGGAACCACCATGGAGTATAGTCAATCAAGTGGAAGAGATGAAAACACTATTGCCTAGAGGAATATTTTAGATAGTCCATGTACTGAGGGAGGGAAATAAGTTAACAGATCATTTAGCTAACTTGACACTGGAACAACAGGCCTTGGTATGGGTACACTCATTTGAGGAACTAGATACACAATGGGAGGAAGATATTGAATAGTGACAAGCTATAGATATCTTACATTAGGGTAAGAATTGCCAAGCCAAACTCCAAATAATGATGTATTCCAATGAACTGAGGTCGATGGGGAGTTTCTTGGTAGTAACGTGGTTGATAAGTATGTATACTGGAGGGTATGGGAAGGTCATAGGGGAAGGAGATCTCACTGCACTTTCTACTCGAATCTATTGTGAGGAGAGTAGAAAGATTTTTTCCACTAACTTAGTTTCTAGTTTTGTAGGTACTTTAGAGGGTGCTTAGTTCTATGTGTTGGTCAAACCTATTATGGTGGGTATTAGTATATTGGATACTCATTCCTTGTAGGTGTAGGCACTACATGGAACAGCCCAAATTCTCACTTAACAAGGCAGGGAGAAGGCTACACATAAGTCAACAAATTGGAGCCTTATTGAATTACAGTTTGGTGAAGATGGGAAGTACTATACTAGAGGATGCACATTCCATTGCATCTGCTTCTTCCTAGAGATCATACAAGTTAATACTAGCAGATCTCATGACGACACAAGGGTTGTGGACACACGCATCACTGTGCCACTGCCAAGGCCAGACAATTTAAGCCATGGGAGTTCCCAGCATGTTGCGGGACAATTAGGTACCACTTGGACACATAATGGGAGGAAGATATTGAACAGTGACAAGCTACAGATACCTTACATTAGGGTAAGAACTGCCAAGCCAAACTCCAAATGATGATGTATTCTAATGAACTGAGGTCGATGGGGAGTTTCTTGGTAGTAAGGTAGTTGATACGTATGTATACTGGAGGGTATGGGAAGGTCTTAGGGTAAGGAGATCTCACTGCACTTTCTACTCGAATCTATTGTGAGGAGAGTAGAAAGATTTTTTCCACTAACATAGTTTCTAGTTTTGCAGGTACTTTAGAGGGTGCTTGGTTCTATTTGTTGGTCAAGCCTATTAGGGTGGTATTAGTATCTTGGATACTCATTTGCTGTAGGTGTAGGCACTACGTAGACCAGCCCAAATACTCACTTAACAAGGTAGGGAGAAGGCTACACATAAGCCAACCAAACTAAAGCCTTATTGAATTACAGTTTGGTGAAGATGGGAAGTACTATACTAGATGATGCACATTCCATTGCATCTGCTGCTTCCTAGAGATCATACAAGTTAATACTAGCAGATCCCATGACGACACAAGGGTTGTGGACATGCGCATCACTGTGCCACTACCAAGGCTGGGCAATTTAAGCCATGGGAGTTTCCAACATGTTGCGGGATAGTTAGGTACCACTCGGAGGAAATGCCATGTACATTGCTCATCTATCACACATGAGGATGATAGTTTTGGTAGGAATGTAATTAGACATGACATATGCAACTGCAAAGGCAATGTCATAACTACATCATCAATTCCTTGACTTGGACATTAATGATGGACTTAATTGCGTGTAATTTAGTTACAAAATTGGCTTTGTCAAGCGTGGAATATTTTTTTTAGGTGTCATATGGACCTACCATATACTTAGGATTTCAAAGGTTTATGCCCAGAATCACACGTGCAGAGGTACAAGGTATGTTATACAAGCTTAGCAAGCAATGGTTATACATATTCAACTCCGGGCGCGACTCCTCAAGGAATATGCTTCATAGTTCTTTTTGTACTATCAAAGTTGAGTGCTATATTCAACTTTGATAATAGGATTGATGTACTTCCATATTTCACTCATTTACGTTTTGTGAGACCTCCTGACACTTTATATTTTGTTATTTTTTGTTTTGATTAATATTAATAAAAACATCATTATGCACACAACTTAGAGGTATATTTGCTAAAAAAGTGGAATAATTAGAAAGCATCATTTGAACAGTGTCATAAATTTGAATTCAATAACTTCTCGATCACTGTAACTCATTTAAATTCATTTTGTTTTGTATTTTGACACTTCATGAACGAATTCTCAACACTCTGGAACGATTTACTAAAATTAATTTTAAAAAATTAATTTTATAAAGATTAATTTGGACTATCCTTTTCGGTGTAATCACATTTATAAAAATTAGTCAGTTCTTATGTTTTTTCTCCAGGCATAATTTTAAACTAATTTGAATTGTGCAGAAATCTTAGCTATATTTCTTTTGTTGTTTGAAGATAAGTAGGGAACACTTGGTAGAGGGTTATGCAAATATAATCTACCCTAACACACAAGGCTATCCTTTTTCGAAAGCTCCACAGGACCACCTACCACTAGTCTTCGGCCGGAGGGATTTATTGCGCAAAAACGCTGGGGCGCAGACTCCCGAAAAGAGAAGCCCCACGAATGTCAGATGCAAAGCCTCGCACCTCATTAATATCATATTGGCATACTATCCTAAAAAGAAAGAGCAGACCCCATTGAAGACGAGAGTGAGGTACAACAAGGCCATTTCTGTCCACTACCCTTCTCATGGAGCCGTACGTGGACGTTACCGCTTATACAGCTCCCAGCCAGCAAACAGTTAGCCTTCCTCTATAAAGAATGGAAGTGTGGATAAATTGACATCAAATATATTTTTTTGTTGTACACGATCTCCATTTTAGAAGTCATAGTTATCCACTCCACTATGTGGTGGAGTGTTCGTCCCTACCCCTTCGTAGGGGTACCTTCCCTTTTAATTGAGAGAAGGACTCGAAATTAACTCCCCTCGATTTGAGATCCGAAAGAAGAGTATGAAATTTCTCCAAGGAATGCTCTCCCGTGGCGGTACGCGGATTCTCGAGGGCTCGAGCTCCCCCTCCCATCAAATCTCCCTACTAAAAAATAAGGAGAGGGATCGATGCCCCACAGAGAACCCAACCTTTTCAAGTAGGGCCTGAAAGAAATAAATTGAACCAATTTTTAGACAAAGAAGATAAAAAAAAAGAAAGTATAATGGCTAGGAAAGCTCCGGAGATTCTATGGGAAATTGAAAACGTCGAAGTAAGTTGTGGCTTATAAATAGGAAGGTGAGGAGATAAGGGAAGAAGTATATTCATGATATTCGGAAAGATTTATGTTCATTCGCTCTGCTCGCAGATCGGTATACCGGAAAAAAAAAGCGACTACCTTACTTAAGCAATTCTTCTTATTCTTTCTTAGTTGAAGTTCCTATATTGGTTTTTTCTTTCTTTTATGAATGTTATAACTCCAAATTCTTTGGTAGCGGACCTTTTTGATAGTTCGACTGTTATCCCCCGTCTAACTCAACTATTTGACTATACGACTATTGTGATTGCAAGAGAAATGAGGGATGATGCCTTCCTTTACCATCCGGCGGTTGAAAACAAAAGTGCTTCCAGGTACACGGCTTTTAGACTCATCCAAGGCGTATTTACAGAAGTAGCAGGGAACTTGACCGTCAAGTTTGAAATAAGTTGGCCAAGCCTGTGTCACTTTCTTATGTTAGGAGAAAGGGAGATCAAAGATGTATGGCACCGATACGCAAAGGATCAGGTCATAGAGATAGTGGATCTTATGAGGTGGAAGAAAAGGAACCTCGGCGACCCAGAGATCACGGAGTTACGCCCGTGTCGAAAGTGAAGAAGCTTTCCTCTCATTTTCGAGCATGCTCTCCTTTAGCACTTCCCTTCCCAAAGTGGGGGTAGGAGAAAGGAAATCGCATTTGATCAATTACCATGTCGTGTCGTAAGACAAAAAGTCACCCGCAGGAGCTTAAAACTAATATCTTGGGAAAAGACCTCTACTTTACGAACCAAGTCTTTCTGATGAGGAATCAACTTTATTTTTTGATCACTGTGTAGCATTTTCTTTCACTGAGGAATGAGCGGATGCTTAAACATAGGCAGATGTGGGACACATAAAGAATAGATTCAGGTGCTCCTGATTCAAGAGATTATTCTCCTTAAGTAGCATTCTTGTAAGTACAAAAGGAATTCTCCTGTCTCTAAAAAGATAAAGCTAAAATCAATCTCTGGTATAGATATTGATATTGACCCGCCTTTACGAGAGGTGGGTGGGGATCAAGATAAGCAAGGTCGGGCACATCATACTCTTTAGGGTTTGTGTCATGTCAATTTTCATAGTGATTTTCTTGCGTATCCACCCTGAAAGCGATAGCTCGAGGGAGTGGGAAAGGAGAATCAACAAGATAGGATGCTATGTTCTAAGTATCAAGAGTAGGAAGACTCCAGCTTTGAATCTTGTGCTTAAAGGTGATCATTTATGTCACGTCGTAACAATCTTTAGTGTTTTCCATTTCAATAGTTTGGAACCCTTTTTACTTTCTTTATTATATCAGGGAATTTTTTCTCTTGGTCTGCTAACTCCATAAAGGGATAGTGGGTGGGGGTAGAGCCTCTAGCATCAATGTCGATGACTCAAAAGTGTTTGTTTATGGTATGGAATAGGAAGAGCAAGAATGGAACTATTACCTCTTGTCCTATCATCCGCGATGAGCTTCTTTCATTCGTCAGTATGGGGTAGGTAGAGTCCTTTGCTCGTATGCTTGGCATTACTATAGTCGCACCAGTCTTCCTTCTTTTTTAGTGCACATGAAATGGAAACCCTAATAGAGACTACCGACACGGTGATCAAAACTCGTCCTTCTTTACTTCACTGTCAAATGATTGATGCATGATCAAACACGGCTTTGCCAGCTGACTGTGATAGGAAAAAGAAAACTTGATCAGATTGTTCGTGCGAGGAATTTCCCACCTCGCCTTTAATCTTTCCCTTGCCGTGTAGGTAAAGCTAGAAGAGCCTTATTGGCCCGACAACTGACAAGCAAACCTTCCATTCTTATGTTTATATCACTTCTCTCTTTCTCACATTGACCAGACAAAGGTTTCATATGAGCATCCCATAGGGCAGCCATAGCTTGAACCTTCCTTCTCGCAGTCAGCTATATAACTCAGGCATCAAAGGTTCGAGCAAGATGGCGGTTAGTCTTCCTCGTCTCTTTCAGGTGGCAGCAGGAATAGCTCTTTTAGCATCAGCATGGATTCACCAGAGACTAGGAGTAGTCGTCATCTTTTTCCATAGTAGTCATCCAGCAAAAAAGGGAAATACCACTTAGCGTAGTGGAATAGGAAAGAGAGCATCGAGCACAGTTTTCGTGTCACCAGAAATCCTTTTTCGTTTATTAAGAGACTGAATAAAAAAGGCTTTGTCAAGTAGGCATGATTGTCACGTCGATCGACAGTCAAGAAATATTATCTCCAGGCCCCTCACTTTAGGGATATCTTTCACCGTTGATAGACATGGTTCAACGCGCCAACTATGCTTCCTCTTCTAGAATAGTGACAGCCTAGTATGATTCCTCTTTCCGAAAGTGCCACGGCTCTTTCTATCACAACCCCTGAAAACTGGGCATTCGAAGCATCAATCTCATTCTATGCTCTATGACATCTTCCTTATACTTTGACTATTAATTCATGTGCACAAACTTCCCTCGCAAAGAAAAGCGGGAAAGTCATCTTTGCAAACAAAGGCCTTTTTCTTATACTATGGCATCTTGTCCAAAGCGAGCAGTCATGTAAACCCTTTGTTCTATTCGGCTCTTTCCTTTAATAAGAACAATCTAAATGTGACACTTTCACGATGAAATATCCGGAATTTTTTAATACTAGAGTCCCCCAGGAAATTAAGCCAATGATCGACTATCCCTGCCCATTCTAACGGGGCATTCTATTCCTTCAAGTCCCACAGCTCTAAATGTGCCTATTCCTTTTACACATTTCCATGGAAACAGGAGGAAAATGGCTTATTCCGCACCAACCTAAGCCCGCTTATTCCGACTAAGTGATCCATTGGCAAAAAGAGGGCCTTCCTCCTTCTTGCTTGAAGCTCTGTCAAAGAAGCATTCTATTCCGAAAAGGCTTAGTGTTAGGCTAAACCTCCCTCAAAGCCATGAAGTCCTAGAGATCTTATTCCAAGAACTGGTGATATTTCCTTAACTGCAGATTCAATAGCACCAGCTATGAACCCTAAAAACAACAGAAAAGAGAGCACCATCTACTCTGACTGTCACACCAGCAATGAGAACATTAAGAGCAGATAGTGGAACAGAACTAGCAGTAGTTAGGCATTCAGTTAGCTTGAAAAAGGACTCGTAGTTAGAAATCATATGCTTCCTCAACAACTATCTTTAGAATGTCCTATCTCTCTCTTCAATGCTTTAAAAATAAATTAAAAGGCTTCTTTTAAAGCAGAAAAATAGGAGTTATAGTAGTTTCAGCTGTTTGATTCGAATGAGTGCCCTCACTTCCTTTCTTTACTACGATACGCCCAAAAAAAGAAAATATAAGTGAAACATATCAAAGAGCGTTGACAAAAATTATCACTGACCTCCTACATAACATATGCGAGCCTTACGTGGATGATTTGGTAGTCTTTTCAAAAGAAAAAACCGACCACATCAAAAGTTTATGCAAGGTCTTCGAAAGGTTAAGAAAATATCAATTGAAGATGAACCCGAAAAAATGTGCATTCGGGATCGGGTGGAGGCCTTAAATCAGAAGGGCAATAGCATAGCTATTATTGACCGGACCCCTATTATATTAATTAAGCCTACTCTTTCTTCAAGATACGAAATGAGCATCCAAAAATGGTATACCTATTGTATTTTAGATGGAGTCATCTACAGGGCTAAGAATCTTACCTTTACTTAGAGAGGTGTAGCGGTACCATGCTCTTTCGTGCTCGTAGGTTGACTCACCTATGCATCCCGACAAAGGTCTCACAAACGTGCACTTCCCTTATGCATCCAACCGCTTCACTAATGTGAACAAGTTATACAGAAGGGTAGGTTGGTTATATACTCTTATGCGCCTTCCTTCTTCGAACCTTTTGGTATGTATTTCCCCCTAACTATAGGTCAGATCAACAAGACAAGAAACTCAACTCTGCACTGCTGCTAAGTCATCGGACTTATCCACCAAGGGATTTGTGGAATTTCTGTGGATTGCATTGGGGGAAATCTACAAAAAAGCTAGGCAGATAGATAGACTCCTTTCCTGCAGCTAAGGGAGAGCAAGAAAGAAAATCGAATGATTGTTTTATAACCAGCGCCCTCTTTTGGGTATACAGGTACTAAGAGTCCTCTCACTACCAACCAGCAGACATCATATGGCTGGGTCTTGCCGGTATCAACAACAAGGAAGAAACAACAAAATGGAAATAGCAACCAACTATGGCTCTTGGCCCAGACAACATCCTAGGCGTAGGGAAGATCAGAGCAATAGGGAACGCCTAGACGACGTTTTTCTTCCTAGGCTACAGTAAGTAGATAGAGAGGTCGTTCCGCTCCTTGTCCCCGAATATGGGGAATATGTTCTCATAAAATCTTTCTCCAATATGACCTAGCTAGCGAACGATCCCAGTTCGCGATAGAGAACAAGACAACAAGTGAGCGTACTTTTGTTCGCATCTTCTCTACCAAGCACGGAAGTTTAAAAATAACTGTAGATCGGTGGATACCTAACAAAACTCCGATTCGATCTGCCCCCCGGCTGGGAGTCATCTACTTCATCTCGATCACAATGAGAGGTTCACTATGATGGGGGTACTTTTTTTCCCTTAAGGAAAAATGAAATGCATAGGGGACCATCCTTTTATTGTGGCATGCTCCTCAAATTTACGGATTCGTAGGAGGCCTCAAGCCCTCTTAGTTTCGCAAGCCTTTGTCATTGTCAGTCAACTCAATAGGGCCTTTTTCTTTTTGTTTGAATAACCCATTCTCATTATCTTTAATAAATAAAGTAGGCAAAACGATAGGTCCTTAGTAGTGTTGACAAAGAAGAAGGAGCCGGTTAAAAGAAAGCGAATCTTTCCATTTTTCTTATAATTATATAATAATATAAAACAGAAAGAAATTTCTTATTATTATATATAGGCCAGCTTGACAAGCAACCCTTCCTCTTGATCTAAGGTGTGAAGAGAAAGATTTCTTTTTTATGACTTCCACTTATCGATCCCGGCCCAGAAAAGTGACCGATCAGGGCAGGGCCCTATTGATAAATGAAAGAAAGAGTTTATGAGCCCTAGCCCTATAATCCCACACCTGTGTAGAGTAGATCGTTCAACATCTGCGGCACAAACCCATTTTGAACCTATTGGTCCTAGTATCATAGGCGACCGAATGACCGCCCACTAATTACTAGACCAACCTGATATAGTAATTCCATAAACACCTAACGAAGATATGACAAACAAATAAAGTAGCCCTATGTTCGGATTTGACAATACCATACCATAATCAAAAGGTACAACGGCCCGAGCAACTAGACTTAACATAAATGTAGTCACTGGAGCTATTCTAAAAAGGGAGACATTAGCACTACTTGGTGAAATAGGTTCTTTTAGAATCAATTTGAAACCATCTGCTAGAGGTTGTAACAATCCAAACGATCCCACTACATCAAGACCCTTTCGACGTTGCACAAAAGCCATTACTTTACGTTCAGCTAACACTAAAAAGTCTACTCCTAGTTGAAGTGGTAGAATTATTCCAAGTATTTAAGATGGAATAGCTATGTACATTTTTTTTCTATTCACTCATGATTTGGCCTGGTTGACCCAGTCATGATATTGAAGGAGGGGACCTTTTCTTGAAAAAAACATTCTTGCAACTACGAAAATCACAACACAAGCACCCTTTTTTCCATTCATTCTATCTAAGAAAAAAAATCAGCATAGACCCCCCCCCCCCCCTATTTTTTCATTTTTTTATCTATATTTTGCGAGATTAAAGAGTCTCCGCTCTCCATGTTCTTGAGAAAGTTTTTCAGCTTGCTGACTAGGGTTGACAACTAAATTTAATCTTCGAGACACATTAATATAATAAAGTTGTGGAGTGCATAAGCCCCTTTAGAGATAGGGGAGACTTTCTAGTGGTAGTAATTGCGAATGAGCAAGTAGGGGCGGTAACTAGAGAGGTAGTGAGACTGACCGCAATTTCAGGAATAGGTTGACTTTATTTCATTTTTGTTATGGAAACTGAAAGTCGTTTCATTTTGTACGAGATCTCTTTACACCTCTCGGTGCTTACACCTCTCGGTGCATACACCTCTCGGTGCTTACACCTTTCGCCTATCAAAGTTTTATTCAAAAACCTCGTTCGAGAACTTGTATAGAGAACGATTTCCACGGCACAACAGTTCTTCCATAGTCAGAGAAATTAAGATGTTTAAACAACTTGATGTTTAGCTAATAAATAATTTTTTTGTCTTTCTACCAAAAACAAAGATGTTTAAACAACAATGATCTAACTGGATTCTATTTACAGAGTTGGTCTACAGAGGGATTTAAATTTGTGAGGAAGATAGGGGTGACTCAATGGATCTCGTGGCCTAAGACAAAATCATATTGAGAGGACCTTAAATTTATTTTCTAAATAATTTACACTAACAACAAAATTTACTTTCTAAACAATAAATTAATCATTTAAGACAAAAATAAAAGAATTTCATAAAAAAAATAGGAAGAAGAACACAAAATAAAGTGGTGGACTATCGGATATTGAGGTCCACAAATTTTGATTTGGCTATCATCAAAAACAAGAAAAAGAAATAAACGTACATAACGTAATAGCTTAAGTTTTGAGCATTAACAGTGTAAAAAATATTTTCTCTTATAATCAATTTAAACGATAATTGTAGTTTATTCTATTAAGCAACACTTATTGGTGAATATCTAAAATAATTATAAATAACCTAATATAATATGTCGAATTACACTAAAAGAAAATCGATGCGTGAATACTTTTGTGTTCATGCAGTTTGAGAGAACATTGTAAAAGATATTCATTATGCTGTAAATATATATAACTTAATTATTATATAAAAAGGACAAAATTAAAATTGAAGACTGAAGCAAATATACTAATTAATTAGTAAAGAAAATCATCGCAATTTATGAATATATTGATATAAAATAATTAACCTCAATCAGATAACAAAAAAAAAATAATATAACACTTTTCTTTACACTAACTATTTATATAATATATAGTAATAATAATAATAATAATAATTTAAAAAAATTTGGGGCCGTAAAATTTTGGGGGCCTAAGGCGACGACCTCACTGCCCAAGCCTTTAGAGTTTCAATCCTATTTGTCACGACCCGGATTTTTCACTCTCGGGAGTCGTGATGACACCTACTGATGTAAGCTAGGCAAGCCAATTATTGAAAAAATTACCCTATTTACCCATTTTATACACTTTAACATTTATAAAACAATAACGTGTAAACAACGGAAATTTAGAATGCGGAAGAAAAAGCAATAAAATGTCAGAAATATGAATCTAATACAACTAATTAAGCCTTAATCACCCAGAACTGGTGTCACGGTACCATAGACGATCTAAGAGTGCTAAATACAAAGTCAAAAAATAAAGATACACTGTTTCCAAATCAAAGAAATTAAACAGGAAATGGATAGAGGAGACACCAGGGCCTGCGGACACCTGTAGGTCTACCTTGAATCTCCGCGTGGACTGAAGGTAGCCACCCAATCTACGGTCCAAAACCAGCTCCGGGATCTACACATAATGCAGAGTGTAGTATCAGCACAACCAACCTCATGTGCTGGTAAGTGCCTAGCCTAACCTCGGCGAAGTAGTGACGAGGCTAGGACCAGACTACCAAATAAACTTGTGCAGTTATATAATATACAGCGGAAAATAAAACATAAATAAACAAGTAAAGCTGGGAGGGGGTACATGTTGTGGGGTATATCAACAGTAAATCAAGAGTAACGGCATAAGGACAGCTTAGAAATTCACGGCAAAACAATAAGAAAATTCTATCCAATCTACAAGCACTTTGTATCTACAATTGTTGTGGCGTGCAACCTGATGCCAATATATAACAACACTGTTGCGGCGTGCAACCCGATCCACATATAATATTGTTGCGGTGTGCAACCCGATCCACATATTATATTGTTGCGGCGTGCAACCCGATCCACATAAAATATTGTTGCGGCTTGCAACCCGATCCACATATTATATTGTTGCGGCGTGCAACCCGATCCAAATATAACAATGTTACGGCATGCAATCCGATCCACATATAATATTATAGCGGCGTGCTACTCGATCTAAAGATATCATTGTTGCGGAGTGCAACCCAATCCACATATACAGTCAACAATAATCATAACAAGAGTCCCGGCAAGGGATCAATAAAGAACCACACTATCCCGGTAAGGGAATCGACAGTATAAGTAACATCATCCCGGCAAGGGAGAAACAGCAATAACCAAACTTGTTCCAATATCTAACTACCTCAGCTAACACCAATACTCAGTCATAAGTAATCTCCACGAGAATAATCACGATCCTTGCTCAATACAGAGAATAATCAACTTATGCATCCGTAGTATTATTTAAGAACACAATAAATTACAATTCAAGACTCACGGTCATGCTCGACACCAACGTATAGATACTCGCTACCATGCCTATATGTCGTACTCCACAAGAAACAAGTAGCAAATAGGACACAACTCCTAATCCCTCAAGCTAAGGTTAACCCAAACACTTACCTCGAACTTCCACGACCAACTCAAGCCTCAAACACCGCTTTTCCTTTTGAATTCGGCTTCAAATCAATTGTATCTAGACATAATTGACTTAATAACTTCAATAAACCCTAAACAATCCAATTCCAATGCTTAATTATAGCTTTCACATCATTCTTTCCAAAAGGTCAAAAATTGACCCCGGTCCCACATGGTCAAAATACGAGGTTCGGACCAAAACCCGATCACACATTCACTCACGAGACCGAATATATAATTAGTTCCAAAATTCGACCCCAAAATGAGGTCTAAAGCACAATTATATAAAAAGCCCTAACTCTACCCATATCCCTAATTTTCTACCCTTAAGAACATGATTTAAGCAGAGAAATCTAATGGATGATAATGGAAACTGAAGAAAATGAGTCTAATATTACATACCTAAGGATTGATGGTGAAATCCCCTTTCAAAAATCACCCAATTTAGAGTTTGGAAGAAGAAGTTATGAAATTTGATTAAATCCCGATTTGGCTTCTGTTTTAAAATCACTTAACAGGCCTTCATCGCGTTCACGATAGGCCTGTCGCGTTCGCGAAGAGTTGGGCCTAAGTGACCTTCACGTTCGTGACATTGGGCTCGCGTTCGCAGAGCTTTGACTCCTCGAGCCTTCGCGTTCGCAGGCCAGTGGCCGCGTTCGCGTAGAAAACAATTCCCTTCCCCCTCCCCAGGCCCAAAGGCCTTCGCGTTCGCGATAGCAGGTCCGCATTCGCGAAGGGAAACACCCCCAAGGCTTCGCGTTCGCATCTTGCATCTCGCATTTGCATAGAAGGAGATTTCCTTCAGCCTGACTAACCCTTTACAATCGCGAGAGTCCTTCCGCGAACGCGAAGAAGAACACACCAGCTCACCAGAAAACTGAAAACCTACAATCCTTTCCCAGTTCAAAACCTTCTGAAAATCACCCGAGCCCTCGAGGCTCCAAACCATACATGTACACTAACTCAAAAATATCATACGAACCTATCTGTGCGATCAAATCGCCAAAATAACCTCTTAAACAACGAATTTAGCATTGAAATCTAAGAAAATCTTTAAAACTTTCAAAGTAGGAATTTTCACAACTACGGGACCGAATCACTTCAAACGACTTCCGTTTCTTACCAAATTTCACAGACTCATCTTATTCAGATATAAGACCTGTACCAGCTCCGAAACTAGAATGCGAGTCCGATACTATCAAATTCTAAATGCATTTAATTTCCAAACTCATAGAAATTCCCAGAAAATAATTTTCTTTAAACATTTATTTCTCGAGCTTGGGACCTCGGAATTCGATTCCGGGAATACGCCCAAGTCCCCTTTTTTCCACGGACCCTCCGGGACCATCAAATCACGGGTCCGGGTCCGTTTACCTAAAATGTTGACCAAAGTCAACTTAAATGTATTTTAAGTTAAAATTTTAACGTTTACACATATTTTCACATAATAGCTTTCTGGTTATGTGCTCAAACTGCACATGTAAATCGAGGTGATGCTGAAAGAAGTTTTTAAGGACTTAGAACGTAGAATTCATTTTAAAAACAAGTGATGAACTTTTGGGTTATTACATTCTTCACCTCTAAAACAATCGTTCGTCCTCGAACGGACATAAGAAGGAAGTACCTGAGTCGGGAAAAGGATGGGGATAACGGCTCCGCATATCGGACTTGGACTCCTAGGTCGATGCCTCGGCAGGCTGACCTCTTCACTGAACACGAACAGAAGGAAAACTCTTCGATCTCAATTGACGAACATGTTGGTCTAGAATAGCTATCTGCTCCTCCTCATAAGACAAGTCCTTGTCCAACTGGACATTGCTGAATCTAATACGTGGGATGGATCATTCTGATACTTCCGAAGCATGGACACATGAAACACTGGATGCATGGCTGACAAGCTCGGCGGCAATGCAAGTCTATAAGCCACCTCTCCCACTCGATCAGGAATGTCAAACGGGCTAATAAACCTTGGGCTAAGCTTGCCCTTCTTCCCAAATGTCATCACGCCCTTCATAGGCGACACTCAAAGCAATACCCGCTCACCGACCATGAATGTCAAATCACGAACCTTACTATCGGCATAGCTCTTTTGCCTGGACTAAGATGTACGAAGCCTATCCTGAATAATCCTGACCTTGGCCAAGGCAGCCTGAACCAGATACGTACCCAACAACTGAGCCTCTCCCGGCTCAAACCATCCTACCAGAGACCGACACCGCCTACCATATAAAGCTTCATAAGGAGCCATATGAATACTCGACTGGTAGCTGTTGTTGTAGGCAAACTCTACTAACGGCAAAAACTGATCCCACGTGCCGCCAAAGTCAATGACACAAGCTCGAAGCATATCCCCCAAAATCTGAATAGTCCGCTCGGACTGCCCGTCCGCCTGAGGATGAAATGATGTTCTCAACTCAACCCCCTTGCCCAACCATCGCTGAACTTCTCTCCAAAAATGGGAGGTAAACTGCGTACCTCGATCCGAGATGATAGACTCGGGCACACCATGAAGATGAACAATCTCCCGAATATAGATCTCAACTAACCTACCGAAAGAGTAGGAGACTGCCACAAGAATGAAATGCGCTGACTTGGTCAGCCTATCAACAATAACCCACATTGCATCGAACTTCCTCTGAGTCCGTGGGAGTCCAACAATGAAGTCCATAGTGATCCGCTCCCACTTCCAATCTTTTGGAATGAACCACCGGGCCTCTAATGCTCATACTTAACCTTCTGACAATCCAAACATCGAGCCACATATGCAACGATATCCTTCTTCATTCTCCACCACCAATAATGTTGCCGCAAATCCTGATACATCTTTGCGGCACTCGGGTGAATAGAGTACGGGAGCTATGGGCCTCCTCTAAAATCAACTCTCGGAGTCCATCCACATTAGGCACACAAACTCGATCCTGCAATCTCAAAACTCCATCATCACATAAGGTAACCTGCTTGGCACCACTGTGTTGCACTGTGTCTCTAAGGACACACAAATAAGGATCATCATACTGCTGATCACGGATATGCTCCAATAAAGAAGAATGAGCGACCGTGCAAGCTAACACCCGACTGGGCTCAGAAACATTCAACCTCACGAACTGATTGGCCAAAGCCTGAATATCCAAAGTAAGCGGCCTCTCATTGACCGGAATATAAGCAAGACTGCCTATACTAGTTGACTTCCTAATCAAAGCATCGGCCACCACATTGGCCTTTACCGGATGATATAAGATGGTGATATCATAGTCCTTTAATAGCTCCAACCACCGTCTCTGCCTCAAATTCAACTCCTTCTGCTTGAATAAATACTGCAGACTCTTGTGATCCGTAAATACCTCACATGCCACGCCATACAGATAATGCCTCCAAATCTTCAACACATGAACAATGGATGCTAACTCCAAATCATGAACTTGATAGTTATTCTCATGAATCTTCAACTGCCGTGAAGCATAAGCAATGACCTTGCCATCCTGCATCAACACCACACCAAGTCCAATACGAGATGCATCACAATAAACTGTATAAGGCCCTGAACCTGTGGGCAAAACCAACACTAATGTCGTAGTTAAAGCTGTCTTGAGCTTCTGAAAGCTCGCCTCACACTCGTTAGACCATCTAAACTAGGCACCATTCTGGGTCAACCTAGTCATCGGGGCTGTAATAGACGAGAACTCATCCCCAAACTGATGATAATAGCCTGTCAATCCTATTAAACTCTGAATCTCTGTAGCTGATGCTGGTCTAGGCTAGTTCTTGACTACCTCAATCTTCTTCGGATCAACCTGAATACCCTCTGCTGATACAACATGACCCAGGAATGCAACTGAACTCAACCAAAACTCACACTTCGAAAACTTAGCATCAACTAACTATCTTTCAAAGTCTAAAGAACCACTCTAAGATGCTGCTTGTCCTCCTCCCGGTTGTGGGAATATATCAAAATATCATAAATAAAAACTATCACAAATGAATCCAAGTAAGGCCTGAACACTCGGTTCATCAAGTCCATAAAAGTTGTTGGGGCATTTATCAACCCGAATGACATCACCAAGAACTCATAATGCTTGTACCGAGTGCGGAAAGCTGTCTTAGGGACATTGGATGCCCTAACCCTTAACTGATAGTAGCTAGATCTCAAGTCAATCTTCGAAAATACCTTGGCACCCTGAAGCTGATCAAACAAATCATCAATTCTTGGCAATGGATATTTGTTCTTGATTGTAACCTTGTTCAATTGTCGTTAATCAATACACATTCTCATCGATCCATCCTTCTTCTTCATCAATAACCCCAGCGCACCCCAAGGCAAAACACTAGGTCTAATAAAACCTTTTTCAAGCAAGTCTTGCAACTACTCCTTCAACTCTTTCAACTCAGGCGGGGCCATACAATACGGCAGATAGAAATGAGCTTAGTGCCCAGAGCCAAATCAATACAAAAGTCGATATCCCTATCGGGTGGCATACCCGGCAGGTCTGAAAGAAATACCTCAGGGAACTCACGAACAATAGGCATAGAATCAATGGAAGGAACCTCGACACTAGAATCACGAACATATGCCAAATAGGCCAAACATCCATTCTTGACAATACACCGAGCCTTTACATAAGAGATAACAATACGGGTAGAATGACCAGTAGTCCCTCTCCACTCTAAACGAGGTAAACTCGGCAAGTCTAAGATCGCAGTCTTGGCATGATAGTCCAAGATATCATGGTAAGGTGATAACCAGTCCATCCCCAATATGATATCGAGATCAACCATGTTCAGAAGCAACAAATCTATACGAGTCTCAAAACCCCCAATCACAACTATACAAGAGTCCATGAATCACCCACTGGTGTAGACACATATATAGGAGCACTCAAGGAATCACTAGGCATGACTAGATACAGTGTAAAATGAGATGACACATAGGAGTATGTAAACCCTAGATCAAATAAAACTGAAGCATCTCAGTCACAAACCAGAACAGTACGTGTGATAACTGCGTCGGAAGCCTCAGCCTCAGGCCTAGCTGGAAGAGCATAACATCGGGGTTGAGCCCCACCACCCTGGACTACATCTTTGGGATGGCCTGCGGCTGGCTGGCGTCTACCTCTAACTATTTGAGCTCTACCTCTAGCACCTATACCTCCACCTCTAGCACCTCTACCCCTACCTCTAACTGGCTGGGCGGGCTGTGGAACACCTGGTGCCTGAACCATAGCACGGGAACCCTGCTGCTGGGACTGAGTACCCACCAATCTCGGACAAGCCCACCTGATATGACCATACTCACCACACTCGAAACATCCACCTGAGTACTGCGGTTGAGGAAACTAAGACTGACCCTGGCAACCTGAATGACCACCCCGAAAACTCTGGAGCGGCGGTTCATTAATAGAAGCTGGCGGTGCACTATAGGGCTGCTGATCAGAATACTACATATGAGAACAACGGCCACCTAAAGCACCATGAGATACCTGAAGTTCTGACTGAAAGAGCCTAGGAGGATGGCATCTACCATACGAATCCCTACCTCCAGACGAGGCACCACTGAATCTACCTGAATGACGAGGCCTCTTGTCCGACCCATGACCATCTCCCTGTGACAGAACCATCTCCACTCTTCGGGACACATTGGTTGCCTCCTGGAAAGATATCTCACTCCCATCCATCTGAAGATGAATCAGTTGAATAATTCCATCAATGAACCTCATCACCCTCTCTCTCTCAGTGGAAAGTATGATAAGAGCATGACGAGACAAGTCGATGAATTTGGTCTCATACTGGGTAACAGTCATAGAACCCTGCTGGAGACACTCAAACTGCCTCTGATAGGCTTCTCTTTGAGTGATGGGGAGAAACTTCTCCAGAAATAGCTAAGTAAACTACTCCCAAGTCAAGGCTGGTGATCCAGCTGGTCTAGCCAAACAATAGTCTCTCCACCAAGTCTTGGCGGATCCCGACAAGAGAAAAGTAGCAAAATCAACCTCATTGGTCTCAACTATCCCCATGTTCCTGAGAACGTCATGACAGTTGTCTAGATAACCCTGGGGATCCTTAGAAGATGCACCGCTGAAAGTAGTAGTGAAGAGCTTGGTGAACCTATCCAACCTCCACAAAGCATCGGTAGACATTGCTACTCCATCACCGGTCTGAGCTACCATACCCGGCTAAACTACTCTAACTAGCTGAACTGTTGGAGTCTGAAACCGGGGAGCTGCCTGCTCCGGAGTGCGAGTAGCAGGAGTCTGTTGTTACAATGCCATATATTAGTTAACATAAATCCAAGAAGTAATTATCTTTGAGATGATAAGAAGTTAATCCTATTGGTCTTAAGTGATACAAGAGTGTATAAGGGTGATTAACAAGTATTAGAAGTTAAACGAATCAAGGATGTTGTAACTCGTATTTTCAGGTAAATCTAGCGGTGCTTAATACACTCAAGAGGTCATGTATTAAGGTATTTTAATCATATAATATCCGTATCATAAGTCTTGAAGTCAAACAAGTTATGAAACAAAAGTCGACAAAAGTTGTCGCAACTTAGGTTCTTCATTTTTCTTAAACATTAGGTCAAATGTTTCTAAGCTTTTCTCCTAATTTACAAGGAATTACGGGATTATCTACACAAAAATTTAAATATCAATGAGTCTATTTTCTAACGCATTAAACCGTTCATCGATACGATCTTGTAGTAGAGAGATATTCACATTTTCGCGAGACTGCGCCAAGCACCTCTCTATGGGGCCCACTAAGGCCGTTTAAGATATTTGGACCTATATAGGATGCCTCCAACCCATTTTAAGTCGTTTATTTTCACTATTTTCAGACCTTAGAACCCTAGGAATATCCTCTCAAGGTTCTCTCAAGATTCAAGACCCATAAAAAGGGCAAACAACACAAATCAAGTGTCGGGAATTCCGTGGCGCTAGTAAGTCTCTTGTTCTTCTTGTTGTTGCTCATTTTTGTGTTGTTCCAGCTCATTTGGGAGGTTTTTTTAAAGGGTTTATGTTCTTTAAATACTCCCCCAAGTTCTTAATATCAATCCTAGGTGATTTCAAGTCTTCTAAAGTGATTCTAGTGTCGAAAAACACTAATTGATCGCTAGTTTCGCTTTCTTGTTGTCGTGGCAGCATTGGAGGGATATTTTATGGAAATTTAAGGTCAAATTGGAGTTGTTATTTATGTATAAAGGTAAGGAACCTCTTACTCTATATGTATTTAATATTATCCAAGTTGTTGCTGTGAGCACGTGATTTTTGCCCTATATGATAATTACTCCCAAAAAATTCAAAATAAAACAATTTTCCTTTGTGCGCAATTTTTGGCATTTCTTGATAATTATTTGTATTTTTCCTGTGCATGTTAATGTGTTAAATTAATAAAAAAAATATAAAAATACGTCGCATTCGCATTTGATATTTAATTAAGTTTGTTTTACAAAATGAAAAAATCATAAAAATAATGTACGTTGCATTTTTAGCATTTAATGTCCAAATTGTGCAATTTTATCGTTAATTGCTATTCAAATGTGCGATAATTGTTGCTAGGGATTAATTAGTATTTTTGATAAGTCAATTTAGTTTATAACTTAATTTAGAATTTTTAGTTTTATTAATTAGGAAGTAAAAGAAAAGAGAGCAAAAATACAAAGGAAATCAGAATTGGGCCTCTTCTTCAATTTTGAACCACAGGCCCAAATATACCCAACCTTCCCCTACGACCCGGTCCATTTCAAACTAGGTCGACCCAGTCCATAACCCAAAAAACCCAACACCCTTATCTCCCTATCTTTCATTTCACAAAAAAAAAACAAACCTAAAAAAAAACCTAAGAACCTACTCACCCCCTCCCTCTTCTTCTTCTCCAAATCCCTCCAAACCCTAGTAGCCATGGCTGCCTCCTCATCGTCACCATCACCTCCGGCAACCATGGCTACCTACCGCTGCTTCGTCATCTTCTTCGACACGCAACGAACAAGTCCAAAACGAGCTTCACCTCCGGCAACTATGGCTGCCTCCCCCGCGACTGCCTTCGAACCAGCACCCTACCGCTGCTGCTTCACCACTGTCACATCCAGCAGCTCGACCAGATCTTCGTCGAACGACCATGGCTTCCTCTCCATCATCTCCAACCACACGCAGCTGCTCCAAGCTCATCCATGGCTGCCCTCCTCATCTTCTTCATCACGACAGTCCGTCGACCTCCCATTTTCGTCGCCACTGCTGCTCCTGCTACGTCCAGCCATGGACGAGCTGCAGCGTCGCTACTGCTGCCTTCTGCTACGTCCAGCCATGGACGACCATCAAAGATGCCCTCCGTCGAGCATGTTCAGCAGTAGCAGCTGCTACTGCTTCACCGCCTCCTCGCCGCCACTGCTTCGTCTTCAAACGACACCAAACGACCATCTTCTTTGATCATCCGTTCGTGGTCGTCTTCGGCGTCAAGTTATTTTGGTGCGATAATTGTTTCCAGGCAGATTTGTTTCCGTTCGAGTTCATCGTCGTTCCGATCCGGTTAGTGGGTTTAAGTTTCATTTCTGTCCATATTTTGTTTGATATTCTCGGATCTGGAATCAGTAAATGTTTGATTCTTATTTTTGTTCGTGTTCATCATTTCTTGATTATTTCTTTAGGTTGTTTCATTTGTTCTAATTTATTTTTAATATAGAAATTGTTAGTTTAATTATAATGTTGTTAGATTTAAATTGAAGTTCAATTAATTATTTCTTCAGTTTGTTTTTGTTCATTTAAAAGGATTTAGTTTTAATATAGAAATATGTTAGTTTAATAACTTGAATCCTTCATCTTGACTGTAATATTATTAGATTCAGTTTGAGGTTCAATTGGTTATTTAGTTCAGTGATTTGAATCTGTTTATTTGTTCCGTTTAAGCTTAATTTGAATTTGAACTTAGTAATTTGAATATATTTGTTTGTTATTGTTGTTGAATCTGAAAATAGGAAGTTGTTTAAAAATATTGTTCAGTTAAAATAATTCTAGTTGTTTCTTTGTTGTTCATCGTTTAATTTGAATTTGTTGATTGAATTTGATTAAGGATTGATTATAGCTACTATATTTTGGTTAATTGATTTGGTGAATTGGTTGTAGCTGTTAGTTGGATTTTAGTTTTTAGATAATGTTTGAAGTTTGAACAGATTTTTGAATCAGGGCAACAACAGTAGTTTTAGGGGTAATACGGGAATTAATCAATTACAAATTTATTTAATTTGAAGTACTCTGTCCACTAGGCATTAATAATATTAAAATATTATAGTGGGGGACAAGACATATGGTAGTGGGGGACAAGACAAAATGATGTAAAGCAAAAAGTGGGGGTTAATGATGAGGTCTTCTTTGACCATTCAAAAAGGGGGAACCGTGGGGTCCGTGTTGACTACTTTTACTTAAGTAAAAATCAGAAATAGTATAGGTAATAATAAAAAGTTAAAAGTTATACATAGTAGAAGAATATTGGGGAAAAAGAAAGGAGGTAAAAAAAAAGGATAGTCTTGCTTTGGGTATAAGAGGACTCATTTAACACTTAGAAAAAAGAAAAAAAAAACAACAGAGGGAGAGAGAACAAAACTAAAAAGAAAATCTTCTACTTTCCTTCATTGTTTGAAATCAGCATTAATTGCTATTATTTTCATCGAAGCTTGAAGCTACTTTCTTGGGCTACTACTCCATCGGTTTGCTAACTCTGTTACTGGTCTATTCCTGTGTTGCTGGACTGTTTGTTGTTGTGCCGTGTTGTTACTACTGCTGCTGATTCTCATCTTCCTCTTCTCTTGTATTCAATACTAGGTGCATGGCTGTAACCTTGTCGATATTGTAAGCTGGAAAATGTGAAAGCATGAATACATATGAAGAATGGAACTTTGAAGTTTTAATTTCCCTTTTTCTTCGTCTCTTTTACTGATTGTATTTAGGCTATTTCATGTATTACTGTTTAATAATTGGAATAAGAGGAAAATAACATAAGTTGGTCTTTAGTGAATCAGCTTGGCAAAACGGGTTAATTCACTAGCTATGAAGGTTTTAATATGGTCAACAGTAGGTTAATCATGAATGAGTAGCTAAATTTAGTTAAGGCCAAACAAGACTAGATAATGTTTAAGTTTAATAAACTTTCTAATAAGCTTTAGTAATTATGGTTAAATCTAGTTTCAAATGGTTGTGAATAATTAATTCCAATAGTTTTTTTTATATAACAATGCGAGCTTCAATCTAGCTATATTTGATTTCTTTTGAATATTAGTTGTCGAATTTCTTATTTTATTTATAATTTCGAATTTTCTTTTTTTTAGTAAAATTCCTTTCCCTTAATATTTGTCTTAATCTAGCAATTAGTATGTTACGTTTTCTTAATTTTTTCTTGAAAGCTCATAATTAATTACGATTTTATTTCTTTATTTTAGAGACTAATTTTAATAGAAAAATGTAGTCATTTTAGGATTGACCATTGTCAAAATAAATGAGATGAGTCTCGCCTAGTAAAACGTATAGATTGTGGGGCCTTCACAAATGTATGTATTAATTACTTAGAACTCGGGATCGGCCGCTTAGCGAAATTCACGGCTTTTTCCAAAAATAACCACGCGCTAGTTGTTTTAGGCACGCATTCTAATAATCTTACCTTCTTAAACTCCGGTGAGCATTTCATGCGACCCAAATCCAAATCCCAAAACATTGAATAAAATGTGTTCCAGATTGCGGGTGCATTTCATGTGACGCAATCCAAAGACATTTTTTAAACGATGTTCACATTCTTATAAAAGAAAAATAATAATAATAATAATAATAAAAGCGGCTAAAAGTTAAAATTTGCACACAAGTTATAACATGTATTAAAATCAGATATTTAGCCATTATAACAATTTAAGCGACCGTGCTAGAACCAAGGGATTCGGGGGGTGCCTAACACCTTCCCTCGGGTCAACAAAATTCCTTACTCAGAATTTCTGGTTCACAGACTTTATTTGGAAAGTCGAATATTTTCCTCGAATTGGGATTCAAGATAAATCGGTGACTTGGGACACCAAAAGACAAACCTTTCCCAAGTGGCGACTCTGAATTAAATAAATAATCCCATTTCGAATATTATCACTTAAATTGGAAAAGCTCCCTCACGCATTTATCCTTCGGGGTGGGCGCGCAAAAAGGAGGTGTGACAGCGGCTAAGCCATTGAAGCTAGAACTTGTGAAATATATATCGAAAGGCTTGGTAGTAATGTTATTGTTTTGTGGACTGTTTTGCGTTGCTGTTGGGCTGCGAATTTTACTACTATTTTGTGGAGTTTTGGAGGAGGAAGGGTGTGGAGAAACACCATATATATGTAGGGTTGTGGGCTGATAGTTATTCGTAACATTTTCGGGTCGTTTGACACGACTACGGTGGTCGTCATATGTATGAAGTGATTAGGTTGTGTGTGAACTATTTTGGGAGGCTCAATATGTTTATTATTGATGTTGTTTGGGTTGTTTGGTGATTGTTTTGAATGGTGTGAAGTCATATATATAGGGGAGGTGTTGTCCGTTTCATCGTAAAATAGGTTGTGGTCAATACATAATAGTTATGACGCTTAAATGATAACGATAGTATTGTTTCTCTTATTGTAGACTAAGGAGTTGTGACAATTGCATAGCTTGAGATTTGGGCAATATATACAAGGTATGTGAGGCTATCCCTTTTCTTCTTTTGCACGACTCCGATTGTACATAATGCAATGAACGAGCTTCCAAGATACTCTACTCTTAGAAACTAGCAGTACTTACATTGTTTCCCTCTTATGGAACGATTGATGTTAATGTTGCTTCTCTTATTCTTATGTTATCAATGTTGTTGGTACTTCCTGATTCTTATAAGGTTCATAGTGAAGAGTTAGTCCTAATAACGTGTACAGAGGATACCGACCTTACGCCACTCCGAAAGGTTTAGAATGTGATTCCATGAGTCGAGCATGCATTATATATATGTATCTATTTTACTCTACCGAGCCGCGCTATAGTCGGCCGGGTACGACACCTATTGTGCAACCACTGATCAGTTGGGTTTTACCGAGCTCCACGTGGCCGGGTACGATTCTACCGAGCCCTATGATGGCCGGGTATGTTTTACCGAGCCTATTATGGGCGGGTAAGATATGATGATGGCGATGCCCACAGAGGCGTATGGTTTAAATATTTATGTATTTATGTATATGTATCATGCATTTCATGTCAGTAGCCCTCAGAGGTAATCAGATGTTACATGTTGTATATTCTCTATCCCTGCTTACATTACTGTTCATATTTATGGTTCCCTGCCTAACATACTCAGTACTTTATTCGTACTGACGTCCTTTTGTTTGTGGATGTTGCATGTCATGCTGCATGTCCTGATAGACAGTCAGGCGCAGCTCCCCCACCACAGTAAGCAGTCCAGTTCAGCGGTGATTGGCGAGATCCCTTCTTCGGACTTGCCGTGGTCTTGGTATGCATTTTTGTTATAGACGTTATGGGTATGTCGGGGCCCTGTTCCGGCTATGTTGCAGCACTTATGTTCCTTTAGAGGCTCATAGACAGGTGTCGACTCATGTATAGTTTGGTATGCCTTGTCGGCTGGTTTTTGTTGTATAGTCTTTCATGGTAGCGTGGTAGCTCGTACCATATATATATAGTTTCTTGATTGTCTGGTCATCCCATGTTATGTATGTTCATGCCATCATATTTTATGGTTGGTTGTCCATGATCCATGTCTACCATTTATATTGATCTCATCAGCCCTAAAAGATAATAAAGAAGGTTAGATAAAATGTACGTTGGTGCTCGGCAAGTATGGTCGGGTGCTAGTCATGGCCCTCCAGTTTGGGTCGTGACAAACTTGGTATCAGAGCAAGTCTGTCCTAGGGGTTGTCTATGAGCCATGTCTAGTAGAGTCTTGATTATGGATGTGTAGCGCGCCACATTTATAATCAGGAGGCTACATGACATCTAGGGTTGTTACCTTATTCATGAATCTAGATCGTGCGTAGAGTTGAGTCGTTAGTGTTCGTCTCTAATATTCACCATGTTTTCTTTCAATAATGCCTTCGACTAGGAAGCAAACAATTAGTAGACGGCTTGATACAACTGCGGGAGAGGGTACCAGTCAGGTGCCCCAAGCTAGAGCAGGCCAAAGTGAGGCTCAGAGTGAGATGTCGTCTCATACCTCATCTACCCCGTCTCCTCCAGAGGATATTAGGAGGTACCCAGCACCTCCAGTTCCTCCGTCTGGCACTACAGACCAGGATATGCGGAGTGTTTTGCAGTTGTTGACTAGCTTGGTAGTTGCTCAGGCTCAGAGGCAGAATACAGGTGCTGCTGATAAACCAGTTAGTACGAGAGTTTGTGATTTTATTAATTTAGACCCTCCAGTGTTTACTGGATCAGACCCCAAGGAGGACCCGCTGACTTTTATTGACCAGGTTCATCGTACACTATGGGTTATGCATATTAGTGATACAGAGGCAGTAGAGTTGGCTTCGTATCGGCTACGGGATTTAGCGGTTCTCTAGTATGATAGTTGGGAGAGATCCAGGGGTTCGGACGCTCTTCCAGCTGTGTGAAAGGAATTTTCTGAGGCCTTTCTTCGTTACTACTTGCCAGTTGAGATACGACGAGCTAGAGCTGATAAGTTCTTGACCCTAAATTGATAAGTAAACTCATTGCGGTATCTACTCCGATAGGAGATTCTGTGATTGCTAGAAGGGTATATAGAGGTTGCACTGTGATGATTTGTAGTCGTCAAACCTCGGCAAATTTATTTGAGTTAGAAATGGTTGATTTTGATGTGATAATGGGAATGGACTGGTTGGCCTCATGCTATGCAAATGTTGATTGTCGTACGAAGATGGTTAGGTTTCAATTTCCTGGTGAACCCATCATTGAATGGAAAGGGAATATTGCTACACCAAAAGGTAGGTTTATTTCCTATCTTAAGGCAAGGAAAATGATCTCAAAAGGTTACATTTATCATTTCGTTCGCGTTAGGGATGCGGAGGCGAAACCGCCTACTTTACAATCAATCCCCGTGGTTAATGAATTCCCAGATGTTTTCCCAGATGAACTCCCAGGCCTTTCTCCTGAAAGGGAGATTGAGTTTAGCATTGATGTGTTGCCTGACACTCAACCGATCTCTATCCCTCCATACAGAATGGCCTCGGCAGAGTTGCGAGAGTTGAAGGTACAGTTAAAGGACTTGCTGGATAAGGGCTTCATTAGTCCTAGCACTTCACCTTGGGGTGCACCAGTCCTATTCGTGCGGAAGAATATGGGTCATTACGGATGTGTATCGACTATCCACAGTTGAATAAGTTTACTATAAAGAAAAAGTATGCACTTCCAAGAATTGATGACCTGTTTGACCAACTCCAGGGTGCCAAGTATTTCTCCAAGATTGATTTACGTTCAGGGTATCATCAGGTCAGGGTTAAGGAGAAGGATATTCCAAAGACAGCCTTCCGGACAATATACGGGCACTTTGAGTTCTTGGTGATGTCGTTCGGGCTAACAAATGCCCCAGCAACTTTTATGGATCTCATGAATACTGTATTTAGGCCCTATCTTGATGTGTTTGTGATTGTATTCATTGATGACATTCTAGTGTATTCTCGTTCGGAGGCGGAATATGCGGGCCACTTGCGGATAGTATTATAGACGCTTCTGGATCATAAGTTATATGCTAAGCTCTCCAAATGTGAATTTTGGCTGAACTCAGTAGTGTTCCTTGGCCATGTGATATCTGATGAGGGTATTAGTGTCGACACTCAGAAGATCGATGTAGTAAAGAATTGGCCGAGACCTACAACACCATCAGAAGTCCGCAGCTTCCTGGGGCTAGCAGGATATTATAGGCGGTTTGTAGAAGGGTTTTCCTCTATATCATCACCATTGACTAAGTTAACACAGAAAGCTACCAAATTCCAGTGGTCTGACACTTGTGAACGTAGTTTTCAGGAGCTGAAGAATCGATTGACATCTGCACCAGTGCTCACTCTCCCTGAAGGAACAAAAGGTTATGTGGTATATTGTGATGCCTCAGGTATAGGTTTGGGGTGCGTATTAATGCCGCGTGAGATGGTGATTGCTTATGCATCAAGACAATTGAAGAAGCATGAAAAGAATTATCCAACCCATGATTTGGAATTGGCTGCAGTAATATATGCTTTGAAGATATGGCGGCACTACTTATACGGCATCCATGTTGACATCTACACAGATCACAAGAGTTTACAATACATCTTCAAGCAGAAAGAGTTGAATTTGAGGCAGCGTAGGTGGCTTGAATTATTGAAAGATTACAACGTCGAGATATTGTATCATCCCGGTAAAGCCAATGTTGTGGCAGACGCTCTCAACCGTAATCCATGGGAAGCTTAGTACATATTAAGGTAGGTAGATGGGGGTTGACTAAAGAGCTTCATCAGCTAGCCAATATGAGAATCAGATTGTTAAACTCTAATGACGGAGATGTTACTGTACAGAATACATCAGAATCATCTTTGATAGCCGAGGTAAAAGCACGGCAATATGAAAATCCTATCTTAGTACGATTAAGAGAGAGCATTCAGCAGTGTAAAAGTATGGCTTTTGAGATCGGAAAAGATAGGGCACTAAGATACCAGAGCCAATTATGTGTGTATAATGTGGTAGGGTTGCGAGAGAAGATTATGAATGAGATTCATCAATCCCGATATTCCATCCATCTCGACTTGACAAAGATGTATCATGATGTCAAGGAGCAGTATTGGTGAGATAACATGAAGAAGTCTGTTGCAGAATTTGTAGCCTAGTGTCCCAATTGTCAACAAGTAAAGATAGAACATCAGAAACCCGGTGGATTGCTTCAGAATATAGAGATTCCGACCTGGAAATGGGAGGTGATTAATATGGACTTCATTATTGGATTACCTCGCTCTTATCATGAGTTTGACTCCATCTGGGTGATAGTTGATCGACTTACAAAATGTGCCCATTTTCTTCCAGTTAAGACAACTTACACAGCTGAAGATTATGCGAAGTTGTATATCAATGAGATTGCTAGGCTTCATGGTGTGCCGGTATCTATTATATCAGAGCGAGGAACTCAATTTACAGCTAACTTTTAGAGGTCTTTTCAGAAGGGTTTAGGCATACAAGTGAATCTCAGCAGTGCATTTCATCCGCAGATTGACGGACAGGCTGAACGTACCATTCATACACTGGAAGATATGTTACGAGCATGTGTTCTGGATTTTAAGGGAAATTGGGATGACCATCTTCCACTCATAGAATTCGCCTACAATAATATCTATCATTCCAGTATTAAAATGGCCCCATATGAGGCACTATACGGGAGAAGATGCAAATCACCAGTTGGATGGTTCGAAGTCGGTGAAACAGAATTATATGGGCCAGATTTGATTCACCAAGATATTGAGAAGGTGAAAGTGATACAGGAGCGATTGAGGACGACACAAAGCAGGCAAAAATCTTATTCCGATGTCCGACGTCGTGATCTGGAGTTTGAGGTTGGTGATTGGGTTTTCCTGAGGATCTCACCAATGAAGGGTATTATGCATTTTAGGAAGAAAGGTAAGCTGAGTCCAAGGTATATTGGGCCGTATAAAATTCTTCGACGGATTGGACAGGTTTCTTATGAGTTAGAATTGCCATCCGAATTGGAATTTGTCCACCCGGTATTCTATGTATCTATGTTGAGGAAATGTATGGGAGACCCTTCTCGAGTTGTCCCTATCAAAGATGTACAAGTTACAGAGGACCTATCATATGAAGAAGTGTCAGTGGCTATATTAGATCGACAAGTCCGCAAGCTGAGAACAAAAGATGTAGCTTCCGTCAAAGTATTGTGGAGGAACAAAAATATGGAAGAAATGACATGGGAAGCAGAAGAGGAGATGAAGTCTAAATACCCTTACCTATTCCAGAATGAAGATAACAAGGATGCTGGTGGAACACAGGATACATTGGAAGGTGAAACGGCTCTGTGAGGTAAGCAATAATTTGAGAATACTATTCCTTAATACAAAATGGCGATATGCAGAAAATGTACATGTCCATAATTCTTTGCATACTCTTGTAAGGCCATACGTTGAGTTAACCGCTTGCAAGTTTGTCCTCTATTTATGGGAGAAACTTGGCCGGAATCCACGATGATTTAAACTCCCTATAAACCCTTACATTCGAGGTCGCATATTCCTAAGGGGGGAGGGTGTTACAACCCATATATACATGTGTTAGTTCATGCCATATATTAGTTAACATAAATTCAAGAAGGAATTACCTTTGAGATGATAAGAAGTTAATCCTATTGGTCTTAAGTGATACAAGGGTGTATAAGGGTGATTAACAAGTATTAGAAGTTAAACGAATCAAGGATGTTGTAACTCGTATTTTTAGGTAAATCTAGCGGTGCTTAATACACTCAATAGGTCATGTATTAAGGTATTTTAATCATATAATATCTGTATCATAAGTCTTGAGGTCAAATGAGTTATGAAACAAAAGTTGTCGCAACTTAGGTTCATAATTTTACTTAAACATTAGGTCAAATGTTTCTAAGCTTTTCTCCTAATTTTACAAGGAATTACGGGTTTATCTACCCACAAAATTAAATATCAATGAGTCTAGTTTCTAACGCATTAAACTGTTCATTGATACGATCTCGGAGTAGAGAGATATTCACATTTTCGCGAGACTGCGCCAAGCACCTCTCTATGGGGCCCACTAAGGCGGTTTAAGATATTTGGACCTATATAGGATGACTCAAACCCGTTTTAAGTCATTTATTTTCATTATTTTCAGACCTTAGAACCCTAAGAACATCCTCTCAAGGTTCTCTCAAGATTCAAGACACAAAAAAGGGCAAACAACACAAATCAAGTGTCGGGAATTCCGTGGCGCTAGTAAGTCTCTTGTTCTTCTTGTTGTTGCTCATTTTTGTGTTGTTCTAGCTCATGTGGGAGGTTGTTTTAAAGGGTTTATGTTCTTTAAATACTCCCTCAAGTTCTTAATATCAATCCTAGGTGATTGCAAGCCTTCTAAAGTGATTCTAGTGCCGAAAAACACTAATTGATCGCTAGTTTCGCTTTCTTGTTGTTGTGGCAGCATTGGAGGGATATTTTATGGAAATTTAAGGTTAAATTGGAGTTTTTATTTCTGTATAAAGGTAATTAACCTCTTACTCTATATGTATTTAAGATTATCCAAGTTGCAGCTAAGCCATTGAAGCTAGAACTTGTGAAATATATAGCGAAAGGCTTGGTAGTAATGTTATTGTTTTGTGGACTGTTTTGCGTTGCTGTTGGGCTGCGTATTTTACTACTATTTTGTGGTGTTTTGGAGGAGTAATGGTGTGGATAAACACCATATATATGTAGGGTTGTGGGCTGATAGTTATTCGTAACATTTCTGGGTCGTTTGACACGACTACGGTGGTCGTCGTATGTATGAAGTGATTAGGCTGTGTGTGGACTATTTTGGGAGGCTCAATATGTTTATTATTGATGTTGTTTGGGCTGTTTTGTGATTGTTTTGAATGGTGTGAAGTCATATATATAGGGGAGATGCTGTCCGTTTCATCGTAAAATAGGTTGTGGTCGATACATAATAGTTATGGCGCTTAAATGATAACGATAGTATCGTTACTCTTATTGTAGACTAAGGAGTTGTGAAAATTGCATAGCTTGAGATTTGGGCAATATATACAAGGTATATGAGGCTATCCCTTTTCTTCTTTTGCATGACTCCGATTGTATATAATGCAATGAACGAGCTTCCAAGATACCTACTCTTAGAAGCTAGCAGTACTTACATTGTTTCCCTCTTATGGAACGATTGATGTTAATGTTGCTTCTCTTATTCTTATGTTATCAATGTTGTTGGTACTTCCGGATTCTTATAAGGTTCATAGTGAAGAGTTAGTCCTAATAACGTGAACAGAGGATACCGACCTTACGTCACTCCGAAAGGTTTAGAATGTGATTCCATGAGTCGAGCATGCATTATATATATGTATCTATTTTACTCTACCGAGCCGCGCTATAGTCGGCCGGGTACGGCACCTATTGTGCAACCACTAATCAGTTGGGTTTTACCGAGCTCCATGTGGCCGGGTACGATACTACCGAGCCTTATGATGGCCGGGTATGTTTTTTTTACCGAGCCTATTACGGCCGGGTACGATATGATGATGATGATGCCCACAGAGGCGTATGGTTTAAAAGTTTATGTATTTATGTATATGTATCATACATTTCATATCAGTAGCACTCAGAGGTAATCAGATGTTACAGGTTGTATATTCTCTATCCCTGCTTACATTACTGTTCGTATTTATGGTTCCCTACCTTACATACTCAGTACTTTATTCGTACTGACGTCCTTTTGTTTGTGGACGCTGCATGTCGTGCTGCAGGTCCTGATAGACAGGCAGGCGCAGCTCCCCCACCACAGTAGGCAGTCCAGTTCAGCGGTGATTGGCGAGATCCCTTCTTCGGACTTGTCGTGGTCTTGGTATGCATTTTTGTTAATGACATTATGGGTATGTCGGGGCCCTGTTCCGGCTATGTTGCAGCACTTATGTTCCTTTAGAGGCTCATAGACAGGTGTCAACTCATGTATAGTTTGGTATGCCTTGTCGGCTTGTTTTTGTTGTATAGTCTTTCATGGTAGCGTGGTAGCTCGTACCATATATATATAGTTTCTTGATTGTCTGGTCATCCCATGTTATGTATGTTCATGCCATCATATTTTATGGTTGGTTGTCCATGATCCATGTCTACCATTTATATTGATCTCATCAGCCCTAAAAGATAATAAAGAAGGTTAGATAAAATGTACGTTGGTGCTCGGCAAGTATGGTCGGGTGCTAGTCATGGCCCTCCAGTTTGGGTCGTGACATCTGGGCTCCTCCTCCAGCCTGAGAGACAGCTGGGGCTACGACAAGCAAGTTCGCCCGGGTGACACTCTCCATAAGGCCCACTAGACAAACCAGAGCATCCTGGAGTATTGGGGTAGCAATAAACCCCTTTGGGACCTGAGCTGGGCCCACCAGAACTACTAGGGCCGGACTGTCATCATCAAAGTCAACTTGAGGCTCCGCCGCTGGTGCGGCTGCTCTAGGCTAAGCTCTGCCCCTGCCTCGGCCTCTAGCACGGCCTCGACCTCGCCCTCGCCCTCTCTTCCTCATGGGAGCTGTTGTTGGGGGCTCGGACTGCTTATCAGTGGATGAAGAAGCGCGTGTCCTCGCCATCTGCGAAAGAACGGAGTAGAAATTCAATAAGCATTGAGAGACCAAACCGCACGACAGGAAGGAATAAATGTGAAGTTTTTCCTAGCTCTATAGCCTCTGGGGGATAAATACAGACGTCTCCGTACCGATCCCTCAGACTCTACTAAGCTTGTTTGTGAACTGTGAGACCCATGTAACCTAGAGCTTTGATACCAACTTGTCACGACCCGGATTTGTCACCCTCAGGAGTCGTGATGGCACCTACTGATGTAAGCTAGGCAACCCAATTATTGAACAAATTACCCTTTTTACCCATTTTATACACTTTAACATTTATAAGACAATAACGTGTAAACAACAGAAATTTAGAATAAGCAGAAGAAAAAGCAATAAAATGTTTGAAATATGAATCTAATACAACCGTTTAAGCCTTAATCCCCCGGAACTGGTGTCACAGTACCAGAGACGATCTAAGAGTGCTAAATACAAAGTCTGAAAATAAAGATGCATTGTTTCTGAATCAAAGAAATGAAACAGGAAATAAAGGATAGAAGAGATGCCAGGGCCTGCGGACGCCTGCAGGTCTACCTTGGATCTCCGCGTGGATTTAAGGTAGCCACCCAATCTATGGTCCCAAAGTTACCCGGGATCTGCATATAGTGCAGAGTATAGTATCAGCACAACCGACCATATGTGCTGGTATGCCTAGACTAACCTCGGCGAATTAGTGACGAGGCTAGGACCAGAGTACCAAATAAACCTGTGCAATTATATAATATACCACGGAAAATAAAAGAGAAATAAACAAGTAAAGTTTGGAGGGGGGTACATGTTGCGGGGGTATATCAACAGTAAATCAAGAGTAACGGCATAAGGACAACTTAGAAATTCACGGCAAAACAATAAGAAACTTGTATCCAATCTATAAATACTTTGTATCTACAATTGTTGCGGCGCGATTGATGTGATGGGAAGATGCTTGTTTATGTGTCGGGGTAGTGAATGACTTGAAAAAAGGTTTACTCAGTGCATGATTTGGTATTTTATTTTCGGTGGATGAAAAGCAATTAGACTATAAATGTTCAGGTTTGGGTTGATAAAGTAACGAGACTTGGTATTTTCGACTATGGAGGAATTTTCATCTGCGATGTGTTGTCATCGTTCGTGTTGGATGTGTTAAGGTTCATCGGTGTTATGGTCTTTATCAAAATCTTCCTCGGGATAGGGTAGTGTGAAATAGTGCTTGAAAAGTGGCTATCAGAGATAGAGGAGTGCAACAATTTCATAATTGAATGGGTATTTCTAATGTTGACGGCTCAAGGAAGATGATCTTTGGAGGAGTTTAAAGTTGGTAGCGATCTATTAGTTCAAGTGCTACAGAGATGAATTTTTACTTAAGGCAATAATGGGGCAGCGAAGGATGAGGAAGGACATCTAAGTGTGAGAAATAGGAGTCGAGTAGTTGCTTAAAGGAGTGAGTTTAACCAAAGTGGGAGAGCGGCAGAGTAGCATATGGGTTCTGTGGTAGGATGACTACACGCCTTGAGAAAGTTTAGAGTGATTTGGGATTCATAGTGGACAGTGACTAGGTCTATGGAATTAATTTGGAATATTGGCTATTATACAGGGGAGAGTAGATACGACGGAAAGGAGTTGCCTGATAGGAAGAATACAACTTGACTTAGGATGGGAATGTACTATCGCACCTTTTAGTTAATATCCATGAGGAGTGAGCAAACTTGTACAGCTGTTGAACGAGCACGGGCTCAGGATGGTTTAAGGATTTCATAGTAAGAGTAATCAGTGTAGCGTCATTGGAAGATGTCGGCATGTAATTTCCACATATAGGTTATCTCTTATGAGTAGGTTAGCGGTCGTGTGGTGTTGACGAAGCTTCTACAAAGGATTCTACCGACTATCCGGTAAGAGGTTGGATATGTAATTGTGGTTAGTGATTCAGAGGGTTCATAAAATGTTAAAAGAAGGATTTCGAGGAACTTGATGGGTTCATTGTGCAAGATCACGTCGATGGGGGATAAGGAATCTTGGTCGGTTCCAGAGTTATGTAATGGTAGCTTCAAGCTAAGTGGGAGAGCTCCGTATGATTGGATTGCATGGTTGTCTACTTGTGGGGTTTCTTGTTATCTGCATATTGGTGGGTTATTACAACTAAGGAAAGAGGACATCAGTGGTGATTTGAGCAAAGGTTTTGAGGAATGTGTGTTGTAATGGGCCTTATTAATTTATTTTCAGGCTTTAGGAAGACTTAGGATTTATGCTTCGTGTATAAGTGATTTACAAGAAAGGTGATTCGGCCAGATGTCTCTTTGAGAGGGTGTTCATGTGCTAGCAGAGCCTTGGAGTTGATTATATTTGGGACCAAGTCAGAATGGGTGACTCTCAACAACGGTCTTAGTGGATTCAAAAGTTAAAGTTCGGTGCCTAAGGATTTTGAGCCCATAGTATGGTTAAGTATCGAGCTTTTGCAGCAGATTAGGAAAAGGGGCTTGGAGTGTTCTAGAGTTGGCTTCCATTATTCACGCGTTGAATATTTGGAGGCATTATTTGTATGGTGTGTCTTGTGAGGTATTTACTGATCATCGTAGCCTCCAGCACTGGTTTAAACAGAAGGATCTCAATTTGAGGCAGCGGAGATGGTTGGAGCTACTAAAGGACTATGATATCACTATCTTGTATCATCCGGGGAAGGCCAATGTAGTGGGCGATACTTTGAGTATGAAGGTGGTGAGTATGGGTAGTTTGGCGTATATTCATGTTAGGGAGAGACCTCTTGCACTTGATGTTCAGGCCTTGGCCAATCGGCTTGTGAGATTGGATATTTCGGAGCCCAATCGAGTCGTAGCTTGTGTGGTTTCTTGGTCTTCCTTATTTGATCGCATCAGATAGCGCCAGTATGATGATCCTCATTTGCTTGTCCTTAAGGACAGAGTTCAGCACGACAATGCCCGAGATGTGACTATTGGTGACGATGGGGTATTGAGGATACAGGGCCGGATATGTGTGCCCAATATAGATGGGTTCGGGAGTTGATTTTGGATGAGGCCCATAGCTCGTGGTATTCCATCCATCCGGGTGCTGTGGAGATGTATCAGGATTTGAGATAACATTATTGGTGGAGGAGAATGAAGAAGGATATTGTGGGATTTGTAGCTCGGTGTCTCAATTGTCAGTAGGTGAAATATGAGCATTAGAGACTGGGTGGCTTGCTTCAGCAGATGGATATTCCATAGTGGACGTGGCAGAGGATCACCATTGATTTTGTAGTTGGACTCCTACAGACTTTGAAGAAGTTCGATGCTATTTATGTGATTGTGGATCGGCTGACCAAATTCGCGCACTTCATTCCTGTGTGTACTACTTATTCTTCAGAGTGGTTGGCAGAGATCTATATCCGAGAGATTGTTCACTTGCATGGTGTCCCAGTTTCCATCATTTCAAATAGAGGTACTCAGTTTAATTCACATTTTTGGAGGGTTGTGCAGAGAGACTTGGGTACTTAGGTTGAGTTGAGCACAACTTTTCACCCTCAGACGGACAGGCAGTCCGATGCACTATTCAGATATTGGAGGACATGTTGCGCACTTGTGTCCTTGATTTTGGAGGGTCATGGGATCAGTTTCTACCTCTTGCAGAGTTTGCTTATAACAACAGTTATCAGTTGAGTATTCAAATAGCTCCATATGAGGCTTTATATGGGAGACAGTGTAGATCTCCAGTTGGTTGGTTTGAGTCGGGTAAGGCTAGGCTCTTGGGTACAAACTTAGTACAAGATGTTTTGGACAAGGTGAAGGTGATTCGGGAGCGGCTTCGCATAGCGCAGTCAAGACAGAAGAGTTATGCTCACAAGAAGGTTCGTGATGTGTCTTACATTTTTTGGGAGAAGGTCCTACTGAAGGTTTCACCCATGAAGGGTGTTATGAGATTTGGGAAGAAAGGTAAATTGAGTCCTCGGTTCATTGGGTATTTTGAGGTGCTTCGGAGGATTGGGGATATGGCCTATGAGCTTGCCGTGCCACCCAGCTTGTCGAGTGTGCATATGGTATTTCATGTTTCTATGCTCCAAAAGTATATTAGCGATCCATCTCATGTTTTGGATTTCAGCATGGTTCAGTTAGACGGTGATTTGACTTATGGTGTGGAGCCAGTAGCTATTTTGGAGCGTCAGGTTCGAAAGCTAAGATCAAAGGATATAGCTTCAGTGAAAGTGTTGTGAAGAGGTCGGCCCATGAAGGAGGCTACCTAGGAAACCGAGCAGGAGATGCGGTGCAGATATCCTAACCTATTTGAGGATTCAGGTATATTTCTTGAATCGTTCGAGGACGAACGTTTGTTTAAGAGGGGGAGGATGTAACGACCTGGCCAGCCGTTTCATGAGTTACCGCTCTGTTTCCCCCTATTTATGCATCTTTATGTCTTGTTCAGCTGTATTATGTGGTATTAGGTTGGTTGGTTCGGGTTCTGCATGGCTTTGGAGAGGTATGAGACACATAGTCTTTTTTAAGTAAGCTTAATTAGAAAAGTCAACTGGATGTTGAGTTATCAGTAGAAGGTCTCGGATGTAAATTCTGATGGTTCGAATGGCTTCATTAGGTAATTTGGGACTTAGGAGCGTGATCGAAATGTATTTTGGAGGCTCGTGGTAGATTTAAGCTTGAATTGGCGAAATTGGAATTTTGCCATTTTCTAGTTGGTAATGGGAATTTTGATATCGGGGTCGGAATGGAATTTCGGAAATTAGAGTAGGTCCGTTGTATCATTTGTGACATGTGTGCCAAATTTCAGGTCATTCGGATGACGTTTGATAGACTTTTTGATCGTTTGCGGGATTCGGAAGTTTTGGAATCCTTAGGCTTGAATCCGAGGGTGATTTGGTGTTTTGGCATTGTTTTGAGTGTTTTGAGTGTTGGTACAAGTTTGAATAGTGGTATATGACTTGTTTGTAATTTTGTTTGAGTTCCCGGGGACCTCGGGATGGATTCGGAAGGTTGACAGAAGGTTTGGAATTTGAGTGGAGTTGTAGAATTTGTCTACTTCTGTTGTTTCCGCAACTGCGGATTGGGGATTGCAGGTGCGACGTCGTAGATGTAGAGGAGGTCATAGAAGAGAATTTGGGTCAGTTGGAGCTTGGCTGCAGATGAGGTGAGTTGGGCGCATCTGCGGGACCGCAGGTGCGGTTCCTGGACGCAGATGCGGACCTGAGAGAATTAATGAAGAACCGCAGATGCAGTTGTCTTGATCGTAGGTGCGGTCCTCAGAAGCGCGATTTAGGCCGCAGGTGCGGAATCCCTGGGCCAGAAACTATATTAGCCTTCCTTCGCGATTTTCAGCTTTGTTTCACCATTTTTAGGCATATTTAGAGTTTTTTGGGAAGATTTGAAGAGGGATTCAAGGGATAACGCTTAGAGGTAAGATTTTTGAACCCAATACTCGATTCTATGGAATTATTTCACTGATTCAGCTTGAAATTATTGGAAATTAAGGGTTAAAAATTGGGAATTAGAGCTTGGTATTGGAGAGTTTCCATTGAGGGTTTGAAGGGCTATTTGAGGTCCGATTTTGATGTTCTTAGTATGTATAGACTCGTGGGAGGATAAAGATTTTAGTGATGTGATTTTTATTAAATTCCGAGACGTGGGCGCGAGGGTCGAGTATGGCCAATTTCGGGATTTTTGAGTTAATTTAATTATTTTCGCTTGGGCTTCGTTCCTTTAGCGCGTATTGATGGTATGATACTGATTTTGGTTAGATTTGGAGCATTCAGAGGTCGAGTCGAGAGGCAAAGGCATCGCGGGCTAGAGTTTGGATCGGATTAAGGTTAGTAATGATTGTAAATGTTGTCCTAAGGGTATGAAACATCGGATCTCACATCGTTGTACTACTTTGAGGTGACGCACATGCTAGATGATGAGCATGGGGTCGTGCACCATTGGGGATTATGAATTGGTCCATCCCGTACGGCTGTTAAGTCACGTATTTGATTAAAAACTATTTTATCCCATTGTGTTTTGGAAAGTATTTCCATGTTTAGGGCTGAATGCCATATTTGGGCCTCGTGCCAACTGTTTTGGACCCTTAAAGGCCTCTTCCTACTATTCCTCACTATTTTGACTTAATATTTGTACTCAGTCATGCTGTGTTCTACTATTTTCATAAATCAGCCATATTTACTCTGTTGTGATATTTAAATGATATTTTGGGCTGAGCATCATGTTTTACTGTTGTAGTGCTATGACATGGAATTACCTGTTTTCTTACTACTCAACTGTTTTTACTTTTATTACGTACTAAGATGGCGTACTCACATTACTCCCTGCACCTTGTGTGCAGATTTAGGAGTCTCGGGACGCGATAATGAGTGTTGATCATTCTTCCAGCAGGTCTCCGGAGTTGACTAGGTAGCTGGTTAGCATTCGCAACCATGTGCTTCTCCTTCTCATCTTGCTCAGATTGTCTTAGTATTTTATTTTCTGACTATGTTGTCTTTTTCTTGTTCCTTGACGAGTTTGTAGTTGCTCATGACTGGTGATACCCCGATGTCGGGCTTGTGTTATATTTCTGCACTACTTATTTAAACTTATATTATGGGATTTTAGTTAATTAATGGCTTAAAATGAATTCTTATGATTTTTGTTGATCGGTTTGGGTTTTTGTCGGCTGGCCTAGTTTCACTATAGGCGCCATCACGACCAGGTCAGTTTTAGGGTCGTGGCACATGGTATATGCGGTAAGTTATGTAGGGTTTAGATTTGCATGTGTAAGGTCACAATTCAATTTTGAAAGGAAGGTCATAAATTCTTAGGTAGCATGGATAGTTTTAGATGACTAGGTAAATGATATTACTAATTGGTGTGACTTGATGAGGGTATACATATCAGAAAGGGCAATGTGTTTGAGTTAAGGATACTTCAGTGGTATTGCGACACTCTCTTGTTTGATCGACTGCTGATATTCAAGTTTGCTTGGTGGCACCTAAGAATTATAGGAGTACCCCTCGTCGAATGATCGAGTAATAGAGGTATGTTCGATGTACGGGCGGAGGAGTTGGGATCCTATATGGAGAATCACATGCTTTATGGATTTGGAGACTGGGAGTTCTCATAAATAGGTTATTTCGTGGTTATGGATTGTGAGGATGTGGGCAAAGCTAGTCAGATGTTAGTATGTGCCATGATTCAGTCATTGTGAACTTTTAGAGAGTTATTTATTTATTATGGGTGACCAGAGTTGATTTGGGGTTCATTGGTAGGCCAATATGGATGTGTGTTCTGCATCGAGTCGGATATGTTGACTCCGGACTGCTATTGTTGAGGAAGGTGTCATTCGATTGTTGATAAGCTTATTCGTGCCCCGAGATTTGTCTGTGAGTTACTCTTGTAAGCTACGCGGGTTGTGATTTGTTGATTTTATGCACAAATAATATGGTTCTATTTGGGATTTATAGTGGAGTTTGAGTGAGACGAGTATTTGGGTATTGCATTATTGATTGCGCATCGGATATGTTCTTTCAAGCTGGTATGGCATTGTGTCAATTGCTTCTCCATGGTTATGGTGATTCACTTTTGGTACTAGGCATCAAATTGCACGTGGTTGTTGATTTTGAGCATGGTGGTTTGAAGTGTCTCATGTGGACCAGTGTTTGGATAGAGTCGTGCATTGCAACGAAGTTATGTGGAGGTATAATTCTTCGGTTTAGACTCGTGTGTTCTGGTTCTACAGTGTGTGATGGGTTCTTAGCATCGTGATGTGGTGGTACTGGTGAGCTTGCGGTATATCTCTGTCATTTGAGTTATTTTCCCTTATTTGAGTACATTTGGATCGTTGCTTATTGGTGCGCGGATTGCACGAGGTGTGGCTTTAGATGGTTTTGATGTGTCATGTCACTAGAGTAGTCGTGTTGGATGAGATGAGGTCATTGGACCTAGGATGAATACTATCGGATTCGATTTCATCATGTTGGAAGGATAATATCGAAATTCAGCTTAGAAATTTACGATAGTCCTTGCCAAAGGATAGGGAACTCCATGACTGGTTGACCTGAGGAATGGTTATGATTTCTGCATGTTTCTTTCATCATTAGCAGTATACGAAAGTGTTGGAATGAGGCTTTATTTGATAAGAGGTTTATTACCGGTATTGGGTTGTATGAGCAGCTATTGTGATTAGAAGTTATCGCTATGAGTGTTTGAGTTGTGTGGTATATCATGTTATTTCATCTTGAGTTGTGGTTATGGCTTGATACATCGTGTTCAGACTTATTCAGTGTGTAGATGTGAGATTATGATCCTATGGATAATTTCAAAAGTGGAAATTTGGTTCTAAGGTTATGGGCTAGGGTGAATTGTGAAATTTCAGTTATGTTGTGCTATCGGACCTATATGGGATCGGATGACGTGGGATCACCCCCGGGAATGTGCATAGTGAGATTTTACAACGATTTGATGGCTTTTGGAACAACGTTGGGCACGTTAGAGGATGAACGTATGTTTAAGTTAGGAGGATGTAACGACCCGACCGGTCGTTTTGAGCATTTGCATTTCGCTCGCCAGTTCTCGAGCATGAGTAGCCTCGTATGATATATTATGACTTATGTAAATCGTCGGTTTCAATTTTCAAGTTAATCGGAACAGATATGGGAGAATGATTCTCAGCTTGAAGCTTTAAATTTGAAAGGGTTGACCAAGTTTTAACCTTTTAGTATTTGACCTCGGATTTGAATTTTGATGATTCTGTTAGCTCCTTCAGGTAATTTTGGACTTAGGAGCGCGTTCAGATTGTGTTTTGAAGGTTTGTGGTAGAATTAGGCTTGAATTGGCGAAATTGTAAATTTGGCGATTTCCGATCGGCAATGGAAATTTTGATATCAGAGTTGAAATAGAATTATGGGAGTTGGAGTAGGTTCGTAATGTCATTTTTGACGCGTGTGCAAAATTGGAGGTTATTCGAACAAGGTTTGACGGGTTTCGGCATAAGTTGCGGAAGTTTGAGGTTCCAAGTTCATTAAGCTTGAGTTGGTGTGCGATTCATGTTTTTGTTATTGTTTGATGTGATTCGAGAGCTTGATTGAGTTTGTATGGTATTTTAGGACTTGAGAGGTTCCGGAGGCCTCGTGTGTGTTTCGGGGTGAGTTTTGAGCGAGCTCAGGCATTTTTGCACTTTAATATTGTTCCTGATCATGGGGGCATGGACGCACATTTTTGAGTGCCGTAGCACTTGAAAAATCGCGGACCGCGACAGAATTTTGCGAATAACACAATTTTGTCTGCGGTCGTGCTCCTGGAGAATCTGCAGGTTCGTTGGTCCCACTTCGAAAGCCTATATTGTTTGATCTACAAGGAACTTTGAGTTGATTCAAAACTAAAAGTTGTATATCTTCGTGTCTAGTTTTCAGAAAGGTAAAGAAATCATCATTTGGACATCTGTAGAGAAAGTTACGGTGAAAATACTGAGGCATGTCACTGCAGCCTCCAAAAGTGCAGTCGCACCACTTTTTCGCGACCGCAAGGGCTTGGATTTTCGTGGCCGCGCCTGGATTTTTGCGGACCGCATAGTGTAGACCATAAGGTGCACTATATATACGGGATTTAGGGTATTATTTTACATTTTGTACCTAGGGAGCTCGGTTGTGGTGATTTTTCGAGGATTTTTCAAGAAATTCATCGGGTTATGTGATTCTAACTCAGATTGGTTAATATACATGAATATATCACTGATTTCATTATTTGATTAGTACTTTGTGGTGGAAATTTGGGGGAAATTGTGGTAATTTCATAAAATAAATTTTTGAGATTTGAATGTCGATTTGGAGTCGGATTTGGCTGAAACTAGTATGGCTAGTCTCGTAATTGAATGGGTTGTCGGATTTTGTGACTTTGTTCGGATTTCAAAACATGGGCCCGTGGCATGACTTTTGAGTTGACTTTTTGAATTTTGGCCCAAAGTTTAGCATTTTTTATGGGATTGATTCCTTTAGCTCATGTTAATTGTATCGAATTGTTTGTGGCTAGATTCGAGGCCTTTGGAGGTTGGTTCGAAAGGCAAGGGCATCGCGGATTAGGAATTTGATCGATTTGAGGTAAGTAATGATTGTAAATCTTGTCCTAAGGGTATGAAGTCCTGGATTTCACATCGCTTTAGTATTGTGAGGTGACGCATATGCTAGGAGACGGGCGTGCGGGCATGCACTGTTGGGGATTGTGACTTCGTCCGTCCCATAGCAACTATTAAGTTGCGTATTTGACTGAAAACTATTTGATACTTATGTGCTTTAGAAAGAATTTCTATGATTTGGGTTGAATGCCATATTTGGGCCTCGTGCCAAAGCTATTTGGACCCTTAGGAGCCTTTTCTTATTATTTCCTCATTGTATTGATTTAAGATGTGTACCCAGTCATGCTATATTTTACTGATTTCATAACTCAATCTTTATTACTCCGGTTTTGATGCATAAAATGATATTTTGGGCTGAGTACCCTGTTTTACTGATAGCTCGGGTGGCTTGAAAGGTTTCTGCCTAAGTCAGGCCAAGGGCTTGTTTTGTGAGGATATTATGGGATCGGATTGCACGCCGCAATAGGTTGTTACTGATTCATGATATTGTGAGGCCGAGGGCCTGATTGATTTATGCCACGAGGTGGCTTGTTGTTATGAGGCTGAAGGCCTTATTGATTTACGCCACGAGGTGGCTTGTTAAGCGCTCGGGCTGTAGAAGCCCATCCAGAGTCTGCACACCCCCAGTGAGCGCGGGTACCCTGAGTGAGTGATATGATGTTTTTGCCCGATGGGCTGTTCTTGATTCATGTTGTGCCCGAGGGGCTGATTACGAGTGATTGTGAGGTATGCCCGAGGGGCTGTATATGAGTGACTGTGAGGTTTGCCCGAGGGGCTGTTTATAATTCATGTTTGCCCGAGGGGTTGTTCACGAGTGATGTTTTGCTCGAGGGGCTATTTATGTTTTTCTTCACTTTTTCTTTAAATTGCATTGAGCCTCTGTTGAAACTGTTGAAAAGCATCTTCAAATGATTTTTACTGAAAACTGGATTTTAACGATATGACTTGACTCATATATTGATTTGAAAACATGTTGTACTTACTGAGATTTCATGATGTGGATTTTATTTGTTTCCTACTGCTCAGTCTCTATTTGCCTTTATTACTTACTGAGTTGGCGTACTCATATTACTCCCTGCACCTTGTGTGCAGATCCAGGAGTTGCTGGACGTGTTAGTGATTGTTGATTTCACCCATCGCAGATCTGTTGGAGTCAGCAATGTAGCTGCATGGCGATCGCAACCCTGCTCTTCTCCCTCCTATCTTTCTATAGATTGGTATTAGTTGTTTTCCATACTGTTCATGTCTTAGTATTATCGGACAGTCCTTGGTAGATGCTCATGACTAGTGACACCCCGATGTCGGGTTTTTTTCCACACTGTTGTTTTGATTTAAATACTTTATGAAGGTTTATTATTAAATAGCTTTGATTTTACCTTAAGAATGAAAATATTGATTGTTTTTTGTAATGTGTCGGCTTGCCTAGTACCACGTTAGGCAATATCATGACCGGGTTGGTTTTGGATTGTGACAATTTTCAACTGAGATTACTCATGTTAGAAGAGCAGTTAGTGTTATTCAAGGAAATAATAGACAATCTAGAATTAAGAAATTTAAGAATAAGTGTACCGAGCATAACCTCAACCCCAGATTCATGCCAGACGAAATTGTTACTAAATACATACTTATTTTTAAAATGTTGCTACAAATATAGATTGCCAATAACTGAAATTGCTAATGCGCATTGTACTGATCCAAACCGTATGTTAACAACTACTACTTGGAAGGACATTAATGATGTTGTTAAATTTTTACTTAAATTTTATAAAGCTACTGTTGAGTTTTCTGGAGCATATTACCCTATTGTTACTATGGCTTTAGTACATATAGCTGAAATTTCTTTTCTACTCTCTAAATTTAAGAAGAAAGAAAAATATAAGTCTGCTATTGAAAAAATGCAAGCAAAATTCAAAAAATATTTCATTTCAATTCCTCTGATTTACTTAAGTGGTGTTGTTTTAAATCCTTCTATTAAGATGTTTGTCACCAATTAATCAATGCTTTATATACTTATATGGAGATTGGACCAACTGAAACCCTAGATATATATTGTTGTATGAACAAGCTAAATAATTATTTACAATAATTATATAATGATTATGCAAATATAGTTGATGGTGATGCTCTTAATGTAGGCAATATTAATCCCACTATATATTGTACCACTTCTATTGCATCTACTACTATGTATGATGATGAAGGCCTTGATGGTTTTAATATTTGGTCTACATTTCCTACGACACAAACCAGTAACAGGAACATTGATGTACTTCAATTCTACTTGCAAAGGCAAAAAGAGCTTTCACTGTTGGGATGGTGACATGAGAATGAAAAGCAATTTCTTATTCTTTCTGCTATGACTCGGGACATGCTGAATGTGCCAATTTCAACTGTTGCATCAAAGAGTGCATTTAGTCAAGCAAGACAATAACTAGGAGACACCCGTCACTCATTGGGAAGCAATGCTTTGGAAGTTTTAGTATGTTTCAGATATTGAATTTTATCGGAACGAAGAAATCAGGGACGTGAAGATGTTGATAGACCGGAAGACGAGGAACTTGGAGATATATTAACACATGGTAACCCATCTGAATTTAACGCTCCAGAAGATAGCCAAGAAGTTCATATTGATTATGAAGAACTTACTAAGGTAATGCAAAACTTTTGAATTTATTCTTTTTTCGTTAATTTACTTGTTTTTGTAAACTTTAATTTGTAAGTTTGAAATAAAAAACCGCTTGCAAATTATAAGTATAATTTTTTTCCATCTTCATTAAATTGTATTATTTTAAATTCTTAATGAAATATTCAAAATTTCAAATATAAGGATTTTAAAGCCTTTGCATCCTTTATTCAAACACACTTTTAATAAGATTATTTTTTTGATTTATACTTTTACTTTATACTAATATAAATTATGATAGTTATACAAAATACAAAAAAAACTCGGCCTGGCCCCTTGGATCCGTAATCGTTTCGATTCAGATTTTATCCAGATAAGCCCTGACCCGTTAAGGTAAAAATTGCACGGGGCACCCTATTTGATCGTCCCCATTTAACCTATACCCATATTTTTAAAAATCTTTAACCTATACCTAATTTTTACAACTTCGCGCTCATTTCTTCCTCTTTTCTTTTCATTGGAAAACTATAGCGTGGAATTATGTATAACGAACATATACATAAAGGAAAAAAGGAAATCTTACTTTTCTTTCTGTACGATGAGGGCAAAACAAATATGTGAAGGAAGAGATCTTCATCGTCTACTGTATACGAATGATATAGCATTGGACCTCCTGATTTTGATGTTGTGATTGCAATTTTCAGCACAATGTGCCTCAAGCCAATGGATCCCACCCTATGACTTGAATATTGCTGGCCTAAGTTTACATAGTAATATAAACTGCAGTGTTACTTGATGAACATAAATGGTGCAATTTATGAAATTTTTCCAAGCTACTGCTACAAACTTAATAAGACCACATCAGGTTTAGGGAAAGCTTCTTTGAGGCAGTAGACCTATAACGAGTTTTGGAGTTTAAATATAGTTCATAAATCAGCTGAAGTTTAGCAAATATAGAATAAAACTTCAGCTAAAATATGCTAAGTTCAGCAAATAGAGAACAAAATTTTAGCTAGTAGAATGCTTAAGTTCAGCAATTACAAACAAAAACTTCAGCCAACAATAAGTTTACATGAAAAAACTTTAGCTAAAATATGCTGAAGTTCAACAAATAGAGAACAAAACTTTAGCTAGTACGACTATAAGACAAAAACTTCAGCTTATTTTAGTGCTGAAGTTTTTACAAATAAACTAAATAACTTGAGCATCTTCTGCTGAAGTTTTTGAAAAATCTTTATGATAAAACTAATGAATCCAGGACAAAACTTCAACTAAAACATGTTGAAGTTCAGCAAATAGAGAATAAAACTTCAGCTACTAGAATGCTTAAGTTCAGTAATTACAAACAACTTTAGGCCCGTCTACTTGCTGAAGTTTGCTTGATTGCCTTTGCTACTTCAGGCCCGTATGCCTGAAATTTACGCGAAAAATGGGTACGTTTGTAATTTTTTTTGCAAAGCGGGTATAAGTTAAAACGTGACAAAAAAATGGGTATAGATGCAAATCCCCCGTTAAGCCCCGTATAATAAAGAGAAATTTTCATAAAGCACTATCTTTTGGTGGTAATTAGCTATCTATAGATACTATTTGCTATATTACGGATTGTAAATACATTTTCTATTGTTATAAGATGTATTAGATGTATTTAATCTACTATATTCATGAATACCGTAGCAAAAATTGGCGTAAATCAGGGAAGTCCAGCTAATCAGTTGTTGTATTTGAGTGTATTCGACTTTATTCATGGTTGTGATGACCCAAAAGGTCATCACTTGTTTTAAAAATAAATTATGTGTTCCGAGGCCTTAAAAACATCTTTTAGTATCACCTCGATTTGTATACGCGGTCCGGGTGCGTAGCCGGAAAGCCATTACGTGAAAATCTGTGAAAAATGATGAATTTTGACTTTAAAATAAATTTAAAGTTGACTTCGATCAACATTTTGGGTAAACGGACCCGGACCCGAGATTTGACAGTCCCGGAGGGTCCGTAGAAAATATGGGACTTGGGTTTATGCTCGGAATCGAATTCCAAGGTTCCAAGCCCGAGAAATGAATTTTTAAAGAAAATTATTTTTTGGAATATTTATAAGTTTTAGGAAATGAAATATGCTTAAAATTTGATGGTATCGGGCCCGTATTCTGGTTCTGAAGCTCGGTACAGGTCTTTTATGTGATTTAAGTTGAGTCTGTAAAATTTGGTAAGAAACAGACTTGAAATGACGTGAATCGGACCGTATTTGAGAAAATTGGGAAATTTGAGGTTCTTAAGTGATTTCATGATTTTGATGTTAAATTCATAGTTGTTGATGTTATTTTGACAATTTAATCGCACGAGTAAGTTCATATAATGTTTTTGAGCTAGTATGCATGTTTGGTTTGGAGCCCTGAGGGCTCGAGTGAGTTTCGAATAGGTTTCAGAAGGTTTTAAACTTAGAAAAAGTTGCAGGTTTTCAGTTTCTGGTGCACAAGGATTTTGTGCTTCGCGTTCGCGTGGCTTCACTCGCAAATGCAGAAGGCAATCTCCCTCAGGTAAAAATTTGTTCTTCGCGAACGCGGAGCTTGGGATGCGAACGTGAGGCTGTGGGGGGGGGAATACCCTACGCGAAAGCGTCCAGGCCCTCGTGAACGCGTAGTGTTAGTGGCCTGGGGGAAGTATTTCACACTTTACCTTACGTGAACGCGGACACCTGACCACGAACGTGATGACTCTGGGAGCTAAAGCTTCGCGAATGCGAGCTTCTGATCTCGAATGAGGTGGTCAGCTGGGCCTGACCTATTGCGAACGCGACAGGCCTATTGCGAACGCGATGAAGGCCTGCCCAGTGATTTTAAAATAGAAGCAAAAACGGGCAGAACCCATTTACTTCATATTTTCGAAATTTGGGAGCATTTGAGGCGATTTTCAAAGTATATTTCCTCCCCAAAACATTGGTAAATGATTCTATACCTTTTTCTTTCGATTTCCCATTGCATTTCATCAATTTTCATCCTAAAATCTAGGGTTTTTATAGTAGAAATTAGGAATTTGGATAGAGTTAGGGCTTTTTGATTAATTGGGATTTAGACCTCATTTTGGGGTCGGATTTTGAAACTAATTATATATTTGGGCTCGTAGGTGAATGGGTGATCAGGTTTTGGTTCGAACCTCGAGTTTTGACCAAGCGGGACTGGGGTCAATTTTTTACTTTTTGGAAAAAATAATAAAAACCCTATAATTAAACATTGGATATGAATTCTTTAGCATTTATTGATGTTGTTAAATCAATTTGTACTAGATACGAGTTGTTTGGAGGCGGGTTCTAAAGAAAAAGCGGTGTTTGAGGCTTGAGTTGGTCGTGGAAGTTTGAGGTAAGTGTTTGGTCTAATCTTAGCTTGAGGGATTAGGAGTTGTGTCCTATTTTCTACGTGTTACTTGTTGAGTACAACGTATAGGCATAGTGACGAGTATCTATACGTTGGTGTCAAGCATGACTGTGAGTCTTAAATTGAAATTATTGTGTTCTTAATAAGTACTACGAATGCCTAAGTTGTTGATTCTCTATATTGAGCAAGGATTATGATTGTTCTCGTGGAAATTGCTTATGGTTGGGTATTGGTTCTAGTTGAGGTTTATTTTGTGAAGGATGTTGGAACAAGTTTGGTTATAGCTGATTTTCCCTTGCCGGGACGTATTTACTTATACCGTCGATTCCCTTGCCGGGATAGTATTGTTTCCTTTATTGTTACCTTGCCGGGACTCTCTTTGTGATTGGTGTTGAACTGTATATATGGATCGAGTTGCATGCCGCAACAATATTATATTTGGATCGGGTTGCATGCCGCAACAATATTATGTTTGGATCGGGTTGCACATCACAACAATAATATAATTAGATCGGGTTGCACGCCGCAGCAGTGATAAATGATATGGATTGGGTTACACGCCGCAATATTGTTTTTATGATTTGGATCGGGTTGTATGCCGCAACAAATGATAATAAAAGTGTTTATTGATTGATAACGATTTTCTTATTCTTTTGCTGTGAATTTTAAATTGGTCTTTATGTTTTTCTCTTAAATTACTATTGGTAAATGATACTCCACGCAGCATGTCCCCCTCCTATCTTTAATTGTCTATTTCTATTTATTTTCCGTTGTATATGATATAACTGCATATGTTTATTTGGTAATCTGGTCCGAACCACGTCACTACTTCGCAGGGGTTAGGCCAGGCACTTACCATCACATGGGGTCGATTGTGCTGATACTACACTCTGCACTGTGTGCATATCCCGGAGCGGCAGCTTTTGGACCATAGCTTTAGGTAACTGCCTTCAGTCCAGTCGGAGATTTCGAGGTAGTCCTGCAGGCGTCCGCAGGCCCCAGCGTTCTCTTCCATCTTTATATTCTGTTTTCATTTACTTCAGAGACAAATTGTATTTTTCTTTCCAGACATTTGTTTGTAGTATTCGTAGATGGTCCGTGATATTATGAAACCAGTTCCGGGTAGAGATGCACTTGGTATTGTCGTACTTATTTTTGGCTAAGTTATCAAATTATGTCTTCCGCATGTCTTTAATTATTGTTAATATTTCATTGTTGATCGTCTATTGTTTTAAATTGTTAAAAAGGGCTAGATAAAAGAGTTAGTGAATCTATAATACTCGGCTTGCCTAACTTTCACAAGTATGTGCCATCACGACTCCCGAGGGTGGGAAACCCAGGTCGTGATAAGTTGGTATCAGAGCTCTAGGTTACATAGGTCTTATAATTCACGGACAAGCTTAGTAGAGTCTGAGGGATTGGTACGGAGATGTCTGTATTTATCCCTAGAGGCTATAGAGGTAGGAAAAACTTTACATTTATTCTTTCCTGTCGTGCGGTTTGGTTACTCAATGCTAATTGAATTTTTACTTTGTTCTTTCGCAGATAGCGAGAACACGTGCTTCCTCATCCACTTATCAACAGCCCGAGCCCCCAGTAGCAGCTCCCACGAGGGGCAGAGGGCGAGGCCAAGGCTGTGCTAGAGGCCGAGGTAGGGGAAGAGCTCAGCCTAGAGCAACAGCACTAGCGGCGGAGCCTCAGGTTGACTTTGTTGATGAGGTTCAGGCCCAGACAGTTCCAGTGGGCCCAGCTCAGGTCCCAGAGGGGTTTATTGCTACCCTAATACTCCAGGATGCTCTGGTCTGTCTAGTGGGCCTTATGGAGAGTGTTACCCGAGCAGGCTTGCTTCCTGTAGCACTGTGAGCACGTGATTTTTGCCCTAAATATGAATAATTCCCAAAAATTCAAACAAAATGATTTTCCTTTATCTTTACAATTCTTGTGATTTTTTTGGTGTCATTTCGTGTTAATTTTTTGCATTTTATTGGTGCATGTTGATTCATATAAAACACAAAAATATGCATTCGCATTTAGGATATAATTTCATATTTTTAGGGCCGATTAGGGGTTAGTTTGTTTAGAACCAAACGTGAAAATTACAAAATAGCTCACTTTAGCATTTTAATTATGTTAATCGTAAATTTGGCTTAAAATAGGTTTTTAATAATTTTAGAATTTAATTAGTCTAGTTTTGAAATATATTAGGACTTTATTTTAATTGTTGCAGTTATACAAAATAAAAAATATATATATATAATAACAATAAAAACACAAAATACAAAGAGGGAATAAACAAGAACAAATCGGGTTTATTTAAACCCAAACTTCAGCCCAAATCAGCTTCCGACTCAGGCCCAAAACCCTCTTCCCATCCGGTCCAATTCGATAAATTCAAATGACGTCGTTTGGCGTCGATTAATCCAAGTCGTCGAGGTCCCATGATCTAACGGCCAGGAAGCCCCACTCCCACACTATATAACTGTCCAAACCTTACCCCCCACCCCGGTCCTTCACCTTCCTCACCCTACCTCTCTGTGCAAACCTTAATCCCAGCCGCCCCAAAATCCTCGCCGGCGGCGAGTGCAACTTACCGTTCAAACCCAAATTAACACCATAGATCCCCCATGAATCCCTCTTTCCATTCCCGCTATTGGTTTCTCTCGAATATTGCCGGAGTTCCTCGAATCTCCGTTTGAAGTTTTCCGGCCAAGTCGCAAGTTCATCCAAACCAGCCCAAAATCATACCACACCATCCCCAGACTTCCCTCAACCCAAATCCATGACCATCTTCCTTCGAATCCCGGGGGAGCGGCTCGAATCTCAGATCTAAGAATTTCTGGCCAAAACCCTAACCCAAAATCTTTGTGATTTCAGACCGTAATATCCTTAACCATGCGTTCTCTTGTAGAAAAACACATAGTTAGGGATGTTACGTGTCAAAAATCCTAAAAGATTCGGACGTCGATGGCTGACCGGCGTTTCTCTTGGCATCAGTGAGCTCTCGTTTTCCTCTCTTCTGTTTGCTTCTATTCTACTACTGGCTAGTGTCCAAAGTTTTTGTCAACTCCGTCTGGATTCCATGTTTTGATTTATGACTTGATTCTAATTTATTTTGTTCTTGGCATATTAGTTTACTCTATTTCGATTCAAGAAGTTAGTTTAGGTTTTGATTAGTTTAAGTATAATCAGAATAATTGTTCTTCACTTTAGTTTGCTAATGGTAAGTCAGTGGTAATGTGTTTTGTTGATAATTGGTCATTGGTTAAGCGGGTTTTGATCGGGATTGATTTCAGTTAGTATTAGTTGATCATTCAATTTTAGTGTTAATTGGTGTAGTGTTTAAAATATGTGTATTGGATATAGCTGAGTAAGTCATTTGTTAATTAACTTTAGTTAAGTTTAGCTAGGGTGAGGGGATTGGGATTAGTTAACCTTAGTCTATAGTTTTCAGACTATTGGAAGGGCATTTTAGGCATAGAAAGGGGCAGTTTCTTTAGGAATAGTAATTTCAAAGTAGGGGTAAGGGTAGTATAGGTATTTTGGGGGGGTAGAAGAGCATCCTAGGGCCTTCTAGAAGGGTACTTTAGTGTATATATTAGCATAATAGAGGTATTTACTTGTTGAGCAAGTCAAAATAAAGGGACAAAACTGAAATAAGGGAGGGGCTAAAAGAGAAACCTAAAATCTGATTCACCTTCTTGTGTCACCTATAAAAAGGGCATCAAGTGCCTTGAGGAAGGGTCTTCTTTTCTCAGCCATTTTTGGACTCAAAAACAGTTCCCTGCCACTAGCCTATTTCCAGTAATTCTTAAGTTCCAAGTCTGTTAGCTACCACTACTGATTTGAATGGTTTTATCCAGTTGGATTGGATTTCGAATGTTGACTGAAAATTGGTAGACATTTGCTGGTTAATTATTAGAGATTTTGGTCTGGTTTTGAGATTGATTTGAGTATTGCTCTTTCATTTTTGTTTGATTTCAAACTACTCTGGGTTTAAACTTACATCTCTGGGGTTGTGCATTGCATATTTGTTGGTTTGGTATTGTCACTGCCGCTGCTGACCTTCATTTCCTCTGTTGAAACTCCATTCTCAGGTACACACTTGATCATTGTATTGGCCCAGCTTGGAAATTGAGATATTGAAATAGAATTGGCCTTCCATTTGCCATCAGAAGTTTATATGTTCGATTATTTTAGCAAAAGTAGTCAATAATTGTTTAATATCATTTGATTTTGCTTTGGGTGTGTTCCTTATGCCTAGTTGGACTGTATAAATGTTCTGTTAATTATAGATGAACTAGTGGTTGGACTATATGAATGTTCGAGTCATTGGTATTAGTTTAAACTTTCTCAATACACTCACACTTGTGACTGTCACTTTTTTGTTATTCGTAGTGTCATAGAAAAATTAATTCAATTGTTTTTTTACATAACAAATTCAGTGCTTTCAATTACTTAATGAATTTAGTAGGATAATTTAGTACCAAATTGGAGGTTGAGTGGTCAGTGCTCTACTGCAATCATGTTGAGCAACCTGGAAGGAAATGTCTTTGATAATCTGTCTGTGTTAAATTCAAATGAGACGCTCTGCAGGCGTTGTTTAGGATTCGATGCTATTCTGGGCATCACAATGGCATGGGCTATCTATGCCGGCTGGGGAATCTAACTTATGTCCTTGATTAAAAGCAGGCTCGTGGTTCTACTTAAGTGGACGTTTTCCGTTTGGGCCACCCTTTGGCCCATGGGGTTTATCAATTTGAGCCCGTTTCAAAAATAGCAATTCAAGGTTCGAATGATAAAATTTGGGTTTTGAGTTAGGTAGCTGGTTCAAGCTAAAAGGTGTGTCCTTTTGTTTGGACCCGGACTTGAACTCGAGACCCGGACTTTGATGTTAACCAATTAGGATCTTTCCTTTTTCTTTTAGAAACAAAAACAAAAAATAGAAAATAGTCGCTCTTAGGTTTACCCTTTGAAATGAAATGAGACGAGCCTCACTCAAGAAAACACAAAATGCGGGGCCCTCAATAATTGGTTATTGAAATACTTAGAAATTCGGGACGGGCCGTTTAGCGAATTTCGCGGCCTTCCCAAAAGATAATAATGCGTTAGACCCTTTAGGAGTGTTTCTATTAAAATTACTTTCTTAAACTCGGGTGCGCATTGATGCGACCCAAGTCCAAATCTCAACGCAGTTAGAATGTGTTAATAGCCACAGGTGCATTGATGTGACGTGGTTCGAGACACATTTTCACGACGTTGCAACTCTCGTTAAAAATAAATGATAAATGTGGTTAAAAGTAAAATTGGCACATAGGCTTTTCATGTGATAAAATCCGATAAAAGGTTAAATACAACAATTAAGCGACCGTGCTAGAACCACGGAGCCCGGGAATGCCTAACACCTTCTCCCGGGTTAACAGAATTCCTTACTCGGATTTCTGGTTCGCGAACTGTTAACAGAGTCATACTTTTCCTCGGTTCGGGATTCAACCGGTGACTTGGGAAACCATTAATATCCCAAGTGGCGACTCTGAATCATTAATAATTAAATCACGTTCCGATTGTCCTTTAAATGGAAAAACTCCTTTACGCTCTTGCGAGGGTGTAGGTGAAAAAGGAGGTGCGACAAGCACCAGCCGTCTCTCAGGCTGGAAGAGGAGCCCAGACTCTCGCTACTCAGACTCCGGAGCAGATGGCTCCCCAATTTCAGACTCCAGCAGCTCAGCCAATTGGAGCAGCTCAACCGGGTCTAGTAGCTCAGACCGGTGATGGAGCAGTTATGTTTGCCGATACTTTGTGGAGATTGGATAGGTTCACCAAGCTCTTCACTACTACTTTCAGCAGTGCATCTTCTGAGGATCCCCAGGGTTATCTAGATAGTTGTCATGAGGTTCTCGGGAACATGGGGATAGTGGAGACCAATGGGGTCGACTTTGCTACTTTCCGCTTGTTTGGATCCGCCAAGACTTGGTGGAGAGATTATTGTTTGGCTAGACCAGCCGGATCACCAGCTTTGACTTGGAAGCAGTTTACTCAGCTATTTTTGGAGAAGTTTCTCCCTATTACACAAAGAGAGATTTATCGGAGGCAGTTTGAGCGTCTCCAGCAGGGTTCTATGATCGTTACTCAGTATGAGACCAGATTTATCGACTTAGCCCGTCATGCTCTTATCATACTTTCCACCGAGAGAGAGAGGGTGAGGAGGTTCATTGAGGGACTTATTCAGCCTATTCGACTTCAGATGGCTAAGGAGACAAGGAGTGAGATTTCTTTTCATGAGGCGGCCAATGTGGCAAAAAGACTTGAGATGGTTCTGTCGCAGGGGGGTGGTCAGGGGTCCGACAAGAGGCCTCACCATTCAGGCAGATTCAGTGGTGCCTCGTTTGGAGGCGGGGATTTGTATGGTAGGGGCCATCTATCTAGGCCTTTTCATTCAGCACTTCAGGTTTCTCACGGCGCTTCAGGTGGCCATGATTCTCACATGCAGTATTCTGATCAGCAGCCCTACAGTGCACCACCAACTACTATCAGTGCATTGCCGCTCCAGAGTTTTTGGGGTGGTTATTCAGTCACTAGGGTTCTCAGTTTCCTCAACCGCAGCATTTAGGTGGGTGCTTTGAGTGCGGTGAGTATGGTCATATCCGGAGGGCTTGTCCGATATTGGTGGGTAATTAGTCGCAGCAGCAAGGTTCCCGTGCTATGGTTCAGGCGCCAGGTGTTCCATCGCCCGCTCCGCCAGCTAAGAGTGGGGGTAGAGGTGCTAGAGGTGAAGGTAAAGGTATTAGAGGTGGAGGTCAGGTAGCTAGAGGTAGAGGGCAGCCAGCAGTAGGCCATCCCAGAGATGTAGTTCAGGGTGGTGGGGCCCAATCCCGATGTTATGCTCTTCCAGCCAGGCCTAAGGCTGAGGCTTCCGATGCCGTTATCACAGGTATTGTTCTGGTTTGTAGTAGAGATGTTTTAGTCCTATTTGATCCAGGGTCTACATACTCTTATGTGTCATCTTATTTTGCACTATATCTGGTCATACCTAGTGAGTGCCCCTATATATATGTCTACATCGGTGGGTGATTCTATTGTGGTAGATCGAGTCCATTGTTCGAGTATAATTGTGGTAGATTTATTACTTCTGGACATGGTTGATTTTGATGTCATATTGGGGATGGGCTGGTTATCACCTTACCACGTTATCTTGGACTGTCATGCCAAGATAGTGACCTTAGCCTTATCGGGTTTACCTTGTTTAGAGTAGAGAGAGACTCTTGGTCATTCTACCCATAGTATTATCTCTTATGTGAAGACTCAGCGTATGGTCGAGAAGGGGTGTTTGGACTATTTGGCATATGTTCGTAATTCTAGTGCCGAGGTTCCTTCTATTGATTTTGTGCCTGTTGTTCGTGAGTTCCCTAAGGTATTTTTTTCAGACCTGCCGAGTATGCCACCCAACAGGGATATTGACTTCTACATTGATTTGGCTCCGGGCACTCAGCCCATTTCTATTCCGTCGTATCATATGTCCCCGCCTGAGTTGAAAGAGTTGAAGGAGCAGTTGTAAGACTTGCTTGAAAAAGGTTTCATTGAACCTAGTGTTTTGCCTTGGGGTGCGCCGGTGTTGTTTGTAAAGAAGAAGGACAAATCGATGAGAATGTGTATAGATTACCAACAGTTGAACAAGGTTACAATTAAGAATAAGTATCCACTGCCGAGGATTGATGATTTGTTTGATCAGCTTCAGGGTGCCTAGGTATTTTAGAAGATTGACTTGAGATCTGGCTGCCATCAGTTGAGGATTAGGGCATATGATGTCCCTTAGACAGTTTTCCGCACTCGATACGGGCATTATGAGTTCTTCGTGATGTCATTTGGGTTGGCAAATGCCCCAGCAGCTTTTATGGATTTGATGAACTGAGTGTTCAGGCCTTACTTGGATTAGTTTGTGATAGTCTTCATTGATGATATTTTAATCTATTCCCGCAGCCGGGAAGAGCACGAGCAACATCTTAGAGTGGTTCTTCAGACTTTGAGGGATAGTTAGTTGTATGCCAAGTTTTCGAAGTGTGAGTTCTAGTTGAGTTCAGTTACATTCTTGGGTCATGTTGTATCAGCAGAGGGTATTCAGGTTGATCCGAAGAAGATAGAGGCAGTCAAGAACTAGCCTAGACCCGCATCAGCTACAGAGATCCGGAGTTTCTTAGATTTGGCAGGCTACTATCGTCGGTTTGTGGAGGGGTTTTCGTCTATTGCAGCCACGATGACCAGGTTTACCTAGAAGGGTGCCCAGTTCAGGTGGTCGGATGAGTGTGAGGCGATTGTTGCGGCGTACAACCCGATCCACATATTATATTGTTGCGGCATGCAACCCGATCCAAATATAACATTGTTGCGGCGTGCAACCCGATCCACATATTATATTGTTGCAGCGTGCAACCTGATCCAAATATAATATTGTTGTGGCGTGCAACTCGATCCACATATAATATTATTGTGGCGTGCAACCCGATCCAAAGATATCATTGTTCTGGCGTGCAACCCGATCCACATATACAATCACCAATAATTATAACAAGAGTCCCGACAAGGGATCAATAAAGAACCACACTATCCCGGCAAGGGAATCGACAGTATAAGTAATATCATTCTGGCAAAGGAGAAACAGCTATAACCAAACTTGTTCCAACATCTAACTACCTCAGCTAACACTAATACTGAGTCATAAGTAATCTCCATGAGAATACTCACGATCTTTGCTCAATACAGGAGAATCATCAACTTAAGCATCCATAGTATTATTTAAGAACACAATAAATTACAATTCAAGACTCACGGTCTTGCTCGACACCAACGTATAGATACTCGTCATCATTCTTATATGTCGTACTCAACAAGAAATAAGTAACAAATAGGACACAACTCCTAATCCCTCAAGCTAAGGTTAGCCCAAACACTTACCTCGAACTTCCACGGCCAACCCAAGTCTCAAACACCGCTTTTCCTTTTGAATTCTGCTCCAAATCAATTGTATCTAGACATAATCGACTTAATAACATCAATAAACGCTAAACAATCCAATTCCAATACTTAATTATAGATTTCCCATCAATCTTTCCAAAAAGTCAAAAATTGACCTCGGGCTCGCTTGGTCAAAATACGAGGTTCGGACAAAAACCCGATCACTCATTAACCCATGAGCCCGAATATATAATTAGTTCTAAAATTCGACCCCAAAACGAGATCTAAATCACAATTATATAAAAAGCCTAACTTTACCCAAATTCCTAATTTTTTACCCTTAAGAACATGATTTAAGCCTACAAATCTAATGTGTGTTAATTTAAATTGAAGAAAATGAGTCTAAGATTACATACCTAAGGATTGGTGGTGAAATCCCCTTTAAAAAATCGCCCAATTTTGAGTTTGGAAGAAGAAGTTATGAAATTCTGATTAAATCCCGATTTGGCTTCTGTTTTAAAATCACTGGACAGGCCTTCATCGCGTTCGTGATAGGCCTGTCGCGTTTGCGAAGATTTGGGCCTAAGTGACCTTAGTGTTCGCTACATTGGACTTGCGTTCGCGGAGCTTTGACTCCTCGAGCCTTCGCGTTCTCGAGCCAGTGGTCGCGTTCGCGTAGCACAAAATTCCCTTCCCCCTCCCCAGGCCCAAAGGCCTTCGCGTTCGCGATAGCAGGTCCGCGTTCGCAAAGGGAAACACCCCCAAGGCTTCACGTTTGGGTCTTGTGTCTTGTGTTCGCGTAGAAGGACATTTCCTTTAGCTTGTCTAACCCTACACTTCGCGAGAGTCCTTCCGCGAACGCGAAAAAGAACACACCAGCTCACCAGATAACTTAAAACCTGCACTCTTTTCCAAGTTCAAAACCTTCCGAAACTAACCCGAGCCCCGGGGCTCCAAACCAAACATGTACACTAACTCAAAAACATCATACGAACTTATCCGTGCGATCAAATTGCCAAAATAACCTCTTAATCAACGAATTTAGCATTGAAATCTAAGAAAATCTTCAAAACTTTCAAAGTAGTAATTTTCACAACTACGGGTCCGAATCACCTCAAACGACTTCCGTTTCTTATCAAATTTCACACACTCATCTTATTCATATATAAAACCTGTCCTGGGCTCCGGAACTAGAATACGGGCCCGATACTATCAAATTCTACATGCATTTCATTTCCAAAACTGATAGAAATTCCCATAAAATAATTTTCTTTAAAAATTCATTTCTCGGACTTGGGACCTCGGAATTAGATTTTGAGTATACGCCCAAGTCCCATATTTTTCCACGGACCCTCCGGGACCGTCAAATCACAGGTTCGGCTCTGTTTACCCAAAATATTGACCGAAGTCAACTTAAATGCATTTTAAGTCAAAATTTCAACATTTTCACAGATTTTCACATAATAGCTTTCTGGCTACGTGCCAGGCTGCCCACACAAATCGAGGTAATGCTGAAAGTAATTTTTAAGGCCTCGAAACGCAGAATTTATTTTAAAAACAAGTGATGACCCAACACTATTGGATTCAAGTTTGCTCCAACGTTAATTATAGGAACATGAATCCTCATGAAATCAATTTGAGTGGTTAAAAGTAATAAAAACTCTCCTAAAGACTTGTTGACTTCAAATTGATGTTCGTATTAAAAGTACCTTTATAAAAGGAAAGATTTAACTTCCTACATATTAGGAGAATACTTAATTTACAATTTTGTCCAATATAAAATCTATTTTAAAAAGTAAAAAAGACGAACGATATATTACTAAGGGTATATATATATAAGGAAGAAAGTTAGCATTGTGGTTAAACCAAATTACAAGCTACTATAAAGCCACTTGACAATTTAGGAAAATATTCATAATAATATATGTTTTAAACTGAAAGAGTAAAAAAATTTAAAATGAAAAAATAATAAACAAGATTCTTTTGAATTATAATGGAAAGAAATTGAATATCTATTTATACAGAATAGGAGAAGCAAATCAATAAGCCTTAAACTTTTTAATTGAATCTACTTGTTGTTTATAGTATAGTATCACAAGCATAACAGTATTGTTAAGGTTTAATACAAGTTAATAAGATTTTAGGCATGTATTTGTGATATATTATCTTGGATTTTGTAATAAACAATTTTATTTAGTTATATGAAGACTTGAGCAATTTAATTTAAAGTTCTAAAATGTTTCTACTATTAAAAATTAAGCAGTCTTCTTTCTTTCTATTTGTATAAAGATTTTGTATCTTTTTTTTTTTTTACAAACTTCATTATTGTCAAACGAAAATAAAGAATAAAATAAATTTTTTTGAGGCTTCAAAATTTTGGACATAAAGCAAAGGCTTTAATAGCCTCGCCTTTGAGCTGCTCCTGACCCTTATTAATCACCGATGCTTTGGTTCTAACTCCAACGTAACCTAAACCCGCGGGCTGGTAGCCGTAGGTGCTTAATCTTTAATTTTGTCGCAATGTTAAGGTGTACAAATATATATAATTTTATTGTGTTGATATCTTCTTATATAAGTTTGTTAAAAACAGATCATTTGATCTGATCTAAAGGTGATCTTCAGCTGTTAGGTAATCTTCCAAGTTAGTACGATAATTAAGATAAAAACTTTCATGATTGGCCTAAAATTATGCTCCAAATCACCCATGTAGGATGTAGCTGCTACTTTTTATTTTGCCCCCTCTGCCTTTATTAGATGTCCATAAAAAGACTTCTACCCATTCTTGAAAAAGTTAACTCTTCTTTTTGTTTTTCATCCTGTTAAAGAAAGAATAAATTCTTAATCTTTATCCAAGTAATTAAAACATTTGCATAGAAAATGACTTATCACGGAATCTTAGCTGGCCTTTTATGTATAGGAAGCGTCCCTTGTTGAAAATTTATCCACCACTCCCCTATATTCCTAAGGAGACAAAGAAAAAGTATAGCAAAAAAAAAAAAAATGCCTTGTTTCATTCCTCGAGGTGTAAGTCACCCAATAACTGAAGAAAAAGTGAAAGGTATGCTCAAGAAATATGATAAGGATAGAGATGGTAAACTTAGCAAGCAAGAACTCAGGTTAGCTTTTAAAGAGATGGGTTTACATTTCTGCCGTTGGAAAGCAGGAAAAGTCCTTCGTTTTGCAGATAAAAATGGTGATGGATATATTAACGAAGATGAGATTACTGAGCTTGTCCAATATGCTTCCAAATGGGGTTTTAGGATCTCTTAGGCTTCTGTATTTTGTTATGTTGTTTGATGCTTTTGTGTTCGTGTTTTGTTTTGTTTGAGGACCAAAGATCCTTGTAATATATAAAAAAAAGAAAGGGTCTTCTGATTGTATATAATATATGTACTACTATATAACTGTCTACATGTTCCATGTTTTCTATGTAACTTTTGTTCTAGTAGCCAAATCATGATATAAGCTATCTTCCACATTTTAATTTCTTTCAGATTAATTATCTGCTCTTCTTTATGAGTCGAGGTATATGGTCGATCTAGATGTTGTTCTACACACCTGAAAAAATATAATTAACCTTATCTTTCAATAAAGCTTTAGGATATGTAGATATATAATTATCCAAGATATTAAACGAGGTCATACTATAATCTTTTTTCTGGAAATTTATGATATTCCAATAAATCAACTTTACTTTTTCACAACCGTGTTAAGTCACGAGTTTAGAGAAAGGAGGGTATATAGACTACTTTTAAGCATCTCCCCTCCATACGCTCATCCTAAAGAAATGATAGCCGAGCCATGTCAAAGAGATATAAATAATTGAACCTAGGAGGGGCAAACGGGAGGGTCAAAACGGATATGGTTCGGGTCGAAAACGGGTAATAAAAAAACGGATAAATTATTCGACCCCATCCATATTTAATATGAATAAAAAGGGTTAACTGGCGGATAATATGGATAACCATGACTTCTTGCATATGATTACTTTTGGGAGAATTTTTAGTCTCCCTAGCTTAAGGAACCCCCAATTAGAGGTTTTACTAATGTAAAAATTAGACTCATTGGTTATCCAATTTTCTAAATGGATAATATGGTTCTTATCTATATTTGAATCGTTTTTAACAAATTCCCTCCACAAGCTCATCCTAAAGAAAACATAGCTGAGCCATGTCAAAGAGAGATGAATAATTGAACCCGGTTCCCACTTATCTTCAAAGTCAAACAGCAAAAGTGTATCTTTATATATATATATATATATATATATATATATATATATTATGAAGCAATATCGAATGACAACAATTGGTTGAAGATTTTGTTTGACTCAAAAGATATCGAAACCTTTTTGAACAAATCACTCAAAGAAGATGAAGGGATAAATTTTAGTCAGACATAATTAATCCCGGATCAAAGAGCTAATAGCATGGATCGTGTATAAGATAAAAGAGATGTAAATGATTATAGCTTTACATTTTCTTCTATAGATTACTTCTTTCCTATCAAGAATACAAGAAGAGAGCTTCGGAGAGAGAAAGGAGGGAGCAGCCCCCCTAATCGAAGGTTTTCCCTTACTACATATAGTCAAGGCACCCTTGGTCTTTGCTTGGTCCGATGCTTGCCTGGCTCCAATGTATCTTTGTCGTCCCTTTAGGCACTGCTCCTTCCGACTCGACGGATGTCGGGAAAAGGGTGTAGAGTGGACTATGTTATCTTTCACTGCCCGGTCTCTTAGGCGGGACGTTGATCCGTTCGGTCGTGACGGTCAGATTTTGACCAATACAGTTAGTCCCTCCATCTGTCGGGGTCATCCTCTGTCGGGTTCGGCAGACGGATCATGATCGCTACGAAGTCGAGCAAAATCTGACTTCTTACTTCTCATTCCTTAGCTATATTACTTGAGTTTTTAGGCGGGGTGGTGGCGTTTTTTCGATACCCATGGACCGTTGCGGCGTTTTCGGAACTGAAACGCCGTTTGGCATCAAAGAGTCATTTTGTGGTTACCGCCATTATGACGCATGTTCCTGGGGAACTGAAACATTTCGTGCCCTATCAAATTCGTTCGGCGACTCTTGGGTTCCGTGCTTGGGGGATTTATGTCTCTTATAAATAGAGGGAGCTTATCATTCGATTAACACACTTCTTTACCTTTTGCTTGAAAGAATTCGGCAGATATATTTTCCCTCTGACACTCTAAGTTTTTGTTTGCTTTTAATTAACCGAAAATCTCCATCTTTTCTTCCCATTGTCTTTTTGCTGCCTCATATGTTCAAAATGGCTGGTGATTCCTCTCGCGTCGATCTTCCCGCCATAGTTCCGGCACCAGAAAGTGTTGCTCACGCCACCGGAGGGGTAGATGCGGTGGAAGATGAGGATGTCTCGTCGATGGTTGAGATCCTACCTCGCCATGGGAGAGAGTTGACCGACTTCAGTACTCGCGCCGGGGTAGAACCGGAACTTGTCCACTCCAATATGAGAGAGAGGGACATTACAGAGTTGAAAGAAAGGTGGGGAATCCCTAATTACGTTGATATGCGGCCGGTGGTGGGAAACGACATAGTTCATTTCGACCGCCCCGGGTACTGCGTGTTCTACGCCTACCCCTTTCTTTTTGGGTATACACTTCCTCTTTCTTTGTTGGTGGTGGATTTTTGCCAATTTTACAAGGTATTCCCCGCTCAACTTTCGTCGTATTTGTACAAGTTATTCCTTATGCTGCTTAAGTTCGCGGAACTCGCCGTTCGTAAGGTCACTTTGGGCCATATGCTCGGCATCTTCGCCCCTCAATTTATTCGCAATACGATGATTCACTTGAGTCCTCAAGGGTCGAAGAGTCTGGTGGTGAAGATGGATGACAGGACTAACCGTCGTTTCTACAAGAACTATTTTTACGTGCGGACTGAGCATATTGTGGCGAACCCAATGGGATTCCCTGAGAAGTGGAACTTTGCACGTAAGTTTTTGTATTTTCAGTCGGTGAGATGCCCAACATTTTTCTGTTATGGTAATAAATTTTATTATGTCTTTGCAGTTGAGAAATTGCATCCTCCGCCCGTCGAAGGTATTCACGAATGGGTGAGTGCCTTCCTTCCCTATACAGTGGGGGTTCGCACATGGTCGGCCTTTCATGAAAGGTTCGGACGCAGGTCTCTTACAGGTGAGATGGTGTTTTTGTTTGCTATTCTTCTTCTCTTTTTACTTAGCTCTTATGTGTCGTTTGTCGATGTTAGGGAGAGTGCGGAGAGCAAGGGCTCATCCGTTAGCTTTTCGTCAGCTGGACTCATCTACTCACCCTGTCGCGGAACCCATCGCCCGACCTTCATCGAGCTCTACTTTAGTTGAATCTGCAGCCTTGGTTACTCCTACGAGGGCCACTTCTCAGGTCAAAGTCCCGACCCTCATTGCTCACCCGACGGGTGAATCTTCGTCTACTAGGGAAGAGGAGGGGCCATCGAAGAGACGGTGAGTGCAGTTTAAAACTACGCCCCTAATAGTGATTCATCTAGACTACTTTCCTATGATGGGATCTAGAGAAGGGGTTGTTGTGGATCCCCCTATAGGGACGGAACCAGTTGTTACCTTGGCTCAATTAGAGATTCTCACCATTGTCGGTGGTCAGCAACCTATCGTGGCAGAAGATCAGACTTCTGGGGCCGCCATTATAGTTTCAGACGTACCCTCATCCTCTACAGTTGGTCGTGCTTCCTCTTGGGCTGCCGAAAGAGGGAAAGGCATGGTGGTCGATGATTATGAATTCGAATTGGACCTCGACCCTGATGATGTCAGGATGTTTGAGGAGGGCCTTACTTAATCGGTGGTTCGTGCGAGAGGCTCGGCTCATATTCTTGAGATCCCTTCGGATACCAATCTTTTGGGGGGCAAGGAGGATATGGTATCACAGTTCAGCATGTTATGCTCCGCAGCCGAGAATGCGGCCCTTCAGTCCATTCCTGATGTTGATTTGATGGATGAGGTGGCTGTTATGGCCTTAAGGGTATGTTATGCTTACTTTCGCTTTTCCCTCTCCTTTCTTGATGATATGATTCTGACCCGTCTTTACATTTTTCAGATGTACATGGTGGAAGAAAGCATTCGCAGGGCCAACATTCAGGCCAAGATTTTCTTGAAGATGTTGGAGAAATATTGTCGCTACCACAACAAATGTCGCGAGATGCATGAGCAGCTGAAGGCAAACACCTTTAATCTTGCTCTTGGTGAGGAGTTGGAGAAAAGGGACCAGGAGTTGATGCAAGCTATCCGCAGCAGGAGTGTGCTTGAGGAGCAGCTTCGAATGAATGACGAGAAGCTCGAGTTGGGCAAGGGAGTCGACGCAGAATGTGAGCAGCTGCAGGAGAAATTGAGGTCAATGCAGTCGAAGATGGATCAGAACTTGATCAAGGTCGAGGCGATGAGCGTGGAATGGATGGGGAAATTGACTGCGCTGGAGAACAAAGTTGCTGGGTTGGAGAGCATTGAGAGTGCTTGGTCCGTGGCTTTAGCGAGGGCAGCGGCCCTAGAGAACATCATCCGCATCCTCCATCCTGAACAGGAGTCAGAAAGAGCGATAGCTACCCTCATGGAGGCAAGGCTCGAGGAGCGCATCAGCAAGATTGATCAAGAGGCATCAGTTCTAGGAGATCGGGTCGCAGCACTGGAGGCAGAAAATGGGCGACTGTTGGCTCATATTGAATGTTCCTCCACCGTCGTTCCCCGCCATATGCACGAGCTTTGGGTTTACGCTGAGGCCCAGTGGGATATATATAAGAGTTTGTGGGAGGCGGGTACTGTGACTGAGGCTGCATATGAAGAAGCGCGAGTGAAAGCGTGGGAGGCTTGCTTCAATTGCGTGTATGATGCGGCGACACCTGAAGCCAATGGGGGTACGGATGATGATGAGCGAGGACCTCTTGGAGATGGTGATGGTGATGGCGGTGATGACGCCGAATGAAGAATGTTGTCTTTGCCTATTCTTACTTTCAGTTGGGTTTTTATAGTTGTTTGTCGTTTGTTGTTGTAGTTTCTTTCACCTTCCTTTTTCATTCTTTTTTTTATTGTTGGCTATAGCCTTATGTAAGAAGCGATAGTCCACACAATGACTTTGTATAAAGAAGAGTTTTTCTTCGTTATTTGCCTTGTACTTCACCTTTATTTTCACTGCTTATGGCTTTGGTGCGAGATAGATGCCTGTATGGTGTGTCCCGGTTTTTCTTTCCCTTTATACCTCATAATGGCTTTTGGCCTTTGAAATAATTCGTGTTTCCTCTTAGGCGATGGCCCCTGGCCTCAAAAGGTGTTATTTCGAACTAATCGAAATAGTGACATGTCATCATTCGATCGAGGTCGAACTTTTTTTTGTTGGCGAAAGCCCTTGGCCTTAGGGTGTTATTTCGAACTTATAGATATAACAACCCATCGTCGTTCGATCAAGGTCGAACTCATTTCGTTGGTGAAGTCCCTTGGCCTTAGGGTGTTATTTCGAACTTATCGAAATAATGACCCGTCATCTGTCTACCGAGGTCGAACTCTTTTCTTTTTGGAGAAGGCCCTTGGCCTTAAAGGGTGTTATTTCAAACTTAACAAAGTAACAATCCGTCGTTGTTCGATCGAGGTCGAGCTCCCTTTGTTGGCTAATGCCCTTGGCCTTAGGGTGTTATTTCGAACTTATCGAAATAGTGACCCGTCATCATTTGATCAAGGTCGAACTCTTTTTTCTTTGGCGAAGGCCCTTGGCCTTAAAGGGTGTTATTTCGAACTTATTGAAATAGCAACCCGTCGTCGTTCGATCGAGGTCGAACTCTTCTCTTTTTGGCGAAGTCCTTTGACCTTAAAGGGTGTTATTTTGAACTTATCGAAATAACAACCTGTGTTGTTCGATCGAGGTCGAACGCTTCTCTTTTTGGCTAAAGCCCTTAGCCTTAAAGGGTGTTATTTCGAACTTATCGAAATAGCAACCCGTCGTCGTTCGATCGAGGTCGAACTCTTTTCTTTTTGGCGAAGGCCCTTGGCCTTATATTTCGAACTTATCGAAACAGCAACCTGTTGTCGTTCAATAGAGGTCGAACTCTTCTCTTTCTGGCAAAGGTTTTTGGCCTTAAAGGGTGTTATTTCGAACTTATCCAAATAGTAACCCGTCATCGTTCGATCGAGGTCGAACTCTTCTCTTTTTGGCGAAGGCCCTTGGCCTTAAAGGGTGTTAATTCGAACTTATCAAAATAGTAACCCGTCGTCAGTCCCAGTTTTTTAAGAGCCAGATATCTTCTAGAAGAGTCCCAGTTAGTTTGACATTGCTCGCAACGGAGGGTGCAACGTCGGAGAATGTGAAATGTGTGAGCACGTGATTTTTGCCCTATATGAATTACTCCCACAAATTCAAAACAAAATAGTTTTTCCCATTATTTGCAATTTTGTTTATTTTTGTAGCATTTTTCGTTAATTGTTTGCATTTGTCTGAGCATGTTAATTTTGTTTAACTAGTGAAAATAAAAAAAAACATGTGTTGAATTTGCATTTTAGGATTTAATTTTACTTTTTGAATTAAGTAGTAAATTAGTTATTTTATAAGAATTGGGAAAATCACAAAAATAGTTATTTTAGCACTTTTAATTTAATTGTTAAACTTTGGTAGTTTTTCTTTTAATTTGGTTTTTAATTAATTGTGTTAATTAGAGTTAATTAATTTAATGTGATAGCATAATGAGATTAGGATTTAATTTAGGTTTATTTTTAGTTTTAAATCAAAAGAAATTAGAAAAATTGAAAAGAGAAGAAAACAAAGGGGTTTTGTATCAGATTTGTTGGGCCTTATTTAAATTCTAAATTTCCAAGCCCAAACCAACCGCCCTCAACCCGTTTAATTCTAGGTCCAACGTTACACCCCAACCCGATCAGCCTTTTTCAATACCCCAAACGATGTAGCTTTGAGTTCCCGTTTAGAATTTATTCGAGCCCTTCATATCCTCCCATCCAATAGCCAATGGGGTTCACCAAATTCGTATAACATTGTCCGAATTCCCCAAAGACCGCTCAGTTCCCAAACACCCCTTTACTTCATGTCCCTCATCAATAACCCTAACCCGCCGCCCCCTTTCCCTACTGCTTCGAGCCCGGCGGCGATGCCATAGACCACTCCAATCCTCACAAAACTAAAAAACCCAGAACCCTCTCCATCTCCCCCATCCCAAATATCCAACCCGTTACCCTCGAATCAACCTCAAACTCTTTGAATCTGGAAGCTGAGTCTGGCCCCTAGAAGATTCAAAGTCATATTTTAGTCAAGTCTAGTAACATGCAAAATCATGGAGTGCAACTCTTTCAAACTTTGAGGTTTGGACTCAACGAAACTGATGTCGTTCAGTTGTTCTTGACAAAGAACAAGGGATCGACTTAAGTTTGGTTGAGTCTGTTGTCCCCGTCCGGTTTCCATGGTTCGATTTGGTAAGTTCCTACGCTCTTCTTGCATATTTCTTTCTCTCACAGTTTCATTATCCTATTCCTCCCTTTTCTTTAGTTTGGTTGAAATTCGTTTAGAATCTCTGAGTTCAAGTTGTGTTCCATCTTATGTTTTGTTTTCCTTTTCTTCTTTCTCTTCTTCTTCTTTGTAAAAGCTTGATTCTCTGATTACTTTAGTTCGTTTCTTCAATCCTGTTTTGTTCATTTGGTTCCTTTGTATTAATAGCATAATTACTATTTCATCATCCGTTGTATCACCTAGCTAATACAATTAGTCCCCTAACTTAGTTAAATTCCTGTTATATGTATAAGTTAATTAGTTTATCCACATTCTTTTGTTTTGATTTGTTTTTTAAAAAAAACGTTCTGGTTTCTTCTCTTGGGAATTTTGGGTCAGTTCTTAATTTGGGGATCCTTGTCTGTTTTTAATTGGTTTCTGAAAAATAAAAAAAGTCTAAATAGGATATTATTTGGGTTTGCATACCCATACCAATTTGGTTGGGCCAATTTGGCCCACATTTGGACCCATTCTAGTTTTTGAAAAGTAATTAATCAGGGTTTGAAGGGTATTCTGGGCAATTAGCATAGGGAATCTTGTTGTAACAGAAATAGGAAGCTTCATAGAAGCTAACCTTGGGACCTATTTAATTTCTGAAAAATTATACTAGGGACACCTAAGCTAAAATGAAAATTAGAAAAAGGGCAGGGTGCAAATTTGAACTCTTTGAGGCTGCCCTAGTGCCTTGCCTATAAAGGCATCTCTTCTTTCTAATTCAAGGAAGAGGGAAAAAAAGGGATGAAATGGGAGAAAATAAAAAATGGCTGAAATTTCACAAAAAATCACTGTTCTATTGATTTCTGATTTCAGTTCTTGAGGTTTTCAACTTCTGAACCAGTTCTGATTCATCTGGGTTTGAAAGTGGTTTGAATCAAAAGTTGTGGCTTATTTCTTTTGCTGTTGGTTTGCTATTACTGTTTCCTCTTAGTCTCAGGATAATTTTGGTTTTTTTTCTTGCTATTATTCAGGTACACACTTCTTCCTTCTACCTAATGTAAAGCTTGGTTTGGAATCTAAATGGAAATATGGAGCTTTGAGTGGTAGTTATGTTCATAGTTTAGTTTACTTGTTTATTTTTATTTCATTTAGAGGGTTTTGCTTATTGAATATGGACCAGAGATTGGGATTTTGAATATTGTATGCTACATGATAGTTTGGATTGGTATCCATTTTAGCCTAAGCCTTTTAAATATAGTCATTTGGTGTTGCCTGTTTTGCTTTAAGGTTTGGATTTGAACCTGTCAAATATGGCTGATTCAAGATCTTTTGGACTTTTAAATGTGTACTAAGTAAGGTTTTTTTAGTCTGCTATAGCATGGACTTGAATCTTGTATGCAAGTTGGATTGAGTGTTCAATGCCGTAGCTTCTGAGTCTAATTTGCATAATAAGTCTCAATGATAGTGCACGTCTGCCTTCCTATAGTAGAGATCTGGATTTGCTTCTTCACTTTTCTTTAGATCTAGTTTAAATTGATTTCAGGTTTAGTTTAGTTTTTTTTAGAATCTGAGTCTTGCATCACAGTCTTTTATCACATTGCCTTTTAGAATTCAAGTGAAGCATTTATGTTCTTGAAGAACTACGATTCAAACAATGAGTTATGATTTGACAAGTTACCAAACTTGCTAAGATATGTAAAGTTTTCGTGGTCATTGGCAAGATCACAATCAGAATTCGAACTTCATGCAATAAGTTGTTGATTTATCTTACAAAGTAATGATCATTTGGGATATCGGACGTGGATTTTTATTTTTGTCCAGTATTCAGTTTCTCTTTTCAGAAAAGTAATGATCATTTGGGATATTGTTGAAAGCCATTTTGACCCGTTGTTATACGTTCTTCAAGACTCGATATAGAATCTTGCATTTGTTGATGTCAAGCTTACAAAGATCTGGGCTCTACTGGGCCAGTGTTTATTTTCACGTAAAGAGGCTATATGAGTCTAAGGCAGACTCAGGCCCAAATCACGTTAGAAATTTGGAGATTCAGCTTTAGTTGCTTTACTTAAATAATCAGTGATTCAGAAAATGAAATGTTAGTTTAATTATGAGTGCCATGTAATTTCAGCTGATGGATATTAATGGCTTGTCTATAATTGTTGGCTTGTGAACGTTGGGCCTCAAGCCAGGCCCAAGCAATGCCCTTTAAATAATCCGCCCCTTTCTTTTAAGAGGTATTTTTATTTTAGATCATAATAGGATCTCTACACCATTAATGTTTGGATGTTTAAGCTTCTGTAAATAGTCTGAGGTGAGCCACGTTGAATAGGACATAGTTATGGCCCTCCAAGGTTTAGCTTTGAATTCCTTTTTTTTTTGGAATTGAGGTGCGTCTTGTCAAACAAAATGATAATTGCACGACCCTCGTTTAATTAATCTTGTTTTGATCCTTAGAATTCGAGGCGTGCCACCTAGTGGAATTTCCATGGCCCTCGCAAAGTTGCAAACGCGTAGTTGCTTTAGGCGCGTTATTTAAATAATTCACCTTCCTAAACTCGGGTGCGCATTTATGTGACCCAAATCAAAATCTCAACAATGTTGGATAAAATATGTTGCGGACCACGGGTGCATTTATGTGACGTAGGTTCAAGACGTATTTTTTATAACGTTGAATGTTCTTAAAAAAAAATTAATTAAACAAGGCGGTTATAAAGTTAAAATGCACATAGGTTTGATCATGTATTAAAATTAGATAATAAGCCAATAAAAACAGTTGAGCGACCATGCTAGAACCACGGAATCCAGGAATGCCTAACACCTTCTCCCGGGTTACCAGAATTCCTTACCCGGATTTCTGGTTCGCGGACTGTAATACAGAGTCAACCTTTTCCTCGACTCGGGATTTGAACTGGTGATTTGGGACATCATAAATCTCCCAGGTGGCGACTCTGGATTTGTAAATAAAAATAATCCCGTTTCGATTGTCCTTTAATTGGAAAAACTCCCTTATACCTTTCCGGGGTGTAGGTAAAAGGAGGTGTGATAGCTCTGGCGACTCTGCTGGGGATCGAACCCAGAATCTATGGTTCAGTTTTCAAGAATTTGAGCTTATAATAATTGTTATATTTGGCTTTATTTATTGTCTGATTTTATTACATGTTTGGGCCTAATGTGCTAAATGTTGCTTTTACCACTTTGATATTATCTGAACTGTATATATACTACTACGAAACCCCTCTCTTCTCTCTCTTGAGGAGTACACACTGGTCGTGACTTCTTTCTGTTAGTGTCATATTCCCAAATAGAACGAGGTTCAGACAAGTTGCAAAGCCGAATGATCTTTTTGTTACTGGTACGCAGCACCCCCCCCCCCCCCGGCGCCAGGTCTAGAACAAATAAACCCAGGTGTTAAACCTAGTATAACAAGACCTCATGCCAGATCCCTAGTAGGAACGTTTGTCTGCAACATGTGCATTTTGACTTTGGAAACTCGACACAGGGGTCGGGTCTGTCTAGGACAGGTGTACCCGAAATAAAAAGAGCATCCTGATACATCTTACTTGCTACTTGTGCATTTATTTGCTTCGAATTTGCATGCTGACCGGATTTTGAATAAAAGGAGAGAGTTTGGAAAAGAAAATAGCAGTGTGAGGGCTAAGGGAGGTAATGGTTTGTTTTGAAAACCAATGTCCCAAAATATACTGAAACTCTGCCGAAATTTTGAAAAAAGAGAATTTTTATTGTTTTCAAGAAGAAAAGAAAAAAAGTTAGTTTTTGTTTTGTCAAAATTGCCCGAACTACGTCAGTTTGATTCTCACAGGGTGTGGGATACATAGGCAACCCTCATCGGGTCCAACTTCCCTTTTGCAAAAATAGCCCAAAAGAACAAAAATTTTACTTTTATTTGAAAATAATTGGGGTGATGTCATTCTTGTCAAAAATAGTCGAATGTCCCTAAAAGGGCGCCAGAAGGCTACTTTTGCAAGAATAGCCGCATGTGGTCATTTTTCAAGGTTTTCACCGGTTAGCCAACACAGCCTTAAAATCTTGGTCTTCGAGGTGCTGAAAGGTCGTATTTGCAAAACCGGATATTATTTTTAATTTGAAAAAAAAAAGAAAAAAAAGTGTCAGCTTTGTCTTTGAGATAAATGAGTCTTGATTTTTGCTTAATCACTCTAATAAATGTGCAGAATGAGCACGAGTCCAAGTTTGCCGATAATAGTCAGGAACAAGATCCCTTTAGAGTTGCATATGTGGTGGGAGGATATGGGAAAATCGGAGCAAGATAAGCTCAATCTACATTTGAGAGGTCTTACCGGGTTGTTAAAGATCAAACCTAGATGAGACATCATAAAGGCTTTGGTTACGTTTTGGGACCCGACCCATAACGTATTTCACTTCTCGAATTTTGAACTCACCCCAACTTTGGAGGAGATAGCAGGTTATATGGAAAGTACTGAAAGGCTGAGGCATAAGTATCTGATCGCTCCAAGAGTCGTTAACTCTCATAAATTCATGGATTTTCTAAATATAAGCAAGGGAGTCCCATACTACGAGTTGGAGGGTGGTTTTTCTATTCTACGTTTTATATACCAGAGGTACGGGCATGTAGGGGGGTTTAACGATCCGAGAAACGGGATTTGTAGCAAAGGGAACCGAACAAAATGGGATGAGCATAGGCGTTTCGCCTTCATGGTAGCTTTCTTAGGCCTTGTGATGTTTCCCTGAAAAGACGGGAATATCGATTTGCGGGTGGCTGGAGTCGTCAAGGTCCTGATTACCAACGCCAAGAGCACTTTTGCCCCTATGATAGTGTCTAAGATATACCGAGCTCTCACAGCTTGTAAAGTTGGGGCAGATTTCTTTGAGGGATGCAATTTGTTATTACAGATGTGGATGATCGAGCACCTGTTTCATCACCCTCAGTATATGAGTTATGGATTCACAGAGAAAAGTTGCATTGAAGAGTTTGACACAAGGATTTCAGGGTTCAAGCTGCCAGAGGGGTTTGGAGATTGGATATCCCGCCTTCGTTCCATCACTGCAGGACAAATAGAATGGACACCAGGTTGGCTTCCTGTTGAAGAAATTGTGTATATGCCCGCCACTGGTCCTTACTTCCTCCTAATGGGTCTGTGAAGTATTCAGCCCTACGCTCCTTACCGGGTGATGAGGCAGTTGGGAAGGTGTCGGTGATGCACCCAGATGAAGATCTTAGTGTTTATGTGGTCGAGGTTAGTTCCGACGGCCAATTTCATGAAGAAACAGTTTGTTCTATTTGGAATGAATGCCAGTATTTGACAATGAACACTTGAGTGCATGACCTATCTAGAGGCGAGGTCTCACCCGCCTATCTTGCCTGGTATAGAAAGAAGAACGCCTTAAGGGCTGAACCTGAAAGACCTGTCAAGAAGCCTCACATTCAGGGATTCATTGAGGCGTCGCAAGAACAGTGGGTTTCATTGGCCAATGAGAATGAGTACAGGGCCACGATAGAAAAACTGGAAAAGCAAGCCAGGGATCTCCAATTCGAGAATGGTTTGCAAGCCGCGGCGGATGAGGGTGAAAAGAAAAGTCTAGTCAAAGAAAATGAGGCCCTTCGAGCCCAAATTCGGGAAATAAAAATAGCAGCTGAAAATCCCGCCATAAGTGCAAAAGATGAAAAGCTTATAAAGAATCTTAGGCAGAACGTGAGTGAGTATGGCTTTGATTTGAACAAGGCAGAGGGCGGATTAGCAAGGGCTCGAACAAAGCTAGCTAAAAATGCGGAGGAACGAGAGTGCTTGGTTAGGAAATTAAAAGAGAAATATGATAATAAGGTTGTGGGGTTGAAGAAAAGGGTCACCATCTTTGAGAACAAAATGATCAAGCAGGCAAAAGACTTTAAGGCAGAAAGGGAACATTGTTACGCAGCGATGGCACAGTTAGAAAGAGATTTGCATCAACTTCAAGAACAAAATCATGTAGCTGAACAAACTTTGGAAGCCAGGGCCCAGCATATTGGGCGTTTATTGCAAGAAAAGGGTGTCATAAGAGAGAGAGTCAGAAGGATCGCCAACTACATCGCAATGAAGTGCAGTAGTTCTGAGGATATGACTAGATCCATGTTCTTTGCCACCACGATGACCTTTGTTCGCCAGATAATGGAAGATCTCTACCACCTCCAAGGGGAGTTAGCGCGTAGGTCCGTGGCAAGACCGAACGATGTCCCACGGGCCTCAGGAGCAGTTGAGGCATTAATGTATTCATGATTTTCATTGGAGTCTGTTAGTCTGTTTGCGAGTCTGTATTTTCTTTTATTGGAGTCTGTTAGTTTGTTTTCCAGTCTGGGTTCTCATCTTTCTGCTAGGGTCTGTTAGTCTGTTTTGAGTCCATCGGAGTCTGTTAATCTCCCTTTTCGAGTCTTTTAGTTTTATAATCTGGTAGGATAAGTCGTTGTAATCAAAGCATTTTCTTTCTTTATAAAAATTTGAAAATCCCAAAATATTTTATTACTTATTTTTACATTTATCTCCAGAACTACGCTCGGTCTGATTCATGCGGGGTCATGATATGTAGGCAATCTCCATAGGATTCGACCATCACCCAAGAGAAAGAAAAAAAGTGATAAGTAAAAAGATGAGGAAAAGAAAAGGAGAGAAAAAATAATAGCGAAGAAAAAAGGAAGAAACCGTGAGAAGGAAACAATGACAAAACAAGAGAGGGAAATGAGAGAATAAAAAGGAAATCAAGTAAAGGAAGGAAAATAAAGAAAACGATAAAAAAAAGAGAAAAGAAAAAGAAAAGAGAAAAAAAAAGAGAAAAGAGAAGTTGCAAATGTAAATAAGGAAAAGCCGGAATGATGCAAGCAATCGATCAAATGCATAATAGAAACGGTTAACTGCTTAGGTGCATTCACTTCTCAAATGTGTGGTTGCCTATCTGTTAAAGCCCTAATCGCTAACAAGTTTGTTATTGATGAAAAACAGCCAGGTAGGTGGTTAGTTTGATTGGCATTCTGGCAACTCACTCCTACAACACCCGGTCCAGAAACAAGCTGAACATGGCCAACCAGGAACTTGAGGCAAGTATTGTCGATCCGTCAAAAGAGGTGGAAGAATCAGAGGTTAATCTGAAAGATGAGTTGTATAAGCTGAAGCAGCAGATGGCTGAAATGTACCAAGCATGCGCAAAAGGGCACCCACCACCAGTTTACCCTGCCAACCCTGCTTTTATCCCGCCATTGTCTTAGACCCAGGAACCTCCCACTGTGAACTCATCTCTGGCCTTTCCCCTCTACCAACAGTGTTATGGCACCACTTCCTATACATCACAAGCTCCACCACCCAAACAAGTCTCGTACCCTCCTCCACCAGTCACTCCTATTTTTGTGGCACCTCCACCTACTGCATTGTACTGATCCTCCAATGAGCCTCTGTTCTAGACTCACGACAACCAGTATTACCCCCCGGAGTCCACTTTCAAGGTTCCCGAACCCTATTCCTACACTCCTCATTTTGACCTCCCTGCGGAAACTGAAAAACCATCTAAAAATCCCGAACAGGAGGAGATATTCAGGAAAGTTAAAAGCCTAGAACAGTCATTCAGGAACATGCGGGAGTTGGGAGGTCAAGTAAGTGTGGCTTACAAAGATCTATGTCTATATCCAGATGTGCAATTTCCGGCAGGGTTTATGATGCCGAAGTTTGATTTGTATGATGGGCACGGTGATCCAGTGGTGCATTTGAGAGGTTTTGTAGCAAAATGAGGGGATTTGGCGGGAAAGACGAGCTGCTAATGGCGTATTTCCGTCAGAGTCTGAGTGGATCAACGCTAGAATGGTATACTCGGCAGGATCACGGAAGATAGTACACATGGGATGATCTAGCCCAGACATTTGCTTGCCACTTCCAGTACAATCTCAAGATTATTCCGGATCATCTGTCATTGACAAACTTGAGAAAAAGCACAATGAAAGTTTCAGGGAATATGGTTTTAGGTGGAGAGAGCATGCAGCAAGGGTTGACCCTCCAATGAAAGAAAGTGAAATGGTAGATTATTTTCTGCAGGCCTTAGAACCTACTTATTACAGTCATCTGGTATCAGCTGTAAGCAAGTCCTTCAATGAAATGGTAAAGATGGGCAGTATGGTAGAAGAAGAGCTCAAGACAAACAAAATCATGAGTTATTAGGCTATTAAGGCAACCACTCAGGCCATTCAAAGAGGAACTGGGGGAGTAATTGGAAAGAAGAAGAAAGAAGATGTAGCAACGATTGATTCAAGAGCTTGGTTCGGACCCAGGGGTCCATCACCTTACTATAACCATCCTCGACCCCACCACCAAACCTCCTATCAAACCCCATATAGCCCACCACAACACTACTACCCACCACCAGACCCCCATTTTTCTGTCCACCATGCCCAAACATACAGCCAACCTCCGGCCCACGCACAATGGCGTGCGCCAATCCCACAAAATACATACCCAGCTCCACAAAATGCCTATCCACCCCTAAGAGTCTACCAGAACCCTCCTGGATTAGGTTTCCGTCCCAACCAAGCGTTTAAGAATGAGAGGTTTCAAAAGAAAATACTTTCACTCCATTGGGAGAATCTTATACCAGTTTGTTCCACAGGTTGCGACAATTGGGTATGGTGAGTCCGATCAAGCCAAAACTGCCAAATCCTCTCCCGAGGAACCTTTATCATTCTATGAGTTGTGAATATTGTTCTGGTGCTCCAGGTAAAGATACAGAGAAGTGTTGGCAATTGAAAACAGTTATTCAAGAGCTCATTGATACTAATCGGATTGAGGTCCAAGCTCCGGAGGCACCCAATATGAACTAGAATCTGTTGCCAGCCCATCCTGAGACAAATATGATCGAGATAGTACATAGAGGAGTGGAACCCAAGAAGCCTTCACAGACCGTCATGATGATCCGGGCCAGTGAAGTCAGGCCGGTTGAAAAGCCAACAAGTGAGAAATCAATGATCCGGTTGAGCGAGGCAAATAGTGAACCATCTACAGTAGCCAAAAAGGGGACCCTAAGTGATGTGGCAATAAAACAAAAAGTAGCCAAAGTAGTTGTGCCAGGAGTGACAAACAAGCATGTTGTAATTGTGGAAGGTGCCCACATAGACCCTGTCATTATCAAGCCGGTAACTCAATTACCGATAGTCAACAGCAGGGCGGTCCCATAGAATTATGAACGAGTGACAGTGACTTACAAGGGGAAAGAAGTTAAAGAAGAAGTTTGTGAGACCCATGGTTTGACTCGATCGGGGAGATGCTTTGCCCCCGAAGAGTTGAGATAAGCTAAAAGCTCCAAAGACAACCTAGTGCTAGTGAAGAAAGCTGTGACCGAAGAAGAAGCTGAGGAATTCTTGAGAAAGATGAAAGTGCAGGACTATTCCATTGTGGAGTAGTTGAGGAAGACACTGGCTCAGATCTCACTATTATCATTATTGATCCATTCAGACGGGCACCATCAGGCTTTGATGAAGATCCTGAATGAGGCCCACGTTCCTGACAAAATCTCAATAAATCACCTGGAAAAGATAGATAACAAGATATTTGAGGTAAACAGAGTCACTTTTCTGATGATGAGTTGCCTATGGAGGGTACTGAGCACAATAGAGCCCTCTATCTCACGGTGAAATGCGAAGATTCCGTGGTTACCCAAGTACTGGTCGACAGTGGTTCCAGTGCGAACATTTGCCCTCTATCCACTTTGAACAAATTGAAGGTGGATGATGAAAGAATTCACAAGAACAGTATCTGCATTTGGGTATTCGACGGTGGAGAGAAAGATTCAGTCAGGGACATAGTGCTTGAGCTTACAATAGGGCCTGTTGAATTTACCATGGAGTTCCAGGTGCTCGATGTGGTTGTTTCTTACAATCTGTTGTTGGGTCGGCCCTGGATTCATGCTGAAAAAGTGGTCTCGTCTACTCTGCATCAAATGGTCAAGTTTGAATGGGATAGACAGGAAATTGTTGTGCACGGCGAGGATAATTTTTGTGCCCACAGTGATGCCATTGTTCCGTTCATAGAGTTTGAAGACGACAAGGGGCCATGGGTTTATCAGGTTTTTGACACGATATCGGTAGAGAAAATTCCAGAAGGGAAGTGCGTTCCAGCACTGAGGGTAGCCGCTGCAGTAGTCATGGTAGCCGTTGAAATGTTGAAAAATGGTTTTGTACCAGGCAAGGGTTTGGGTGCATCTCTGCAAGGTATCGTACAGCCGGTGTCTCTCCCCAAAAACTTGGATAAATTTGGTTTGGGGTTCAAGCCCACAGTTGAGGACATAAAAAGAGCCAGAAAGCTGAAATAGAGGGCATGGGTCCTCCCAAAGCCCATACCACGTCTTTCCAGATCATTTGTCAGGCCCGACACCAAGAAACGGCAGCAACAACAGTTCCCAATTCTATGCTTGGTCCTAATAAGGAGTTGCTTGAAAGGTTTGAGAAATTATTCAACGAGGTGAATATGGTGGCAGCTGGAGAAGGTTCTAGTGAGGTAGATGTGCAATTTGTTGAGCCCAGTGCAAGGATTAACAATTAGGAAGCTACTCATCTCCCCACTAGGAAGGAGTTTTTGTAGTTTACTTTGTTTTTCTTTCAGTTTATCTGGATTATTCCAGGGTTATAATTCAGATTCTATGTTCCGTCTATTTGGATGTTAAAACCTTGTTATCTTTCAATTTCAATGAAATGCAATTTTCCTTTTCCTCATTCCTGACAGTTTTATTTTTGCCTTTTTTTCTTCCGTGTACAACTCTTTTTATACTGGTTTCAATAACATGACATGCATGAGGAATCTTCGACCTAGTCTTAAAAGCCAATCTAATTCGGAAATAGTAATTCAAGAAATAGAGTGTGATAATGAATCAGAATACGACGAGGATGAGGCCTTTGAAGAGATTAGTAAAGAACTAATCCATTTTGAAGAAAAACTCAAGCCTAACCTGAGTGATACAGAAGCAATCAATTTAGGGGACCCGGATAATATCAGAGAAACTAAAATATGTGTCCAGCTTGAACCTCAACTCAGGGAAGAGATAATTAAAGCATTACTTGAGTACAAAGACGTCTTTGCATGGTCATATGATGACATGCTGGGTTTAAGCACTGACTTGGTGGTTCACAAATTATCCACCGACCCAGCATTCCCTCCTGTCAAGTAGAAGCTGAGGAAATTTAAGACGGATATGAGTGTGAAAATCAAAGAAAAGGTAACTAAGTAGTTTGATGCAAAAGTCATTCAGATCAGTCGGTATCCCACTTGGTTAGCCAATGTAGTACCTGTGCCAAAGAAGGATGGCAAGACTAGGGTGTGTGTTGATTACCGTGGTCTCAACAAAGCGAGTCCCAAGGACAACTTCCCACTACCAAATATCCACATTCTAATTGACAATTGCGCCAAACATGAGCTTGGGTGTTTTGTGGACTGTTATGCAGGTTATCATCAGATCTTAATGGATGAGAACGATGCGAAGAATATGTCATTCATCACACCATGGGGAACATACTACTACAGGGTCATGCCTTTCGGGTTGAAAAATGCTGAGGCAACTTACATGAGAGTAATGACAACCATATTTCACGATATGATACACAAGGAGATCGAGGTTTATGTGGATGATGTAATCATAAAGTCTAGAAATCAGTATGATCACGTCAGAGATTTGAGAAAATTCTTCCAAAGGCTTCGTAGGTACAACCTTAAGCTCAATCCTGCAAAATGCGCATTCGGTGTGCCATCCGGAAAATTGTTGAGATTCATAGTCAGTCGCTGAGGTATTGAATTGGACCCGTCAAAGATTAAAACTATCCAAGAATTTCCACCTCCAAGGAACAAGACTGAGGTGATGAGTTTATTAGGGAGGTTGAATTACATCAGCAGGTTTACTGCTCAACTTACGACAACTTGTGAGCCTATCTTCAAACTATTGAAGAAAGATGTTGTAGTCAAGTGGATGGATGAGAGTCAAGAAGCATTTGATAAGATAAAAGGGTATTTGTCAAACCCACCTGTGTTGGTGCCACCAGAACCATGGAGACCTTTGATTTTGTATTTGACGGTTTTGGACAATTCATTTGGTTGTGTGTTGGGTCAGCATGACATCACCGGTAGGAAAGAGCAGCCCATCTATTATATCAGCAAGAAGTTCACATCTTATGAGGTTAAGTACACTCACCTTAAGAGGACATGTTGCGCCCTAACTTGGGTAGCACAGAAGTTGAAGCACTATTTGTCATCTTACACTACTTACCTCATCTCGCATTTGGATCCATTAAAGTATATCTTTCAGAAGCATATGCCCACAGGGAGGCTAGCAAAGTGGCAGATCTTGCTCACAGAATTTGACATCGTCTGTGTGACCAGGACCACGATGAAAGCCCAGGCGTTGGCCGATCTATTGGCTAAGAACCCAGTGGATGAAGAATATGACCCTTTGAAGACTTACTTCCCTGATGAAGAGGTAATGCATATTGATGACTTGGAACAAGTTGGAGACCCAGGTTGGAAACTCTTCTTTGATGGAGCTGCTAACATGAAAGGCGTTGGGATTGGAACAGTGTTGATTTCTGAAACAGGACATGACTACCCTGTTACGGCTCAACTTTGCTTCTACTGTACTAATAACATGGTTGAATACGAGGCATGTATTTTGGGTTTGAGGTTAGCTGCAGACATGGGTGTCCAGGAAGTTTTGGTCTTAGGGGACTCAGACCTTCTGGTGCATCAGATTCAAGGGTAATGGGAAACACAAGATCTAAAACTCATACCGTACCAGCAATATTTGCATGATCTTTGTCAACAGTTTCGATAAGTAGAGTTCGGGCACATTCCAAGGATCCATAACGAAGTTGCTGATGCTTTGGCTACCTTGGCGTCAATGCTACATCATCCGGATAAGGCTTATGTTGACCCGTTGCATATTCAGGTCCATGATCAACATGCTTACTGTAATGTGGTAGAAGAAGAACTTGATGGTGAGCCTTAGTTTCATAATATCAAGGAATATATCAGGATGGGGGTGTATCTGGTACAAGCCACATGTGATCAAAAGAGAACAATTCGGCGGTTAGCTAGCGGATTTTTCTTCAGCGGAGGGGTTTTGTACAAAAGGACTCCGGATCTTGGATTATTGAGATGTATAGATGCTAGACAGGCCACAACTATCATGTCTGAAGTACACTCTAGAGTTTGTGGACCACATATGAGCGGGTACATGTTGGCAAAGAAGATCCTCCGAGCAGGTTATTATTGGCTCACTATAGAGCGAGATTGTATCAGTTTCGTGCACAAGTTTCATGAGTGCCAAGAGCATGGAGATTTGATTCATTCTCCACCATCTGAATTGCATACAATGTCTGCACCATGGCTTTTTGTCGTGTGAGCCATGGATGTCATTGGGCCAATTGAGCCATCAGCATCAAATGGGCACAAGTTCATTCTAGTGGTCATCGACTACTTCACCAAGTGGGTAGAGGCTAAAACGTTCAAGTCCGTAACCAAGAAAGGGGTGGTTAATTTTGTGCACTCAAATATCATTTGTCAGTTTGGGATACCAAAGGTGATCATTACAGACAATGGGGCTAATCTCAATAGTCATCTGATGAAAGAGGTATGTCAGCAATTCAAGATTACGCATCGCAATTCCACCCCTTACCGCCCCAAGGCAAACGGAGCAGTTGAGGCAGCCAATAAGAATATAAAGAAGATACTTCGGAAAATGGTGGAAGATCCCAGGCAATGGCTTGAGAAGCTGCCTTTTGCATTGCTGGGTTATCGCACTACTGTTCGCACTTCAGTAGGGGCAACTCCTTATTTGTTGGTATATGGCACTGAGGTGGTGATACCTGCAGAAATTGAAATCCCGTCCCTTCGAATTATCATTGAGGTCGAAATTGATGATGATGAGTGGGTCAAAACTCGCTTGGAACAGTTGAGTTTAATTGATGAGAAAAGATTAGCAGCAGTGTGTCATGGCCAGTTGTATCAATAGAGAATGGCAAGAGCATATAATAAGAAGGTGCGTCCACGGAGGTTTGAAGTGGGTCAGTTAGTATTGAAATGTATACTTCCTCATCAGATTGAAGTAAGAGGCAAGTTCGCCCCAAACTGGCAGGGGCCGTTCATCGTGTTGTCCAATGGTGCTTTGTATTTAACAAATGTAGAAGGCAAATGTGTAGAAATAGCCATCAATTCTGATGTGATCAAAAGATATTATGTATTATCTCTTCGGTTAAATTGTGTTTGTTTGTAATTGGCATATTTTGAAGATTGGAATGACGAAGGCATTTTGTTCCGTTATCTTAACATTTTATCCTTTGTTACCCCTTTGGGCCTTATTTATTTTCTTTCTTTCATACCCCTCTTTCGGAATCAATAGCAAAGACCAGAAACGCAAGTGTGAAAGACAAGCAAAGAAAAAAAGAAAAGAAAAAGAAAGAAAGAAGGAAAAAACACAACAAAACAACAAAAGAGAAAAGAAGAAAGAAAAGAAAAGAGGAGAAAGAGGAAGAAAAGGAAAGAAAATCACAACAACAAAGTAATTCCTATGATATGAACTATGTTCGACCTGATTTCTTTTAAGGATACATAGGCATCCTCACGGTTCGGTCCCATCAAACAAAATCCAAAAGTCCCCAAGCAAAGAAACTGGGGTAGAAGCTGTGGTTGTTGCAGGAAATTTGATTCCGAAAGTTGTAATTTTGAAGCCATTTGAATTTTTTTGAGCCTTTGACACCCCTTGTTTCTAACCCCATCCAAACCCATATTACGGTCCAAAGAAAGACCTTCTGATCAGTCTTCGAGAGATGTCAAGTTGATCAAGTGGAGGCGATTCATATTAGGGGCAACACTTCGATCCAAACAAAGAAAACGAAAATGAGATAGCCTTATTGGTGAAAACCCTCGCGGGCACTATAAGGCGACAAAAGCTAAGAGAAATCAAAATGAGAGAGTCTTATTGGTGAAAATCTTCACGGGCACCTTAAGGCAAAAATGAGTGGAGAGATGAACAAATGAGAGAGGCTTGTTGGTGAAAACCCTTCAGGGTACCGCAGGCGATCAAGGTCAAGGTTTTGGCAAAGAAGTCAGGTTATGGAAACTTTGGGGCAACAAAGTATTGCAACTGAAAGTTGATTGGTTCGACAGATTGGGCCGATTAATCCGAAATGCATGTCATGATCACTGGTACTAGTTGTTCCACTCAGATAAGTCTCTTTCCTTTTCCTTTTTAGCAAGCCATCCAGTTTTGGATTTTCTTTCACTTTTAGAGTCATTGCATTTCATTTCTTTTGGCTCTCATTTCTCTAAGATGTTTTAATGTCGGTCTTGGTCAAGCAAAATAAAAAAGGATTTCAAAGCTCACAACCAACTTCCAAAAATTGCAAAGCACAGCGTGGCCAGAACATACCAAAGATAGCATGATGTAGAGTGGGATAAAATGCCAGCAGAAGATCCACCGATGGAATGATTTAGTAATTTCATGGGAAACGCAGAGGCTCGGTAAAAGGGGTCAGAGGTGTAAATAGAGGTTCGGGTATAGAACAATCGGGTCATCCAAGGACATGTGGGTTGAAAGATAACCAGAAAGTCAAAGGGTTTAGAGCCAGTTCGGGGAAGCCGGTCAAAACAAAGCACGACAATGGGGAGACTTTCAGCAAGAATGCCACAAATTAACCACCACATTTTAAACTGACAAGACTTTTCTTTGATTAAAACAGGGGTAGAAAGTTTCGATCGTTTTGGGGAAATCCTCCATAAGGAAAGGCAATCACCAGATAGGTTTGACCGTAAACTCTTAGGACCCGCCTAGATAATGGGATTTCATTCGAAGTTTTCAGGACCCACCTGGATAATGTGATTTCATTCAAAGTTTTCAAGACCCGCCTGGATAATGGGATTTCATTCGAAGTTTTCAGGACCCTCCTGGATAATGGGAATTCATTCGAAGTTTTCAGGACCCGCCTGGATAATAGGATTTCATTTGAAGTTTTTAGGACCCACCTGGATAATGTGATTTCATTCAAAGTTTTCAGGACTCGACTGGATAATGGGATTTCATTTGAAGTTTGCAGGACCCTCCTGGATAATGGGACCTAGTTTAAAATTCAAAACAATCATGAGTAGCAAGATCTCATATAAATATACCCCAAAGGAACAGAAATAGGCTTCAAAGTTTGCATGTTTGAGATAGGATTCAATTAGGAGTTTTCAGGACCCTCCTGAATAATGGAACTTAGCTTTAAGATCGCCATTAGATAACAATGTGTAACGTATATTTTTCTATAGGGTAGTATAATTCAGCCGTAAGGAATTGTCACTCTTATGATGAAATTTGACTTTGGATTGTCAGAACCTTCCTGGATAATGGGACGTAGCTTTAAGGTCTGCTTAGATAACAGAATGTGGTGAAAGTTGTACCTTTAGAAGATATAGCTTAGTGTTAAAATTGTCGTTAGTTAAGATTCGTCAGGTCCCTCCTGGATAATGGGACATAGCCTTAATATTTTCTTGGATAACAAGATATAGTGGAAGTAATACCTCCAAGGAATAACTTAGATTTAAAATTGTCATTAAATTAAGAGTTGTCAAGACCCTCCTGGATAATGGGCGGTAGTTTTAAGACCCTCTTAGATAACCATACTTAGCGGAAGTCATACCTTTAAAAACATAATGCAGCTTTTAAAACTGTCATTCAACTAAGAGTTGTGAGGAACCTCTTGGACAATGGGATCTAGCTTTCAAATTCTTAGAATATTTGGTAATATGATTCAGTTTAACACTCACATATGTGCCCAGCTACCAAACTGGGAAAATTTTCATTGTTTCGTCTATTTTTGTTGAAACCAGGTACCCACTTGGAGAATAGGGAGAAGAAATTCAAGTTCAGCAATCAAGCGCCCGCCTGGAGAGCACAGGAATACATTTCAAGTTCAGCAATCAGGCGCCCACCTGGAGAGCACGTGAATACATTTCTAGTTTAGCAATCAGACGCCCACCTAGAGAGCACGGGAATACAATTCAAGTTCAGCAGTCAGGCGCCTACCTGGAGAGCACGGGAATACAATTCAAGTTCAATAGTCAGGAGTCCACCTGGAGAGCACGGGAATACAATTCAAGTTCAGTAGTTAGGAGCCCACCTGGAGAGCACGGGAATACAGTTCAAGTTCAGCAGTCAGGCGTCCACCTGGAGAAAAGAAAAAACATCTCAGATTACAATTCAAGTCGGCAACAAAGGGACTTCACCGGGAGAATACAAGTCAACAAGGCAACAAGGATCACAAGATCAAGTTTGAAGATATTGCTAGGGTTTTTGTAATGCATAGATCATATTCTAGTCTAGCTTCTTTTATTTTTGACATGGTTATAATAATGGGGTTCAGTAGCAGTAGCAGCAGCAGCAGTAGTGAAATCACAGCTTCATGGTAGTCCTAGCTACCAAACATTCCTGAACTACACTGACCTGATTCCTTTTTAGCCAAGGATATGTAGGCAACCTCAGAATCAGGGTGCGGTCAAATTTTTAAAAAATGCTTCCCACGGAGTATTTAAACGGGCAAAAATTGCTCGTATCCGCTCACTTTGTCTTTGCCCGAAAACTCTGCATATTTCTGAGCAAAGAGGGGCAGCTGTGAGAACGTTATTTTTTTCCTATATGAATTACTCCCACAAATTCAAAACAAAATAATCTTTCCCATTATTTGCAATTTTGTTGATTTTTGTAGCATTTTTCGTTAATTGTTTGCATTTGTTTGAGCATGTTAATTTTGCTTAACTAGTGAAAATAAAAACAAATGTGTTGAATTTGCATTTTAGGATTTAATTTTACTATTTTGAATTAAGTAGTAAATTAGTTATTTTATAAGAATTGGAAAAATCACAAAAAATAGTTATTTTTGCACTTTTTATTTTAATTGTTAAACTTTGGTAGTTTTTCCTTTAATTTGGTTTTAAATTAATTGTGTTAATCGTTAATTAGAGTTAATTAATTTAATATGATGGCATAATGAGATTAGGAATTAATTTAGGTTTATTTTTAGTTTTAAATCAAAAGAAATTAGAAAAATTGAAAAGAAAAGAAAACAAAAGGGGTTTTGTATCAGATTTGTTGAGCCTTATTTAAATTCTCAATTTCCAAGCCCAAACCAACCACCCTCAACCCGTTTAATTCTAGGATGAACGTTACACCCCAAACCAGTCAGCCTTTTTCAGTACCCCAAACGACGTAGCTTTGAGTTCCTATTTAGAATTGATCCGAGCCCTTCATATCCTACCATCCAATGGCCAATGGGGCTTCACCAAATTCGTATAACATTGTCTGAATTCCCCAAAGACCGATCAGTTCCCAAACACCCCTTTACTTCATCTCCCTCATCAAGAACCCTAACCCGCCGCCCTCTTTCCCTACTGCTTCGGGCCCGGCGGTGACGCCATGGACCACTCCAATCCTCACCAAACTAAACACCCCAGAACCCTCTCCATCTCCCCCATCCCAAATATCCAACCCTTTTACCTTCGAATCAACCTCAAACTCTTCGAATCTGGAAACCGAGTCTGACCCCTAGAAGATTCAAAGTCATATTTTAGTCAAGTCTAGTAACATGCAAAATCATGGAATGCAATTCTTTCAAACTTTGAGATTTGGACTCAACAAAACTGATGTCGTCCAGTTGTTCTTGACAAAAAATAAGGGATCGACATAAGTTTGGTTGAGTCTGTTGTCCCCGTCCGGTTTCGATGGTTCAATTTGATAAGTTCCTACGCTCTTCTTTCATTTTTCTTTCTCTCACAGTTTCATTATCCTCTTCCTCCACTTTTCTTTAGTTTGGTTGAAATTCGTTTAGAATCTCTGAGTTCAAGTTGTGTTCCGTCCTATGTTTTGTTTTCCTTTTCTTCTTTCTCTTCTTCTTCTTTGTAAAAGCTTGATTCTCTGATTGCTTTAGTTCATTTCTTCAATCCTGTTTTGTTCGTTTGGTTCCTTTGTATTAATAGCATAATTATTGTTTCATCACCTGTTTAATCACCTAGCTAATACAATTAGTCCCCTAACTTAGTTAAATTCCTGCTATATGTCTAAGTTAATTAGTTTATGCACTTTCTTTTGTTTGATTTGTTTTAAAAAAAAAGTTCCGGTTTCTTCTCTTGGGAATTTTGGGTCAGCTCTTAATTTGGGGATCCTTGTCTGTTTTTAATTGGTTTCTGAAAAATCAAAAAGCCTAAATAGGATATTATTTGGGTTTGCAGATCCATACCAATTTGGCCCACATTTGGACCCATTCTGGTTTTTGAAAGGTAATTAATCAGGGTTTGAGGGGTATTCCGGGCAATCAGCATAGGGAATCTTGTTGTAATAGAAATAGGAAGCTTCATAGAAGCTGACCTTGCGACCTATTTGATTTCTGAAAAATTAAACTAGGGACATTTAAGCTAAAATGAAAATTAAAAAAAGGGCAGGGTGCAAATTTGAACTCTTTGAGGCTGCCCTAGTGCCTTTCCTATAAAGGCATCTCTTCCTTCTAATTCAAGGAAGAGGAAAAAAAGGAATAAAGATGGGAGAAAATAAAAAATGGCTGAAATTTCACAAAAAATCACTGTTTTATTGATTGCTGATTTCAGTTCTTGAGGTTTTCAACTTCTGAACCAGTTCTGATTCATCTCGGTTTGAAAGTGGTTTGAATCAAAAGCTGTGGCTTATTTCTTTTGCTGTTGGTTTGCTATTACTATTTCCTCTTAGTCTCAGGCTGATTTTGGTTTTTTTCTTGCTATTATTCAGGTACACACTTCTACCTTCCACCTAATGTAAAGCTTGGTTTGGAATCTAAATGGAAATATGGAGCTTTGAGTGGTAGTTATGTTCATAGTTTAGTTTACTTGTTTATTTTTATTTTATTTAGAGAGTTTTGCTTATTGAATATGGACCAAAAATTGGGATTTTGAATATTGTATGCTACATGATAGTTTGGATTGGTTTCCATTTTAGCCTAAGCCTTTTAAATGTAGTCATTTGGTGTTGCATGTTTTGCTTTAAGGTTTGGATTTGAACCTGTCAAATGTGGCTGATTCAAGATCTTTTGGACTTTTAAATGTGTACTAAGTAAGGTTTTTTTAGTCTGCTGTAGCATGGACTTGAATTTGTATGCAAGTTGGATTGAGTGTTCAATGACGTAGCTTCTGAGTCTAATTTGCATAATAAATCTCAATGATAGTGCACGTCTGCCTTCCTATAGCAGAGATTTGGATTTGCTTCTTCACTTTTCTTTAGATCTAGTTTAAATTGATTTCAGGTTTAGTTTAGTTTTTTTTTTTTAGAATCTGAGTCTTCTATCACAGTCTTTTATCACATTGTCTTTTAGAATTCAAGTGAAGCATTTATGTTCTTGAAGAACTACGATTCAAACAATGAGTTATGGTTTGACAAGTTACCAAACTTGCTAAGATATGTAAAGTTTTCATGATCATTGGCAAGATCACAATCAGGATTCAAACTTCATGCAATAAGTTGTTGATTTATCTTAATTGAAACCAAGACGTGGATTTTTATTCTTGTCGAGTGTTCAGTTTCTCTTTTCAGAAAAGTAATGATCATTTGGGGTATTGTTGAAAGCCATTTTGACCCGTTATTATGCGTTCTTGAAGACTCGATATAGAGTCTTGCATTCGTTGATGTCAAGATTACAAAGATCTGGGCTCTATGGGCCAATGTTTATTTTCAAGTAAAGAGGCTATATGAGTCTAAGGCAGACTCAGGCCCAAATCACGTTAGAAATTTAAAGATTCAGCTTTAGTTGCTTTATTTAAATAATCAGTTATTAAAAAAATGAAATGTTAGTTTAATTACGAGTTCCATGTAATTTCAGCTGATGGATATCTAATGAATTGTCTATGATTGTTGGCTTGTGAACATTGGGCCTCAAGCCAGACCCAAGCAATGCCCTTTAAATAATCCGCCCCTTTCTTTTAAGAGGTATTTTTATTTTAGATCATAATAGGATCTCTGCACCATTAATGTTTGGATGTTTAAGCTTCTGTAAATAATTTGAGGTGAGCCACGTTGAATAGGACATAGTTATGACCCTCCAAGGTTTAGCTTTGAATTCCTTTTTTTTTTGGAATTGAGGTGCGTCGTGCCAAACAAAATGATAATTGCACGACCCTCGTTTAATTAATCTTGTTTTGATCCTTAGAATTCGAGGCGTGCCACCTAGTGGAATTTCCATGGCCCTCACAAAGTTGCAAATGCGTAGTTGCTTTAGGCGCGTTATTTTAATAATTCACCTTCCTAAACTCGGGTGCGCATTTATACGAGCCAAATCCAAATCTCAACAATGTTGGATAAAATATGTTGCGGACCACGGGTGCATTTATGTAACGTAGGTTCAAGACGTATTTTTGATAACGTTGAATGTTCTTAAAAAAATTAATTGGATAAAGAGGTTACAAAGTTAAAATGCACATAGGTTTGATCATGTATTAAAATCAGATAATAGGCCAATAAAAACAGTTGAGCAACCGTGCTAGAACCACGGAATCCGGGAATGCCTAACACCTTCTCCCGGGTTAACAGAATTCCTTACCCGGATTTCTGGTTCGCGGACTGTAATACAGAGTCAACCCTTTCCTCGACTCGGGATTTGAACCGGTGACTTGGGACACCATAAATCTCCCAGGTGGCGACTCTGGATTTGTAAATAAAAATAATCCCGTTTCGATTGTCCTTTAATTGGAAAAACTCCCTTATACCCTTCCGGGGTGTAGGTAAAAGGAGGTGTGACAAAACGTTGTTGTTTCGCTTCGGTTCGTTCTGCGCACATATTGTAGTTTCTTTGTATGTCTTTCGCCTTCCGGTTTGGGGGTATCACCGGCGGGCGGTATCACAGTTGTTTTGTAGTAGTTTTTCGTCCTTTTTACTGAGGTGTTTCTTTATTCGTTCGCATGCACGGCCTTTGTCTCCCTACTTGAGCAGAGAGCAGAAGGTGAGTAAGAGTGACACTTTCCATGCCCCATTCGGTGGTCCGATGGAGGAGAACAGGTTGGTAACATTGTTCGTCTTGTTTGGCATTTCGATGGTTGATGGGGAGAAGATTTCTAAGTTTGGTAATTTTGCTCGGCTCTCCTCCCCCTAGCGCACTTCTCCTTTGTCTCGCGTGGATTGGGTTTTTCCTTCGCGCTCCTTTTGGTGGGTGATCGTATTTCTTGCCTTTGATGTGGGAGAGACTAGGAAATTTCGCTAAGAAATCCCCACAAACGACTCCAAATTATTTGACTCAAAAGATATCGAAACCTTTTTGAACAAATCAATCAAAGAAGATGAAGCGGTAAATTTTAGTCAGACGTAATTAATCACGGATCAAAGAGCTAATAGCATGGATCGTGTATAAGATAAAAGAGATGTAAATGATCTTATTGAAATTCTATATTGTGCCTCCCATCGATCGATGGGGAGATAGCTTTACATTTTCTTCTATAGATTACTTCTCTCCTATCAAGAATACAAGAAGAGAGCTTCGGAGAGAGAAAGTAGGGAGCAGCCCCCTTAATCGAAGGTTTTCCCTTACTATATATAGTCAAGACACACGCTCGCCTGCCTCCAATGTATCTTGGTCGTCCCTTTAGGCGCTGCTCCTTTCGACTCGACAGATGTCGGGAAAAGGGTACAGAGTGGATTATATTATTTTTTGCTGCCCGATCTCTTAGGTGGGACGTTGATCAGTTCGATCGTAACGGTTAGATTTTGACCGATACAGGTTTATCCGTTAATTAGAAGATAATCGCAAAAAGGAAATTGAAAAACTAGGATTGCAGTATCCCTTGGTAGCTTAAAACTTACAACTATAACTGATATCGTGAATGATGATGTCATCAGGATTGTGTATTTTGGCCAGTAAAAGGACATACGTGTCATTTTATCTATCAAAAATTCTCGATTATTGTGCCTTTTTTGGTCCAACAGGGGGTCATTCATGAACATAACACTCCGTGTTACACATTGCAAAGAATCGGAACCAAGAATTTTCATTTAGCTAGTCGGAATAATTAGTCAAAACCTGTGAAATGAATTGGTCCAACAGGGGGTCATTCATGAACATAACACTCCGTGTTACACATTGCAAAGAATCGGAACCAAGAATTTTCATTTAGCTAGTCGGAATAATTAGTCAAAACCTGTGACTCTCATATTAAGGGAATAGACTCCAAGTTTCCCTTTATTTTCGACCAATGATAATACTACACGAATTAAGTGAAAGTGAGGGCCTATTTGAATTTTTGAAAACTTTTGGGGCTGACTTAATGCTCAGCAAATGAAAAGTTTTCCCTTTATTTTCGACCAATGATAATACTAACCGAATTAAGTGAAGGTGAGGGCCTATTTGAATTTTTGAAAACTTTTGGGGCTGACTTAATGCTCAGCAAATGAAAAGTTTTCCTCTTCGTTGAATCCATCAAAGCTTGAGCTTTAACTCCCAACTTTTCCATTTCACATCTTCAACTTCAAAGCTCAGCAATCTTAGGGCATGTTAATTTGTAGTCAACTCTGTTTTAATGTATGTGAACTCATTTGACTGAACACAGAATTTAGAAAAACAGAAAAGACTTTTGAACTTGTAGTGTACAATAGGGCACATATATTTTGTGTGACTATAAAATATTACATAAAGGTAAATTATTTTCAGATAGGGAAAGAGATTATTTTTTTTGGTACGGACTAAAAAAGAAATAAGTTTACATAAATTACCGTATGGATTCTTATCGCAAAGTGAAGGTGTACAAATATATTTGATTGTATTAGATATTTTCTTATATAAGTTTATTAATAATAACACATTCTATCAGATCTTAAGTAGATCCTCTGCCGAAATTTACGTAATCTTCAAATTTAGTAGGATTAAGAATTTAAGATAAAGACTTTCATGATTTTAGGCCTAAATTTTGCAAATAGTCCATGTAGGATGTGGCTACTATATTTTATTTTGCCCCCTTAGTCTTTATCAGATGTCAACGATGGACTCTTTGTTATTGAAATTTGTATTGCTGTTAAATAAAATAATAAAGTTTTTGAAAAATAGAAACAGAAAGTTAGTAGAACATAAACGTCAAAATATATTCTAGAAATAATATATTAACTTCAAATAAATTCTGAAAAACAGTATAGGAATAAATCGAGCCCATTGAATACACAGTGTGTCCTTAAGAAAATTATTGTCCTCAAGTTTCCGAGGTTCTGGAATATATCCTCTCAGGATAGAACAATTTAATCACCAGCGTATCGGTAACAAAAACGCAGATGAACAACGAACCACTCGAAAGTTGTAAAACACACTGGAATTTTTGTGTAGGAGAAGAAGAAGATTATCAAGAAATTTCGTAAGTAAATATTCTGGGATTTGAAGGAATATTTATAGCCAAATTGGTATTGTTTCTAAAAAGGTTTGCAACCTTTCAGAACAGTCATAGCTGTTGGAACAGGTTTGACACTATTTTAGAATAGCCATAGCTATTGTAAATATTGCGGGAAAATTAAACGGATTTAAAATAATTCGGGAAAGAAAAAATTGGACCGGACCGGGTCGCGGGTCATGGGTGATTTGAATTTTCGTTAATTAATTTTAATTAATTAATTAAATATTTGAAAAGAATTTTGTCCAAAAAGATTAATCAATTAATCTTTGACCAAATCTGAAGCCGAAGCTGAGCGAGCGACGACGACGACGACGCGAGACTTGCCTTCTTCTTAGCTCTTTAAGAACTAAAAGAAGAGCTTCTCTATATATACACAAAAATTTTCTTTTCTTCTACCAATGAGGGACAAAGTGTATTAGTAAAGTGAACTAATTTAAAATTTCACTTCCCTCCATTTCTTTTCCCATCATTTTCCATTCACACTTCTTTGTTATTACTAACAAAATGCAACAATCCCCCACATGAATGGGGAATGGCTATAAACTTAAAGGAATGCACGGACGTGTGTGTGTTTCACATGCAAGAATTAATTGCATCTAGATAAGTAAGTTTCCCTTTGAACTTTCCGTAGTGAACTTATAACGGATATACTCGGTCAATCGGTAGATTTGATATCTTTAAACCGTCGAGCTTTGTTGTATACCTAGACAACATAAGTCACACAATCAATCCTTAACCATCTATAGTTCTCACGGTTGTGTTCGTTTCAGCCATGAACACCACCTGGTTTCATGAGTGCTTAGAGAATGGGCCTTTACTTTCATTCCCCTTGAAGCGGCTTACACTTCACACTCACATAGGTAATTCCTAAATGTGTAATCCTAAAGACACACTATCTGGTCATATCCTGCCAGACTTAGCAAATCATTAAAAAGCTTTAAGCTTTATGGACTCATCAAAAAGCCTTAATGTTTTTCCTCATTTTTGAACATTGTCTTCATCACGAGAATGGGTTGAGTTATTTGACAATGTTGAACCGTCATTCATAACTTTGTTTGATCTCTTTGAACCTATCTATTGGGATCTCCAGTCTGCTAGGTAGAGTTACTGCCATGATGACTTGTCCTAGTCCTTTAACCTCATTCCCTTTGATGATCTTTCAACTGCCTCTTTAGATAGGTCTTTTGTAAGTGGATCCGACACGTTATCTCTTGACTTTACGTGGTCAATTGTGATAACACCACTAGAGAGTAGTTGTCTAACGGTATTGTGTCGTCGTCGAATATGACGAGATTTTCCGTTATACATAACACTCTCCGCTCTACCTATTGTCGCTTGACTATCACAATGTATACAAATAGGTGCCAAAGGTTTGGGCCAAAATGGAATATCTTCCAAGAAATTCCGGAGCCATTCATCTTCTTCACCAGCCTTATCTAAAGGTATGAATTCAGATTCCATTGTAGAACGGGCGATGCACGTTTATTTGGATTATTTCCAAGACATTACTCCACCCCCAATTGTGAAAACATATCCACTCGTAGATTTAACTTCAGATAATCCGGTGATCCAATTTGCATCATTATATCCCTCGATCACGGAAGGATATTTGTTATAATGCAAAGCATAATTTTGTGTATGTTTCAGATATCCCAAAACTTGTTTCATTGCCATCCAATGTATTTGATTGGGATTACTTGTAAACCGACTCAGTTTTCTAATAGCACATGCTATATCTAGTCGCGTACAATTAATGATATATATCAAACTTCCCAATACTCTGCATAGTCCAGTTGTGAGTCACTTTCACCTTCATTCTTTTGAAGTGCATAACTCACGTCAATTTGAGTCTTGGCAATTTTGAAATCCAAATACTTGAACTTGTCAAGTATCTTTTCAATTTAGTGAGACTGTGATAATGCTAGACCTTGTGGAGTCTTATGAATTCTGATTCCTAAGATCAAATCAGCAACTCCTAAGTCTTTCATGTCGAATTTGCTAACAAACATGTGTTTTGTAGTATTTATATCTGTCATACTTTTGCTCATTATCAATATGTCATCAACATATAAACAAACAATGACTTCATGAACTAGAGTGTTTTTAATGTAAACACATTTGTCACACTCGTTGATTTTAAATCCATTTGCCCACATTGTTTGGTCAAATTTTGCATGCCATTGTTTGGGTGCTTGTTTCAATCCATAAAACGACTTAACAAGTTTGCACACTTTCTTTTCTTTACCAGCAACCACAAAACCCTCAGGTTGTTCCATGTAAATCTCTTCCTCCAATTTTCCATTTAAGAAAGCTATTTTGACATCTATTTGATGGATTTCAAGATCATACACAGCCGCTAGTGCCACTAGTACCCTAATAGATGTTATTCTTGTTACTGGTGGGTAAGTGTCAAAGTAATCAAGACCTTCCTTTTGTCTATAACCTTTGATAACAAGTCTTGCCTTATATTTGTCAATAGTACCATCAGCTTTAATTTTTCGTTTAAAGATCCATTTCGAACCTAAAGGATTATTTCCCGGAGGAAGATCAACCAATTCCCATGTATGGTTATCCAAAATTGATTGAATCTCACTATTGACTGCCTCTTTCCAAAACGCTGAATTAGAAGACAACATAGCTGCTTTAAAAGTTTGAGGCTCATTTTCAAGCAAGAATGTCACAAAATCTGGTCCAAAGGAAGTAGATGTTCTTTGACGTTTGCTACGCCTTGTATCCTCTATACTTGTATTATTTTCCTTCGATTCTTCCTGAGGTCATTTAGGTCTTTCACTTAACGACTCCCATTCAGTTTTATACGGATAGATGCTTTCAAAGAATTCAGCATTATTTGATTCCATTACCGTATTAACATGAATCTCGGGATTATCGAATTTGTGAACCAAAAATAGACATGCTTTACTATTTGTACCATATCCAATGAAAACACATTCTACTGTTTTTGTCCGATTTTAACCATTTCAGGTAAAGGAACTTGTAACTATTCTAGACATCCCCACACTTTGAAATATTTCAAGTTGGGTTTTCTTCCTTTCTATTTTTCACATAGAATAGATTGCGTTTTGCTGTGAGGTACTCTGTTGAGTATTCGGTTAGTTATAAGGATGGGTAGCTTCCCCCCACAAACTCTAGGGTAATCCGGAACTTATTAATAAAGAATTTATCATTTCTTTTAATGTCCGATTTTTCCTTTCCGCAATTCTGTTGGATTGAGGTGTGTAAGGTGCAATAGTTTGATGGATAGTTCCATATTCCGAACATATTTCTGCAAACAAAGATTCATATTCTCCACCTCTATCACTTCTAATCATTTTGATCTTTTTATTCAATTGATTCTCTATCTCATTCTTGTATTGCTTAAATGCTTCACCCTTACTATTAAGCAAATAAACATAACAATATCGAGTGCAATCGTCAATAAAAGTAATAAAATACTTTTTCCCACCTCGACATAGTGTCGACTTCATATCACAAATGTCAGTATGAATTAAGTCTAAAGAATTTGAATTCCTTTCAACAGACTTATAAGAATGTTTTACAAACTTAGATTCAACACATATTTGGCATTTCGATTTATTACACTCGAATTTAGTCAATACTTCTAAATTAATTAACTTCCGTAAGATTTTATAATTGACACGTCCTAAACGAATATGCCATAAATCATTTGACTCCAATAAATAAGAACAAGCTGAAATTTTATTCATACTGTCAACAACCATTACATTGAGTTTGAAAAGGCCCTCCGTGAGGTAGCCTTTTCCAACGTACATTTCATTCTTGCTTACAACAACTTTATTAGAAACAAATACACATTTGAATCTATCTTTACATGTAAAGAAGTAGAAACTAAATTCTTCCTAATAGTAGGAACATGAAGAACGTTGTTGAGCTTTAACACCTTGTCGGAAGTCATCTTCAGGAATATCTTCCCATAACCTTCAATCTTGGTTGTTGCATTATTTCCCATGGAAATCTCTTCTTCGGGACCAGTAGTAGAGTAAGTCGCAAATGCTTCTTTGACAGCACAAACATGTCGAGTGGCTCCAGAGTCAATCCACCACTCCTTCGGATTTCCAACTAGGTTGCATTCCGAAAGCATTGCACAAAGATCATCAATGTCATCATTTTTCTCTACTATGTTGGCTTGTCCTTTCTTCTTATCCTTTTTCGGGAGACGACAATCAGGGCTTTTGTGACCAACTTTTTCACAATTGTAGCAGTTGCCCTTGAATTTCTTTTTGTTCTGCTCCTTAGTCTGTCCAGAAGACCTCTTTCTCTTCTTACTTTTTGGAGCAGTCTACTCAACGATATTAGCTCCCATGATCGTTGAATTTCCACGAGATTTCTTCTCAGCTATTTTTTTGTCTTCCTCAATCTTTAGACGTATCACAAGATCTTCTAACTTCATTTCTTTGCGCTTGTGCTTAAGATAGTTCTTGAAATCTCTCCACGAAGGATGCAATTTTTTAATTATTGCAGCCACTTGAAATGCTTTATTCATGAACATACCTTCAGCAATAAGGTCGTGAAAAATAAGTTGAAGCTCCTGAACTTGGGTTCCCACAGTTTTGTTGTCTATCATTTTATAGTTTAGAAACTTGGAAACCACAAACTTCTTCAAGCATACATATTCTGTCTTGTACTTCTTCTCAAGTGCGTCCCATAATTCTTTCAAAGTATTCATCGCACTGTACAAATTGTACAAGTCATCCTCTAAAGCACTTAGGATATAGCATTTGCAAAGAAAATCTGCCTGCTTCCACGCCTCAACAATCCTGAACTTTTCATTGTCTGGCATATTCGCAGCAGGCAATGGAGGCTCTTCACTAGTTAATTTCTGCATACCAAGTGTGGTAAGCCAGAAGAACACCCTTTGCTTCCATCCTTTGAAGTTGGCTCCAGAAAATTTCTCCGGTTTCTCGGCCGGAGGAACAACAATGCGGCTTGACGAGGCTATCGTCCTTGCAGCAACAGTCACAGAAGAATTTCCATTATCAATTGACATTTATCACTGTCAACAACAAAAGCGTTCAATTAATGGCAAAAAGTAGAATAGTAAGCAATACTATAATCAGTAAACAGTACGTAAAAACTGAAGTTTTTATATACTATTACACAGAAAACAATGAAACTTTTATGTTCTTCAAATCGTTTTCTGAATTTCAATATTCTGATGAAGTTTTTATATCTTCAAATCAGAATATTAAAATTCAGACGGAGTAGAAAACCACAAAGATTTTAATCTCCACAAACAGAATACATAATAAAATAAAATAATTTCCTTAAGATTGTTATTGAAATCTGTATTGCTGTAAAATAAAATAATAAACTTTCTGAAAATCAGAAACAGAAAATTAGTAGAACTAGAACGTTAAAATATATTCTAGAAATAGTATAGTAACTTCAAAATAAATTCTGAAAAATAGTATAGGAACAAATCGAGCTCACTGAATACACAGTGTGTCTTTAAGGAAATTGTTCCCCTCAAGTACCCGAGGTTCTGGAATATATCCTCCCAGGATAGAATGATTAACTAACCAGCGTATCGGTACCAAAAACGCAGATGAACAGCGAACCACTCGAAGGCTGTAAAACACACTGGAATTTTTGTGCAGAAGAAGAAAATTATCAGGAAATTTCGTAAGTAAATATTCTAGGATTTGAAGGAATATTTATAGGCAATTTGGTACTATTTCTGAAAAGGTTTGCAACCTTTCAGAATAGTCATAGCTGTTGGAACAGGTTTGACATTGTTTCAGTATAGCCATAGCTGTTGAAAATATTTCGGGAAAATTAAACGGATTTAAAATATTCCGGGCAAGAAAAAATTGGACCGGACCGGACCGGGTCGCGGGTCATGGGTGATTTGAATTTTCATTAATTAATTTTAATTAATTAATTAAATATTTGAAAATAATTTTGTCCAAAAAGATTAATCAATCAATCTTTGACCAAATCCAAATCCAAATCCGAAGTCGAAGTCGAAGCCGGGCCAAGCGAGCGACGACGACGACAACGGCGCAAGGCTTGCCTTCTTCTTAGCTCTTTAAGAGCTAAAAGATGAGCTTCTATATATATACACAAAGATTTTCTTTCCTTCTACTAATGCGGGACAAAGTCTATTAGTAAAGTGAACTCATTCAAAATTTCACTTCCCTCAATTTCTTTTCCCACCATTTTCCATTCACACTTTTTTTGTTATTAATAATAAAATCCAACACTCTTGCCCCTACTGGCCTCTATTTATTTCACCAAAAAAAAAGAAGGAAACTATTCATGTAGCTTTTAGGTTACGACCTACAATTCTTTCACTTCTTTCTTCTTCTTACTTCCACTTTTGATCTGAGTCCAGCGTAAAGCACAGGTGTTCGTAGATTGTTTAACTAGAAAATAGGAATTTCGGTCAGAGCTTATTTTTAGATGTACTCGGTCTACTAATAATTAAATAAAGGAATATTTTTGCTATGAAAAAGGAAAGTTAGAATGAGAAATAGCAGAGTAATCAATGTAAAGCAATGTAAATAAGTATATTCCAGTAATAATTAGTGTGCCCATACAAATATTATTTCTCTGCCTTTTATAGCTATTTATAAGTACAACGTTTCTTCTCTCTCATAATTGAGTCATAATGAGCAATTAATGACATTAATGAAACGTTATAATTGGCAATCATAATTGTTTCATGAAAATTCTATAACGTTTCTAATTATCCATGCTTATTAACTGAAGGTTAATGAATATGTACTTTTTGTTGTCTTGGTTCATTCCGCCGGTATCTCTTCAAATTATGAAGAGACCCGAGCGACCATTTCTTCTTGTCTCTTAGACGCCTTGCGCGTACCTATTAAGACTCGCATCTCTTTAAGTACTCTCCTCCAGCTGTCACTTTCCTAATGATTCATATGTCTTGCTACGCTAGTCACATAATTAATTCCAAGTGTAATATTGATTTTATCCAATACAGATAGTCCCCTCACTTGCCAATTATTCAGCAATTGAATATTTGGGAAGTGGATCTCATTAAAGCGGGAATTTTTGCCCGCCGTTTCCCTCATATCATTATACCTTCTTCTGAACTGACGCATCGTATGTCACTTCCATTTAATCCATGTGATACGTGGTGTCCTCGATTGGTTCTGCAACTCCTCAGTGCTTTTTAGGGCTTTTTTATGGCTGCATCAATCACGAAGTGACAGTTTTCATAATGACGTTTCCATCATTACCTTTTTGTTTGACGGTTGCTTCCGAGTATAAATATATCCTCTGTCTTTTCTTTCACGAAAAAGTTTTCCACTTCTTGCCATTCAATACTTTCTACTTCTTCATACAACTGTCTTCTTCAAACCTTGATCCTTAAAAGGTTCTTATTGTAGATGAACTTCCCCTTGCTCCTACCAGAAGTAGGAGAGGTGGTAGGCTGCGTAGTTTAGGGTCAGTTTCTATACGAGGTTCTTCTTCTTAACCTAGTTCTACTCCTCCATTGTCTTCTAGAACTAGGGCTACTTTTTTCACATAGGTCTTCTGCTAGAAATAGGGATTCTAGTGAGCCAATTCGTGAACCTATAGTTGACGAGATTGTCCCTGCTGAACTTTCTTTTTATTCTGATGGAGAATCGATTAGGAATTAAGTCACCTTTATGACCTCTTATTATCGTGTTGATGTTTATCCTTCCCAGATTACTGAGGATTTGATTTCTATTGTTCATAGAGATTGTCATTGAAAATTTGATTTTCCAATTCTGGTCCCCAATGAAAACCAAAGAATCACTTCTTTTAAACTGGCATTTCGTTTGTGTATGCGTATCCCTTTACACTGGGTTTTAGGCCTCCTATTGACCCAGTGATCATTGAATTTTGCTGCTTCTTCGATGTGTGTTTAGGACAGATTGACCCTATTATATGGAAGGCTGTAGCATGCCTTAGGTATTTAGCTAACCTGGCTCAATTACCTTTCATCTTTTATCATCTAATCCATCTCTACTCTCCCAAATTATTCCGTCATGAGGTTTTTACTCTCATGGCAAGGAGTAAGAAAGTTTTAGTCAGTCTTGAGGATAATAAAGATCGTGGCTGGTATGCCCAATTTGTTGCTGCTCCTACAAGTGGGCTAGTAGGTGAAGAGAATATGCCCTTCCCTGAGAAGTGGAACTTTGCACGTATGTTTCCCATACAATTTTTTACTTTTTCTCTCTCTCTTTTTTTGTGTAGAGCCTGTACTTCCCATAACTGTTTTACTTTTCCTCTTTAGCAACCATGTGAACTGTTGAGGATATTTTCGGTTTTCGTGGTTGGGTAGAAAAATTATTAACGATTGCATCCATGGAAATAAGGTCTTAGAAGTATCTTTGAAATAGATTTGGTTGGAAGGTTAAGGCTCATGGTAACATTCTCTTTCACTCTCTCATTTTCCTTTGTTATTACTTTAAAACATATTAATCCTTCTTTTTATCATGCTTTCCCATTCGGGATGTGAGTGTTGAGTCAATCGCGGCTACAAGGCTCTCTCTAGCAAGAGCCCAGGAGAAAATCTTGAGTTCTTCATCGAAAAGAAAGGACGATAGACCACATGATTCTGAAGATGAAGATGAGCGGGATGGAAGCTCATTAGTTCGTAAATCACTAGCTAGAAGACGTGTCATTTCAGATGAGGAAGCTACTCCTCCTCCTCGTCCTATTTCTGTGGTCAAGCTCGAAGAAGCCACTTTAGTGAGTTCTGATGAAGAAACGACTGCAGCACCTCATGACTCTGTTGATCACCTCTTTTCTCATGGGTTTGATGATGAAAACTTTGGATTGATTTCTGAGGAAGCGCCTCTTACCTCTTTTTCTGTATCTGATCCAATGGAACCCCATTTGTCGCTACTACTCCGCCCGAGGCTATTTTGACTTCTTCGATTGTTCCTACTGCCACTACTTCTCGTACTGAAATTGGTTCTTCAAGTGGTAGCAGTTAAGTTCCACTGGTCAGACACTTGTGAGCAGAGTTTTCAGGAGTTAAAGAAGAGGTTGACCACTGCACCTGTGTTAACCTTGCCGACGGGTTCGAGTGGGTTCACAGTGTATTGTGATGCCTTTAGAGTTGTTCTTGGTGGTGTTTTTATGCAAAATGGAAAAGTTATTGCTTATGCTTCCAAGCAGTTAAAAATCATGAAAAGAACTACCCCACACACGACTTGGAGCTTGTAGTAGTGGTGTTTGCATTAAAGATATGGCGACATTACCTTTATGGCGAGCATTATGAAGTGTTTACAGATCACAAAAGCCTCCAATACATTTTCAAGCAAAAAGAATTAAATTTGAGACAGAGAAGGTGGCTCGAGCTACTGAAATATTATGATATCAATATCCTTTATCACTCGGCCAAAGCTAATGTGGTAGAAGATGCACTTAGTAGGAAGTCAATAGGTTTCTTGGCCCATCATGCAGTGCAAAGGCGAACTTTGGGTTGATAAATTCAAAAGCTAGAAAATGATGGCATTAGACTGGATGAGACCGAAGAAGGAGGTATAGCTATTTATGCCTTAGCGCAATCCTCTTTAGTTGCGCATGTTAAGGCTAAGCAAAACGAATATTCGTACTTAGTAAAGTTAAAAGAAGGAGTTAGAAACAAAGAAATCACTGCTTTTACCTTAGGAAGTGATGGGGTTTTGAAGTTGAATGATCGGTTATGTGTGCCTAATATAGATGGGCTCACAGTTCGAGGTATTCTATCCACCCAGGTGCTACCAAAATGTATCTGGACTTGAAAGAGTTGTATTAGTGGAAAAGCATGAAGAAGCAAGTAGCAGAACATGTGGCTAAATGTTTGAATTGCCAGCAAGTCAAAGCCAAGCATCAGAGGCCTGGTGTCCTAGCTCAAGATATAAAAATACCACAGTGGAAATCGGAGATGATTAATATGGATTTCGTAGTAGGTCTACCTCGCACATACCGTAAGCATGATTCAATTAGGGTTATTATAGACCGACTGAAAGGACCATTCAGACTCTCGAAGATATGTTGCGAGCATGTGTTATAGATTTTGGAGGTAATTGAGATGATCACTTACCACTTATAGAATTTGCTTATAATAACAACTATCAAGCCATCATTGGTATGGCTCCTTATGAAGCGTTGTATAGGCGAAAATGTAGGTCTCTAGTGGGTTGGTTTGAACCAACAGGGTGCTATTGATTGGTGGAGAGTTTGTTTGTGAGGCCTTAGAGAAAGTCCAGCTAATCAGAGAAAGACTGAAAGCGGCTCAGAGTCATCAAAAGTCTTATTCTGGCAAGAGGTATCCTGACTTAGAGTTCATGGTTGGTGACAAGGTGTTTTTGAAAGTTTCACCAATAAAAGGAGTTATGATGTTTGGTAAGAAGGGGAAACTTAATCCTAGATTTATTGGACCTTATGAAATTCTAGAAAAGAAAGGAAACATGGCTTATGAGCTAGCGCTACCCGTTGAGTTGTCCTATGTTCATCATGTCTTTCATGTGTCTATGCTTAGAAATTACATTCGTGACGAGTCACATATAATACCTGCCGATACCATAAAAATTAAAGAAGGCTTGACTTATGAAGAGGTACCTATAGAAATTCTCGATAGGCAAGTAAGAAAATTGAGAACAAAAGATTTAGCATTGGTAAAAATTTTGTGGAGTAATCATGATTCAAAAGAGGTTACGTCGGAGGTCGAGGAGGATATGAGAGAGAAATATCCATATTTATTTGAAGAAAAAGGTATGTGAACCTAGGTTTGGTTTGGCATTTATATTTTATTTATTAAATACAAGTTAACATGTGTTTATGTCCTTGCTAGATTATACTTAGTTATTGAAGTAAATTAGTTTTGTCAGAGTATATTTAGTTATTTAATAATTTAGTGCTATGCGAGAGTACATTTACTTCATTAAAGTGATTTACCTTTGCTAAAGTGTTGTGCTTTAGATTCTTATTGGTTATTGTGGTACCTCCTTGCTGGAGTGTGAGTAATAAATTTATGAGCTGTATATGATGCCTATGAATGACTTGCTATGGTATATTTGGTTGTTATTGGTATAGTTGCGGCATTTGTGATAGGGATATTTTTTTTGGATAGTCCAATTTACAAGGGAAACTCTACTGAAATTTTTAAAAATTTAGGGAGTTAGCCAAAATTTTGAGTCCTTGGAAGAGTGAGTAGTGCTAAGAAAACTTAAGAAGTCCAAGGACATAAGGAATGATTGTTAGCTTAAGAATAAGGCCCTAGTAACATTCGAGGACGAATGTTTTTAAGGAAGGAAGATTGTAACACTCCTCAAATATATAAAAGTTTCAAGACATGCTAAATATAGAATTTAATTATTAATTTTTTTATCTTATATTATACTTCTATTACGTTAAACCCTTGTGATTGATTATGAGTTACTTCTCTATTTATAAAGAATTGCATATACAATTAGGAGAATTATTAATAATTTTTAATATTATTAATTATTAAAAAGTGAGTAACATTAATTATTAGTTAAGTTAAAAAAAATACCCTAAAGCCCATAAAAGAGTTGTTGTAAACAAAGGCTTAAAGCCTTATACAAAAAAAAAAAAAAAAAAAAAGAAGAAGAAGAAGAGTCACGTGCCTCAAGCTAAAAGGTTTGAAGGGAACAAAGAAAAGGGCTTATGCCTTAGAGATCAGAAAATAGAGAAACAGACGCACGGAATTATGAGAGGCAGCAGAAATTTTACGAAAATTATAGGGATCTTCACAACTCATTTATTCTTGAATTCAGGTATATTAAATTCTCTATTTGTTAATTATTCTACGGTAGTAACAGGTAAAAATTGAAAAGTTAATTCCCTTCTTCCTCTATATCAATAGTAAATTTGATGTTTAGGTGTGAAACTTTAAAATTAATTAAAATGCACTGGTTGTTGTAGAATCAATTATTTGACAGGTATAAATTGGACTGTGGTCTACATATTGGCTCGAGAAGTTTTGAGGTGAGTGGATATAACTCTTTACTAAAGTGGTTTAACTCACAAAAATACATATACACGGTGTTTGATGAATTGCTTAAAAGAGTTTATATTTACTTAATTGGAGCGAATGAGTACCTATTAACTTAAAATTGTTCTAGCAAAAGTTTAGATGATTTATTATGATATATGTGCATAAATTTTCAAATTTTTATGTTATTCTTATATGCCATTTTCATGTTAAAAATTTATGAAGAAGCAAGAATCTTTAGAAATACTTTTAGATGTTTATTTCATTATTATGCCATACTTTACATTTAAGGATATCAGCATGCGCATGTACATGATGTTCCAAAAAGAAAAGATTTAGACTAGAAAAGTCACAAGAAGAAGTAGAAAGAAAAGATTTTTGGGAGTATCCTTTATTCTGAGAAGGGGTCATCGTCCAGGCCAAGGGTCTTGACCAAGAGGCTTACTTCTTGAAACTACTTGTGCCAAAGTAGGGAGCACACGAGTCAAGGGTCTTGTTGCTGAGAAATTACTTAGTCATGCTAATGTATGATAAATGAGCACTAAGAACCATGAAGCGAGTGACACCTCGTGGATTGGACCTATTCAATCAGGTTGGGATCGAATCCGTGCCGATCACACGGTGACTGAGACAAAATTAAGTCAGAATAGTTGGAACCCCCAAAGTATAAAGTGAAGTATTTTTTTATAAGAAATAAAAAGAAAAGATTTTTTTTAAGAATATTCATGAACTGCTATTATGCAATTATTTTAGAATTATTCTTATAAGCTTTATGTTTTACATGCATTTAGAACCTTTGCTCATAATGTATATGTTATTAAAGTTTCGCTCCCTGTTGTTGAGACTCACTGAGTACAATGGATGGTACTGACGTTCTCTTTTGGGAACCTACGTTGGTCTGCGGTACACCGTAGGAACCGATTTTGTAGGCGAGTTATGACTTCCTTCTCTTCCAGTGCTATTGGTGAGCTCCGCTTTTATTCATGGAGTATTCCTTAGAGTCATTTTTGTTTAGCTATTTCTTTGTTTACTTAGAGAACTGGCTAGGAAATCTCATGTCCTGAGCAGTGCGTCAGTTTATCAGTAGAGGCTTCATAGACACAGTCGGTGGGTTAAGATTCAGATGTTTTTTATAATAACTTAGCAGTATTTCATTGGTAACTACAAATAAAATTTTGAAGTTGGCTTGTTTTAGATATTTAAATTATTTAAAGGTATTTGGTTACAGTAGTGCCTTGTGACGTATAAATTTGAAGTTATAATAGATTTGATAAGCGAAGACGGTTCACTCGGTTATGTTTAGTGATCGGGTGCCGATCCCGACTTGTTCATAAAATGACTCGTGACACTCTTCTTATTTCCACTTTTTGATCAAGTTCAGCGGGAAGCACAAGGATTCAAAGATACTGAAAATCTTCAAAAGTTTAAAAACATCTAAGCAAAAGAGAATTATTAGATATTTAATTAAGATTATTAGTTACTTTTTATCCTAACACAGTTTACGTTAATATACATTAATCCTAATAATCAGTTAAAGGAAGAAGGAAACAGTTAAAGAAAGAATAAATTCTTAATCTTTATCCAAGTAATTTAAACATTTGCATAGAAAATGACTTATCACGGAATCTTAGCTGGCCTTTTATATATAGGAAGCGTCCCTTGTTGAAAATTTATCCACCACTCCCCTATATTCCTAAGGAGACAAAGAAAAAGTATAGCAAAAAAAAAAAAACAAGAAAAATGCCTTGTTTCTTTCCTAGAGGTGTAAGTCACCCACTAACTGAAGAGCAAGTGAAAGGTATGCTGAAGAAATATGATAAGAATAGAGATGGTAAACTTAGCAAGCAAGAATTCATGTTAGCTTTTAAAGAGATGGGTTTGTATTTCTGTGGTTGGAAAGCTGGAAAAGGCGCCCTTCGTTTTGCAGATAAATTTTTTTATAAAATATTATCACAAAATTAAATGAGAAATCAAAGAAATACATTAACAGAAGCTACTCTAAAGAAATAAAAACGAACATGTTTATAATTACCTTGACAGAGAAATCAAGATGTTTAAACAACTTGATGTTTAGCTAATAAATAAATTTTGTCTTTCTACCAAAAAAAATGTTTAAACAACAATGATCTAACTGGATTCTATTTACAGAGTTGGTCTTTGGAGGGATTTAAATTTGTGAGGAAGATAGGGGTGGCTCAATGGATCTCGTGGCCTAAGACGAAATCATATTAAGAGGCCCTTAAATTTATTTTATAAATAATTTACACTAACAACAAAATTTATTTTCTAAACAATAAATTAATCATTTAAGACAAAAATAAAAGAATTTCATAAAAAAAATAGGAAGAAGAACACAAAATAAAGTGGTGGACTATCGGATATTGAGGTCCACAAATTTTGATTTGGCTATCATCAAAAACAAGAAAAAGAAATAAACGCACATAACGTAATAGCTTAAGTTTTGAGCATTAACGGTGTCAAAAATATTCTCTTATAATCAATTTAAACAATAATTATAGTTTATTCTATTAAGTAGCACTTATTGACGAATATTTAAAATAATTATAAATAACCTAATATAATATGTCGAATTACACTAAACGAAAATCGATGCGTGAATACTTTTGTGTTCATGCATTTTGAGAGAACATTGTAAAAGAAATTCATTATGTTATCGATATATATAACTTAATTATTATATAAAAAGGACAAAATTAAAATTGAAGACTGAAGCAAATATAATTAATTAGTAAAGAAAATCATCATAATTTATGAATTTATTAATATAAAATAACCTCAATCAGATAACAAAAAAATATAATATAACACTTTTCTTTATACTAACTATTTATATAATTTATATAATATATAGTAATAATAATAATAATTTAAAAAAAATTGGGACCTTCAAATTTTGGGGCAGAAGGCGACGACTTCACTGCCCAAGCCTTTAGAGCCGCTCCTGGAGGAAGAGTTTCAATCCTATTGGATTCAAGTTTGTTGCAACGTTAATTATAGGAACATGAATCCTCATGAAATCAATTTGAGTGGTTAAAAGTAATAAAAACTCTCCTAAAGACTTGTTGACTTCACATTGATATTCGTATTAAAAGTACCTTTATAAAAGGAAAGATTTAAACTCCTACATATTAGGAGAATACTTAATTTAATATTTTGTCAATATAAAATTTATTTTAAAAAGTAAAAAAGGCAAATTATATTTTACTCTCTATATATATAAAGAAAAAAAAAAGATAGCATTGTGGTTAAACCAAATTACAAGCTATTATAAAACCACTTGACAATTTAGGAAAATATTCATAATAATATATATTTTAAATTGAAAGGTTAAAAAAATTTAAATGGAAAAATAATAAATAAGATTCTTTTGAATTGTAATGGAAAGAAAGTGAATATATATTTATACAGAATAGGAGAAGCAGATCAATAGGCCTTACTTGTTGTTTATAGTGTAGTATTGCAAGACAAAATAATATTGGTAAGGTTTAATACAAGTTAATAAAATGTTAGACATGTATTTGTGATATATTATCTTGGATTTTATTATAAACAATTTTATCTAGTTATATGAAGACTTGAGTAATATAATTCAAAGTTTCAAAATACTTTTACTGTACAAATTAAGCGGTCTTCTTTCTTTCTATTTGTATAAATATTTGTACCTTTGCTTTTTACAAACTTCGTTATTGTCAAACGAAAATAAAGAGAAAATAAATAATAAAATTCACTATTAAAATTTTGGACCTAAAGCAAAGGCTTTAATAGCCCCGCCATTGAGCTGCTCCTGACCCTAATTAATCATCGGATGCTTTGATTCTAACTCCAACGTAACTTAAACCTGCGGGCTGGTAGCCGTAGGTGCTTAATCTTTAATTTGTCGCAATGTTAAGGTGTACAAATTTATATAATTTGATTGTACGTTGATATCTTCTTATATAAGTTTGTTAAATATAGATTTGATCTGATCTTAAGATGATCTTCAGCTGATAGGAATCTTCCAAGTTAGTACGATAATTAAGATAAAAACTTTCATGATTGTTGGCCTAAAATTATGCTGCAAATCACCCATGTAGGATGTAGCTGCTACTTTTTATTTTGCCCCCACTGCCTTTATTAGATGTCCATACCCATTCTTCAAAAAGTTAATTCTTCTTTTTGTTTTTCATCCCGGATACTGTTTAACTAAAAATAATAATTTCTGTCAAAGCTTTATTTTAGAAAAACTCGGGTTACTGATAATCAATATATAAAATGAATAAAAGAAATTGGCTTTGATAATAATCAAATGAACAGAAGAAAACAAAGTAAATCAGTATATTTCGGTGATATTTCGTGTCCTTACAAATGATCAATCTTCTCCTTTTATAGCTATTTATAAGTGGTACGTTTTGTTTCTTTCATAATTGAGCCATTATTGTCAATTAATGGCATTTAATGACATTTAATGTAACGTTACAATCAGCAATCATATTTGATTCAATACAGATTCCTTAACGTTTCTGTATTTAATGCCCAATAATTCGTATCTATTCCTTATTTTCTATCAGATTCATTCTCTTCCATCATAAAGAGGTTCGAGCACCTGTCTTCCTTGCATTTTATCTGAATGACTGCCCGGGCCTGTTGAAGCTCGTGTCTCTTTGATTATTCTTCATCACTTGTTCCTCTTTAACTGGTCCACGTGTCATGACGTGTCATCTTATAATGAATTCCATATATAAACTTAATTTTTCCCTGTGACGATCCAAAGGGGTCATCACCTATTTTCTTATCCATTCTGTGCTTCCGAGGCCTTGAAAACCTCATTTAGAGTCGCCTCAATTTGCGTGCGCAGTCCGGGCGCGTAGTCGGAAAGCTTAAATATGAAATTTTGTGAAAAATGCTAAGTTTTGATGTTAAAATGAATAAGTTTGACTTTGGTCAACATTTTGGAAAAACGGAACCAGACCCGTGATTTGACGGTCCCGGAGGGTCCGTAGGAAAATGTGGGACGTAGGCATATGTCCGGAATCGAATTCCGAGGTCCCAAGCCCGAGAAATGAATTTTTAAGTAAAATTATTTTCTGAAAATGTTTAAGAAAATTGGAAATAAAATCTGATTAGAAAGCGATGGTATCGGGCCCGTATTTTGGTTCCGACGCCTCGGTACAGGTCTTATATATGTTTTAAGTTCTTCCTGTAAAATTTGGTTGAAATCGGATGTCGTTTGACGTGTTTCGGAGTTAAATTTCTAAATTGGAAACTTGATGAAGTTTGAGGAAAAATTCTTGATTTTGAGGTTATTTAAGCGATTTGATCGCACGGATAAGTTCGTATGATGTTGTGGAGTTAGTGCCTGTGTTTGGTTAGGAGCCCCGAGGGCTCGGGAGTGTTTCAGAGGTATTTCGAAATGGTTTTTGGTTTAGAAAATGTTGCAGGTTTCTCAGTTGTTGGGTTTCTGGTACTTCCTTCTTCGCGTTCGCGGGAGTACCCACGTGAACGCGATGGGTTAATTGTTGTTGAAGGAATTTCCTTCTACGCGAACACATAGCTCATGTCGCAAACGCGAGGCTTGGGGGGGGGGGGGGGGATAACCCTTTGCGAACGCGGTCCTGGCCACGCAAACGTGAAGGCCAAATGGGCCTGGGCAGGGGGTGGGGTAGCTGTCTTATGCGAACGCGAACCCTTGGACGCGAGGGCTCGAGGAGATTACTCTCCGCGAACGCAAGCCCGTGTACGCGAACGCGAAGGCTCACCCAACCTGACCATCACGAACGCGAAGGGTCAGTCGCGAACGCGAAGGGCATTTTCGCCCAGTGATTTTAAAAAGGCCAAAAACAGAACACTTTCAGGATTTTATAAAAATTTCACAAATCTCTTCTTCTCCAAAGCTCTTAGGCGATTTTTTAAGCACTTTTTCACCAAAACTTCTTGGGTAAGTAATATCCAACTCGTTTTCTTCCATTTTCCTCAACATCTAATGAATTTCTAGGCCTAAAATATATGATTAAGGGTAGAAAATTAGGGATTTGGGTAGAGTTAGGGCTTTTTTATTTTTCTTGATTTAGACCTCATTTTGGGGTCAGATTTGAAAACAAATTATATATTCGGGCTCGTGGATGAATGGGTGATTTGATTTTGGTCCGAACCTCGTGTTTTGACCAAGCGAGCCCGGGGTCGATTTTTGGGATTTTGGGAAGAATGATTGGAAAGTTATAATTGAACATTGGAATTGGATTGTTTAGCACTTATTGATGATATTGAGTCAATTATGTATAGATTCGATTGGGTTGGAGCCGAATTTGAGAGGAAAAGCGATGTTCGAGGCTTGAGTTGGCCGTGAAAGTTCGAGGTAAGTGTTTGGTCTAACCTTAGCTTGAGGGATTAGGAGTGAGTCCTATTTGCTATATGTTAATTGTTGAGTACGACGTATAGGCATGGTGACGAGTATCTATACGTTGGTGTCTATCATGACCGTGAGTCTTTATGTTGTGAATATCCTGATTTTGTTGTGTCTTTCATGCCTTAGTGATGATTTCTTTTTATTGTGAAAATCTTGTAAAAGAAATTATGACCTTTGAACTTCGAGGAGCATTGGCTCGAGTTATATTACAAAGTGTGAAAGTATATGAGATGATTGAACCCTTTGGAACATTGGCTCAAATGGTAAAGTGAGTTGTGAAGTAAAAGTGAAAGAAAGAGAAAGAGTTATTAAATTGTTCCCCTTGCCGAGATGTTTGTTGCTTTGTTGATTATCTCCCTTGCCGGGATGCTGAGATTATTGATATTGTTCCCTTGCCGGGATTTAGCTGTTTAATTGTGTTCCCTTTCCGGGATTGCTATTGTTATTTGTTTACTCTCTTGCCCCTTTGTTTGTGATTGTTGTTTGGGTAAGGAAGAGCGTTAAAGCACGAAGGGTGATGCCGTGCATTGTTTGCTATGGTGAGGAAAGAGTGTAAAGCACGAAGAGTGATGTCGTGTCGTACGATGTACCATTCTGTACCGATTATCATTGACTATATGGTGAGGAAAGAGAGTAAAAGCACGAAAGGTGATGCCGTGTACACTTTTATTATAAAATATTGTTTGGTGAGGACAAGAGTAAAAGCACGAAGGGTGATGCCGTGCACATTGTTATTATATGATTGATTTGGTGAAAACGAGAGTAAAAGCACGAAGGGTAATGCCGTGCAAATTGTTGATTTCTGATTCTTGATGATATTCTAGTTATGTTGTTACTTTCCTTACCTGATGCTTTCTATTCGGAACCGTTATTTCCCTCACAACATGTTTTCCTTTCCCACATTTACTGGTTATTTTTTTCATTTTCCTTTCTGCTGTATATATTTAAATTGCACAGGTTTATTTGGTAGTCTGGTCCTAGCCTCGTCACTACTTCATCGAGGTTAGGCTAGACAATTACCAGCACATGGGGTCGGTTGTGCTGATACTACACTTTGCACTATGTGCAGATCCCGGAGCAGCTTACGGACAGTAGTTGGAGGGCTTCCTTCAGTCCACCCGGAGATCCAAGGTAGATCTGCAGGCGTTCGCGGGCCCTGGCATCTCCCTCTATCTCTATTCTCTGTTTCATTTTCTTTCGTTCAGAAACAGTTTATTGTATTTTCTTCAGGCCTTGTTTGTAGTGCCTCTTAGACAGTCTGTGATACTGTGACACCAGGTTTTGGGTATTGAGGTTTTGAAAGTTGTAAGAGACGTAGTCTTGAGTTATAAAAATTGTTGACTTTCGCTTATTTATTTAATTCCGTTGTTTTCATGTTATCGCTGGTAATTGAAAATAATAATTTGTTAATGAAAAAGGTAGTTAAGGGTTGGCTTGTCTAGCTCTCATTAGTAGGCGTCATCACGACTCCCGAGTATGGGAAATCTGGGTCGTGACAAAAAAAATTCTGGTCATGACAAGTTGGTATCAGAGCTCTAGGTTACATAGGTATCACAATTCATGGACAAGCTCAGTAGAGTCTGAGGGATCGGTGTCACACCTCCTTTTTCCTACACCCACGGAGAGGGGTATATAAGGGAGTTTTTTCCAATTTAAGTGACAATCGAAACTGGATTATTTTATTTAAAATTCAGAATCGCCACTTTGGATAATTTATGGTGTCCCAAGTCACCGGTTCAAATCCCGAATCGAGGAAATATTGACTATGTTTTACAGTCCGCGAACACAGAAATCCGGGTAAGGAATTCTGTTAACCCGGGAGAAGGTGTTAGGCATTCCCGAATTCCGTGGTTCTAGCACGGTCGCTCAACTGTTATAATTGGCCTATTATCTGATTTTAATACATTTTGAACCTATGTGCAATTTAACTTTTATAACCGCTTTTGCTCAATTTTTAAAACAAATTGCAACGTTATTAAAACGCATCTCGAACCACGTCACATAAATGCACCCGTGATTTTTGACATATTTCAACATCGTTGAGATTTGGATTTGGGTCACATAAATGCGCACCCGAGTTTAGGAAGGTAAATTATTAAAATAACGTGCCTAAGGCAACTACACATTTTTAGCTTTGCGAAGGCCACGAAAATTTAACTAAGTGGCATGCCTCGAATTCTAAAGAGTTAAAATTAGTTAAATAAGGGCCATGCATTTTAGATTTTACTTGGCACGACACACCTCAAATTAACTACAAGGATCTACTAATTAAATAATGCTAAAGGAATCATAACTACTTTTAAACCACAACTGAATTTGAATTGTGAATCTAAAGGGGTAAGACTAAGTGAAATCTACTCCATTTTTCCATTTCAGAACTTGCGCCTGGCCAGACATGAGGCCCTTGGCCCAAAATTACCAGGCTATGAGATTAAGAGTTCCATGACAAATTCCATTTGAGCCCAAATAGAGGTCCTGATTTTGAAGCGCGCACAAGCAAGATACCCCAGGGATTTCGCGTATCGAACTGGTGAAACAGCAGAAGGCAATCAGATTTTTAGAAAGTGGCGACAAGGGACTTGAATGCCAACGGATTCGAAAATTCGACATTGAGCAACCACAAAATTAAATGGGAAATTACTAGCTGTTTGAAATACTAATTGGAATCAAGTTGACAATCATTTCAAACCATTTTTTTAGTTTAAACTTATGCACATGCTAATCATTGAAGTACTATAACTTGATAACTACTGAAATAATAATTAGAAAATCATGCTTCATTTTCAGTATTCATACTTGACTCGATTCACTAGACAATTTCCTTCTCAAAACATGATTCCACATACACAAATCTTTAAAGAAACAATCATTTACCCAATTGCATAAACATTATCATCTAAACACCACAGATATGTACCAGAAATGGGTTGCAAAACTGAGAAATTCAATGCATTCCATGCTATAGAATCAAAGAGTAGAATATAAAGTCTAAAACTACCAATATAATAGCAAAACTCATTGTCCAAACAAGACTCACATAGCTAATACAACACCTCAAATTACCGAAGGAAACATAATGTCAAGACAAAACTATGAATGACTCTTAAACGAAACTGGCATCATGCTTTGAACTTCAATTTTTCATTTTTATTCTTCACATTTAACTTCATAATCGATGGAATGTGAGTTGTCACACCTCCTTTTTACACACCCGAAGGTAGTACAAGGGAGTTTTTCCACTTTAAGTGACATTATTCGAAATGTGATTATTTATTTATTTTTTTTCAGAGTCGCCACTTGGGATGGTTTATTTTCTGGTGTCCCAAGTCACCGGTTTATTTTTAAATCCCAAATCGAGGAAGATTTCAACTTTTCTTTTGAAGTCTGCGAACCAAAAATTTAGAGTAAGGAATTTTGTTAACCCGAGGGAAGGTATTAGGCACCCTCGGATTCCGTGGTTCTAGCACGGTCGCTTAAACAATTATAATCGGCCTATTATCTGATTTTAACACATGTTTTAGACTATGGTACATTTTAACTTTATTAAACCGCTTTTAATTATTTTTAGGAAGATTCAATGTTAGTTAAAACATGCCTTGAACCACACCACATGAAATGCACCCGCGATCCACGACACTGTTTATTTAACGTTGTTGAGAATTGGAGTTGGGTCACATGAAATGCACACCCCAGTTTAAGGAAATTAATTTAATAGCGCGCCTAAAGCAACTACGCACTTTCAAGTTTGCGAGGGCCATGGAAATTTGTTAAACGGCAAGCCTTGAGTTCTAAGTATTTTAAAAGAAATAATTAAATGAGGGCCACGCATTTGGAGATTTTATTTGGCGCGGCGCACCTCCATTCCGATTTTTAAAGGAAGCTCGAACTAAGCTTTCGAAGGCCATAAACTATTGATGTTATTTACTATGGAACACCTCAAATCCGATTAATAGAGCTTAATCAATTAACACTGATTATAGTCAAAGGTTCCCTTTAAACTAACTAAGATGGCTTACATGAAAGAAAGCTAATCCATTTACGCAAAGGACTTGAGCCAACACAAATGGACCGATGACCCAACAAAAGAAATGTCTGGATCTACTCAAAGGAACTTTCAGAATTGGGCCACATGATGAGCCCAAATTCGGAACCCTGCAACTATTGAGCACAAGGTTCCACATCGAATACCTTCAACATTACAAACGACGACGGAAGTTGCAAGTGAATTCAAAATGGGCTAACAAAGAGACTAACACATGTGCATGCTAACTTGGAGTCGTTTTCGACTTATTTGTAACCAATCCTATGACATCCAGCAGTGATTTGATTTTGAAAGAAAATGTGAATTACGGTTCTAATAACTAATAATAAGCAAGCGTGATTTCTTAATTTCAATAGTTTCAATCTCAATCAACATGGCTAGTCGTATTACTTTTGCGCAAGGGTTAACCAACAAGTAAATGATATGTTAATGAATACTTGGTCGATCACTAACACCACATCAACAACAGGCCTAGTGCTTAACTCGATACTTGCTGATTTGGCCCATAGGTGACCCAATCCACAAACAACAGCCCAACACTCAACAATAATAGCCTTTCAATAAACCTCAAATAAGCATAACTTTGAGCATGATCACTGACTCTGCATGAACAGATACCATTCAAAGCCTAACCGAGCTAATTATGAATGACACTTTAGCCATAATGCTGAACCTAGGACATTGGATTTCTATTAGTGAACAAAAAAAAATCATTCAAAACGTGTGTGAAACCATGGAGATGATCTGAAGGTCCAAAATATGAATACTAGCACCATATTACTTCTACTAATAACTACAAACTACTTAGTTAAAGTTGATTTAGACAAGAGTGATCACAGTAAATTAGAAAACAAATCAGTGAAACAAAAAATGGGATAATTTCTATGCTTCAATTGTTTATTTTCAATTCATTCTTCAAGTTTCCACCTCAGAGCCAATAGAGTTACAAGGTCGTGTACCTGGGAAATAAGAGGAAGCAAGAAGAAAGGAGGTTTCAGCGGATGAAGAAACAGCAGTAGATTTCAGCAGCAGGAGTAAACCAGCCAACCAATTTTAAAGCCAGAAAATGAAGTACAACAAACCAAGATCTAGTCTCAAACACACAATCAACCCAGCAAACATCAAAACCCGACCTAGATGACTAGACCTCAAACTATTTCGAAGCCCAAACAATCAGAAATTTATTCAGGAAGTGGAGACTTCACATTGCAAAGCAGGGACTCAATGAAACAGTGAAAACTTCAAACAAACTGAACCCAAATCTTTTCAGCACAAGATCAAGCCGTTTTCACTCAAAAGGATTCAGAAATTGCTTTGTAATCAAAGAACAACTTAAAATTCAAGGCAGAATTCCAATGGAATAGTATTTTCTTCCTAAATTTTAGCCATCTGGTTTTTTTTTGATTTGTCTAGCTCTCTCCCATCTCTAAAACCTGAATTGAACCCCAAGTATCTATGCCTTTATAGGCAAGTTACTAGGGAAACCTTAAGAGTTTAGTTATTTCATTTTTAGTCCTTTTCAAATTTTCCTTCTTGCTACTTAGTCCTTCATTTTCTGACATGCTGATCAAGTTAGTCTGTTTTTGCAGCTTCTAGGCACCTTCCTAAGTGGTTACTGAGAGATTCCCTATGCCTTTTACCCAAAATACCCCTTGTGCCTTGTTTTTACTTTGAAGCCCAACCAGACTTCGAGCATGGGCTATGAATTCCCAAACAGGCTCAACGTTTCAATAGACATGGGCTCAGACTCAAACCAAATAGAATTCCTTTAGAATGAGGTCTTAAACTGACCTCAGAGCCCAAATAACAAAGGTGAAATCCAAACAAATTCAGAAAACTTAAAAACCAAACAAATCGATTAATTAATGATCACAAACAGGCAGGGAACTAATTAAGCTAAGTGACCAAATCAAAGTTCTAACAGGACAATTAATAGAACTAGGCAAATCAGAAAACAAATTAAAAGAGGGAAAGAACAGAGGTGACCCATAGATGATTTTGAAAATAAAAATGAACGGGACTTACTAGCTAAACCTGAAATCAAAACTGAGGCACTGATTCGACCCAAAACAATGGCAAACGTTTGTTCTTGGTGAAGAGCAAACGAGTGACACTATTTTGTGCCAAAACCAACTTGAAACAACCGGAAAATTCCTAAAATGACTTGCATGCATGATTCCGACTTTAGGCTCTTAGGGCTCGACTCTTCGATTTGATATTCGAGGAGCTCCAGAGATATTCGAAGGAATCTGAGTGAGGATTTGGAATGAGGGAGAGAAGACGGTCTTAGGGTGTTAATTTGGGACCAATTAGAGGTGGTGCCGCCACCGGAGAAAACAAGGACGTCGCTAGGGTTTCTCCTTTGAACCTAGATACGAGACGTTCCAGGGTGATTCGAAAGAAAAGAGTGACAAATTTAGGATGAGGAAGGCTTGGGGGTTCTTTGGTGTTAATCTGGGGTCGATTGGTGGTGGCGTCGCCACCCTCGGGCGGTGGGATTTCAGGGCGGTTGCTAGAGTTTCTGAAAAGGGGGTGAGATGAGAGAGACGGGTTTGAGAGGGGGGGGGAGGGTAGGCTTAGGACAATTATATATTAATCAGACCCCAGTTCCGGACCGTTAGATCAAAAAAGATCAACGGTCCTGGTCCAAAGGCCATTAAAACGAGGTCATTTGAATCATGCGGGGATTGGACCGGGTTGGGGCGGACATTGGGCTAACTGGACGGGTATCTGAAAGGGGAAAATTGGTTTGGGCTTGGGTATATTTTGAAAGACTTGGGCCCAGACCTGATCTCCTCAATTCCTTTCCAATTTCTTTTTTTTTATTTTCAAATTCTTTTAATTAATTCCAAATAAAAATAAAAACCTAAATGAAAACCTTAAAACTAGATTATCCTACCAAATTAAATTAATTAATTCTAAATAATAATTACCACAACTAATTAAATACCAAATTAAAGAAAACTACCAAAATTAGAATCTAAAAAAATACAAAAATGAGTTATTTTTTTGTGATTTTTCCGTTTTTGTAAAACATCAATTTACTAATTAATCTCAAAAAATATAAAATTAATTCCTAAATGCAATGCGTGATATTTTTGCTATTTTTTATGGTTTAAATAAAATTAAATATGCACACAAAAATGCAAACAAACACGAAAATTGAGCAATTAATTCCTAAAAACAAAATAATAAAAGAAAAAATCCTAATTTTGGGGATTCTGTAGGAGTAATTCATGCGAGGCAAAAATCACGTGCTCACAGCTGCCCCTCTTTGCTCGGAGACACGAAGGGTTTTCGGGCAAAGATAAAATGAGCAATTATGAGGGATTTTTGCCCGTTTGACACTCCATGAGAAGAATTTTTGAAAAGAGTCTGACCGAACCCTGCTTCAAAGGTTACCTACATATCCTTGGCTATAAAAGAATCAGGCCAGTGTAGTTCTGGAAGTTTCGGAGCTGGGACTACCAAGAGCTGTGATTTCACTGCTGCTACTGCTTGCTGACCTCCTTATTACACCAAAAGGAAAATCCAAAGCAAAGGTAGCTAGGCCTATCGGCTATGAGTTACAAGATTCCTATCTATAAATCTCTTGAAACTTGATCTTGAGTCTTAGCTGATTTTGCTATGGACCCCAATCTAAATCTTGATGCTCGCAAGCTGTAGGTGATGGTTCTTTCTTTAGTATTGGATCAAGGCAGGACAGGCGAAGCTTGTGACTTCAATCAAGTTTTGAGCAGTCCGCATCTTTGTCTGCCTCAGCGCTTTGACTTCACTTCTTTTTGTTCTTTTTGTTCTTTTCTTTATTCTGTATTGAGACTCATTCTTTTGGTCATATCTAATCCCGTGCCTTGAGGTAAAACCTCCTCAGACACCAAAACAAACAAACAAACAAAAATGTTCTGCCTCAGTTTTCACTAGGAAAATTTTGTGAGTTATTTGCAATACAAATCCAAACTGTCTCTTTATTGGAAGCAATAAAAATCAGGATTGCATATCCTTGGGAGTAGGCTGTGAAGCCCTAAATTGGGAGGATTTCCAGGTTATGCTGGAAAGCTGACCGGGTTATGCCGGAAAAGAAAAGGGTTCTCAGGTTATGCCGATAAAGTCATCGGGTTATGCCGGAAAAGAAAAAAGGTCCCTAGGTTATGCCAGGGAGATCCACAGGTTATGCCAGGATAAAAGAAAAAGGGTCCTTGGGTTATGCCAGGGAGATCTACGAGTTATGCCAGGGTAAAAGAAAAAGGGACCTTGGGTTATGCCAGGGAGATCCGTGGGTTATGCCGGGATAAAAAAAAGGTCCTTGGGTTATGCCAGGGAGATCCGCGGGTTATTCCGGGATAAAAGAAAAAGGGTCCTTGGGTTATGCCAAGGAGATCCACGGGTTATGCGGGGATAAAAGAAAAAGGGTCCTTGGGTTATGCCAGGGGGATCCACGGGTTATGTCGGGGTAAAAGAAAAGGGTCCTTGGGTTATGCCAGAGAGATCCGCCGGTTATGCCGGGATAAAATAAAAATGGTCCTCGGGTTATGCCGGGAAGTCATCGGGTTATGCCGGGATAAAAGAAAAATGGTCCTCGGATTATGCCGGGAGGTCATCGGGTTATGCCGGAAAATAAAATGGTCCCTAGGTTGTGCCGGGATAAAAGAAAAAAGGTCCTTGGATTATGCCAAAGAGATCCACGGGTTATGCCGGGGTAAAAGAAAAGGATCCTTGGGTTATGCCAGAGAGATCTGCGGGCTATGCCGGGATAAAAGAAAAGGGTCCTTGGATTATGCCAGGGAGATCCGCGAGTTATGCCGGGATAGAAAAAAGGTCCTTGAGTTATGCCAGGGAGGTTCACGGGTTATGCCGAAAAAGAAAAAGGTCCCTAGGTTATGCCAGGGAGATCCAGGGGTTATGCCGTGATAAAAGAAAAAGGGTCCTCGGGTTATACGAGGAGGTCACCGGGTTACGCCGGGATATCTAGGGAATAGGGGCCCTATGCTACCATGATTTTGAATTTTTCTTCTTCTTTTCTTTCTTCTTTCTTTTTCTTCTTCCTTTTTACTTCACTTTTCATTTTACTTAGGAGAATGAATGAAGAGTTTAAAAGGACTTCCCTTTTCGGGTCAACTTTTGCTGCAGAACAATTTTGGTTTCCGTGTGCCTTGCTTTTATTGCACTCGCTTCTTGCAGGGTTGTTATGAACTACACCCGTTTCCCTTTTTTCGAATCAAAGAACAATTTGTCAGTTTGGGATGGTGGTTGGTTTTGTGGCCTTCATTGTTTTTTGATCACTTGATCTCGGCCTAACTCTTTGGTGAGAACCTCTGCTGCTTGCCAGTTTTCTGAATATTGATCTTTCTTTCCAACCGAGAAACTCAACATTTCAAACTTTCTAGACGACGGTTAAACCGTGCGGGTCTTTGGCCTTTCCACTTTATCCCACCTCTAGGGCTTTTGACTTCGGATTTCATTTTCAATAATTCTGGTTTCAAAGCATCAGCTATAATGGCCAGTCGGGATCGACTCGATGCACCCGCTGAGGCTGGGTACTCTTCTTTGGATTTGGTTTTTATCAAGCAGAAATCTGTAAAACCAATCTTGCCACCGTTTCTTTGTATCAGATTCGGAACAGAGTTAGACCGAAAGGGATTCAAGGAAAAGTAAACAAAGGACGAGAAAAAGTGAATTTAAAGGAAAAACGCCCCTTTTAGGAGGGAAGGAAGGAATTATCTGGGGTGCATGCGGGCTTCAACATACATGACATGCTTCTTGGACTGGATGTCCGACCCGCACAAACTTCCCCAATTCCTCATAAACTCATTGTGAACCATATTTCCAAATTGAGAAACCTAGCCAGGACTCCAAGGGTGGCGAATGTGTCTTCTTTTCATCAACGGCGCCCATTACGGGTTTTCGCCAATCGACCTCTCTCATTTCTCTTCTCACCGTCACCTGATAGTGCTCTTTACGAGTTTTCACTAACCAAGCTCTCTCATTTTCAATTTCTCTGCTCACCGTCATCTTATGGTACCCGTAGGTTTTCACCGATAAGACTCTCTCATTTTATTTCTCTCATTTTGATTGTATCAGATCCAAGTAGTTGTGTTTTCTAATTTCGACACCTTTGCCGATTGATCCAAAGGACTTGGACAGGGTTCGGGTAAAAAGAAAATTGGATTGCGTTACAACTTTGGAACCGTTCGGCGGGATCATTGCCGAACCATTATATCATTTGTCCCAGTTTCACTTTTTGGGGAAATTGGCTTTTTGTTTTGGTGGGACTGAACCCCCGGGAGAGGCTGCCTACGTATCATTTCGGAATCAAGTCGAACGTAGTTCAGGGAAACATTTGTTTTGTTGTTTTTGTTTGTTTGTTTTTTTTTTCATTTTCATTTCATAACACTTTCTGGTTCCAAAGAGGGTAATCAAAGAAGAGTAACTGGCTCAAATGGTTTTGCACAAGGGTAGATAGTGCTTGGGGTAGCGAGAATGAAAGCCTTCGTCATCCCAATCAGACAAGGTTGTCACTGCAGAAAATCTAAACATAGCACCCTTTGACTGCATCCGCATTTACAGCTGCTTCGGGATCATTTCCTTCGATATCGCCCAGATACAATGCTCCTCTCGACAATATCTTTCTGATGATGTATGGGCCTTTCCAATTAGGAGCAAATTTTCCTTTTGCTTCCTGGTGATGGGGAAGGATATGCCTTAAAACGAGTTTCCCCATTTCAAAATTTCTAGGTCGCACTTTCTTGTTGTGGGCACGAGCCATTCTTTGTTGGTACAACTGCCCGTGGTAGACCGCGACCATTCACTTTTCATCGATCAAGGTTAACTGTTCCAGACGGGTTTTAATCCACTCACTGTCTTCAAGTTTAGCTTCAACGATGATCCGGAGAGAGGGGATTTCACCCTTTGCGGGTATTACAGCTTCAGTGACATAAACCAAAAGATACCGGGTGGCTCCAATTGACATGCGCACAGTAGTGCGATATCCCAACAATGCAAATGGCAACTTTTCATGCCACTTCCTGGAACTTTGAGTCATCTTTCTCAAAATCTTTTTGATGTTTTTGTTTGCTGCTTCAACGACACCATTGGCTTTGGGCCGATAAGGAGTAGAGTTCTAGTGCGTTATCTTGAATTGTTCACATATCTCTTCCATCAAATGACTATTCAAGTTTGCAGCATTGTCTGTGATAATAGTTGCAGGAATGCCAAAACGACAGATAAGATTGGAGTGCACGAAATCTACCACAGCTTTCTTGGTGACGGATTTGAGAGTGATGCCTTCAACCCATTTAGTGAAGTAGTCAATGGCAACTAGTATGAATCTGTGACCATTTGAGGCTTTTGGATCTATTGGCTCAATAACGTCCATACCCCAAGCAACAAATGGCCAAGGTTCTGACATGAGATGCAGTTCCGTGGGAGGCGCATGAATCAAATCACCGTGCACCTGACACTGATGACACTTCCGAACAAAGTTGAAACAGTCCTTTTCCATGGTTATCCAGTAATAGCCCGCTCGAAGAATTTTCTTTGCTAAAACATACCCATTCATGTGGGATCCGCATACTCCCACGTGTACCTCATGCATGATTCTTCTAGCCTCTTCTGCGTTAACACATCTTAACAAGTTGAGGTTCGGAGTTCTCCTGTACAAGACATCACCACTTAAAAATAAACCACTCGCATGCCGCCTAATGGTTCTCTTCTGGTCTCCACTGGCTTGCTCGGGGTATTCTTGCGTTTTTAAAAACCTTATGATGTCTGATACCTTGGTCGGGTATTTGGTGATGTTTCAACCGTATTACAATAACCATGCCTTTCCCGTACTTGAATTTTCAAGGGATCAATGTGGGCATTGCCTGGGTATGGCAGCATTGAGGCTAAAGTGGCAAGTGCATCAGCTAGTTCATTGTGGCAGCGAGGAATGTACCTGAACTCTATTGACTTGAATCACTTGCCATGTTCTTCCACATGTTTCCTATAAGGAATAATCTTGACGTCTCGGGTTTCCCATTCTCCTTGAGCTTGTCAGATAATCAAATCTAAGTCTCCCATGATTAATAGTTCTTCGACGTCTTGGTCGATTGCCATGTTCATACCCATAATGCAAGCTTCATACTCGGCAGTGTTGTTTGTGCAGAAAAATCGAAGCCTGACTGTGGCCAGATAATGCTGACCGGTAGACGAGATCAAGATTGCCCCAATTCCAACACCTTTTGCATTTACCGCTCCATCGAAGAACATTTTTAAAGCATTGATGTCTTCGAATATTGCCTCAACTGAGTTTACCTCTTCATCGGGGAAGTAAGTATTCAGAGGTTGGTATTCATCATCGACCGGATTTTCAGCCAAATGATCTGCTAACGCCTGGGCTTTCATTGTCGTGCGAGTGACATATACTATATCGAATTCAGTAAGAAGGATCTGCCATTTTGCTAGCCTCCCAGTGGGCATCGACTTCTGGAATATGTATTTTAAAGGATCCAACCTGGTTATGAGGTAAGTGGTGTATGCTTGCAAATAATGCCTCAGCTTTTGAGCGACCCAAGTCAAAGCACAACAAGTCCTTTCCAACAAAGTGTATTTAGCTTCATAACTGGTGAATTTCTTGCTCAGATAGTAAATAGTATGTTCTCTCTTTCCGGTCACATCGTATTGCCCGAGGACGCAGCCAAAAGAATTTTCCAAGACTGTCAGGTACAAGAATAAAGGCCTCCCTGGCTCAGGTAGGACCAAGATTGGTGGATTTGATAGATATTCCTTGATTTTATCAAAAGCTTCTTGACATTCATTTGTCCACTTGACTGCCACGTCTTTCTTCAGCAATTTGAATATGAGTTCACATGTGGATGTCAACTGGGCAATGAACCGGCTGATGTAGTTCAATCTACCCAACAAACTCATAACATCCTTCTTGGTTTTTGGAGGAGGCAAATCTCGAATAGACTTTATATTTGTTGGGTCTAACTTGATGCCCCTCCAACTAACGATGAATCCTAGGAGTTTGCTGGATGGTACCCCAAATGGACATTTGGCTGGGTTCAGCTTCAAATCATATTTGCGCAGTCGCTCAAAGAACTTTCTCAAGTCCTAAATGTGGTCGTCCTGGGTTTGGATTTTATGATCACATCGTCCACATACACCTCTATCTCTTGGTGCATTATATCATGAAAAACTGGCAGTCATGGCCCTCATATAGGTTGCCCCAACGTTCTTCAAACCAAATGGCATGACTCTGTAACAATATGTACCCCAAGGTGTGGTAAAAGCTGTCTTCTCCTCATCTTTTTCATCCATCAACACCTGGTGATATCCTGCGTAACAATCCACGAAAGATTGTATCTTATGCTTGGCGCAGTTATCAACAAGGATGTGGATGTTCGGCAAAAGGAAGTTATCTTTGGGGCTTGCTTTGCTTAAATCTCTGTAATCCAAACACACCCGAGTCTTCCCGTCTTTCTTTGGCACTGGGACTACATTAGCAAGCCATGTGGTGTACCAGACCACTCGGATTACCCCCGCTTTCAACTACTTCATGACCTCTTCTTTGATCTTGTCACTGATATCAGTTTTAAACATTCTTTGTTTTTGCTAGACTGGGGGACAGTATGGGTAAGTAGGCAACTTATGAACCACCAAATCAACACTCGGTCCTGGCATGTCGTCATATGACCAAGCAAACACATCTCTGAACACAAACAGGAGTTGGATTAAGGCGTTTCGGGTTTTTTTGTCCGTGTGAATGCTTATCTTGGTTTCCCTGATTTCTTCAGAACTACCCAAATTAATCGATTCTGTATCATTTAAGTTCGGCTTAGGTTTATTCTTAAATTGTTCTAATGCTCGAATTATTTCCCTAAAAGCCTCTTCTTCATCGTATTCCAGTTCATGGTTCATTACTTCAGAGTTAAACAACATGTTTGGATCTGGTCATGTTATTTAAAGCCGCATTGTTAGAACTAAAAGAAGAAATAAAAGAGAAAAATAACAAAATCAGACAGAATAAAGAAAGATGACCGATGAAATATTGATTTCATTTCTTGGAATTAGAAGATAACAGGGTTTATATTGGAAAATTAAAAGACAAGACACTAAAGAAAACATCCGAGTTACACCCTGAAATAACTCGCGAAGCGGGAAAGGTGGATGGACAGGTCTACCGGGACTCCCACCTGATCGGGAATGGCGTAGCCTTCCAATTCTGCAGTTTGGCATTAGGTCCCATATACAACACCTTAATGGCGCTTGAGCCTTCCCCTGGTTGAACCATGTGGGCTTCATACAGTATCTTCCTCATGGCCCCACAGACTTCTTCAATCTTTTCGGCCGTGAAGGCCTCATTTTCTTCCTCCTCATGGTATTTTATCTTGAAAAATATTCTGTACAGATGCGGCATCGGCTGAGGCAAAACCCAACCATCATTCTTTCTATCATTTGCCCATCTTATATTAGCCGAGGTGGGTCGAAAACCTACCCCGAAGAACTTTTCATTGGCAGGCAGGGTGATGGGTTCAGCTATTCCTTGCAATGATTTCCCTAGCCCCTTCCCCGGTTTGAAACCATGTCTGATCATTTCTTTGGCCACCATGATTGATGCATTAGAAAGAAAGGGTTGGGGGCAAAGGTTTCCCTCTTCATACTGGTCTGCGATCACAATTTCAAAGGCTTGATAAACTATGTGCTCACTTCCCTCTCTTGCTTTAAGACATGGTACTGATGGGTCCCAATAAATTGATTGTTCATCTTCCCCATGGACCACAATCTCTTGATCTTCATGCTCAAATTTTACCATCTGGTGAAGGGTAGAGGGTACAGCCCCTGCTGCATGAATCCATGGCCTCCCCAAAAGAAAGTTGTAGGATGTGTCCATGTCCAGAACCTGGAAAGTTACTTCAAAGTCTACTGGGCCGATGGTCAGAATTAGGTCGATCTCTCCAATTGTGTCCCTTTTTATACCATTGAAGGCCCGTACACAGACATTGTTGGGTCGAATTCTTTCGGTCCTGATTTCCATGCGCTGTAGAGTTGAGGGTAGGCAGATGTCTACTCCAGAGCCTCCATCCAACATAACCTTTTTTACGTAGTACCCTTCGCATTTGACTATCAGGTGCAAGGCTTTGTTATGTGCGGGACCTTCTGGGGGCAAGTCATTTTTGCTGAAGGAAATCTGGTTGATTGTGAAGAATCTTTCTGCCATTCTCTCCAACTGTTCTACAGAGGTCTCAACAGGTACATATGCTTCGTTAAGGGTCTTGATCAGTACCTTCTGGTGTTCGGCGGAGTTCATAAACAAAGCTAACAAGGAGACTTGTTCGGGAAATTTTTGAAGATGGTCGATCACCTCATAATCTGCCATTTTCATCTTTTGAAAGAAGGTTTCCGCTTCTTCGGCACTCACGGGCTTCTTAGATGGGAAGCGCTTTCTAGTGGCATTGTTCACCTCTTCCAAATTAGAATACTTTTCAACGGGGTTATTTTATTGAACTTCTCTTGAGATTTCTTTGCCCTTATAGGTCACCACCGTTTTGTTGTAGTTCCAGGGCACAGCGGTAGGATCTGTCATGGGCTTCTGTGGCGCGCGTCCAATAACCACGGGCTCATTTAGCCTTGGTGGATTAATTGGCCCCCGCATCATGTAAGCCCCCTTGGCCATATACATCTGGGTTATCTTGTTCAACTCGAATCTCCTAGGGGGACTCAAAGTCATCTACTTTTCTTTGCGGCCTCGCGGGACATAGAGAACAACATCCTTGGTAGGTATTGCCCTAGTTTCAACTTCAACTTTCTTCTCTAACTTTGGAGGAGTGGTTTTGTTCTTTTCCTCCCCTTAATCTTGCTTCGGGGCAGCTTTTGGTTTCTTTTTTGCATCAGCGATGGCAATGATGACCTTCAATGCTGGGTCAAACTCCTTATCCTCACAAATCCTTCCGATTACTGGCCCGTTGTTATGGCCCGACAGTGGGTTGTTAGTCACATTGGGAATATCTTCATCCCTTAGCACTATCTTCCTCTGTTCTATCAAATCTTCCACAAATCTTTTCAAATTCCAACAATTTTGTTTATCATGCCCCTCAGTCCCTAAGTGGTAGGCGCATCGGGTGATACGTTGGTAAGAGGGTGATTTTGGGTTTTGCCTATTTGGGAGTACGGGATGCAACATACCCATTTGGACCAATTTTGGGAATAGGCTAGAATAAGATTCGCCAATTGGAGTGAAGTTTGATTTCCTTGGCAGCTCCCGGGCACAGAAGTTGTTTTATGGAGGACGGGATTGTAGTGGGCTCGGTAAGGAGGCTGGTTTCTGGGAAATGGAGCTTGGTTCCGGTAGGCTTGTTGTTGTAGCCGGACATAAGGTTGAGCATTCATGACTGGGTATGGCTGAGGAGTATAAGTCACGTCTTGGTGGGGGTAGTAGTGCTATGGGGTTCTTTTTGAGAAAAGGGATCCGGGAGTACAGTGTTTTCTTGCACCCGACGTTTCCATGGATGTTTCTTCCTTTTTCTTGCCCTTCTCTACTCCTCCAGACCCACCCTGTATGGCTTGGGAGGTGGCTCTAATAGCAGATTATCTTAGAATTCGACACATTTTCAACACATTTTCAACTATTTCGCCAATCTTGATGGCTTTAGCGAACGGTTTACCCATTGCGGACATCATATTTTGGAAGTAGTCAGCTTCCTGAGCTTGGAGGAAAATTGTGACCATTTCAACCTCATCCATCGAAGGCTTTACCCTGGAGGCCTGCTCACGCCATTTAACTGCGTACTCTCTGAAGCTTTCCAAAGATATCTTTCTCAGGTTTGTCAATGAGTTCCGATCTGGAGCAATATTAATGTTGTATTGGAACTGCCTGACGAAATCTCTAGCAAGATCATCCCAGATGTGCCAGCGGGATATATCTTGGTCCATGTACCACTCAGATATGATGCCCACCAGACGTTCTCCGAAATAGGCCATGAGAAGTTCTTCCTTGCCATCGGCTCCTCGCAGCTGGTTACAATATCTCTTGAGATGAGCAATAGGATCACCGTGTCCATCATACTTCTCAAATTTTGGGGTTTTGAATCCCAATGGTAAGTGCACATGGGGAAACATGCATAAGTCGGTATAGGATACACTTTTCTGTCCACTCAAACCTTGTATGCTTTTGAGACTTTGTTCCATACTCCTCATCTTTCTCACAATATCTTCTTGCTCAGGAGTTTTGGTGGTCTTTTCTTTCCCGCAATGAACTCAAATTGGGGTGGTTGAGGGTAAGTATAAGTACGAAACTAAGGAGGTTCCATTTGAAGGTGAAAGCTGAGGGGTCAAAACTGAGCCTACGCAGTGTAGGCTGTGCCGTGGCCGAGCATGGGGGAGCGGTGAAGATATTTGAAGCTGCACTGGACATTAACACCTGGGGGCGGACCTCAGAAGGTGTTCCCACAAAATGAGCTGAGATAGTTGGGTGTCCTAGTTGTGTGTTTGGGTGACTGATCGGAACAGTGAAGGCACCACTTGCTCTAGGAAGAAGTTTGAGGAATCTCGGGATGGCGCTTGGCGGCTCTCTTCCATTTGCCCAAGCGTCCCACATTTCCATAACCCGAAGACGCATAATTCTATTTTCTTCGGCATCTGCCGATTCTGGGGTCAGGATGCCCGAGATTGGACTATCATCCATGATGGGAACTGTTGGTAGAGTCATTTTCGAAGACATTTCGACGCTTCCCTTTGATCTCGTAAATATGGGTGCGAAGCCAGATTACCACAAAAACCAACTACCTTTCTATAGAAACCTGGACTAAAATAGTAGCAGCAAACAGTCAGTTTGAAACAAATAACAGATAGGTAATCGCACGTTGGGATGTGATGCACCTATATAATTAAATGCGTTTCTACATGTTTTGCAACGGTTGCATGCTTCGTCCCAGCTTTACTTATTCTTTCCCGTTTCTCTTCTTTCCATTTCCACTCTCTTCACTTTTTTTTTACGATCGAATCCTATGTAGATTGCCTACATATCCTAACCCCACATGAATCAGACTAAGCGTAGTTCTGGGCGCAATAAATAACAAAATATTTTGGGATTTTCAATTTTCATAAAAAGAAAATGCTCTGACTACAACGACTCAAACTAACAGATTCTAACAAAGAAAACAACAGACTCCTATGACAAGATGACAATACGGACTCAAGAACCGACTAACAGTCTCTAACGAAAGCAAAATACAGAATCGAAAATAAACTAATAGACTCCAACAGAAAAAATGCAGACTCAAGTAAAAATCAAGAATACATTAATGCTCCTGGTGCCTGCGGGACATCATTCAGTCTCGTCGCAGGCCTAAATGCGAGATCCCCTTGCAGTCGCTCCAAATCACAGATAACTTGGCAGACAAAAGTCATCACTGCACCAAAAATGGTGGTACGAGTCATATCCTCGCACGCTTGGCACTTCATGGTAATGTAGTAGCGATGGTTCTGATCCTCTCTCTAATCCTTCCCTTTTCCTGAAGCAACCGCCCTATCTGCTGATTCCGGGCTTCTAACACTTGTGAGTCATGAAGGTGTTGAACTTGCAACTGTTGTATTCCTTCCTCCATCTGAGCCATCAAATAACAGTGTTCCCTATCAGCTTTGAAATCGTTTGCCTGCTTGGCTGCCTCATTCTCAAGAGTAGTCACCTTTCTCTTAGGATGGTGATTGGCCCTTCGTACTTTCTCTTTATTTGTTGCATAGACTGTGTCCGACCTTTTGCATTCTCCGCTAATTGATCCAGGGCATCAGCTAGACTAGCCTCAGCCTTTTCTAGGTCATCTTGGCACTTAAGGGCTTTCTTTTTTAGACTGCGTATAAGTCTTTCGTCCACTCAGCTTCTCTCCGGGTTTCTAGCGACTATTTTCATCTTCCGGATTTGAACTTTGAGAGCTTCATTCTCTTGAGTCAGTTTTTTCTTTTCTCCCTCGTTTGCGGCTGCTTGCAAACCATTTTCAAACTGAAGGTCCCTGACTTGCCTTTCTAGCTTGCTTATTTTTGCCCTGTAGCTTTCTTCTTTTGCTAACCATCCCCACTGCTCTTGCGAGTCACTAGCAAACTGCTGAACGTGAGCTCTCTTAGCAGGTCTCTCAGGAATCTGAAATCTCTTATTGAACCAAACAATGTACTTAGTCCACCTCACCTCTAGCTAAATCTCGCACCATGGTCTTAGGTTAAAGAAACCTACATTCATTCCACACCTGGCGAATTCTCCCTTCTGGAAATGCAGCTTTCGGGCCAAATTAAATGACATGTTTACTCAAATCTTCGTCATGGGGGACTGTTTGAAATCTTCCTAATTGGCGTAGAACCATGTGGGGAGCATACGGCTGGATGATCCAGATGCCCATCAGGAGGAGACAACACACTTCAGCTATCATGTACACCACTTCGATGACAGGAAGCCATCCGAATACCCACTCAATTTTATCGTCAGTCAAGGAGCTTAAATGTGTAAGCCAAGCTTTAGTACCTTCAGGGAATTCAATACCCGCCACTCGATTTTCAAATTCTTCAATACAACTTAAACCGGTCATACCATAATTCATATATCCAACCCGGTGACAGAGATGTTCCTGCATCCATAATTAGTAATAGATTGCAGCCTTGGAAGAACTTTCCCCCTTCCCGACAGATAGTCAAGGCTCGGTATATTTCAGATAAGATTAGGGGAACCATAGTGCTGTTGGTTTTCTTGATTGCAACATCGACCATTCCTACGAGACCCACCTCTATATTACCATCTTTTCGCTGACAGACTACAATACCCAAGAATGCTACAATAAAAGCCAAACCCTGCCTTGCTTCCCATTTGTCTTTATTTCCGGCGTGGGTCAGACTGGTGTTCGGCTCTTCGAAACCTCGAGGGTTACCATAGCGTTGATACAAGAATTGGAGAGTGCAATACCCTTTAGATAAATTTCCATCCTGAATATCCCGACTAATACTCAGCAAATCCAAAAATCTGTGGGGAGATACCGGTCTTGGTAACAATGGATATCAACTTCTAAAGTTTGCATTAAGGCCCGTATAACCTGCAACTTCCTCCAGTGTGGGTGTGAGCTCAAAGTCAGATAAACGGAACACGTTGCGAGTCGGGTCCCAAAACAGTATTAATGCTTCAATTATGTCCAACCTTGGCTTGACGTTCAATAGTCCGACGAGGCCTCCCAGAACTTTTACCACTGTTTCTCCACTGCCTTTCCCTAGATCATTCCACCACATGTGGAGCTGTAAGGGGATCTGTTTAAGGACTGTGAAGGGTTCAATTTTATTTGTACTCATCCTGCACATTTATTAAGGTGATTTAATAACTCATTTTGACCAAAAAATGATACCATTTTTTCAAGATTTTACTTCAAAAAATGAAACCCAGTTTTGCAGATACGGCCATTCAGCACTTAAAAGAAGATTTTCAAGCTGTGCCTGCTAACCGTACAAAAATAACCAAAGGGGGTTGTTCTTGCAAAAACAGCCTTCCGACGCTTTTTTTGAGGACATTCGGCTTATTATTAACAAGAATGGCATCACCATGCTTATTGTGACAAAGATAAAATTTTGTTGTTTCTGGGCTATTTTTGCAAAAAGGGAAGTTGGACCCGATAAGGGTTGCCTACGTATCCCACATCCGGTGAGAATCAAACCGACGTAGTTCGGACAGATTGGACAAAAATAAACCAGAATATTTTTTTGTCAAAATTTTGGCCGAGTTTCAGCATATTTTGGACACTGATTTTTCAAAACAAGTAATTATTTCTCCGAGCCCTCACATTGATTTTCTTTTACCAACTTTTCTCCTATTATTCATAAGCCGGTCAACATGCAAATCCGAAGAAAATAAATGCACAAGTATCAAGTAGGATGCATCAGGATGATCTTTTCATTTCGGGTACACCTGTCCTAGACAGACTCAACCCCTATGTTGAGTCTCTTAAGTCAAATGCACGTGATGAAAACAAATGCTCCTAATAGGGATCTGACATGAGGCTTTGTTACACTAGGTTTAAAACCTGGGTTTATTGTTCTAGACCTGGCTTACCCGAGCGGACAACTTGAGCCGGGGGGGGGGGGGGCAGCGTACCAGGAATACAGAAGTTTCACCGGCTTTGCAACTTGTCCGAACCTCGTTCTAAAATAGGATAAGACTCTAGACAGAAGAGAAGCCACACGAAGTGCACCCTTCTCGATGATTTAGAAGACTCAGAGAGAGGAAGAGTTTCGTAACAGTTTATATACAGTTCTCAAAATATAAAAGCGGTAAAGCATTTAGCACATTAGGCTCAAACATGTAAAAAAATCAGATAACAGATAAAGCCACTCATAACAGCTATTCTAAGCTCGAATTCTTGAACCCTGAACCAGAGATTCTGTTTTCGGTTCCCAGCGGAGTCGCCAAAGCTGTCACACCTCCTTTTTACACACCCGAAGGTAGTACAAGGGAGTTTTTCCACTTTAAGTGACATTAATCGAAATGGGATTATTTATTTATTTTTGTTCAGAGTCGCCACTTGGGATGGTTTGTTTTCTTGTGTCCCAAGTCACCGGTTTATTTTTAAATCCCAAATCAAGAAAGATTTCGACTTTCCTTTTAAAGTCTGTGAACCAGAAATTCTGAGAAAGGAATTCTGTTAACCCGAGGGAAGGTATTAGGCACCCTCGGATTCCGTGATTCTAGCACGGTCGCTTAAACTATTATAATCGGCCTATTATCTGATTTAACATATGTTTTAGCCTATGGTACATTTTAACTTTATTAAACCGCTTTTAATTATTTTTAGGAAGATTCAACGTTAGTTAAAACATGCCTTGAACCATGCCACATGAAATGCACCTGCGATCCACGACACATTTTATTTAACGTTATTGAGAATTGGAGTTGGGTCACATGAAATGCACACCCAAGTTTAAGAAAATTAATTTAATAGCGAGCCTAAAGCAACTACGCACTTTCAAGTTTGCGAGGGCCATGGAAATTTGTTAAACGGCACGCCTCGAGTTCTAAGTATTTTAAAAGAAATAATTAAATGAGGGCCATGCATTTGGAGATTTTATTTGGCGCGGCGCACCTTCATTCCGATTTTTAAAGGAAGCTCGAACTAAGCTTTCGAGGACCATAAACTATTGATGTTATTTACTATGGAACACCTCAAATCCGATTAATGGAGCTTAATCAATTAACACTGAGTGTAGTCAAAGGTTCCCTTTAAACTAACTAAGATGGATTTCATGAGGGAAAGCTAATCCATTTACGCAAAGGGCTTGAGCCAACACAAATGGACTGATGGCCCAACAAAAGAAATGCCTGGATCTACTCAAAAGAACTTTCAAAATTGGGCTATATGATGAGCCCAAATTCAGAACCCTGCAACTCTTTAGCACAAGGCTCCACATCGAATCCCTTCAACATTACGAACGGCGACGGAAGTTGCAAGTGAATTCAAAATGGGCTAACAAAGAGACTAACACATGTGCATGCAAACTTGGAGTCGTTTTTGACTTATTTGTAACCAATCCTATGACATCCAGCAGTGATTTGATTTTGAAAGCAAATGTGAATTATGGTTATAATAACTAATAATAAGCAAGCAAGATTTCTAAATTTCAACAGTTTCAATCTCATATCAACATGGCTAGTCGTATTACTTTCGCGCAGGGGTTAACCAACAAGTAAATGATATGTTAATGAATACTTGGTCAATCACTAACACCACATCAACAAAAGGCCTAGTGTTGAACTCGATACTTGCTGATTTGGCCCATAGGTGACCCAATCCACAAAAACAGCCCAACACTCAACAATAATAACATTTCAATAAACATCAAATAAGCATAACTTTGAGCATGATCACTGAGTCTGCATGAACAGATACCATTCAAAGCCTAACCGAGCTAATTATGAATCAGACTTTAGCCATAATGCTGGTGAATCAGATAATGCTGAACCTAGGACATTGGATTTCTATTAGTGAACAAAACAATCATTCAAAACGTGTGTGAATCCATGGAGATGAACTGAAGGTCCAAATATGAATACTAGCACCATATTATTATTTCTACTAATAACTACAAACTACTTATTTAAAGCTGATTTAGACAAGAGTGGTCACAGTAAATTAGAAAACAAATCTGTGAAACAAAAAATTGGATAATTTCTATGCTTCAATTCTTCATTTTCAATTTATTCTTCAAGTTTCCACCTCACAGCCAACAGAGTTACAAGGTCGTGTATCTGGGAAATAAGAGGAAGCAAGAAGAAAGGAGGTTTTAGCTGATGAAGAAACGACAGCAGATTTTAGCAATATGAGTAAACCAGCCAACCAATTTTAAAGCCAGAAAATAAAGTACAACAAACCAAGATCCAGTCTCAAACACACAATCAACCCAGCAGACATCAAAACTCGACCTCGATGACTAGACCTCAAACCATTTCGAAGCCCAAGCAATCAGAAATTTATTCAGGAAGTGGAGACTTCACATTGCAAAGCAGGTACTCAATGGAACAGTGAAAACTTCAAACAAACAGAACCCAAAGCTTTTCAGCACAAGATCAAGCCATTTTCACTCAAAAGGATTCAGAAATTGTTTTGTAATCAAAGAACAACTTAAAATTCAAGGAAGAATTCCAATGGAATAGTATTTTCTTCCTAAATTTTAGCCATCTAGTTTTTTTTGATTTGTCTAGCTCTCTCCCATCTCTAAAACCTGAATTGAACCCCAAGTAACTATGCCTTTATAGGCAAGTTACTAGGGCAGCCTTAAGAGTTTAGTTATTTCATTTTTAGTACTTTTCAAATTTTCCTTTTTGCTACTTAGTCCTTCATTTTCTGACATGCTGATCAAGTTAGTCTGTTTTTGCAGCTTCTAGGCACCTTCCTAAGTGGTTACTAAGAGATTCCCTATGCCCTTTACCCAAAATACCCCCTTAGTGCCCTGTTTTTACTTTACTTCGAGTATGGACTATGAATCCCCAAACAAGATCAATGTTTCAATAGAAATAGGCTCTGACTCAAACCAAATAGAATTCCTTTAGAATAAGGTCTTAGACTGACCTCAGAGCCCAAATAACAAAGGTGAAATCCAAACAAATTCAGAAAACTTAAAAACCAAACAAATCGACTAATTAATGATCACAAACAGGCAGGGAACTAATTAAGCTAATAAATTAAGCTAAGTGACCAAATCAAAAGTTCTAACAGGACAATTAATAGAACTACGCTAATCAGAAAACAAATTAAAGAGAGGGAAAGAACAGAGGTGACACATAAACGATTTTGAAAACAAAAATGAACGGGACTTACTAGCTAAACTTGAAATCAAAACTGAGGCACTGATTCGACCCAAAACAGTGGCAAATGTTTGTTCTTGGTGAAGAGCAAACGAGTGACACTATTTTGTGCCAAAACCAACTTGAAACAACCGGAAAATTCCTAAAATGACTTGCATGCATGATTCCGACTTTAGGCTCTTAGGGCTCGACTCTTCGATTTGATATTCGAGGAGCTCCAGAGATGTTTGAAGGAATTTGAGTGAGGATTTGGAATGAGGGAGAGAAGACGGTCTTAGGGTGTTAATTTGGGGCCAATTAGAGGTGGCGCCGTCACCGGAGAAAACAAGGACGTCGCTAGGGTTTCTCCTTTGAACCTAGATTCGAGACGTTCCAGGGTGATTCGAAAGAAAAGAGTGACAGATTTAGGATGAGGAAGGTTTGGGCGTTCTTTGGTGTTAATCTAGGGTCGATTGGTGGTGTCGCTGCCACCCTCGGGCGGTGGGATTTCATGGCGGCTGCTAGGGTTTCTAAAAAGGGGGTGAGATGAGAGAGACGGGTTTGAGAGGGGGGGGGGGTAGGATTAGGACAATTATATATTAACCAGACCCCAGTTCCAGACCGTTAGATCAAAAGAGATCAACGATCCTGGTCTAAGGCCATTAAAACGAGGTCGTTTGAATCATGCGGGGATTGGACCGGGTTGGGGCGGACATTGGGCTAACTGGACGGGTATCTTAAAGGGGAAAATTGGTTTGGGTTTGGGTATATTTTGAAAGACTTGGGCCCAGACCTGATCTCGAATTGGTTTGGACGGGTATTTTTATTTTCAAATTCTTTTAATTAATTCCAAATAAAAATAAAAACCTAAATGAAAATCTTAAAGCTAGATTATCCTACCAAATTAAATTAATTAACTCTAAATAGTAATTACCACAACTAATTAAATACCAAATTAAAGAAAACTACCAAAATTGGAATCTAAAAAAAATACAAAAATGAGTTATTTTTTATGATTTTTCCGTTTTTGTAAAACATCAATTTACTAATTAATCTTAAAAAATATAAAATTAATTCCTAAATGCAATACGAGATATTTTTGCTATTTTTTATGGTTTAAATAAAATTAAATATGCACACAAAAATGCAAACAAACACGAAAATTGTGCAATTAATTCCTAAAAACCAAATAATAAAAGAAAAAATCCTAATTTTGGGGATTCTGTAGGAGTAATTCATGCGAGGAAAAAATCACGTGCTCACAGGAAATACCTAGAAAAGCAAGAAAAACAAGAACAAGGAAAGGTCAGCAGCAGCAAAGCAGTACCAACAATAACGTAACAGTGCTTAACCAGCTGAAACCCACCCACACCTCAAACCAAACTCCACACAACTCAAAATCAGACTCCTAGACTTAGATTCAATCTATTATTTCATACCCAGATCAATCAGGAATTCTTCATAATCAAAAATCTCCAGAATTATTGAAGAAATGCAATGGAACAATAATTTTCTTTTGATATTTTCAGCCGTTTTTATTTCTGTCAATCTTCCTCCCTTAAAGTATGCCTTAAATGCCAAGCAAAAATGCCTTTATAGGCAAGGCATTAGGGCAGCCTCTAGGAATCATTTTTTGCATTTTGCCCCTTTTGAAATTTTCATTATAGCTTAGAGGACCTTAGTCTAATTCTCAAAACTTCAATTTAATCCCCACCCCCAGCTTCCTAGAAGTTTCCTCAGTTTGTTGCATAAGATTCCCCTAGCTTATTACCCAAAATACCCTTTAAACCTCTGAAAACTACCCCTCCAACCCAAGTATGGGACAAACTGACCCGACTCAAATTGGTAGGGGTCTACAAACCCAAATTAAATCCCCACTTGGGCTTTCTGATTTTTCAGAGTCCAATTAAAATCCATCAGGGATTCCCAATTTGAAAGACTGACCAAAATTTCCCTAAAAAAATACGGAACCCCTTCTTTAAAATGCAATCAAACAAAGACAAAGATGAATGAACTAATTAACAAGAAATTGACTAAATTAAGACCTAATTAACTAAGTGATTTAACAAACCAGAAACTTAACCTACTTAACAAACTAAAGATGTCGCAGAAATAGAATTCACAAAGAAAAAGAAAGAACAGAGAAAAATAATGAACAGAAGAACAAGCTTGAACTCAGAAGGTGAATTGAATTTTCAGCCAAATTATTATAAGAAAACTAGGTTTAAGAAAGGTAAATATGAGGATAATAAGATAATGACAGAAAGGAATACAGAAAGGAAAGGGACTCACCAAATCGAACCTCGAAACCAGACTGGGACAAAGAACTTAATCAAACTTATGTTGATCCCTTGTTGTTTGTCAAGAACAACTGAACAACATCATTTTTGTCTAGTCCAAACCTCAAACCTTGAAAGAATAGCGCTCCATGAACGTACATGCTACCAGGCTCGACGAAAAAATGATTTTGAACTTTTGAGGGTTGAACTCGGATTCAAGATTCGAAGAGTTCGAAGTTGATTTGAGGGTAAAGGGTTGGATATATGGGATGGGGAGATGGAGAAGGTCCCAGGGTGTTGATTTGGTAGTGTTTGGAGCCGGCGCCGCCATGCTTAAGATGGGGGAATAAGGGCAGCGATCTAGGGTTCATCCGTCTCTGAAGGTGAGTTTGAGAGAGAGACGAGATGGGTCTGGGGGGAGTGCCTTAGTTCGGGCAGTTAAATACCTGGGGGTTGGGTAAGTTCTGGGCTGTTGGATCTCGATGATCCAACGGTTGTGATGACAGGGACATTAAACGAGGCCGTTTGGATAAGTGGGGGAGGGGGAACCGGACCGGGTCAGGGGCGGGTTGGGGCGAATTAAACGAGTATAATTGAATTGGGTTGGTGGGGATTTAATGGAACAACCCAATAAGACCTATTCTTCACTTCCTTTTCCTTTCTCTCTTTTTTTACTCTTTAATTCTCTTTTTCTTTTTCTTTCAAAAGTAAAAATACAAACCTAAATTACATTTAAAAATCAAATTAGCCTATCAAAAATACTAATTAATTGTAAATAATAATTATCACCAATAATTAAAAATCAAATTTAAAGGAAAACTATCAAAATCAAAAACTAAAATCAAAATGTGCAAAATGAATTATTTTTTGTAACCCCCCCTTTTTTATAAAACTACTAATTTGCTAATTAATTCTAAAATGTAGTATTAAATTATAAATGCAAATGCAACATATTTTTGTATTTTTCATTAATTAAATAAAATTAACATGCACAGACAAATGCAAACAATTAACAAGAAAGTGCTACAAAAATCTACAAAATTGCAAACCAATGAAAAAGAATTCTTTTGTTTTGAATTTATGGGAGTAATTCATATAGAGCAAAAATCACGTGCTCACAGCTGCCCCTCTTTGCTCAGAAACACGAAGAGTTTTCGTGCAAGGATAAAGTGAGCGTATGCGAGCGATTTTTGCACGTTTGAATACTCCGTGGGAAGCATTTTTTAAAGATTTGACTGCACCCTACTTTCGAGGTTGCCTACATATCCTTGGCTATAAAGGAATCAGGTCAGTGTAGTTCGGGAAGTTTTGGTAGCTAGGACTACCATGAGCTGTGATTTCACTGCTTCTGCTGCTGCTACTGCTTAGTGAACCCCTTATTACACCATGTCAAAATAAAAAGATGCTAGACTAGACTATGATCTATGTATTACAAAAATCTTATCTATATCTTCAAACTTGCTCTTGTGGTTCTTGTTGCCTTGTTGACTTGTATTCTCCTGGTGAAATCCTTTTGTTGCCGACTTAAATTGTAATCTGAGATGTTTTCCCATTCTCCAGGTGTATGCCTGATTGCTGAACTTGAATTATATTCCCGTGCTCTCCAGGTGGGCGCCTGACTGCTGAACTTGAAATGTATTCCCGTGCTCTCCAGGTGGGCGCCTGATTACAGGAGGGTCCTGACAACTTTTAATTAAACGACAATTTTAAATCTGAGTTATATCTTCTGAAGGTAAGAAAGTATTAAAGCTACATCCCATTATCCAGGAGGGTCCTGAAACTCAAAAGTCAAGTTTTATCTTGAGAGTGACTATTTTACGGCTAAATTATATTACCCTACACCAGAACTTACGCTAAATTTTGTTATCCAATGGAAATTTTAAAGCTAGGTCCCATTATTCAGGAGGGTCCTGACAATTCTTAATTAAATCCTATCTTAAATATGCAAACTTTGAAGCCAACTTATATTCCTTAGGGTTACATTTATGCTAGATTATGTTACTCATGATTGTTTTGAATTTAAACTAGGTCTCATTTTCCAGGAAGGTCCTGAAAATCCAAATCAATCCTGTTTGGTGCTTGTTTTTCCCCTATGGAGGGTTTCCCCGAACAATCAGAAATTTTCTGTCCCTGTTTCAATCAAAAAATCTTGTTAGTTTAAAATGTGGTGGTTAGTTTGTGGTGTTCTTGCTGAAAGTCTCCCCACTATCGTGCTTTGTTTTGACTGGCTTCCCCGAACTGGCTCTGAACTTCTTAACTATCTGACTATCTTTCAACACACATGACCTCGGATGACCCGAGTGTTCTATACCCAAACCGTTGTTTTACACCTCTGCCCCCTTTTACTCAACCTCTGCATCTCCCATGAAATTACTAAATTATTCCATCGGTGGATCATTTACTGGCATTTTATCCCACTTTACATCATGTTATTTTTGGTATGTTCTAGCCACATTGTGCTTAGTAATTTTTGAAGTTGGTAGTGAACTTTGAAATCCTTTATTATTTTGCTTGACCAAGACTGACATTGAAACATCTTAGAGAAATGAAACCCAAATGAAATGCAGTGACTTTGAGAGTTAAGGATAAGAAGAACCCAAAATAGGATGACTATTAAAAGGAAAAAGAAATGAAGCTTATCTGAGTGGAACAACCGGTACCAGGGATCTTGACATGCATTTCGGATTAATCGGTCCAACCTGTCCAACCAATCAACTTTCAATTGTTGTACTTTATGCCTCGAAAGCTTCAAAAACCCAATTTTCTCATCAGGACCTTGCCCTTGTTCGGTCCGTGGTGCCCCGAAAGATTTTCACCAACAAGCCTCTCTCATTTGTTCATCTCTCAACTCACCTTCGCTTTACGGTACCCGTGAGGGTTTTCACCAATAAGACTCTCTCATTTTTTATTTCTCTCAGCTCCCGTCGCCTTACGGTGCCCGTGAGGGTTTTCACCAATAAGACTCTCTCATTTTCAACATTTTTCTACTTGGACCAGAGTGTTGCCCCTGATATGAATTACCTCTCCTTGCTTGACTTGGCATTTCTCGAAGACTGATCGGAAGTTCTTTCTTTGGACCATAATGTGGGCTTTTTGGATTGGGTTGGAAAGAAACGGTATCAAAGGCTCAAAGCAATTCAAAATAGGTTCAAAATTACAACTTTCAGAATCTAATTTCTTACAACAACCACAACTTACGCCCCCAATTTCTTTGCTTGGGACTTTTGGATTTTATTTTGATGGGACCGAACCGTGAGGCTACCTACGTATCCTTAAAAGGAATCAGGTCAAACGTAGTTCATGTCATAGAAATTGCTTTGTTGTTGTGAATTTTCCTTTTTCTTTTCTTTTCTTTTCCCTTTCTTCTTCTTCTTCTTCTTCTTTGTTTTTCTTTTGTTGCTTTTTCTTCTTTTTCTCTTTTTCTTTTTCCCTCTTTTTTTTCATTCTTTTCTTTCTCTTTTCATTCTTTTCACTTACTTAACTTTTTCTCTCGCGTTTTTGAATTTTGCCACTTATTCCAAAAGAGGGGTATGAAAGGACATAAATAAGGCTCGAAAGGGGTAACAAAGGATTAAGTGTTTAGATAGCACAACAAAATACCTTCGTCATTCCAATCTTCAAAATATGCCAAGTACAAACGAATACAATTTACCCAAAGAAATCATACATAATATCTTTTGACTGCATCAAAATTGATAGTCATTTCTACACACTTGCCTTCTATGTCTGTTAAATACAAAGCACAATTGGACAACACTCTAGTTACGATGAACAGCCCCTGCCAATTTGGGGCGAACTTGCCTTTTGCTTCAGCCTGATGAGGAAGAATGTGTTTCAATACTAACTGACCCACTTCAAACTTCCGTGGACGCACCTTCTTACTATATGCTCTTGCCATTCTCTGTTGATACAACTGGCTATAACACAGTGCTGCTAATCTTTTCTCATCAATCAAACTCAGTTACTCCATGCGGGTTTTGACCCACTCTTCATCATCAATTCCGGCCTCAGCGACAATCTGAAGGGACGAGATTTCAACTTCCGCAGGTATTACTGCTTCAGTACTATATACTAACGAATAAGGAGTTGCCCCTACTGAAGTACAAACAGTAGTGCGATAACCCAACAATTCAAAAGGCAACTTTTTATGCCACTGTCTAGAACCCTCCACCATTTTTCGAAGTATCTTCTTTATATTCTTGTTGGCTGCCTCGACTGCTCCATTCGCCTTGGGGCGATATGGGGTGGAATTGCGATGTGTAATCTTAAACTGTTGACATACCTCTTTCATCAAATGACTGTTGAGATTAGCACCGTTGTCTGTGATGATTGCCTTCGGGATCCCGAATCGGCAAATGATATTTGCGTGCACAAAATCGACCACTGCTTTCTTAGTCACGGACTTGAAATTTTTAGCTTCAACCCACTTAGTGAAATAGTCGATGGCCACTAGAATGAACTTGTGCCCATTTGTTGCTGATGGCTCAATTAGCCCAATGACATCCATGCCCCACGCAACAAAAGCCTATGGTGTGGACATTATGTACAGTTCAGATGGTGGAGAATGAAACAAATCTCCGTTCACTTGGCATTGATGACACTTGCGCACAAAACTGATACAATCTAGCTCCATAGTGAGCCAATAATAACCTGCGCGGAGGATCTTCTTTGCCAACACGTACCTACTCATATGGGGACCATAGACTCCAGAATGTACTTCGGTCATGATAGTCGTGGCCTGTCTAGCATCTATGCATCTTAACAATCCCAAGTTTGGGGTTCTTTTGTACAACACTCCTCCACTGAAGAAAAATCCACTTGCCAAATGACGAATTGTTCTCTTTTGATCACCTATGTCTTGTATCAGATACACCCCCATCCTGATATATTCCTTGATATCATGAAACCAAGGCTCACCATCAAGTTCTTCTTCTACCACATTACAGTAAGCATGCTGATCATGGACCTGAATATGCAACGGGTCAACATAAGCCTTATCCGGGTGACGTAACATTGACGCCAAGGTAGCCAAAGCATCAGCAACTTCGTTATGGATCCTTGGAATATGCCTAAACTCTACTGATCAGAACCATTGACAAATATCATGCAAACATTGTCGGTACGGTATGAGTTTCAAATCTCGTGTTTCCCATTCCCCTTGAATCTGGTGTACCAGAAGGTCCGAGTCCCCCAAGACCAAAACTTCCTGGACACCCATGTTTGCAGCTAACCTCAAGCCCAAAATGCATGCCTCGTACTCAGCCATGTTGTTAGTACAGTAGAAACAAAGCTGAGCCGTAACAGGTAGTGATGCCCTGTTTCAGAAATCAATACAGCTCCTATCCCAACGCCTTTCATGTTAGCAGCTCCATCGAAGAATAGTTTCCAACCTGGCTCTCCAACTTGTTCCAATTCACCAATGTGCATTACCTCTTCATCAAGGAAGTAAGTCTTCAAAGGCTCATATTTTTCATCCACTAGGTTCGCAGCCAAATGATCGGCCAATGCATGGGCTTTCATCGCAGTCCGGGTCACATAGACGATGTCAAATTGTGTGAGCAAAATCTGCCACTTTGCGAGCCTCCCTGTGGGCATAGGCTTCTGAAACATATACTTTAATGGATCCAAACGAGAGATGAGGTAAGTACTGTAAGATGACAAATAATGCTTCACCTTCTGTGCCACCCAAGTTAGGGCGCAACATATCCGTTCCATGTGAGTGTACTTAACCTTGTAAGATGTGAACTTATTGTTGAGATAATAGATGGTCTGCTCTTTCCTGCCGGTGATATCATGCTGACCCAACACGTAACCAAACGAATTATCCAAAACCGTCAAATACAGAATCAAAGGTCTCCCAGGTTCTGGTGGCACCAACATAGGTGGGTTTGACATATACCCCTTTATCTTATCAAATGCTTCTTGACACTCATCTGTCCACTTGACCGCAACATCTTTCTTCAACAGTTTAAAGATAGGCTCACAAGTTGTCGTAAGCTAAGTAATAAACTTGCTGATATAATTCAATCTCCCCAATAAACTCATCACCTCAGTATTGTTCCGTGGGGGTGGAAATTCTTGGATAGCTTTGATCTTTGACATGTCCAGTTCAATACCTCGACGGCTGACTATGAATCCCAACAATTTTCCAGATGGCACACCAAATGTGCATTTTGCAGGATTGAGCTTAAGATTGTACCTGCGAAGCCTTTAGAAGAACATCCTCAGATCTTTGACGTCGTCATACTGCTTTTTGGACTTTACGATCACATCATCGACATAAACCTCGATCTCCTTGTGTATCATGTCATGGAATATAGTTGTCATTGCCCTCATGTAAGTTTCCCCAGCATTTTTCAAACCGAAAGGCATGACCCTGTAGCAGTATATTCCCCATGGCGTGATGAATGATGTCTTCTCTGCATCTTCCTCATCCATTAGGATCTGATGATAGCCCTCATAGCAATCCACAAAGGACCCAATCTCATATTTGGCGCAATTGTCAATCATAATGTGGATATTTGGCAGTGGAAAGTTGTCCTTGGGGCTCGCCTTGTTGAAATCACGGTAATCAACACACACCCTGGTCTTGCCATCCTTCTTTGGCATAAGTACTATATTGTCTAACCAAGTGGGATACCGAGTGACCTGAATGACTTTTGTATCGAACTGCTTGGTGACCTCTTCTTTGATCTTCACACTCATATCAGTTTTAAATTTCCTCAGCTTCTGCTTGACAGGAGGGAATGCCGGGTCAATGGGCAATTTGGGAACCGCCAAGTCAGTGCTTAAACCCGGCATGTCTTCATATGACCATGCAAACACATCTTTGTACTCGAGTAACGCTTTAATTATCTCCTTCCTGAGTTGAGGTTCAAGATGGACACTTATCTTAGTTTCTCTGATGTTATCTGGGTCCCCTAAATTGATTGCTTCTGTATCACTCAGGTTAGGCTTGGATTTTTCTTTAAAATGGCTTAATTCTTTACTAATCTCTTCAAAGGCCTCATCCTCATCATATTCCGATTCATCATCACACTCTATTTTTTGAATTACTATTTCAGAATTAGATTGGCTTTTAAGACTGGGCCGGAGATTCGTCATGCATGTCATGTCATTGAAACCAGCATAAAAAGAACCGTACAAAGAAGAAAAGAAAAACAAAAATAAAACTATCAGAAAGTAAGAAAAAGGAAAATTGCATTTCATTGAAATTAAAGATAACAAGGTTTATACATCCAAACGGACGAAACATAGAATCTGAATTACAACCCTAGAATAATCCAGATAAACTGAAAGAAAATCAAAGCAAACTACCAAAACTTCCTCCGAGTAGGAAGAGGAGTAGCTTCCCAATTGTTAATCTTTGCACTAGGCCCAACAAATTGGACATCCGCCTTGCTAGAACCCTCTCCAGCTTCCACCATGTTCACATCATCGAATAACTTCTCGAACCTTTCAATCAACTCTTTATCAGGACCAACCACAAAATTGGGAACTGTTGTTACTGGGCATTTCTTGGTGTCAGGCCTGACAAATGATCTGGAGAGTCGTGGGATAGGCTTTGGGACGACCCAGGCCCTCTGTTTCAACTTTCTGGCTCTTATCACATCCGCAACTGTGGGCTTGAACCCCAAACCAAATGTATCCAAGTTTTTGGGGAGAGACACCGGTTGTACGATACCTTGCAAAGATGCACCCAAACCCTTGCCTGGTACAAAACCATTTTTCAACATTTCAACGACTACCATGACTGATGTAGCAGCTACCCTCAGAGTTGGAACGCACATTCCTTCTGGAATTTTCTCTACAGATACCATGTCAAAAACCTGATAAACCCATAGCCTCTTGTCGTCTTCAGACCCTATGAATGGAACAATGGCATCGCTGGGAACACACAAATTATCTTTGCCGTGCACAACAATTTCCTGTCTATCCCATTCAAACTTGACCATTTGATGCAGAGCAGACGGGACTGCTTTGGCAGCATGAATCCAGGGTCGACCCAACAGCAGATTGTAAAAAACAGCCACATCGAGTACTTGGAACTCCATAGTAAATTCAATTGGCCTTATTGTAAGCTCAAGCACTATGTCCCCGGCTAAATCTTTCCCTCCACCGTCGAATCCCCGAACGTAGATATTGTTCTTGTGAATTCTTTCATCATCCACCTTCAATTTATTCAGAGTGGAGAGAGGGCAAATGTTCGCACTGGAACCATTGTCGACCAATACCATGTAACCATGGAATCTTCGCATTTCACCATGAGATAGAGGGCTCTATTATGCTCAGTACCCTCTACGGGCAACTCATCATCAGAAAAAGTGACTCTGTTTACCTCAAATATCTTGTTATTTATCTTTTTCAAGTGGTTTACTGAGATTTTATCAGGAACATGGGCCTCATTAAGGATCTTCATCAAAGCCCGCCGGTGCTCGTCTGAATGGATCAATAATGACAATATTGAAATTTGAGTCGGTGTCTTCCTCAACTGCTCCACAATGGAATAGTCCTACACTTTTATCTTTCTCAAGAATTCTTCTGCTTCTTCCTCGGTCACAGTTTTCTTTACTAGCACCGGGTTGTCTTTGGATATCTTAGCTTTTCTCAACTCTTCGGGGGCAAAGCATCTCCCTGATCGAGTCAGACCATGGGTCTCACAAACTTCTTTTTTAACCTCTTTCCCCTTGTAAGTCATTGTCACCCGTTCCTAATTCCACGGTACCGCCTTGCTATTAAATATCGGTAATTGAGTTATCGGCTTGATAATGACAAGATTTGTGTGGGCACCCTCCACAATTACAACAGGCTTGTTCGCCACTCCTGGAATAACCACTTTTGTTCTTACTTGTTTTACTGCTACATCACTTGGGGTCCCCTTATTGACTACCGCAGATGGTTCGTTGTTTGCCCCGCTCAACCTGATCACCGATTTCTCACTTGTCGACTTTTCAACTAGCCTGGCTTCACTGGACCGAATCATCATAACGGTCTGCGAAATCTTCTTGGGCTCCCCTCCCCTATGCACTATCTCGATCATATTTGTCTCAGGATGGGTCAACAACAGATTCTGGTTGATATTGGGTGCCTCAAGAGCTTGGAACTCAATCCGATTAGTATCAATAAGGTCTTGAATAACTGTTTTCAATTATCAGCACTTCTCTGTGTCGTGCCCCGGAGCACCAGAACAATATTTTCAACTCATAGAGTGATCAAGATTCCTCGGGGGAGGGTTTGGTATTTTTGGCTCGATCGGACTCAGCATATCTAATTTTCTCAACCTGTGGAACAAACTGGTATAGGATTCTCCTAATGGAGTGAAGGTTTTCTTCTTTTGCAACCTCTCGTTCTTAAATTCTTGGTTGGGCCGGAAACCTGATCCAAGAGGGTTTCAGTAGGCTCTTGGGGGTGGATAGCCATTTTGTGGAGCTGGGTATGTATTTTTCGGGACTGGCGCACACCATTATGCGTGGGCCGAAGGTTAGCTATATGTTTGGGCATGGTGGACAGAAAAATGGGGGACTAGTGGGTAGTAGTGTTGGGGTGGATTATACGGGGTGTGGGGATAGTTTTGGTGGTAGGGACGAGGCTGATGATAGTGGTGAGGTGAACCCTGGGTCCGAACCAAGCTCCTAAATCGATCGTTGCTACATCCTCTTTCTTCTTCTTTCCAATTACCCCCCAGTTCCGCTTTGAATGGCCTGGGTGGTTGCCTTAATAGCCGAATAGCTCATGATTTTGTTTGTCTTGAGCCCTTCTTCTACCATACCGCCCATCTTTACCATTTCATTAAAGGACTTGCCTATAGTTGATACTAGATGACCGTAATAAGTAGGTTCTAAGGCCTGCAGAAAATAATCCACCATTTCACTTTCTTTCATTCTAAGGTCAACCCTTGTTGCATGCTCTCTTCACCTAAAACCATACTCCCTGAAACTTTCATTGTGCTTTTTCTCAAATTTCGTCAAAGACAGACGATCCGAAAGAATTTTGAGATTGTACTAGAAGTGACAAGTAAATGACTAGGCTAGATCATACCATGTGTACCATCTTCCATGATCCTGCCGAGTATACCATTCTAGCGCTGATCCACTCAGACTCTAACTGAAATACACCATTAGAAGCTCGTCTTTCCCGCCAGCTCCCCTCATTTTGCTACAAAAACCTCTCTAATGCGCCACTGGATCACCGTGCCCATCATACAAATCAAACTCGGGCATCTTAAACCCTGCCGGCAATTGCACATCTGGAAACAGACATAGGTCTTTGTAGGCTACACTTACTTGACCTCCCAACCCTCGCATGTCTATGAATGATTGTTCCAAGCTTTTAACTTTCCTGAACATCTCCTCCTGTTCGGGATTTTTAGATGGTTTTTCAGTTTCCGTAGGGAGGTCAAAATGAGGAGTGTAGGAATAGGGTTTGGGAACCTTAAAAGTGGGCTCCGGGGGGGAATACTGGTTGTTGTGAGTCTGGAATAGAGGCTCACTGGAGGATCGGTGTAATGCAGTAGGTGGGGGTGCCACAAAAACAGGAGTGACTGGTGGAGGAGGGTACGTGACTTGTTTGGGCGGTAGAGCTTGTGATGTATGGGAAGTGGTGCCATAGCATTGTTGGTAGAGGGAAAAGGTCGGAGATGAGTTCATAGTGGGAGGTTCCTGGGTCTGAGCTAATGGCGGGATAAAAGCAGGGTTGGCGGGGTAAACTGGCGGTGAGTGCCCTTTTGCCCATGCTTGGTACATTTGAGCCATCTGTTGCTTCAGCTTATACAACTCATCTTTCAGATTAACCTCCGATTCTTCTACCTCTTTTGACGGATCGACAATACTTGCCTCAAGTTCCTGGTTGGCCATGTTCAGCTTTTTTTTTTGGATCGGGTGTTGTAGGAGTGAGTTGCCAGAATACAATCAAACTAACCACCTACCTGAACTGGATTTCATCAATAACAAACTTGTTAGCGATTAGGGATTTAACAGATAGGCAACCGCACATTTAAGGAGTGAATGCACCTAAACAGTTAACCGTTTCTATTATGCATTTGATTGGTTGCTTGCGTCATCCCGGCTTTCCCTTATTTCCATTTGCAACTACTCTTTTTCTCTCTCCTTTTTTTCTTTTTTTTTCTTTTTCATTCTTACCTTCCTTTGCTTGATTTTCCTTTGTTTTATTCTCTCATTTCCCTCTCTTGTTTTGCCATTATTTCCTTCTCACCGTTTCTTATTTTCTCTCTTTCCTTTTCTTTTAGCTCTTATTTTTCCTCTATTTTCTTTTCCTCATCTTTTTTATCACTCTCATTTTGTTTTATTTCTTTTGGTTATGGTCGAATCCTTTGGAGATTGCCTACATATCATGACCCCACATGAATCAGACCGAGCGTAGTTCTGGGAATAAGTGTAAAAATAAAATATTTTGGGATTTTCATAAAAAGCAAATGCTTTGATTACAACGACTCAAAAACTAACAGACTCAAAAAGACACTAATAGACTTTGATGAAAAGATGAAAATACAGACTCAAACAAAAAGATGAAAATACAGACTCGAAAATAGACTAACAGACTTCAATGAAAATCACGAATACATCAATGCCTCAACTGCTCCTAGAGCCTGCGGGACATCATTCGGTCTCGCCACGGGCCTACGCGCTAAATCCCTTTAGAGGTGGTAGAGATCTTCCATTATCTTGCGAACAAAGGCCATCGCGGTGGCAAAGAACATGGATTTAGTCATATCCTCACAACTACTACATTTCATCGCGATGTAGTCGGCGATCCTTCTGACTCTCTCTCTTATGAGACCCTTTTACTACAACAAACGCCCAATCTTCTGGGCCTTAGCTTCCAAAGTTTGTTTGGCTACATGATTCTGTTCTTGAAGTTGTTGCAAATCTCTTTCTAATTGTGCCATCGCTGCGTAACATTGTTCCCTTTCTGCCTTAAAGTCTTTTTCTTGTTTGATCATTTTATTCTCAAAGATGGTAACCCTTTTCTTCAACCCCACAATCTCATCGTCATATTTCTCTTTTAACTGTTTAACAAAGCGTGCTCGTTCTTCCGCATTCTTATCCAATTTTGTTCGAGCCCTAGCTAGTTCACCCTCTGCTTTGTTCAAATCAAAACCATACTCATCCACCTTCTGCCTAAGGTTCTTTATAAGCTTTTCATCCTTTGCACTTTTGGCAGGATTTTCAGCTGCTGTTTCATTTCTCGAATCTGGGCTCGAAGGGCCTCATTTTCTTTGGCTAGCTTTTTCTTTTCACCTTCATCCACTGCGGCTTGCAAACCATTCTCGAATTGGAGATCCCTGACTTGCTTTTCCAGTTTTCCTACTATGGCCTTGTACTCATTTTCCTTGGCCAACCAAGCCCACTGTTCTTGGTATGCCTCAACGAATTCCTGAATGTGAGGCTTTTTTGCTGGTCTTTCAGGTTCAGCCCTTGTGGTGTCAACGCCCCCCTTTTCTATGGGTCGAAATCGGGTATACGACATTGGGAGGACAACTCTATTCCCTTTTGAGAACTAGGTTTAGAAGTTGAAGAGTCGCCACCTAATGATTATAGTGCATTAGGACACTTGTTAGAAGAGTTTGAGATGAAGAGACCAGAGATTAGGGTAAGGGCTAGAAATTATCCCGAGGGGAAGGTGTTAGGCACCCCTCAGGATCCACAAGTGTGGTTCCCGGCCATACTACAATTGTTACTTTACAAGTAAACAATCAAGGCTCAAATAAGGACTTGCATACAACATTGCAATTAGGTTGAAACTTATGAAAGTAAGTAGAAAGAGAGCAAGGATTTGAAAAGTTTAAACAACTCTAAAGGAAGCAAATAAAGAAAAGGGTCTTAGGTTTGTGATTAATATGGATCACTTCAATGCAATATCCAACAATCACTCCTCGGAAGAGGGGTCGCACGTGATATTAGTGCACCGGTCATCATATCCATATTCTTCCCTTCCCACCCCGTTAAGGTATTAAAGCGCGGATGGTGTCGTTACTTATTGCATGCTAGTACCCGTCCCAGTCATATTAGTCCCGGAGGCATTTAGGACTACTAATCCTAAAGGGAAAGGGATTTGGGGCCTTTTGAGAATTTCAAAGGACAAAATACTAAGGCGTCAATCACAACACGTAATACAAGTGAAAGTGGAGGCAGATAAACAAGTAAGGCTCAAGCAAAACCTCCTTAAATCAGATAGGCCATAGAGTTTAGCATGTCTTGCATGTACTGGTTTGCTCTTAAAAATAAATTAAGGCGATAAGCGGACTGGTTCAACGCAGACTTTTAGACAGGAAGTCCGCATTAGGTTCGCTCGAATGCAGTTGCCTAAGACTGATCCAATTGATTAATCAACCTTTTGTCTATGTGTTGAATAGAACTACTGATTTCGAAAATACACTGATAAAGAGTTGCCAGTTTTTTTTGACAGAGTAAAATAAGGTTCAGAAAAGGTGCATATTTAATATAGAAAAACGTTTACCAACTTTGAAAAGGTTTATCAGATTTATCAGGAAAGAGATGGGTTTCAAAAAATGCGGACTGATTACAGGATAGGGTTTGCCAATTTTGTCAAGAAGAAGAGAGTTTTCAGAAAAGGTATGCAGAAGACTACCAGTTTTACCAAACAAGACGCGTTTCAGAAAAAGGTTTGTGAGTTTCAGAAATCTTATATGGCTTTAAATGAGTGAGACGGTTTATATCCAAGATTTCCTGTTGGCATGCTTTCTACAAGTTTTTACTAATTTTAATACCTTTCAAACTTTAATATGAGTCCTATGAACATGATATCTATGTACAACTTTATTGTTAAGCCTAACTGTTTGCCTAATGGCATTACATAGAAATATAGGAGTCTATAGGCATGATATCTACTTGTGGAGTTGCAGAAATTAGAAGTAACACCCTTATATGCATGCTTTCTACCCTTGTGCATAAAAGTAAACCTCCCTCCCTTCCTTACTAAATCCCCATGAGTTTAATACAAATTATTACAAACCAGTGAATTAGACTGAAATTAAAAGTACATCAGAAACTAACAGTTGCATCCAAGGAACCTAATTCAGACTTAATGTCTAACAATTGGGGATGAACCACTTCCGAGATCAAGGTTTCCAAAGCCTTCTCTTATCTAGGGTGTTTTAGAGATCCAAGGAATTTCAAAAATTCCAGGCAGTGCTTACACCCGAGATATTAATCAGAAAGAGTTATAGTGCAGTGTGGAAGAGCCATCCCTCAGGTGTCCAAGTTCAGAGGGAGCTCATGGATCCCAAAGCAAGGCTCACAAGAGGGGGGCAGAACTTAATGTTCTAAGAATGAGTGAAAGTGCAATAGAGGGGTTAGGGAGTGCCAAGGCAGGCTGGTGGTCATACCTAGTCATAAGGTAGACTGGCACACCCCTGACCAAGCCTGTTCAGCCAACAAATATGAGCACAGACTTGTTGAAGGTCAGGCTATGGTCCAGACAATGATTAGGACATTGTTAGACCATAGTCTTAAACTCATAATACATATAAAGGGGAAGGGGAATGGGAATTGGAAAGAGTTTAGGACTCAGGGAGTCCAACCCATACACATGAGCAACAATGTCAAGTGTTGTCATGCTTTCTGGACCATAACTCAACATACAAAGGGAATTGGGGGTGGGAATTCATGTGAGCACAGAGAAAAGAAGTAAATAAACTTGCAGAATTTACAACATCAAAACAGTAAGACAAACAGAGGAAAGGCTGAAGGATAAACATGTAGTGGAGAGGCAGAAACTAAACAAAGATAGACATACCAGTTGCAGAAAAAGTAAGCAAAGAGAAAAGCAGAATTTCTTTCAGCCAAACCACAAGAAAGCTTCAAGCTTGTGAGATCAGAGAACTCGAATGTTTAAGAAATTCTATGTATATTTGAGAGAAGCAGTGGCTTGTTCTGTTAGAACTTCTTTTTGAAAGAGAAAAAGGTACAGGTATTTATAGCTTTGAAAACGAGTAGAAAACAAGGCAACAAATAAGGTTTCAACACAAACATGGAAATAATCCCAATCAAAATCAATTAATACAGCTTTTTCCCTTTAATCAAGGGATTACTGCTCAACGGACACTAACAGGATTAATATAAGGAAAGAAGATCAATTTGTAATCAGAATGATTGTTACCATAAAAGGAGCAGTAAAACCATATAGTAAGGGATTAAGTATAAATACAGGAGTGTACTTATTTTGGAAAGGATCTGGTAAGGCCAAACAAAGAGAGAGAACCAATTAACCCTTAACGGGCAAGTAAAAATCAGAATTTCACAAGGAAAAGTTTTGAAAAATCAATCACGAGTTGAAAATCAATCGCAGAAGGGACTTAGTATATAAACAAAGTACACAAGTAATAGACATGTGAGGCCAAGCTATGGAAAGAAGAAACAACATACAGTAATAGCATGATAGTCACTTAGGTCAAACTTCATTAGCTTAGTAATAGAGAAAAGATCAGAAGCATGCAAAAGTTAGGTGAAAACCTTTCTGAAAACATAGTTGAGTTTGACAAATAGCAAGAGCTCAGAACAAAGGAATCACATAAAGAAGACGAGATGTTGCAGTAAAGAAACCAGGCGGAGCGATTTCAAACAGGCGAGTTGCACAAACAAACTCAAGAACTCGAACAGACCCCAAACAACTAGGGTTTTCGAAATCAGTAGAGTTTAGAGGCGATAAGCAAGTGAAACTAATAAACAGCCTCAGAATCTCTAGTAAAACCCCAAAAATTAGGGTTCTTTAACACTAATCTGGTGTAAACAAAGTAAATCAAACAGATAGACTCAGAAACACTAATTTGAAATCAAAAGGTTTTAAAAAGGAAATTTGGGGAAAACGCTTAAAACATCACATATAGCATATATCACGCACAAATCCAATCAAATAAACGAAAAAGAACCTCGAATAGGCTAGGGTTTTTGAGAACCCTAGAAACGAGAAAGGCTTGGAAGAAACAAGATCAGATCTGGAGTCGATAAGGTCGGAATCAGGCTCAGGAGGCCAAGACACGCTGGACCAAGGCCGAAGATGGTTGAGAACCTCGAATCGACGAAGGTCTGAGCGAATACCCTTGAAGTCTGGCCTCGAACCTTCAGGTATCAAGCATGTGAGATTAGTAGGGGTTGAGTATAGGTCGTCCATGGTCCGAACAACCATGGATTCCGGTGGATTTGGGGTTGGAGGTGGCAGAGAGCGATTAGGGTTTCAGGAAAGCTCGAAAGCGTTTGAGAAACGAGAGGTTTCAAAGGCTACCGACCAAACGAAATGAAGGGATTAGGGTGTAGTTGGGGGATTAAAAAAGGTAAGGGACAATCCTGGCCGTTGATCTGAATGATCAACGGCCTGGATTGAAAGAAAGGTCGGGGCGGGTTTTTCAATTGGGTCGGGGGACGGGTTAAAAACCAAACTGGGCTGGTCCAATTGGGGTTAGGATTGGGTCAATTGAGGGCCAAAAGTTAAATGTAAATAGGTTGTAATTGCAATGAAATGAGGCTAAATGTTAAATAGCCAATTTTCCTTTTTATTTTATAAAAACTAGAAAAAAAGTTTTTAAAGCAAATTAAAAGTACTGAGCCAATTAATAATATATAAATATTAGTTTAAAAATGTTTGGTCCTAATTTTACAATCATAAAAGGCTGTTAATCGTAAAGTAGGTTAAAATTGCAATTATATGCAATTTAGCTTTTAACATACCAAATAATTTTGTAAAAATATAAAAAAAATTATCTTAACTATATTTTGGTATAAATATGGGAATGAAATAGATTATTCACCAAAATTGATGATTTTGGGAATAAATATGGGTTTTGCACTGCTAAAATAGACAATAAATTGATTTTAAAAATCTTTAAAAATTATGGAAAAATACCAAAACTCTTGGGAATACTTATGTATGCACATATATGCTATTTTGGAAGTATTTTGGGTACAAAAATACCTAGGGAAAAATTGGGTATCAACTTGAGGCGTTCTTCTTTCTATACCACGCAAGATAGGCGGGTAAGACCTCGCCTCTAGATAGGTCACACACTCGAGTGTTTGTTGTCAAATACTGGCATTCGTTCCAAATAGAACGTACTGTTTCTTCATGAAATTGGCCGTCAGAGCTAACCTCGACCGCATAAACACTAAGATCTTCATCTGGGTGTATCACCTGACACCTTCCCAACTGTCTCATCACCCGGTATGGAGCATAAGGCTGAATGCCTCGGAGACCCATTAGGAAGAAGTAAGGACCGGTGGCGGTCATATACATTCTTCAACAGGAAGCCAACCCAGTGTCCATTCTATTTGCTCCGCAGTAATGGAGCGAAGGCGAGATACCCAATCTCCAAACCCCTCTAGGAACGTTAACCCTGAAATCCTTGTGTCAAACTCTTCAATGCAACTTTTATCTGCGGACCCATAACTCATATACTGAGGGCGGTGACACAGGTGTTCGATCATCCACATCTGTAATAGCAAATTGCATCCCTCCTCGAAGAAATTTGCCCCAGCTTTACAAGCTGTGAGAGCTCGGTATATCTGAGATACTATCATAGGGGCAAGGGTGCTCTTGGTGTTGGTAATCAAGACTTTGACGACTCCATCCACCCGCAGATCAATATTCCCATCTTTCCGGGGAAACACCACGATGCCTAAGAAAGCTACCATGAAAGCGAAATGCCTATGCTCATCCCATTTTGTCTGGTTCCCTTTGTTACAAACCCAGCTTTCCGGGCTGTTGAATCCTCCTACATGCCCATACCTCTGGTATATAAAATATAGAGTGGAAAAACCATCCTCCAACTCGGAGTACGGGAGTCCCTTGCTTATTTTTAGCAAATCCATGAATTTGTGAGAGTTAACGGCTCTTGGAGCGATCAGATACTTATGCCTCAGACATTCAGTACTTCTCATATAACCTGTTATCTCTTCTAAGGTGGGTGTGAGTTCAAAATCCGAGAACTGCAAGACATTGTGAGCTGGGTCCCAAAATGTAACAAACACCTTTATGATGTTTCCTCTAGGCCTGATCTTCAACAACTCGGTGAGGCCTCCCAAATGTAGATTAACCTTATCTTGCTCTGATTTACCCAGATCCTCCCACCACATATGCAACTCCAAAGGGATCTTGTTCATGACTGTTATTGGCAAACTTTGGCTTGTGCTCATTCTGCACATTTATTAGGGTGGTTTTCATTAAAAGATAATTATGACTCATTTTGACTCAAGAAAAATGACCATTATTTTTCAATATTTTCACCAAAATATCTGGCTTTGACAATACAGCCTTTCAGCACTTCGAAAACGAAGATTTAAGGCTGTGTCGGCTAACCAGCCAAAACCTTTAAAAGTGACTAAAGGTGGTTGTTCTTGCAAAAACAGCCTTCCGACGCCCTTTTGAGGGACATTCGACTATTTTTGACAAGAATGGCATCACCTTACATATTTGCAATAAACATAAACTTTTGTTTTTTTGGGCTATTTTTGCAAAAAAAGAAGTTGGACCCGATGGGGGTTGCCTACGTATCTCACATCAGGTGAGAATCAAACTGGCGTAGTTCAGGCAATTTTGACAAAACAAAAACCAACTCTTTTTTCTCTTTTTTCAAAACAAAACAAAAAATTTCTCTCTTTTGTTTTCAAAATTTTGGCAGAGTTTAGTATATTTTGGGACATCAGTTTTTCAAAAACAAATAATTATCTCTCTTAGCCCTCACATTGACTTTCCTTCTCTCAACATTTTCCCTATAAGCCGGTCAACATGCAAATTCGAAGCAAAAAAATGCACAAGTAGCAAGTAGGATGCACCAGGATGGTCTTTTCATTTCAAGTACACCCGTTCTAGACTGACCCAACCCCTGTGTTGAGTCTCCAAAGTCGAATGCACATGATGCAGATAAGCGTTCGTACTAGGGATCCGACATGAGGCTGAGTTATTCTAGGTTTAAAACCTGGGTGTATTGTTCTAGAACTGGCTTACCCGAGCGGACAACTCGAGCCGGGGGGGCTGCGTACCAGTCACCAAAGGATCATCCGGCTTTGCAACTTGTTCGAACCTCGTTCTATTTGGGATATGACACTAATAGAAAGAAGTCACGACCAGCGTGCACTCCTCGGGAGAGAGAAGAGAGGGGTTTCGTAGCAGTTTATATATACAATTCAGATAATATCAAAGCGGTAAAAAGCAACATTTAGCACATTATGCCCAAACATGTAATAAAATAAGATAATAAATAAAGCCAAATACAACAATTCATCTAAGCTCGAATTCTGAACCATGAACCAGAGATTTTGGGTCCTCTCCCAGCAGAGTCGCTAGAGCTGTCACACCTCTTTTTTTCTTACACCCGCGTAGAGAGGTATATAAGAGAGTTTTTTCCAATTTAAGTGACAATCGAAACGGGATTATTTTATTTAAAATTCAGAGTTACCACTTGAGATAATTTATTGTGTCCCAAGTCACCGGTTCAAATCCCGAATAGAGGAAAGATTGACTCTGTCTTACAGTCCATGAACACAGAAATCCGAGTAAGGAATTCTATTAACCCGGGAGAAGGTGTTAGGCATTCCCTGATTCAGTGGTTCTAGCACTGTCGCTCAACTGTTATAATTGGCCTATTATCTGATTTTAATACATGTTTTAGCCTATGGTAAATTTAACTTATTACCTGCTTTTAATTATTATTTTTAGAAAATATTCAACGTCATCTAAAATACGTCTTGAACCACGTCACATAAATGCACCTGCGGTCCCCGACACATTTTATCTAACATTGTTGAGATTTGGATTTGGGTCACATAAATGCGCACCCGAGTTTAGGAAGGTAAATTATTAAAATAACGCGCCTAAAGAAACTACGCATTTGCAACTTTGCGAGGGCCATGGAAAATTCGCTAAATGACACGCCTCGAATTCTAAGGATTTGAAAGAAATAATTAAATGAGGGCCATGCATTTTTAGATTTTACTTGGCATGGCATGCCTCAAATTAACTACAAGGATCTAATAATTAAATAATGCTAAAGGAATCATAACTACTTTTAAACCACAACTGAATTTAAATTGTGAATCTAAAGGGGTAAGACTAAGTGAAATCTACTCCATTTTTCCATTTCAGAACTTGGGCGTGGCCAGACATGAGGCCCTTGGCCCAAAATTACCAGGTTGTGAGATTAAGAGTTCCATGACAAATTCCGTTTGAGCCCAAATAGACGGCCCGATTTTGAAGTGCGCACAAGCAAGATACCCCAGGGATTTCGCGTATCGAACCCGTGAAACAGCAGAAGGCAATTAGATTTTTAGAAAGTGGCGACAAGGGACTTGAATGCCAACGGATCCGTAAATTCGACATTGAGCAACCACAAAATTAAATGGGCAATTACTAGTTGTTTGAAATACTAATTGGAATCAAGTTGAAAATCATTTCAAACCATTTTTTTTAGTTTAAACTTACGCACATGCTAATCATTGAAGTACTATAACTTGACAACCACTGAAATACTAATTAAAAAATCATGCTTCATTTTCAGTATTCATGCTTGACTCGATTGACTAGACCATTTCCTTCTCAAAACATGATTCCATAACACAAATCTTTAAAGAAACAATCATTTACCCAATTACATAAACATTATCATCTAAACACCACAGATATGTACCAGAAATGGGCTGCATAACTGAGAAATTCAATGCAGTCCATGCTACAGAATCAAAGAGCAGAATATAAAGTCTAAAACTACCAATATAATAGCAAAACTCACTGTCCAAAGCAAGACTCACATAGCTAATACAACACCTCAAATTACCGAAGGAAACATAATGTCAAGACAAAACTATGAATGAATCTTAAACGAAACTGGCATCAAGCTTTGAACTTCAACTTTTCATTTTTATTCTTCACATTTAACTTCACAATCAATAGAATGGGAAATACCTGGAAAAGCAAGAAAAACAAGAACAAGGAAAGGTCAGCAGCAGCAAAGCAGTACCAGCAACAACGTAACAGTGCTTAACCAGCTGAAACCCACCTAGACCTCAAACCAAACTCCACACAACTCGAAATCAGGCTCCTAGACTTAGATTCAATCCATTTTTTCATACCCAGATAAATCAAGAATTCTTCAGAATCGAAAATCTCTAGAATTATAGAAGAAATACAATGGAACAGTAATTTTCTTTTGATATTTTCAGCCATTTTTATTTCTGTCAATCTTTCTCCCTTAAAGTCTGCCTTAAATGCCAAACAAAAATGCCTTTATAGGCAAGGCATTAGGGCAGCCCCTAGGAATCAATTTTTGCATTTTGCCCTTTTGGAATTTTCATTATAGCTTAGAGGACCTTAGTCTAATTCTCAAAACTTCAATTTAATCTTCACCCCAGCTTCCTAGAAGTTTCCTCGGTTTGTTGCATAAGATTCCCCTAGCTTATTACCTAAAATACCATTTAAACCTCTAAAAACTACCCCTCCAACCCAAGTATGGGTCAAACTGACCCGACTCAAATTGGTAGGGGTCTGCAAACCCATATTAAATCCCCACTTGGGCTTTCTGATTTTTCAGAGTCCAATTAAAATCCATCAGGGACTCCCAATTTGAAAGACTGACCAAAATTTCCCTAAAAGAAACCTGAAACCCCTTCTTTAAAATGCAATCAAACAAAGACAAAGATGAATGAGCTAATTAACAAGAAATTGACTAAATTAAGACCTAATTAACTAAGTGATTTAACGAACCAGAAACTTAACCTACTTAACAAACTAAAGATGTTGCAGAAACGGAATTCACAAAGAAAAAGGAAGAAAAGAGAAAAATAATGAACGGAAGAACAAGCTTGAACTCAGAAGGTGAATTGAATTTTTAGCCAAATTATTATAAGAAAACTAGGTTTAAGAAAGGGAAATATGAGGATAATAAGATAATGACAGAAAGGGACACGGAAAGGGAAAGGGACTCCCCAAATCGAACCTCGAAACCAGACTGGGACAAAGAACTTAACCAAACTTATGTCGATCCATTGTTCTTTGTCAAGAACAACTGAACGACATCAATTTCGTTGAGTCCAAACCTCAAAGCTTGAAAGAATAGCGCTCCATGAACGTGAATGCTACCAGGCTCGACGAAAAAATGATTTTGAACTTTTGAGGGTTGAACTCGGATTCAAGATTCGAAGAGTTCAAAGTTGATTCGAGGGTAAAAGGTTGGTTATATGGGATGGGGAGATGGAGAAGGTCCCAGGGTGTTGATTTGGTAGTGTTTGGAGCCGGCGCCGCCATGCTCAAGGTGGGGGAATAGGGGCAGTGATCTAGGGTTCAACCGTCTCTGAAGGTGAGTTTGAGAGAGAGACGAGATGGGTCTGGGAGAGTGCCTTAGTTCGGGCAGTTAAATACCTAGGGGTTGGGTAAGTTCAGGGCCGTTGGATCTCGATGATCCAACGGTTGTGATGACAGGGACATTAAACGGGGTCATTTGGATAAGTGGGGGGAATCGGACCGGGTCAGGGGACGGGTTGGGGCGAATTAAATGGGTATAATTAAATTGGGCTAGTGGGGATTTAATGGAACAGCCCAATAAGACCTAGTCTTCACTTCCTTTTCCTTTCTTTCTTTTTTACTCTTTAATTTTCTTTTTCTTTTTCTTTCAAAATTAAAAATACAAATCTCAATTACATTTAAAAATCAAATTAGCCTATCAAAAATACTAATTAATTCTAAATAATAATTATCACCATTAATTAAAAATCAAATTTAAAGGAAAACTATCAAAACCCAAAACTAAAATTAAAATGTGCAAAATGAATTGTTTTTTGTAATTCCCCCCCCCCCTTTTTTATAAAACAAATAATTTGCTAATTAATTTTAAAATGTAGAATTAAATCCTAAATGTAAATGCAATATATTTTTGTATTTTTCATTAATTAAATAAAATTAACATGCACAGACAAATGCAAACAATTAACAAGAAAATGCTATAAAAATCTACAAAATTGCAAACCAATGAAAAAGAATTCTTTTGTTTTGAATTTATGGGTGTAATTAATATAGGGCAAAAATCCCGTGCTCACAATCGGTACGGAGACATCTGTATTTATCCCCCAGAGGCTATAGATTTAGGAAAATTTCACATTTATTTTTTCCTGTTGTGCGGTTTTCTTTCTCAATACCAATTGCCTTTCTACTCTGTTCTTTCGCAGATGGCGAGAACACGCGCTTCCTCATCTACCGCTCAATAGCCCGAGCCCCCAGAAGCAGCTCCTACGTGGGTCAGAGGGCGAGGCCAAGGCTGTGCTAGAGGCCGAGGTAGGGTCAGAGCTCAGCCCCGAGCAGCAGCACCAGTGGCGGATCCTCAGGATAATTTTGAGGAGGAGGTTCTGGCCCTAGCAGTTATGGTGGGCCCAGCTCAGGTCCCAGAGGGGTTCATTTCCACCCCAGTTCTTCAAGACGCTCTGGTCCGATTGGTGGGCCTCATGGAGAGTGTCACCCAAGCAAGTTTGCTTCCTGTAGCACCAGCCACTTCTCAGGCTGGAGGAGGGGCTCAGACTCCTGCTACTTGCACTCCGGAGTAGGTGGCTCCCCAGATTCAGATTCCAGCGGTTCAGCTAGCTGGAGCAGTTCATCCGGGTGTAGTAGCTCAGACCGGTGATGGAGCGGCTATGTCTGCCGATGCTTTGTGGAGGCTGGATAGGTTCACCAAGCTCTTCACTTCTACATTCAGCGGTGTATCTACTCGGGATCCCCAGGATTATCTGGATAGTTGTCACGAGGTTTTTCGGAACATGGGAATCGTTGAGACCAATGAAGTTGATTTTGCTACCTTTCATCTGTCAGGATCTGCCAAGACTTGGTGGAGGGATTATTGCTTAGCCAGGCCAGCCGGGTCACCATCTTTGACATGGGAGCAGTTTACAGTGTTGTTTCTGGAGAAGTTTCTCCCCGTTACTTAGAGAGAGGCCTATCAGAAGCAGTTTGAACGCCTCCAGTAGGGTTCCATGAGGGTCACCCAGTATGAGACCAGGTTCATCGATCTAGCTCGCCATGCTCTTGTCATACTTCCCACGGAGAAAGAGAGGGTGAGGAGGTTTATTGATGGTCTTATTCAGCCGATTCGTCTTCAGATGGCCAAGGAGGCCGGGAGCGAGATCACCTTTCAGGAGGCGGCCAATGTGGCCCGCAAAGTTGAGATGGTTCTGTCATAGAGAGGTAGTCATTGGTCGGATAAGAGGCCCCATCATTTAGGTAGATTCAGTGGTACCTCGTCTGGAGGTAGAGATTCATATTGTAGAGGCCATCCTCCTGGGCCCTTTCAGTCAGCTCTCCAGGTCTCACATGGTACTTTAGGTGGTCGTGGTTCTCAGATGCATTATTTTGATCAGCAGCCTTACAGTGCACCACCAGCTCCCATTAGTGCACCACCGCTTCAGATTTTTCGAGGTGGTCATTCAGGTCGACAGGGCCAGTAGTCGAGGGCTTGTTACACTTATGGTGATCCGGGTCACATTGCTAGGTTTTGCCCTCGAGCACCGGGTAGCTCTCAACATCAAGGTTCTCGTGCTATGGTACAGGCACTAGGTGTTTCACAGCCCGCCTAACCAGTTAGAGGTGGGGGTAGAGGTGCTAGAGGTGGAGGTAGAGGTCCTAGAGGTGGAGCTTAGGCTGCCAAAGGTGGAGGCCAGCCAGCAGCAGGCCGTCCTAGAGAGGTAGTTCAGGGTGGTGGGGCGAAGCCCCGATGTTACACCCTTCCAGCTAGGCTCGAGGCTGAGGCTTCAGATGTAGTCATTACATGCTATCTTGTACAGGCTGAGGCTCGAGGGTGATTGGGGGTCTTGAGACTCGTGTAGATTTGTTGCTTTTAGATATGGTTGATTTCGATGTTATATTGGGGATGGACTGGTTATAACCTTACCATGCTATCTTGGATTGCCACGCAAAGACTGTGACCTTAGCTTTACCAGGTATTCCTCGTTTAGAGTGGAGAGGGACTCCTGTTCATTCTACCCGCAGTGTTATCTCGTATGTGAAGGCTCGGCGTCTGGTCGAGAAGGGGTATTTGGCCTATTTGGCGTATGTTCGCGATTCTAGTGTTGAGGTTCCCTCTATTGATTATGTGCCTGTTGTTCGCAAGTTTCTTGAGGTATTCCCTTCAGACCTGCCGGGGATGCCACCCGACAGGGATATTGACTTTTGCATTGATTTGGCTCCGGGCACTCAGCCCATTTCTATCCCGTCATATCGCTTGGCCTCACTAGATTTGAAAGAGTTGAAGGAGCAATTGCAAGACTTGCTTGAGAAGGGTTTCATTAGACCCAGTGTTTCACCATGAGGTGGACCGTTGTTGTTTATTAAGAAAAAGGATGGGTCAATGAGAATGTGTATCGATTACCGGTAGTTGAACAAGGTTACAATCAAGAATAAGTATCCATTACCGAGGATTGATGATTTATTCGATCAGCTTCAGGGTGCCAAGGTATTTTCAAAGATAGACTTGAGATATGGCTACTATCAGTTGAGGATTATGGCCTCCGATGTCCCTAAGACAGCTTTCCACACTCGGTACATGCATTATGAGTTCTTGGTTATGTCGTTCGGGTTGACAAATGCCCCAGTAGCCTTTATGGATTTGATGAACCGAGTGTCCAAGCCTTATTTGAACTCGTTCGTGATCGTCTTCATTGATGATATTTTGATATATTCCCGTAGCCAAGAGGAGCACGAGAAGCATCTCAGAGTGATTCTTCAGACTCTGAAGGATAGTTAGTTATATGCTAAGTTCTCAAAGTGTGAGTTTTGGTTGAGTTCAGTTGCATTCCTGGGTCATGTTGTGTCAACAGAGGATATTCAGGTTGATCCGAAGAAGATTGAGGCAGTCAAGAACTGGCCTAGACCAGTATCAGCTACAGAGATTTGGAGTTTCTTGGGATTGCAGGCTACTATTGTCGGTTCGTGGAGGGGTTTTCATCTATTGCAGCCCCGATGACCAGTTGACCCAGAAGGGTGCCCAGTTCAAATGGTCAGAAGAGTGTGAGGCGAGCTTTCAGAAGCTCAAGACAGCTCTGACTACAGCACCGGTGTTGGTTTTGCCCACAGGTTCAGAGTTTTATACAGTTTATTGTGATGCATCTCGTACTGGGCTTGGTGTAGTGTTGATGCAAGGTCATTGCCTATGCTTCGCGGTAGTTGAAGATTCATGAGAAGAACTATCTGGTGCATGATTTAGAGTTGGCAGCCATTGTTCACGCATTGAAGATTTGGAGGCATTATCTATATGGCATGGCATGTGAGGTCTTCACTGATCACAAGAGTCTTCCGTATTTGTTCAAGCAAAAAGAGCTGAATTTCAGGCAGATGAGGTGGTTGGAGTTGTTGAAGGATTATGATATCACTATCTTATATTACCCGGGAAAGGTCAATGTGGTGGCCGATGCCTTGAGTAGGAAGTCAGCCAGTATGGGCAGTCTTGCTTATATTCCGGTCAGTGAGAGACCACTTGCTTTGGACGTTCAGGCTTTGGCCAATCAATTTTTGAGGTTGGATATTTTTTAGCCTAGTCGTGTATTGGCCTGCAGGTCGCTCGTTATTCCTTATTGGAGCGTATCCGCGATCAGCAGTATGATGATCCCCATTTGTGTGTCCTTAGAGACACGGTGCAGCGCGGAGGTGCCAAGCAGGTTACCTTAGATGACGATGGAGTTTTGAGATTTCAGGGTCGAGTTTATTTGCCTAATGTGGATAGGCTCCGAGAGTTGCTTTTAGAGGAGGCCCATAGCTCCCGGTACTTTATTCATCCGGGAGCTGCAAAGATGTATCAGGATTTGCGGCAGCATTATTGGTGGCGGAGAATGAAGAAGGATATCGTTGCATATGTAGCTCGGTGTTTGAATTGTCAGCAGGTTAAGTACGAGCATCAGAGGCCTGGTGGTTTATTTCAGAGGATTGAGCTTCCCGAGTGGAAGTGGGAGCAGCTCACTATGGATTTCGTTGTTGGACTCCCGCAAACTCAGAGGAAGTTCGACGCAGTATGGGTCATTGTTGATAGGCTTACCAAGTCAGCGCATTTCATTCCTATGGTGGTCTTCTATTCATCCAAGAGGCTAGCTGAGATCTATATATGGGAGATTGTTCGTCTTCATGGTGTGCCTATATCTATCTTTTCGGACCGAGGTACGTAGTTTACCTCGCATTTTTGGAGAGCAGTTCAGCGAGAGTTGGGCACCCTGGTTGAGTTGAGTACAACATTTCATCCCCAGACAGACGGTCACTCCGAGCGGACTATTCATATTCTGGAGGATATGCTCCGAGCTTGTGTCATTTATTTTGGAGGCTCGTGGGATCAATTTTTGCCTTTAGCAGAGTTTGCCTACAACAACAACTACCAGTCGAGCATCTAGATAGCTCCTTATGAGGCTTTGTATGGTAGGCGATGTCGATCTCTGGTTGGATGGTTTGAGCCGGGGGAGGCTCGGTTGTTGGGTACGGATCTGGTTTAGGAGGCCTTGGACAAGGTTAGGATCATTCATGACAAGCTTCGTACAGCTCAGTCCAGGCAAAAGAGTTATGCAGACCGCAAGGTTCGAGATGTGGCTTTCATGGTTGGTGAGTGAGTATTGCTCCGAGTTTCGCCTATGAAAGGCGTGATGAGATTTGGGAAGAAGGGCAAGCTTAGCCCTAGGTTCATTGGTCCGTTTGAGATTCTTGATTGAGTAGGAGAGGTGGCTTATAGACTTGCATTGCCGCCGAGCTTATCAGCCGTGCATCCAGTTTTTCATGTGTCCATGCTTCGGAGGTATCACGGCGATCCATCCCACGTGTTAGATTTCAGCATTGTCTAGTTGGACAAGGACTTGTCCTATGAGGAGGAGTTGGTGGCTATTCTAGACCGGCAGGTTCGTCAGTTGAGGTCGAAGAGTTTTCCTTCTGTTCATGTTTAGTGGAGAGGTCAGCCTCCTGAGGCATCGACCTGGGAGTCCAAGTCTGATATGCGGAGCCGTTATCCTCATCTATTCCCCGACTCAAGTACTTCCTTCTTCTGTCTGTTCGAGGATGAATGGTTGTTTTAGAGATGGAGAATATGACGACCCAAAGGGGTCATCACCTATTTTCTTATCCATTCTATGCTTCTGAGGCCATAAAAACCTCATTTAGAGTTGCCTCGATTTGCGTACGTAGTCCGGATGCGTAGCCGAAAAGCTTAAATATGAAATTTTGTGAAAAATGTTAAGTTTTGATGTTAAAATGAATAAGTTTGACTTTGGTCAACATTTTGGGCAAACGGACTCGGGCCTGTGATTTGACAGTCCTGGAGGGTCCGTAGAAAAATATGGGACGTGGTCATATGTCCGTAATTGAATTCCGAGGTCCCAAGCCCGAGAAATGAATTTTTAAGTAAAATTGTTTTCTGAAAATGTTTAAGGAAATTGGAAATGAAATCTGATTAGAAAGCGTTGGTATCGGGCCCGTATTTTTGTTCCGGTGCCCGGTACAGGTCTTATATGTTTTAAGTTCTACCTGTAAAATTTGGTTGAAATCGGACGTCGTTTGACGTGTTTCGGAGTTAAATTTCTAAATTGCAAACTTGATGAAGTTTGAGGAAAAATTCTTGATTTTGAGGTTTGATTCATTGATTTTGAGGTTATTTAGGCGATTTGATCGCACGGATAAGTTCGTATGATGTTGTTGGGTTAGTGCATGTGTTTGGTTAGGAGCCCTGAGGGCTCGGGAGTGTTTTGGAGGCATTTCGGAATGGTTTTTGGCTTAAAAATATTGCAGGTTTCTCAACTATTGGGTTTCTGGTACTTCCTTCTTCACGTTCGCGGGAGTACCCACGCGAACGCGATGGGTTAATTGTTGCTGAAGGAATTTCCTTCTACGCGAACGTGTAGCTCAGGTCGCGAATGCGAGGCTTTGGGGGGGGATAACCCTTCGCGAACGCGATCCTGGCCACGCGAACGCGAAGGCCAAATGGGTCTGGGCAGGAAGTGGGGTAGCTGTCTTACGCGAACGCGAACCCTTGGACGCGAACGGGAGGGATCGAGGAGATTACTCTCCATGAACGCGATCTCGTGTACGCGAACGCGAAGGTTCACACAACCTGACCATCGCGAACGCGAAGGGTCAGTCGCGAACGCGAAGGACATTTTCGCCCAGTGATTTTAAAAAGGCCAAAAACAGAACACTTTCGGGATTTTATAAAAATTTCACAAACCTCTTCTTCTCCAAAGCTCTTAGGCGATTTTTGAAGCTTCTCTTCACCATAATCTCTTGGGTAAGTAATCTTTAACTTGTTTTCTTCATTTTCCATCAACGTCCACTAGATTTTTAGGCCTAAAACATGTAATTAAGGGTAGAAATTAGGGATTTAGGTAGAGTTAGGGCTTTTTGATTATTTGTGATTTAGACCTCATTTTGGGGTTGGATTTGAAAACAAATTATATATTCGGGCTCGTGGGCGAATGAGTGATCGGGTTTTGGTCTCAACCTCGTGTTTTGACCAAGTGGGCTTAGGGTCGATATTTGGGATTTTGGGAAGAATGGTTAGAAAGTTATAATTGAACATTGGAATTAGATTGTTTAGCACTTATTGATGATATTGAGTCAATTATGTATAGATTCGATTGGGTTGGAGCCGAATTTGAGAGGAAAAGTGGTGTTCGAGGCTTGAGTTAGCCGTGAAAGTTCTAGGTAAGTGTTTGGTCTAACCTTAGCTTGAGGGATTAGGAGTTGAGTCCTATTTTCTATGTGATAATTGTTGCGTACGACGTATAGGCATGGTGACGAGTATCTAGACGTTGGTGTCTAGCATGACCGTTAGTCTTTATGTTGTGAATATCCTGATTTTGTTGTGTCTTTTATGCCTTAGTGATGATTTCTTTATGTTGTGAAAAGCTTGTGAAAGAAATTATAACCTTTGAACTTTGAGGAGCATTGGCTCGAGTTATATTACAAAGTGTGAAAGTATATGAGATGATTGAACCCTTTGGAGCATTGGCTCAAATGGTAAAGTGAGCTATGAAGTAAAAGTGAAATAAAGAGAAAGAGTTATTAAATTGTTCCCTTGCCTGGATGTTTGTTGCTTTGTTGATTATCTCCCTTGCCGGGATGCTGAGATTATTGATATTGTTCCCTTGTCGGGATTTAACTGTTTAATTGTGTTCCCTTTCCGGGATTTCTATTGTTATTTGTTTACTCCCTAGCCCCTTTGTTTGTGATTGTTGTTTGGGTGAGGAAGAACATTAAAGCACGAAGGATGATGTCATGCATTGTTTACTATGGTGAGGAAAGAGTGTAAAGCACGAAGGGTAATGTCGTGCCGTACGATGTACCATTCCGTACCGATTATCATTGACTATATGGTGAGGAAAGAGAGTAAAAGCATGAAGGGTGATGCCGTGTATACTTTTGTTATAAAATATTGTTTGGTGAGGATGAGAGTAAAATCACGAAGGGTGGTGTCGTGCATGTTGTTATTATATGATTGATTTGGTGAGAACGACAGTAAAAGCACGAAGGGTGATGCCATGCTAATTGTTGATTTCTGATTCTTGATGATATTCTAGTTATGTTGTTACTTTCCTTACGTGATGCTTTCTATTCGGAACCGTTATATCCCCCACATCGTTTTTTCCCTTCCCACATTTACTGGTTATTTCTGCATTTTCCTTTCCGCTGTAAATATTTAAATTGCACAGGTTTATTTGGTAGTCTGGTCCTAGCCTCGTCACCACTTCGCCGAGGTTAGGCTAGACACTTACCAGCACATGGGGTCGGTTGTACTGATACTATACTCTGCACTGTGTGTAGATCCCGTAGTAGCTTACGGACAGTAGTTGGAGGGCTTCCTTCAGTCCACCCGTAGACCCAAGGTAGACGTGCAGGCATTCGCGGGTCCTGGCGTCTCCTTCTATCTCTATTCCCTATTTCATTTTCTTTCGTTCAAAAACAGATTATTGTATTTTCTTCAGGCCTTGTTTGTAGTGACTCTTAGACAGTCTGTGACACTGTGACACCAGGTTTTGGGTATTGAGGTTTTGAAAGTTGTAAGAGACGTAGTCTTGAGTTATAAAAATTGTTGACTTTCGCTTATTTATTTAATTTCGCTGTTTTCATGTTATCGCTGGTAATTGAAGAAAAACATTTGTTAATGAAAAAGGTAGTTAAAGGTTGGCTTGCCTAGCTCTCATTAGTAGGCACCATCACGACTCCCGAGTATGGGAAATCCGGGTCGTGACAAAAACAATTCGGGTCGTGACATTCCCAATATAGATAGTCCCCCCACTTGCCATTTATTCATCAATAGAATATTTGGAAAGTGGACCTTATTAAAGCGGGAATATTTGCCGCCATTTAATTTTTCCCTGGAATTGATGCTTCAACTATCTCTTCCATTTAATGTCCATGACACGTGGCATCTCATGGTTGGCTCTGCAACCTTTCAGCACCTTTTAAGGCTTTTTTACGGCTTCACCAATTACGAAGCGTCAGTTTTCATTATGACGTTTCTATCATTGCACCTTTTCCTTTGATGGTTGCTTCTGACAATAAATATAACTTTTTTCCCTTGTCCTTTTCACAAAAGTTCAAAATATTCAATTCTAATCTTTTTCTTCCTCGTACTACTATGTATTCTTCAAACCCTAACCCTCGAAGAGTTCCCATTGTTGACAACCTTTCTCTTGCTCCTATTAGAAGTAGGAGAGGAGGAAGGCTTCGTAGTTTAGGGTCTTCTTCATCACGAATCCCCTCTCTTCCTTCATCGAGTTCTAATACTCCGTCTAGAACTAGAGGTTCCCTTTCTCAAAGGTCTTGTTCTAGAGGTAAATAACCCTCTGAACCTCTTCGTGAACCTTTAGTAGAGGAAATAGTCCCTGCGGAACTATCTTTCTACAACGATAAAGAATCCTTTAGAAACCAATTGTCCTCTTTAGATCGTGCTGATATTTATCCGACTCAAATCACTGAAGGTATGATTTCAATAGTTCGTAGAGATTGTCATTGGAGCCATGACTTTCCCATTATAATCCCTAATGCGAACCAAAGAATCACTTCCTATTTAACTGGGTTTTCTTTTGTTTACACTTACCCTTTCACATTGGGTTTTAAGCCTGCTATTGACCCTGTTATACTTGAATTTTGTCGTTTTTTCGACGTTTGCTTAGGTCAAATCGGCCCTATTGTATGGAGGGTTGTTGCTTGTTTGAGGTATTTGACCAACATGGCTGACGTGCCTTTTACTTTCTCTCATTTAATCCATCTCTATTCTCCTAAACCCTTTCACCAAGGAGTCTTTACTCTAGTGGCAAGAACCAAAAGAGTTCTGGTCAGTCCAGAAGATGACAAAGACCGTGGCTAGTACGCCCGGTTTGTTGCTTCCCCCACGGTTGGTTTAGTGGGTGATGAAAATGTTCCCTTCCCTGAGAAGTGGAATTTTGCACATGAGTTTTCTTTTTAATAACTTTGTCGTACCTTTTTTCCCTCAATTTTGATGATCATTATTTTAATTTTCCTTTTCTTTTCCAGCAACCATGGGAGTTGTTGATGAAATTTCCAATTTCCATGGTTGGATAGGAAAATTATTACGTACCGCTCCGATGGACGGTAGATCTTGGAAAAATCTCTTTATCGTTTTGGCTGAAAAGTGAAAACTCACGGTAAGAGTTTTTCTTATTTTACTCATTGTTTTCTTCAAAAATTATTTTGATCCTTCTTTTTGTCAGGATTTCCCATTCGAGGCATAATTGTTGAGGCCGTTGCAGCTTCCAGAATTTCTATGGAAAGGGCCCAAGAGATAGTTTTGGGTTCTTCATCAAAAAGGAAAGCTTCTGTTGATCAAGACTCTGGAGTGGAAGAAGAACAAAATGAGGGCTCTTTTATAAAAGGGCCAAGGGCTAGAAGAAGAATTATTTCAGATGATGAAGCATATCCCCCTTATTCTATTCCTTCCACCGAGCCTATTTATGCCTCGTTGATAATTTCTGATGATGATACTCCCGTTGCTGCTCATGTTTCTGCTGAACAGCTTTTTGCCCGCGGGTTTGGTAGTGAACGTTTTGGGTTAATTTTTGATGCAGCACCCTTTGCTTCTTTTTCTACACCCGTTCCTTTGATACCCTCTTTGCCAGTCGTGACTGTTACCGTTGTTGCTCCTCCCCAGGTTGTTTTTACTCCCCAGGTTGTTTTTACTCCTTCTATAGTTCCTCCTTCTTCAGTTCATACTTCAACTATCCATCATACCGAGGTTGGTTCCCCTAGTAGAGGTGAAGCAATGAGGCAAGTTACCATTGAAATTCCCGCTGAGGGTAACCTTTTGAGGAAATCAGGTCGAGCTGACGTGTGGTTAAAACCTTTGATTGGTCCAGTTGAAAGAGCTAAACTTGATGGCCATAGTTCCTTGACTTTGATGAACGATACAGTGCATGCTTCTTTAAAGGTATCTCTTTTTCAAGCTTTACTTTACCTTTTTCTATTTTTAGAGTTCTCATCTTTCCCCCCTTTGTTTTTAGGTTAATCTAATTGACAAGGAGATGATGAAGAGGATTCCCTCTCAGAGCAATTAGAGTGTGACTGCCAAGTAGAGGCAGACAATTGGAAGGAACAGTTTGAAAGTCTTCAAATCGACATGAAAATATTAGAAGAGAGTAAATGTACCTTATAGCAGCAGGTAAGGGTTTTAACTTTAGAGTTGGAAGTTGAAAAGGCTTCATCAAATCAAGCAGGTAAAGAGAAGAATCTTCTTGAAACCTCTTTTTCCGAGCAACTCTCCAAGGCAAGTGAAGAGATCAGAGAGTTGAAGGCTCTCATAGGTAAGAAAGAAGCATATGCTGGTGAACTCGTGCAGACTCTGACTCAAACTCAAGAAGACCTCCGGGTATCTTCTGATAAAGTTCGTTCCTTAGAAAGTTCACATGCTTCTCTTGAAACTTCTTATGATTCTGCCTTGGCTGAGAATGAGAAGCTAAAAAATGAAATTGCTGACTAGGAAAGAGATTACGAGATTCTTGAAGATAAAAACGCAATTGAAGTGAGTTGGGCATTTTTAAATTCTCGCCATGATACCCTTGTAGAAGTTAGCCAGAAGAATTTTAACTTGGAATCTGAGTTAGCCAAAATCAAAGAGACTATTGAAAAGACTTAGCAGAGCCAAGGCTTTCCTTCTCCCGTGGATGAAGCTTCCGGCGATATTGAAGATGATATGGATACCCCAATTCCTTCAAGTCAAATTGAACCTACTGCTACTGAAGACCCTGCTTTGGTTCCTTCTTCAACTCCTCAGTGACAAGTCAATGATATGTGACTTTTTTTTTCTTTTTCTTTGGTGGATGCAGTTGTAACCCTTGGTCTTTTTTGAGGGTTTGAAAACATTAAGTCCCCAGACCTTTTTCGGGGCATTTTGTATAAGAAACTCTTAGTTTATGACTAAGTTCATACTTAGTCTAAACTTTTTAATATTAAGAAGTTTTCGTAGCTATTTTTGAACTTCTGTCTTGCCTTTATATTTAAAAACTTATTCGATAATTTGCACTTTTATTTTGTAAAATGCTTTCTTAATTCCATGAATGTTTTAAATCAATCATGAATTTTATAAAAGAGGACCCTTTTATATTCGACACTTAATGAAGAAGACGTTTCATCTTCATAATGGTGTTAATGTACGATAAAAGAAATTGGAATACACATGTTTTTTGGAATAACCTCGACAAATTTTTATTTGAACTTTGTCAATTTCTACCTTACATGTATTTAAGTAACTTCTATAACTTTTTCGTAACTGTTTTCCTTACAACAGATTCCAAAAAAGAAAATAACACACATGTTTTTATTTATAACTTGTTTCAGTACATTACCTTTAACCTTACTATGATAAGGTTTTTCTTTGGCCTTAACTTGTAATTTTGCTCTTAGCTCGTAACTTTGCTCTGTACTTGACTCATTCAATGAGTAAACTTTTTAGGCTTGAACTTTGGTTGTCTCCCAATCTTCTTTGCCTTCTTTATACATATGTCCATGTATATTATATAGTCCCCCAAGTGTTTGAGTTTTGAAGTATGAAGTCTCGAGCACTTGATTACTCCTCTTACTCGGTCCTTTTCCTGTAAAGGAATAAAACATATGGGACTCGGAGGTAAGATAATAGATGAAGACTGCTTAACTCGTATCAATTTCTATCAGAATAGGTGTAACCCTAGACCAGAAATTTTAATTTATTCCACGTGCCTTGCTGGTCGTGATTCATCATTTAGTATGGGCTAGCTTTTTTGCCTATCATCTAAAATCGTTAGTAAAATTTTAACAATTCAAAAATAGAATTTTAAATTGAGGATACCTGACTGTGGGTACTCCTTAGAAGTAGTATCTCTTCAGGTGAACAGCATTCCAATGTGAAGGTAATATCTTGCCATCCATTGTTTTTAGCTCGTATGCTCCTTTCCCAGTAATACCATGAATCTTGTAGGGTCCTCCCAGGTTGGACTTAATTTACCCGTATTGGCCGCCTTTGTGGATTGAAAAACTTTCTTAAGAACGAAGTCCCCAATCTTGAAGTATCTTAATCGTGCTCTTCGATTGTAGTATCGTTCTATGACTTGCTTTTGTGTTGCCATTCTTATTAGTGCAGCTTCCTTTTTTCCTTCAAGTAAATCAAGGTTTATGCTCATTTCTTCTTTATTGGATTCTTCTGGCATTTGCATATACCTCACGCTTGGCTCCCCCATTTCAACTGGAATTAAAACTTCAGCTTCATATACTAATGAGAATGGTGTTTCTCGTTTGTTTTTGTTGTCGTGCGATATGCCCATAGAACACCAGGTAAAATTTCTGGCCAATTTCCTTTAGCTTCTTCTAATCGCTTCTTCAAATTGTTAACAATAACTTTATTTGTTGATTCAGCTTATCCATTACCCACCGGATGATAAGGCGTAGATGTAATCTTTTTGATTTGCCAACTTTGAAAAAATTCTGTAATTTGTGCGCCTATAAATTGTGGGCTATTATCACACACGATTTCCTTTGGTACACTGAATCGACATATGATATTTCTCCAAATGAAATCTCTTATCTCTTTTTCTCGCACCTATTTGAATGCTCCTGCTTCCACCCATTTAGTAAAATAGTCAGTGAGTACAAGCAAGAATTTTACCTGTCCTTTTGCTTGTGGTAGTGGACCCACGATATCCATCCCCCATTTCATAAAAGGCCACGGTGCAATGACCGGATGTAACAACTCCGCTGGTCTATGCATGTTATTACCGTATCTTTGGCATTTAACACATTTAGCCACGAAATATTCCACTTATTCTTCCATTTTAGGCCAATAATAACCTGCCCTAATCATGGTTCTTACTAGTGATCTTCCTCTGGCGTGATTCCCACAATGCCCCTCGTGTATTTCTCTCATTACATATTCCGTTTGAGAAGGCCCGAGGCATCTTGCTAAGGGACCACTGAACATTTTTCGATAAAGATTGCATTGCTTTAAACAATATCAAGCAGCCTTTTTTCGAAGCGCGTGAGCTTTTTTCTTGTCTTCAGGGACAGTACCATACTGCAAAAAAGAAACAATCTCATTCCTCCAATCCCATGTTAAGTTATTAAAAATCACCTCATTTTTGTCTAGATCGAGTACTGAATGAAACAAATGAATTACGGAAGCACTTTCATTGCTTGCCACGTCTGTCGTAGATGTGAGATTGGCTAGGGCATCTGCCTCGACATTTTCATCTCTTGGAATCTGCGTGACCTTCCAGGTCTAAAATTTCCTAATCAAATCCCGTACCTTCTTTAAATACAGTTGCATTCGTGCTTCCCTGGCTGTATAAGTCCCCAACATTTGGTTAACTACAAGCTGCGAATCACTTTTGATTACAATCTGATTAATGCCGAGTTCCAGTGCCAGTTCTAAACCTGCAATCACAGCTTCATGCTCTGCCTCATTGTTAGTTATAGAATGATATTTAATGGCTTGTCGAATGGTTTCACCCGTAAGTGGTACCAAAACAATTCCTAAGCCTGCCCCTTTACATTAGATGTGCCATCAGTAAACAAGGTCCAAATTCCTGGATTAGATCCGTTGAACACCTGTAATTCTTTTTCTGCTTCTAATTGCATTCCTTGGCTAAAATCAGCCACAAAATCTGCTAACACTTGAGACTTTATCGCGATTCTAGGTTGGTATGTAATGTCATATTCGCTTAATTCTATAGCCCATTTGGCTAACCTACCTGACAACTCATGCTTGTGTAATACATTGCGTAATGGATAAGCAGTTACTACGGCAATAGGGTGACATTGAAAATAAGGCCTTAGTTTTCAAGATGTCATGATTAGTGGAAGTGCAAGCTTTTCTAATTGAGGATACCACGTATCCGCGTCTAATAATGATTTCCTAACATAATAAATTGGAGATTGTTTACCTTGGTCTTCACGAAATAAAACAGTACTTACCGCTACCTCGAAGACATCAAGATAGATGAGCAATATTTCCCCAACCTTTGGTTTTGCGAGTAACGATGGATTTGATAGGTATGTCTTCAAGTTTTTGAGTGCTTGTTGACACTCCTCAGTCTATTCGAACTGATCTTGCTTTTTAAGAGCTGAAAAGAATTTAAAACACTTTTGATTTAGAAATAAATCTACCCAAGGCTGCAATTCTTCCTGTCAATCACTGCACTTCTTTTTTACTTGTAAGCATGTCACGAATTTCTTTAATGGCTTTAATCTGCGGGGGATTTACTTCAATACCACAGTTAGAAACGAAAAAACCCAAAAACTTACCTAATGAAACGCCGAATGCACATTTCTCAGGATTTAGTTTCATATTGAATTTTCGCAAGATCTGAAACGTGTCAGACAAGCGCGATATATGGTCCCCTGAATGTTGAGTTTTGACGAGCATATCATATATGTAGACCTCTATAGTTTTTCCTAAATGTTCTTGGAACATTTTTGTTACCAATTTTTGATACGTTGCACCAGCATTTGTGAGACCAAAAGGCATTACTTTATAACAGTAAGTTCCCCTGTCTATTATAAATTAAGTTTTCTCTTCATCTATGGGATCCATTTTAATCTGGTTGTATCCTGAATACGCATCTAAAAAGCTTGACAACTCATATCCTGCAGTAGCATCAATTAGTTGATTTATATGTGGTAATAGAAAAGAATCTTTAGGACAAGCCTTGTTAAGGTCTGTGTAATCTACACAAACTCGCCATTTACCATTCTTTTTCGGTACTACAACAGTATTGGATAAACAATTAGGATACTTTACCTCGCGGATAGACCCAATTTTTAATAATTTTTGGACCTCATCTTGAATCACCTGATTTTTTAAAGTCCCTTGTTTTCTCTTTTTTTGTTTGACATGTGGATATGATGGGTCTTCATTTAACTTGTGAGTCATTACTTCTGGCGGTATTCCTGTCATATCAGAATGGGACCAAGCAAAACAATCCACATAGTTTTCAAAAATTCAATCAACTTACCTTTCATATCATGGCTTAGGTTGGCCCCTACATAGACTTTCCTTTCAGGCCATTATGTAAATAACTCTACAGCCTCCAGTTCTTCAATCGTTGTTTTGATATTTTCATTTTCTTCTGGTTCTTGAATGGAATCGGGTCTTGAGTCCACATCTGCGCGCCCTTGTTCAGTTGAGGCTTATGTTGTGGTATCCTCAACTGGATTCTGTAACTGCTATTTTTCTTCGTTTCTCGTACTTGAATCTGCTACAGAGTTGATGCTCCTGGATGTCTGTTGATCCCCACGGATTTGATGTATTCCCCATGGTGATGGAAATTTAATAACTTGATGTAAGGTAGACGGAACGACATCCATCTCGTGGATCCATGGTCTCTCGAGAATTATATTGTAAGCCATCTCCATCTCTACCACCTGAAACTTTGTATCTTTGACAACCCCTTCTGCGAATGTAGTAAGTGTTATCTCCCTTTCCGTCACAATGCTGGAATTGTTGAATCCAGACAAAGTATGTGCCTTTGTTACTAGTTTTTCTTCAGTTTGCATCTCGTGCAGTACTCTTAGCAGAATAATGTTCACAGAACTCCCTAGATCAATCAAAACTCATTTCACATTAGTATCATGTACAATTAGAGATATTACCATTGCATCGTTATGTGGAGTTAAGACGCCATCCATATCTGCATCATCAAACGTAATTTTTTCTTCCTCTAAGACATGTCGCACCCGCTTCCCATGGATAATTGTGACTTTGGAAACTTTATTGGTTGTTTTGTACATTACACCATTGATTTCTTCGCCCTCGCTTATAACATTAACGGTCCTTTTGGGAGAAGGAGGTTTAGGGGGCTCCTGCCTGTTCTTCATGTATGCTTGCTTACCTTTCTCACTTAATAATTCAGTGAGATACCCTTGCTTTAATAGATGATCAACTTCGCCTTGTAGCAATCTGCAACCTGCCGTTTTATGACCATGATCGTTGTGAAATTCGCACCAGTGATCAGGATTGTGCCTGTTTGGATTTGATCTTATTTCTTTTGGCCAACGCACCTTATCGCCTATGCCTCTTAACACCACTACCAATTCTGAAGTGCTAACATTGAAATTGTAACCGCCAAATCTTGCCTTCAAGTTCCTATCATTATCTCGAATTTCCCGTGAGTTTCGATCATTCCCAAATCTCGATGACGAACCCAACTCTCTATTTCTTGATCTGCAATCGTACCTTGAATTATCTTGCTTTGATCTGAGTCCATAACTGCCCAATTATCTTGTGCGCGTGGTAACATCATTCTTTCACACTGAAACCCATCCATGAATTCCCTAAGCAACTCTGAATCTCCTTGCATGATTTTGAAAATATCCTCTATTCTCTTTTAAACTTTTTGAGCTCCCGAATGTGCTTTGATAAAAGAATCTGCAAGCTCAGCAAAAGAATTTATAGAATTTTCGGGTAAAAGGGAATAACATGTTAATGCACCCTTGGTGAGTGTTTCACCAAATTTTCTGACCAACACTATATCAATTTCTTCTTTGGTTAAATCGTTGCCCTTCACACCAGTTGTGAATGTAGTCACGTGGTCTCGTGGATCAGTTGTGCCATTATACTTTGGAATATCAAGCATTTTGAACTTCTTCGGGATTGGCACCGGAGTTGCACTAGGCTTCCATAGTTGTTGTGAGTACTTATCCATGTCTATTCCTTTGATTACAGGTGGTACTCCAGGTATTTGCTATATACGGTTGTTTTTCTCCTTGAGCTACTTCTGCAAGGTTAGAACTAAACTTTGTAAATCAGAATTAACTATGTTACCTGGCTCGCCATCGCGAGACTCACTTGGAGTTCCACTAGTGCCTGAGTTAACGAGCCCAGAACGTGGGTTTTCCAAAGTATTCTGATTTGGAGTTGGTGTTGGTGGTGCAATTAGCAATTGGATGGTAAAAGCTCGGAGGGCATTGCTGACTTGTTGAGCAATGAAATTTTTTAAGGCATCATCAAGTGCTTATTCGTTTGCAACCTCATTATTTGTTTTAGAGCCATCTGGAGTTCCTTCTCGTGACTGACGTTGTGAATCACGCGGTGAGGGAAGTGGTGTCCTATCACCCGCATCATTCTCCTGATGTTGAGTATCTTGGTTGTTGTCGTTGTTATTCGACATGGTAAGTTTTGATGAAAGAATTGATTAAGAAAGTAAACCATTATCAGATTCCCGGTAACAGAACGAATTTGTTTAACCAAAAATAGTAATTGTAAGCACGTGAGTTTTGCCCTATATGAGAATTACTCCCAAAAAATTCAAAAATAAAATGATTTTTCTTTGGTGTGCAATTTTGTGATATTTTGAATAATTATTTGTATTTGTCTGTGCATGTTTATTTGCTAAATTAATAAAAAATACAAAAATATGTCGCATTTTGCATGTAGGATTTAATTCTAAAATTGTTAGTAATTAAATTTGTTTTACAAAAATTAAAAATTACAAAAATAGGCATCGTTTGCATTTTTAGCATTTAATGTCCAAATATACAATTTTATGCTTAATTATTACTTAATTGTGCGTTAATTGTTATTGGGAGTTAATTTGCGCTTTTATAACTTAATTTAGTTCTTAATAATAGTTTAAGTATTTTTATAATTTAGTTTTAGAAAAATAAAAGAAGAAAAGAGAGCGAAAATATAAAGAAAGTCGGAATTTGGCCTTTTCTTCAATTTCAAGCCACAGGCCCAAAAATGGCCCAATCTTCCCTACGACCCAGTCCATTTCGAACTGGGTCGACCCAGTCCATAACCCAAAAGACCCAAACCCCTTTGTCTTACATTTTACAAAAACAAAACAAAAATTAAAAGAAGAAAACCCTAAAAACACTAAACCAATCCGCCCCCACCCCTCCTATCTTCTTCTTCTTCCTCAAGCTTCTCCACCTCCCATGGCTTCCCTTTGCCTTCAACCTCAAGAAGCCATGACTACACACACACACGCACGTCACCCTCACGACCCCGGCTCAACTAAACGACCCCAGCCCTATCCGCCATTGAAGCTCGTCAAGCTCAAAGCTTGCTCGACTATGGCTGCTTCCCCGCTGCGTTTCAGCTGCTTTTGCTTACGTCCAAACACGCCCCCCAGTTTCTGCTGCTTCGTGGTTCAAACTTCAAGCCCTGAGCTGCCTCATCCAGATTCATGCCTCGTCGTTCATGGCTGAACATCCATCGCAACAACCCAACTGCTGCTGCGTTGTTCTTTTTCGTCTCCGTCACGGCCAAGATCACGCAGCAACTGCTGCTGCTCACATTTCTGCCATGGACGAGCAAGCTTTGATGCTGCCATGGCCAGCTGCGGACTGCTGCTCCTTTCCCTCCGTCTTCTTCGTTTGGTCGAGGGTTTTTCGTCGAGTCAAGATCTTGTACGTCGTGAGTTCATCGTCAAGTTCGTTGTTTGTTTGGTCGTTGTTCGTCGTTTCGATCCGGTTAGTAGTTTTTGAGTTTTATTTTTGTCCATATTTTTGTTTGATATTTTCCGGATCCAAAATCGTTAAATGATTTAATCCTTGTTTTGTTCGTTGATTCATCGTTGAAATAATTTTCTAGTGTGTTCATGTTGTTTGTTAAATTAATTTTCAGATTTTAAAATAGAAGTTTAATTAGTTGTTTTCATATTCATTTCATGTTTGTATTATTGTTTAAATGAATATTTGTTAGTTTGAGGTTTGTTAGATTCAAATTGAAATTTAATTAACTATTTCTTCAATTTGTTTCTTGGGTTTATGTATTGTTAGAAATTGTTGATATTGTTAAGTTCAAGTTTAAGTTCATAATTGTTTCTTCGTCGATCTTGTTATTTGTTTAAAGAATTTAGTTGTGTTAGAGAAATATGTTGTTTTAATCGTTTAAATCCATCATGTTTGTTGTTTAAAATAGATTTAATTCATGTTCATACTTTGTTTGATTGTTCTTGAATCCGAAATTTGTATAGCTTGATTTCTTGTTTACCATTTGTGATTATTTCTTGAATTTGTCTCATAAAGTTTAATATAGGAATTGTTGGTTGTAATGTTGTTAGAATTGATTTTAAGTTCAATATGATTGAAGTTAGAAATCTAAATATACTTGTTTGTTGTAGTTGTTGAATCCGAAAATAGGATTGTTTGTTGCTAAAATATTGTTCAATCAAATTTTAGTTGTTCTTTGTTGTTCAATTTGTGTTCATGTGATTTGTTGTTAAAATCGTGTTCATGTGATATTGTTGTTATGATGTTCATCCGTGTTCATATTGTTATTTGAACATTGTTAGAAATTGATCATATAGTCTATATTTTGGTTAAGTTTGATTAATTGATGTGTTATAGCTGATGGGTAGTTTGGTAAATTTGTAGTACGTTCAGGGGTAGTTTGGTAATTTCAAGAAGGTCGGAGGGGGTAGTTTAGGAATTGTACATTTGTAATTGTTTATTTGAAGCATGGGGACAAAATGAAATGGGGTGGGTTGTGATATGATTATTTAATATAAAGGGGGGACAAGATTTAATTTAAAGGGGGAATCTTGTATTATTTTAAATGAAGCATGGGGGACAAAATATAATGGGGTGGTGTGATATGTTTATTTAATGTAATGGGGATGAGTGGAAAGATAATGGGTTGGGTAGAGAAAAAGTATGGATTTTAATTAATTGAAAGGTTTATGGGATGGGTTATAAGAAGAAGTCTTGAACACAAGACAAGATAGACAACAGAAAGAACAGATAAGAGAAAAATACACAGATACGAGAGAGAGAAACAAATCTGAAAATAAGAGAGAGAAAAGAGCTGAACATTTAAGAGATAAAAAATTCCGAAAAATATTTAAGCTTTCAAATAAAAAAAAACTAAAAAAAACATTCTGCTTTCTTTGTTTGAAATCAGAATTAATTGTTGTTTCATCAAAGCTGGAAGCTTTTTTTTTGTTTTGGGGATTACTACTCCACCGGTCTGTTACTGGGTTGTTACTGTTGCTGGGCTATTGTTGCTGTGTTGTACTGATTTTACTGCTGCTGCTGATTCTCATATTCATTTTCTTTTGCTTCCAATATCAGGTACACAACTGAAAAGCTGGTTATTATAATCCGAAATATGAAGCGTGAATACATATGAAGAATGAAAATTTGAAGTTTTAATTTCGTTTTTTTTTCTTTGTTCCTTTTGTTGATTGTATTTAAGCTATTTCATGAATTACTAAATAATAACTGGAATAAGAAAATAATATCATAAGTTAGTCTGTAATAAATCGGTTCGGCAAAATAGGTTAATTCACTAGTTATGAAGGCTTCAAGATTATAGGTTGATCATGAACAAGTAGCTAAATTTAGCTAAGACACGATTTTAAATTAAACATCGTAAATTAGCATTAAGGCATGACTTGAGCTTAAGCAATATTAGAAGAACGTTTAAGTCTAATAAACTTTCTAATAAGCTTTAGTAATTATGGTTAAATTTAGTTTCAAATGATTGTGAATAATTAATCTCAATAATATTTTTTTAAAATAACAATGCTGAGTTTTAATCTAGCTATATTTGTTTATTTTGAATATTAGTTGTTGAATTTTTATTTAATTTATAATTTTCGAAATTAAGAATAAAATTCCTTTTTCATCAATATTTTTATTAACCAAGCAATTAGCGTGTCATGTTTTCTTAAATAATAATAATAAAAAAAACGTAATTAATTAGGATTTTCTTTATTCATTTTAGAGACTAATTTTAAATAGCAAAATGTAGTCGCTTTAAGATTTATCCATTTAGGAAAATAAATGAGATGAGCCTCGCTTAATAAAATGTATAGATTGCGGGGCCCTCAATAAATGTACATTTAATTGCTTAGAATTAAGGAGGAGTCGTTTTAGCAAATTTCACGGTCCTACCCCAAAGTAATAAATCGCTAATTGCTTTAGGCGCGATATAATAATAATACATTCTTAAACACGGGTATGCATTTATGCGACCCAAATCCAAATCCCAAAACATTGAATAAAAATACGTTCCGGATCGTGGATGCATTTTATGTGACCCAATCCAAAGACATGTTTTTAAACGATGTTCACATTCTTTAAAAAATATAATAATGTAAGCGGTAAAAAGATAAAACTTGCACATGAGTCCATATTTGTATAAAATCAGATAATCAAGCCAGATATAACAGTTGAGCGACCGTACTAGAACCACAGAACTCGGGAATGCCTAACACCTTTCTCCCGGGTTAACAGAATTCCTTATCCGGATTTCTGGTGCGCAGACTGTAATACAGAGTCATTCTTTTCCTCGATTCGGGATTAAAATAGGTGACTTGGGACACCCTAAATCTCCCAAGTGGCGACTCTGAAATAAAGAAATAAATCCCGTTTCGACTGTCCTTTAATTGGAAAAAACTCCCACGCACCCTCGCGGGAGCGGAAAAAGGAGGTGTGACAGCTCTGGCGACTCTGCTGGGGAACGAACCCAGAACCACTGGTTCAGGGTTCAAGAATTCGAGCTTAAAATAACTGCTATAGTTGGCTTTATTTATTATCTGATTTTACATGATTTATGCTTAATGTGCTAAATGTTGCTTTTTACCGCTTTAATATTATCTGAACTGTGTATATACAACTGCTACGAAACCCTTCTTCTTTCTGAGTCTTCTGAATTTATGGTGTACACGTGCGCGTGGCCCACCTTTCTGTTAGAAGTCATACCAAATAAGACGAAGTTGGGACAAGTAACTAGGCCGGGCAGACTTTCGTGCTCCCGGTACGTTGCCCCCACTTCGGCTCAAGCTGTCCACTTGGGTGAGCCAGGGCTAGAACAATATGCCTCAGGTTTTTTCACTTAGAATAACTCAGCTTCATGCCGGATCCCTAGTAGGAACGTTTGTTTGCATCACGTGCATTTGACTTTGGAGGCTCAACACAGGGGTTGGGTCTGTCAAGGACAGGTGCACCAAAAATGAAAATGACTATCCTGATGCATCTTACTTGCTCCTACTTGCGCATTTATTTGATTTGGACTTGTGTGTTGACTATCTTTTGAATATCAGGAATAATATTTTAAAATTGAAAAAAAGAAAAAAGAAATAGCTGTTAGAGAATTGATTCTTTATTTTTGAAAAAAAAAACAATGCCCAAATAACTGTCAAAATTCTGCCGAAATTTTGAGAAAATGAAAAAAAAATGTTTTATTAGTTTGTCTTATTAAAAGCAAAGAAAAATAGAAAGATAAAAAAAATCGTTGTTCTGTCTTATTTTTCAAAAAATAAAAATAAAAAAAATAAAAAAAGGAAAATAGTTTGTCTTCCCCTGAAAAATGAAAATGAAAAAGAATCTTATTTTTAAAATAGTTTTTTTTATTTGTTTCTGAAAATGCCAATAATAAAATAAAAAGAGTCGCGTTGAAAGTGGTTTTATTATTTGTTGCAAATATATATATATATAAATCCAAAAAGTTTCTCTATATATATAAATCCAAAAAGTTTTTCTTTATTTCCAAAAAATGTATATATATCTTTATTTGTTGCAAAAATATTTGTCCTGCCAAAAAGTCTAGAAAAGTTTTTTTTTAGACTCCCAATTTTCAAAACAAAAAATCCAAAAATATTTTCCATTATTGACTTCTTTAGAAAGTCTTTTTAATTATTAAAAAAAATATATATATAATAAAATTAAAAAAAATCCGAAAATATTTTCCTTCTTCTTTAAAAATTGAAAAGAAAATTCAAAATTCAAAAAAAAAATTTAGAAAGCATTTCTTTTATTAGAGGTAAAATTCCAAAAAATATTTTCTTTCTTCTTTAGAATAAGAAAAAACAAAAAAAAAATATCTTCCTTTTACTTTTGAAATTCTCAAAGTTCAAATCAAAAGAAAAGGAATTCTTAGAAGTCTTTCTTTCAAAAAGAAAATCAATCAAAAATCCAAAAAAAAAATATAAAAATACTTCCTTTCTTCTTTTAAAGCAGTTCTTTTACAAAAAAAAAATAAAAAAAAATAATCATAATTTAAAATCAGTTTATTTACTTTATTCATGACCTGCCCGAACTACGCGGGTATGATTCTCACCGGATGTGAGATACGTAGGCAACCCTCATCGGGTTCAACCCCCCTTTATTGCTAAAATAGCCAAAAACCAATAAATAAATAAAAAATGTGTCAAAATTTTAATTTTTGTCATAAATAAGTCGGGCGGTGTCCAACCTCCCCATTTGCTAAAAAATAGCCAAAAAAATATATGTCAAATTTTAATTTCGTCATAAAGAAGTCGGGTGACGTTGTTTTATCAAGACATAGCCGAATGTTCCCGAAAAGGACGCCGGAAGGCTGACTTTTCATAAACAGCCACCTTTTGGGTCATGTTTAGGATTTTTGGTCCAGTTGACCCACACAGCCTTAAAAAATCTTCGTCCCCGAGGCGCTGAAGGGCCGTGTTTGCAACACCCGGTTTTTATTGTAATTTGAAAAAAAAAACACAAAAACAAAGAGTCAATGGTCAGGTGAATACCGTTTGGATATTTGGTCAAAATAAGCCGAGCCAGCTTCGGCCGCGTCTTAAACCGTTCTTGCCGAAATAGCCTTAGAATATCTTTCAGTTGTCGAAAGGCTATTTTCGTAAAAGAATGAACAAGTGTGTAAAGTGTCAAAATAATCCTCCCCGGCCTCAAAATTCATGTGAGATTTGGAAGGGGCCACATTTGCAAAAATAGCCGTTTGGTTGCATTTGTCAAATGGAGAAAGGAAGCTGGCCGTTTGTTTTGGAGTTTGTAAAACTTTTGATTATAATATGTGGGTCATTTGATTTTCAAGTTTGTAGGTCATTTTTAAACCTTTGAAACCCAATATGAAAATCGAAAAAAAAAATGATTAGTATTGCTTATCTTTTATTGGTCCGAACTACGCAAGGTCTGATTCATGCGGGGTCATGATACGTAGGCAATCTCTATAAGATTCGACCACAACAAATAATGAAAAAAATGAAAAAAAAAATCGAAAAAGGGGAAAAAGATGTTGCTAGTAATAAGAACCGACTGAGTCCATTCTAACATGTTTTATTTTGAATTGTGAAGAAAGTTGAGTTGGTCGGTTTGTTCAGAGGGTTCAACAAGAGTCTACTGTGCCGGGAAAAAATAGAATACTAAAACAGCAAATGACCGGAGTGTGTCAAGCATGGGCCAGTGGGCAAGGACAGCCTCGTCATGAGTCACAATTTGCGACACAACAAGAGCAGTACCACTCTCCTAAGTACCACCCGTACTCGTTAGATCTTCCTTCAAAGATTGAAGAGCCTGCCCGAAAAATGGTACAAGAAGAAATGACCCAAAGGGTGAAAAACTTAGAACAATGGTTGAAAAACAGGCAAGGGTTGTCTGGCCAAAAGAGTGTTGCCTTCAAAGATCTATGTATGTTCCCCGATGTCCACTTGCCGCCTGGTTTCAAAACTCCCAAATTTGAAAAGTACGATGGACATGGAGATCCCATTGCCCACCTGAAAAGGTATTGCAATCAACTGAGAGGTGCGGGAAGAAATGAAGAATTATTGATGGCTTATTTTGTGGAAAGCCTTACGGGAGTAGCTTCCGAATGGTTTATGGATCAAGACACGTCTCGCTGGTATGTCTAGGACGACATGGCACAAGCATTTGTCAAACAGTTCCAATACAGCATCGACATTGCCCCAGACCGCATTTCCCTTTCAAACCTGAAGAAGAAACCAAGTGAAAGTTTCAGGGAATATGCTATTAAATGGAGAGAGCAAGCAGCTCGAGTTAAGCCACCCATGGATGACCACGAGCTAATAACTGTCTTCCTTCAAGCGCAAGAGCCAGATTACTTTCAGAACATGATGTCCGCAGTTGGCAAATCCTTCTCGGAAGCAATCAAAATGGGAGAAATAATAGAGAATGGTCTTAAGACAGGAAAAATTATGAGTCAAGCAGTTTTTAAAGCTGCAACTCACGCTGTCCGGGTTGAGTCTGATAATTTTTGCGACACAAATGAGAAGATTGAAGAAATCATGATGACATCAGGGTCAAGAAGAGGTCCTAGGAGAACATCTCGAAGGTATGAGTAGCCTCCTAAAGTTATCTATGAATCCCCTGAGCAATATTATCCCCCTCAGAACCCACAACACTCTATTTTTCCACCTCAGTATGTTGCCCGGCCACCAAAACGCCCCAGAAGGCGAGCACGAGCATCACAAAATCTCCAGAAGCCTCCACATAACTTTCAGGTGCCCTATAACCCACATCCAAGCCAGAAGTATAAAGGGGAACGAAGGTTGAAAGATAATTTTACACTAATAGGAGAGTCCTATGAAAGCTTATTTGAGAGGTTAATGCATCACGACATGATTGCATCTATTCCTCCAAATCATCTGGACACACGTGCAAGAAGCTTTGACCCTTCTAAAAGGTGTGAATACCATTCCAATGCCTAGGGGCACAATGTTGAAAGTTTTCGGGATTTGAAAAAAGAAATAGAAAGGATGATCCAGGAAAATCTGATTGTGATCCAAGGTAATGACACCCAGAATATTGCACAGAATCCTTTACCTGCACATCATGATGCACACTTTATGGGGAGGATGCCTGGTAACATGGGATTTTAGAGTCATCCCGGAAAGCCGCTAACTGATGATAATGATATCGAAGTTGGAAATGGTCTGGACAATACTGCAAAGCCCAGTGGCTAAAGATGCCAACTTTGATAAAATGGGAGGACGCTCCGTTCCTTGGTTAGCAAGAGAGAAGCTTGTGGTGGCTTATTTTGTTGTCATTTCTGTTGTCCGGATTATTCTTAGGGTTGTAATCCGAATATTGTCTTGAGTCAAACCTTCTTATCTTTCCATTTTGTCATATCAGTTTGTTTAAGTTTTGTCAAGGCTGTGTTAGGATTTTATTCTGCTTGTTTTGTTTGTTTTATTATTCAAACCATTTCGCCAGTAGTCTAATACAAAAGCCGGTCTTTTATTATTTCCAGTTTTCTTTTGATTAGTCCTTTTATCATTTTTATTCAAGCGCCGATTCTAGTGACATGACATGCGCACACAGTTTGGGCCTAGTCTATAAAGTTAATCATAAAACCCTGGGAAGGTGATCAAAGCATTTAAAGGAAGTAAGAACGGTTTGAGATTATTTGAAGCCCGAGTCATGTGGAACTGGGGCAAGTAAAACATAAAGAAAACCGTTAAATGCAAGATTCGCCAAATTGGCATGAGGGTCGTGCATGAGTGTGAGAGTGTCGCCCAGCAGTGCTTTAGAAATGACAAAATGAAAAAGCAAGTGGTTAACATAATTGTCAAGACCAGCACCGTCGGAAGAGACTATAAATCTATGTTCAATTATGTTGTTTGCACTTGGCATGTTTTGAAGACTGGAACGACGAAGGCATTTTGTTCTGCTACCTAAACACTTTATCCTTCGTTACCCCTTTTGAGACTTATTTTATTTTCTTTCATACCCCTCGTTCGGAATCAATAGCAACGACTAGGAAATACAAGCCTAGAAGGTAAAGAAAAAAGAAAGAAAAAAAAAGAAAAAAAAACAACAAAAAATGAGAAAAAAATGATAACAAAAAAAAAAGTCAGAAGAAAACAGAGGAATTGGGAACTACGTTTGACCTGATTCCTCAAAGAGGATACGTAGGCGCCTCACGGCTCGGTCATAGGGTGCATAGTGTGCATAATGTGCATGGTGTGCATAGTGTAACAAAAAATTAAAAAAAAATATAAATAATAAATAAATAATCCCCAAGCAAGAAACTGGGGCAAAGGTTGCGCTTGTTGTAAACAAATATGATTTCGAAGGTTGTAATTTTGAACCCCAAATTGATTTGTTTTTGAGCCTTTAATACCCTTTCTTTCTAAGCCTATCCAAAAAACCCACATTACGGTCCAAAGAAAGACCTTCTGACCAGTCTGCAGAAGATGCCAAGTCAGACAAATGAGAGTCTTACCGGCGAACATAACATTCTGTTCCACAGCAGAAAGGACTCTAATCTCCAGCAGAGAGAGTCATACCGGCAACACTCCAAATCCCCAGCTGGAAAGTGATATAAATGAGAGAGTCTTATCGGTGAAAATCTTCACGGACACCATAAGGCGATGAAAGCTGAGAGAAAAACCCAAAATGAGAGAGGCTTGATAGTGAAAACCCTTCGGGCACTACAAGTCGAATAAGATTAAGAATCAGATGGGGAATTGCCAATTGAAGATCTTGAAAGATGATTGACAGCAGAGGATAGGACACATATGCATGTCATGACCATTAGAGTCGGTGTCTGCGTTTGATAGTTTTTTTTATTTATAGTTTCTTTCGTTAAAGAGTCATCTTTTTTCTTTTGTCTTTTATTCTGTTACTTTTTATCTTTCTCCTTTCATAGAAAATTCCCCAGTAGAGTCTGTTTGGTCAGAACCAGTGGGAAATGACTTCAAAATAGGCCATCAGCTTTCCAAGATAAGATCTGACTAGTACATACAAATGGTATAGTCAGCAAGGAACAAGCGCGAGGCCAGTGTCAAAAAAAAAGATATCCCCAGCAAAAGGGAATTGACAAAAAGATCAACGAGTGTCAAGAGGGATATCCCCAGCAGAAAAGGATTATCCCCAGCAAATAATATCGTCCCTTATGGAATGCAAAGCAAGGAAGGAGAAAGGGAAAAGTCATCCCAGTGGAGTATCACAACCAACTACCACGCTTTAAGCTAACAAATTTTGTTTGAGTTAAAACAGGTAAAGGAAATGACATTGATGTCGGAAATGCATGCCACAAGAAAGATTGTCAAACTGGGGCAGAAAATTTTCTTTTCAGTTAGAAAATTTTCTGGAAAATCAGGTACCCATTTGGGGAAGAATAAAGATAGCACCAAGGAAGTGGTCTTTGAACCAGGGTTTCCCCCAACATAATAAGTTTCCAATGGAGGAAATTGATCCCCAACAGACAGAACCAAAGAGATGAAATTGGTATATAGAAAAAGCAAAAGCCATTGTCATCCCCAGCAGCTTCCAGAAGAATGAAGCATCGATTTGAAGGGATAAAATTCCCCAGCAGCGTTATCCTCAACAACGTTATCCCAAAAAGATAACACTTATATCCCCAACAGTGTTAAAAAAATTGAATTTGAATTTGAAGGAGGGGAAGAAAGAAGACTCCCGCAGTGGTATTATCCCCAGCAAGTAAGAACAAAGCAGCGCAAAGGAAAAAGAAAAGAAAAGAAGAGATTGCAAAGGTAAGTTTCTCAAATCATTGATCTTTACATTTTTCTCCTAGGATAAAAAGTCCTAGTATGATGAATTTCCCTCCCGAGTCAAAATCTTGGTCTGATGAAATTGTTCTCCCAAGATAAAATCTTAGTCGGATGAATCTTTCTCCTAAGATCACAACAAAATGGACCTAGTCTGACGATTTATCTCCTAGAGTCAAAATCTTGGTCTGATGAAATTGTTCTCCCAAGATAAAATCTTAGTCGGATGAATCTTTCTCCTAAGATCACAACAAATGGACCTAGTCTGACGATTTATCTCCTAGAGTCAAAATCTTGGTCTGATGAAATTTTTCTCCCAAGATAAAATCTTAGTCGGATGAATCTTTCTCCTAAGATCACAACAAAATGGACCTAGTCTGACGATTTATCTCCTAGAGTCAAAATCTTGGTCTGATGAAATTGTTCTCCCAAGATAAAATCTTAGTCAGATAAATCTTTCTCCTAAGATCACAACAAATGGACCTAGTCTGACGATTTATCTCCTAGAGTCAAAATCTTGATCTGATGAAATTTTTCTCCCAAGATAAAATCTTAGTCAGATGAATCTTTCTCCTAAGATAAGATATCAAATCCTAGTCTGATGAATTTTCTCCTAGGATAATAATTATAAAAAAAAGTTTGAATTGAAAAAAAAATGGTTGAAGTCAGGAGCCCCCCTGAAGAATAGAATGGCGATTTATTGGTTGAAATCAGGAGCCCGCCTGAAGAGAGGAATGGCGATTATTTTCAAAGTTGTTGTTGAAGTCAGAAGCCCGCCTGAAGAGAGGAAAGACGTTTTTTTTAAAAAAAAAAGTTGTTGAAATCTTGCCAACCTAAAGAAAGGAATGGCGATGTATGGTTTGAAGTCAGGAGCCCGCCTGAAGAGAGGAATGGCGATTATTTTCAAAGTTGTTGTCAGGAGCCCGCCTGAAGAGAGGAAAGGCATTTTTAAAAGTTGTTGAAATCTTGCCAACCTAAAGAAAGGAATGGCAATGTATTGGTTGAAGTCAGGAGCCCGCCTGAAGAGAGGAATGACGTTTATTTCTAAAGTTGTTATTGATGTTGGGAGCCCGCCCAGATAACAGAGGTATACATTTCAGTCTTTATATTTCAAGCGTCGAAGTTGGGAGCCCGCCCAGACAACAGAGGCATACATTGCAGTCTTTACATTTCAAGTCTTTAATTTTCAAGTATTGAAGTTGGGAGCCCGCCCAGATAACAGAGGCATACATTTCAAGATCAAGTCAGAGGACAATAAAACAGAGGGTTACAATAGGAATCCCCAGCGGGAAACAATAAAAATCCCCAGCACCGGGAAACAGAAGGTTGCAACAAGAGGTCACAGTACAAACTCAAGTATATGTGTCAAAAGAAGAAAAGCACCGGAAGAAATGCAAGCAGACAAGGAAGCAAGGCAACAAAAACAAATTGTACTCTAGCCTAGCTTCTTGTTCTTTTTAAGCACAGTGTAACAAGGAGATCGGTAAGCAGTAGTAATAGCATGCAACAACAGTGACAATGCAGTCCCACGGTAGTCCCAGCTACCAAAATTTCCCGAACTACATTGACCTGATTCCTGTTTAGCCCAGGATATGTAGGAAACCTTTGAAGCAAAGGTTCGGTCAAATCTTTTTCAAAAAAATGCTTCAACGGAGTACTCGGATGGGCAAAAATCGCTCGCTTTATCTTTGCACGAAAACCCTTCATGTCTTCGGGCAAAGAGGGGCAGCTGTAAGCACGTGAGTTTTGCCCTATATGAGAATTACTCCCAAAAAATTCAAAAATAAAATGATTTTTCTTTGGTGTGCAATTTTGTGATATTTTGAATAATTATTTGTATTTGTCTGTGCATGTTTATTTGCTAAATTAATAAAAAATACAAAAATATGTCGCATTTTGCATGTAGGATTTAATTCTAAAATTGTTAGTAATTAAATTTGTTTTACAAAAATTAAAAATTACAAAAATAGGCATCGTTTGCATTTTTAGCATTTAATGTCCAAATATACAATTTTATGCTTAATTATTACTTAATTGTGCGTTAATTGTTATTGGGAGTTAATTTGCACTTTTATAACTTAATTTAGTTCTTAATAATAGTTTAAGTATTTTTATAATTTAGTTTTAGAAAAATAAAAGAAGAAAAGAGAGCGAAAATATAAAGAAAGTCGGAATTGGGCCTTTTCTTCAATTTCAAGCCACAGGCCCAAAAAATGGTCCAATCTTCCCTACGACCCAGTCCATTTCGAACTGGGTCAACCCAGTCCATAACCCAAAAGACCCAAACCCCTTTGTCTTACATTTTACAAAAACAAAACAAAAATTAAAAGAAGAAAACCCTAAAAACATTAAACCAATCTGCCCCCACCCTTCCTATCTTCTTCTTCTTCCTCAAGCTTCTCCACCTCCCATGGCTTCCCTTTGCCTTCAACCTCAAGAAGTCATGACTACACACACACACGCACGTCACCCTCACGACCCCGGCTCAACTAAACTACCCCAGCCCTATCCGCCATTGAAGCTCGTCAAGCTCAAAGCTTGCTCGACTATGGCTGCTTCCCCGCTGCGTTTCAGCTGCTTTTGCTTACGTCCAAACACGCCCCCCAGTTGTTGCTGCTTCATGGTTCAAACTTCAAGCCCTGAGCTGCCTCATCCAGCTTCATGCCTCGTCGTTCATGGCTGAACATCCATCGCAACAACCCAATTGCTGCTGCGTTGTTCTTCTTCGTCTCCGTCACGGCCAAGATCACGCAGCAACTGCTGCTGCTCACGTTTCTGCCATGGACGAGCAAGCTTTGATGCTGCCATGGCCAGCTGCGGACTGCTGCTCCTTTCCCTCCGTCTTCTTCGTTTGGTCGAGGGTTTTTCGTCGAGTCAAGATCTTGTACGTCGTGAGTTCATCGTCAAGTTCGTTGTTTGTTTGGTCGTTGTTCGTCGTTTCGATCCGGTTAGTAGTTTTTGAGTTTTATTTTTGTCCATATTTTTGTTTGATATTTTCCGGATCCAAAATCGTTAAATGATTTAATCCTTGTTTTGTTCGTTGATTCATCGTTGAAATAATTTTCTAGTGTGTTCATGTTGTTTGTTAAATTAATTTTCAGATTTTAAAATAGAAGTTTAATTAGTTGTTTTCATATTCATTTTATGTTTGTATTATTGTTTAAATGAATATTTGTTAGTTTGAGGTTTGTTAGATTCAAATTGAAATTTAATTAACTATTTCTTCAATTTGTTTCTTGGGTTTATGTATTGTTAGAAATTGTTAATATTGTTAAGTTCAAGTTTAAGTTCATAATTGTTTCTTCGTCGATCTTGTTATTTGTTTAAAGAATTTAGTTGTGTTAGAGAAATATGTTGTTTTAATCGTTTAAATCCATCATGTTTGTTGTTTAAAATAGATTTAATTCATGTTCATACTTTGTTTGATTGTTCTTGAATCCGAAATTTGTATAGCTTGATTTCTTGTTTACCATTTGTGATTATTTCTTGAATTTGTCTCATAAAGTTTAATATAGGAATTGTTGGTTGTAATGTTGTTAGAATTGATTTTAAGTTCAATATGATTGAAGTTAGAAATCTAAATATACTTGTTTGTTGTAGTTGTTGAATCCGAAAATAGGATTGTTTGTTGCTAAAATATCGTTCAATCAAATTTTAGTTGTTCTTTGTTGTTCAATTTGTGTTCATGTGATTTGTTGTTAAAATCGTGTTCATGTGATATTGTTGTTATGATGTTCATCCGTGTTCATATTGTTGTTTGAACATTGTTAGAAATTGATCATATAGTCTATATTTTGGTTAAGTTTGATTAATTGATGTGTTATAGCTGATGGGTAGTTTGGTAAATTTGTAGTACGTTCAGGGGTAGTTTGGTAATTTCAAGAAGGTCGGAGGGGGTAGTTTAGGAATTGTACATTTGTAATTGTTTATTTGAAGCATGGGGACAAAATGAAATGGGGTGGGTTGTGATATGATTATTTAATATAAAGGGGGGACAAGATTTAATTTAAAGGGGGAATCTTGTATTATTTTAAATGAAGCATGGGGGACAAAATATAATGGGGTGGTGTGATATGTTTATTTAATGTAATGGGGATGAGTGGAAAGATAATGGGTTGGGTAGAGAAAAAGTATGGATTTTAATTAATTGAAAGGTTTATGGAATGGGTTATAAGAAGAAGTCTTGAACACAAGACAAGATAGACAACAGAAAGAACAGATAAGAGAAAAATACACAGATACGAGAGAGAGAAACAAATCTGAAAATAAGAGAGAGAAAAGAGCTGAACATTTAAGAGATAAAAAATTCCGAAAAATATTTAAGCTTTCAAATAAAAAAAAACTAAAAAAAACATTCTGCTTTCTTTGTTTGAAATCAGAATTAATTGTTGTTTCATCAAAGCTGGAAGCTTTTTTTTTTTTGGGGGATTACTACTCCACCGGTCTGTTACTGGGTTGTTACTGTTGCTGGGCTATTGTTGCTGTGTTGTACTGATTTTACTGCTGCTGCTGATTCTCATATTCATTTTCTTTTGCTTCCAATATCAGGTACACAACTGAAAAGCTTGTAATCCGAAATATGAAGCGTGAATACATATGAAGAATGAAAATTTGAAGTTTTAATTTCGTTTTTTTTTCTTTGTTCCTTTTGTTGATTGTATTTAAGCTATTTCATGAATTACTAAATAATAACTGGAATAAGAAAATAATATCATAAGTTAGTCTGTAATAAATCGGTTCGGCAAAATAGGTTAATTCACTAGTTATGAAGGCTTCAAGATTATAGGTTGATCATGAACAAGTAGCTAAATTTAGCTAAGACACGATTTTAAATTAAACATCGTAAATTAGCATTAAGGCATGACTTGAGCTTAAGCAATATTAGAAGAACGTTTAAGTCTAATAAACTTTCTAATAAGCTTTAGTAATTATGGTTAAATTTAGTTTCAAATGATTGTGAATAATTAATCTCAATAATATTTTTTTAAAAATAACAATGCTGAGTTTTAATCTAGCTATATTTGTTTATTTTGAATATTAGTTGTTGAATTTTTATTTAATTTATAATTTTCGAAATTAAGAATAAAATTCATTTTTCATCAATATTTTTATTAACCAAGCAATTAGCGTGTCATGTTTTCTTAAATAATAATAATAAAAAAAACATAATTAATTAGGATTTTCTTTATTCATTTTAGAGACTAATTTTAAATAGCAAAACGTAGTCGCTTTAAGATTTATCCATTTAGGAAAATAAATGAGATGAGCCTCGTTTAATAAAATGTATAGATTGCGGGGCCCTCAATAAATGTACATTTAATTGCTTATAATTAAGGAGGAGTCGTTTTAGCAAATTTCACGGCCCTACCCCAAAGTAATAAATCGCTAATTGCTTTAGGCGCGATATAATAATAATACATTCTTAAACAGGGGTATGCATTTATGCGACCCAAATCCAAATCCCAAAACATTGAATAAAAATACGTTCCGGATCGTGGATGCATTTTATGTGACCCAATCCAAAGACATGTTTTTAAACGATGTTCACATTCTTTAAAAAATATAATAATGTAAGCGGTAAAAAGATAAAACTTGCACATGAGTCCATATTTGTATAAAATCAGATAATCAAGCCAGATATAACAGTTGAGCGACCGTGCTAGAACCACGGAACTCGGGAATGCCTAACACCTTCTCCCTGGTTAACAGAATTCCTTATCCGGATTTCTGGTGCGCAGACTGTAATACAGAGTCATTCTTTTCCTTGATTCGGGATTAAAATAGGTGACTTGGGACACCCTAAATCTCCCAAGTGGTGACTCTGAAATAAAGAAATAAATCCCGTTTCGACTGTCCTTTAATTGGAAAAAACTCCCACACACCCCCGCGGGGGCGAAAAAGGGAGGTGTGACAATAATTTCGGTCAAAGATTTATTTTAGAAGAACTCGGGTTACTGATAATCAATATATAAAATGAATAAAAAAAATTGGCTTTGATAATAATCAGATGAACAGAAGAAAACAAAGTAAATCATTATATTTCGGTGATATTCCGTGTCCTTACAAATGATCAATCTTCTCCTTTTATAGCTATTTCTAAGTGGTATGTTTCGTTTCTTCCATAATTGAGTCATTATTGCTAATTAATGACATTTAATGTAACGTTACAATCAACAATCATATTTGATTCAATACAAATTTCTTAATGTTTCTGTATTTAATGCCCAATAGTTCGTATCTATTCCTTATTTTCTATCAGATTTATTCTCTTCCGTCATAAAGAGGTTCGAGCACCTGCCTTCCTTGCCTTTTATCTGAATGATTGCCCGTGTCTGTTGAAGCTCGTGCCTCTTTGATTATTTTTCATCACTTGTTCCTCTTTAACTGGTCCACGTGTCATGACGTGTCATCTTATAATGAAGTTCATATAGAAACTTAATTTTTCCCAATACAGGTACATTATCTGTTTTGGGGTTTGAGTAAATTATGATTCGCGCCGAAATCTCACATTGAGAGATAAACTGTTGCCTAACTTCATACCCGAGCTCAATTAGAATCGTAACATTTGGTCAAGAATGAAAGAATACTTACCATTCTATTACAACTCATGCATGCCGGCCATAAAGTTAATTTTTCAATCAAACAAAAATGGATCGACTTGCTAATTTATTCATTGTAAATCTCTAGGGAATGCCATTGCTTTGATAGAATATCGAGTCATCGATATTTCCCACAAAAAGGTTTCAAGGAATCAATAAAATTAACTTTAGCAGCCTTATTTTAATGTGGTATATAAACAAATAGTATTTATATCCCGAATCTTTCACACTAGTTGAACCTAGGTATACACCAACTTCAAGATGTAACATTTTCCTATCCTATACGCATAATCCCTCCCTTAATTTTTACATAGGTCACTGTTGATTTCACCAAAAATAAAAATAAAAACAAAGAAGAATCATTCACGGCATAGCCTACACAATTCTTTTACTTCATTCCTTTTCTTACTTCCACTTTTTGATCAAGTTCAGCGTGAAGCACAAGTGTTCAAAGATACTGAAAGATCTTCAAAAGTTTAAAAGCATCTAATCAAAAGAGAATAATTAGATATTTAATTAAGACTATCATAGTTACTTTTAACCCTGATATAGTTTGCGTTAATATACATTCATCCTAATAAATAGTTAAAGGAAGAAGGAAACAGTTAAAGTAAGAATAAATTCTTAATCTTTATCCAAGCAAAAAAAATCGCGCAGAAAATGACTTATCACGGAATTTTAGCTGGCCTTATATATATGGAGCGTCTCTTATTGGCAATTTATCCACCAGTTTCCTTACATTCCTAACGATACAAAGAAAAAGTATACCAAAAAAGAAGAAAAAAATGCCTTGGACGTTCATTCGTAGAGGTGTAAGTCACCCACTAACTGAAGAACAAGTGAAAGGTATGCTCAAGAAATATGATAAGAATAGAGATGGTAAACTTAGCAAGCAAGAATTCGGGTTAGCTTTTAAAGAGATGGGTTGTCATTTCTGTGGTTGGAAAGCTGGAAAAGCCCTTCGATTTGCAGATAAAAATGGTGATGGATTTATTAACGAAGATGAGATTAGTGAGTTCATCAAATATGCTTCCAAATGGGGTTTTAGGATCAAATAGGCTTCTTATTGTTTTTCTTAGGCTTCTATATATTTTGCCGCCTCTGATATGTATCTTGTTATGTTGTTTGATGCTTTTGTGTTCGTGTTTTGTTTTGTTTTGTTTGGTAACCAAAGATCCTTGTAATATTTAAAAGAAAGGGTCTTCTTATTGTATATAATATATGTACTACTATATAATTGTCTATATGTTCCATGTTTTCTATGTAACTTTCGTTCTAGTTGGACGATATAGTTGATTTGGAAGTTTCTATTAATATATGACTGATCGAGAGTGGCCTTGAGTACATGAAATTTTATGCACATGGGTGATAGTTGGAATTTTACTTGTTTTAGATTTTGGGATAGCTGTATTTTGAAGGAACATTTGCCAAAATCCTAAAATAAAAAAAATAAAAAAATAAAAAGAGGGTTTGAAAGTTAGTCAAATTTTTGAAGGTTGAATTGTAAAATAGTCCAAGGATTTGATTTTGCATGAGAGGACATATTCAATATTCAAAGTTGTGGATACAACTCCATGTTATGAATTTGATTTGGAGAAGAAATAATTGAACGCAGAAAGAGTGTAAGATAATAATAGCTTAAACAGATCTAGACTGTTAGACTTGGCGTGAAGATATTATGAGGAACATGCTTATAGGGGTCTAAGCTTAACGTTTTTTTAAGTGATTTGATATTACTAGTGATATCATGATGGTGACGTTATAAGTGTAACTGTGGCATGACTATCCTAATTTAAGTGCATTGAGTATGACCTTGATAGTGGCACTAGGTGATATAAAAAATACAACATATTATACTCGGGGTCTGCCAATGAATTTCGATCTCTGAGAGAAAGTAAGACTTATGTATAATGCTTAATACACCAATATAGTAAAAGAGTGAGTATGAAAATTAGCGAATAGTGGCATGATTAACTATTAAAAATAAGAGTAAGATGTACAGTATGGAGACAGTCGTGCACCGTATATAAGAGCGATAGACAATTCAAAGAGTTGAGAAAAGAATTAGCACAAATGTTATCGAATTCAATGTCTCTTCTGATAATTGTCCTAATGTTGTATCTTGTACTGCATGAGTTGAGAAAGTTTGAATATTGACGAAGTAATGTGATAACTGAAAAAGTATAATTTTACCCAAGTGAGGAGAGCTTACTATTGTTGATTGTGTTTATCAGGCATATAGGATTATAATTTGGACAGAGGGATAGTTGTGAATTCGATATAGATAGTAATGTTGACATTTAAGTGAACTTGGGTATGGAACGACTAGTTTTGTAATATTTAGTACTACACATGTGCCATACGTGATGACGACCCTAGTGGGGAGACTATATTTGTGGATAGAGTATATAGATGAGATGTGATATTTGTTCAGGAAAGGGACACCGTAGTCGCTCTACCAATGTTGCCAATGTCTAAATTTAATGTTAATACGTACATAGACTGATTGGTATCGTTCTATGTGACGCACAATTATCAGGTAAAGGGTATTAAGATTGGTGTTCCTATGGTATTAGAATAAAATGGAAGGGTATTCACGATTGCCATGGGAACGAAAGTACCTTACATGAAGGCTTTACACGAGATGAATAGAAAGTGTTCTGCATATCTATCTATGATTTTTAAGACACTAGAGCTAAGATTGGTGTTCCTATGGTGTTAGAATAAAATGGAAGGGTATTCACGATTGCCATGGGCAAGGAAGTACCTTATATGAAGGCTTTACATGAGATGAATAGAAAGTGTTCAATATATCTATCTATGATTTTTAAGACACTAGAATAGAGATTTAATCTCTTGGGATAGTGGTAGTTTTTAATAAGTTTCCAAACAAGTTACAAAAGGTGTATATAGTGTAAATAGGAAGAAAATAAAATAAGGCGAATGTAACGATGAAGTATTCATACTCTCTTTCCTAAGGTGTGGTTGCCTTAACATTCGAGGACGAATGCTCTTTTTAGTGAGGGAGAATGTAATAACCCGAAATATCTTAACATACTTATTAATTATTGAATTATAGAATCAATTATTATTTATAGTTATTGGGTCAAATACTAAGCTAGTAAGTGAAAGTTATTATATATTTATATAAAATAGTGTACTATTAATTTGCTAGTAGACCAAATTTACAAGTATTACATATGATTGTTGATAAATTAATTAAATTAGTAGGGTGTTTAATGAATAAATAAATTTTAAAAAAAAATAATGGGCCTAGCCCCATCTTGTGAATCTCACGTGTAAGATGAGAAAATAGGTACCAAGGGTATTTATTCATTAGAGGAGGCAAACCAAAGAAATAAATAAAAAGGTTTCGGGATAGGAATTGGCAGCGGTGCATTAAGAGACGTAGATGCTTGGAATTATTTTTCCATTGACAACATTAATAAGAGTTTACGGAGGAGCAAATTGCGCGTTGCTTCCTCTCTTTATCCAACAAAGGAAAGGAAATTTCCTTTGCTCAGGTACTACTAGTTCTTGTATATTTTTTAAACTTATTTTGGCCAACTAGTAATGATGACAATAGGAAACAATAATGTGGCAATGACTAGTGAACTAGAATTAGACATAAAACAGTGAATTAAAAGTTGCCGTGGAAAACTATTTACAATGGTAGTTTTGGTTCCTATTACTCTTACATTAGGGAATAAATAAATTAACTAATAAGTGTTACTGATGAGAGAATATCTTGATGGTAGTAATAATGACCCATGTAATACTAAACAATAAAAATAGTACTAAATTTCATTAGAGGAGAAACCAGTAAATATGAATATGAATTTCAGAACGGATAGGTTATATTAAAAGTCACTGTTTTGCCAAAAAAAAATTCCATTCATGAGAGTGCCGCAGTTGACACTGATTTGGATACCTATATTGATTAATTAGACTAAGGGTTGAATATGTTTTTTGACTTGCTCTAAAAATTGAGAGGATGTTCAGTTAAGGGGTATTGATTAATTAGATTTTGGGATAGCTGTATTTTGAAGCACATAACCAATTTTATCACTTATGGAGACAATTTCCTCTTACAAGGTTAGAAAGGAGACTCACCTTACTCCGAAGATCCACAATCGGCATTTCTCTTCCTTCTGAAGACTCTAATCGGTGTACAAAGCTCCAAAGCTAGACAATAATAATACAAATCCATTAATATATGCTCAACTACCCCTAATAATCCAATTTATAACAATTCCTAACCCCGATCGAAAAGTTGACCAATACGCCCCCGGGCCCACGTGCCCGGATTCCGAAATTTTTCGAAGAATAAGTTTACCCACTACCTCATCAATTATATAATTTACTCTCAATTTCCTACCCAAAATCGCGGCCAAAATCAAAAATACCATTTCTAGGTCTTCCTACCAAAATTCCAAATTTCATGCTCAAATAATCCGTACATAATCAATGTATTTAACTCAAGATAGGTAGGGATAGCTTACCTTGTTGTTGATGATGAAAACCCTCTCTTGAAACCCTCCAAGAATCTCCCAAGCCAAGAGAAAGATGAAAGAAAATGGTCAAATCCCGACTTTAAAACAACCCACTGCCTCCAGCCCTTTCCGCACCTGCGGTCTCTTGACCGCTTCTGCGGTTCCGCAGGTGCGGACCAAATGCCGCTTCTGCGGTCCAGGGCTCCCAGCCCATTCCGTTTCTGCATCCTCTCCTCCGCAGATGCGGTCTCGCATCTGCGGCGAAATAACCGCATCTGCGGTCCCAGCTCTCCCCCACCAATTTCGCATTTACGACCATAGAGGCCGCTTCTGCGGCTCCGCACTTGCGGCCCTAGTCTCGCAGGTGCGGTTACACCAGCAACCAGCAACTTCAGCCTTCTCTAAAATTCCATTTTCGATCTGTCAACCACCTGGAATCCACCCGAGGCCACCGAAACCCCAACCAATCATACCAACCAGTCCCAAAACATATTACGTACTTGCTCGAGGCCTCAAATCATATCAAATAACGCTAAAACCATGAATCGACCTCCAATCCAAGCTTTATGAAACTTCTGCTTTTGATGTTTAAACATATCAAATCACGTCCAATTGACCTCAAATTTTGTACATAAGTCATATTTGCCATTACAGACCTACTCTAACTTCCGGAATCAGAATCCGACCCCGACATCAAAAAGTCCACTTTCGGTCAAACTTCTCAAAAACCTTCAAGTTTCTATCTTTAGCCAAATGACTCCAAAAATGGTACACGGACCTCTGAATTCATTTCCGATCCCGCTCCCAACACCAGAATCACCATACGGAGCTATTCCCCGACTCGGAATCCCAAACGGACATCGATAACACTGAAATGCAATTCAACCCAAACTTATGAAATTACTCCAAAATGTTAATTTCCACAGTATGTGCCGACACGTTCCCGGGTCTTCCAAAACCCGATCCGGGCATATGCCCAAGTCTGAAATTATCATACGAACTTGCTGGAACCTTCGAATCCCGATTCCGAGGTCGTTTACTAAAAAATCCAATCATAGTCAATTCTTTCAACTTAAAGCTTCCGAAATGAGAATTCTCTTTCCAAATCAACTCCGAACTTCCAGGAATTCAATTCCGACTGAGCGCACAAGTCATAATATTTGAAGTGAAGTTGCTCATGGCCTCAAACTGCTGAACTAAGTGCTAGAGCTCAAAACGACTGGTGGGATCGTTACAGGAGTAAAGGAATCCTTTAACAATATGTTTGAGCCCCTTGGAAGTCAAGTCATTTCTCACATATATTTTAAAGGTAGGTACTCTTACCAATTGTATCTCCATATAATTTTTTAAAATAGCTTTATGTCAAATAATCCCCTGGTAGTCAGGTCGATCCTATTGGCATAGTTGAGTTCAACCATCATGATAGCAAAGAATTTATTAAATTTTATACTCCCCGAGTAGTCCAGACGTCTAGTAAAAAATTGAATAATTCTTTCAATCCATGCATCTAATGCAATAAATAATTTTAACATATTTTCGAACTACAAGTCTTCTGGTAGTCAGATCGCTCCTTATAAACAAGAAATAAGTAAAATTATTTACTTTGATGGATATCTCTATAATAAAATATCTTATATTTTATTATTTAAGAACTCAAATTTTAGTAAGAGGGAATTGTTACTAAAACAATTTTTAATAACATGAAGATCAAATCTTTTATAGCAAGTGAATTTAGTTCAAATTGTGTAACGACCCGAACCGTCGTTTCCTGTATTTTCGTCCCGTATTCCCCGTTAAATGCTTATTCATGTTTCAATATGTGTACTTGGTGAATTTGAGTCAATTCGGATCGAGTTTGGTATGAAATGGGACAATTAGCCTCTTTAAGGAAGAATTAGTTTGGAAAAGTCAACCAGACGTTGACTTGTGAGTTAGAGGGCTCGGAATTAAATTCCGATAATTCGGTTAGTTTCGGGGGATGATTTAAGGCATAGGAGAGCAATCGGAATTAATTTTGGAGGTTCGGTGAAGAAATTAGCTCATTTTGGCGAAGTTAGTATTTTGGCGATTTCCGGTTGATAGGTGAAATTTTGATCCGACGGTCGGAATGGAATTCCGAGAATTTCTGTAGCTTCGTTATGCCATTTTGGATATGTGTGCAAAATTTCAAGTCATTCGGACATATTTTGGTCGAGTTTTGATCGAAAGCGCGTTTTGGAAGTTTTAAAGAAACTTAGACTTGAATTCGGTGTAATTCGATAATTTTGGTATTAGTCGAGGTGTTTTGATAATTGGAAGAAGTTTGAATAATATTATAAGATGTATTGGTATTTTTAGTTGAGGTCCCGAGGACCTCGGGATGATTTCGGATGGCTAACGGGAACTTTTGAAGTTGGAAATTTCATAATAGACGAAAGTTGTAAATGAGTGCGCACAAGGCCTCATTTTGAACGATACTATCTCTCGTTATATAAGGAGTTGTGTGAGCTACAACCTATTAAATTAAAGTTCTTTGAGTCTACTTTCCAAAGCAATAAACCGTTCGTCATTTGGAAGTGTATACAGGAAGTTATGACCATTTAATGGTCAGGTGTCAGAGCGCGCGAAGTCGCGCATTTCGCGCGTCTGAGGCAGAATGCTCAGCAAAACGCGCGAACAAACGCGCGACCAACGCACAAACTACGCGACTGAAGGTTTTTTAAGTACTCTAAAGACCGGAAATGAGAGGAATTGAGTCATTCTCAAGCCTAGGGCTTCCCCAATACCCCCAATTCGACCAAGGCACACAATTGCACTCCTAAGGTAAGATTTTTGGAGTATTTTGAGTTGATTACTACTCCCAAACACTTATATTAACATGGATTGATCTTAAAAATCCTTAGATTTTCAAGAAATTCCTTCAAGAACTCAAAGAAGGGTTTTGCAAGATTTCTTCCAAAAGGTAAATCCTACACCTTAGACTCACATATATGGATATATTATGGAAATATGAGTATGAGTCAAGTATTACAACTTATTGTATGGTGGTTGGAAGCCATAAATTCCCTATTTAAATACATGAACATGGTAGGGATTTAGAGGTGTTTATTTGATGGAATTTTTGTTGGTTTGGGTGTGAATGGTTGATCACACATGTGATGTTAGGAGTATAAATTGTTAAAGAATAATAGTGTGATGAATTGTTGGTTAATGGTGATAGTTGGAGGAACCAATGCTATAGTTAAGAGGTGTAAATATTTATACCTACAAGATGTTTGATAATATGCCTAAATGGCATAATTTATGGGATCTAGTACTAATATTGGCCATATTGAGTGTTATATTGTAGATTGAAGTTACATAACTGTATGGGATCATTATAGTATCATTAAGGGGCGAATTTCAGATATGTATGGTTAAAACCCCGTCTTTTAGAAATCGAACTTCATCGAGGTTTGTGTGATTTTTGGCAGATTCGTCACACGAGGAGGCCAATTAGAGAGGCAAGGGCATAGCGAGCTAGAGGTGAGTAATAGATGTAAATGCTGTTCTGAGGGTTTGAAACCCCAGACTTTCACATCATAATGCTATATTGAGGCGTGACACGCACTCCATGGCGAGTGCGGGGTCGGATACTACTGGGGATTGTGACTTGGTCCACCTCGTGTGATGTTTATACTATACTGGTGATTGATACACATACTTCATTAATATTACTGGGCTTGATGCCATGTTTGGGGCCTTATGCCGATTTGTAAAATCCTTCGAGGATTGATATTACTGCTTAGCATGATTTGCATATCATTTAATTTCAGTCCAAGGTTTTAAATGCTATTTTGTAAACTCAGCCATAATTCTAAGTGTTGAAAACTTAAATAATATTTTTAAATGTATTCCGGGCTGGGAACTTCAGTTTTGTAAATGCCAAAGGGGCTTATTATATTATTTTCTGGACTGATTATAAAGTGACTTGAAACAGTGGTAACAATGACACTGTGTGATATACTTGACACAGTGGTAACAATGACACTGTGTGATATACTTGAAATAGTGGTAACAATGACACTGGATGATATACTTGAACAGTGGTAACAATGGCATTGTATGATATAAATTGGTCAGGTAACAATGGCTGACCGGTCAGGTAACAATGACTGACCAAGATATTGCGCTTGGGATGTAGGAGCCCCTCCGGAGTCTGTACACACCCCCAGTGAGCGTCGTCGACGATAAATAAATATGGATGGCTCAGGCTGCACGCCGCAATGGGTACTGGAATGTACCATCATATGCATTGCATTGCATTCATGTATTTGCCTTTATACTGTTGTTTAGCTGTTCAGTTCCATATGTTGCTGTATATTTAGATTTTAGCTTACCTTGTGTATTTACTGGATTTTCTTATCTTCGGACTGTAGTTATTTTTATTACTCACTGAGTTGGAGTACTCATATTACTCCCTGCACCATGTGTGCAGGTACATGTATTCCTGAGGCATAGAGCGAGTTTTCTGCTGTTCAGTTTTCATCGGAGTTATCGAGGTAGCTGCATGGCGTTCGCAGCCCCATTTTCTCCCTTATCTTTGTTATTTATGATAATTCCAGACTTTGTAAAATATTAGTAAACTCTGTAGTAGCTCATTACCCGATTTCGGGCTGAGTTGGGATGGTTATCCTTATTCTATCACGTTTATTTCGCATTTAAGATTATATTGCCCATGATTTAGACTTATTCTTGCTAAGTAATTATAAAGAGATGTACTGTTTTGTTGATTGGCTAGCCTTGTACTCACGAGAGGCGCCATCACGACCGGGTTGGGATTTTGGGTCGTGACAAGTTGGTATCAGAGCCAGGTTACTTGGTCTCACGAGTAATGAGCCGATTTAGTAGAGTCTCGCGGATCGGTACAGAGACGTCTGTATTTATCCCCGAGAGGCTGCAGAACCTTTAGGAAAAACTTCATATTCTTGAATTCTTATTGTGCGTCCTTGATTCAGCTTGAAAAAGTAACTTTTACAATTCCTTCCACGTATTCGTATACGCGAACGAATGCGCATTATTAGATGTGCCTTGATGGCTTGTAATTCCCCGATCGAAGGGCGAGACGTGGTCGTTTTGAGTTTGATGTTAGGCCAGTCTGGAGGACTTGAGGCCGGATCTTTGCCAATGGCTTTAGCACCGAGGTGCTTATTGTATGAGCAAGTATTTTGAACTTATATGTTCGGTATTGCCTCTATTAGTGGGAATCATGGCTGGATAGCTACGTGAGAAGTATGATAGTACTGCGATATGTATCTATATGACTTGGAAGTGATGAGGAAGGTCTACTGGATGAGAGATGAACTATTGAGTGTGTGATTTCCATTGTGATAGGATGTGTAGTCCCAAGTTATGGGTGCGTGAAGGATCTTTTTATGTCTCCTATTTGAAGTGAAGTAAATTTCATGTTACGGTATGAGTTTAGACTCAGGAAGATTAAGTGATTGTGTAATGTGTATGGCAGTGGAAGGTATACAAAAAATGTTAACTAAAGGTAAAGCTAGTGGGTAATTGGCTTATGAGGGGAATCTATTTGTCATACTAGTTAGATAAGTCTGGGAGCTGAGATCGCTTCTGTAAATGTATTATGACGAAATCGTTAAGTCAAGGAGACCACCTTGAAGGTATAAAACATTAAAGAAAGAATATGTTCTTACTCGGTTGAATAGCCCAATAATGGAGGATTGAAAGGTATTTTCTATGTGTTATGATTTAAATAGGTGCAACACATGTCCATGTATCAATTTTGATAGTATAATACATGTAATATTGATATTAATGTAATTGATATACGTTGTGATGCTTTGTCAAGTTGTGGATGTGTTGTTATGATGGTTTTGGTGATTCTCTGGCAGGTGGATAGGCCCAATTACAAAGGAGACTCTGCCGAAATTTTTGAAAAATTTGGGACTTAGTAAAAATTTGGTCCCCTAGAGAGTAGTCTTAACTATTAGGTGAGTGAATGCAAGAAAACGCGGAAGAGTTAAAATTTTAGATGAATTGTGTTTCCACAAAATTATGAAGGAGTGAGTTTAATCTCACTATGGTATTATCTCAGTCTGCCACATAGATGCCTCTGTCTTATTTGATCCGGGATCCACCTATTCTTATGTGTCTTCATATTTTTCCCGTCATTTGAGTATGCCCCGGGAGTCTCTTACTTTACTTGTTCATGTGTCTACCCCGGTGGGCGATACTATTGTTGTGGACCGTGTATATCGGTCATGTGTTGTGATTATTGGGGGTCTTGAGACCCGAGTTGATCTACTGCTGTTGAGCATGGTAGATTTTGATATTATTCTGGGCATGGATTGGTTATCTCCATATCATGTTATTCTAGACTGTCATGCTAAGACAGTTACTTTGGCTATTCCGGGTGTTCCGAGGATCGAGTGGCGTGGCATGACTGATTATGACTCTAGCAGAGTAATTTCTTTCTTGAAAGCCCAGCGTATGATTGGGAAGGGTTATCTATCATATCTGGCTTTTGTGCGGGATGTTGGAGCTGAGACTCTTAGTATTGATTCTATCCCTGTTGTGAGGGACTTTCCTGATGTATTTCCTGCAGACCTGTCGGGCATGCCGCCGGACAGGGATATTGATTTTGGCATTGACTTAGTGCCGAACACTCAGCCCATTTCTATTCCGCCATATCGTATGGCACCAGTAGAGCTGAAAGAATTGAAGGAGCAACTTCAGGAACTCTTAGATAAGGGGTTCATTCGGCCTAGCGTGTCCCCGTGGGGTGCACCTATTTTATTTGTGAAGAAGAAAGATGGCACAATGAGAATGTGCATTGATTATAGGCAGTTGAATAAGGTAACAGTGAAGAACAAGTATCATTTGCCTCGCATTGATGACTTATTTGATCAGCTTCAGGGAGCGAGGGTATTTTCTAAGATTGATCTGCGTTCGGGCTATCACCAGTTGAAAATCAGGGAGTCGGATATTCCCAAGACTGCTTTCAGGACTAGATATGGTCACTATGAATTTTTGGTTATGTCTTTCGTGCTGACCAATGCCCCAGCAGCGTTCATGCATTTGATGAACAGTGTATTTCAGCCTTATCTGGATGCATTTGTTATTGTATTCATTGATGATATCCTGGTGTATTCGCGTAGCCAGGAGGAGCATGCCCAACATTTGCGTGTGGTGTTGCAGAGATTGAGAGAGAAGAAGGTTTATGCAAAATTCTCCAAATGTGAATTTTAGCTAAGTTCTGTGGCATTTTTGGGACACATAGTATCCAGCGAGGGTATACAGGTTGATCCAAGGAAGATAGAAGCAGTGTAGAGTTGGTCTAGACCATCCTCATTCACAGAGATTCGGAGTCTTCTTGGGCTAGCAGGCTATTATCGCCGATTTGTTCGGGGGTTTTCTTCTATTACATCGCCTTTGACCAAGTTGACTCAGAAAGGTGCCCCATTTGTATGGTCCGGCGAGTGTGAGGAGAGCTTTCAGAAGCTCAAAGCACTTCTGACCACAGCTCCAGTGTTGGTGTTACCATCATCTACAGGTTCATACACGGTATATTGTGATACTTCTAGAGTTGGGATTGGTTGTGTGCTAATGCAGAAGGGTAGAGTTATTGTTTATGCTTCTCGTCAGTTGAAGCCCCATGAGAAGAACTACCCTGTTCATGATTTGGAGTGGCTGATATAGTTCATGCCTTAAAAATTTGGAGGCACTATTTATATGGCGTATCTTGTGAGGTTTTCACTGATCATCGTTGTCTTCAACATTTATTTAAACAAAAAGATCTTAATTTGAGGCAGCGGAGATGGCTTGAGTTACTTAAAGACTATGATATTACCATTCTATATCATCCGGGAAAGGCCAATGTAGTGGCCGATGCATTGAGCCGAAAGGCAGTCAGTATGGGGAGTTTGGCTTGCATCCCAGTTGGGGAGAGGCCTCTTGCAGTTGATGTTCAAACCTTGGCCAATCAGTTGGTGCGGTTAGATATTTCTGAGCCTAGCCGGGTATTGGCTAGTGTGGTTTCTCGATCTTCCTTATATGATCGCATCAGAGAGCACCAGTATGATGATCCACATTTGATTGTCCTTAAGGACAGAGTTCAGCATGATAATGCCAAAGATGTGACTATAGGTGATGATGGCGTATTGAGGATGCAAGGCCGTATTTGTGTGCCCGATGTTGATGGGCTTAGAGATTTGATTCTTGAGGAGTCCCACAGTTCGCGGTATTCCATCCATCCGGGTGTTGTTCGTGAGTGGCCTTCCTCGGACTTTGAAGAATTTTGATTCGATTTGGGTCGTTACGGATAGGCTGACCAATTTAGTGCATTTCATTCCGGTGTGTACCACATATTCTGCAGAGCGGCTGGCTAGGATCTTTATTCAGGAGATTGTGCGGTTGCATGGTGTTCCAGTTACTATTATTTCGGATAGAGGTACTCAGTTCACTTCTCAGTTTTGGAGGACTTTTCAGCACGAGTTGGGCACTCAGGTGGAGTTGAGTTCAGCATTTCATCCTCAGACGGACGGACAGTCCGAGCGTACTATTCAGATATTGGAGGATATGTTGCGTGCCTGCGTGATTGATTTTGGAGGCTCTTGGGTTGAATTTTTACCACTTGCAGAGTTTGCCTACAACAACAGCTATCAGTCCAGTATTCAGATGGCACCGTATGAGGCCTTATATGGGAGGCGGTGTAGAACTCCAATGGGTTGGTTTGAGCCCGGTGACGCTAGGTTGTTGGGGACAGATTTGGTCCAGGATGCCTTAGAAAAGGTGAAGGTAATTTAGTAACGACTTCGCACAGCTCAGTCGCGTCAGAAGAGTTATGCGGACCAGAAGTTCCGAGATGTGTCATTTATGGAGGGCGAGAAGGTTTTGCTGAAGGTTTCGCCGATGAAGGGTGTTATGAGGTTCGAAAAGAAAGGGAAATTGAGTCTGCGGTTTATTGGACCATTTGAGGTACTTAGGAGGATTGGTGAGGTGGCTTACGAGCTTGCTTTGGCCCCTAGATTGTCGGGTGTTCATCCGGTATTCCATGTGTCCATGCTCCGGAAGTACATTGGGGACCCGTCTCATATTTTTGATTTCAATACAGTACAGTTAGATGAAAATTTGACTTATAATATGGAGCCAATGGCTATTTTGAGTCGACAGGTTCAAAAGTTGAGATCAAAAGATATCGCATCAGTGAAAGTACAGTGGAGAGGTCGGCCCGTGGAGAAGGCTACTTGGGAGACCGAGCAGGAGATGCGGAGCAGGTACCCGCACCTATTTGAAACTCTAGGTATGTTTCTTAACTCGCTCGAGGACGAGCGTTTGTTTTAGTTGGGGAGAATGTAACGACCTGAACTGTCGTTTCCTGTATTTTCGTCCCGTATTCCCCATTAAATGGTTATTCATGTTTCAATATGTGTACTTGGTGAATTTGAGTCAATTCAGATCGAGTTTGGTTTGAAATGGGACAATTAGCCTCTTTAAGGAAGAATTAGTTTGGAAAAGTCAACCGGACGTTGACTTGTGAGTTAGAGGGCTCGGAATTGAATTCCGACGGTTAGTTTCGGGGGATGATTTAATGCCTAGGAGCGCAATCGGAATTAATTTTGGAGGTCCGGTGAAGAAATTAGCTCATTTTGGCGAAGTTAGTATTTTGGCGATTTCCGGTTGATAGGTGAAATTTTGATCCGATGGTCGGAAAGGAATTTCGAGAATTTCTGTAGCTTAGTTATGCCATTTTGGATATTTGTGCAAAATTTCAAGTCATTCGGACATATTTTGGTCGAGTTTTGATCGAAAGCGCGTTTTGGAAGTTTTAAAAAAACTTAGACTTGAATTCAGTGTAATTCGATAATTTTGGTATTAATCGAGGTGTTTTGATAATTGGAACAAGTTTGAATAATATTATAAGATGTATTGATATTTTTGGTTGAGGTCCCGAGGACCACGGGATGATTTCGGATGGCTAACGGGAACTTTTGAAGTTGGAAATTTCATAATAGACGAAAGTTGTAAATGAGTGCGCACAAGGCCTCACTTTGAACGATAATATCTCTCGTTATATAAGGAGTTGTGTGAGCTACAACCTATTAAATTAAAGCTCTTTGAGTCTAGTTTCCAAATCAACAAACCGTTCGTCATTTAGAAGTGTATACAGGAAGTTATGACCATTTCACTGGTCAGGCGTCAGAGCGCACGAAGTATCGCGTGAAGTCGCGCATTTCGCGCGTCTGAGGCAGAATGCTCAGCAAAACGCGCGAACAAACGCGCGAACAACGCACGAACTACACGACTGAAGGTTTTTTAAGTACTCTAAAGACCGGAAATGAGAGGAATTGAGTCATTCTCAAGCCTAGGGCTTCCCCAACACCCCCAATTCGACCAAGGCACCCAATTGCACTCCTAAGGTAAGATTTTTGGAGTATTTTGAGTTGATTACTACTCCCAAACACTTATATTAACATGGATTGATCTTAAAAATCCTTAGATTTTCAAGAAATTCCTTCAAGAACTCAAAGAAGGGTTTTGCAAGATTTCTTCCAAAAGGTAAATCCTACACCTTAGACTCACATATATGGATATATTATGGAAATATGAGTATGAGTCAAGTATTACAACTTATTGTATGGTGGTTGGAAGCCATAAATTCCCTATTTAAATACATGAACATGGTAGGAATTTAGAGGTGTTTAATTGATGGAATTTTTGTTGGTTTGGGTGTGAATGGTTGATCACACATGTGATGTTAGGAGTATAAATTGTTAAAGAATAATAGTATGATGAATTGTTGGTTAATGGTGATAGTTGGAGGAACCAATGCTATAGTTAAGAGGTGTAAATATTTATACCTACAAGATGTTTGATAATATGCCTAAATGGCATAATTTATGGGATCTAGTACTAATATTGGCCATATTGAGTGTTATATTGTAGATTGAAGTTACATAACTGTATGGGATCATTATAGTATCATTAAGGGGCAAATTTCAGATATGTATGGTTAAAACCCCGTCTTTTAGAAATCGAACTTCATCGAGGTTTGTGTGATTTTTGGCAGATTCGTCACACGAGGAGGCCAATTAGAGAGGCAAGGGCATAGCGAGCTAGAGGTGAGTAATAGATGTAAATGCTGTTCTGAGGGTTTGAAACCCCGGACTTTCACATCGTTACGCTATATTGAGGCGTGACACGCACTCCATGGCGAGTGCGGGGTCGGATACTACTGGGGATTGTGACTTGGTCCACCCCGTGTGATGTTTATACTATACTGGTGATTGATACACATACTTCATTGATATTACTGGGCTTGATTCCATGTTTGGGGCCTTGTGCCGATTTGTAAAATCCTTCGAGGATTGATATTACTGCTTAGCATGATTTGCATATCATTTAATTTCAGTCCAAGGTTTTAAATGTTGTTTTGTAAACTCAGCCATAATTCTAAGTGTTGAAAACTTAAATGATATTTTTAAATGTATTCCGGGCTGGGAACTTCTGTTTTGTAAATGCCCAAGGGGCTTATTATATTATTTTCTGGACTGATTATAAAGTGACTTGAAACAGTGGTAACAATGACACTGTGTGATATACTTGACACAGTGGTAACAATGACACTGTGTGATATACTTGACACAGTGGTAACAATGACACTGTGTGATATACTTGAAATAATGGTAACAATGACACTGGATGATATACTTGAACAGTGGTAACAATGGCATTGTATGATATAAATTGGTCAGGTAACAATGGCTGACCGGTCAGGTAAAAATGACTGACCAAGATATTGCGCTTGGGCTGTAGGAGCCCCTCCGGAGTCTGTACACACCCCCAGTGAGCGTCGTCGACGATAAATAAAATGGATGGCTTGGGCTACACGCCGCAGTGGGTACTGGAATGTACCATTATATGCATTGCATTGCATTCATGTATTTGCCTTTATACTGTTGTTTAGCTGTTCAGTTCCATATGTTGCTGTATATTTAGATTTTAGCTTACCTTGTGTATTTACTGGATTTTCTTATCTTCAGACTGTAGTTTTTTTATTACTCACTGAGTTGGAGTACTCACATTACTCCCTGCACCATGTGTGCAGGTACATGTATTCCTGAGGCATAGAGCGAGTTTTCTACTGTTCAGTTTTCATCGGAGTTATCGAGGTAGCTGCATGACGTTCGCAGCCCCATTTTCTCCCTTACTTTGTTATTTATGATAATTCCAGACTTTGTAAAATATTAGTAAACTCTGTAGTAGCTCATTACTTGTGACACCCCGATTTCGGGCTGAGTTGGGATGGTTTTCCTTGTTCTATCACGTTTATTTCGCATTTAAGATTATATTGCCCATGATTTAGACTTATTCTTGCTAAGTAATTATAAAGAGATGTACTGTTTTGTTGATTGGCTGGCCTTGTCCTCACGAGAGGCGCCATCACGACCGGGTTGGGATTTTGGGTCGTGACAAGTTGGTATCAGAGCCTAGGTTACTTGGTCTCACGAGTCATGTAATAAATAATTCAAAATTATGTAACGAACAAGCATGTGACATAAAAACGAAATTCAACATCTTCTAACATATTTATCTTATATATCATATAAAAATAATTTATGCCAGAAAACTATTATTAATTAGCATCTCATGAACTAATAACAATTAAAAATAACAATAGAATCATGTAACCTATTATATATTCCTGTCGTATCTAATACAAAATTTCAAATTCAAGTTACGAACTATCTCAATAGCTTAACTTGTATAAATAGATATTTTATTCACAACAAAATAATAGTAATGTAATATGCATTCAAACAATTTGAATATTGCACAATACACATATATTATGGTTTGAACTCTTCAAATATAATCTTAAAATATTTTGTAAATAAATTTTAGACACGAGAAACCATGGCTCTGATACCACTGAAGGATTGCATATAGGTGTTCATAACACGCAGTGGAAGACAATAACAATCTAGACAGATCTTTTCGTGTTTAAAATTTATTTACATGTCAATAAATCGGATCTAAGACGTACCTTGTGAAGAAAGCCTCATTTCAAATTCTTTGATAGCGCGAAGACTCTATGCGTATCCACACCGAGACCGACCCATGCTATCAACTCTTTGATCAATGAAACCCGCGAAAAAATTGAATAAAATATTGTGTTGAAATTTTTCTCAAAAATCTCAACTCAATGTTAGAAGAACAAGAAACACTTTTCTTGTAATTGTATTTTCTCTCTTGGCTTGTGTTGCACTCTCACTTTCACAAAGTAGTTTTTCTTCTCAAGAATTAATAATGCGGTAAATTTTCTCTATCACCCTTTATATAACATCACTTACAAACCTTTTTCCTATTTGGTTAGAGGCAATGATTTACTTAGGGTAAAAGTTTATTCCAAAAATAAACTTTATTGAATTTTCTTGGAAAATATCGATCCTATTCACAATAAGATTCTAACGACGTGTGGCCGTAACTAGTCCGTATGGACTTTTACATTGCTAATCCAATTCTAACTTGGATACTAATTTACAAACTTTTTATTAATATTTTCCTGAAAATATAATCCCATTCCAAATGGGTTTAAGTTGTCGAACATCCTAACAGCTTGTTTGGATGGTTATTGCGCATCATTTCATAATGTATCATATCGTATTGTATTGTATTGTACTATATCGTTTGATAAATACAATATTTGGATAGATTGTGTCGTTTGCCATCGTTTCATGATATCACGCACCAGCAATATGAAGAATAAACTTGCAATATTATAAAGAAAAATTATGATACAACGTAAAATTACTGTATAAAAAGATAGGATAAATAATAAAATAAAATAATTTAATAATAATAGAGTGTGAGATTGATAGAAAAAGACAAGGTAACAGTGCAACCGCACCAAATCAATCGTTACATAAAGTGGCACATTTCGTCGTTATGTAACGGCGGATTTAACGATACAATACAATAAAATTTAAGTAACAATCAAAACAAACATTGTATTTAAAGTAACAATACGATACGATACAATGGGTAACAACCATCCAAACAAGCTGTAAGGATTCGCGTTAATCCAATCCAACATTGGATTTAACTTATACGTCCTTTATGGACTTTGCAATTCCAATTCCAATTTGGTAAGAATAAATTAATATTATATACATAAACTTTATATAAATGAATACTAATTTATTTTATATATATCACATATATATTTCAACCAAGAGATACAATTTAATTTTCTATTCCAAAGAGAAAACTTCAATTTATTCATAATATTAATTATATCCTCTGTACTAGCAAAGAATATAACAGTATTTCATTTGGACTAATAACTAAATATATTTGACTAATTAAATTCCTTAATTTAGTTATCAAATAATAAGTTAATTAATCCTTTAGCAAAGATCAGAACACTCGTTAGTGTGCGACCCCATAGGTTTAATACTAAACCTGTAGTAAATTGATCACATTAATATACTAATCAAAGATGGCGTCTAACAACACTCCTTAACGACCGGATAGCATGAAGTATACAATTTACTCTCAAGAACCAGTAGAAGAATAATGTAGTAATTCCTTATGTCCTTATAGCTCTGGATCATCCTAGGATATGGTTCAACTGTCAAATCCTAATAGGCAACCAAATATGTGTTCATGTCAAATATAATCGACCATTGAATGATCTAAGAAACTCTTTTCTTCTTTCATTTAATTGCCCTGACCAAGGTCTTAGTTTGGTCGTTTATAATTCATGACAACATGAAGCTTAAACTCATTACTAAGAGTTGACATATTTCATCTTGATCAACCACTAATTCTACAAGCATTTAATCATACCCAATATCCTTTCAACTATCCCTCTAGGGCCATAAGTGTCTGGTATCAAAGCACAATAAATAACTTGTCAATTATTACAACGATCTTAGGTCAAAGGAAATTTTTACATCACATTCTTCAAGAAAATATCCTATTGACAGTTATGGTAATTCTAACCATTAGGAATTATCCAATGAGTCGGTTCAATGATCATATCTCTATATACATCATCTATCTATGTGATTTAGTTAATGAGATCAACTAATCTTTATCCAATAAAGACGATCACATAAATATTGATCTAACCGGATTACTAATGTCCAAATTAATAATCCTACGATCAAGAACAAATTTAGGTTAAACTATAAGAGACCTTGCTTTCATTATCATGATCTCTATCACGTTGACAAATCTCAAAATTTAATCAAGGACCTTATCAAATCAATCAAATAATTAATAATAACTATGATAAAAGAATGCCATATATTTTTATATTAAATAACATTCACAAAAATATATTCAAATCATCAAATATGAGATTGGATATAGGGCATATCTACTATATCCCTAACAGGATGTTGCTGCTACTTTTTATTTTGCCCCCTCTGCCTTTATTAAATGTCCATAAAAGGACTTCTGCCCATTCTTCAAAAAGTTAATTCTTCTTTTTGTTTTTCATCTCGGGTACATTATCTGTTTTGGGGTTCGAGTAAATTATGATTCGCACCGAAAATTCCATATTGAGGGATAAACTGTTGCCTAACTTCATACCTAGAGCTCAATTAAAATCATAATATTTGGTTAGGAATGAAAGAATACTTACCATTCAATTACAACCCATCATGCCGGCCATAAAGTTAATTTTTCAATCAAACAAAAATGGATCGACTTGCTAATTTATTCATTATGAATCTCTAGGGATTGCCATTACTTTGATAGAATATCGACTCATCGATATTTCCCACAAAAAGGATTCAAGGAATCAATAAAATTAACTTTAGCAGCCTTATTTTAATGTGGTATATAAACAAATAGTATTTATATCCCGAATCTTTCACACTAGTTGAACCTAGGTATACACCAACTTCAAGATGTAACATTTTCCTATCCTATACGCATAATCCCTCCCTTAATTTTTACATAGGTCACTGTTGATTTCACCAAAAATAAAAATAAAAACAAAGAAGATTCATTCACAGCGTAGCCTACAATTATTTTTGCTTCATTCCTCGTCTTATTTCCACTTTTTTATCAAATTCCGCGTGAAGCACGAGTGCTTTTTTGGTTTCTCATTCGATGTCCGATATTCGCATTGGAACCCGACTATATTCGGATTCGCGCCGCTTAAGGCCTCATTCGGGGGGAAGCGCTCCCTACCAAAATTTTTTCTATACTCAGGGCTCGAACTCGAGACCTCTGGTTAAGGGAAGAGCAATCCCAACCACTGCACCACTTTGGTGGTTGAAGCACAAGTGTTCAAAGATACTGAAAATCTTCAGAAGTTTAAAAGCATCTAAGCAAAAGAGAATTATTAGATATTTAATTAAGACTATCATAGTTACTTTTAACCCTGATATAGTTTGCGTTAATATACAGTCATCCTAAATAGTTAGTTAAAAGGAAGTAGGAAACAGTTAAAGAAAGAATAAATTCTTAATCTTTATCCAAGCAAAAAAATTCGCGCAGAAAATGACTTATCACGGAAGCTTAGCTGGCCTTATATATATGAAGCGTCCCTTGTTGGAAATTTATCCGCCACTTTCCTTATATTCCTAAGGATACAAAGAAAAAGTATACCAAAAAAGAAAAAAAAATGCCTTGGTTCATTCCTAGAGGTGTAAGTCACCCACTAACTGAAGAACAAGTGAAAGGTATGCTCAAGAAATATGATAAGAATAGAGATGGTAAACTTAGCAAGCAAGAACTCAGGTTAGCTTTTAAAGAGATGGGTTTACATTTTTGCCGTTGGAAAGCAGGAAAAGCCCTTCGTTATGCAGATAAAAATGGTGATGGATATATTAACGAAGATGAGATGAGTGAGTTCGTCAAATATGCTTCCAAATGGGGTTTTAGGATCTCTTAGGCTTCTAATTGTTTTTCTTAGGCTTCTGTATTTTGTAATGTTGTTTGATGCTTTTGTCTCAAACATCCTTGTAATATTTAAAAGAAAGGGTCTTCTTATTGTATATAATAATATATGTACTACTATAAAACTGTCTATATGTTCCATGTTTTCTATGTAACTTTTGTTCTAGTAGCCAAATCATGATATAAGCTATCTTCCACATTTTAATTTCTTTCAGATTAATTATCTGCTCTTCTTTATGACTTGAGTTATATGGTCGATCCAGATGTTCTACACACCTGAAAAAATATAATGAACCTTATCTTTCAGTAAAGCTTAAGAATATATAATTATCCAAGATATTGAACGATGTCATACTAGCTGGAACCTTTTTTCTGGAAATTAATGATATTTTAAAAAATCAACTTTACTTTTTCACAACCGTAACCGTGTCAAGTCACGAGTTTAGAGGAAAAAGGGTATATAGACTACTTTTAAGCATCCCCTCCACAAGCTCATCCTAAAGAAAAGATAGCCGAGCCATGTCAAACAGATATGAATAATTGAACCCGGTTCCCCCTTATCTTCAAAGTCAAACAGCAAAAGCACTGTATCTTTTATATAGGAGTATGTATTGTTTGCGAAGCAATATCTAATGACATCAGTTGGTTGAAGGTTTATCTGTTAGAAGATGATCGCAAAAAGGAAATTCAAAAACTACGATTGCAGTATCACTTGGTAGCTTAAAACTTACTACTACTAGTAGGTAAACTAGTTTGTATCTAGTTATCTCTTTCGTTATGTTTCTTCTGCTCATCTTAATGGGCGTTTGGACATAAGAATTGCAAAATTTTGGAAAAATGTAAAAAAAAATTACAAGAGAAAATGATATTTGAAAATTAGATTTGTATTTGGCATGAATATAATTTTGGTTGTTTTTGAATTTTTGTGAATAATTTGAGGGAAATTTTTTGAAAAATAGCTTTTTAGAATTTTTTAATTTCATCTTCAAGTGAAAATCGAAAATTTCATGATCAAACATTAATTTCGAAAAAAAAAAAACTTTTGAAAAAAGGATTTTTTATGGCCAAACGGCCCTTAGTGTTATGTTCATGAATGACCCCCTGTTGGACGAAAAAAGGCACAATAATAGAGAAAAAAGTGACACGTATTTCCTGATGACGTCATATTCATGATATCAGTTATAGACATAGGGGAAAGAAGTCTTTGAGATGAAACAAAGGGTCATGATCGGTTGAAAAGGCAAAATGTAAACAAAAGATAACATCCTCGGTGTACATTGCAAAGAATCCGATCCAAGAATTTTCATTTAGCTGGCCTGGAATAATTGGGAGAAATTCAAAAATAGTGAAAGAGTACATGACTTCACTCAGAAAATTGATTTAATAAAAAATATTAATTTAAAAATTAAATTAAGGCCGAAAAACCTGAGATAAAGAGGGAGATCCGTGGGTGTTGAAGGGTGAAAATGTAAGACGGAATAGGCTAATAAGTGGATATGAGGTGAGGTTTTAATTTAAGCCAATAGAAAATTAACACATAATAAATAATAAAAAAAATTCTTAACTAAAATAGGGCTGTTAGTTTTTAGGGTATGAGTGGGCCGAAAAGTTGACGTTAGGGGCATGAATGGGTCAGATTTTTAACGATAAGGGCAATTTTTACAAAACAGGTGGACGTAGGATATTTTTAAACATAAGCGAATAAGTTAGGGGCAGTTTTGGCCCTTTTCCAAAGAAATTAAGCTATCAGAGATTGAATATTTTTACTTAATTCCATTTTCCTGGATTAAGCTCCTGAAACTATTTATTTGTATGGCTAGCACTTCAATTTTTCCTATGTCACTAATTTCTGGCACAAGCCGTCTTATATTTACTTTAGCAAAGCCAGAGGTATATCTCCAAATTTTAAATGATTACATTCGTCTGTAGAAGGTGCAAGTAGTATACTCCGTTAAAGATACATCAACAACAAACTCAGTAGTTTCTTATAAGTTGAGTCTGGTGGGGATGAGATGTACACAGTCTTGCCCTTACCTTTGAAAGGGCAGATAAATTGTTTCCGATAAATTCTCGGCTAGAAAACGATTAAAAAAGAAAAGGTAATTAAAACAAGTAGGGATAACAACAAGATGAAATAGTACATTAAAGATAAAATGAGAATAATGTCATTTGAGATAATTTGGTCATTTCTCGGGTTAATTTCACTGATAGTCACTCAATTATGTTTCAATTTCATTAAGGTCACTCAACTATTTTTTGTCACTTAAAGTAACTAAACTTTCACATTGTCACTTAAAAATTATTTTGGCTCAAACCCCTACCATAAATATGACATGGCATAAAATTTAATGAGAAAAATCTAAAAATAAATGCTACATAAGCTTAAATGGATCATACCCACTTTAGATCCATTTCTCCCTTAATGTGATTTGACCCATAACCCAAATGGGTTTCAATAGGGAAAAAAAACACCCCTAATAAAATTAGGTCTTGTGATTTTTTATGGGGTTTTATCGTACAAATACAATATTTCTTTTGTCTAAACAATTGCAATAGGTTGTCTATAAGTGCATGTTTTGTGAAAATAAACTCTTATTAGTCTTATTATTATTCTTTTATGCTTAGATACATTAGTATGTTATGTAAGATGAATACAATACTATTTTAATTTCACTAGAAAATTATAAATATGTTATGTGAGTTGGATACAGTAGTATTTTAACTTCAGTAGAGTTATAAAACGACTCGGATGGGGCATACAAACAAGATAAGAATTTTTTTAGTAGAATAATTATAAATGGGCATTACGCAATAGGAAAGGTAAGAATTTTGTAGTATAGGATAATCATTTTAAACTAATGTGAAATTTAATATTTTTTTATTGTATACGACCTTGGGTTATAAGTCAAATCACATTAAGGAAGAAATGGATCTAAAGTGGATATGATCCATTTAAGTTTATCTGACATTTATTTTTGAATTTTTCTCATTAAATATTATGTCATGTCATATTTATGGCAGGGGTTTGAGCCAAAACGACTTTTAAGTAAGGTCAAATAGACAATCCCTGAAGTTGGCTCCAATTTTCGTTTAGACACTTCAATTAAGGTCACTACCTATTAAACACTTTAATCTTAAAGAAAGTGGCTCATTAAACACTTTTTGCTCACATGGCACATGAAGTGATTGTAACCTTTTGTGGAGCGCGTGAAATGTTTCTTTCTTCTTCTTCCTCTTCTCTCTTCTTTTTATCCTATATTTTCTGTCTGATCGAAAAATACACCGGCGAACACAATGACCACCCCTTCCTCATTAAATTGGGAAAAAACTGAGTTTATATTAAAAGATGATGTGGCATGACACGTGGATTAGTTAAATGGTCAAAGCGCAGCAATTGACTAAGAGGCACGGATGGAAACAACCACGGGAAGAAGAATTTAAATAGGCACGAGACAACGTATAGATACGAGTCTCGTACCAATTTAAATTATCTACAGCCAACGGATAGAAGGCATTGAAAGCAAAGATCTGGTGACAGAAAGGAGTCCAAATTCATTATTAAATACTTGATACGTTATGAAGTCGGTATTTAATAGGAATGATTGTATAACGGCTTATTTAATATCATTTATTACTCATGATTATATCATTAAAGCTGAGGCTTCATTCCTTTACCTAGAATTATCTATAAAAGGAAGAAGTATCATCATTTGTAAGGACACGGAATACTATTGAGAATTTATTGAAATATACATTTATTTGCTTCTTACTATCGTTCTCAAAAGTATTTTATTTTTGTCTCCTGATTATCAGTAACCCGAATTTCTTTTTAGCTTTGACCAAAGACTCAGATTTTTTGTTAAACAAATTAGTTCCATTACCGGGAATCTGATAATCTTTCCTTTTAAACTACATCTTATCTATTAGGCGTCACCATGTCAAACAACAACGCCGACAACAATAGTAACAACACATTGGGAAACCATGAGAATCAAATACATCAAAATCAAGATAATGTGGTTCCCTCTCCTCTAAATTTCACCACGTCAATCTCGTGAAGGCACTCCTGTTACCGAATCACGTGCTGATCAACAAGAGCAATCTGAACATTTTGAAGGAGTTACAACTGAAGCTTTGCAAAAGCTAATTGATGCACAGGTCGGCAAAGCTCTTCAGGCACTTGTTAGTCGATTGCCTGCTGCGCCACCTACACCAACTCCTAATAATAATACATTGGAGAACCCCCGTTCTGGTCTTGATAATTCTGGAAACGGAGCAACCCCCAGTGAACCACAAGAAGGGGGACCAGGTAATTTAAATAATTCGTATTTGCAAAATTTAGTACTAACCTTGCAGAAACAACTTAAGGAACAAAATGAGCGTATTGAACAAATCCCTGGAGTTCCACCTGTAATAAAAGGAGTAGACATGGACAAATACTCACAACAACCATGGAAGCCTAGTGCTGCTCCCCTTCCAATTCCGAAAAAGTTCAAAATGCCTGACATCCCGAAATATGATGGTACTACAGACCCACGTGACCACGTAACTGCATTTACAACCGGCGTAAAAGGCAACGACTTGACCAAACAAGAAATTGAATCAGTATTGGTCAAGAAATTTGGAGAAACACTCACCAAGGGTGCATTAACCTGATATTCTCTTTTATCTGAAAATTCTATTAATTCTTTTGCTAAGCTTGCAGATTCTTTTATTAAAGCACATTCGGGAGCACAAAAGGTTGAGAAAAGGATGGAAGATATTTTCAAAATCAAACAAGGGGATTCGGAGTTGCTTAGAAACTTCGTTGATAGATTCCAGCTTGAAAGAATGACTCTACCTCGTGTGCCTGACAATTGGGCTGCTATAGCTTTTGCAAGTAATTTAAATGACAAAAGTTCTGAAGCCACAAGACGACTCAAAGAAAGTCTTAGAGAATTTCCTGCAACCACATGGAATGATGTTTACAACAGGTATAGCACGAAGCTGCGAATCGAAAAAGATACCGTACCTAAGCTCCATCATGAAGAAAGGGGCGGTACTCGAAGGTCAAAAACCGAAAAAAGATCAGGTAAAAACAGGTACGATCCATATATGGGACCCACAGGAAAGGACCCACGGTCGAAACAAGATAGCCAGCAATATGATCAAAAGTCAAGGAATCGGGATTCTGGTTCTTCTTCAAAGTTCAGGAATGATCGGAACAGACAAGAATCACGAGATGATGACAGGAGTTTAAAGGCACGATTCGGTGGATATAATTTTAATGTCTCTACCTCCGAGCTCGTAGCTGTTTTAAGAAGCATGGGAGATAAGGTACGGTGGCCAAAAGAGATGCGGTCAAATCCAAGTAGACGCAATCCGGATCATTGGTGCGAATTTCACAACGATCACGGGCACAAAACTTCAGAATGCAGATTCCTGCAGAGTGAAGTGGATCATTTATTAAAGCAAGGGTACCTTACTAAGTTATTTAGTGAGAAAGGAAAACAAGCTTATATGAAAAACAGACAAGAGCCACCACAACCTCATTCACCCAAAAGGACAGTGAATGTCATAAGCGGGGGAGAGGACATTCACGGCGTAACCTATACAGCCTCCAACAAGGTTTCTAAGGTAACAATAACACATGGGAAACGAGTGCGGCAGGTCCTTGAAAATGAAAGTATTTCATTTGATGACGCAGATACCGAAGGAGTAACAACTCCACATAATGACGCACTGGTAATATTTTTACTTGTACATGATACTAATGTAAAACGAGTTTTGATTGATCCAGGGAGTTCTGTAAACATTATATTATTAAGGGTACTACGAGAGATGCAAGCTGAAGACAAAATGATACCCAAGGCACACACCTTGTCAGGCTTTGACAATTCAAGTGTAGTAACAAAAGGTGAGGTATTTCTAACAACTTTTGCTATGGGTGTTGTGAAGGAAACTAAATTTCAGGTAGTTGATATGGAAATGGCCTACAATATGATCATGGGGAGACCATGGATACACGATATGGACGCTGTCCCATCAACTCTACATCAGGTTATTAAATTCCCATCACCATGGGGAATTTGCCAAATTCGTGGGGATCAGCAGATGGCTAAAAGTGTCAATGCTGTAACAAATACGAGCACTGAGAATAAAGAAAAGTAGCAATTACAGGAAACAATTGAAGGTAAAAAAGATCAAACTTCAACTGAATAGGAAAAGAAGGATTTGGACTCAAGACCTGACACAATTCAAGAACCTGAAGAAAATGAAAGCATCAAAACGACAATTGAAGATCTTGAGGCAGTGATGTTATTTGATCAATAGCCTGAACGAAAGGTTTATGTCGGGGCCAATTTAAGCACGAACATGCGAGGTATGATAATCGAATTTTTAAAAGCTAACTTAGACTGCTTTGCTTGGTCCCACGCTGACATGACAGGTATTCCACCAAATGTGGTCACTCACAAACTCAATGAGGACCCCTCTTTCACACCAATAAAGCAAAAGAAACGGAAACAAGGTGCTTTCAAGAACCAGGTGATTCAGGAGGAAGTCCAAAAGTTAATAAAAATCGGATCAATCTGTGAGGTAAAATATCCTACTTGGTTAGCTAATACGGTGGTCGTACCCAAGAAAAATGGTAAGTGGCGTGTTTGTGTAGATTATACCGATTTAAATAAAGCCTGTCCAAAAGATTCCTTTCCCTTACCGCATATAGATCAACTAATTGATGCAACCGCAGGTCATGAACTTTTAAGTTTTTTAGATGCATACTCAGGATATAATCAGATTAAAATGGATCCTGGTGATGAAGAAAAAACTTCTTTCATCACAGACAGGGGGACTTACTGTTATAAGGTAATGCCCTTTGGCCTCAAAAATGCTGGGGCAACCTATCAAAGGTTGGTCACCAAAATGTTCCAAGAACATTTAGGGAAAACGATGGAGGTATATATAGACGATCTGCTCGTCAAAACCCAGCAATCTCACGACCATGTTTCTCATCTATCTGTTACTTTTGAAATTTTGCGAAAATTTAATATGAAACTCAACCCAGAAAAATGTGCATTTGGGGTGGCATCAGGTAAGTTTTTGGGTTTTCTTGTTTCTAATCGTGGTATTGAAGTGAATCCTTCTCAGATCAAAGCAATAGAAGAAATCCCGGATATACTTACTAATAAAAAGGAAGTACAAAGATTAACGGGAAGAATTGCAGCTTTGGGGAGATTTATTTCCAAATCCTCGGAAAGGTGTTTTAAGTTTTTCTCTGCACTTAAAAAGCAAGATCATTTTGAATGGAATGAAGATTGTCAACAAGCTCTTAGAAATTTGAAAGCTTATTTGTCAAAACCACCGTTGTTGGCAAAACCGAAGGTGGGGGAAAAACTTCTCATTTATTTGGTCGTGTCTGAAGTCGCAGTAAGTGCTGTTTTAGTCCGCGAGGACCAAGGTAAACAATCTCCTATTTATTATGTAAGTAAGTCCTTATTGGAAGCTGAGACACGATACCCACAGCTAGAAAAATTAGCATTAGCTTTGATCATGACATCTAGAAAGTTATGACCTTATTTTCAATGTCATCCTATTGTAGTTGTTACAGCTTTTCCACTTCGAAATATATTGCATAAACACGAACTTTCAGGAAGATTAGCAAAATGGGCTATAGAACTAAGTGAGTATGAAGTTATTTATCAACCCAGGACCGCTATAAAGTCTCAGGTACTAGCTGATTTCGTGGCTGATTTTAGCCAGGGGATGCATTTAGAAGCAGAAAAAGAATTATTAGTTTTTAATGGTGCGAACCCGGGGACTTGGGTTTTATACACTGACGGTTCATCTAATGTAAAAGGGGCAGGCCTAGGAATAGTCCTCGTACCACCTGCGGGTGAGACCATTAGACAGGCTATAAAATATCATTCTATAACTAACAATGAAGCAGAGTATGAGGCTGTAATTGCAGGTTTAGAATTGGCACGAGAACTCGGCATAACACAGATTATAATCAAGAGTGATTCTCAACTCGTGGTTAATCAGATGCTGGGGACTTATACAGCCAGAGAGTCACGAATGCAAGAATACCTCGCAAAGGTACGGAAGTTAATAAAGCAATTCCAAACTTGGAAAGTAGTGCAGATCCCAAGGGATGAGAATGTAGAGGCAGATGCTTTAGCTAACCTTGCGTCCGCAGCAGACGTGGCAAACAATACAGATGCTTCAGTCATACATCTATTTCATTCCGTTCTTGAACCTGATAAAAACGAGGTAAATTTTAATCATCTAACATGGGATTGGAGAAATGAAATTGTTGCCTTCTTACAGCACGGAACCGTGCCTAATGACAAAGGAAAGGCTTACGCGCTTCGCAAAAAAGCTGCACGATATTGTTTATATCAAGGTAATCTTTATCGAAAGATGTTCGGCGGACCACTAGCAAGGTGTCTCGGTCCCTCTCAAACCGAATATGTCATGAGAGAAGTACATGAAGGACATTGTGGGAATCACGCAGGAGGACGGTCACTAGTAAGAACGTAAATTTGCACAGGATATTATTGGCCTAAGATGGAAGAAGAGGCAACCAGTTTCGTGTCCAAATGTGATAAATGTCAAAGGTACGGCAATAATATGCACAGACCAGCTGAGTTACTACATCCTGTTTTAGCCCCTTGGCCCTTTATGAAATGGGGAATGGATATCGTAGGTCCACTTCCACAAGCAAAAGGTCAGGTAAAATTTCTACTTGTACTTACAGATTATTTCACTAAATGGGTAGAAGCAGGGGCATTTAAACAGGTACGAGAAAAAGAAGTTAAAGACTTCATATGGCGAAATATAATATGCCGCTTTGGAGTACCAAAGGAGATCGTGTGTGACAATGGACCACAATTCATTGGAGCACAAGTTACAGAATTTCTTCGAAGTTGGCAGATCAAAAGAATAACATCTACGCCATATCATCCAGTGGGGAATGGACAAGCGGAATCAACTAACAAAGTTATTATCAATAACTTGAAAAGGAGGTTACAAGATTCAAAAGGTAATTGGCCTGAGGTGTTACCCGGAGTACTATGGGCTTATCGTACAACGACCAAAACAGGCACTGGAGAAACACCATTTTCGATGGTTTATGGTACGGAAGCCTTAATTTTAGTTGAAATAGGTGAGCCAAGCACACTGTACGATCAGGCAACGGAGGAATCCAATAATGAGGAGATGCGGGTTAGCCTAGATTTACTTGAAGGAAGAAGAGAAGCTGCTTTGATAAGGATGGCAGCACAAAAGAAAGTAATAGAACGATATTACAATAGGAAAGCACGCCTCAGATTTTTCAAAATTGGGGACTTCGTGCTTAAAAAGGTGTTCCAATCTGCAAAAGCTGCTAACTCAGGAAAGCTAAGTCCAACATGGGAAGGACCATACAAAGTCCGTGGCATTGCGGGAAAAGGAGCATACCAGTTGGAACAATGGATGGTAAAGTTTTACCCTCACATTGGAATGCTATCCACTTAAAAAGATATTACTTTTAAGAAAGTACCTACGGTCAAGTATCATCATGTTAAAATTTTTATCTTGGTTTATTAATATTTTACTAACGATTTTAGATGCTAGGCAAAATATCCTAACTCGTGCCAAATGATGAGTCACAACCTGCAAGACAAAATGGAGTATTCTTAAATTCCTAGCCCAGGGTTACAATTAATTTGATGGAAAATACACACGAGTTAGGCAGTCTTCATCTATAATCGCACCGTCGAGTCCCGTATATCTTTCTGTTTCAGGAAAAGGGCCAAAGTAAAAGAAATAAACAAGTGCTCGAGGCTTCATACTTCACCGCTCAAATACTTGGGGGACTACATATTATACACATATAGGTGCAGAGAAACAGATACGAGTATCGAACAAAAATCGGCCACAAAGAAGTAAGTGTTAAGAAAAAGTTACGAAGTCTTCAGCATTCATGAGAACAACAGAGTCATCTCTCAAACTCATAAACAAAGTCACCTCTCAAACCCTTCTTAACATGTAAAGATAGGGTCATGACTATGTACTGAAAAAGGTTATGAAGAAAAACCTTGTTTATTTTATGTTATTTACAAATCTGTTACAAGAAAAACAGTTACGAGAAAAGTTGTAGATGTATTGTAATACATGTAACAGTCAAACACTTGTTAAACGTTTATGAATGAAAACTTGCCAAAGTTGTTTCATACAAAACGTGTGTTTTCCTATTACTTTCATCGTATTTTAACACCATTATGAAGTTGAGACGTCTTCTTCATTAAGTGTCGATAAAATAAAAGTGCCCTCTTTTATAAACCTCATGTCAATAAGTCATGGGAAGAATCATAAAGCATTTTCAAAGGATAAAAATGCTAAACTATTCTATAAGTCCTAAATAAGTAAGGAAAAGGCAAGAGTAGAACACATTGAAGTACTAACAAAACTTCTTGATATAATTAAAAAGACTAAGTAGAAACTTAGTCAATAAAAGTTTATACAAGTGCCCCATTATGATAACTGGGGACTTTCACCAAAAAATCCCTTAAAAAACTAAGGGATAAAACCATCATTCAATTGAAGGGGTTGTCACGGAAGCTTCAACTTCCACAGACTGGGTTATAGAAGTTTCACCCTCTGAAGCTGGAATAGCAACATTTTTAGCTGAAGCAGGAATTGTAATCCCAATTGCTGTAGTATTCACTTCCTCATTTAAAAGTTCTTCCGTTCCAGGAACTTCAAGTGCAGGAGAAGGAGTATCAGTAGACTGTTGGCTTTTCTCGATGGTATTTATGACTTTGGCCAGTTCAGACTGCAAGTCAAAACCTTCTTGAGCAGTCCGTCAAAGCATCACGACGAGAATTCAGGAAAGCCCAACTCACTTCTATGTTAAACTTTTCCTCTAGAAGTCCATATTCCTTTTCCCATATAGCAAGATCGTTTTTTAAAATTTGATATTCAGCTAAATGAGAATCAAGGGAAACTTCAAGAGAAGCATGAGAACTCTTCAAGGCATGAATCTCGTCAGAAGAAGTCTGTAAGTCAGCTTGAGCTTGAGTCAAGCTTTGCACTAACTCTCCTGCATATTCTTCCTTTCTAGCCAAAAGTGCCTTCAGCTCTCTAACTTCTTCACTAGCTCTGGATAATTGTTCTGACAAAGAGCATTCCAAAAGCTCTTTGTCTCTTTTCAATTGGCTTGAAAAGGCTTTGACAGTTGCCAGTTCAGAAGTTAAACCACGGTTTTGCTGCTCCAGGAGATTTTTATCTTCTTGCAACTCTTCTATGGTCCCTTGAGCATTTTCGAACTGCTCCTTCCAATTGGTTGCTTCAAGCTGGGCTCCCCTAGCTATTTCCTCAGCCTCGTGGACAGACTTTTCAGACTCACGAGCTTTTCTTTCCAGTAGGGAAATTCTTCTCATTAATTCCGTGCCAATAAGGTTAGCCTACAGAGGTAAGTCATGGAAATGAGAGATTGAAGATAATTTAAAAAAAACTTGTTGGTAGAAATACCTTCAAAGTAGAATGAACTACGTCATTCATCAAAGTTAAGCAGCTATGGCTCTCCATCTTCTTATTCTCGATATCTCCAATTAGAGGTTCGAGCCAAACATCGGCTCTGCCGGTCTTCCTCAAGAGGCTATGATTGGCAGGAACCTCCAAAGTAACACTTCTCATTGTCATATTTCCGCTGCTAGAACCTGTCTCTGTATGATGAACAGAGGGAAGAGGAGCAGTGGAAAGAATGGAGGGAAAAGATGTAGAAACCAACACCGGAGCGGAAGCAGGTGCGGTCGAAGCAGCCAAGGGAACGGATATAGGAGTGGTAGAAATTGGCAAACAAACGGAAGTTGTCAAAACTGGTAAAGAAATACTTACGGCTGGCAGAGGAATGGAGGAAATAGGAACAAATGAGGAAAGATGAGCTTCATCAAAAACAGGTCCGAGCTCGCCACTCCCGAAACCACTGTCAAAAAGGTGCTGAATTGACTCATTATTATCTTTTGGTTCGGCATCCTCATCAGATTGAATCAAAACAGGTTCGGTGGCGGAGGTACGAGCAGGAGTGTTTTCAATTTCATTATCAATGATTATTCGTCTCCTGGCCCTTGGCCTGGTAATTAGGGAGGTACCCTCCTCTTCTTCTTCAGAACTTTCCTTTGTAGCTTTTCTTTTAGGCAGCAAGGCTCGAGCCTTATCTAAATCCAGAGCAGCATTCGCAGACATGCGAATGACCATAGCTACTTCAGCCATCATTCCTCTAATGCCAAATCCTGATTAAAGGATGGATATACATGATTAAAGTTGAGGAAAAAGCGCTTAACATGTAAAAAAAATTATAAAAGAGGGGATACCGTGTGTTTTGACTTTCCAGCCATGTAAGGAAGAAATTGATTTCCAAGTTCTCTGCTCCCTAGAAGCAATCTTCAAAAGTGAGTCTACCCAACCACGAAAGTTGGGAATAGGTTCCACATCTCCCATGGTTGCTACAAAAAACCAAGAAGGGACGAGATTAGAAAACAACTTTCTTTTGAAATTCTCAAAAGTAAGTACGGTAAATAAAAGGAAACCTACGTTCAAAATTCCACTTCTCAGGGAAGGGAATATTTGTTTCACCAATCAAGTCCATTGTACGTACAACAACGTAACGAATATACCATCCACGATTTTTATCATCCTCAGGATTTACCAAAACCTTTTTGCTCCTTGCAGTTAAGGTAAAAACCCCATGGCGTATTAAGTTAGGATGGTATAGATGAATGAGGTGAGAAAAGGTGAAATTGACATTGGCCTTGGAAGATAAATATCTCAAACAAGCCACTGTTCTCCACACCAATGGACCGATTTGGGCCAAACAAATTGTAAAGAAACGACAAAAATCGAGAATAACTGGGTCAATCGGAGGATTGAAACCTAAAGTGAAGGGGTAAGTGTAAACAGAAGAATACCCACTTCTAAAAGAGGAAATTCTTTGATTTAGGGAAGGAATTGACATTCGGAGACTATCCTTCCAGTTACAATCTCTTCTTATGGTGGGGATTGTAAGTTCGGTTACTATTGTTGGGTAAGTATCGGCTCTTTCTAAATTTTTAATTTGTTTTTGAAGAGACGTTTTGTCACTTTCAAAAGACAAATCGCCGGGAACTATATCATCAACTGAGGGTTCTTGAGAAGGATCAAGAATTTCCCTACTCTTAGAAGAAGGGGCTTTTGGGATAGAACTCCTTGAAGAAGAACCAGAGGAGCCGCCTCGCGTAGATTCTAACCCTGTTCGAAGCCTACCTCCTCCGCCTCTTCTGTGTCTAACAGGGGCGTTGGGGAATTGATCTAGAATTGGAACTTTTTTACGGTTAGGGTTTGAAGAAGACATTGTTAAGAAGGAAGTAAGTGCTGAAGATTTGTGAAGAAGACAAAGGAGGACAAAGTTATGTGTAAAATGGGAACCGTCAACTTTTTAAGTGTAATGATGAAAAGCCTATAATAAAGGCAGCTATCACTTCGTAAATAGTGAGAGTGAAGAAGTCTCGAAAAAGAGTATGAATAGTGGAATCAATTAGAAAATGACACATGAGCAGAACATTAAATGGAAAAGACCGATGAGTCGTTAGTACTGTCATGAGCATTAATTACGGTAAAAATTCCTTTTACATGAAGATCCACTTATACTGGGTTGTTGTTGTTGTTGTTGTTGTTGGTATATGTATTGGGAAAAAACTGAGTTTATATTAAAAGATGATGTGACATGACACGTGGATTAGTTAAATGGTCAAAGCGCAGCAATTGACTAAGAGGCACGGATGGAAACAGCCACGGGAAGAAGAATTTAAATAGGCACGAGACAACGTATAGATACGAGTCTCGTACCAATTTAAATTATCTACAGCCAACGGATAGAAGGCATTGAAAGCAAAGATCTGGTGACAGAAAGGAGTCCAAATTCATTATTAAATACTTGATACGTTATGAAGTCGGTATTTAATAGGAATGATTGTATAACGGCTTATTTAATATCATTTATTACTCATGATTATATCATTAAAGCTGAGACTTCATTACTTTACCTAGAATTATCTATAAAAGGAAGAAGTATCATCATTTGTAAGGACACGGAATACTATTGAGAATTTATTGAAATATACATTTATTTGCTTCTTACCATCGTTCTCAAAAGTATTTTATTTTTGTCTCCTGATTATCAGTAACCCGAATTTCTTTTTAGCTTTGACCAAAGACTCAGATTTTTGGTTAAACGCTCATCATCTCAACTTATTCTACCATTTTTACTGCTTCAACTTCTCATTCAATCGTCCATAAACACTATTCACCACCTATTTTCAACACCATCTGCCAGCGACAACACCACCTGAACATTTTCACCAACAAAAAATCACCTTTCGTTTTTGTTGCGAAGTTTAATTAAAATGTTTTGACAAGATACTACAGAAGCAAAATTAAACATTATCTCTGTAGCTAACCAGTTCTTTGAAATCCACCATGCTGATGCTGAAGTTTCCGCGCTAATATGAAAATATTTGAAAGTTCTCAGCTTGAGAGTAAATGGGGTCTCTGAAACCATCAAAATAAGAAAAGTCAAAGAGGAAAAGATTGGGTTTGCTCATTAAAGCGACCAGATCCAGAGAAGAAAATATTCGAATCTCTTAAATCCGACAGCAGAACAACGCAATTGAAACGCGAAAACAAGGGTTAGAGAAAGAAATGCGCAGAAGACTTATCGCGAAGGAGATGTTAACGTAGGTTCAAGCTTTCAAGCCAACCAATTACTTTGAGATTTATGAGCAATTTCAATTCATAGCCAACAGAAGAAGCCTTTGCCTTTTTCTGGCAACAATTTTGCTGCATTAGAGTTGTAGGGAACTTGGGCAGATCCTGGCCTTTTGGTTTTTAAGTTCTTTCGTGTTTTTTTTTTAATTTGGCTGATATGTTATTTTCTTATTGATTTGATTTGCCACATCAGAAAAGTTATAGGAGACTGAGATTCACACACTTATTTTGTTTTGAGGTTGTCTAATTTGTGTTCAATAGCCACACTTTTATTATGTTGAAGTGCTTAGTTAAAGTGTTTAAATGAAAATTGGAACCAATTTAAGGAGTTGTGTATGTATTTGGCCTAAGAAAAATTAATTAGGATGAGATTTTGACTATTTTACTCTTATTCATGTCTTAATATTTAATCTTTCTTCATTGATATTTGAACAAAGTTATTCATAATTGAGGTGTTTGTAGTCTTCAAGAATAATTATTACTCCCTCCGTTCACTTTTACTTGTCTATTATTCTAAAAATAGATTTTCACTTTTACTTGTCTACTTTCGCATATCAAGAGAAAAATATTTTATTTTTTCTATCTTGCATTTAGCATTAATTACTCATTCTAAATTATTTTCAAATCCATTTAGACTATACACCAATTAATATGGGTACCAAGGTAAATTATGTACTTTATTCATTATTTCTTAAGGGGCGTGAAAAGTAAAAAACGTGACAAGTAAAAGTGAACAAAGGGAGTACTAAGGGTAAAAAAAAGGAAAAAAATAATCAATTTTGTCTTGAACTTCTAAAGTGACAGATAATTTAAGACAACTATTTTTAGTAATCACGACTGATAATATGAGACGGAGGGAGTATCTTCTAAAAATCTTTTCTTTGATTCTTTCCAAAATCGTCCTAGCAAGAAGAAGATCTAAAGCAATTGTGTGTGGCTTTGCCTCTAATTTTGGAGTATAATATTAGTATTGTATTATACTCAGAATTATTTTCGGTTAAGGTCCCTAAGCAATCACTTCGTGGAAAAGGAAGTGATCGAGCAATGACAACCAGGAGTTGGGCTTGGAAGCAACCATCCTTTGAAGAAAGCATAATAGCACATTGGTCTAGCTCCATGACACCGAAAATGTATCAGGGCTCAAGTGATTTACCGAAGCGACGAGACCTTAAAAGCTGCTTTTTCAAGTGTCAGTAGCGGAACATTCTGTTAATCGGGGAAGGTTTTTGGTGACAAGACGTGGAGATATCATAAATGAGAATGCTGACATGAGTAACGAAAAATCCTGTGAAAAACACGATCGCCTATCAGTGGAAGGTTTTCTGCATTCAACCAACTACACAAAGTGAATCGGTCCCTAAGAAATCCCCGAAAGGGTTGCCATCTGATGGATACATGAAAGTGACGAAGTTGCTTTGACTACAAAACCAGTCCTGTCTGTTGGAGCAAATTGGATGATCGGGCCGAGGGCTACCCCCTCTTCCCCTCACTCCCTTTTTCCTAATATGAACCTTGAGTCATCAAAGCCTTTCTGACTCAGCCTGTCCCGATTGCCCTACGCGATTGGCGCTTTAAAAGGCAAAACTCTCGGTCGTAGTTTGGCGACCTATCTTCAGTAGGGGCCTTTAGTCTTTTGATTAGAGTAAGGGTCGCGAGAGAGCATAGCATACCGCCCTGCCATAGTCACGAGTCTGTTTATAGTCGCGACTGTTATCATAGTCAACAAGATTGAAACTTCCAGGAAAAAAACTTTAAATCAGGAGGGCGATCCTCCCATGAACTGACCATACCCCAAATCGACACAGGTGAACAAGTAGAGTATACTATGGCGCTTGAGAGAACCATGTCGAAGGAACTCGGCAAAATAACCTTTTAACTTTGGGAGAAGGGGTTCTCTCCTATCTTTTGATTAGGAAAGAGGCACATACCGGGGGTAGCGACTGTTTATTAAATACACAGGTCTCTACTAAGTGGAAACACGATGTATAGAGTCTGACACTTGCCCGGTGCTGAAAGGTCGAAAGGAGAAGTGTTATAAGCTTTAAATGGAAGCCCCGATAAAATTGAATGGTGTAACGACTTCCCTGCTGTCTCCGACATGGACCTGGTGAAATCGAATTCTCCGTGAAAACATGGAGTACCAACGTCTACACGGTAAGACCCCGTGCACCTTAACTATAGCTTCGCAGTGACAACCTTAATCGAATGTGTAGGATAGGTGGGAGGTGGGGGCACACAACGACCAATCCTGAAAGACCACTCTTTCGTCTAAGGATGCCTAACCACCGCACCGACCATTCAGGGGGAGGCGGGACACTACAAGGTGGGTAGTTTATCTAGGGAGGATGCCTCCTAAAGAGTGACTAAGGTGTGCGAAGGTAGGCTCAAGCTAAGATTCTGCTCATGAGCGTAATGGTATAAGCCTACCTGATTGTGAGACCGACTAGTCGAACAGAGACGAAAGTCGGCTATAGTGATCCGGGAGTCCCATGTGGAAGGGCTCTCTCTCAACGGATCAAAAGTACACCGGAGTTAATAGGCTGATCACTCCTAAGAGCTCTTATCGACGGAGTCGTTTGGCACCTCGATGTCGACTCATCATATCCTGGGGTTGAAGAAGGTCCCAAGGGTTCGGTTGTTTGCCGATTCAAGTTGTACGTGAGTTGGGTTTAGAACGTCATGAGATAGTTCGGTTCCTATCTACCATTGGTGTTAAAGGGAGAACTGAGAGGAGCCAACCCTAGTACGAGAGAACCGGGTTGGGCTAACCTATGGTGCATCAGTTGTTATGCTTATAACGCATGTTTGTTTTTATTTCTTTAGAGTAGCTTCTATTAATGTATTTCTTTGATTTCTTATTTAATTTTGTGATAATATTTTTTAATTTTTTTTTATTATGAATCAGATTAATTGAATCGATAGTCATTTTATTAATTTTGCACTATTGCTTATTTCCTATCGTATTTAGAAATTTTTTAACGTGTGATATATATTACTGTTTCTTGATCATCTAGAGGTATGTTTTTGCAAATATATGTTTGTGATTTTAGTCTATGTATTGTAAATTGTAATTTATTTTGAAGTTCGGTTCTTAGTTACATTAGACATATTTAATTTAACATTCAATTTATTCACACCAAAATACTTTCTGACCACGGAATTCCATTGTCGATATATTACTTTATAAGTTTTGATAGATATAAGATTTCAGTATTGTATACGGGTAAAATTGAGGATAGAGTTATCCTCGTTTTTCTATTGGGGAACGAGGAATGATATTACTTGTTATTGGCTCGAGTGAGATCGAAGGTACCCATATATCAGAACCATGAACGAACGATACGACGGGTCTCGGGCATGGCCGATTTCGGAAAGAATCAAGCTCGAGTAAGATGAAAGATCGAGGGTAAAGTAAAGACGGTTAAAGGAGATAAAATAGGGAACCACAATATCTGCCATCAAGTGGATATTGCAGCGCGGATCACGCCCGGTACTAGCTACAAATCATATTTTTGTGAAAAAAAGGAAAGAAAAGATTTTTACCTTATTTAGACTTGTATTAGAGTTAAAACTCCTCTACTATATGAAAAGGAGAACCCTTTTATTTTTTGGTCACTGTTAGCATGCATATCAAGGCAATAAAATTTATTTTAGCTTTTAGCAATTGGTTAAGTGTTCTTCAGTTGTTCATTCATTTACTTGGAACCGAGCTCTATCTCGAGGGCTCAATTGAAACTGACCGGAAGCATTTAAATCTAACGCATGGCTTAATTATTCCGCCATTACATTTGGTTTGATCGTTTTATCTCATTTCAATTCAATTACTTACTGCTTTTTGGTCATTTGTGTTAAATTGAACCACGTATCCTTTAATCTGCATACAAATTCAAAGTTATCTATTTTAAGGGGTAAATAGTTTGGCGGCCACTGTGGGGCTAAGAATAATAGTGGTAATTTAATACGAATCTTGATAACGCACAATATTTTACGCTTGTTCTTTGAAGTTTGATTTCAGGACTATTCAATATATCAAATTCTCAATATGCTCACTTAAGTGTTGATGCGGAATCAGGTCACCACGGTGAAAATAACAACAGGGTACCAAGCAACAACGTACCCCCTGTCGACCCTAATGTCGTTCCAATTGTTGATTCAGTCGATGCCAATTCATAGGTTGCTGTCAATTCTAACCTACCAACTGGCCCCAATAATAGCATCTATGGGGCACCTCGGTCGTCGGTTAGCGAGGCGCCCGAATGGGGAGGCGATGGAGTTATCTTACATTTTATTTTTGAGATGTTATAAGCCCAACAAGTTGCCATAGCGCAACTACAGAGTCAAAATCACAACGCAGTTGAACTCGAACGAGTTGGAGAAGATACTTGGAGGGAAGAACAGAATGTCATAGAACCCAATGGGTCCGGACCCGGGGAAACTTCCGAGATGATGAAAATTCTTGAGCACTAACAAAACGGGTAGAATCTGGCGTAAAGAAGATAGAGGCAAATGATAAGAAAATGAAAACTTACAACTCAATGGTCGATCAGATCCCGGAGAAACCTCTGATGGTGAAGGGATCAGATTCTAAAAGTTCATTCAGAAGCCTTCCCCCCCCCCCGAGCATGATACCAAAGCCTATTCCGAAAAAGTTTCAAATGCCTGATATTCCCAAATATAATGGGACCACAGATCCAAATGAGCATGTAACCTCTTACACATGTGCAATAAAAGGTAACGACCTCGAGGATGACGAGATCGAGTCGGTATTGCTGAAGAAATTTGAAAAAATATTGTCCAAAGGAACGATGATATGGTATCACAATTTACCTCAAAACTATATTGATTCATTTGTTATGTTTGTAGATTCCTTCGTTAAAGCTCACGCCGGGGCCATTAAAGTTGAGACGAAGAAATCAGACCTGTTCAAAGTCAAGCAGAGGGGTAACGAGAAGCTTAGGAAATTTGTGTCGAGATTCCAAATGGAACAGATGGACTTGCCACCGGTTGCTGACGATTGAGCCATTCAGGCACTTACTCAATGGCTCAACACCCGAAGTTCAGTTGCATCTCAACAGCTAAAGCAAAATTTGATAAAGTATCAATCAGTTACCTGGGCCGATGTCCATAACTGGTATTAGTCAAAGATCAGAGTCAAGAACGACCAATTAAGGACCCATTCGGGGTCGGTCTACCCCAATAGGGCGAAAAACAAGTTTAAAAGAGTAATGGTTCAAGAGTTGAGGCCACGCCGAGACTGATACCAGCCTTACAACCCAATCTTTATTCGACCAGGAACGACAGAAGAAATGATCAAGGTCCAAGCAATCGAGGGTTGGCAAATAGAAACGGGTTCGACATATCACCCAGAGTCAGAGATATCCAGGGGCTAACAGAATATAACTTCAACATAGATGCAGCAAGTATTGTATTAGTCATCGGTCACATCAAGGAGACCAAATGGCTGAGGCTGCTCCATTCCGATCTAGCACAAAGGGATCACAATTTGATATGTAAATATCACGATACTCACGGGCATAAAACCGAGGATTGTCGGCAGTTAAGGGAAGAAGTGGCTCTTAATGGGCATTTTTTAGAATTCCTAAGTGAGCGGATACTCACGAGCATAGAATTGAGGATTGTTGGAGGAGTAGACATTCCCTAAGGACCGATGATAAAATGCACCAAAGTTTCCATCACAAGAGAAAACGAACTCGAGATTATGTTCCAGAAGGATCCATTTCATTTAGTGACGAGGATGCTGAGGGCATCATTCATCCTTATAACGATACACTAGTAATATTTGTACTTATTAACAAATATTGAATTAAGTGCGTGTTAATTGATCCGGGTAGCTCGACTAACATCATCCGATAGAGAGTCATGGAACAACTAGTGCTATTGGATCAGATCGTACCAGCAGTCCGAGTACTGAACGAGTTCAATATGGCGTGCGAGACAATGAAGGGTGAAATTACCCTATCGGTCAATACGGTCGGAACCACTCAACAAGCAAAGTTCAATGTGATCGAGGGGGATATGAGGTACAATGCCTTTTTCGGAAGACCGTGGGCTCATAACATGAGGGTGGTATCATCGACCTTGCACCAAGCATTAGAATTTCTAACTCTAGGTGGAATTAAAACGGTCTACGGGGAACAACCGACAGCAAAAGAGATGTTTGCCGTCGAAGAAGTGATCTCGCACCCACGATCACAGCATCGAAAGATAAGGGACTGATCGAAGAGAAAGGCACCAAATAGTAATTACAGGTCTCGGCCTCAACCCAGCCCAAAAAATGGGAGGAGCATCTAATAGATGAGGAAGATGATTTCGGGGTTCTGAGATCCTTCGTAGAACCAGATGACGCTATGCCACCAAGTCAACAATCGAGGAACTAGAGCAAGTCATATTGTTCGAGCATCTGCTAGATAGAAAGGTATATCTGGGAACGGGGCTAACCCCCAAGCTTAGGAAAAAACTCATTGATTTTCTTAAAGCAAATGCCGATTGTTTTGCCTGGTCCCACTTAGATATGACAGGAATCCCACCGAAGATAACAACTCTCGAATTGAGTTTGGATCCGAACTTCCACACAATTAAATAGAAGATGAGGCAACAGTCCGAAGTCAAGCACGTATTCATCAAAGACAAGGTATCGAAACTTTTAAAAATAGGTTTCGTTCGAAAAGTTGAATACCCGGATTGGCTAGCTAACATAGTCGTTGTACCTAAAATGGAAACAAACTTAGAATGTGTGTAGATTATAAGGATTTGAATAAGGCATGTCCAAAGGACTCGTTTTATTTGCCTAACATCGAATGAATGATCGATGCAACGGTAGGGCACGAGACCTGAGCTTTCTCGGCGCCTATTCCAGGTACAACCAAATACGGATGGTCCCGGGGGACCAAGAGAAAACCTCTATTATAACTAAGTTCGGCACTTATTGTTATAACATGATACCATTTGAGTTAGAAAATACCGGTGCCACGTATCAACACAGGTTAACCGAATGTTCGAAGAACAAATAAGAAAATCAATGGAGGTTTATATTGATGATATGTTAGTTAAGTCCCTACGAACAGAGGACCATTTGAAGCATTTGCAAGAAACCTTTGACATACAAAGGAAATACAATATGAAGTTGAACCCGGAGAAGTGTGCCTTCCGGATCGGCTCGAGCAAGTTCCTCGGATTCAGGGTATCTAATCGGGGAGTAGAAATCAACCTGGATAAGATAAAGGCCATAGAATACATCAACGTGATTAACAATGTCAAAGTAGTGTAAAGGCTGACCAAACGAATTGTGATGACCTAAATCACTTGATTTACAAGTCAATTCTATATTCCGAGGCCTTAAAAACCTCATTTTATCTCACCTCGATTTTCATGCACGATCCGGCGTATATCCCGAACGCTTTTATCTATAAATTTGATAAAAATGCTAATTTTGCCTTAAAAATTAAATTAAAGTTAATTTCGGTCAATATTTTAGGTAAACGGACCCGGACCCATGATTTGACCATATTTTGGTTTTGGAGCTCGATATAGGTCTTATGTGGTATTTAAGTTCTGCCTGTAAAATTTGGTTAGAAACGGACTTCATATGACGTGAATCGGACCCTCGGTTGTGAAAATTTGAACTTAAGAGTTATTGATATTCTTCTTCGATTTTGATGCTAAACCCGTAGTTTGAGGCATTATTTTGGTGATTTGATCGTACGAGTAAGTTTGTATGATGTTTTTAGGGTTGTGTGCATGTCTGGTCGCGAAGCCATTCTCGCGATCGCAAAACGCAAACAGGGATGGGGAGGATTTTACTCTATGCGAACGCGAGACCCAGGTTTCGAACGCGGAGCATTATGGGGTTTGCTCTACGCGAATGCGACCGGTCAATCGCGAATGCATAGCCGTAGGATGGGCTGGTCAGGGAACTTAGGGAGAACTACACGAACACGACCCCTTTATCACGAACGCGAAGGTTGGGTTAGGCTAAGCCTTCACGAACGCGAAGCTTCTCCCGCGATTACGTAAGTCCACAACTGGCAGCTCTTCGCGAACGCGATAGTGCTCATGCGAACGCAATGAAAACTATCGCCCAACACTTAAAACAGTAGCAAAATCGGGATTTAGCCACATTTTCATATTTTCAAAACTAGAGAGCAGTGAGGCAATTTTCAAGAAGCAAGTTCTTCCCCAAAGTATTGGTATATGATTCTAAACCTTTTTCTTTCGATTTCCCTTTGCATTTCGTCAGACTTCATCCAAAAATCTAGGGTTTTTATGGTAGAAATTGGGAATCTGGATAGAGTTAGGGCTTTTTGAATAATTGGAATTTAGATCTCATTTTGGGATCGGATTTCGAAACTAATTGCATATTCGGGCTCGTGGGTAAATGAGTGATTGGGTTTTGGTTTGAACCTCGAGTTTTGACCAAGCAGGCCGGGGGTCAATTTTTGGCCTTTTGGGGAAAATGATAGAAAACCTATAATTAAGCATTGAGTATGAATTCTTTAGCATTTATTGACATCGTTAAATTAATTTGGGTTAGATACAAGTAAAGTGGAGGCAAATTCTAAAGGAAAAGCGGTGTTTGAGGCTTGAGTTGGCCGTAGAAGTTCGAGGTAAGTGTTTGGTCTAACCTTAGCTTGAGGGAATATGTATTGTGCTTTATTTGCTATGTGCTAGTGTAGTGTACGATGCATAGGTGTGGTGACGAGTATCTATATGTTGGTGTCAAGCATACTTGTGGGTCTTAAATTGTGATCGTTGTGTTTCTTAATAAGTACTACGAATGCCTAAACTGTTGACTATACATGTTGAGCAAGATTTATGATTATCTTCTTGGTATTTGGTTATTGTTGAGCATTGGCTCTAGTTGAGGTTCAATTGTGAAGTTGATTATTGGTACATGTTTGGTTATAGCTGATTCAATTGTCGGGACATATTTAATTCTTATTATTAATTCCCTTGCCAGGATGTATTTATACTTATTGTTGATTTCCTTGCCGGGATATTGTTGTTGCTATTGTTCGGTTGAGGAAAGAGTGATACAGCACGAAAGGTGATGTTGTGCACATTCATACTCATGCATATGGTGAGGAAAGAGTGATAAAGCACGAAGGGTGATGCCGTGTACATTTATATTGATATTGATGCATATGGTGAGGAAGAGTGATAAAGCACGAAGAGTGATGCCGTGCACATTTCTAATACTTATATGGTGAGGAAGAGAGATAAAGCACGAGAGGTGATGCCGTGTACATTTTCATTATTTAATTGCATTGGTGAGGACTGAGACTAAAAGCACGAAGGGTAATGCCGTGCACTTATTGCTAGTTTGTCATTATTTCTTGTTGTTATCGGTTCAAGTGCCTTAATTGTTTCATTCCGTTATTTCTGTGATTTTTTACACTGCTATTCCCCCATAGCATGTTACCCCTCCCCGTTACTTTTTGAATTGTGTCTATTACTTTTATTCTGCTAGATACTGTTTAACTACAGGTTATGTTAATTGTTGTGTCCTAGCCTCGTCACTACTTCTCCGAGGTTAGGCTCGACATTTACTAGCACATGGGGTCGGTTGTACTGATACTATACTCTGCACTCTTTTGTGCAGATTCCGGTACTAGAGCATACAGACCTTAGCTAGGGGTTGCTGCCTTCAGTCCATCAGAGACCCAAGGTAGTCTTGGCGTCCCCTTCCTATCTTGTTTATTTTGTTCTTTTCTATTTCAGAGATAGACATGTATTTATTTGGTTCAGACCCTATTTATAGTATTCTAAGATAGTCCGTGAGATTGTGACACCAGTTCTGGGTGGTTTATGTTTATGGATTCGTATTGGTATTATCTAAAATGTTAAATTTTGTTCTTCTGCATTATTATTTTCGCTGTTTATAATTTGTTAACTTGAAATTGTTAAGAGATTAAAAATGAAAAGGGTAAATTAATCGGAATTGTTGTCTTGCCTATCTTTCACTAGTAGGCGTTATCACGACTCCCGAGGGTGAAAAATCTGGGTCATGACAAGTTGGTATCAGAGCTTTAGGTTGCTTAGGTCTCACAATTCACGGACAAGCTTGGTAGAGTCTGAGGGATTGGTACGGAGATGTCTGTGCTTATCCCCCAGAGGCTACAAAGTTAGGAACAATTTCACTTCTATTTTTCTCTTTCGTGCGATTTGGTTTCTCAATGCTAATTGAAATTCTACTCTATTCTTTCGTAGACGACGAGAACATGTGCTTATTCATCTGCTGATCCCCAGCCAGAGCCCCTAGCAACAACTCCCACGAGAGGTAGAGGATGAGGCCGAGGCCATGCTAGGGGCTGAGGCAAGGGCAGAGTTCAGCGCAGAGAAGCAGCACCAGCGGTGGAGCCTCAGGTTGAGTTTGATGATGAGGTTCCATCCCAAACAGTTCTAGTGGGCCCTACTCAGGTCCCAGAGGGGTTCATCTCTACCCCCTTACTCCAAGATGTTGTGGTCCGTCTAGTGGGCCTTATGGAGAGTGTCACTCAAGTAGGCTTACTTTCTGTAGCACCAGCCATCTCTTAGGCTGGGGGAGGAGCACAGACTCCCGCTACCCGCACTCCGGAGCAGATGGCTCCCCAATTTCAGACTCCAGCAGCTCACCAGTTGGAGCAGTTCAGCCGGGTGTAGTAGCTCAGACCGGTGATGGAGTAGCTATGTCCGCCGATGCTTTGTGGAGGTTGGACAGGTTCACCAAGCTATTCACTACTACTTATGGTGGTACATCTTTAGAGGATCCCCAGATAGCTGTCATGAGGTTCTTCGGAACATGGGGATAGTGGAGACCAATGGGGTCAACTTTGCTGCTTTCCGTCTATCAAGTTTCTCCAAGAAATGGTGGAGAGATTATTGTTTGACCAGACCAGTTGGACCACCAGCTCTCACTTGGGACCAGTTCTCGAAGCTATTTATCGAGAAGTTTCTTCCCTTCACTCAGATAGAGGAGTACCATAGGTGGTTCGAGGGTCTCTAGCAGGGTTCTACGACTGTCACCCAGTACGAGATCAGAATTATTGATTTGGCTCGTCATGCTCTTCTGATACTCCCCACCGAGTGAGAGAGGGTGATGAGGTTTATTTAGGGACTCACTCAGCCTATTAGACTGCAGATGGCTAAGGAGACAGGTAGCGATATTTCTTTCCAGGATGTGGCCAATGTGACCCGGAGGGTTGAGATGGTTTTATTTTAGGGGAGCGGTCAGGGGTCTAATAAGAGGCCTCATCATTCTGGCAGATTTAGTGGTGCCTCGTCTGGAGGAAGGGATTCTTTTGGTAGAGGCCATCCTCCTAGGTCATTCAGTCAGCACTTCAGGTTTCTCACGGTGCTCCAGGTGGCCGTAGTTCTCATATGCACTTTTCTGATTAGTTACCCTACAATATACCACCAGCTCCTATCAGTGCACCTCTGCTCCAGAGTTTTCAAGGTGGTTATCTAGGCCGTCAGGGTCAGTTTCAGGGTCAGCAGTCTCAGCAGCCGAAGTCTTGCTATACTTGTGGCAATACAAGGCACATTGCTAGGTTTTTCCCTCGAGCCTCGAGCAGTTCTCAGCACCAGGGTTCTCGTGCTATGGTTGCAGCACCGGATGTTCCACCGCCCGCTCAACTAGCTATAGGTAGGGGTAGAGGTGTTAGAGGGGGAGGTCAGGCAGCTAGAGGTGGAGGCTAGGCAGCTAGAGGTGGAGGCCAGCCAGCAAAAGGTGGTCCTAGGGATGTAGTTCAGAGTGATGGGGCCCAACCCTCGATGTTATGGTATGCCAGGCAGACCTAAGGCTGAGGCCTCCAATGTTGTTATCACAGGTATGGTTTTAGTGTGCAGTAGAGATGCCTCAGTTCTATTTAATCCAGAGTCTACATATTCTTATGTATCATCTTATTTTGCCCTTTATCTGGTTGTGCCTCGTAATTTTTTGAGTGCTCCTGTATATGTGTCTACACCGGTGGGTGACTCTATTATGGTAGAGCGTGTTTATCGTGCTCGCGTGGTCGTTATTGGGGGTCTTGAGACCCATGTAGATCTCATACTTCTCAATACTATGGATTTCGATGTCATTTTGGGGATGGATTGGTTATCCTCTTATCATGCTATATTAGACGGTTATGCCAAGACCGTGACCTTAGCACTACCGGGGTTGCCTCTTTTGGAGTGGAGAGGGACTCCTGGTCATTCTACCAGTAGGGTTATCTCATATATGAAGGCTCGGCGTATGGTTGATAAGGGATGTTTGGTCTATTTGGCATGTGTTCGTGATTCTAGTGCTGAGATTCCTTCTATATATTATGTGCCCATTGTTCATGAGTTTCCAGATGTATTTTTTTCAGACCTGCCGGGGATTCCACCCGATATGGACATTGACTTTTGCATTGATTTGGCTCTAGGAACTCAGCCCATTTCTATTCCGCCATATCGTATGGCCCCACCAGAGTTGAAAGAATTGAAAGAACAGTTGCAGGACTTGCTGGATAAAGGCTTTATCAGACCGAGTGTCTCGCCTTGGGGTGCGCCGGTTTTGTTTGTCAAGAAGAAGGATGGGTCGATGAGGATGTGTACAGATTATCGGCAGTTGAACAAAGTCACCATCAAGAACAAGTATCCATTGCCGAGGATTGCTGATTTGTTTGATCAGCTTCAGGGTGCCAAGGTATTTTTGAAGATTGATTTGAGATATGACTACCCATTGATTTGAGATATGGCTACCATCAGTTGAGGATTAGGGCATCCAATGTCCCTAAGATAGCTTTTTGCACTCGGTACGGGCATTATGAGTTCTTAGTGATGTCATTCGGGTTGACAAATGCCCCAGCAGCTTTAATGGATTTGATGAACCGAGTGTTCAATCCTTATTTGGATTCCTTCGTGATTGTTTTCATTGATGATATTTTGATCTATTCCCGCAGCTGGGAGGAGCACGAGTAGCTTCTTTGGTCGTTCTTCAGAATATGAGGGATAGTCAGTTGTACGTTAAGTTTTCGAAGTGTGAGTTTTGGTTGAGTTCGGTTACATTCTTGGGTCATGTTGTATCAGCAGAGAGTATTCAGGTGGATCCTAAGAAGATTGTGGCAGTCAAGGACTGGCCTAGACCCACATCAGCAACAGAGATCCGGAGTTTTTTGGGTTTGGCGAGTTATTACCGTCGGTTTGTGGAGGGGTTTCATCTATTGCAGCCCCGATGACCAGGTTGGCCCAGAAGGGTGCCCCGTTCAGGTGGTCGGACGAGTGTGAGGCGAGCTTTCAGAAGCTCAAGACATCTTTGACTACGACGCCAATGTTGGTTTTACCCATAGGTTTAGGATCATATATAGGGTATTGTGATGCATCGCGTATTGGACTTGATGCGGTGTTGATGCAGAATGGCAAGGTTATTGCATATGCTTCGCGACAGTTGAATATCCATGAGAAGAATTATCTAGTTCATAATTTGGAGCTAGCAGCCATTGTTCACGCGCTGATGATTTGGAGGCATTATTTATATGGCGTGTCATGTGAGGTGTTCACCGATCACTAGAGTTTGCAATACTTGTTCAAGCAGAAGGAGCTAAATTTGAGGTAGAGAAGGTGGTTAGAGATATTGAAAGACTATGATATCACCATCTTGTATCATCCGGGGAAGGCCAATGTAGTGGCCGGTGCTTTGAATAGGAAGTCAGCCAGTATGGGCAACCTTGCATATATTCCGGTCGGGAGAGACCGCTTACTTTAGATATTCAGGCTTTATCCAATCAGTTCGTGATGTTGGATGTTTCTGAGCCCAGTCGTGTTCTAGCTTGCACAGTCGCTCGTTCTTCATTATTTGAGTGTATCCGAGATCGGCAGTATGATGATCCTCATTTGCTTGTCCTTAGAGACACAGTGCGGCATGGAGGTGCCAAGCAGGTTACTGTAGACATGTGATTTTTGACCCTCCCCAAGATTTTTCATATTTTAGCATGTAAATAATAGTTTAGGTCTAATATCGTTATTTCAATTGGTTTTGACTCTTTTACTTTATTATATAAAAAAAATAAAAATTACAAAAATATTTCTTCTACTTTATTACTTATCGTAAAACTAAAAAATACAAAAAAAAAATAGTACCTTATTTTTATTTCAATATGATATTTAAAAATACAAAAAAAAGGTTTGTTTTAATGATTAGTCTTATTTTAATAGTTATTTTACTTAAGTAGGATTAATTGGTAAATGAGGCCGTATTTTTAGTCTTGTTCACGGAGAAAGAATAAAATTTGGGTACAAGCAACCCATTTTAAGCCTAATTTTCGGACCCAACCCATAATTTCCAAGCCCATAATTCCTAGGCTCATATCGCTTAACCTAAAAAATAATACAAAAACTAACCTAGACCCCTAAACTCTAATAAACATCAGCCGTTTTTCATTGATTTTGAAGCTAAGCTGCTTCTTCTTCTTCATGGAGACCTAGACTAAAAGAAAAATCAGCTGCTATTTCTTCATAGATCTAAACTTTAGAACTCTAGCGTTACATCCTCTTCTTCAAAGAAACACACAACATCAAAGCTAGCAAAATTCAGCGGCCGTAACTCTCCTTTTGTTCCTAAAACAGTCCCAAACTCCATTAAAAATACCACCGAAGATTAGCTGAAAATCCATAGCAAAAACAGTCCAAAACGTGCCCTCCTTGGCCCAAAAACAGCTGGAAAATGCAGCCATGAAACCCCAGTTCGAAAACCAGTCCAAAATATCATGAAATCCAAGCGTATCTGCCCTCGCAACATTCTTTCTACGGGTCAGTGAAGGGGACGAGTTCGTCGAGGTCGACGTGAGAGTTTCTTCGGCTGAAGGTTCCTGTTGGTTGAGCTTGTTCGTTGCTCATTTTGGTTGCCGCTTTGTCCGGTTTGTTGGATTCATTGGCTCGAAGCTTTTGTTCGGCATTTGTCTCTGTTGTACAGCTCTATTCAAGGAGTTTTCTGTATTCAATCAGTTGGAAAATCAATTTTGGCTTCACAAAAGGTCTAGTTCCTTAATTACTTTCATTTTTATATTTTTCTATTAGTGAATAAACATTGTGTAAAAGTGTTTTCTTCTTCTGTTTGAAATTTTTCGAATAGATTAATAAGTGTTAGCATGTCTTAAAGATTATTTATTGTTGGATACAAATTTGTATCTTAAAATAAGTTAAGTTGGTAAATGAGCTCACAATTAGTTATCTGAGGTAGGACATGGGATATTCGAATAATTGAATTGCTTCTGTTTGTTTAACAACTTGGAAGGAAGATAGAAATTTTTTGATGACAAAAGAAGTGATATTTGGAAAAGAACGATTTAAGATTCTTGGACCAAAAGAATTTTCTCTTTAAGAATTGTTTTTATGCTTGATCTTTTTAGAGAGAGTAAAGGTAGAATTGGATTTTGGATGAAAATTAGTAATTGTAGAATTGAAAAGTGACTTGCCTTTAATACTTAAATTTGAATTTAAACAACTCTCAAACATCGTAGCTTTTTTTAGGCGCGGCTAATTTTAAAATCATTGTGGCTATGGGTACGGTTCCTGTGACATGGTTATGATACGTAATTCCCAAATTCGGGTGTACATTTCATGTGACCCGATCATAATTTTGAATAACAATAATAAAATAATTCATGTCGTGAACCGCGAGTGCATTTCATGTAGCGTAACTTACGATGTGTTTTAAATAATTTTGAATTGTCCTAAAAGTATTACAAAGTGGTTAAAAGGTTTAAAAATGCACGTAGATTTAAAATGTGTAATTAATCAGATAATTAGGCCAATTAATAATAGTTGAGCGACCGTGCTAAAACCACGGAACCCTGGAATGTCTAACACCTTCTCCCGGGTTAACAGAATTCCTTACCTTGATTTCTGTGTTTGCAGACCATAAATAAGAGTCAAACTTCCTTGATTCGGGATTTAAACCGGTGACTTGGGACACCATAAATTATCCTAAGTGGCGACTCTGAATTTTAAATAAAATAATCCCGTTTCAATTGTCACTTAAATTGAAAAAACTCCCTTATACCATTCTGTGGGTAGGAAAAAAGAGGTGTGACAGCTCTGGTGACTCTGCTGGGAAACAAGAACCCAGAACCTCTGGTTCAGGGTTCAGAATTCGAGCTTAGAATAACTGCTATAGTTGGCTTTTATTTATTATCTGATTTTTATATGTTTGAGCCTAATGTGCTAATTGCCGCTTTTTACCGCTTTGATATTATTTGGGTTGTATATAAATTGTTACGAAACCCTCCTCTCTCTAAGTCTTCTAAATCATCTGGGAAGTGTGCACTTCATGTGACTTCTTTTCTGTTAGAGTCATATTCCAATTTTAGAACGAGGTTCGGACAAATTGCAAAGCCGGTGAAACTTCTATATTCTCCGTATGCCGCCCCCCCTCGGCTCGAGCTGTGCGGTCGGGTAAGCCAGGTCTTGAACAAATACACCCAGGTTTTAAACTTAGAATAACTCAGCCTCATGACGGATCCCTAGTAGGAACATTTGTTTTCATCATGTGCATTTGACTTTAGGGACTCAACACAGGGGTTGGGTCCATCTAGGACAGGTGTACCCAAAAATAAAAGACCATCCTGATGCATCATAATGTGCTACATGTAGCAATCTTCAAGGGTAAAAGGGTCATTTGGCGGACCAATGATAGTTGAGGGCAAATGAAAAAAAATGAAAAAAGAGAGGGTGAAGTGTGAAAATAAATCAAGTAGGGCCCAATTTTGTTTTGTGTCACATTTTTGTTTAAAAAAAACATGAAAAATTCAAAAAAGATTTTGCATTTTATCATTTTCTGAAAATCAAAAAAAGGTAAAAAAAATCCAAAAAGAGTTTACATGTTTCATCATTTTTGAAAAAAAAGACAAAAAAACATATTTTTCTCTAAATTAGTTATTTTTTTTTAATTTTCGCCCGTATCCAATCTGCCCCGAACTACGCATACCTGATTCTCATCTTTCGGAGCACGATAAGTAGGCAACCTACATAGGGTCCGGTCTTCCTAGCGAGTCTTAGGTTTTTGGCTTTGCGGGGTCTTAGCCAAATCCTCTATTTTTAGCCACTTTTAGCCACATAGATTAATTTTAGAAAAATAGTCACAACCATGTCTTTAATATGTCCAACATGACGGGTTATTGTCTCACATAGCGTGCTAAGTTTTTAACTTTATTTGGTCTTAATTTTTTCATACAGGTGTGGATTTACTTACCAGAGTTTGAGCATGACAGACGCCCTAGGATGATCCAGCCAGGATCGCTCATTCAGGAGTTGCTCAAGGAGATTTTTCTTTTTATGTTTTAAGTCTATTTTTCTTTTTATGTTGTCTTTTACCTTCTAGTTTTGTACAGTAATATCGAGTCTTTTGTTATTGTATTTTCTATTTTGTATTGAAAAAGATGTGTAATAAATCAAAAATCCAAAAAAAAAAAAGAAAAGAGATTTTGAGTTTTTATATTTCCATTAGATATTTTCTTTAGAATACTAACTCTACAAGTTCAAACAAAAATCTTTTGTGATTTTCCTTAGGAAATTAATATCTAGAACTCAAAATAAAAATTGCTTCTATATTTCCTTTAGTTTATTAAGACTAAAAATTCAAAAAAAAAAAAAGAAGAGAATTTTCTTTTAATACCTCTTTAAAAGTTTTTCTTTAAGATATTAATTCCAAAAATCCAAAAATATTTTCTCTTAAGGTTCTTCATTGGGAAATATATAAAAAACAAAAAAAAATGTAATTTTTTTATTGTCACTAGAACTTTAGGATATTATACATAGAAGCAGAAAAAAACATACTCCATCTTGTGTTTATCTTCAGAGTTTATCCCTTAGGTAATCAAAAACTAAAATCCAAGAATATTTTTTATATTTTCCATTTCTTGTTTTGAAATCTTTCTTAAGGGATATCAAATGAAAATTCAAAATATTTTTCTTTGGTTTATTTTTTAGATTTCCTTCTTAAAAAAAAGAATCAAAAAGTATTTTTCTCTTCTAGGATTTTTGCCTTAATAATTTCCCATAGAGTATTTGTTTCAAAAAGAAAAAAAGAAAAGTAAAAAATATATGCTCGTTAAGCTTGAGTTTAGAATAGGTTATAGAACATTAAATCTAGAAAATTCAAAAAAAAAGATTTGCTTCTTTTATTTCTCTTTTCTCATTAGAGTAGTCGTTAAGGTAAAAAAAGAAAAAAAGAAAAAGAGAACGTTAGTTTGTTTACTTTATTCCCGATCTTCCCGAACTACGCAAAGATCTGATTCATGCGGCGTCATGATCCGTAGGCAACCTACATAAGGTTCGATCGAATCATTTTTTATTTCTTAAAAGAAAAAAAAAAGAGAAAAAAGAAAAAGAAAAAAAAGAGTTGAAATTATGGGATGTGAGAAATGAGAAGAAAGAAAAGTGTGATGATTAGAAAAAAAAAAGAGGAAGGAAAATGAGCAAGCCAAGAAGTACCAGAAAAGAAAAGAAAAGAAAAGAGAAGATTCAAATGAACAAATTGGGATGATACCAAGTGACCTTGTTACCCTCGAAATCATTTTTGAACTGTTAATTGTTGCTAGGTGCATTGCACACAATGTGATATTTACAGCTGTTAAATGCCCTAACGCTAACGTGATGACCTCATTTTGTTCCTTTTTGTTATCTCCATTGAGCAGAAGGGTGGTTGGTTTGTGATTCTTAAGGTAACTCATCCATACAACACAAGGCCAAATAACAAGGTAGCCATGACTAACAAAGACCTGGACACAAGAGTTGTTGACCCGTCGAGGGAGTTTGTGGAGTCGGAGTCTAAATTGAAAGGAGAGGTCCAAATGTTGAAACAACAGATGACAGAAATGTATCAGTCTTAGATCAGGGGGTATCCTCCACCTTCATTCCCCACTAACTACACTGAAAACCCTGCAACTATCCCACCACTATCACAAATCCAGATCCCTACTACTGCTGATATCTCCCCACAACCTTTTCACACTCCACCCCCAGAACAACCTCATATCCCGCTACTTTGACCACTCATGTTTTGGTAGCTCTTCCACCTACTACCTTTCCTCGATCCTCTAACGAGACTGTGTTCAAAGTCACTGATGCCAAACACTATGCTCCAGAACCAACTTTCAAAGTTTCGGATCCATACTCTTACGCTCCTTATTTTGAGCCTCCCGGTGGAACTGAAAAGCCTTCTAAGATAGTGGAGCAAGATGAGATATCCAGGAAGGTGAAAATCTTAGAGCAGTCTTTAAGAAACATGCAAGGGATAGGGAGCCAGATGAGCGTGTCTTATAAAGACTTGTGTTTGTTTCCTGATGTCCAACTGCCTGTTGGGTTTAAGATGCCAAAGTTTGATTTACATGACGGGCACAGAGATCCCGTGGCCCATTTGAGAGGTTACTGCAATAAGATGAGAGGTGCCTGTGGGAAAGACAAATTATTGATGACGTATTTCAGTCAGAGTCTGAGTGGGGCAACTCTAGAGTGGTACACCCGCCAAGACGTTAGCAAGTGGTACACATGGGACGATATGACTCAAGTCTTTGCCCGGCACTTTAAGTACAATATAGAAATTATCCCGAATCGCATGTCCCTCACCAAGATGGAAAATAAGCCTAATGAAAGCTTTAGGGAATACGAGCTCAGATGGAGAGAGCAAGCTGCTAGAGTCAATCCCCCGATGGAAGAAAAAAAAGATGGTCGAGTACTTTCTTCAAGCTCAAGAGCCAACTTACTTTAGGCATTTGATCACGGTTGTGGGTAGGCCTTTTAATGTTGTGGTAAAAATGGGAGAAATGATAGAAGATGGGCTGAAGTCGAGCAAGATCATGAGCTATTCTGCTTTAAAAGCCACAAAAACAAGCAATTCAGAACGACATAGAAAGTTTGCTGGGTCAGAAGGAACATGATGATGTTGCCATGGTTGTCTCAGGATCAGGACATGGTTCAACGGGTCTGCCTTGCCAATATACTTAGCCTCAACCCCAACCCCAAACCTATACCCGAGCTCCACATAATCCACCTCAGTATTATCCTCCGATCAATGTCCGGTCATCTGTCCAACTACCAGGTCACTCCTTATGGCGAGCGCCAGCACCGCATAATGCACTCTTGCCTTCACAACATTTTCAAGCACCCAACAACCCTAGAAAACCGGAACAGGGAGGGGAACAAAGGCAAAGAAATAGTTTCACACCAATCGGGGAGTCCTACACAAGCTTGTTTGAAAAGTTAAAGCATTTTGGCCTGATTGAGCCGGTCCTCGGCTATACTTCAGACCCATATGCAAAAGGTTTTGATCCTACTATACGATGCATGCACCACTCTAACGTCCAAGGGCATATCATTGAAGATTGTCGTGCTTTGAAAAGGGAAATAGAAAGACTGATTCAAGAAGGGGTAATTGTGATTAAGGACAGTGACGGGGAGCATGCGAATCCTCTTGGGAACTTGCTGACTGAAGTTAATGATATTGAAGTTGTTAATGGTCTAGGCAATATTGATGTGGAACCTGGAGGCTAAGATGTCGTGCTTGGTAATTAGAAAGACGCTCCATCTATTGGCTAGCCGGGGAGGAGTCTTGGTGGTTTATTTTGCTGTCATTTCTTTTGTCCGGGTTATTTTCAGGGTTGTAATTCGGATATTGTCTTGTGACTCAAACACTTCTATCATTTTATTTTTCCTAATTTGTTTAGTCATAGTAGCTCGTTTAGTGTTGTCTGGTTGTGTTCCAGGGTTGTAACCCCAGCTTATTTTACTTGTTTTGTTGTCCAAACCCTTTCACCATCTGTCTAATGCAATTTCCTATTTTCTGTTATTTTTAGTCAGTGTTTGTTTAGTTCTCTTATCCTTTTATAGTTCTTTTCCTACTGACTCTAGTGATATGACATGCACGCATAATTCTCAACCTGGTCTTAAAAGTTAGTTTAGTCATGAAGCAATGAAACAATTTTGAAGATGATAGGGACATTTGAGGGAAATAAGTAAAAGCATTTTGAGATCACTTCAAGCCCGAATTGTATGAAACTGGGGCAGATAGAACATAAAGAAACACTATTGAAATGCATCCTGCTGCATCAGGTTGAATCTAAAGGCAAGTTTGCCCCAAATTTGCAGGGGCCGTTCGTGGTAACGAGAGTGTTGTCCAATGGTGCTTTGTATTCGACAGATGTAGAAGGCAAATGTGTGGATATTGTTATCAATTCTGATGCAGTCAAAAGATATTATGTATAATTTCTTTGGTTTGTTTAATTGTGTTGTTTATATTTGGCATGTTTGAATATTGGAATGACGAATGCATTTTATTCTGCTATCTAAACACTTCATCCTTTGTTACCCCTTTGAGACTTATTTTTTTTTCATATCCCTCTTTTGGAATCAGAAGCAGAATTTAGAAATATGATACAGAATAAAACAAAAATGAGAGAAAAGAGGAAAAACGAAGAGAAAAAGAGAAAGAAAAAATGGAAAAAGAGTAAAGAAAAGAAAACAAAAAAAAGGAGAAAAAGTACAAAAACAAAACAATTCCTATGACATGAACTACGCTTGACCTGATTCCTTTTAAGGATACATAGGCATCCTAATGGTTCGGTCCCATCAAAATAAAATTCAAAGCCCCAAGCAAGGAAGCTGGGGCAAAAGTTGCGGTTTTGTAAAAGATCTGATTCCAAAAGTTATAATTTTGAACCCGTTCAAGTCGTTTTGAGCCTTTCTGATATCCTTTCTTTCTAACCCCATTCAAAGCCCGCATTACGGTCCAAAGAAAGACCTTTCGATCAATATTGGAGAGTGCCAATTCGAGCAAGATAGAGGTATGATTCGCATCAGGAGCAATACTCCGTGCTACACAAGGAAAACAAAAATGAGAGATTCTTATTGGTGAAAACCTTCACAGGCACCATAAGGCGATGGTAAGTTGTGAGAAAGAACAAAATGATAGAGGCTTGATGGTGAAAACCTTTTAGACACTACAAGTCGAATAAGGACCATGAATCAGATAGGATAATCGAAGCATTGAAGGCCCAGTTTCACGGCGAAGAGCTACAACAAGAGTTGAACAGTAGACTTGCTTGACAGATTAGGCCATTTAATCAAAAGGTGCATGTCATGATCATTAGAGTTGGTGTCCACATCTGATAAGTTTATACTTTGTAATTTTCTTATTAGGTATCATCTCTTTCCATTGTCCCTTACTTTGTTCCTTTTGTCTTGCTTACTTCCTCTTCTTGAGTTTGTTCGGTCAAAAAAGTGAGAAATGACTTCAAAATCTGCTACCAGCTTTCCAATTGCACAAAGCGGAGTCAGGTTAGCACATCAAAGCGACATAAGTCAGGAAGGAGTAGTATACGCACTGAATGGATAACAATCGGCGTGCTTTGGGATTCATGAGAAATGCAAAGGTTCGGTAAATGTCAATTCATGAGCAAATGCAACAGATAGAGAGTATTTGGTTTGAAGGGATCAGAGGTGTTTTCTGTGATAAGGGTGACAGAGAAAGTGTTTAGTCAATGAACAAGCAATGTCTTTCAAGTTGAAATCAAAGTTATCATGGCAAGTGAAGGAGCAATCGCCGCAAAGTCAAGGCCACAAACCAACCACCATATTTAAACTCACAAGTTTTCTTTGTCTGAAAAGGGGACGGAAGCTATGTTCATATCAGAGTTTGGAAGCTTGAAATTTTCAGGTGTAATGCCCTAATTTTGCTTACACAAAGACTATTGAGAAGATCACACATCACCCCTAGGAGAAACACTTCCTAGTCTGGGTTTTCAAGTTATATATTGTTGTAGGAGACGCACTTCCTAAATTGAGATTTTACCCTTAGGAGACGCACTTCCTAGTTTGGATTATATGAGTTTGAGTCATTGAAGTTTTACCCGTTAGGAGACACACTTCCTAGTAGGGGTCTTTCAGGATATACTTTTAGGAGACGCACTTCTTAATTTGAGAGTTCATTCGTAGGAGACACACTTCCTAGTTTGAGTCATTGAAGTTTCACCCATAGGAGACGCACTTCCTAGTCTGGGTTTTTCAGGTTATATTTTGTTTTAGTAGATGCACTTCCTAAATTGAGATTTTACCCCTAGGAGACGCACTTCCTAGTTTGAGTCATTTATGTTCGGCCTTAGGAGACGCACTTCCTAGTCTTGTTCATTGATGTTTAACCTGTAGAAGATGCACTTCCTAATCGAGGTCTTTCAAGTTATTCTTTTAGGAGAAGCACTTCCTAAATTGAGAGTTCATTCGTAGGAGACACACTTCCTAGTTTGGTTCATTGAAGTTTCAGCCCTAGGAGACATACTTCCTAGCCTGGGTATTTCAGGTTATGTTTTTGTTTTAGGTGACGCACTTCCTACATTGAGATTTTACCCCTAAGAGATGCACTTCCTAGTTTGAGTCATTGAAGTTTCACCCCTAGGAGACACACTTCCTAGTCCGGGTTTTTCAGGTTATATTTTGTTTTAGGAGACGCACTTCCTAGTTTGAGTCATTTAAGTTCAGCCCTAGGAGACGCACTTCCTAGTCTGGTTCATTGAAGTTTCACCCCTAGGAGAAACACTTCCTAGTTTGGGTCTTTCAGGATACACCTGTAAGAGACGTACTTCCTAAATTGAGAGTTTATTTATAGGAGACACACCTCCTAATTTGGTTCATTCAAGTTTCACCTCTAGGAGACGCACTTTCTAGTTTGGTTCATTTAGGTTTTATTTTTAGAAGACACATTTGCTAGTCAAAGTCTTTTGGTTTTACTCATAGGAGACGCACATCCTACTCTAGTCTTTAGTTTACTCTCATCATTGCATCAATAGTGTAAGTGGTTTACAATTTTACTAATAACTCACAAATCTTCCTAATGCAAACTGGGGCAGAAAATTTTATTTGTTTTGTTTGTTTTGATTGCAAGCACCCACATGGAAAACAAAAGAACACAGAAAGTTTCAGCAATCAGGCGCCCACCTGGAGAACAAGGAAAGACAGTTCAAGTTCAAGGGAAGAAAGTTCAAGTTTCAAGGGAAAACAGTTTCGAAGGAAGACATTTCAAGTTCAACAATCAGGCGCCCACCTGGAGAACAAGGGAAGACAATTCAAGTTTCAATGGAAAGCTGCTTCAAAGGAAGACAGTTCAAGTTCAGCAATCAGGCGCCCACCTAGAGAACAATGGAAGACAGTTCAAGTTTCAAGGGAAAGTAGTTTCGAAGGAAGACAGTTCAAGTTCAGCAATCAGGCGCCCACCTGGAGAACAAGGGAAAACGGTTCAAGTTTCAAAGGAAGATAGTTCAAGTTTTGGCAATCAGGCACCCACCTAGAAAATAAGGGAATTCACTTCAGAATGCAATTCAAGTCAGCAACAAAAGAAGCTCGCGGCAAGAATGCGAGTCAACAGTCCGAGATGATCAACAGAAGTTAGTCACAATCCAGAATAAAAAAAATAAAGAAAGGCAAGAAGTGAATCCAAATATAGAAGTTGATGAAAGATGTGAGCTGCTCAAGACATGACTGAAGTCACAAGCATGGTATGTCCGATTTTGATCCGAAAAGCTGAAGAAGAATGAACTAGCACCTACAACTAGCAAGCATCAAGGTTCAAATCCAAAGTCTGCATGAAGAACTATTCAAGACTCAAGATCTAGCTTCAGAAGACTTATAGATAGGAATCTTGTAACTCATAGTTGGTAGGCTTAGTTAGTCTTTTTCATTTTTGATTTTGATGTAATAACAGGACCGCGGACCCGAACCTCGACGGAATGGCACCTCGATCAGCTCTCCACCTCGGTATACTCCATCATGTCACTCACTTCTGAACTACATGTGGCATGATTCCTTTATAGCCAAGGATATGTAGGCAGCTCAGATACCAGGGCTCGGTCACATTCTCCTTTCTTTTAGCTTTTGGTCTCTTTAAATAAGGGTCAGGTCAAAAAACTTGTCTAGTCATTCTTTGTCTGAAGACACTTCGTATTTCCAGTCAAAGAGGGGCAGTTGTAGACATGTGATTTTTGACCCTCCCCAAGATTTTTCATATTTTAGCATGTAAATAATAGTTTAGGTCTAATATCGTTATTTTAATTGGTTTTGACTCTTTTACTTTATTTTATAAAAAAAATAAAAATTACAAAAATATTTCTTCTAGTTTATTACTTATCGTAAAACTAAAAATACAAAAAAAAATAGTACCTTATTTTTATTTCAATATGATATTTAAAAATACCAAAAAAAAAAGGTTTGTTTTAACGATTAGTCTTATTTTAATAGTTATTTTACTTAAGTAGGATTAATTGGTAAATGAGGCCGTATTTTTAGTCTTGTTCACGGAGAAAGAATAAAATTTGGGCACAAGTAACCCATTTTAAGCCTAATTTTCGGACCCAGCCCATAATTTCCAAGCCCATAATTCCTAGGCTCATACCCCTTAACCTAAAAAATAATACAAAAACTAACCTAGACCCCTAAACTCTAATAAACATCAGCCGTTTTTCATTGATTTTGAAGCTAAGCTGCTTCTTCTTCTTCATGGAGACCTAGACTAAAAGAAAAATCAGCTGCTATTTCTTCATAGATCTAAACTTTAGAACTCTAGCGTTACATCCTCTTCTTCAAAGAAACACGCAACATCAAAGCTAGCAAAATTCAGCGGCTGTAACTCTCCCCATTTTGTTCCTAAAATAGTCCCAAACTCCATTAAAAATACCACCGAAGATTAGCTGAAAATCCATAGCAAAAACAGTCCAAAACGTGCCCTCCTCGACCCAAAAACAGCTGAAAAATGCAGCCATGAAACCCCAGTTCGAAAACCAGTCCAAAATAACATGAAATCCAAGCGTATCTACCCTCGCAACATTCTTTCTACGGATCAGTGAAGGGGTCGAGTTCGTCGAGGTCGACATGAGAGTTTCTTCGGCTGAAGGTTCCTGTTGGTTGAGCATGTTCGTTGCTCATTTTGGTCGCTGCTTTGTCCGGTTTGTTGGATTCATCGGCTCGAAGCTTTTGTTCGGCATTTGTCTCTGCTGTACAGCTCTATTCAAGGAGTTTTCTGTATTCAATAAATTGGAAAATCAATTTTGGCTTCACAAAAAGTCCTGTTTCTTAATTACTTTTATTTTTATATTATTCTATTAGTGAATAAACATTTTGTAAAAGTGTTTTCTTCTTCTTTTTGAAAATTCTTGAATAGATTAATGAGAGTTAGCATGCCTTTATTTATTGTTGGATACAAATTTGTATCTTAAAATAAGTTAAGTTGGTAAATGAGCTCACAATTAGTTATCTGAGGTTGGACATGGGATATTCGAATAATTGAATTGCTTCTATTTGTTTAACAACTAGGAAGGAAGATAGAAATTTTTTGATGACAAAAGAAGTGATATTTGCAAAAGAACGATTTAAGATTCTTGGGCCAAAAGAATTTTCTCTTTAAGAATTGTTTTTATGCTCGATCTTTTTAGAGAGTAAAGTTAGAATTGGATTTTGGATGAAAATTAGTAACTGTAGAATTGAAAAGTGACGGACCTTTAATACTTAAATTTTAATTTAAACAACTCTCAAACATCCTAGCTTGCTTTAGGCGCGGTTAATTTTAAAATCATCGTGGCTATGGGTACGGTTCCCGTGACATGGTTATGATACGTAATTCCCAAATTTGGGTGTATAGTTCATGTGACCCGACCATAATTTTGAATAACAATAATAAAATAAAACGTGTCGTGAACCGCTGGTGCATTTCATGTAGCGTGGCTTGCGATGTATTTTAAATAACTTTGAATTCTCCTAAAAGTATTAAAAAGCCGTTAAAAGGTTTAAAAAAGCACATAGGTTTAAAATGTGTAATTAATTAGATAATTAGGCCAATTAATAATAGTTGAGTGACCGTGCTAAGACCACGGAACCCGGGAATGCCTAACACCTTCTGCCAGGTTAACAGAATTCCTTACCCGGATTTCTGTGTTTGCAGACCGTAAATAAGAGTCAAACTTCCTCGATTCGGGATTTAAACCGGTGACTTGGGATAATATAAATTATCCTAAGTGGCGACTCTGAATTTTAAATAAAATAATCTCGTTTCGATTGTCACTTAAATTGGAAAAAACTCCCTTATACCCTTCCGGGGGTAGGAAAAAGGAGGTGTGATAGCTACAGTTGGAGATGATGGAGTTTTGAGGATGCAGGGTCATATTTGTGCGCCTAATGTGGATGGACCTCGTGAGTTGATTCTAGAAGAGGCCCATAGTTCCCGGTATTCTATTCACCCGGGCCCCGTTAAGATGTATCAGGACTTGCGGCAGCATTATGTAGCTCGGTGTTTGAATTGTCAGCAGGTGAAGTACGAGCATCAGAGATCTGGTGGTTTGTTTCAGAAGATTGAGATTCCTGAGTAGAAGTGGGAGCGTATCACTATGGACTTCGTTGTTGGACTCCCACAAGCTCAAAGGAAGTTCAATGCAGTATGGGTGATTATTGATAGGCTCACCAAGTCAGCGCATTTCATTCTTGTGGCAGTTTCCTATTCCTCGGAGCAGTTGGCTGAGATCTATATTCGGGAGATTATTCGTCTTCATGGCGTGCCCGTATCTAACATTTCTGATCGGGGAGCGCAGTTTACCTCACATTTTTGGAGGGCAGTACAGCGTGAGTTGGGTACGCAGGTCGAGTTGAGCACATCATTTCATCCTCAGATGGATGAAGAGTCTGAGCGTACTATTCAAATTTTGGAGGTTATGCTCCGAGCATGTGTTATTGATTTTGGAGGTTCTTGGGATCAGTTCTTTCCATTAGCAGTGTTTGCCTACAACAACAGCTACCAGTCGAGCATTCAGATGGCTCTCTATGAGGCATTATATGATAAGCGGTGTCGGTTGCCGGTTGGGTGGTTTGAGCCGGGAGAGGCTCGGTTGTTGGGTACAGATTTAGTTCAGGATGTCTTGGACAAGGTTAAGATCATTCAGGATAGGCTCTGTACATCTCAGTCTAGGCAAAAGAGTTATGCTGACCGTAATGATGTGGCATTCATGGTCGGAGAGCGGGTGTTGCTCCGGGTGTCGCCCATGAAGGGCGTGATGAGATTTGGGAAGAAGGGAAAGCTAAGCCCTAGGTTCATTGGTCTTTTTGAGATCCTTGATGAGTGGGAGAGGTGGCTTACAGACTCGCATTGCCGCTGATTTTATCAGCTGTGTACCTAGTGTTTCATGTATCTATGTTTCGGAAGTATCACAACGATCTATCGCACGTGCTAAACTTCAGCACTGTCCACTTGGACAAGGATCTAACCTATGAGGAAGAGCCAGTGGCCATTCTGGACCAGCAGGTTCGTTAGTTGAGATCAAAGAGTTACCCTTCTGTTCATGTTTAGTGGAGAGGTTAGCCTGCCGAGGCAGCTACGTAGGAGTCCAAGTTCGATATGCGGAGCCGATATCCCCATCTTTTCCTCGACTCAGGTACTTCTTTTCTATGTCCGTTCGAGGACGAACAGTTGTTTTAGAGGTGGAGAATGTGATGACCCAAAAGATCATCACTTGATTTACAAGTCAATTATGTGTTCTAACGCCTTAAAAACCTCCTTTTATCTCACATCGATTTGCGTGTGCGGTCCGGGCATATATCCGGAATGCTTTTATTTAGAAATTTGATAAAAATGCTAATTTTGCCTTAAAAATTGAATTTAAATTGACTTCAGTCAACATTTTGAGTAAACTGATCCGGACCCATGTTTTGACGGTCTCAGAGGGTCCATAAAAAAATATGGGACTTGGGCGTATGTCAGGAATTGAATTCCGAGGTCCCAAGCCCGAGAAATGAATTTTTGAAGAAAATTGTTTAACTAAAATTATAAGAGTTTTTGGAAATTTAAATGTGTTTGAATTTGATGGTATCGGGCTTGTATTTTAGTTTCGGAACCCGGTAAAGGTCTTATGTGGTATTTAAGTTGTGCCTGTTAAGTTTGGTAAGAAACGGACTTAATATGATGTGAATTGGACCCTCGGTTGTGAAAATTTGAACTTAAGAGTTATTGAGATTCTTCTTTTATTTTGATGCTAAACTCGTAGTTCGAGACGTTATTTTAGCGATTTGATCGCACGAGTAAGTCCGTATAATGTTTTTAGGGTTGTGTGCATGTCTGGTTTGGAGTCTCGAGGGCTCGGGCAAGTTTCAGATAGGCCACGAGATGTTTTTACACTTAGAAAAGTTAAAGGTTTTGCTGCTTTAGGTGCAGTGACATTTTGTGCTTCGCGGTCGCGACGCCATTCTCGCGATCGTGAAAGGGAAACAGGGCTGGGGTGGATTTTACTCTATGCGAACACGAGACCCAGGTCGCGAACACGGAGCATTGGGGGGTTTGCTCTATGAGAATGCGACCGGTCAATCGCGAACGCGTAACCTTAGGATGGGCTGGTCAGGGAAGTTAGAGAGAACTACGTGAACGCGACCCCTTTATCGCGAATGTGAAGGCAGGGCTGGGCTAAGCCTTGGCAAACGCAAAGTTTCTCCCGCGATCGCTTAAGTACACAACTGAAGCTCTTCGCGAACGCGACAGTGCTCACGCAAACGAGATGAACACTGTCTCCCAGCACTTAAAACAGTAGCAAAATCGGTATTTAGCTACATTTTCATATTTTCAAAACTAGAGAGCAATGAGGAGATTTTCAAGAAGCAAGTTCTTCCCCAAAATATTGGTATATGATTCTAAGCCTTTTTCTTTCGATTTCTCTTTGCATTTCATCAATTTTCATCCGAAAATCTAGGGTTTTTATAGTAGAAATTAGAAATTTGGGTAGAGTTAAGGCTTTTTGAATAATTAAAATTTAGACCTCATTTTGGGGTTGGATTTCAAAACTAATTGCATATTCGTGCTCGTGGGTGAATGGGTGATCGAGTTTTGGTCCGTACCTCGAGTTTTGACCAAACGAGCCCGGGGTCAATTTTTGACTTTTTGGGGAAAATGATAGAAAACCTGTAATTAGACATTGGGTATGAATTCTTTAGCATTTATTGATGTCGTTAAATTAATTTGGGTTAGATACAAGTAAATTGGAGGCGAATTCTAAAGGAAAAACAGTGTTTGAGGCTTGAGTTGGCCGTGGAAGTTCGAGGTAAGTGTTTGGTCTAACCTTATCTTGAGGGAATAGGTATTGTGCTTTATTTTTTATGTTATACTGTAGTGTATGACATATAGGTATGGTAACGAGTATCTATACGTTGGTGTCAAGCATGCCCGTGGGTCTTAAATTGTGATCCTTGTGTTTCTTAATAAGTACTACGAATGTCTAAATTGTTGATTATCCATGTTGAGCAAGATTTATGATTATCTTCTTGGTATTTGGTTATTGTTGAGCATTGGCTCTAGTTGATGTTCAATTGTAAAGTTGATTATTGGTACAAGTTTGGTTATAGCCGATTCCCTTGCCGGGACGTATTTAATTCTTATTGTAGATTCCCTTGCCGGGATATATTTATACTTATTGTTGATTTCCTTGCCGTGATATTGTTGTTGCTATTGTTCGGGTGAGGAAAGAGTGATAAAGTACGAAGGGTGATGCCGTGCATATTCATACTTATGCATATGGTGAGGAAAGTGTGATAAAGCACGAATGGTGATGCCATGCACATTTCTAATATTTATATGGTGAGGAAGAGAGATAAAGCACAAAGGGTGATGTCATACACATTTTCATTATTTTATTGCATTGGTGAGGATTGAGAGTAAAAGCACGAAGGGTGATGCCGTGCACTTATTGCCAGTTTTCATGACTTCTTGTTGTTATCGGTTCAAGTGCCTTAATTGTTTCATTCTGTTATTTCTGTGATTCTTTATGCTGGTATTCCCCCATTGCATGTTACCCCTTCCCGTTACTTTTTGAATTGCTTCTATTACTATTATTCTACTAGATACTGTTTAACTGTAGGTTATGTTAATTGTTGTGTCCTAGCCTTGTCATTATTTCGCCGAGGTTAGGCTCGACACTTACCATCACTTGGGGTCAGTTGTGCTGATACTATACTCTACACTCTTTTGTGCAGATTCCGGTACCGGAGTATACAGACCTTAGCTTGGGGTTGCTGCCTTCAGTACATTGGAGACCCAAGGTAGTGTGTAGACGTCCGCAGGCCTTGACGTCCCCTTCCTATCTTGTTTATTCTGTTCTTTTCTATTTCAGAGACAGACATGTATTTATTTTGTTCAGACCCTATTTGAGGTATTCTTAGATAGTTCGTGAGATTGTGACACCAATTCTGGGTGGTTTATGTTTATGAATTCGTATTGGTATTAGCTAAAATGTTAAATTTTGTTCTTCCGCATTATTATTTCCGCTGTTTATAATTTGTTAACTTGAAATTATTAAGAGATTAAAAATGAAAAGGGTAAATTAAACGGAATTGTTGGCTTGCCTTGCTTTCACTAGTATGCGCCATCACGACTCCCGAGGGTGGGAAGTTCGGGTCGTGACACGAATAACCACATTGGACCGATTCATTTCTAGGTCATCAGATAAAAACCACCAATATTTCTCGTTGCTGAAGAAAAAGAACGATTCCGCATGGACCCCCGAGTGCCAAAAGGCTTTGGAGGAACTCAAACTATATTTATCAAGCCCTCCCGTGCTGTAGAAGGCGAACGAGCAGCTGTACCTTTATTTGGCTATGTCCGAGATAGCGGTAAGTGATGTCTTGTTTCGGGAAGAAGAAGGTACACAATTTCCTTTATATTATGTTAGCAGAACCCTAGGAGATATTGAAACGAGGTATCCACACCTAGAAAAATTGGCACTTGCCTTGCTAAGCGCATCTAGGAAACTAAAACCATATTTTCAATGTCACCCTATATATGTCGTGATCTCATACCCGTTAAGGAATGTTATGCACAAACCCGAACTCTCATGCTGGCTAGCAAAATGGGTCGTAGAGATTAACGGGTATGATATTGAATACAAAACCTGAACAGCTATAAAGTCCTAGATATTGGCAGACTTCGTGGCCAATTTCATACCAGCCATGATCCCCGAGGTCGATAAAGAATTACTACTTGCCTCGGGGACTAGTTCGAGGGCCTGGACCCAATTCACGGAAGGTGCCTCCAACACAAAAGGGTCCGGGTTGGGTTTTGTGCTAAAACCCCCCACAGGTAGCATAATAAGGCAATCAATTAGAATTGTGAAATTGACTAACAATGAAGCTGAATATGAGGCTATTGATTGTAGGTCTGGATTTGGCTAAAAGCCTAGGGGCTGAGGTCATTGAAGCCAAGTGCGATTCCCGTCTCGTTGTTAACTAAGTCAACAGAACATTCGAAGTCAAAGAAGACTGGATGCGCAAGTACTTGGATAAATTGCAAATAGTGTTACATCGATTCAAAGAATGGACGCTACAACATGTACCTTCAGATCAGAACAGTGAGGCTGATGCGCTAGCTAATTTAGGATCGTCAGTGGACTCCAAAGAATTCAACTCCTGAATGGTGGTGCAATTGATGAGCTTAATAATAAAGGCTGGTTATGTCGAGGTAAACTCAACAAGTTTGACGTGAGATTAGCAAAACAAATACGTGGACTACCTTCAGAAGGGGAAACTGCTATAAGATCCTAAAGAGTCGAGGGCCTTTCGAACTAAAGTTGCCAAGTTTTGCTTGGCTGAAGGCCAACTATACTGAAGATCATTTTTCAGACCATTAGCAAGATGCTTGGGGCCCGGGGAGACCGTTTACGTGATAAAGGAAGTCCACGAGGGGCCGTGTATTACTGGAATAAAATGGAGAAAATGCAAAGGACTTCGTTCAAAAGTGTGACCAACGTTAGACACATGCCTCGATGATCTACCGGTCGGGAGAGCTGCTTCACCCGGTCCTTTCCCCTTAGCCGTTCATGAAGTGGGGAATGGAAATCTAGATCCTTTACTATGAGTACCTGGTAAGGTTCAATACATTTTGCTTATGACTGATTACTTATCCAAGTGAGTTGAAGCACAGGAGTTTGAGAAAGTTAGAGAGAAGGAGGTTATCGACTTCATCTGGGATCATATAATCTGCTAGTTCGGGGTACCAACTAAAATTACGTGTGACAATAGGAGATAATTCATCGGTAACAAGGTCAATAAGTTCCTTGAAGATCACAAAATTAAAAAGATTTTATCGAACCCTTATCATCCGAGCACGAACGCTCAAGCGGAGTCGACAAACAAGACTATATTGCAGAACCTGAAGAAAAGATTGACCGACCCAAAATGAAGGTGGAAAGAAATTCTGCCTGAGGTCCTATGGGTGTATCTAACAACCTCGAGGTCGAGTATCGGTGAGACACCATTTTTTCTAGTCTGCGGCAGAGAGACTTTGATTCAAATAGAAGTGGGAGAATCAAGCTTGAGGTTCCAATATGCTATGGAAATATCGAACGACGAGGCCATGGCCACAAGTCTGAATTTAGCGGACCAACAACGAGAAAGTTGCCCTGGTCCCATTTGCAGCTCAAAAGTAGTGGATGGGAAGGTATTATAACCGAAGGGCAAACCTTCGACACTTCCAAGTCGGGGACATAGTGTTGAGGAAAGTCACACTAGATACCAAGAAATCGAATGATGAGAAACTAGGCCCGAACTGGGAAGGACCATATAGAGTCACCGGTATAATCGGAAAAGGCTCGTACCAACTTGAGTCTAAAAATGGAGTAAAGCTACAAAACAACTGAAATATGGCACACTTATAGCGGTACTACTTCTGAGGTATGAATACCTAAATTTCTTTGAGATTTATTATCTTTCGAACTAACATGTACAGGTACTCAATCAAAGTCAAGTCCAAGAATTAGGTCTGAAAGCACGTGTTGCACTCTTTTTCCGTTTGACCGATTTTTTCCCGAAATGGGATTTATGCCAAGGTTTTTTATGAGGAAAAAGTAAGTGTGCTATTCTAAATTTCAATACTGGTCTAGGACCGAGGACTGGGGATAACCCGCATCAGATCATTAACACTCGAGCCCTCAAAATTTGGCCTCAAAGAACTAAGGGACTATCATACCCCGAATCAAGATTCGATGATCTGAGTTCAGAAATTTTGATGACAATTTTATTCGACATCGAAAGCCAAGGCTTGAATAATAGGATATATTGTAAGGGTCAAACGATCAAATGAATCGTGCCCGGGTAGTTCATTCTCGCCATGGCGGATAGTTTTTGTTTTATATATACTATGTTTAAAGTAATAAAATGAGAAATTCACCTTCTATGCTCCATCGGTTCACGCTTACACAAGCAATGTGATCATTATGTGACATAGAATAAATATTAGATTCAAAATCTTCTAAGCGTACAAGCCATCATTAACCGGGTGCATGAAATCCGAAAAGCAGTAAGATTCCACGAGACAGTGTCCAATTATTTAAAGACCTCTAAGCCTATGAGGTCGCCCCGAACCGAGGGCTAGCGTCTGACGACAACACCAGGCAAACAGGGTTACAAAAATCCCGAAGGCACCAAGCCTACAAGGCAGGTCTTAAGTACAAAAGGCTACGACTATTTGAGGTCCAAAGCCATTGGAGCTTTGACCCTAGTTTATAAACTACTCGGAGATGTGTGGGTTCGTAAATATAAAAAGTAAGGTCTTTACACATTTTATATCTACAAAGACTATGTCCGGTTTTGATCAAATCAATCAGCTTTGAATTTTAGTCAAGATAAAGGTCACCTTCGGCAAAGACTAACTATGTTCTGATAAATCATTCGAATACATGAAGTTAAGGCTTTGTTTCATTTTTGTCAGATCTTTCAAAGTCAAAACAACTCGCAGCTCTTATTTGACCCCGATCTTGTTCGGGCTTTGAAAGTTAAATAATTTGAGCGATGACAAAATTTATGCTAAGGCATCGATGATATATTAAGTCCGGACACAAGTTATATATTCTACATCCTAAGCATAAAGAAAAGTTAACGGACACAATATATAGACGAAAGGTAATTTCATATATATATATATATATATATTCACCAAAAGGTATTTACAGAGGCACGAGAAAACGACCCCTAAGTACAAAACGTACGAATACAAGAAAAGACAAAAATAATATAAGCTAAGGCCTTTCTTACCTAATCTTCATCAGAGCCCAACTCATTATCTGATCCCTCGGGCTGGTACCTTGCTTTGGCCTCGACTTCGAACCTCTTGGCCTCTTTGATCTTGGCCAATAACTCGACCCCCTCGGCTTGGATCTCATCGAGAGTCTCCCTCTGAGATAGCCACTTCATGTACTCAGCCTTCGTTACGATCCAGGCTTCGGCTATTTCGATATCGACCTCATACTGGGCCAGAATATCTTGGGCTTCCAAGACCTCGTTCGAAGACACCTCCAATTTGGACTTTAGCGTAGTATACTTTTGGACAAGGGCATCACGTTGTGTGATGGCCGAGGCAAGTTGTGCCTGGAGTTACTCGTTCAGCCGAGCCTTTTCGTTGGCCTTCTATTTCGCTACTCGGAGCTGCACTCTGGTAGATGCCAAGTCCACTTTGGTGGCATCCCACTCCGATGATAGGCAGTCCATTTTGACTCTCAATTCATCGGCTGAAGCTTTGACCCAATCCATCTCTGTCCTAAGCTGGTCGATCAAAGTTATTTTTTCCTGGACCTATAAGGTTTCGGTTAGCATCAGCGTTTAGCCTCTCATTATTAATCTCGATCACACTTATCTTCTCAACCAGAAGAGCATGGTCATGTTGTTCTTTCGAGGCCTCCTTCTGGGCCTTCTCTAGTTTGGCCTGAAGGGCGGGGAGGTCGGCCATGTCCCTAAAAACTTCATCCTTCTGGTCATAGAGAGCTTTGTAAATCTCTATTTTCCGGACTTGCTCCTTGAGCTCGAACTCGAGGTAGCTCACTTCCATCATGGATCAGTGAAAGCTTTTATGATGAAGCACCAAATCCTGAGACAGAGAGAAAGAATATTATTAAAAACAATTAAGACGATGAGAACTCGTTCAAATAAACAAGAAGAGCATATACCAGATTTCACGTTTGCCGGGCCTCATTAAAAAGACTTGGCCCATCTACCTCGTTCATCTTCACTTAGTCTTCTTTGGTTACTAAGGAATGGAGATAGTTGGCCACTCCAAATGGCCCAGACAATAAGCTAGTATGCATCGACACCATGAACATGATGGTCTTCCTTCATTCAGGGTCCACACTCGAGGTCGAAAACTGCTTCTCGAGCTTTGAGCTCAAAATCAGCCATCTGATCTCGGTTACACGACCCTTTTTGAAATATTCAGGTATCCAAAGCCAGAGTAATCCTCCAGTAAACCGACATCCACACCCTCAAAAAGCGAGTTAAGGGCATCATCCACAGCCCAGGATGTTTCGGTCGGTTTCTCTTCAGTAGCTCGAGCTTTATTTAAAATGGCCTCCATACGAGGCGATGACTCTTGAATGTGGAAGACGGCGTTGCCTTCAGAGGTGGTCACCTGAGCTAAGGAGTATTCAACCATACGAGCATCCCCCTCAAGGGCCACCAACCCTTGATCGGCATCGATCGGCTCGTGAGTGATGAATTCCATGTCCTCATCATCCTGGGGAAAATCCTTAAGCTGATGAAGGGCTTCGAAATCCAGGACCCAGGCAATCCGAAGTCTTTTTGGTGCTCTTCGTTACCTTGAGCACCTTTTTCTCTTTTTGACCTCGACAAGAGCGTCCAAGGAGTCAAGGAATCTTTTCTTCTTCTTCTTCTTCTTCTTCTTCTTCTTCTTCTTCTTCTTCTTCTTCTTCTTCTTCTTCTTCTTCTTCTACTCTTCCTTCTTTGCAACAACTTCAACAACGGGCTGCAGAGAGGAAGAGTGTTTGAAAGATGAGGTCGAGACCATTTTATTGATGGTTTCCCGAAGCCTGGTGGTCCTAGGCAAACTTGTGAAAGAAGGACTTAGTCATAACAATGATACAATAAAAAACGACCAGGAAAAAATTCAACCAAAAAAAAAAGGCACTCACTGTGAGAACGAGCCTCCACTTGCCTTTGGAGAGCTTACGCCACTTATGCTCGAGATAAGTGAGTTGCTTGCATATACCCTCGACTCACTCATTAAAATGCGGGACCGTATTGGGGACTCGAGGGACAGCTGCATAGCAAATGAAACATGTCATGAGAATGAAAAGTTGATACAAGAAAGGACTTTGACGGCTTAAGAAGAATTAAACTTATGATTCAGGTTCCACTTCTCAGGGAACGACATGAATTTGGAAGGAATGAGGTCCTTGGTCTTTATCGAATAAACCTACCCAGCCAACCTTGGTCCTTGTCTTCGTCTATATAGGAGAAGGGAGCTTTCTTTGTCCTACAAGCAAGTTTGATTAAACGCCCTCAGAAGATTTGGGGTAAATTCAGAGCAAGTGATCGACTGTGAACCGAGGCTCATCCATATTGTTCGCAAAATGACGGAGAAGAGTCACGATCCTCCAAAAGGACGGGTGAACTTGCCGAGGAAGATTTTGTGCCTCTTAACAAAACTTGAGGACCACCATATCAACAGGACCAAACGTGAACGGATACGTGTAAACACTTAAATATCCTTCCATGTGTGTCGTGATGTCCTCATCGGGACTATGATCGACTATGCCCTTGCCTTCCCATTTGCAGTCCTCTCGGACAACTTGTACCATCTCTTTGGTAATGGAGAAAATGTACCTCCATGCTTTCTCACCCAATCTCTTTGTGTTTTGGCTTTCACGACTATGAAGTTGTTATCTATAGAGTAGTCTCCGAGGATCAAATCTATAAAGGGAGGTCTAGGGGCTACTTCCAGAAGCACTGCCTCGGTACCAGTGGCCGAGGAAGAAGTCGTTGGAGCAGTATTTTGAGGTACCGATTTTGAGCTCTTCACCATTTTTTATCTGAGAATATGAAGACTTGAAAATTTGATATGAGGATTTGAAGTTATGGTATGACGGTTTGAAGGTGGGGTATGAAGGTTTGAAGATGAACTATGAAGATATGAAGATATTAAGGACAAATTATGAAGATTTGAAGGATCAATGAAATGATGTCTATCGAGGGTAACTTAAGGAAGTTTAAAATCAGAAAGTTAAAAAGTGAAAATAAGAAACCGGAACTTTTATAGGGAAAGAGTAATGAATGCATGGTGTTTCAAATCAGAGCGACGTGACTGCTAGGACGTTTCGGTTCGTCAACTTGCTCATGGTGTGAGAGAAAAGAAACCAAGGCCAATTAGTAATTTCTCATCGCTCCTATAGTCTACTCGACGAGAAGTGAGGGGACTATCTGTATACGGGTAAAATCGAGAATAGAGTTACCCCTGATTTCTTATTGGGGAACGATGAACGATGTTACTTGTTACTAGCTCGAGCAAGGCCGAAGGTACCCATAGATCGGAACCAGGGATGAGCGATACGACAGGTCTGGGGCATGGCCAATACCGGAAAGAATCAAGCTCTAGTAAGATGAAAGATCGAGGGTTAAGGAAAGACGGTTAAATGAGATAAAATGGGAAACCGAAATATTCACTATCAACCGAATATTGCGGCGGATCACACCTAGTACTAGATACAAATCATATTTTTGTGGAAAAAAGGGAATAAAAGATTTTTACCTTACTTAGATTTGTATTAGGGTTAAAACTCCTCTACTATATAAAGAGAAAAACCTTTTATTTTTTGGTCACTGCTGGCATGCATATCAAGGCAATAAAATCTACTTTGGCTTTTAGCAATTGTTTAAGTGTTCTTCAATTATTCATTCATTTAGTTGGAATCGAGCTCTATCTTGGAGGCTCGATTGAAACCGACCGGAAGCATTTAAATCTAACTCAAAGCTTAATTATTCTGCCACATTTAGTTTGATTGTTTTATCTCATTTCAATTGAATTACTTATTGCTTTTTGACCGTTTGTGTTAAATTGAACTATGTATCCTTTAAACCGCGTAGAAATTTAATTGTTATTCATTTTAAGTGGTAAACAGGTATTGACTGGTGGACTGAGACTATTAGCTATTAGGCATAAATTTTGAGATTCTTGTGAGACGACCGAAAGCATAATTTATAGTAAGGTTGGATGACTTATAAAAAAAAACACGAAGATCATAATCATGTAATGTCACAAAGTTGTATCGAACAAGTCTTGTTTCACAAAGATCTAATGATATCTTTAGGATGTACAATTGGTTAAAGATTTTATCTAATTTGTTTTATAATATTATTAGTTTTGACATTAATAAAAATTTAGCTATTAAATGTATCTCCATTTGAACTATGCAAAAACTCCTATATATAAATTTAAAATTTTAAAATTGAATAAGATATATTATATAAAATATTTTTTTATTCGGTTTAATTTGGAGAACCACTTGTATAAATCTTGCGAGTAAAGGCGCATTAAGTACAACACACCTAATTATTAATTTTAATAGGTTTTTTCATAAATAATTTCGTAGAATTTAAAGATGTATTATTGATAGTGACGAGTACATGAATATGGTATCTAAAGAAGGAAGCATGATAATTTTTGAAATTAAAGAGATGCAGTTGTTAAACTAGATTGTTTTAAGTTGAATATATAACAAATGACTGAGGAATGCTATTTTCAGCTTATTCTATATATATATACACACTCTATCTTATTCTACATATTTAATACTATTGTTGTTTTTTTTACTTTGATTATCTTTATTATTTTGCCGTCATTATCTTTTCGCAAACCTATTTTTTTGAGCTGAGGGTCTATTAGAAATAACTTTTCTGTCTCACGCAAGATAGAGATAAGGTCTTTGTATATTCTACCCTCTCAGATTCCACTTGCGAAAACATACTCGGAGTCTTTTTATACTCTACCATCCTCAGACTCCACTTGTGAAAACATACTCTGTATGTTATTGTTGTTGTCGTAAAACTTAACTTTAAAAAAAAACACATAACTTTCTTTGCCTCTATTGGGATTCCTTTTATATCATGTAATCTTCGTTAGACCCCACCTCGCGTGGAACAATTTGGTCTGAGGCATTAAGTGGTATAATTAGAAAGCACCATATGAACAACGTCATAAATATGAATTCAGTAACTTCTCGATCACTAGACATATATATAACTCATTTAAATTCTCTCTTTTTGTGTGTAATGACACTTCATGCACGAATTCTCAACACTCTCGAAAGTTTTACTGAAATTAATTAAAAAATAATGGTTTCATAAAGATTAATAGATACATGAACCTAATTCGGGCTATCCCGGTGTAATCAAATTTATAAAATTAATCAGGTCGTATGTTTTTTATTCAAGTATAATTTGAATTGTGTCGAAATCTTCCCTATATTTCTTTTGTTGTTTAAAGATAAATGGGGAACCCACAACGCATCACTTTAAGATAAGCTTGGTATAGGGTATATGTAAAAAACTAAAAATAGTCTACCCGAGCCGAGAATAATTCTGAGTATATAATATAATACCAATATTATACTCCATAATTAGAGGCAAAGCCACACGAAACTGCTTTAAATCTTCTTCCGGCTAGCTAGGACTGTTTTGGAAAGAATCAAAGAAAGATCTCTAGAATGTAATAAAAAGGGAGGTGAGACGGCATATAAATCAATTGAAAATAAAATATTATAAAAGATAGAGCAAGGTGGCAAATTTTTTGCCCTGAGATGGGCCAGGGAGTAGGGAGTTTTTAATCAATGATACTGTATATTCGCTGTAAAAATAATAGTAAAAACAATGAATAAAATTTGTGTGTATATATATATATATATATATTCTGTATGTTATATATAAAAATTATATAAATTTTATACCCACTTTTTCGACTATCAAATATAAATAATTTTTAGAGCGGGCTAAAAGTATAATACCCCAATTCTTACTCCTGAACACGTTAAAACTTGTCTGCTAAACTTTATTTGAATTTTTTGTTTAAACCAGGGTATTTTCTTTCTTAACTAAGACGGTATAAAGAATTTTTATATTATTAGGTTACCTGTAAAATATTTACAAGCAACTTCTATAGATGCACAAATTTATAATTTTGAAAGTAAGGCAAAATACCTACGGTAAATGATGCTCTGATAACATAAAAGTTCTTTATTCCATCAGTAGATATTAGCTTTAATATGAAAACAAAAGGCAAAAAAAAATCACAATTTATCAAAAAACTATTCGGTAACTCAATGAATTATTCAAAGAAAATTTGTATTTACTGGATCTTTTTGAATTCTTGATACTTTCTTGCAGGGGATGCTCGCATGTCAAGATAATTAACGAGTTAATACTTTAAAATGGGCAGATACGCTTGACTTCCTCATATTGGTAGCGTAGATGTATCTGTATTGGGAAAAATTGTATTTAAATATAAAGGTGACGTGTCGAAATACGTAGACTGGTCAAATGATCAAAGAATTACAACTAGCCAAGAGGTACGAGTTGCAACAAATACGAGCAAATGGCAGGGGAAGAGGTACGAGCATGTATACAAATAACCCAGCGCCCGTACCTATCTAAGTTATTTATGTTCGAGAATCAAAAGGAATGAATATGACAATAGAAAAGAGTGCAGATACGACATTTAATAGGCATTAAATGTGAAATACGTTAGAGAATTTGTATTGAATATAATGATTATGTAACGTAGCATTCAATGTCTTTAATTACTCATAATAACCTCATTATGATTTGGGCAAAACGTATATCTCCAAGATATCTATAAAAGGGAGATATTTGATCAATTGTAAGGACACGAAATACTATTGATATAAACTTTGGTTTACTTATTTTTCTCTTGATTACTCTCTTGCTACCTAAATTACTTCCTTTTATACACTCTTTTGATTATCAGTAACTCGTGTTCTTCTAAATTCTAGCTTTGACTAAAATTTTATTTTTTGGTTAAACAAATTGGTTCCGTTACCGGGAATCTGATATTCTATTTTCTTTTCGCTTAGCTTTCCTTGTTGCATCAACTATGTCGGACAACAATGACAACATTCAAGGAAACCAAGAAAACCAAATAAACCAACAACTTCAGAGAGACCCTCAGGATAATAACGCACTGATTATTTCTCCACAAAGCTCTCCTCGGCGATCTTGTGAAGGCACTCCTGAGGGATCTCATACAGATGGACATGCTCAATTCGAAAATGTTGAAGCTATAGATGAGGCTTTGCAAAAACTTATTACCGCACAGGTCAATAAAGTCGTTCAGGCCTTGGTTAGCCAGTTACTTGCTGCACCACCCACACCTACTACAAATAACAATACTCTGGAGAACCCTCATTCCGAGCTTGTTAATTCAGGCAGCGGTGGAACCCCCAGTGAATCGCAAGATGGAGAACCAGGTAATTTAGTTAATTCAGATTTACAAAATTTAGTACTAACCTTGTAGAAACAACTCAAGGAACAAAGTGAGCGCATAGAGCAGATACCCGGGGTGCCGCCCATAATCAAAGGGGTAGATATGGATAGAAATTCGCAACAACCCTGGAAGCCAAGTGCTGCTTCACTCTCAATTCCAAAAAAGTTCAAAATGCCTGATATTCTAAAATATGATGGAACAACAGACCCACGAGATCATGTAACTACATTCACAACGGGTGTAAAAGACAACGATTTGACTAAGCAGGAGATTGAATCAGTATTAGTCAAAAAATTTGGTGAAACGCTCACCAAAGGAGCGCTAACATGGTATTCTCTTTTACCCGAAAATTGTATAAATTCTTTTGCTGAGCTTGCATATTCTTTCATCAAAGCACACTCGGGAGCTCAAAAAATAGAGAAAAGAATATAGGATATTTTCAAAATCAAGCAAAAGGACAGGTAAAGTTTCTGCTCGTACTCACTGATTATTTTACTAAATGGGTGGAGGCAGGAGCATTTAAACAGGTGCGAGAAAAGGAAGTCAAAGATTTTATTTGGCGGAATATCATATGCCGATTCAGTGTACCAAAGGAGATCGCGTGTGATAATGACCCTCAATTTATTGGAGCTCAAATCACGGAATTCTTTCAAAGTTGGCAATTAAAAGGATTACGTCAACACCTTATCATCCGGTGGGTAATGGGCAAGCAGAATCAACGAACAAGGTTATTATCAATAATTTAAAGAAACGATTAGAGGAATCAAAAGGTAACTGGCCTGAAGTGTTACCTGGAGTTTTATGGGCATATCGCACAACTGCAAAAACAAGTACAGGAGAAACACCATTTTCATTAGTTTATGGAGCTGAGGCTTTAATTCCAGTTGAGATAGGGGAACCAAGTACGCGGTTCACACAGGCGACACAAGAATCTAATGACGAGGAGATGCGGGTCAATCTATATTTACTCGAGGGGAGGAGAGAAGATGCATTAATAAGAATGGAAGCACAAAAACAAGTCATAGAACGATATTACAACCGAAAAGCACGCCTCAGATTCTTCAAAGTGGGGGACTTCGTGCTTAAAAAGGTTTTTCAATCTACAAAGGCAGCTAACACGGGTAAATTAAGTCTAACATGGGAAGGACCCTATAGAGTTCGTGATATTGCAGGAAAGGGAGCATATGAGCTGGAGACAATGGATGGCAAGATACTACCTTTATATTGGAATGCTGTTCATTTGAAGAGATATTATTTCTAAGGAATACCCACGGTCAGGTATCACCATTTTAAATTTAATTTTTGAATTGTTAAAATTTCAATAACGATTTTAGATGATAGGCAAAAAGCTAACCCGTACTAAATGATGAGTCACAACCTATAAGTCACACAGAATAACCTAAAATTCCTGACCTAGGGTTACAATTATTCTGATAGAAATTCATACGGGTTAAGTAGTCTTCATCTAAAATCACACCTCTAAGTCCTATATGTTTTTCCTTTTAAGGAAAAGGACCAAATGAGAGAAACTATCAAGTGCTCGAGGCTTCATACTTCAACAGTCAAACACTTGGGGGAATACATAATATACACAGATATGTCTTTAAAGAAGGCAAAGAAGATTAAGAAAAAATCAAGCCTAAAAGAGTCAAGTGTAGAGTAAAAGTCACAAAGTCACGAGATGGAGCCACGAGCTAAGGCCAAAGAAAAACCTCACTATAGTTAGGGTAAAGGCTATGTACTAAAATGGGTTATAAGGAAAAACCCCATGTCTATTATTCTTCTTTTGAAAAAATCTGTTATGAGAAAAAAAGGTACGAGAAAGTTATAGATGTAATTCAAATACATGTAAAGTATTATTCAAAACTTGTCAAAGTTATTTCAAAGAAACATGTGTGTTCCTATTTCTTTTATCGTATGACAACACCATTATGAAGTTGAGATGTCTTCTTCATTAAGTGTCGAAAAATAAAAGGGCCCTCTTTTATAAAACTCATGTTTAAATTAATTACTCATGAGGTTAACAGAAGCATTTTCGAAAAACAAAAATGCAAATTATTCTGTAAGTCCTTAAAAATAAGGCAAGAATAAAGCAAACAGAAGTTTAAGATAATAACATGAAAAACTTCTTAATATATAAAAAATCTAAGACTAAGTTCGAACTTAGTCATAAAACTATGAAATTGTTTATACAAATTGCCCCATAAAAGACTTGGGGACTTGCGTTTCCAAAATCAACCCTGAAATGAAGCTAAGAGTTTGATTACAATTTTCCAAAATAAAAACAAAAACAAAATCATTCACATGATTAAAACTGGTCACTGAGAAGTTTGTGGAACTGAAGTAGGAACATCAATAGCAGCGGGCTTAATTTGGGCAGGTGCATCAACAGATGCGGTTTCAACTTGGCTTGTAGCAACATGCTCGATGGGGCTTGAATGAGTTGAGATATCCGTATCAGCTTCAACATTCACGGGAGCTTCAACCATGAGAGAAGGGAAGTCCTAAGTTTGCTGAGCTTTTTCAATGGTTTCATTAATCTTAGCTAACTCCGAGTCCAGCTTGAAGTTTTCTTGGCCAGCTTCAATTAGGGTATCTCGACGTGAATTCAAAAAGGCCCAACTTACCTCAACAACAAATTTTTCTTCAAGGGTCTCATAATCCTTTTCCCAATCAGTAATCTCATTCTTTAGCTCTTCATTTTCAGCCAAGGCGGAGTTGTAAGAAATTTGAAGAAAGGCATGGGAGCTCTCTAAAGCACGAACCTTATCAGTCGAGACTCGAAGGTCTTCTTGTTCTTGAGTTAAGCTTTGCACGAGCTCCCCATTGTAAACTTCTTTTTGACTCAAAAGAGCCTTCAACTCTCTATTCTCTTCGCTGGCCTTAGATAGTTGCTCTGAGAGGGAAGATTCGAGATGTTCTTTGTCTTTTTTTGCTTGCCTTGAGGAAGCTTTTGCAACCGCTAACTTTGAAGTTAAAGCCCGCACCTGCTGCTCTAAAGTACTCTTGCTTTCTTGTAAATCTTCCATATCAATTTGTGCACTCCCAAATTGTTCCTTCCAATTGATCGCCTCCACCTGAGAATCACGTGCTACCTTCTCCAAGAGAGGAATTCTGTTCATCATTTCTGTGCCAATAAGATTGGCCTAAAAAAAGGAAGGGAAATAAGAATATAAGAATCCCAAAGATAAATTTTTTTTTACAAAGTAAAGAAGGGAGAAAAGGAAAATACCTTCAAAATGGCATGCACGATATCATTCAATAGAGTCAGGGAACTATGGCTCTCCAGCTTTGCTTTTTCAATTGGACCGATTAAAGGTTCCAGCCATACATCTGCCTGACCTGACTTCCTCAAAAGGCTGCTATCAGCAGGAACTTCAATGGATACCCTCCTCATAGCGACACTTCTACTTGAAGAGCCCACTTCCGTATGGTCATAGGAGGGGGAATTATCGAAGGAGGAGCGGTAGAGAAAGTGAAAATAGTAGAAGAATGAACAGAAACAGCTGGTGCTGGTAAGGAAGGAATCACGGGCACGGGAGTTGAAAAAGAAGATAAGGGTATTTCATCTAAAACAGGCCCTAACCTTCCACTACCAAAATCACTGAAGAAAAGTTGATTAATAGACTCATGAGTATCATGGGGAGTGACGTCATCGTTAGGAATTATTACTGGGGTTTTAACAGGTTCGGTAAGAGGAACAGAAAGACGAGGGAAAACTTCAGCTTCGTCATCAGAGACGATGCGTCTCCTAGCTCGTGGCCTTGTTACCAGGGAACCCCCATCTTCCTCTTCTTCAGAGACTTCTTCTTCAACAGTTTTCTTTTTTGCAGAAGAAGAACCCAAGATTATTTCTCTGGCTCTTTCTAAAGAGATACGGGTTCCCGAAGAGACACGAGAGGCCGCAACAGCTTCAACAGTAACTCCTCGAATAACAAATCCTGATAAAAAAAGGATGGAAGTTAGAACAATAAAGAAAAAAATATATATGCGTGAAAGATGAAATAAAAACTCTTACCATGAGTCTTTACTTTCCAACCGTAACGGTTAGAAAGTGTTTTCCAAGACCTACCATCTATTGGTGCGGTCTTCAGCAATTTATCTACCCAACCACGGAAATTGGGAATATCCTCCACCACTCCCATGGTTGCTAAAAAAAGAGCAAAATTAGAGAATTTGATAAACTTGAATGAAAAAGGCACGAGATGGATAAAAGACTTACGTGCAAAATTCCACTTCTCAGGGAAGGGAACGTTATTCTCACCTACTAAACCAACAGTGGGCGCAGCAACAAATCGGGCATACCAGCTACGATCCTTGTCATCTTCAGGGCTCACTAAAACCCTCTTACTCCTGGCCACTAGGGTAAAAACGCCATTACGGAAAAGTCTAGGGGAGTAAAGATGAATCAGGTGAGGGAAAGTAAAGGAAACGTCAACCATATTGGTTAAATGCCTCAAACAAGCAACAACCCTCCATATGATTGGGCCAATTTGACCCAAACAGACATTATAGAAACGGCAAAATTCAAGAATAACTTGGTCAATAGCTAGTTTGAACCCTAAAATGAAAGGGTATGTATAAACAAAAGAGAACCCAGTCAAGTAAGAAGTAATTCTCTGATTTGGATTAGGGATAATAATGGGAAAATAATTACTCCAATGACAGTCTTTACGAACTACAGGACTCAAAACTTCTGTAATTTGAGTGGGGTAAGCGTCAACACGATCTAAAGCGGAAACCTGGTTTTTAAGAGATTCCCTATCATGGTAAAAAGATAGTTCTGTAGGGACTATCTCTTCTACTAAAGGCTCACGTAATGGTTGAGAAGGTTCTTTATCCCTAGAAGAAGATTTGTGAGAAAGGGAACCTCTGGTTCTAGAAGAAAGACCAGAACTAGGAGAAGGTATAGACGAACCACCACCACGAGTAGACCCTAAGCTACAAAGCCTATCTCCCCTTCTATGTCTAATGGAGGCATTAAGGAAGGTATCAACAATGGGAGCTCTCCTAGGGTTAGGATTTGGTGAAGACATGGCGAAGAAGAATAATGTGAGGAAGAAGTAAACTGAGATTTGAGGAATTAAGTGTTCAATAAGTTTTATGTGGTAAAAGACAGGGAAAGAAGTTAAATTTATATTAATACGCCACTGCCAAAGGTAAAAGTGCAGTGATGGAAGGACTACAATAATTATAACTGGCACTTCGTGAATAGTGGAGCCGTAAAAAGCCTTGAAAAGGGCTGCAAAACTGCAGAACCAATGGAAAAATGACACGTGTACAGAGCATTAAATGGAAGCGACAATTGAAGCGTCAATTTTGTCATAACATTAATGGTGACAAAAATTCTCTTTTAATGAAATCCACTTCCCAAATATCCAATTGATGAATAAATGGAAAGTGGGGAGACTATTTGTATTGGAAAAAATTGTATTTAAATATAAAGGTGATGTGTCGAAACACGTAGACTGGTCAAATGATCAAAGAATTACAACTAGCCAAGAGACAGGGTTGCAATAGATACGAGCAAATGCCAGGGGAAGAGGTACAGGCAGGTATATAAATAACCCAGCGTCCGTACCTATCTAAGTCATTTATGTCCGAGAATCAAAAGGAATGAATATGACAATAGGAAAGAGTGCATATACGACATTTAGTAGGCATTAAATGTGGAATACGTTAGAGAATTTGTATTGAATGTAATGATTATGTAACGTAGCATTCAATGTCTTTAATTACTCATAATAGCCTCATTATGATTTGGGCAAAACGTATATCTCCAAGATATCTATAAAAGGGAGATATCTGATCAATTGTAAGGACACGAAATACTGTTGATATAAACTTTGGTTTACTTGTTTTTCTCTTGATTACTCTTTTGCTACCTAAATTACTTCCTTATACACTCTTTTGATTATCAGTAACCCGTATTCTTCTAAATTCTAGCTTTGACTAAAATTTTATTTTTTGGTTAAACAATATCATTTATGTCGAACTCCTAAAAATAAATACAGATATTTATTATTGTGTTCTATATATTTCGAGATTGTAAGACTTTGAGATACAATTGGTTTTATAAAATCTTAGTGATCTATTTCATCTCCTTTTACACCTTCAAGCACGATGGATTCTCACCTACAAACTCATACTTTGAAGTTTATGTAGGAAATGACCAAATTATCTCAAATGGCGTTTTCCTCATTTTATTTTCAGTGTCGAATCATTTCAAATTTGGAAATATACCTCTGGCTTTGCTAAAGTAAATGCGAGTTCCTTTTTTTCTTCAAAGACGGTCCTTTTCTTTCCTCGGACCGTTGACTCACTTGTTCAGTACTGCTAATTATTATAGAAGGATGCCACCCCTCGAGACTATCAGTAACTTCGGTTGTTAAGTCTCGTGCAAATTAGGTTGTGATTATATTGGCTGCAAGCGGGACATAGACGCTTTAAATGTGTGTTGACCATGCACTCTCGCTTACAGATGGCTTGTGCCAGAAATTAGTGACATTGGAAGAAAAGAAGTGCTAGCTACACAAACAAATAAATAGTTTAATGTGCTTAATCCAAGAAAATGGAACTAAGTAAATTAAAGTATTCCGTCTCTCATAGCTTAATTCTTAGATGATGTCCTTCATTCAAATCAATAATGCATACCAAAATTGGAGTCCTAAGTGAAACTGAGAGGCGTTAATTAACAACAACAACATACCGAGTGAAATTCCTCAAATGGGCGTGGGGAGGGTATTGTGTACGTAAACCTTATATTTACCTTGTGAAAGTAGAGAGGTGAGAGACGTTAACGAGAGCAAAAATTTGATAGAGTTTGGATGATAGTATAATACTGTTAGGCTAGGAGAAAAATATTTACATAGAAAGCTTGGAACGTATAAATTACACCATGAAAGTCATCAGTACATGATATGAGACACGCAAAGACCTTTTTATAACATGATAATTATATATACATAATACGTATAACACACCTAAAAGATCCTTAATTTATTCCAAATATTACAAGGACCTTTGGTTTAAAAGAAAAAAAAGGAGATCATACGCATGTAGAAGCCTATGAGATCCTAAAACCCCATTTGGAAGCATATTGGACAAGCTCACTAATCTCATCTTCGTTAATATATCCATCACCATTTTTATCTGCATAACGAAGGGCTTTTCCTGCTTTCCAACGGCAGAAATGTAAACCCATCTCTTTAAAAGCTAACCTGAGTTCTTGCTTGCTAAGTTTACCATCTCTATTCTTATCATATTCTTCAGCATACCTTTCACTTGCTCTTCAGTTAGTGGCTGCCATAAATTTCTTGGAACAAACCAAGGCATTTTTTGTTGCTATATTGTTTCTTTGTTTCAGTGGGGATAAGTCGTGGATACATTTTCAACAAGGGGAGGGGTGCTATGCTACTTATATACAACATACCATAGATTCTAGGAATAGTCCAAATATCATATTGTGAGTCATTTCTGGTTCATACCGACTCTCTTTAATAACTTGGATAAAGATTAAGAATTTATTCCTTCTTCACCTGTTGGAATCATGAGTTATTAATCCAAACTATCAGGTAACTAAAGGGAACCAAATTGTCTTTAAGATCTATGTATTGATGTTGTCACGACTCAATTCCCATTATAGATCTTGATAGCACCCAACATCACCGTTAGGCAAGTCAACGGTAAACTATCAACATAAGTATTCACTTTATTATTTTCGAAATCACGAATTTTATTAGATAAGAAAATTTATGCATTAAAAGTCATGGATACATATAACTTAAATAAAACATAAAACGAAAGTGTGTCAATATTAAACAAAATCACAAACAAACTCTAGAACATCCAAAAATTCGGTGTCACAAGTGCATGAGCATCTACTAGAAAGTAAAATAATAATACAACATCTGTCTGGAATACAAGATAGACAGAATAAGGTTAATAATGCTGGAGACTCTATGTGCCGCGAATTGTAGCATGGACATAACCTCACCATAAAGTCCCCTCACTAGCTGCGGCAATGTGCCCAGATGACCACCTAATGTACATGCCTTAGTACCTGAATATTCAGTGCATGCAGCGTGAGTACGTAGATCAAACTGTACCCAGTAAGTATCTAGCCTAGCCCCGAAGAGGTAGTGATGAGGGTCGACATTGACACTTACTAGTGGTCCAATAAATCAAATATAATTAGGTAGACAAGTATGAAACATGGTAAGTAAATAGTGAGAACAGATATAGGCAAATAATATGGTCTACAACTGAACAACAAACACAAAATCCTCAATTATCGGATACCTCCTCAAATGGAATACGTAATGGTCAATACCAAATCAATGGTCATATCTCAAGTCAGGAAACTCATGAGTACGCGGACTCCTTATCAAGTATTTCACATGGTTCTGCCGAGACGAGCTGCCCGATCCCATAAGAGTGTTTCGTAGGACTGCCGAGGCAAACGATCCAATCCTATAAAAATGTGATACATAATCCTGTTGAGACGAACAGTCTAAACTCATAAGAATATGATACATGACATTGCTGAGGCGAACGGCCCGATCCCATAAGAGTATGTTACTCTGTTGAGGCGAACGACCTGATCCCATAAGAGTATGTTACTCTGTTGAGGCGAACGATCTGATCCCATAAGAGTATATCACATGATACCGATGAGGAGAATGACCCGATTCCATAAGAATATTGATGAGGTGTTCAGCCCGATCCCATTAAAATATGAAACTTTGACGGGTCTCTGACCCCACTCTGACCCCACTCACTATATACGTATGAGTTATGGAATTCAAGAAACTTTCTGAGGAATACGCACAACGTGGGAGAAATCCGTAAGGGAAGTAAAAGTTTCACTGCTAATCAAGTAGCTCGTCAAGTATTTAAAATTACGAGTACGATATTCTACACGAGTCTAGTCTCATGCTAATTGTAAATTAAATCATTTAAACAGGCAAGGATAACTCAAATAACACAATTTAAGCATGGCGTGGGTCTAAGTCTACCCGAACATAATAAGGAATTCTAGCATACGCACGGACACTCGTCACCTAATACGTGCATAGCTCCCATAATATGTAGCACATAATAAATATAGCACCTACGACGAAAATTCTCCCTCACAAGATTAGACAGGAGACTTACTTCGCTCCGAAATTCCATAACCGGCTCCAACACTCCTCTAACACCTCAAACCAATTCCCATCAATCCGAAACTAGTCAAACAACGTGCAAATAAATAAAAATATACTTAAATACTCATAATTTAACAATTTATAATAATTCCCAACTCCGCTAAAAAAATCGACAAAATCAACCCTCAAGCCCACATGCTTGGGTTTCGAAATTTTTTGAAGATAAATATTACCCATAACACCACGAACTCAAATATATAATTTATTTCTAACTTCATGTCTAATTTCGTGGTCAAAATCCAAAAATATCAAATTCTAGGTTTTCTTCCGAATCCCAAAATTCCTATAAATTTCATCTTTAAATCCATATATAACTCATGATTTGGCTCATAATGTGTAGGAATTCACGTACCAAATGATGGATGGTGAAATGACACTTCAAAATCTCCTCAAGCTCGGCTCCCATGGAAGAATTGAGATAAAATAAACCAAAAACCAGTTTTTGCAAACTTATACACTACCCAGTCAACCCTTCTTCGCGAACGTGGCAAGTCCATCGCGTTCGCGAGATTAGCTTCTGATTTCCAATTCCTCTACGCGAAATCGAGAAAGGACTTGCAAATGCGAAGCTTTACCAGGTTGTCCATCGCGAAAGCGGCATCACCTACGCGAACACGAAGGCCAAGCCCCCTGGGCCCAGCTTCTCCCCTTCGCGAACGTGATGCTTTGCATTTCAAACCTTCGCGAATGCAAGGCCTAATTGCGAACGCATAGAACAAATCTCCACCAACTCCAAATCCTTCTTCGCGAATGCGATCTTTCCTACGCATTCGCGAAGAACAACAACTGAACCAGCAAACCAACAACAACAATTCACCCAAACTTGGTCCCAAACCATCCCGAAACACCCCTGAGGCGCCCGGGACCCAGCCCAATCATACCAACTAGTCCCAATACCTTATCCAAACTTATACAAAGGCTTGAAGCGCCACGAACAACATCAAAACCACGAATCAATGATCGAAATCCTTCGTTTAACTTTCAAATATCAAACTTCGTTGAACGCGTCCGAATCATACTTAAATATTCCGGAATAACACCAAATTTACGTACAATTCAAAAATCACAATACGAACTTAAATCCTTTTGTAATTTGCTTCAATATTCTCTAATCTCATCGATTTGTAACGTTCATGACGGAAGGCGGGTTAAAAGTTTAATTTAGGCTGGCAAGTTTTTAGAAAAAAGGCGTATATGATACCTTAGGCAAATCCTACACTAAAAGAAGAGAAAAGTGAAATGTTGTATAAAAAAGAGCACGAGTTTATATGGTACGTGTGCTTTGAGGCTCGACGTGGTATACACCAAGGGACAAACCCGTGAAATTTGTTGGATCAAAGTAGATAATATACATATCATGGGCTTGTGATAAATAGTACTTCCTCAATATGATGGTGGAGCAAACCTCAGCGAAGTTATTAAATCCCTTTCGTAGGATTGTATGTGAATTGACAGACTTCTAGGTTAGTAAACTTATGAAGAAGGGATCAGACAAATATAACATCTTAAGAAATTCCACGTCCAAAACGGATGGGCTAATGAAATGCTATATAAAATAGATCGCAAATTTACATTGTACGACGCTTTAATTTAATTTGTAAGATCTTTCGATCGGTGATATCTTTGATCAATCTATTTTTTTCTTTAATTAATTAATTAATTAATTAATTTTTATATTTTGGTGAATTCAACAATGGCGTTTGTAGAAGGGGAGGGATAGTGCGTATAGCCGTATATGTAGGTTAGGTAAATGCAATATCTTGAAGGCGGCGTATACTCGTTACTAAACTAGTGTGCAAGATTCGGAAGAAACGTGATATGTGTATTTGAATCTTCGAATATAAATATACTTGACTATTAGAGATCTATCAACAATTAACGCAGACTAGCTTTATACCACATTAACATAATTGCTAGTCCAAAAATAACTAATTGATTAATACACCACATTTACCAATTGTTTAGCTTCTCGTCCTTTTTTTGTGCGAATTATGTCGATAAGTTCTACCAAACTAAAGTCATTCCCCACAGCTTTATGGGCGAGTCATGAATTAACAATGCACCTTGATCGATCCATTTTATATCCAAATTCACGATTAAAATTAAAAAGTTTGACTCTTAAAATTTAAACATTTTCACATAAATTGGCACAGAAAAACTCTACGAGACAAATAAAGTATAAACTCTTTTATTAGTACTATACTCATTTAGTCATTATTACTAAAAATTTCCATAAACTGTCTGGCATTTCGCTCCCTAAGGACAATATGCACATCAACTTGTTCCCTACATTAAGCCATCCCCACATCTGAGTATAGATTGCTTAAAGCTTAGCTTTTGAAGGAAGCAGAATATATTTTCCTGTTATTCCTGATTCATTTGGGTAATCATAGATCTAATCTAGAGATGGATAATAGCATAAAAGATCAAGATAAGCAGAATATACAATAGAAAATAGAGCCATATATGTCTCCAAGACAACCTTAAGTGGCTCTTCAGTAGGTGCGAGGATTACACCTTAGTGGCTCTATTTAATCCCAACCAAATATGGGATAAACTCATCTCAAATTTAATTTCGGAATTATTTATCCCTTATCCCTCGTACCAAACGAGCCCTAAAGGGCATATAGAAAAGGTTTAAGAGGGTGTTTGGCTAAGCTTATAAGCTGGTCAAACTAGCTTATAAGCACTTTTCGGCTTATCTACGCGTTTGGGAAAGTTAAATGTGCTTATAAACCAAGTGCTTATAAGTCAAAAGTAAGCCAAAATCCATAAGCGGGTCAATTCCAGCTTATGAATTTTTAGCTTACAAGCACTTTAAGTTTGACCAAGATTTTTATTATTTTATCCTTCAAATATTTATTTTTAGAACAAAACTCCTACATCGATACTCACTGCCTCAAGTATTTAACCTAAACACCCACCCCCCTCTCCCTCTCTTTCAAGTCTGCAATTTTCATTGACTATTTAAGATAAGAAAATTCTCTATTCCTTTGCATACTTATATCTATGTGATTGTGTATTAATCTTTGAACTGTATGTAATAAATGAAGACATATCAAATTTTTAGTGTATTGCTTTCTAAGTGTTGTGGTGATAAAGACAATGTTTGTTTCTCTTCAAATAATATTTCCTATTTAGATTTAATTTTTCCTATAAGTAACGAAGGTTGGCTCTTTGATTGTAATATCTTTCTATTCTCTACTTTTGCGCCGCCATCCTTATATGTGCCAACTCCCTATGCTCATCGAGTAACTCCAAGTTGACCAGCTGTCACGACCCAATTTAGGATCATGAGCGGCACTTAGGAGCAATTGCCCCCAAGTAAGCCTCATCGGTATTTTACAGAAAATCGGACAGAGTTTCCCCTATTTTTGGACTATCCCAAAAATTTTCTTGTCTCAAATCAGCAACCAAAGATCCTAATAGCAATTCAAATGACAATGACTTTATCAATTAACGAAATAAATATCCACCTTTAATAGTCCATCCACTAACAACTAGAAATACTACTTTATCTCTAAATTTTTATAAGAATGAGCGATACTCAATATAAGTCTATAATAACGAAGAATACACAAGACACTAAAAGAATGACTATAGAGCGACTCTAAGAGTTCAAGGAAAAGACCATAACAATTGATAAAATCTCCGCCCATGCGAACAAGTGCGAGACTCACCAAGAACTATCAACCTGTGTGCTCTAATTAATGAAATCCTCGCCCGCGTCAACTGCTCTCTCTGTAAAAAAATTAGCACGGAATGAGCCGCTAGCTCAGTGAGTAATAATAGTTAACCACAACCGTTTTATTGGGGACAAGCCAGAAAACATGCTAGTATATCAAACAGAAAATAACATAAGAATGTCCTTTCAGAAATAATAAATAATTTTTAGTCTCATTATATTTTTCTTGTGGTATAAACACTTAACAATTCAGTAATAACCTCGTTAACCACTATATAATATCAATATTCACACTTTTGGAGGTTTCAATGAATGGATCATGTGATCGGTATATATGTGGACTTCTTCGCAAGAAGTAAAATATAACGGTAGTCCCTACTCGAGGAAAATCGGTAACGGTATGCTAGTTCTACCTTTCCACTAGCGAGGGCTGTAATGGTAATCGGTAATTACAAGGTGCACCAGGTCTAACGAACCCGCCGTTAGCTACGAGATCCTTCAAAGTCTACTCCCATTTATACTTATCTCTGTATCCGTATATACTCATAGGAAAATATTTTAAAACAATATAGGGCATTTCAATTCTTATCAAATCATGTAATTTTATTTCGATAACAGTGAATTCAAGCAACGGTAAAGCATATCTAGTGACAACAAGAATACTTAAACCAACGGTAATCATATCAAATAACTATTTCGGTATCATATCGAGTAAAAGACTTGTCCCACATGTAACTCAAAATAATCGGTAACATATTCATATTAAAATCATGTGTAAATCATGCAAGTTATGAAAACAAAAATTGTAGTAAGATTACTACTCACAGTACTCGTGCCGAAATACCAAATGCTTCACCTTGAGTAATTCGTACAAATTACTCCAATCAATCTATAATTACATAATATCGATCTCATGTTAACTTTCATGTTTAGGCTAATTCATAGCTAATTTAAATACCCAACCATCGGGGTTCATGTTTAAGTCTTAATTTGTAGATTTATATTTAATCATAGAACTAGTCCATAATTCTATTAATTTCCAAACTATTCAGTATAATTTATTCCTCTAAAATTAAACCTATCAGTGCTTAAACCAAACCTTTATAGCCTTGTTATCTCCATAGTAATTCTATATTGCTTTTTACATAAGAGAAAGTTGATATTGAATTCTTTTGTACTACATGAAATTGCATAGACGGTGAAATAATGCAACAAATGAGAAAAAGAAGGTTAACTTCTTGAGTCGAAGGATAGCTTTTATACTTTCAATTTCAACTCCCAATTCTTCTTAAGGCCCTTGCCCAAAGCTTTCTTCTTCTTCTTCTTCTTCTTCTTCTTCTTCTTCTTCTTCTTCTTCTTCTTCTTCTTCTTCTTCTTCATCTTCTTCTTCTTCTTCTTCTTCTTCTTCTTCTTCTTCTTCTTCTTCTTCTTCTTCTTCTTCCCCCCTTTTTTTTCTCTGCTCGTTTCTTTTTTTTTTTTGTTGTCGTTTGCTTTCTGCTTCTTTTGCTTCACAAAGCTTTCTGAAGCTTTCTAACCTTTTTTTTCAATTGTACTAATGGGCTTCGTTCCTTTGTTTTAATTCCTAACTTTTTCCCTCTTTTTTTTTTGTTTTCTTTCTTTTATAGTTAGTTTATTATTATCATTATCATTATCATCATCATTATTATTATTATTATTATTATTCTTTTGCTAATGACCGGTCACGACCCCAGTTCGCCCTGCGTGAACGATCGTGACGGCACCTAGTCTCTATTACTAGGTAAGCCTAACAATTTGCGGAAAAAGGGAAAACAACCGGTTAAACAATTAAAAACTGCGGAACAAACATAATGAAGGTTTAAAGATGCCGTTTGGCATGTACACTACAACTATCAGACTGAAATTATATTTTCCAAAACCCGGAATCTCATGAAATCACAAGATGTTGAATAACTACAAGTGTCTAACTCCAGAATGTCTAAACAAAAGTAAATACCGAAGGGCTAATACTGTGAGAGAGAATGGAAAGGGACTTCTCGGTCTGCGGACGTGGCGGATATACCTCGAAGTCTCTAGAGAATCACCTCGCCTCAAGGGTAGTAGGGCTGAGTTGAGTTACCTGGATCTGCACATGAAAAGCATGTGCAGAAAGGGCATGAGTATACCACAATGGTACTCAGTAAGTGTCAAACCTAACCTCAGTCGAGTAGTGACGAGGAAGGTCAGGGCCCTACTGATTATAGCTGAAAAACAAGGTAAAACAATATAGAATACGACAATATAATTTAATGCTAACAGTATGAAGTAACTTAGGATAATAAGAATAACAACAATTATAATAGAGCCAAATAATCACAAAAGGAATACAACTCAATATAGAGATAACAACCATGGATCTCCCAGGATACCGTCCTGTAGTCCCAAATATAAATATCCATTGGATTTCTTGGGTGCCATCCCGTAGTCCAACTTATAGTGCACATGGATTTCCTGAAATACCGATCCGTAGCCCCAAATGTAAATGCCCAGTACTGGGAGAATCTATCGGGTGCAGTCCGTAGTTCCAATATAAAAGTGCAGGGGGATCTCCCAGAATACAAATCCGTAGTCCCAAAGTACACATGCAGGGGGATCTCCCAGGATACCGTCCCGTAGTCCCAAAGTAAACACACAACAGCAACACGAAGAATACTCAATTCAATTCAAATTTCATACCAAGGTAAAACAGGTAATCGAACCTAGCATGCTGCACAAAATCCAAATAAGGTAGTTTGAGCAAGTAAAGAAATTAAGTCAATTAGACATGCTTCCCTAAGCTAATAATAGACTTAAATTGCAAGTAGTATAAACAGAAAAAAACACAATTATAGTTAATTAATAAAAATAAGATTTTCAACAATTAGCACAAGTACGCACTCGTCTCCTCACGTACAAGGCATTTTAAATATCAAGAATACCAAATTCTAAGGGGAGTTCCCCCCCACAAGATTATGCAAGCCACTTACGTCGAACCGGCTCAATTAATCAACCCAAAACCACGCTCTTGCCACGAGTACTTGACTCCAAATGGCCCAAATCTATTCAACTCAATTGCATAATGTAAATATAACTTTAAGTGACTGATTCCACTAATTAATTCTAAGTTAATACGCTAAATTAGGAAAAAATGACCAAAACACCCTCCGGGACCACGTCTCGAAATCGAGTACAATTTACAAATTCGAAATCATCACACTCTCACGAGTTCAGTCATACCAAAAGTACCAAAATCGAACATCAAATAGTCCCTCAAATCACCACTCAAAGCTCTCCAATTAACCAAGCCCTAACCCCTAATTTACCTACTGATTTCTCTCTTTAATTTCAGGATAACAACAATAAAAATCACCATAATAACAATCTTAGGAACCAAGGACCTTACCTCAATGAATCCCTATGAAAATCATCTTTGAAATTGCTCCCAAAAGCTTTTTCTCGTTTGAAATGTTATGAGAAATAACCTAAATTCTCGAATGGCGAAATATATATGTTCTGACCCAGAAATCGCATCTGTGGTCCCAGGTGCACATCTGCAGTTCTTCACTTATTTGCCAGCCACCACACCTGTGATGATCTTCTCGCACCTGCGCCTTCACAGATGTGCCAAAATTTCCGCATCTGCGGCTCCAGCCTTTCTTCCTCTTGGCCGCATCTGCGACTTCACTTTCGCTTCTGCGGGTTCGCACCTGCCGTCCCCAAGCCGCAGGTGCGGTTATGACAACAAACTGAGCAGCTTCAGTGCAAATTCCCAACTCCAAACTTCCCGTTAACAATTCGAAATCATCCCGAGGCCCCCAGGACCTCAACCAAAAGCATGAACAAGTCATATACTACTATCCAAACTTATATCAACAATACCAAATCCTAAGGGGAGTTTCCCCACACAAGGTTAGGCAAGCCACTTACCTCGAACCGGCTCAAAGTACTCGACTCCAAATGGCCCAAATTTATTCAATTCAATTGTGTAATATAAATATAATTTCAAGTAACTGATTCCACTAATTAATGCTAAGCTAATATGCGAAATTAGGAAAAAAATGACCAAAACACCCCTCGGGCCCACATCTCGAAATCGGGTAAAATTTACAAATTTGGAATCCTCATACTCTCATGAGTTCAGTCATACGAAAAGTACCAAAACCGGACCTCAAATGGTCCCTCAAATCACCACTCAAAGCTCTCCAATTAACCAAGCCCTAACCCCCATTTATCACTGGTTTCTCCCTTTAATTTCATACTAACAACGATAAAAATCACCATAATAATGAGCTTAAGAACCAAGGACCTTACCTCAATGAATCCCTCTGAAAAATTCCCTTGAAATTGCTCCCAAAATCTTCTTCTCGTTTGAAATGTTATGAAAAATAGCCCAAATTCGCGAAGGGCGAAATATATATGTTCTGACCCAGCAAAACCGCATCTGTGGTCCAATTACCGCACATGCGGTTCTTCACTTATTCACCAGCCACCGCGCCTACGATGACCTTCTCGCACCTGCGCCTTCGTAGATGCGCCAAAATTTCCGCATCTACGGCTCCAGCCTTTTTTCCTCTTTGCCTCATCTGCGGCTTCTGTTTCGCTTCTGCGGGTTCGCACCTACGGTCCCAAGCCGCAGGTGCGGTTATGACAGCAAACTCAGCAGCTTCAGCTGCAAATTCCCAACTCCAAACTTCCTATTAACCATCCAAAATCATCCCGAGGCCCCCGTGACCTCAACTAAAAGCACGAACAAGTCATATACCACTATCCAAACTTATATCAATCCTCAAAACACCTAAAACAACATCGAAACATCGAATTAACCATGGATTCAAGACTAAGAGATCCAAAAACTCTCAATTATGCTTTCGATCAAAAAGTCTATCAAACCCTGTCCGAATGACCTGAAATTTTGCACATACGTCACATTCAACACTATGGAGCTACTCCAACTTTCGCAATTCCATTCTGACCCTTAGATCAAAATCTCACTATCGAACCGGAAACTTCCAAAATTCAACTTTCGGCATTTCAAGCCTAAATAAGCTACGAACCTCCAATATACAATCCGAGCTAACCCATAAGCCCGCAATCACCCAATGGAGCTAACGAAACCGGCGGAATTCCATTCCGAGTCCGTCTTCATACTGCTCCGACTACAGTCCAAATTCTAAAGCTTACGCTCTCTTTTAGGGACTAAGTTTCCCAAAACTCACCGAAACTCCAAATAAATCCTCCCGACAACTCACAATAGCAGAAACAAACACGGGAAATACAGTTAATAGGGGATCGGGTCATTAATTCATAAAAGGACCGGCCGGGTCGTTACATGACCAATACACCCTAAAAGAATATAGGGTATTACATCCTTCTCACCTTATGAAATTCGGTCCCCGAATTTAACTCAAGTATGTACCTATAGACTGAAACAAATAGGGGTACTTGACTCGCATAGCATCATATATTTCCCAATTCTTCAACTTTATGATTTCGCCATAAGACTTTTACGAACTCAATTTCTTTTGACCGTAGTTTTCTTACTTGCCTATCAACAATAGCTATCGGTTCCTCCTCGTAAGACAACTTCTCATCAAGCGGTATAGCAGGTACTTCAAGAACCTGAGATGAGTCTGATATACATTTTCTTAGCATTGAGACTGAAACACTAGATGAATAAAAGAAAACTCAGGAAGAAGTTCCAAACGATAAGCCACAGCTCCCACTCGATCTACTATCTCATACGGTCCTATAAACCTGGGGCTCAACTTGCCTCTTTTCCCAAACCGCATCATACCTTTCATAGGGGAGACTCGTAGGAGCACTTTGTCCCCAGTTGTGAACACTAAATCTCTTCTTCTCTTATCAGCATAAGACTTTTGTCTACTTTGAGCTGCAAACAATCTCTGTCTGATCAACTGGACCTTGTACATAGCTTCTTGTACTAGGTTGGTTTCCAATAAGTTAGTCTCACTAGCTTCAAACTATCCAATAGGAGAACGACATCTTTTACCATACAATGCTTTGTACGATGCCATTTGAATACTGGACTGGAAGCTATTGTTGTAATCAAATTTAGCTAAAGGTAGATAAGTGTTCTAATTACCTCGAAACTTAAGAATGCAAGCTCTCAACCTATCCTCCAAGATCTGTATAGTACGTTCAGATTGCCCGTCTGTCTATGGATGAAATGCAGTGCTAAGATCTACTCGTGTACCCAATACTTCTTGAAAAGATTTCCAAAAGCGTGAAGTAAATTGTGATCGTCTATCAAAGATGATGGATACTAGAACTCCGTGAAGTCGAACAATTTCATTCATAAATATTTGTGCATACCTCCACCATATGTAGTCTTCACAGGCAAAAAGTGTGCTGATTTTGTCAGTCGATCTACAATTACCCAGAACGAATCATAACCTCTAAGATTTCGTGGTAGAACGGTGACAAAATCCATAGTAATTCTTTCCCATTTCCACTTGGAATCTCAATTTGTTGTAGTAGTCCTGCTGGTCGCTAATTCTCAACTTTGACCTGCTGACACGTCAAACAACTAGAAACAAAGTTAGCAACATCATTCTTTATACCTTCCCACCAATAAAATTGCTTCAGGTCATGGTACATTTTTTTGGATCCAGGATATATGGTGTATTCAGAGTTGTGTGCTTCTTCCAGAATAGCATGTCTCAGCCCATCTACGTCTGCTACACATAGCTTGTCACTCATTAGAAGATCACCATCACTTTTAACAATCATATCCTTCCTTTTACCAGCTAAGGCCTCATCTCTATATTTTTATAATCGTTCATCCTCATATTGGGTGGCCTTAATGTGCTCAACTAATGAAGACTTTTCCTGAGCACAAGCCAATAATGCCTCTGAATTTCCGACACTAAATTTGACTGGATATCTTTGGCCAAAAGTCTCTTTGCAGGAGCTATGTGTGCCAGACTCCCTATAGATTTTCTACTCAATGCATCAGCCACCACATTGGCTTTTCCAGGATGATACAAAATAGAACAATCATAGTCTTTGAGTAGTTCCATCCAACGACGCAACCTAAGATTCAGATCTCTCTGCTGAAAGATATACTTCAGACTTTTATGGTTAGTATAATCTCACAAGTTTTGCCATATAGGTAATGCCTCCAAATTTTTAGAGCAAATACCACTGCAACCATCTCCAAATCATGTGTACCATAGTTTTGCTCGTGCTGTTGCAATTATCTCGAAGCATAAGCTATAGCACAACCATTTTGAATGAGAACACATCCTAATCCTACCCTCGAGGCGTCATAGTATACTGTAAATCCTCTAGAACCTGATGGTAAGGCTAATATTGGTGCAGTTGTCAAACATGTTTTGAGTTTTTGAAAGCTCTTCTCACATTCCTTCGTCCATTTAAACTTTGCATTTTTCTGTGTTAGCTTAGTCAATGGCGCTGCTATTCTGGAGAAATCCTACACAAAACGCCTGTAATAGCTTGCTAAGACTAAAAAGTTGCGAATCTCTGTAGGAGAAGTAGGCCTGGGCCATTTCTGCACAGCTTCTGTCTTCTTAGGATCTACTATAATTCCATCTTTGGATACAACATGCCCTAGAAATGCTACCGAGTCTAGCCAGAATTCACACTTCGAGAACTTAGCATAAAGCCAATGTTCTCGCATTGTCTGCAACACAGTCCTGAGATGATTCTCGTGTTCTCCTTCGCTACGATAATATATCAGGATATCATCACTAAATACCATTACAAATCTATCCAGAAACGGCTTGAACACCCTATTCATTAAATCCATGAATGCCGCTGAAGCATTTGTCCATCCGAAAGGCATCAAAAGAAACTCATAGTGCCCGTATCGAGTTCTAAAAGCAGTTTTAGAAATATCTTTATCTTTGATTCTAAGTTGATGATAACTAGAACGGAGGTCAATCTTTGAAAAGTGGGCAACTCCTTTTAACTGGTCAAACATGCCATCTATACGAGGCAAAGGATATTTATTGTGTATTGTTATCTTGTTCAATTGCCTGTAGTCAATGCACATTCTCAGGGATCCGTCTTTCTTCTTTACGAACAATACTGGTGCACCCCATGGTGATACATTAGGTCTAATAAAACCCTTATCTAACGAATCATGTAACTGTTGCTTTAGCTCCCTCAACTCTGCTGGTGCCATTCGATATGGGGGCATCAATATGGGCTATGTGTCAGGTAGCAATTCAATACCAAAGTCTATTTCTCGTACTGGAGGCAATCTTGGTAAATCCTTAGGAAATACATCAGAAAATTCTCTCACTATTCACATATTTTTTTGTACTAACTATTTCCTTTCTAGTGTCATTTACAATAGCTAAGAGATCCAAGCAACCTTTCTTCAAAAGTCGTTGAGCTTTCACAAAAAATACAATTTTGCAAGTCTTTGGACTTGACTCCCTCTTAGAATAAAACTGGGTTCATTTGGTATCTCAAACTTAACTATCTTTACATGACAATCGACTATAGCATAGCAAGAAGATAACCATTCCATTCCCATCTGCATGTCAAAGTCAATCATATCAAGTATAATAAGGTTAGCTAGAGTATCTCTACCCTCAACCCGAATCTGACAAGCACGATACATGTATTCAGCTAATAGAGACTCTCCAACAAGAGTAGCAACTAGAAAAAGGATCATTTAATAGCTTAGAATGTCTACTAAACCTTAAAGAAAAGTACGAGGATACATAGGAGTGAGTAGATCCCAGATCAATCAATGCAAGTTCATCAAATTAACAAACAGAAAGAATACTTGTAACCACAATATTCGAGGCCTGAGCATCCTGTCTAGTAAATGCAAAAACTCTCGCCTGACCTCTACCAGCATTCACTTGTCCTTGATTCATAGTAGCACGGTCTCCAGCACCTCGACCTCTATTTCCTATACCTATAGCACCTAAAGTATCACGAGTAGTCTGAGTCGGTGCAACTGACTGAATAGAAGCCTGGTTGAAATTTCTCGGAGGCTGAGGGCAATACCTCAAGTGATGACCCAACTGTCCACACAAAAAGCACTCTCCAGTTAGAACATGACATTGGCCCAAATGTGATCTACCACAGGTCTCGCAAACTGGAGTAGTGGCATATATCTGCCCAGAATTACGATGTCCATAAGATGGTGGTCCCCTATTACCTTGTCTGTAATGTGGTCTGTATATGGACTGTGAAGATATGCATGTCCCTGTCTGAGAACCCTGTTGTTGTGGTTGTCCCTGATTCCTTGCTCTTTGATTTTCACTAAAACCGCCACTGAAATTCTCTCCTATCTTGGCCTTCTTATGTAAATAAATAGCTACACGCTCATCACGTCCCTTGTTTTCACTCTTTCTAGCAAGTTCGACTATATTAGAGTAGGATAAAGTCTTTATCTATGGGGCTACTGCAGTGTATAGATGACCAACCAATCCATCAACAAACCTCTGAACTCAAGCTTCTTTGGTAGGCACTAAGTAAGGAGCATATATAGCCATCTTACAAAACTTAATATTATATGTTGACACATCCATATCTGGAGTTTGAACCAATCTATCAAGGTCTCTAGCATAATTTTGCATTAGCCTGCCTGGAAGGAAATGATTCTTGAACAACTTAGTGAACTCGTCCCATGTCAGTGGTGCTGCTCCGCTGGCCTTTCTAGCAATACAGTTTCATATAATATGTTGGCCATATCCTCTAGTTTGTATGCTGCGAGCTCAACGACTCTCTCACTAGAACATCCAAGAGCACGTAATGCCTTGAATTTCCCATCCAAGAAAATTTGAGGATCTGTTGAATTATTGGAACTTGTGATTTTTGGTGATTTTAATTTCAGGAAATCTTGTAGGGATACTTCTTTATTCCCGAAAGTATGAGTCTGTGCAGGTGCTTGTGTCTGTAAAGTAGCCTAAGGAGCTGCACTTCCACCCTGAGTATGCACCAATGCGTCTAACGCATTCAATAACATTGACATTGCATCTGCAGGTAAGGCAACAATAGGTACAACAATTGGCATTGGTGGTGGAGCATCCTGAACTCCCTGCCCTTGCACTTGCTCTGGTATAACAGCTTGGGGTTGACCCATGTTCCCAACTTCAGGATGAGGAGCAGTCTGTCTTCTAATTTGAAGAACCCCAACATGATTGCCACCCCTGGTAGTACCATATCCAACACCACGTCCAGCAGATGAGGGTGTGAGTGTCCTAGCCATCTGCGAAAGAATATTCTAAAGTCAATCTCAAGTTATCTGAATGCACGATCAAAGAATGAAAGAAAGGAAAACATTCCTAGATGTTCAGTAGCCTCAATATCATAAGTATGGGCGCCTAGATACCCATGAACAAGACTATACTAAACATTACTCCATGACTCGGGACTTAAAGCCTAAGCTCTGATACCAATTTTTTCACAACCCAATTTGGGATCATGACCAGCACTTAGGAGCAAGTGCCCCAAAGTAAGCCTTATCGGTATTTTACAGAAAATCGGACTGAGTTTCCCCTATTTTTGGACTGTCCCAAAAATTTCCTTGTCTCAAATCAGCAACCAAACATCCTAATAGCAATTCAAATGACAATGACTTGATCAATTAACCAAAATAAATATCTACCTTTAATAGTCCACCCACTAACAACTAGAAATACTACTTTATCTCCAAATTTTTATAAGAATGAGTGATACTCAACATAAGTATATAATAACGAAGAATACTCAAGACACTAAAAGAATGACCATGTAGCGACTCTAAGAGTTCAAGTAAGAGACTATAACAATTGATAAAATCTCCGCCCACGCGAACAAGTGCGAGGCTCACCAAAAACTATCAACCTGTGCGCTCTAATTAACAAAATCCTCGCCCGCGTCAACTGTTGTCTCTGTAAATAAAAAATTATCGGGGAATGAGTTGCTAGCTCAGTGAGTAATAAAAGTGAATCACAACCGTTTTTATTGAGGACAAGTCAAAAAGCATGCTAGTATATCAAACAGAAAATAACATAAGAATGCCCTTTTAGAAACAATAAATAATTTTCAGTCTCATCATGTTTTTCTTATGGTATAATACACTTAAAAATTCAATAATAACCTCACTAACCACTATATAACAATATTCACATTTTTGGAGGTTTAAATGAACGGATCATGTGATCGGTATAACTGTGGACTTCTTCGCAAGAAGTCAAATATAACGGTAGTCCCTACTCGAAGAAAATCGGTAACGGTATGCTAGTTCTACCTTCCCATTAGCGAGGACTGTAATGGTTATCGGTAATTACAAGATGCACCAGGTCTAACGAACCCGCAGTTAGCTACGTGATCCTTCAAAGTCTACTCCCATTTATACTTGTCTCTGTGTCTGTATATACTCATATGAAAATATTTTAAAACAATATAGGGCATTTCAGTTCTTATCAAATCATGTAATTTCATTTTGATAACAGTAAATTCAAGCAATGGTAAAACATATCTAGTGACAACAAGAATATTTAAACCAACGGTAATCATCTCAAATAACTATTTTGGTATCATATTGAGTAACAGACTTGTCCTACATGCAACTCAAAATAATCGGCAATATATTCATATTAAAATCATGTGTAAATCATGCAAGTTTTGAAAACACAAATTGCGGTAAGATTACTACTCATAGTACTCGTGTAGAAATACCAAATGCTTCACCTCGAGTAATTCATACAAATTCCTCTAATCAATCTATAATTACATAACATCGATCTCATGTTAACTTTCATGTTTAGGCTAATTCATAGCTCATTTAAATACCCAACCATCAGGGTTCATGTTTGAGTCTTAATTTGTAGATTTATATTTAATCATAGAACTAGTCCATAATTCTATCAATTTTCAAACTATTTAGTATAATTTATTCCTCTAAAATTAGACCTATCAGTGCTTAAACCAAACCTTTATAGCCTTGTTATATCCATAGTAATTGTATATTTCTTTTTACATAAGAGAAAGTTGATATTCAATTCTTTTGTACTATATGAAATTGTATAGATGCAGTGAAATAATTCAACAGATGAGGAGAAGAAGGTTAACCTCTTGAGTCGAAGGAGAGCTTTAATACTTTCAATTTCAACTCCCAAATCTTCTTAAGGCCCTTGCCCAAAGCTTTCTTCTTCTTCTTCTTCTTCTTCTTCTTCTTCTTCTTCTTCTTCTTCTTCTTCTTCTTCTTCTTCTTCTCTTTTCCCCTTTTTTATTTCTGCTCATTTCTTTTTTTTGTTGTCGTTTTCTTTCTACTTATTTTGCTTCAGAAAGCTCTCTGAAGCTTTCTAACCCTTTTTTTTCAATTTTACTAATGGGCTTCGGCCCTTTGTTTTAATTCCTAAAAATATTGGGTATTACACCACCATTGCTTCATTGTTCGCTTCTTCGCTTGACTAAAAATACGTTAAGGTAGGCACCCCTACTTCCACTGGAATTAAAGCTTCTACTCCGTACATAAGGGAAAATGGAGTTTCCTCCATGCTCGATCTGGCCGTCGTTCGGTATGCCCATAAAACTCAGGGAAGTTCCTCAGGCCATTTACCTTTAGCCGCTTCTAACCTTTTCTTGAGGTTTTGTATAATCACTTTGCTCGATGAATTCTCCTGACCATTTGCGCTTGGATGATATGGTGAAGATGTGATATTCTTTATTTTAAAATCTTCAAGGAACTTTGTGATCTTTGCACCGATAAATTGCGGCCCATTGTCGCATGCTATTTATTTTTGGTATTCCGAACTTGCAAATTATGTTTTCCCATAAGAAATCCACCACTTCGTGTTCGTCGATCATCTGATAAGGACTAGCTTCCACCCACTTAAAAAAATAGTCAGTTAAAATAAAAAAAAATCTTACCTTACCGGGAGCTGGCGGCAATGGTCCGACGATGTCCATCCCTCACTTCATGAACGGCCATGGAGACAGGGCTGAATGTAGTGGTTCTGCCAGTTGATGTACTAGCAGTGCATAGCTTTGGCACTTATCGCATTTTTGTGCGAAAACTTTGGCGTCTTGTTCCATGCGAGGCTAATAATAACCTAGCCTTACCAATTTTAACACTAAGGAATCTGTGCCCAAATGGTTTCTGCATATTTCTTCGTGGACCTCTCGCATAATGTAATTTGCTTCAGATGCTCCCAAACATCGGGCCAACGGGCCTTGGCAGGATTTTCTGTATAATTGTCCTCATTTGAAGCTATAACGTGCTACTTTGACACGCAATATCCGAAATGCCTTGGAATCTTCAGGAAATTTTGCGTGCTCGAGATAATCGATGATCTTATTCCTCCAGTCCCAGACCAAATTAGTATTATTTACCTCATAATAGCTATCTGCATCCAGGACCAAGTGCATCAGTTGTACTACTATCCCAGAATCTGATCCCTTCATTTCCATCGACGAGCCGAGGTAATCCAATGCATTCGCTTCTCTATTTTCATCCCTCGGGATGTGTGTGATCAACCATTTCCCAAAATTGAGCCAGCAGAGCCTGGACCTTCACCACGTATTGTTGCATGCTCTCTTCTTTGGTTTCGAAGATCCTATAGACCTGATTTACAACCAGTTGTGAGTCGCACTTGATTTCTATGATCTCGAAATCTAGTCCCAGGCCAGTTCGAGTCTTGTAACCAAAGCCTCATACTCTGCTTCATTGTTAGTTAAAGGGACCATTCAGATGGCTTGCCTTAGGTTTTCTTCCAAAGGCGTGGTTAATACTATGCGAAGCCCGAACCCTTTTACGTTGGAGGCTCCATCCGTGAATAAGGTCCAAACTCTCGATGTCAACTCTGACACCATGACTGCCTCTTTGGTTACTAAAGGCAGCAATCCCGAACTAAAATCAGCCACAAAGTCAGCCAAGACTTGTAACTTAATTGCAGTCCTTATTTATATTCTATGTCGAATTTACTCATTTCGATGGTCCATTTGGATAGCCTATCCGAAAATTCAGGTTTGTGAAGGATATTCCGTAGGGGAAATATTGCCACCACAACTATCAAGTAATATTAAAAGTATGGTCTCAACTTCTGAGCGGTGACTACGAGAGCTAAGAACAGCTTCTCCAAGAGCTAAAATTTTATTAATGTAATAAATAGGAGATTGCATACCTGCATCCTCTCGGACCAAAACTGCACTTACCTCTACTTCCGAGACTACAAGGTAGACCAATAATGTTTCACCTTCCTTTGGTTTCGAAATTAATCGAGGGCTTGACAAGTATCTTTTTAAATCTCTCAAAGCCTGCTAGCATTCCGGAGTCCATTCGAAGTTGTTTTTCTTTTTGAGTAGTGCAAAGAAACGGTGGCATTTTTTTGATGACCAACAAATGAATCTGCTCAAAACAGCCAATCTCCCCATGAGCCTTTGGACTTCTTTCAAGCTTGACAGTTGGTCCTGGATGTCTTCGATGGTCTTAATCTTTTTGGGGTTTACCTCAATCCCCCTTTGTGACATTAGAAATCCTAGGAACTTACCGGAGCTGACCCCAAACGTGCACTTCTCGGGGTTAAGCTTTACGTTATGCTTCCTTAGGATGTCAAAAGTTTCTTGCAGATGCTTAAGGTGATCACCTGCATTTAAAGACTAAACGAGCATATCGTCTATATAAACTTCCATAGTTTTCCTTATTTGTTTTTCAAACATCTTATTTACAAGAAGCTGATAAGTGGCTCCGACATTCTTTATCCCGAAGGGCATCACATTATAGCAATATGTGTCGAAGTTTGTTATGAATGAGGTCTTTTACTGATCCTACGAGTTCATCTTAATTTGGTTGTACCCAGAGTAAGCATCAAGGAAACTCATTAATTTGTGCTCGGTCGTCACATCAATTATTTGATTGATGTTTTGCAGTTGGAACGAATCTTGTGGGCACACCTTATTCAAGTCCTTATAATCTACACACATGAGAAATTTATTGTTCTTCTTAAGAAATACCACTACATTAGCTAGCCAATCCGGATACTTTACCTCTCGGATCCAACCGATATCAAGTAGGCGAGTTCCTCTTCTTTGATGAATTTATTCATGTCCTCCATAATTGGGCGCTTCTTTTCTCTTACTGGAGGGACGTTAGGATCCAAGCTTAGCTTGTGCATGGTCACTTCCATTTGGATTCATGTCATATCCTTATGCGACCATGCAAACAACTGGCATTATACTTAAGAAATTCAACAAATCCAGACCTGAGATTGGGGTACAGTCCTGTCCCCAAGTGGAATTTCCTCTCTAGGAATTTTTCAAACAATGCAACTTGCTCAAGCTCTTCCGCTGTGGATTTTGTTGCATCCGTCTCTTCTGGCACCTGGATGTATCTTGGCACTTGATGAGATTCTGATGCTTCTTCCCCCTAGTTAGTTTCACTTGATTCGGGAGTAGGCATTGATTATTGTCATTTCTATGTTCCATGCTCCTTTCCTTTGCTACTGGAGACAGAAATAACATTCATCTCCCTTGTCGCCGGTTTATCACACCTTATCTGTTTGATTCTTTCGGGCGTTGGGAATTTCAACAATTTATGATTTGTTGATGGTACTGCTCTCATCTCGTGCAACCAAGATCTTCCTAGAATAATATTTTATTTCATATCACCATTTACCACTTCAAAAAGAGTCATCTTCATCACTCTTTCGACATTTATGGGCAGCAAAATCTTTCCTCGGGTTATTACGCTCGTGCGTTTGAACCCGACAAGGAGTTTTGTCAGAATGATGCTTCCGGTGAGTTTGGCTTGCCCCAATACCCTCCATTGTATAATATTGGCCGAGCTTCATGGATCCACTAGAACCCGTTTGAATTTTAATTCTAGAACATTTAAAAAAAATTACCAATGCATCATTTTGTGGTAGCAACAATCCTCTGCATCCTTCTTCGTGAAAGTGATGTCGGCATCGGCAACTTCCAGGAGTCTCTTGCTATGGGTTATTGATACCTTTGTTTTCTTGGCTACCGAGAAGGTAACTCCATTTATCTCGTTCCCCCAGAAAATCTTGTTAATTGTCTGATGCGGGGTATCTTCTCCTACTTTCAAAGGTTCTGCGTTATCCCTATTGCGATTGTAGTTATTCTTGGCCTGGTCACATAAGAATTCTCTCAGATGTCCGTTCTTTAGTAGAGTCGCCACTTCTTCCCGTAGATATTGGCACTCTCCAATCCAGTGGCCATTCATCACGTGATACTCACACCACAAGTTGGGATCCCTCTAGCTGGGATCAGACGTCATCAGCTTCGGGAATCGTACTTCTTTGATGTTTCTAATAGCTGATACCAACTCTACTGTACTGACATTGAAATTCTATTCTAATAGCCTTGGATAGGAAGGATCTCGCGTACCTAACATTTTTTTGTCATGTAATGATCTGTTGTTCAAACTGCGATCAGTTCTTCTATCGGTAGCGAAACTATCTACCGATCGAAAACCCCTACCGCGTCCTTCGTCCCATTCGTAGGGCAAAAACTGACTCCTCGAAGGCCGTTTATCTATGTCAAAATCATCTTTTAACTTTTCCCTATTCTTCTTACTGACGCCGGGAAGCCAACTTGATCATCTTCAATCCTTATCTTAGATTCGTACTAGTTACAAATATTACACCTTGTGTATCCCAAGGTGACGTATAATGAATATGAGACTTGTTAATCATGATTTAAATGATTTTAAAATCATAATATGACTATATATGATGTTTTGGATAGAAAATATAAAATTTGGGAAAAATCGGAATTAAGTTGCGGAAAAACTGATTAAGAATTTGCCTTGTAATGGAGCTTTTTGATCAATAAATTTCCTGATTTATATGGGTCTTTTTGGGACATATTATATACCAAATTGAAGGTCTTGGAATGTAGTTTCCAACGCTCTTAACTGTTCGTTCATACAACATTCAGATAAAAATATATAAGCATTGAAAGATGGGTCGATGCTAGGGTGCCAAGCTAGCACCTCTTTGACTTTTCAAAATTTGTTATATAGGTCTTACGTCATCTCTCTCTTCATTTTTACATAGAACCTGATTAGATAACATCCATAAAACCTGTCCTTGAGCTCTCTAATAGGGTTTCAAAGAATATTAACATCTCGGGTACAAAATCGAGAAGCGATAACATCTAAATGATCCTTACGACGTAAGTATCATTATACCGCCTCTCTTTTAATTTGTAGTTCGACTTTTGGAAGGTATTTCATAGTTAAAACGTCTAATTTCTGTATTTAAGTGTTTAAATTTCAAGGAAGGTTGATAAAACGGTTTCCTTATAGTTAGAACTCACAGGACGATAATCGAAAGCCGTGAGTTCGATTTATTTCGGTTTTAGTGGACTGCTTTGTAGTTCACTTGTGTTGACCTATTGTGCTATTGATTTATGGAGTTTGGAAGGATAAAAGGGAATGGAGAAGCGCCACGCGTTGTTGGGTAGTAGGTTGATAGCTCGTCGTTGCAGTTTCAGACTAATTCATAACTTGTTGATTGGGTGTGTTATGGTATATTTGGAGTTTTTGTTGTATTGAAGGTCTCAAATTGTAATTAGGTTGGTTTTGAGTTGTTGCTTGTGTTGTGTTTGTATCTCGCATATGGTAGGCTTGAGGGAGCAGTAAAATCAGGGGAAATGCTGCCGTTTTATTTTAGAATCGAGTTATAGTTTGAGATACGTGATATACTAGCGACATCTAAGTTGTGCATATATTACTTTGTTATAGGGTTGGGGCGCTAGTTGTCATAAGGTTGTTGTTGAGTTGCATTGACGACTTGAGGTATGTTAAGGCTATCCCTTCTTTTCTTTTGGCATGATCCATATGATACAACGAAGCGAACAAGCACACAACTTTCATAAATAATTCTATTCTTAGAATTACTAGGGTTGCCTATGTTCTTGATTCCCCATATGTCCTACTATCATATCGTCTGTTCATGGGTCTCATGACATTCTGACAGATCTTATTGACTTACTTCATTATGCATTGCATCCATTTATACATGTATATTGACCCATGACTAGATGATATTATATACACGTATAGTATATGTATATGGGGTATGGGCAAAGGTTATATACGCACCACCACATGATCAGCTGGTATACGTATATGATTTCGCCCACAGAGGCTAAGAAGATATGATGGGATGCTCTCAGAGGTTTGATGATGTTATGTTCATATATACCTATGCATGAATCACATTTATATGCATTTGCATGACATTATAAATATTTCATGATTCATAGAGCTATTCAGACTTACAAGTTGAGTCCTTTACTCCATGTTTCTTTCATGTTTGTTATATACTAATTTTTATGCTTTACATACTTGATACACTATTCATATTGATGCCCCTATTGCCTTGGTGCCTGCGTTTTATGCTTGCAGGTGCAGGTAGACAGGCTGACGGTCCCCCATCCTAGGATCCTTGCTCTGCGAGACTTCGTGTGCTCCATTTGATCCGGAGCTGCTATTGAGTTTTGGCACGATACTTTTGTAAGCACATAGGTATGACGGGGCCCAGTCCCGTCCTTTATACAATTTTACACTCTATTAGAGGTCGGTAGACAATCATGTATAGTCGGATAGTATGCAGCCTTGTCGGCTCGCCTTACCGTATACGTATTTTTTTGGCATGCCTTCCCACATATGTTGTTCATAAGTATTAGTAGTTTATTTCCAGATGTTATGCATGATATACAATTATTTCATGTTTATATCTTAGATGTATGTTTAGGGGTGTTCGATAAATAGAACTCGAGAATTCGTCACGACCTATCGGTTTGGGTCGTGACAAAAGTGGTATCAGAGTAGCTCCATCCTAGGGTTGTCTACAGTCTGTGTCTAGCAAAGTGTTGTTTAAGAGTGTGTTGTGCACCACACATATAACAGGAGGCTGCAGGGCATATAGGATGTTATCCTCCCATCTTATCTTAGATCGTGCGATATGAGGATTCATTTTTCTAACGATATGTTATGTTTTTAGTGATGCACAAGAAGGCTACAGCCACCTAGAAGGACAAGTCCATGGTTGATGAGACTACAAGTCGAGCGCCACAAGTTACTAGGGGTCGGGGAGAGTCGCATAGTGAGACTCCATCTCAGACTTCATGTCACGACCCAAACATATGGGCATGACGAGTGCCGAGTCCTACTTGTCGAACACCCCTAAGCATGTGTCTAAGATATAAACATGAATTAAGGGTAGGTAATGAATAAAATCTGTCAATAAACTACTGAATCACATGAATAACATACGCGAGGAAAACATTTCCAAAAGACATGTATACATATACATGCGGAGTACGATAGGGTGAACCGACAGGCTGCTATAGACAACTATATATCCAAAATTAAAAGTCGACAAGGCCACATATAGTTCAACTATACATGACTGTCTACAGACCTCTAATAGAGTGTAAAACTGTATAAAGGACGGTACTAGGCCCCGTCATAGCCTTGTATGTATACAAGGATATCGTACCAAAACCCAAAAGCAACTTTAGACCAAATAGAGCACATCAAGTCTCGCTGAGCAAGAATCGTAAGAAGGGGTTCGTCAGCCTGTTTACTTGCACCTACGGGCATGAAACACATGCCCAAGCAATAGGGGCGTCAGTACGAATAATGTACTGAGTATGTAAGGCATGGACAGTAGTATGTAAAAGATGTAAAAGAATCATGAAGTGAAGGACTCAACTTGTGAATCATGAAACATTTATAATGTCATGCATATGCGTATAAATATCATATCATGTATAGGTATATGTGTGATATAACCTCATCAAGCCTCTGAGGGCATCCCATCATATCATCTCGGCCTCTGTGGGAGAAATCATTAACGTATACCAACTGATCAGGTGCTAGTGCTTATATAACGACGTAACCTTTTCCCATATCTCATATATATAATATACGCATATTTAACGTCATCTGGTCATGGGCCAATGTACATGTATAAATGAATGAAATGCATAAGAAGTAAGTTAATAAGATTTCTCGGAATATCATAAGATCAATATGCCTTCGGATAAACTTTATCAACTACATGTTTTTCTGAGTCCCATGAACAAAAGATATAATAATAAGACATATGCGAATTCAAGAACATAGGCACCCTTAGTGCTTCTATGAATAGAGACATTTATGAAAGTTGTGTGTTTGCTCGTTTTATTTGTATCATATTGATCATGCCAAGAGAAAAGAAGAGATAACCTTAACATACTTGAGCCGATTCTCTTGATAATCCCTCTATCTCGTCAATTGCAACAAAACACATAATAGCAGATCGAAGTAGGGAAAAATTCGTATGATATTCTCGAGAAAGATTGCATCGTACTCCCTTAGAATCGCAATTTCACGCTGCTATAGTATTATGTAGTTTCATATGAATTGTTTTGAGGCTCCACCCATTACTTAGCAAACATAATATCACACTTTAATGAGGTAGGAAGATATCTTATCATTGTGGGTTATGGGCCCCACTTGATAAGGATTAAGTTTGCCCAAAATCCCCATATGCCACCTAGTTACATAACTAAGAGTCGCCATTTGGCTTGATTAAGAACCCCATATTTGCTACCACACTAGGAGGTCCATTAAGCTTTATCCACAAATTCTAATTACTTTGTTAATCTATGCTAAAAATCAATAATTAACCAATTATCCACATAAGTAAGAATTATCTCAAATTACATAAAATACTAGTCACTTTTAACATTCTTTATATACCTTACTATCATGGTCATGTGGTACCTTATATGGAAGTATTCCATAAATACTGGGTATTATAGCTTGGACCATATTTTATCCCACGTTGACAATCTTCAACGGAACTCATTTTCTTTGATTTATTTACCCTCTAACCTTTACAGCACTTACTTATCACCTGTTATAAATAGCATAAATGCTTATAACCTAAAAAATAATTTCATTCCCGAGCCTACGTCGATTAACTTACGACGAAACTTTAATGTATGAAAATGCAAAATGTAACCCCCCCCCGAAATATTAGTCCTCGAATGTTTATCTCCTCGAGATCTATATAAGCTTTGGTAGAGTCTCCTTTGTAAAAGTACTGTTACCAACCCTTCCTATAGAAAACTAAATAATTCAATGCCACATAGGACCACAATCATCAATAATGGAAATGGCCTCACACGACCAATGACAATAACTAACACAAGAATCCATACACGCACCTTAAGGTTGTGATGTCTCAGTTGGATCCTCCTCTAGAAGAGGAAACAAGTGAGGATACCTAGACTTCATGTCTTCTTTAGCTTCCCAAGTCATTTCTTCCATACTATTGTTTCTCCAAAGTACTTTCACCGAAGCTACGTCTTTAGTCCTCAATCTTCGAACCTGTCTATCTAGTATAGCAATGATAGTTTCCTAATATGATAGCTGCTCTATGACCTGAACATCGTCAACTGACATGACTCTTGAAGGATATCTGATACATTTACGGAGCATAGACACATGAAGACTAGATGTACAGACTCCAAGTCAGAAGGAAAGTCTAACTCATATGCTACTTGGCCTACCTTGCGTATCATCTTATATGGTCTAATGTACCGAGGGCTAAGTTTTCCTTTCTTACCGAACCTTATAATGCCTTTCATCGGTGATACCTTTAAGAATACCCAATCGTCAACCTGAAACTCCAACTCTCATCTTCGATTATCCGCATAAGACTTCTGATGTCTTTGAGGTGCTAATAGCCTTTCCTATATAAGCTTAATCTCCTCGATTGCCTGTTGTACCAACTCTGGTCCTACTAACTTAGTTTCCCCAATATCGAACTATCCTATAGGCGACCTACACTCTGGTCCTATACTAGAATGATAGTTATTATTATACTTTAATTCAATAAGGGGAAGATGATCATCCCAACTACCCTTGAAGTCTATCACACAAACCTGCAACATATCCTCCAATGTCAGAATAGTACGCTCAGCCGGTCCGTCTGTCTGTGGATGAAATGTTGTACTAAGACTTGCCTAAGTCCCCAATCCTTTTCGGAAGGACCTCCAAAAGGTAGCTGTAAATTGAGCTCCTTGATCTAAGATAATAGAAACACGGGCACCATGTAGTCGTACTATCTCCTTAACCTTAATATAAAGCCTTGTGTAATCCTTTGCGGAATATGTAGTCCTAACGGGCAAAAAATGGGCTGATTTTATAAGCCTATCAACAATCACCCATATAGAATCGAACTTACGCTGGGTACGAGGTAAGCCTACGATGAAATCTATATTAATTACTTCCCATTTCCAAGTCAGAATCTCCATAGCCTGCAATAATCCACCGGGCAATTGATGCTCTATCTTAACCTGCTGATAGTTAGGGCATTGAGCAACAAACTCTGTTATATTCTTTTTCATTCTATTCCACCAATATATTTCCTTGATATCATGATACTTCTTTGTCGCTCCTGGGTGGACAGAATAACGAGAATCATAAGTCTCTTCCCTAACCTGCCGGTGCAGCCCTACTACATTAAGGACACATAATCGTCCTCGATACCTAAGGACTCCATCTCCTGTAATCTCAAATGGTGTCTCTCCTTCTAAGGGGTTGTATCCCGATAATAAGTTAAAAATGATCCTCGTACTGGTGTTCCTTCACTTCACTTACTGAAAAGGATGTTGTCATGCTCTGAATAGTAACTTCGGTATCACCTGAGTCCAGTAATTGAACTCCAAGACTATCTACCTGATCAATCTCATGGTCTATTCCACTCTTCTCTGGCTGTAAATATGACAGGCTAATCATAGATCTACGGCTGAGGGCGTCGGCTACTACAGTCGCCTTCCTCGGATGGTATAAAATAAAAACGTCATAGTCATTTAGTAGCTCCAACCATCTCCTCTGATGCAAATTTAATTCATTTTGCTTGAATATATACTAAAAGCTCTTATGATTCATATAGATATCAACATGAATACCATAAAATAGTGCCTTCATATCTTTAGTGCAGGAATCACTGCGGTTAACTCTAAATCGTGGGTTGGGCAATTCTTCTCATGCTTTCTTAGTTGTCTAGAAGCATAACCTACAACCTTACCATGCTGCATCAGTACACAACCCAATCCAATTCCCGAAGCATCACAATAGATAGCATAACCATCGGTTCCCTCTGGGAGTGTTAGAACTGGTGCTGAAGTTAGTTTATCCTTCAATGCCTAGAAACTTCGTTCGCAAGCATCGGTCCACTGAAGTTTAGCTCCCTTCTAAGTCAACTTTGTCAGTGGAGCTGAAAGAGAAGAAAATCCCTTTGTAAATCTCTTGTAATAACCTGCCAAACTAAGAAAACTACGAACCTCCGTCGGTGTCGTAGGTCTAGTCCAAGTCTTTATTGCCTTAATCTTTTGTGTATCAACCCGGATATCACCTGAAATAATATGCCCAAGAAAAATTACAAAATTCAACTTGAATTTAGATTTATATAATTTTGCATACAACTTCCCTTTTTGTAGAACTCTAAGCACAATACGCAAATGATCTCCATGCTCAGTCTCTGAACGAGAATAAACCAATATATCATCGATAAATACAATCACGAACAAATCTAAAAAGGGTCTGAACACATGGTTCATCAAATCCATGAATACTGCTAGGGCATTGGTCAAACCGAATGACATAACACGAAACTGAAAGTGCCCGTATCTGGTCCTGAATGTTGTCTTCGGAATATCTCTCCTTAACTCTTACCTTATGGTACCCGGACCTCAATTCTATCTTCGAGAAACACTTGGCACCTTGTAATTGATCAAATAAATCATCAATCCTCGGGAGTAGATACTTATTCTTGATCGTCACCTTATTCAACTGTCTATAATCAATACACATCTGCACGGAACCATCTTTCTTCCATACAAATAACATAGGTGCTCCCCACGTGATGTACTAGGTCTGATAAAGCATTTTCCAAGCAAGTCCCTTAGTTGTTCCTTCAACTCTCTCAACTCTGCAGGTGCCATTCTATAGGGAGGAATAGATATTGGCTGAGTATCTGGTAATATGTCAATAGCAAACTCAATTTCTCGCTCTGGCAAATGACCGGGAAGCTCATCGGGAAAAACATCTGGAAATTCATTAACCACAGGGATAGATTGAATTGTTCGTGACTCTACTTTCACATCCTGTACTCGAACTAAGTGATAAATATATCCCTTTCTGATCATCTACCTTGCCTTGAGATAGGAAATAAATCTACCTCTCGGTGATGCCATATTAACCTTCCATTCCAAAATAGGCTCCCTTGGGAATTGGAATTAGACCATTTTTTATCTACAATCAACGTTGGCATAACAAGAAGCCAACCAATCCATACCCGTTATAACATCAAATTCTACAATATCTAACTCAATTAGGTCCGCTACTATAGATCGACTATGAACTACTACTATACAATCTCTCTATACCCACCTAGCTGTCACTGGATCCCCTACAGGTGTGGATACCTCAAATGGTTTAACCAACTCAGGTTCTATTCCAAACTTACTAGCAACCAACCGAGTAACATATGATAAGGCGGAACCTTAGTCAATCAATGCATATACATCCTACGAGTAGACTGATAATATACCTGTAACAATATCAGGTGATGACTCCTGATCATGTCGACCTGCTAATGCATTAATACAGTTCTGAGGACCGCTCGAGCTAGATTCTCCACCTCTTCCACTACCACAACCGATTGGTGCTTGAGAACCTTTCCCTGGGGGCATGCTGATGATGACGAACTAGCTACAGATCCCACTGGCTAAACTATACTTGCACCACCTCTCATCAGATCATATCTCATAACGTGACCTAGATAAGCACAAGTATAACAAATACCCAACCCTGTAAGGCACTGCCCGGCATGTTGCTTACCATAGTGAGCACATCGTGTCAAGGGAGGCCTTATCTGACTTGACTCCCCTATACTGAGAACTTAAGGCCCTAGAATTTTGACTAGGCCTTGCATATATGGAACGATCAAATCTTCTACCGGAAAAATGAGGGGTTGCGCTAGCCGATTGATAGGCTGGATACCTGAGGTATTGTTGTCTTTACCACATAGAAACTCACCAGAAGGACCCGATGATCTTGCTTTCTTAGTGTGGCCCCTATCATGCTCATGATCAGCCCTCTACTTCCACTTACACTCCTCTACACCTTGAGCGTATGCCTGAATACGAGAAATATCCATGCTGGCTGAAGTGAGACCAACATGCAGTCATTAAGCAGGTGCGACTCCAACCCCATCACGAACCATTGAACCAATCCTCCATCTTAGATATAATAGTGGGGGCATACCTTGCTAACAAATCAAACTAAAGAATGTACTCCCAAACACTTATGTTACCCTACCGAAGGGTCAAGAATCTATCAACTCTGGCCCTTCTAAGCTCTGGTGGCAGATAATGATGAAAAAAAGCCTCTGTAAACTTCTGCCATACCGCTGAAGGGGCATCCTCACTTCTGGACAACTACCAAGACTCGTACCAATCTACTGCAACATCTTGAAGTCATTAGGAAGCTAGATCAACTAACTTAGTTGCAGTGGCCTTCATTACCCTCAAAGTCTTATGCATCCTATCAATAAATACCTAAGGGTCTTCATTTGGATCTACTCCAGTGAATATCGGAGGGTCAAAATTAACGAAATCACAAACCCTCGCACTGATGGACCTATCTGCATGACCAATACCTACCTCCTGTCGCCGAGCCTATTCAGCTACTAATCGAGTTAATAGCTAGATAACATCTCTCATCTCCTAGCCCAGTCCATTTGGTTGAGGTGCTGGATGTACTGGAGCAGGCGATGGAGCTGGTGCCCTTGGAGCTCCTCTAAAGAGGGAGGGGTATGTAAAGTCTGAGATGGAATCTCACAATGAGACTCACCCTGAGCCCCAGTAACTCGTGGCGCTTGACTAGTAGTCTTATCAACCAGGGACTTGCCCTTCTGGGCGGCAGTATCCTTCTTAGGCATCGCTGAAAACATAACACATTGTTAAGAAAATGAATTCTTATATCGCACAATGTAAGATAAGAAGGAAGTATAATATCATATATGTCCCGTAGCCTCCTGTTTATAAATGTGGTACACAACACACTCCCAAATAAGACTTTACTACATACAGTCTGTAGACAACCCTAGGACAGAACTGATCTGATATCACTTTTGTCACGACCCAAACCGATGGTCCATGACGAGTGCCTGAGTCCTACTTGTCGAACACCCCTAAGCATGCGTCTAAGATATAATCATGAATTAAGGGTAGGGCCTGAATAAAATCTGTCAATAAACCGCTAAATCAGGTGAATAACATACGTGAGGAAAACATGTCCAAAAGACGTATATATATATATACATGCAGAATACAGTAGGGTGAGCCGACAAGGCTGCTATAGACAACTATATATCCAAAATTAAAAGCCAGTAAAGCTATATATTGTCCAACTATACATGACTATCTACATACCTCTAATAGAGTGTACAACTATATAAAGGATGGGACTGGACCCCATCATAACCATATATATATACAAGGATATCGTACTAAAACCCAAAAGCAGCTCAGGACCAAATGGAGCACACCAAGTCTCGCTGAGAAAGGATCTTAAGAAGGGGGACTTTCGGCCTGTCTACCTGCACCTGTGAGAATGAAACGCATGCCTCAAGCAATAGGGGCATCAGTACAAATAATGTACCGAGTATGTAAGGCATGGAAAGTAGTATGTAAAAGATGTAAAAGTAGCATGAAGTAAATGACTCAACCTGTGAATCTGAATATCTTTGTGAATCATGAAACATTTATAATATCATGCATATGCATATAAATGTCATATCATGTATAGGTTATATGTGTGATATAACCTCATCAAGACTCTGAGGACATCACATCATATCATCTCGGCCTCTGTGGGTGAAATCATCAATGCATACCAACTGACCAGGTGGTGGTGCGTATGTAACGCCATAACCTTTTCCTATATCCCATATATATAATATAAACATATATAACTCCATCTGGCAATGGGTCAATATAATGTATAAATGAATGAAATGCATAAGAAGTAAGTTAATAAGATTTCTCGGAATGTCATAAGATCAATATGTCTTCGGATAAACTTTATCAACTACGTGTATTTCTAAGACCCATGAACAGAAGATATAATAATAAGACACATGTGAATTCAAGAACATAGGCACCCCTAGTGCTTCTATCAATAGAGACATTTATGAAAGTTGTGCGTTTGCTTATTTCATTTGTATCGTATGGATCATGCCAAGAGAAAAGAAAGGATAAGCTTAACATACCTGAGCTGATTCTATTGACAATCCCTTTAACACACGTCAATTGCAACAAAACACATAACGGCGGATCGAAGTAGGGAAAAATCCATATGATATTCTTGAGAAAGATTGCATCATACTCCCTTAGAATCGCAATTTCATGCTACTATAATATTATACAGTTTCATATGTATTGTTTTGAGGCTCCATCCATTACGTAGCAAACATAATATCACACTTTAATGAGGTAGGAAGATATCTTATCATTGTGGGTTAGGGCCCCCACTTGATAAGGATTAATTTTGTCCAAAATCCCCTAAATATGACACCTAGTTACATAAACTAAGAGTCACTGTTTGGCTTGATTAAGAACCCCATTTGCTGCCATATTTGGAGGTTCATTAAGCTTTATCCACAAATTCCAATTACATTATTAATCTCTCACTAAAAATCAATAATTAACCAATTATTCACATAATTAAGAATTATCTCAATTTACTTAAAATACTAATCACTTTTAACATACTTTATATACCTTACTATCATGGTCATGTGGTACCTTGTATGGCACTAGTCCATAAATATTGGTATTATAGCTTGGATCGTATTTTATCCTAAATTGACAACCTTCAATGAAACTCATTTTCTTTGATTTGTGTACCCTCTAACCTTCACGGCACTTACTTATCACCTGTTATAAATAGATAAATGCTTATAACCTCAAAAATAATCTCATTCCCGAGCCTACGTCGACTAACTTACGACAAACTTTAACGTACGAAAACACGAAATGTAACACTTTACATACCTTGACCTCTACAGAAGAGATCCAAGGAGCACCAGCTCCAGCAACTGCTCCAGTACCCCCAGCTCCTCAACCAGATGCACCGGGTCAGGAGATGAGAGATGTTATTCAGCTATTGGCTCTATTAGTAGCCGCACAGGCTCGGCGCCAGATGGTAGGTATTGGTCATGTAGATAGGGATATCAATGCGGGGGTTCATGATTTCATTAATTTGGAGCCTCTGATATTCATTGGAGAAGATCCAAATGAGTACCCTCAGGTATTTATTGATAAGATGCAGAGGACTTTGAGGGTAATGAATGCCACTGCGATTGAGTCAGTTGAGCTATCTTCCTACAGACATCGGGATGTTGCAATTAATTGGTACGAGTCTTGGGAGTTGTCCAGAGGTGAGGATGCCCTTCCAGTAGTATGGCAGGAGTTACAAAGGCTTTTCTTTATCATTATTTTCCACTAGAGCTTAGATATGCCAGAATTGATAGGTTCTTGACCCTTCGACAGGGTAATATAAGTGTTCGGGAGTACAACCTTCAGTTTGATTCTTTGGCTAGGTATGCTCCCACAATTGTAGCTAAGATGAAGGATCTGGTTCACCAGTTCGTGATGGGGTTGGAGTCGCACCTTCTTAATGACTGTATGTCAGTCTCACTTCATCTAGGCATTGATATTTCTTTTTTTCAGGAATGCACTCAGGGTGTTGAGGAGCGTAAGTAGAAGTAGAGGGCCGATCGTAAGCATGATAGGGGCAATAGTAAGAGAGCGAGATATTCAGGTCCTTCTAGTGAGTTTCGAGGTGGTCAGAGATAGTAGTACCCGAGGTATCTGGCCTAGCCATTGCCTAGTACACCCTTTCAGTTTTTCAGCAGGAAATTTGATCATTCCACCTATCCAGGGCCTAGTCAGAGTTATAGGGCCTCTAGTTTTCAGTATAGGGGTGAGTCAAGTCAGATGAGGCCACCCTTGCCATGATGTGCTCAGTGTGGTAAGTAGCATGCCAGGCAATGCCTCGTGGGGTTGGGTGTTTGTTATACTTGTGGTTATCCAGGCCAGGTTATGAGAGATTATCCAACGAGAGATGGTGCATGTATAGTTCAGCCAGCGGGATCTGTAGTTGGTTAGTCATCATTAATATGCCACCTTGTTCAAGGTTCACAGGCACCATCTAGTCATGGTAGAGGCAGAAGTGGAACATCTATCTCGAGCGGTCCTCAGAACTGCGTTTATGCATTAGCGGGTCGACATGATCATGAGTTGTCACCTGATATTGTTACATGTATATTATAAGTCTCCTCATATGATGTATATGGATTGAGATACAGGTTCCAACTTATTGTATGCCACTCCATTGGTTGCTAGCAAGTTTGGGTTAGAACCTGAGTTGATAAAACCTTTTGAGGTGTCTACACCTGTTGGGGATCTAGATATGTATATAGAGATTGTATAGTATTAGTTCATAGTCGTTCTATAGTAGCAGACCTAATTGAGCTAGATATGGTAGAATTTGATACTATAATGGGAATGGATTGGTTGGCTTCTTATTATGCTAACGGTTATTGTAGATCAAAGATGGTTCGGTTCTAGTTTCTAGGGGAGCTAGTTCTAGAGTGGAAAGGTAATACTGCATCGCCGAGAGGTAGGTTTATTTCTTATCTTAAGGCAAGGAAGATTATCAGAAAGGGCTATATTTATCACTTAGTTCGTGTACAGGATGGGAAAACAGATTCACCGACCCTTTAGTCTATCCCGGTGGTTAATGAGTTTCCCAATGTTTTTCCCGATGAGCTTTCAGGCCTTCCGCCGGAGCGGAAGTTTGGGTTTGCTATTGACATATTGCCAGATACTTAGCTGATATTTATTCCTCCTTATAGAATGGCACCTGTAGAGCTAAGGGAATTGAAACAACAACTGAGGGATTTGCTTGAAAAAGCATTATCAGAGCCAAAACATCATCGTGGGGAGCACCTGTATTATTTGTGAGAAAGAAATATGGTTCCTTGCGGATGTGTATTGATTACAGACAGTTGAATAAGGCGACGATCAAGAATAAGTACCCGCTCCCAAGGATTGATGATTTATTTGATCAATTAAAGGGTAACAGGTGTTTCTCGAAGATAGACTTGAGGTCGGGGTACCATCAAGTAAGGGTTAGAGAGAGATATTCCGAAGACAGCATTCAGGACCAGATACAGATACTTTGAGTTTCGTGTTATATCGTTCGGTTTGACCAATGCCCCATCAGTATTCATGGACTTAATGAACTGTATGTTCAGACTATTTATAGATCTGTTTGTGATTGTATTTATCAATTATATTTTAGTTTATTATCATTCAGTGGCTGAGCATGCAGATCATTTGCGTACTATGCTTAATGTTCTACAAGAAAGGAAGTTGTACGCAAAATTCTCTAAATGTGAATTGTGGTTGAATTATGTAGCTTTCCTTGGACATATTATTTTAGATGAGGGTATCCGTCTTGATACACAGAAGATTAAGGTAGTGGAAACCTGGCCAAGACCCACGATACCGACGGAGGTTCGTAGCTTCCTGGGTTTGGCAGGTTAGTACAGGAGATTTGTAGAGGGATTTTCTTCTCTTTCAGCACCATTGACAAAGTTGACTTAGAAGGCAACTAGGTTTTAGTGGACTGATGCTTGTGAGCGGAATTTTCAGACATTGAAGGATAGATTGACTTCAGCAGTGATGCTAACACTCCCAGAGGGTACCGATGGTTATGCTATCTATTGTGACTCTTTGGGCATTGGATTGGGTTGTGTACTGAAGCAGCATGGTAAGGTTGTAGCTTATGCTTCTAGACAACTAAGAAAGCACAAGAAGAATTACCCGACCCACGATTTAGAGTTAGCTCCGATGATTCATGCACTAAAGATGTGGAGGCACTATTTATATGGTATTCATGTTGATATCTATATGGATCATAAGAGCCTTCAGTATGTCTTCAAGCAAAAGGAATTGAATTTATGCCAGAAGTGATGGTTGGAGCTACTGAAAGACTATGATGTTGATATTTATACCATCCAAGGAAGGCGAATATAGTAGCCGATGCCCTCGGCCGTAGATCTATGGGTAGCCTATCATATTTACATCCAGAGAAGAGTGAGATAGCTCGTGAGATTCATCAACTAGCTAATCTTGGAGTTCGACTACTAGATCCAGGTGATACCAGAGTTACTATTCAAGATACGACAACATCCTCTTTAGCAACTGAAGTGAAGGAACGCCAATATGAGGATCTTGTGCTAGCTCATTATTAAGATACAACCCCTAAAAATGAGAAGACATCATTTGAGATTATATGAGATGGAGTCCTCAGATATCGAGGTCGATTATGTGTTCCTAATGTGGCAGGGTTGTGCCAGCAGGTTATGGGAGAAACTCACTATTCTCGTTATTCTGTTCATTCAGGAGTGACGAAGATGTATCATGATATTAGGGAAGTATACTGGTAGGGCGAAATGAAGAAGGATATAGCATAGTTTATTTCTCAGTGCCCTAATTGTCAGCAAGTTAAGATTGAGCATCAGAAACCCCCTGAATTATTGCAAGCTATAGAGATTCCGACTTGGAAATGGGAAGTAATTAATATGGATTTCATCATAGGCATACCTTATACCCAGCGTAAGTTCGATTATATATGGGTGATTGTTGATAGACTTACAAAATCAACCCATTTTCTGCCTGTCAAGACTACGTATTCAGTAGAGGATTATGCAAGGCTTTACATTAAGGAAATGGTAGGACTTCATTGTGTCCCTGTATCTATTATCTCAGATAGAGGTGCTCAGTTTACAGCTAATTTATGGAGGTCCTTCCAAAAAGGATTGGGGACTCAAGTAAGGCTTAGTACATCATTTTATCCCCAGACAGACGGTCAAACTGAGCGTACTATTCAGACACTGGAGGATATGCTATGGGTTTGTGTGATAGACATCAAGGGTAGCTAGGATGATCAACTTCCTCTTATTAAGTTTGCATATAATAATAGCTATCATTCCAGCATTTAGATGGCTCCATACGAAGCTTTTTATAGACAAAAGTGTAGGTCACCTATCAGATGGTTCGAGGTTGGGGAGACTAAGTTCGTATGACCAGAGTTAATATAATAGGCAGTTGAGAAGTTTAAGCTTATACGAGAAAGGCTATTAGCAACTCAGAGTCGTCAGAAGTCCTATGCAGATAATCGATGACGAGACTTGGAGTTTCAGGTAGATGACTAGGAATTCCTAAAGGTATCACTGATGAAAGGCATTATAAGATTCGGTAAGAAAGGAAAGCTTATCCCTCGGTACATTGGACCTTATAAGATCATACACAGAGTAGGCCAGGTAGCATACGAGTTAGACTTGCCTTCCAACTTGGAGTTAGTACATCTATATTTTTATGTGTCAATGCTCCATAAGTGTATCAGAGATCCTTCTAGAGTCATTCCAGTTGACGATGTTCAGGTTATAGAGAAGCTATCATATGAGGAAGCTCTCATTTCTATACTAGATAGATAGATTCAGAGATTGAGAACTAAGGACGTAACTTCGGTTAAAGTACTTTAGAGGAACAATAATGTGGAGGAGATTACTTGGGAAGCTGAAGAAGACATGAAGTTTAGGTATCCTCACTTGTTTCTGCCTACGAAGTAGGACCGAACTGAGACATCATAGCCTTTAGGTACGTATACGGTACTTGATTCTTATGTTAGTTATTGTCATTGGTCGTGTGAGACCATTGGTATTATTGATGATTTTGGCCCTGTGTGGCTTTGTATTGTTGGGGTTTTTGTCTGACAGGTTGGTAGTGGTAGCATTACATAGGAGACTTTACCAAAATTTCTATAGATCTTTGGGAGTTTAACATTTAAGGACGAATGTTTCTAAGAGGGGAAAATTGTTACACCCTGTGTGTCCCAAGGTGACGTATAATGAATATGATTCTTGTTAATCATGATTTAAATGAGGTTAAAGTCACAATATGACTATATATGATGTTTGGATAGAAAATATAAAGTTTGGGAAAAATCGGATTTAAGTTGCGAAAAAAACTGACTAAGAATTTGCCTTGTGATGAGGCTTTTTGAGCAATAAATTTTGTGTGCTAATTATGGGGTCTTTTTGGGACAAATTATATACCAAATTGAAGGTCTTGAAATTTAGTTTCCAACGCTCTTAACCATTCGTTCATACGATATCTGGACAAAACTATGTATGCGTCGGAAGATGGGCCAATGCTAGGGTGTCAAGCTAGAACCTCTTTGACTTTTCAAAAGTTGATATATAGGTCTTAAGTCATCTTTTTCTTTCTTTTTACATAGAACCCGACCAGAGAACACCGATAAAACCTATCCTTGAGCTATCTAATAGGGTTTCAAAGAATATTAACATCCCGGTATGAAATCGAGAAGCGATAACATCCGAATGATCCCTACGACGTAAGTATCATTATACCACCTCTCTTTTTATTTGTATTTCGAGTTTTGGAAGGTACTTAATAGTTAAGAAAACGTCTAATTTCTGCATATAAGTATTTAAATATCAAGGACGGTTGATAAATTAGTTTCCTAATAGTTAGAACTAATGGGACAGTGATCGGAAGCCGTGAGTTCGATTTATTCTACTTTTAGTGGACTGTTTTGTAGTCCACTCGTGTTGGCCTACTGCATTGCTAATTTATGGAGTTTGGAACAATAAAAGGGCAATTAGAAGCACCACATGTTGTAGGGTAGTAGGTTGGTCGCTCGTCGTTGCAGTTTCAGGCTAATTGATAACTTGTTGAATGGGTGTGTTATGGTATTTTTGGGGTTTTGTTGTATTAAAGGTCCCAAATTGTAATTAGGTTAATTTTGAGTTGCTGATTGTATTGTGTTTGTATCTCGCCTATAGTAGGCTTGAGAGAGCAGTAAAATCAGGGGAAATGCTACCGTTTTATTTTAGAATCGAGTTATAATTTGAGATATAAGATATACTAGCTCCATCTAAGTTGTACATATGTTACTTTGTTATATGGTTGGGGCGCTAGTTGTCATAAGCTTATTATTGAGTTGCGTTGATGACTTGAGGTATGTTAAGGCTATCCTTTTTTCCTTTTGACATGATCCATATGATACAACGAAATGAGCAAGCACACAACTTTCATAAATGATTCTATTCTTAGAAGTACTAGGGTTGTCTATGTTCTTGATTCCCCATATGTCCTACTATCATATCGTCTATTCATGGGCCTCATGACATTACAAGAGATCTTATTGACTTACTTAATTATGCATTTCATCCATTTATACATGTATATTGACCCATGACTAGATGACATCTATGCATATGTATATGGGGTATGGGCAAAGGTTATGGCGTTATATACGCACCACCATATGATCAGCTGGTATATGTCTATGATTTTGCCTACAGAGGCTGAGAAGATATGATGGGATGCCCTCAGAGGCTTGATGATGTTATATACACATATACCTATGTATGATATGACATTTATATACATATGCATGACATTATAAATGTTTCATGATTCCCAGAGTTATTCAGACTTATAGGTTGAGTCCTTTACTCCATGTTTCTTTTATATCTGTTATATACTAATTTTTATGACTTACATACTCGGTACATTATTCGTACTGACACCCCTATTGCCTGGGAGCCCGTGTTTCATGCCGCAGGTGCAGGTAGATAGGCTGACGGTCCCCCATCTTAGGATCATTGCTTAGCGAGACTTGATGTGCTCCATTTGATCCAGAGCTGCTATTGAGTTTTGGTACGATACTTTTGTATGCATATAGGTATATGATGGGGCCTAGTCCCATTCTTTATGCAGTTGTACACTCTATTAGAGGTTTGTAGACAATCATGTATTATCGGAAAGTATGCGACCTTGTCGGCTCGCCCTACCATATACGTATATATGTATTTTGGGCATGTCTTCCCATGTATGTTGTTCATAAGTATCAATAGTTTATTTCCAGATGTTATGCATGGCCTACACTTATTTCATGTTTACATATTAGACGTAGTTTTGGGGTTTTCAATAGGTATAACTCGGACACTCGTCACGGCCCATCAATTTGGGTCGTGACAGTAAACATTCACCCAAGTCATCTCTTTGAATTCAAGCAGGCTTTCCTTCAAATTTCGGGAAGCATCTAAACTTCTCGAATTCAAACCCTTGGTTAATTCTTCAGCTACCCATTCGTCCGGAATAGCTGGAAGCAACATCCTTTCATTTTGGAACCGGGTAACAAACTCCCGTAGCTACTCGGACTCTCCTGGTGCAATTCTGAATATGTCGGCCTTTCAGGCCTGCACACGAGCCTTAATAAAATAATCCGCAAACATCTCAAAGGAATCTATGGAATGCTCGGGTAACAGCGAATACCATGTCAAGGCTCCCCTCGTGAGAGTCTCTCCAAATTTCTTCAGCAAAACAGATTCAATCTCATGGGAAGCTAAATCATTTCCCTTTACCGCCATTGTATAGGTGCTAATATGCTCATTAGGGTCTGAAGTTCCATCATACTTTGGCACGCATTTTAAATTGCTTCCGGATTAATTCAAGTACCACGCTTGGTTTGTACGACAACTGAGTATAATTTATTGAGTCCAGACCTTTTAGCACCGATGGTGTGCTCGGGATTTGGTCCATGTAGGCATTCACCTCTCTCATAAACAGTAAGAGTTCATTCTTAAAGGGATCATTTTTGTTATTGGGGCCGGATTCGCTCCCCCCAGCTCCATCGGAACCAGCCCCGCTCTTCGGGGTGTTGTTTTGGATCCTCTGTATTGTTTGATTTGCGGGAGCGCAGGGAGGAACTTGACCTCGCCTATTTGCGTTATTGGAAGCCCCTGATAACGCTTTTTTCAACTCTGTCATAACCTGATCCTGCCGTATGAGGTGGCCTAGAATGATTGGTTGTTGCTCTTGTATGACCCTCACCACATCAACAACATGCTCCTCTTCTGCATCATTGGGAGTCGCCTCGTGAACACGTCATGGATACCGCCTGTCGTGGACCGGCGAGGCGTCGTTCCCCTCATTGGGGGTGTCACTGACTGAATCCTCATGATGAGGCTAGTCTCCTTGAACCTCAGGATTCTGCGTGTTGTTAACACTATTATCTGCCATCTTTTATGATTTCTTGCTTAGACAAATAATCAAAATATGTTAGTAAAAGAGACAAGGATCAATTTAATTACACGGGTGTCTAGGTCCTACGGTGTGCGCTAAACTGTTTACCCCTAAAACAGTACAATTAAATTTATACGTGGTTTTTAGATAAGTGAATTAATTCGATCCTGAAATAATAAAATAATTGAAGAAAAATGCAATACTTAGCCTTGAAGTGAAGATAAAATAGCAGAAATAGTGATTCCTGGAGCAAGGCTTCCCGGCACAACAACGATCAAATCAAGTAATAAGAAGATAAAAATATATAGAGCTTTGAATTGATTATAATATAAGTTTGCCAGGAAATTCGTGTCACTTACAATGATGATAGAGCTTACTATTTATAGTTGCACCTAGGGAACAAGGTCCTAGGATCAAGGCCCTCTTAAATGACAATTATGAGGGCTATTGAAGAATGTGTAACGGAAGGTAGTGAATGCCATATTCTCTATAACAGACCGTGCACTTAATGCTATAAAATATTCTTCATTGAATGTTACCGGGTGGTAGACATTTATTTTGTCTTTATGAATATCATTCTCTCCGGTAACAAATGAGATCGTTGCCTTCAATTTTGATTGTATTCTGTTTTCGGTTCCACGTGTCGCTTTCTCACATTATCATTTAATATGAACATATTTAACCTTTCATACAAGGCATTGGTTTATTTTGTAATAGTATTAACTGCAGTAATCATGAATTTGATCTCCATGGGTCATCCATGAATGAACCTTCTATTAGTTAGGTGTTATGAAGCTTCTGTTACTTGGGTGTTATCGATATATATCTTTCTCGACCCGAAAATAAATATGAATACTGGATTTGGTATATTCCTCGCGATGGAAAGATTAATAGCTTTGTTATATTATCTGCTCTTAGTATAAACTATTCCTATATTTGGAGTATTTGTGCTATTCGAAAGTGCTCCCTTCAATCACATCACATGAATGTTGGTTGCTATATCTTTAGAAACTGGTAAAATTAAAGTGGGGTGCTAGTGGCTAATCGAATGTTAGTTGCTATGTCTTTAGAAACTGATTTCGTAGCATTATCCACTCCTATTGTGAAGGGAACATAAAAATGATGCAGTGCTCTGAGGCATTGAGTGGAATAATTAGAAAGCACCATTTGAACAGCGTCATAAATTTGAATTCAGTAATTTCTTGAACACTATATATAACTCATTTGAATTCTCTCTTTTGTCTAATGACACTTCATGCACGAATTCTCATGAATACTCTCTAACGATTTGCTGAAATTAAATTTAAAAATATGCTTGCATAAAGATTAACAAATACATGAACCTAATTCGGGCTATCCTTTTCGGTGTAATCAAATTTATAAAATTAGTCAGGTCGTATGTTTTTTCTTCGAGAATTTGACTTGTTTCTTTTGCTGTTTGAAGATAAGTGGGGAACCCTTGGTAGAGGCTATATGTAACTAATCTATAATATACCCTAGCTGAGAATAATTTTAAGTATAGTATAACAATATTATACTCCAAAATTAGTGGCAAAGTCACACGCAACTGCTTTAGATCTTCTTCTGGGTAGGACGATCGTGGAAAGAATCAAAGAAAAGATCTCAAGAATGTAATAAAAAAGGGAGATGGGACGGCATATAAAAAGAATTGAAAAAAATTATTATAAAAGGTAGTGCAAGGTGGCAAATTTTTTGAGGGAGTAGGGAGTTTTTAATCAATGCTAATTCTTACCCCAAACTATTTTCTTTCTTAATAACTAAGACGGTATAAATAATTTTTATATTATTAGGTTACAAAATACCTGTTATAGCAACCGATGATAATTTGATAGTGTAAATTTTCTTTATACCATATGTAGATATTAGCTTTGAAAACATAAAACACAAAAAAAAATAAATTAAAATTTATCAAAAAAAAAACTATTCGGTAAATCAAATCAATTACTCAAAGAAAATTTGTATTTACCTGATCTTTTAATGATTCTTGATACTTTCGTGCAGGGAATGCATGCATGTCAAGATAATTTTTGAGTTAATCTATACTATATTAAAAGCACGAAGGTCCTTAGCGAAATATCGTTCGTCTTTTTTACCCTTTAAAAATAAACTTTATATTAGACAAAATTGTAATTTGGTTATTATCCTAATATATAGGACTATTTTTTTATTATTAAATATATCCTTATTTGAATTATGATAGAAGTTCTAACATTAAGGACTCTAAGGTAGGTATTATTTGGGGAAAGAGAAGTAATATTACGTTTCAACAAAAATATGTTTCACATTCATTCTTCTTATATTGGGGAACTTATATAATTCTAATAAGATATACTACTAAAAGTAAGAGATTTGGTACCTAATTAATTATATTTTTTAATTATTAATATAGTTTTTAATTATAACACAAATTTGATAAAGAAAATAATATATTGTTCGAATAGGAAAAAAGTTCAAAAATAATTTATATATTCTATTATTTGCACGTGTACCTATATCAATAACTATATAATTTTTAATAAATATGTAAATATTATTAAATAATATAGCAGTTATTGAAAAAATGTTAAAAAAATATAAATTCCCAAAAATAATGAATATTAATCTCACTTAGCTAGCTCAGTAAAATTATTGATAGAGCTAGCTTAGTGAGATTAACATTCGATATTTTCAAGAATTTATAATTTTTAATATTTATTCAATAAGTCAAACACAATATTTAATAATATTTACGTAATTTTTAAAAATTAAATATTTACTGATATAGGTACACGCGCAAAGCGCGTACCCTAAGACTAGTAATTTAAAATAGGCAAATACGCTTGACTTCCTTTTGACTTCCACATATTGGTAGCGAAAGCAATATATTATGTCGAAAAATAAATAAAGATATTTATTATTGTGTTCTGTATATTTTGAGATGTAAGACTTTGAAATAAAATTTCGTTTCATAAAATCTTAGGTGATCTATTTCATCTCCTTTTACACCTCCAAGCACGATGGATTCTCACCTATAAACTCACACCTTGAAATTTATGTAGGAAATAACCAAATTATTTTAAATGGCGTTTTTCTAATTTTACTTTGAAGGTGCTACTTGCACCTTCTACAGACTGAATATAATCATTTCAAATTTGGAAATATACTTCTGGTTTTGCTAAAGTAAATATAAGATGGCTTGTGCCGGAAATTAGTGACATAGGAAAATAGAAGTGCTTCCCATACAAATAAATAGTTTCATGTGCTTAATCCAAGAAAAAGGAATTAAGTAAAAATATCTCATCTCTGATAGCTTAATTTCTTAGATGATATCCTTCATACAAATCAATAATGCATACCATGGGAGGCTTAAGAGAATCTGAGAGGCGCTAACAATAACAACATGCCCAATGAAATTTCATGTGGAATATAGGAAGAACAATGTATATGCAGACCTTTACCTTTATCTTATGAAAGTACATAGGTTATTTCCGGTAGACAAGATGAGAGCCATTAACAAAAGAGAAATTTGATAGGAAGTTTGGATGATAGTATAGTATCAATTGGATGATAGTATAATATCTTTAGGCTAGGAGAATAATATTTACATAGAAGGCTTGGAACATATAAATTACAACATGAAGGTCACCAGTACATGATATCACACACCCAAAAAAGATCCTTATTTTATAACATGATAATTATTTATACATAGTACGTATAACACACCTAAAAGATCCTTAATTTATTCCAAATATTACAAGGACCTTTGGTTTAAAAGAAAAAAAAGGAGATCATACGCACGTAGAAGCCTATGAGATCCTAAAACCCCATTTGGTAGCATATTGGACAAGCTCAGTAATCTCATCTTCGTTAATATATCCATCACCATTTTTATCTGCATAACGAAGGGCTTTTCCTGCTTTCCAACGGCAGAAATGTAAACCCATCTCTTTAAAAGCTAACATGAGTTCTTGCTTGCTAAGTTTACCATCTCTATTCTTATCATATTTCTTCAGCATACCTTTCACTTGCTCTTCAGTTAGTGGTTGCCATAAATTTCTAGGAACAAACCAAGGCATTTTTTGTTGCTATATTATTTCTTTGTTTCAGTGGGATAAGTCGTGGATACATTTTCAACAAGGGGAGGGGTGCTGTGCTACTTATATACAACATAACTAAGATTCTAGGAATAGTCGAAATATCATAGGGAAATTACATAAGTTGTCATCCGAACTATGGCCCAAATCGCAATCTTTCTAAAGTGTGCCTAGTACACACCTCCTTTGACCAGGTCTAAGCATGTGTAATACAAAGTGGACCAAGTGCGTGGACACTATTTCAAGACAATTTCTGTCTTTAATAAATGGTCAAAAACACATTCCAACGACCCTTTTTAAAAGATTAAAAGGGCCTTAACCCATTTCTATCTATACTAACCCGATTTTCATCTTCTTCTTCCTCCTTGAAAGCTGTAAATTGAAGAAAATTTTATCTTCTTGAAGCCAAAATTTATTCCTCTTCTTGAAGCTCGAAGCCAATATTACAATCTTCTTCTATTTCTTCCTTCTCTTTTTTGAAATAAGGATTAAATTTCTAGGGCTCAATTTTAAGGTTTGGGAAAATCCATAATCTAAGAAAATTTTGCTATTGTGGTGAAAAAGCTGTGGTGATACAGTCATGGAGTGTTGATAATCTGGGTCATCGATTTTACGGATATCCATTTTATGAGGTAAATATCAATTGTACTTTTCTAATCGATTTTATATTCCGTAATAATTTTCTCTCTTCAATTTTTCAGAGGGACAGACGATCGGCGTGTAATTTCTTTATGTGGTTTGACCCCCCAACTCCAAAGCACTTGAAAATGGTGATTTTGGGGCTACTGAGGAAGAAGAGAGCATTTGATGCATTGTTGAAGGAAAATAGAAACCAAAGAAATTGGAGGAGATTGTGTGTGCTGATTTTAATTACAATTGTGCTGAAGTTGATTGTGTTAGGTAGTTCTAAAGATTGTTATATAATGTAAGAAAATGATCGAAGTATTTTGGTAGATTTTGTATCCCTTTGTTAGAAATGAATCAAATCTTTTGGCAATTGTTAATGTTGTTTTGTTTGAGTTTGTTGTTGTGTGAGTTGAACAATTTTTTTGCAATTGTTAATGTTGTTTCGTTTAACTTTGTTGTTGTGTGAGCTGATAGTGCAGTTAAAACACACCTCAAATTGTGACTGATAAAATACTGAAACACAGTCAAATAGTGGCTGATATACAACTCAAATGCTGGAATTTTCCAGAAATAACAGCATACAAAAATGACAGCACAAATGCTTAACAACATACCAAAATAACAGCATTCATACAACACTAAAGACACATCTGCCCAGAAATTATCAAACAACACTAAAAATATATTTTATCATAGAGTAAAGGTGTTCATTATAGTCACCTAATAGCAGCAACCTGCCTTAACAAAAATGTATGCTGCCCAGTTTTACAGCATACCAAAATAACAGTAGGCTGCCTTAACAAAATAACAACACTAACAGCAAACCTAAATAGCAGTTCCAAATTAACCTAACAACAGTTCCAAAATAAATTACAGTTCCAAAGGGAAATTACATCAATTCCAATATAAATTAACAGTGACAATAACAGAATTCAGTGGTTGTTCTTGGATGGCTGGGATGATGAACTTGCTTGACTTAAATTGGATTGAGATGCGGCAGTTCTGGAACGAGTTGCAGTAGTTCTTTCAAGTTGTCTTCTAGTAATGGCTGGTCTACCATTCCATTTTGCACCACTTCTTGGCTTGTATGCACACTCCAGAATATCTGCCGAGGACCTCTTTTCACCACCATGAGAGACCATTCTTGGCTTACCTCCACCAGACTGCCAAAAACAGAAAATATTCAGTAAAGTTGTTAAAGTAAACAAGATATAAAATAAACTTTGAACTACTTACAGAAAAACTTGTGAACCCACTGCTTGATTGAAATAGTCCAAACCCAGAACTTTCCCTACCAATACCAGTTCCTCTTCCTCTACCAGCAGCAGTAGGAGCAGAAGTAGTTGGAGTTCCTGTTCCTCTTGCTCTGCCTCTTCCTCTTCCTCCACATCTTTGGATATATGAAGCATTTGCTGGAGTAGAATCTGCAGGCCTTGCTTTCTTAGGGCAGCTCATCTTGTGTGTCCATATCCACCACAGTTTGAACATGTCATCTCCATACCCCTTCTTGAAAGCTTTCCAGAAGTAGGATGTTCAGTTTCTTCTCTTCTTCTCTTCTTCTCTTCTTCTTTGGTCTGCTAGGCATCTTTTTAATTTGTGGGGGTTCAATTGGTGGATTGGTAGATGTTGGTCATATCTGCATGTTTGACACAGGCTGGATGAATGTTGAATATACCTTCAGATAGGTGGATTTGTGGTACCAGTGAGATATGTAGTTAATTGGGTCAACGTTCTTGAAATGCATAGAAGCAATGGCATGAGCACAAGGGATACCCTTCAGCATCCATGACCTATATGTACAAGTTTGAGCTTGCATATTCACACAATGCTTCAGCACCACTCTTAATGAAGTATCCTCAACCTCATAGCTATATTCACCATTCCACTTGATTGTACACCTCATAGATTGGGCCATGTTATCCTGATACACCTTCATAGCAATTGGGGATATATCACATATCCATATATCTGCAAACTCCCTCAACTTTCCTACTCTCTCCATTATCTTCACTCTAATTTCCTCCAACATTGTGATAATTGTCTTGTGCCGAGCAGCAAGTATACAAGCATTAAATGTCTTGAACATATTGTTGTCAATTATATCACCTTTCCTGTCACAGTTGAAGTATGCTCTACACCAGGTTTCCTTGTTATACCTCAAGAGGCTCTCACATATCCCATTCCCAAGCATATTCAAACTGTCCAGGTGAAAATTCAGTTCTGCCACACATGATGCTCTAGCACACCTTCAGAAGTTTGTTTCTCCTCTCTAATCCTCTCCAATCTTTGGACCAGTTTGCTAATATATGTCTGGCACACCACCTATATTCACTTTCAGGCAACACTTCTGATACAACTTTAAGCAATCCCTTAAACATTAAAAGAATTGAATTAGTTGCCAACAGAAACAGAAATTAGAAAAAATAAATATTGACAGAAAACAGAAACAGAAGAATATATTCACCTTTTGCATATCAGACATGATAGTAAGATCTCTTCCATGTTGAAGCTCTAAGTCATGAGTCACACACTTCAGAAACCATGTCCCAGTGAAACTGTTCTCAACCTCTACAATGGACCAAGCTATAGGAAACATCTAATTATTTCCATCCTTTGATACTGCTACAAGAAGTTGACCCTTACAAATGCCTTTTAGAAAACAACCATCAAGGCCAATTATCCTTCTGCAACCTTCAGACCATCCTTTTTTCATCGCATAGAAGCAAACATAAAATGAATTGAAGACAAGCTTGCCTTCACCTTGATCTTCTACCTTCACAACACAAGTTGTACCTGGATTTGTATGTAATAGAATATCTCTATAATCATAGAGTCTCTTGAACTCAGCATGCACATCACTTATTATCTCCTTTAGAATTTTTGTTCTAGCTCTATGCACAGTAGACCTACCAACATACATGTCCAGTTCATCCTTAATGAGTTTCTTTAGCTCCCAAACTTTCATATTTGGTTGACACACAATCTTATCCCTGTAATTCTTTGCTAGGTATCTGGAGTTGCAAAGCTTGTTTTTATTTGTTTTGTAATAATTGTGGATAGGACAATACCTTTTTACCTTAAAATTGTTTGATCTGCCATCTTTGCTTGCAGCCAAGATCCATGGACATTTTGGATGCATGCATCTTACCCTTACCCTACCAGGTTCATTAATATACTTTTCAATTTGAACTCCTTTCTGAATTGCATACTTACTAACATCAAACCTAAATTGTTCAACACTCTCAAAAATCAGCCTCAACTCCCAGGTTATTTTCTTGACAGTTGGATCAAATATCAGGACTTTCTTCCTCCTCTTGGCAGCCATTTTCTCCTTATGTTCTTCATCAAATTCATCTTCAGCATCTGAAGGAAAACTTTCAGCATCTGAAGACCTAAAGTAAGACTCATATGTCTCTACTAAGCCTGTGTACCTATCTTGCTTGCTACCAGTGCTTAATTCATCAAAAACAATATCAACTCCTGCATCACTTATGTTAATATCACCTCTATCTTTTGGCCTTTCACTCCTTTTCCTCCTATACTTCCTTAGTTCATCCCTACACTCTACAAATTCTTCATGAACATCAGATCCATAATCCTTATCATCAGGAACATGTAAATCTACTCCATCACTCTCATCACTATCACTATTATCAAAGTCTGAATCATTCTCATTGTCATCCTCACATTCACTATTATCAAAGTCTGATTCACTATCTACTCCACTCTCTTGTTCTACTGAAGGTGCATGGGCAGGAGCAGGTTCAAGAGAAGGAGAAGGAGAAGGGGTAGTTCATGAGTAAGGGCAGATTCAGATTCATATTCACTATCTTCCTCTTCTTCTAAGACAGTTGTGCTCCTAAAAGCTCCACTATTAGACCCACCAACCCCTTTACTAGATTCATTTATGTCAACAACACATAAAAGGGCAGCATGAGTCACATAAATATCTAAGGTATCCCCATCTTCCAATTCATTACAAATGTCTAAAATATCCTTGTCTGTGAGAATATTTACCAATTTATCTGTCCTATCCATTGGACAAATATATAACTCAGCCACATTTTGAAGTCATAGATCTTAGTGTAGTTCATCAGTTCAATAAGAGATAGTAAATCCACATCTACATCTAAAGTCAATGTTTGACTACCACCCACATAACGAGAAAAGTTACCAGGAACTAATACCCCATCATGGTACCACCTGAGGGTAATGATTTTAAAAGACATTATCTGCAAACAAATAAGGGACAAATAAATGGACTTTCCACATGCAACAATTGAAAATAAAGAACTACAAATGAAATATAAAAGTGGAGACAAAGACAAGAGCATATCACATTGTTCAAAGCAATGCTATTACAATAATCAATTAAACCTTAACTTTACACACGGTTTGCAAACACAAGACAAATCTCTTTTATAAAAAAACTATCTGTAAAGGTAACAAGACGACAACTTCACAGTGATATCGATAATGACAAAAGATTCCCCTTTTAAAAAATCTGATAACCCTAAGCAAAATAGAAGAAATTTCAAAAAAACCGTAGATTCAACCCACCCACTACTAAAATAAACGGGTAATGCAAGGAGAAGAAAATTACTAACCTATTAACCGCATAAATCCACCGGAAATCCACGATGAAAGCGTAGCTTGAGATGGTCGCCGGAATCGCCTTTACAGTAGCTCCTTCTAGATGTATCGATTTTTGAGTACTGACTTGGGTAAGTTTGGTTTTAACGCTTTTACCTTGTGGGTCGGGTACGGTCAGTTAGGGTCGGGTATGGTTAGTTATTATAAGGTAATGGGTTAAAATTATGTAAATTCAAACGCGTGACATACAGGGATGTCTTATTAACATGATCTGGTCAAAGGAGGTGGGTACTAGATACACTTTAGAAAGGTTTCTTTTATGTAAGGTTATTATCGTCCACAGAAAGTGTGTAAGGAGGATTTGGGCCAAAGGTTGGGTGGTAAACTATGTATTAAGCCAATATCATATTGTGAGTCATTTCCGGTTCACTGTGTCTTTAATTGGATAGAGATTAAGAATTTATTCCTTCTTTACCTGATGGAATCATGAGTGATTAATCCAAACTATCAGGTAACTAAAGGGAACCAAATTGTCTTTAAGGTCTATGTATTGACGTAAAATTCAACTATATAGAAGTCTCAAGTCTCTATAATAAGTAGTTTTCAGTAACATGGAAAATATAATAGTAACTAACTTGCAATATAATATGTTAAGCTTTACTTATAGGTAATACATTTTTATAGAATCAACATTACAAATAACTTAAATTCTTTTGTTATTTACTTCATTATTTTCTATCGATGTGTGACGTTCATGACGAAAGGTGGGTCAAAAAGTTTTAGACTGACATGTTTCTAAAACAAGGAAATACATGCTATCTTAGACAAATTCCACATTAGAAAGAATAGAAAAGTAAAACTTTGTATAACAAAAACACAATACCAAGGGACAAACCCGTGAAATTTGTTGGTTAAAAGTATAATATACATATCATGGGCTTGGATTGTGACATATAGTACTTCCTCAAATATGATGGTCGGACAAACCTCAGTAAAGCTATTAAGGCCCTTTTTAAGAGTTGTATGTGATTTGATAGGCTTCTAGGTTGGCAAGGTTATGAAGAAAAGATCACACAAATATAATATCTTATCATAAAGGGAAAGAATAATGAAATGCTATATAAAATAGATCACAAATTTACATTGTAGGTGCTTTAATTTAATTTGTAAGATCTTTCGGTAAGTGATATTTCTATAGGGTAAAATTAGTTTGTATTAGATATTCGTATAATAGAGTGACACGTAGAACCGGACACAGACGAAAAACAAGAAAAGTGAAAACCAAGACCGAGGGAAGTAGCCTCGGTTGTCACTGGGATGATCCCGAAGGGAGTATTGCTAATTAAGGCAAACGAATATCTGCCAACCGATAACATTCAATAAAGAATATTATGTCGTATTAAATACACAATCCATTATAGTTAATGTTAGCTTTCATAGTCTTCCATTACATATGCATCAATGACTCCCATAATTGTCATTTAAGAGGGGCTTGATCCTAGGACCTTGTTCCCTAGGTACAACTATAATTAGTTACTTTAATAGTCATTGCAAGGGACACGAATTTTCTGACAAACTTATGCCATATACAATTCAAAAGCTCAATAATATTTTATTTCTTGTCTATTGATATTTGTATTACTGCTTTTGAAAGCTCTGCTCTCAGAACCAAGTTATTTGCTTTTATCGCTAACTCTTGTATTTTATTTAATTTATTTATTATTTTGGGATTGAGTCAATTCGATTGTCTATAAATTATGTTACAAATTCAACTGTACCATTTTACGAGAAAACAATTGAGTTGATCCTCAAACCTATTACTAGCCTATTTAATTCTTTATTTTTTTAGTGAAAAATTATAAAAAAAATAGTAGATAATGATATCGACATCACACAACGTTGAGGCCCAAGAAAATCAGCCTCAACACGAAGATTCAATCAGCGATACCTACAACGAGGGGGATGAAGCCATGCCGGTCCATGGCGAGCAATATCCATGACACGTTGGGGTGGAAACTCTTGATGATTCAGAAGATGAGCATGTTGAGTAAACAGTGAGAATCCAGAAGGAACAACAAAAGGCTATTATGGCTCATCTCTCGCGTCAAGATCAGATCATGACAGAATTGAGGCAAGCGTTGTTAGGTGCTTCCAACAACGCGAATGGAAGAGGTCCAATTCCTCCCGGTGCTCCCCCAAATCAAACAACACAAAGGGTTGATAACAATACCCCGAGGGGTGAAGTTGACTTCGACGGGGCTGGGGGGAACAACAGAGAATCTGGTAACAATAACGGAAATGATCCCTGTAAATCCGAACTCATGCATTTTTGAGAGAAATAAACGGCCTAATGGATCGAATCTCAGGCTCACCTCTAGTATTGAAATGACTGAACTCAAAAAAATACACCCAGTTGTTGTTCAAACCAAGCGCGACACCAGAGTTAATTCCGAAGCGGTTCAAGGTGCCAGAAGTGCCAAGATATGATAGGACCTCGGATCCTCAGGAGAACATCACCACTTATACAACGGAGGTAAAAGGAAACGACTTAGTTCCACACGAGATTGGGTCAGTCTTGCTAAAGAAGTTTGGGGAGACCCTCACGAAGGGAGCCCTGACATGGTATTCACTTTTATCCGATCACTCAATAGATTACTTCTAGATGATCGCAGATTATTTTATCAAGGGCCATGCCGGGGCTAGGAAGGTGGAAGCCCGAAAGTCTGACATATTCAAAATTGCATAAAGAGAATTCGACCTGTTGTGAGAATTCGTGGCCAGATTTGTGAAGGAAAGGATGCTGCTACCTAGTGTGCCAGATGGATGGGCAGCTGGGGCATTCAATAAGGGGCTGAACCCAAGGAGTTCTGACGCTTCCCCGAAGCTGAAAGAAAGTCTTATATAGTTCCAGGTAACAACATGGGCAGATGTCACAACCGCTACGAATCGAAGATAAGAATAAAGGATGACCACTTCGGTTTCCTGGCATCAAACAAAGGTCGGGACCGAGAGAAACATAAGGAAAAGTTGAAGGATGATTTTGACACGGATCGATGGCCCCTAAAGTCAGATTTTGCCCTACGAAAGGGCCGAAGGATGCGGCAGAGTTTTCCGGTTAGCAGACAAGTTCGCTACCGATAGAAGAGTTGATGGCTGGAATAACAGATCGTTGCAGGAAAAAAAGGAATCGGGCTCCGGGGATTCCATCTTCCCCAAAGTGTCTGAGTATAACTTCAATGTCAGCATAGTGGAACTGGTATTGGCGATGCGGAATATTAAGAAAGCACGGTTCTCGAGGCTGATGAAATGCGACCCCGATAAGAGGCATCCTAACCTATTGTGTGAGTATCATGGGACTAACGACCACTGGACTAGAGATTATCGACACTAGCACAAAGAGGCGGCGACAATGCTGAAAAACGACCATATAAGAGAATTCCTAAGTGACCAGGCTAAAAATAACTATGGTCGTAACCGAGATAACGGGGAACCCTTGAAGGCGGGAGTAGATCCTCCCCGTCTAACAATCAACATGTTTTTTGGAGGGAACGGGATTAGTGGTGTAACCTTTTCAGCTGCAAAAAAGACAAAGGTATCGATAACCTATAGCAAAAGACTCTGGGAAGTCACCGAGGACGATATCACCTTTATAGAAGAAGATGCCGATGGATTCATACTACCGCACAACGATACCCTGGTAATTTCTCTTAAATTTTAGATTTTAAAATTAAGTGTGTTTTGACGGACCCAAGGATTTCAGCCAATATTATCCAATGGAGAGTGTTGAAACAAGCCAAGCTGACTGGAAGCATCATAGAACCGACGAAAATATTGCTAAATCGTAGAGTGACGCATGTTCGCGATATTAAATGCGGAGAGACATACATCTAATCAAGCGTCAGAAACTTTTCAGAGAAGATCAAGAAATTTCCCGCCAAGAAAGGTATCTTCACCAACTTTCTGATGACACAAAGATGTGCCACTGAAAAGCAGGGGGACTATCTGTATAGGGTAAAATTGGTTTGTATTAAATACTCGTATAATAGAGCGACACGTGAAACTTGAGACAGACAAAAAACAAGACAAAGTGGAAACCAAGACGGGGGTAGCAGCCTTGGTTATCACCGGGATCATCCCGAAGGGAGTATTGCTAATGAAGACAAACAGACATCTGCCACCCGATAGCATTCAATGAAGAATATTTTGCAGTATTAAATACATAGTCCGTTATAGAGAATTTTGGCATTCATAGCCCGCCGTTACATATTCATCAATAGCCCCCATAATTGTCATTAAGAGGGGCTTGATCCTTGGACCTTGTTCCCTAAATACATCTTAAATAGTGATTTTAACAGCCATTGTAAGAGACACGAATTTTCTAACAAACCTATGCCATATAATATTAAAAAGCTCAATAATACTTTATTTCTTGTCTATTGATATTTGTATTACTGCCTTCGGAAGCTCTGCTCCCAAAATAAGGTTATCTGCTGCCTTATCTCGATTTTAACGTTAAGTCTTGCATTTTATTTTATTTATTTATCATTTTGGGATCGAATCAATTAGCTTTTTTATGAATCACAGTACAAATTCAACTGTACCGCTTTACGGGCAGACAATATTTTTGATCACTATTTTTTTTTTCAACAGCGGCCATTGTAGACGGAGAGGGATAGTGCGTATAGCCGTATATATAGGTTAGGTAAATGCAATATCTTGAAGGCGGTGTATGCTCATTACTAAACTAGTGTGCAAGATTCGGAAAAAACGTGATATGTGTATTTGAAACTTCGAATATAAATATACTAGACTATAAGGGATCAATAACTAACGCAGACTAGCTTTATACCACATTAAATAATTGCTAGTCCAAAAATAATTAATTTATTAATACACCACATTTACAAATTGTTGAGCTTCTCGTCCTTTTTGTGTGGGAATGGGAATTATATCGATAAGTTCTACCAAACTAAAGGCATTCCCTACAACTTTATGGGCGAGTCATGAATTAACAATGCAACTCGATCGATCCATTTGATTGAAGTTGCTCTTTAAGATTTTCGTGACTCTTTTTCGTTGTACGTAACTACTAAGTTTCACACCGCATATGATCAATCTCATATAAACTAAAGAGAAAAAGTTATTTCTATTCCTTCCATCCCAATTTATGTGGTGCAGTTCGAATTTCGAGAGTCAAATGAGTTTCTTTTTCACAAATTTCTCATATAACTTTTTATATATTTTGAATTATTAATTATTGTGACTTATAATACTTTTTACGTAGTTTTTAAATATGTAAATTTTATTTCAAACAATTTAAAAATTCTATATTCGGATTAACGTTAAAGTTAAGAAATTTGACTCTCGGAATTGAAGTCTCGCTGCCAAAATCGAGAAAGAGGGAGTAAATATTAATGCACTTTGGTGCTATAAGAGAGTATCACATCCTTGGTTTGGGATATTCTAGGAGACAAATAAAGTATAAAATCTTTGTTATTACTATACCCATTCAGTTATTATTACTCAAAAATTCCATAATTGTCTAGCATTCTACTCCCCAAGGACAATATGCACATCAACTTGTTCACCACAATAAGCCATCCGATCCCCACATCTGAGTATATATTGCTTAAAGCTTAGCTTTTGAAGGAATCAGAATTTATTTCCCTGTTATTCCTGATTCATTTGGATAATAATAAATCTAATTAATATACAACAGAAAATAGAGTCATTTATCTCTCCCAGATAACCTTAAGTGGCTCTTCAGCAGGTGGGACGATTACGCCTCTGTTTACCCCTAAAATAGTACAGTTGAATTTATATGTGGTTTTTAGACAAGTGAATTAATTCGATCCTGAAACAATAAAAGAATTAAAAAAATATGCAATACTTCGCCTTGAGATGAAAGATGAAATAGCAGAAACAATAGTTCCAGGCACAACAGTAACGAAATCAAAAAGTGAGAAGGTAAAATTGTATAAAGCTTTGAATAGATTATAGCATAAGTCTGCCACAAAATTCGTGTCCAACAATGATAACTGAGCCTCACTATTTATAGCTGGACCTAGGGAACCAGGTCCTAGGGTCATGCCCTTCTTTAATGTCAATTATGAGGATCATTGAAGAATATGTAATGGTGAGCATGAATGGTAAATTCTTTATAACGAGCAGTGTATTAAATGTAGTAGAATATTCTTTAAATACTATCGGGTGGCAGGTATTTATTACATCTTTATGAGCGTCACTCTTTCCGGTAACAAATGGAACAATTGTCTTCTGTCTTAGCTATCCTCTGCCTTCGGTTCCTCGTGTTACCCTCTTATGCAATTACTTTATATATTATATTTTACTCTATACAAATAGTCCCCCTGCTTTTCGGTGACATAACTTTGTATCACCAGGAAGTTGGTAGAAACATTCTTTTTTGGCAGAAAATTTACTGATCCCCTCATATAAATTTCTAACGATTGATTAGACGCACGTCTCTCCACATTTAATGCCCCGAACACGCGTCATCCCATGATTTAGCATAATTTTTACTGAATATCAAGGTAACTATGACCACGAATTTAGCCGCATATACCTTCACTTATATGCACCAACTTCCTTCATTACACTTCCTAACACTCTGAATTTTCTAAGACTTTCTTTACTTAACTCATCTTTCGGCTTTAAAATTGCTTTAGCTTCCTTCTTTGAGAAAAAGAAAAATTTTCCTCTAATAAAAAAAGGCCTCCTCAAGAAAACCTAGTTCTTCAAAGAACAAAGGCAAAGCTGATGATGTCGCTCCCCCTACGGTGAGTACCATCGTCCCAAAGAATCCGATTACCACCAAAGATTTTAAAGAGAAATTTCCTTCTGCAAACTCTCATACATGGGCTATTAGTAGATACCCTTCTTCCATCTGTCCTTCCAGTATTCCTGATGTGAAGGAAGATTGTCGTTGCCAGGATTTAGAAATTATCGCTCCTGATCTGGCGGAGCAAGTAACCCTTCCCAAGGAGGGTTTTACATATTTTTACATGTATCCCTTTACTTTGGGAGCATTTTCTCCGAGTGGAGAGCTTGACTCTGTCATTGTGGAGTTATGTCTCCACTATCAAGTGTGTTTCGCACAATTAAGTCCCTCCATGTGGAGGACAATTTCTTGTCTTCGGAACGGGAGAGGAGCTATCTCTAGCTTACGTGATGAACCTTTATTTTCCCAAAATCTTTCGGGCGGGAATGATAAACTTTAGCAAATGCGGCCAGCATGCTCTATTATCTAGCATGGATGATGATCACGACCATGGGTGGATGAAACGGTTTGTTGCAGTTGCCACCAATATTATCATTCCGGCAATGGCTTTATCCTTTCCGGGATCATGGAACCGGACTCGTAAGCTCCTTGTTTACTATTGCTATTATTAGAAATTTTCTCATATCCTTATTGCACCCCATTCTTTTGTTTATTTCAGCGACTCGATGGGTTCTACCTAATATTGAAGGCTTGGACAGGTGGGTCTAGAAAATCTTGGATGTCACTATGCCTGAAACCCACCGTTGAAAGAGTTGGCCCTTAAATACGTGTGGAATGTCAAAAATCATGGTAATTTAGACTCGCCTCGTCTTTGCTTTTTGTGTGAGCAAATTGGTTAATCCTTTCTCTTTATCGAATTCAGGTCTATCTGCAGGCTCGGTTGTCGTCCCCGAGAAGGGTGTTTTGCTGACCCTGCTGATGCGGCGAGGATGCTTTAGGAGGCATTTACTTGAATTGACATTTTCGCGCTTGCTTCGCGTACAAGTGTTTCTTTTCAGGGTCCCCGATCGCAGAGCAAGAAAGAAAAAAAGAGATGTTCCTCCGCGGTCGGGGAAAAAAATAAAAGGGCAAGAAGTGACTTACCCGAATCGTCCTCAGATGTTGTGGTGTCGAGCACCGCTCTTGAGCCAGCCATAGATAATGTGGTTATTGATGACGATGGAGAAGCTAGAGATGAAGGGGCTTCTCTACATAGAAGACGACGGCCTTCATCAACTCAACAGAATGCTCAATATGTTGTGTTAGTTATACCAATGGAGGACGATGCCTCAGCTCTATGGGGGAGTTTAAGATGGTAGAAAATGCCAACTCCGGTTGCCCGATCACAGTCGCTACGCCCGGTACCGTGAGGCTGAGTACCGGGCCCATGGTGTCTTCGGTTGATGAGAAAATAACAACCAGCACAACAACTATTTCTCACCCTTTAACGCCATCAACTTCATCGCCTTCTTCACCAACTCTTCCACCAACAACTGCTACATCACCTCCACCAGCCACATTTGTCCAAGAAAAGGATGTTCTTCTTCCCTAGTCCCCAGTTCATGTTAATTTGGGGAAAAATTATGTCACCCCCTGAGAGGATCTGCAAAGGAGAAGGAGGGGCCTTACTCTCTCGGTCTTTACCGGATGCCATCTGTTATCCTGGCCGGTGGAGCTTGCTAACTATCTGAAGCCTTTGGCTTCAGAAAAGATAGGGAAAAGATACAAGCTTTCTCGGGAGAGTGCTTGTTGAACAATGCTACGCACAACGCCGCATTGGTATATTCTTCGTTTGCTTCATTGAGGCTTTTATCTTTGATATAGTAATATTTTGGGTTTGTGTTTTTTGTTCCGCAAGAAAATTTTCTTGCTTCCGAGGGCCTCCAAAGGTTGATTCGAGATAAAGAGGAGCTTACCTCTAAGCGGGATCAACTTTTGGCCGAGCGGGACCAAACTGTTGCTCGCCTCTCAGAAATTGAAGATAAAGCTCTGAGGCTGTTGTGTTGGAGGCTCGCTTGTATCAAAGCGAGCAAGAAGTGGAGATCCTTAGCTAAGAGATTTGTCACGTCCCGATCTTGGGGAGCGCGACTGATGCTCAACTGAGATATCCCAGTCAAGCAAGCATGTACAATGCCTTCTACCCGAACTTACCCATGAATAAAAAAAGATACATTTCATTAATTAAACATTGAGAAGACTATGTGGGCAACACCAACTCATTTCCATTAGTTACGTCATTTATAAGTTTCAAAATACATACACTTTCATATTTTTTAAGTGGAACAAGTGATTCAAATACAAAATTATTAGTTTGGCTTTCCCAGCACCAACATATGACCGACATCATGTCTACATAGCCTCTAATAAATACAAACGAGTATTATAATAGTGCCGACAACAAAGCCTCGGCTGGGAAGAGGGTGTACCGCTATCACTGATCAATTCTGCCTGCTTTGGAACCATCTATATCCATTAAAGATGCAGCGCCTCTAGCATAAGGGACGTTAGTACTGTTACGCGGTGCCTTCCTGAGATTCCTTGGAAGGGCGACGTAAGGCTAAACAACTGATGTCAGTGTAGTTACTATCCGCCAACTGAGGTCCCCTCCATACGCTAGACGAGATAGTGTTGTATGGGAAAACCAATGTCAAGAGCAATTGAGAGAATAGAAATGAGAATTGAGAATTAAAAAAGCTTGATTGCATTAATGAAAGCTATTACAAAAAATCAACACGGTGTTTGGGTGGAGAGACACCAGTACAGAGAATTGTTTGCTTACTAGAAAGTTTGATTGCTTGATCCCCCCTAATAATGCTTTAAAAAAAATAAACCAAAGTTACAAGACTTGACCTAACTAAGCTAGAGAAACATAATGGAAGTACCTGAAATAAAACCACTATATATTTACAATGAAAGGACTTAGTATTCTACAAGGTAGAAACGAGTCTGTTGTTTGCAACCTTATCTTTGGCATCACGGTCTGCGCGCACAGTGTTGTTGGCATCTTTCTGCGGCTGGGTGCTGGCGAGGGCTATCGGTGGGGCGATAGAGGCACATGCACGCTTGTCACTTGACACATCCAAGACCACAGGACCGTCCATGGCGCTAGGCATTGGGAGGCTTGCTAAGACGCCATGGGGTGTGTCCAAGGGGTCATGGGTCATGGGGCATGGCTGGAAAGCCACCCATAACATTCTCCCCCACTTGAGTTTGTGATGTCCTCGGTGCCTTACTTCAAGATAATCATCAATAAGGCCCTTATAGGCTTTGAGGTTTATTCCTCTCTCCCAAGTATTCTCCTTTACATCACAACCCTGCCATTTTACCAAGGACTCTTGGTGATCTTTCCGTGAGGCATAAATCACTTAATTGTCGAGAATAGCTTTAACACGCCTTTTCCCGGTTGAATTGGGGCCTCGAATACTAGGTATTGTGAGTTGGCTTTGTGAAGGATCCTCAGTGTCTTCCCAAAAAGGTTTCAAAAGACTAACGTGGAAGACGGGATGGATTTTCCACCAGGCTGGGTTATCCACTCGTTATGCAAATTTCCCAATGCGTCTTTCAATAGATAAGGTTCCAATGTATTTTTTCAATAGGCGAGAGTCATCGACCCATGTAAACAAGTAGTGCTTTGGTATTTTGACCATCACTTTATCTCCTACTTGGTATTCAACAAAACAAACATTCTAATCAACATGCCTCTTCATCCGCTTTTGAGCTTTGACAAGATAGCTCCGCACTATCTCCAAATTCCGTTTCCATTCTTTTGAGAAGCTAGCAACTTGAGGAAATTTTGACATATTTGGCTCATTCAAAGTGTGTGGGAGTAGCGGTTGCTATCTGGAAACAATTTCAAAAGTGCTTTTATTTGTACTAGAGCTCTTTTGTGAATTGAAACATAGTTGAGCAACATCCAGAAGCTTCACCCAATTCTTCTACGATCAGATTACAAAGTGTCGAAGATATTCCTCCAACATGCCATTAAACTGCTCCGTCTGGCCATCAGATTGTAGGTGGAAACTTTAGTTGTGACTCAATTTTAACCTGAGGTACTTAAAGAGTTGGGTCCAAAAATTGCTAGTGAAGTGTGAGTCGCAATCATTAACAATGTCTTTAGGTAGGCTCCAATATTTGATGACATGAGAGATGAAGATTAGAGTTGTATCTTCTGCTGATATATATTCTGGGGCTACTATAAATGTAGCATACTTGGAAAATCGGTCCACCACAACCAAGATAGTTGTGAGATCTCCGAGCTTGGGCAATGCGGTGATGAAATCCAGGAAAATGCTTTTCCAAGGTCTCTTTAGGATAACTAGTGGTTCCAAGAGTCCGTTGTCTCCAACGGTCTGACTTGTCCTTCTGGCATGCTAGACAAGTCTTCACTACTAAGCGATGTCATTGGCCATTTGAGGCTAATAATATGCATGGCAAAATAATTCCATGGTGCGTTCTTCACCGGGATGGTCGGGCCACAAAGTATCGTGGCATTCCACAGAGTCCTTCTCAGATCTCCTCCTTTAGGAATGTAAAGTCAGTTCCCTTTCACTCTCAGGAAACCATCTTCCATGTAGAACTGGCGAGTCTTGCCCTGTCCTACCAAATCAACCAAATACTGTGCGGCAGGGTCCTTGATGAGTAGATCCTGTATCTGGTCTTTTATGGTGGTGGCTACTTCGCTCCCCCTTAGGGTGGAGAGTAGGCACACCAATGCTAGATCAGCTCTCCGATTGAGTGCATCAGTAACATGATTAGTTTTCCCACTTTGGTACTCCACGTTGACGTGAAATTCCGCTAGAAGTTCCTGCCACCTGGCCTGTCGGACCATTCAGCTTCAGCTGGGTCATGAAATGGCTAACAGCTGTGTTGTCTTTCTTGACCATGAATGGGGCTCCTAGTAGACAGTGCCTCCAAATGCATAAGCAATGAATGACATTCAATAATTATTTCTCGTGGGTGGCATATCACCACTTTGCATCCTTCATCTTCCACCTCTCGTACACTACATGATGCCCTTCTTGTAGCAAGACTCTGCCAAGGGCATAGTCGGAGGCATCCATTTGTACCTCGAATGTCTTGGCCAAATCAAGGAGGGACAAGATGGGGCTACTAGACATAGCCGCTTTCAATGCATTGAAGGCCTCTTCTCGCCTGGGTCTCCAATCCCAAGGTGTGACCTTTTTTAGGATTTCATCAATGGCACTACGTTGAGGGCGTAATGTTTCACAAATCGCCGATAGAAGTTGCATAGGCCAAGGAACGCCCTCAAGGCGTGGATATCCTTAGAGCCTGAATCTTCTGTTGGTCCATCTTGATACACCCTTCCTTGATGACATGTCCGAGGAAGTTAATTTGTTTTTGAGTAAAGGAGCACTTGGATAGCTTCGCATATAATTTGTGCTCCCGCAGTCGGGCTAGGACCTTCCGCAAATGCTCCAATGTTCTTCCAATATTTGGCTATATACCACTATGTCATCCAAGTAGATGTCACGTCCCAAACTACCCCCTAGACGTGACTGGCACCCAACTAACACTACCTATTAGGCAAACCCCTTTCTCTAACGTTTAACCATTTTACACAAACACTAAGAGAAAAAGATGCAGGCCTAATAGTATTATTAACAATTAAAGAGGAAATGATTATCGCCCAATACCTTAGTCAATTGATAGGAAAACCAATAATCACTTCAATAATAAAACTCTAGCCTAAATCCCACACTAAGACCATGGAGCATCTAACAGAGTAATATGAGTTTTATTGACGGGTATGCAAACCCCAAAGAAAAAGGAAATAACTAACACGAACTAGGTAAGTCTTAATTGAAAGCCTCCACGAACAATGTGGTGGCTCACCTCAGCAATAGGATCCACTCTAACAAACTTGTCAGCCTCTAACTCTATCTCCCGCAACGGTATCTGCATAGAGATGCAGGTAAGGAGTGAGTTATACGTAAATATAACCCAGTAGGATCCTCGACTTTCCACTTTAACTACCTCTAGAACAAGTATTAGAAAATATAAACACACCACAATACGAATAATATAGTAAATATGATAATTATATAATAACTCAATATATGTGTGTCAACAGAGTTATTAAGAATTAACCAACAAGAATACCCACTAAGGACTTATCATAATTGCAGTGAAAGAAATTTACCAACACACCTACGATTCCACAACGGCACCACAATACCTCAAATATGTAACAGAGCATACACAATGCTCACTGAAGCATACACAATGCCCACATATATTATGAAGCATACATAATGCTCGGGTGATGTACAAAGGCATACACAATGCCCCAACATCATGGTGCACAGCCGTATCAAATTCAACATCATGGCACACAGCCGTATCAAACTCAACATCATGGCGCACAACCGTATCAAACTATCAAACTCAACATCATGGCGCACAGCCGTATCAAACTGTCAAACAACTTATAAAATAATTAATTTTTAATGTATTTTTCATAAAATAATATATTTGCGGCTAGTTTAAGACCACCGATTCTGCCAAACGCACGCTTGTCCCAACACAAGGACCAGGCAGAGTAAACACACTTTCAAAACGGATTTTAAAAAAGCGAGTATTAAACCTTAAAGTCTCACTTACCTCGCTAACGGAACGCTCCCCAACCTTGCAACGTCTAGGACACTGACCAAACGGCCTCCAATGACCTCAATCTATCCAAAATATTATTTAACAATGTCAATGATACTAGTTGGGATCAACTCTCAATATCCCTAACTTTTAAACTCTTACTACTCTACCTATTAAATATTATAGTTTTAAAGGTAGGCCCGAAAAATAATCATAGAGTACGAAATAGAATAAAATAATATTGTGGCTTATAGACCCAACAGTTTCGAAACCTTAAAAACTTAGTTTACTAACTCACATGGAAAATAGCCATTGGAATATACGTAATTAAAAACTATATTCAATCACTGTTTCCATAAACATGTATCCACTCATTATTGTCTAATTATAAATAAATCATTATCTCATATTAGAAAGAAGTAAAACTGAAAGTGCATCTACAATGGTTTTCCACATAATACGTACTTTTAATTCCCCTAATTAACAGTAGCAAATTGTTTTCATAATTAATTCATGAGGCCTTCCATTATTGCTTAATTATTAACAGTTATATTACACGCTAATATTATCACAAACACCAACTAAAAAGCATACAAAATATACTAATACCTGGAGCTTTCACAAGTACTCCAATTCCTTTGCTCAAAAGGTAGAGTTCCTAACCGTGATTGTCAATACAATTCGTTGTCTGTGCTTTTTCTCTCAAAGCTAAAACCTCTATCTTATAATTAGATCTTTTCCTCTCCCAGTGAATGGATCCCTCTTTGATCAAACCACCTCTCCCACCGGAGCCCCAGATAAACAAGTCCAAATGGAGGTGGAAACACCACAACACTCCTACAAGGAAATGCTCTTACACAAACAAGTGGGTAACCAAACCAACTACTACGAAATGGAAAACCACCCAACATCAGAATTGGCTAAAGGGAAACACATTGAAGACTCTATCCCACTCTCACCAGAAGAGAAGGAACACCTCTATGCTCCTTGGAGGTACTCAGTAATCATCAAAATATTCAAAAGAAAGATGTCTCACCACATTCTTCGATCTAAACTAATTGACCTATGGAAGCCATCTGAAACGTTAATCTTGATTGACTTAGGATGAGACTTCTACAGAGCAAAATTTAGCTTAGAGTAAAGTATGGTTAAGGCACTACATCTAGGGCCATGATTCGTTTTTGGCCACTTTCTATCAGTTCGAAAGTGGGAACCAAAATTTGTCCCCCAGCAAGCCACCCTCACTTCTACTGCCATTTGGATAAGATTACCCCAGCTACCAACAGAGTTCTATGACAAAGTCATCTTGGAAAAAGTTGGAAGGAAATTAGGTAAACTCCTAAAGATTGACCAATGCACATCCTCTACCCTAAGGGGGAGATATGCACGCATTTGTATTTAAGTGCAACTGGAAATCCTAGTGGAAACTTCAGTAATCATAGGAGACCACAAACAATAAGTGATATACGAAGGCATAGGAACCCTATGTACCAGCTGTGGTTGGATAGGACACACTGCTCTATGGTACAACTATAAACCACACTCATCAACAACCAATCGTACTCGAGAAGAAGCTCACCAAATGGAACCAACACCAGAGGAAAGCGAATGGAAGACTGTCACCTTCCCATGAAGACGCAAGCAGGGACAGCCAAAGGCACCTATCCCCATGGAAGGTAGTGCACCAAAAACACAACACACTCCACATACAAAAGAGGTACAGGTAAACATGTTCAATGCCATTTCAGGTAAATTCCTACAAACAAAAATTTTAATTATAATTTAAAAAAACCAATCCACAATACTTAGAAAAACAAAAGAAGGCCACTAGGCCCAATAAAAGCATCACCCCGGGGACCATCAAACGCCCAATCATGTGCCCAACCAAAGCCCACGGGAACAGCCCATCATGGGAGCTAAGAGAAAAGCGGGGCTAGACGCAGAAGACCCCACTAATTCAAACAACCAGCCCATTTCCCAAACGGAGGCTAGCCCAAACCCCAATGATTCAATCATCACATTGGGCAGAATAGCCAATGGGGCCTTTTCCTTAAACTCGGGTACCACTGACAACCAATCTCCCCACCCAAACCCCAAAGCCTATACCTCCCATGCCAAAGCTACTGAAACACACGATAATGGAGAAAACCCAAGCGACAGAAATGGTAATCGAGTACCCTATTTGCACTTCTCTCCCTATTCAGTCGAAAAGACAACAACCGTCACCTCCATTACATCCCTAATTAATGAACACATAACACCCCTAACCCTAACACCTGGAAACCTTTCCACTGTCCAAGATGTGACACCAGAAGGCTTTACGATGGGAAATCGGTCCTTAAACACCGCTCCCATCTTTACCCAAAATAACAAATCAAAGAAACACAAAAATGAAAAAAAACACACTTCCGACCACCATCTCCACCCACCCACTGCCACCGGACCACCAACCGACCTCCTGGTTAGATGTTGTCTTGCAATGGAAAATGATCTCTTACGACTTCACGTTGGACGATAAGAAGGTGACGCTGATAGTCCAAAATCCGGCACACCTAGCCAGAGTGACAATAGAAGCCCTGAACAAGGCATTAGTGGCATTTGGCCTTCTCTTATGGCAATCGATGGCCAACTCCGACAACCCATCACCGATCATAGACCCACAAGCTCTCAACAACCACATTCTTCAAAGTTTCCAATCTCTCCCATTCTTCCCAGATCTAATAAAGGAAGACCCAGCGGTGGAGCCAATGTTCACCCAGATCGATTTATCAACAACACCCTCATCATCCACACCAAAGAGAACGAACAAACCACCTCTACTTCAGAATATTCGACAAGGAGTCTCCAAAGCACTGGATTTACTGAAGAAGAAGGATGTCACAGAAGAGCTAGAACAGACCTACCCAACACCAAGAATGAAGTCAATTATGCTAGACTCGGTAAGATCGATTGAATTCAGCATGGAAGTGACCAAAATAGTAGTAGTCATATGCCCCAAGTCCATGTCCAAGTGTGGAATGAGCGTAGTCTTAGCCCAAACACATGGACAACTGAAACCACTACTAAATCTAATACCAATTCTAAGCCTGAAGAGGAAATCCCCTCCTCCACAAGTGCCAAGTCTGCCAAACCAATCGATCCCTCAAGAGGGAGCTCACCAATCACCCACGTTCCCAATGATGAACTATATCATATGGAATGTTAGGGGTGGTAATAGTGCCGAATTAAAAAGGCACTGCACATAGATAGTGAGGATGCACAAGCCAGCGATGTTAGTCATTCTTGAAACTAAGATAGCTGACCATCAGACCTTGGCCTAGATACTAGACTTTGATATAATCATTCAATCCATTATGGTTGGTCTTTCTGGAGGAATCGTGTTCATGTGGAAGGAAGATCTTGTAGCTGTGGAAGAGGTGGCCACCACCCCCCAAGGTAATCACGCAATGGTGAAGGTGAGACCTAATCACCCACCTTGGCTTTTTTCAGCTATCTATGCTAGTAACATCTTAGCAGAAAGAAAACTCCTATGGGAGCAGCTTATCACTATCTCTAATACATTAGGAAACAACTGGTTCATAGGTGGAGACTTCAATAAAGTCTTGAAGGCCAGGGACAAGTTTAGGGGTAACCCTATCAACCCGAGCCGCAGTAACCTATTTTGGAACTGCATAAATAGGTGTCATTTAATCGACCTAGGGTATAAGGGAAGTAAATTCACATGGACTAACAAAAGGTATTCTAGCAGAACTTCCCTAATCCTAGAAAGAATTGATAGGTGTTTTGCCAATAAGAGTTGGATTGAACAGTACCCCGAGGAAACTGTTGAGTACCTACCAAGGACCCACTCAGACCACTATCCTTTAAAGATTCAAATGGAAGGCCCCCCAAGCAATAAACCCTCTAGGCCCTTCAGATTTGAAACAATGTGGGCTAGCCACCTTTCCTTCCCAAGCATCATTAATCAAGCCTTCTCTAGCCAAACCCCCTTACTCCAATCCACTGCCAAATTCAAGGATCTGGCAACAAAATGGAACCAACAAGTCTTTTGATACATTTTCCACAAAAAGAACAGACTCCTGGCCAGAATCTATGGCATTCAAAAGTCCCCCAGCTACCAATTCAGTAGCTTCCTCAAAAAGCTTGAAACAGACCTTAATGAGGAGCTAAACAGTATCCTCAGGAATGAGGAAGACTTCTGGAAGCTGAAGTCCATGATCAACTGGCTCAATGAGGGTGATGCCAGCACCAGATTTTTCCACACTTCTACCCTTAATAGAAGGAGGAGAAACAGAATCCTCTCCCTTAAGGATGACAATGGAAACTGGATCAATGATCAAAAAGAGATCCAGTCAACCATTGTCACCTTTTTTAATGAGCTCTACTCAACCTCCCACTTTGAGGTCCCTTGGACAACTACTCACCACTCCACAATGGAACCTACAGTGCAGCAAAGCCACAAGGCTTTCATGGACAGCCCCCTCCATATGAGTGAAATAAAAAAGGCTGCCTACGCCAGCAAACCTTTCAAATCACCAGGACCTGATGGCCTCCACCCATTCTTTTACCAAAAATGCTGGAATATTATTGGGGACTCTATCACAGAATTTTGCCAAAAATGCTTCAGCACATGCTCCATGGATAACACCATGAACCAAAACCACTTGTGCCTAATACCTAAACGTCCACAAGCTTCAACATTTAAAAACTTCAGACCCATTGGCCTTTGCAACACCATGTACAAAACAGTAATAAAAATAATAGTGAATAGGATCAAACCTATACTGCACCTCATCATAGGACCAGGCCAAGCTAGTTTCTTAACCAACAGAAGAGCATGTGACAATGTCATCATTGTCCAAGAATACATCAACCACTTCAGGAAAATAAAGGGAAGGAGTGCCAATATGATCTTCAAAATAGACCTTGAGAAAGCCTTTGACAGGCTGGAATGGTCTTTTATCAAAGACACCCTAGATGCCTTCAATTTCCCTAAGGGTCTGTCCAAACTCATCATGCCCTGCATAAGTACTTCCTCCATCTCAATCCTTGTCAATGGGGGGGGGGGGACTAATCCTTTTAACCCTTCAAGAGGCATCATACAAGAGGACCCTATGTCACCCTACCTATTCATTATGTGTATGGAAAGGCTATCTAGATCCATTGACAAGGCAGTCATGCAAAACCAATGGCACCCCATCAACATAAGTAGGTCTAGACCAAAAATCTCCCACCTTTTCTTTGCAGATGACCTCACCCTCTTTGCTAAAGGTAACATCAGGAACTGTAATACAATCCTTTCCATATTGCATAGCTTTAACAACAAGTCAGGACAAAAAATAAACCTAGCCAAATCCAGAGTCCTGTTCTCCTCAAACACTACCCAAGATACATCCCAACAACTCTCCAACCTCCTATCCATCAAACACACCACCTCATTTGGAAAGTATCTTGGTTTTCTAATCTTTCACAAAAAACAATCAGCCTCAGATTTCCAGTTCATCATTGACAATATGCAACACAAGTTGGCTGGCTGGAAAACTAGATTCCTCAACATGGCTGGGAGAACTGTCCCGGCAAAAACCATCCTAGGCACCATCCCAAGCCATGTAATGCAATACATTACACTGCCAACCAAAATAACAAATCAAATTGATAGAATTCAGAGGAACTTCCTCTGGGGTACCACCCCTGAAAAGAAAAAACTTCATTTGATTAAGTGGGATGTAGTTACTAGAACAAAAGCTGAGGGAGGGCTAGGGCTGCAAAAAGCTAGTTTTAAAAACAAAGCTGCTTTAGCAAACTTGTCATGGAGAACTTACAAGAATACTAACAGCCTTTGGGCTAGAGTCCTTATCCACAAAAATTGCAACATGTCCAGACCTGCTCAGGCTGCGAGACACCACGAGAACAATAAATCACCTACCTAGAAGAGCTTACTAAAAGGCTAGGAGACATGTAGCAAAGCCAGTAGATGGGTAGTTAATAGAGGAGATAGGGTCAGCTTCTTCAATGACACCTGGATTCCTAATCAGCCTGCCCTCAAGCAATTGATAGAGGGACCCCTAACCCAGAATGACCTTCAAATTAAAGTGGAAACAATCCACAATATGGGCACTTGGGACACATCAACCCTGTCATTTGACCTCCCTCCCCATATCCAAAACCTCCTTAAGGCTGTGTTTATTCCAAGGGGAGCCACTAAGGAAGATAATCTAATATGGGCATCACAACCAATATGCAATTCTCCAACAGCTCTGCATACTCCATCATAAGCAAAAGTACACAAGCTCATTCTCCTGGAGAAGAGGACCACTTCAAGTGGATCTGGAAACTCCAAACGCCAAACAAGATAATGTACTTTACCTGGCTCCTAACACACAAAAGACTACCCACCAGGAGCTTTTTACACTCTATTGGAATAAACTGCCCCACCTAGTGCCATTTCTGTGGTTTTGAACAAGAAGATATTGACCACATCTTCTTCCTATGCCCCAATGTTGTCCACTTTTATAGTGACATCCGGTCAAAATTTTCAGCCCCATCACCCTCCAATCCTCTCAGTTGTTGGCAAATAGTTTTGACAACTCTTAAAGGTGTAAAGTACAATGACTACCTTAGCTTGGAGAATCTCATTCCCTACTGCCTCTAGCACATTTGGCTGGCAAGGAATAATAATGTGTTCAGTAACAAAAAAGAATCCATCAATGCTAATAACGCCATTGCTAAAGCTACTGAGTATCATGTCCTTAATAATAACATTTCACAACAATGCACCCACCAAATCATGCTTAAATGGACTCCACCACCAAAAGGCTCCTATAGATTAAACACTGATGGTGCAGCAAAGGGCAACCCAGGAATGGGTGAAGCTGGGGGAATCTTCAGAAACCATAATGGAAGTTGGATGTTGGGATTCATGGAAAACTTACCCCAAACAACTAACACAAGGGCTGAATTTAGAGCCCTCATCAGAGGCCTACAACTAGTAGAACTAAACAACTTAGTTCTGCTACAAGTAGACACTAATTCAGCAGAAGTAATCAATATGTTGTTGAATGGAAATCTAATAATTGACCCCCTAATTTGTGAATGCAGATTGCTGATTCAAAGGATGGGCGACATGGTAGTGAGGCACTCATACAGGGAGCAAAAAAGGCTAGCTGATGCACTGGTGAAGGAAGCAGCCAAGGAATTTTTTTTGAACAAATCAATATCTCTAGCAGTTCCTCCGGTATTTGCCAATGATGTATATTGGGCAGACACCCTAGGAACTAAACTACCTAGAACTTTTGTGGGTTGTAATATAAGTAATATTATGCAAAACTTTGCATCTATGGGGGACTTAAGGTACCCCAGTAACTCCCAAGGCAGTGTAACCCCTTTTGTTTAACTAGTTAATATATTATCCCGTTGACCAAAAAAAAAATCCGTTGTTTGTGGGTCTCTTATGTACGACGCCTTAGTATTCCAGAGCCTCTTTACTTGTTAGTATTAAATTTTAATATTCTAATGCTCTACTAAAAGGTGGGTAGCAATTGTGATGGCCGGGCCATGTACCTTACTTTTATTAACTAAAGCCCATGAGTATCTCACTGCCACATGTAATGTGAACTGGCCAACTAGCAACGTTATTACTACATTATATTATATTTATTTTAATAAATTATCTCCCACTAACTTATATTTGTTCCAATAGCTATAATAGAAATTAAGTTTCTAGTCTCACAATTAATAAGTAAAAAAAATCGGATTATTACAGTAGACCACCACGAATTCGTCAATGTACTCTCGGAAGACTTGGTTCATCAGGGTGCAAAATGTGGCTAGAGCGTTAGTCAAGCCAAATGGCATAACCAGGAAGTCGTACTACCCATATCTTGTCACACAGGCCGTCTTATGTTCATCACCCACACTCCCATCTGAACTTTCCAATAACCTATCTTCATGTCTTTTTTGGTGAACACCGTCGCACCACCCAATCTATTGAATAAGTCTGCCATTAGCGGAATAGGGTATTTGTTCTTCACGGTAATTTTGATAAGAGCCCAATAATCCACATAGAGTCGTAGGTTGCCATCATGTTTCTTTTGGAATAGCATAGGGGACCGGTATGGGGACTTGGAGGGCACGATGATCCATATGTCTAGCATTTCCGTCAACTGTCTTCGAAGCTCGATGAGTTTGGGTTGTGACATTCTGTAAGGCGCCAGGGCGGGTGGATTCGCACTTGTCACCAACTCAACCTCATGGTCCACAGTGCGGCTAGGCGGGAGTCGCTTTGGCATGTCCTGTGGCATGACGTCTTCAAACTATAGTAGTAGCTCCTTCAGGGGTGCGAGAATGGGACCCGAGGAACATTCTATATCTTCAAAACAAAGGGTAGCCAGGAACGTAGGTTCATGTCTTTTGATCCCCTTTTTCAACTACAAGGCCTGACGTTCTCAGTGGCCATATTCATGGGCATGCACGGGATAATGCAGGGCTTGGCCCCATTTGTTCCCATCATCAGTAGCATGTCAGCATACGGCATGGGTATGGTGTTAATTTGCCTCAGTAATTCCAACCCAACTATAAACTCGAAGTCATCTACGATCACCATACGCAAGTTGAATTTCCTTTATAAGGGCCAAGCTTCAGTTGTACTTCTTTGCCAATTCCACACAAAGGATGAGGAGGTGAATTGATAGCCTTGACATGACCTCTGCCCTTTCCTACCACTAAACCAAGATGCTCCACTTGAGTCGAGGCTAAGTAGTTATGAGTAGCACCCGTGTTTATCATCGCCAAAAAGGGCTTGCCATTTACCTTCATCTTGATGAACATTAAGGTCCTCTCTTGTTTAAGAGAAGTCCTCTCATGCGCCTTCTTTTTCCATTTCATGGTGATTGGGCAAGGGTATTTCTTCTTACGGATGCCAGCACTGGTTCCCGCTAAGGCCTTAGAAATAGAGCCAACAATTGCATTGAAGGGTCCTACTGGTTCGGTCTAATCCACATCATCTGCATCGTCATCCATCCCATCATCAAAAGCTTGATGGGCGTTCATCTATGCAAGTGAGCATTTGTTATTCCAATGTGGTCCACCGCAATGATGGCATCCTGAAGGGGGTTTCCTCCCTCGATCGTTGTTGTTAGATGTTGTGCTAGTGCTACCTGAGGAGAGAGCCTTAGATTTGGTTGACTCCGATCTCCTCCACTTATGCTAGGGCCACTAGTGCTAGGCTGGCCCCCCCTTGTATCCCCCTCAGACAGGCTGTTGAGGCCTATCCTTCCAAGCTTACACTTGATAGTCTCCAAGGCACTCCGCTGCTCGGATCGCCTTGGGTAAAGTATCTACCCTTTGCCTTTTCATCTCCATACGGGCATAAGGTTTCAACCCTTCCAAGAATGTGAAGGGTTTGTCTTTGTCCCCCATGTCACGTATGTTCAACATGAGCGTGGACATGTAATCTCGCAATTATTTGGTTTGGTGGAGCTCCCGTAGCTTTCTCCTTGCATTATACTCAACATTTTCGGGGAAGAACTATAGGCATATGGATGCCTTCAGTTCTGCCCATGCCTCGAGGCATCTTCACCGACCTTGATGGCTTCATACTTCACCTACCACCAGAGTTTAGCATCACCCTGAAGATACATGGCAACACTTGCTACTAGCTTCTTCTGTGCCCCCACAGCATCGAAGTACTGTTTGATGTTGAAGATGAAGTTTTCCACTTCTTTGGCATTGTGAGCTCCGCCGTATGGTTTTTAGCTCAAGAATTTTCAGTTTTTATGCCAAGGGGGCGAGGTTCACCACACCCCTCGATTTGGTTTCTGCCTCCTCGAAGCAGTCTTTGTAAAGCAATATTGGCAATGTTGAGTTGTCCTGTCAAGTTATCTATAGTTTTCTGCATTGCAGTCTCCTTGTCTACCTCTTGTAACATGTAGGTTAATTCCTCGGCATGCTCATGTTGAAGGATCTCGAATTTACAAGAAAATTTGGCTGCCTCTTTGGCTCTCGTTTGCCAGTCTCTTTCAGAGTTGTGACTTATGTTTTATATGTCAACTTCGGCATGGAGCATTCTGTGGTCTAGGTCGTCCAACCTTTGCACTAGGCTAGTTCTTAGTTCAGGCACCGTATCCATAATGGGCTGTAATACGTCAACCATCTCTTCAAGGGCTGCAATGCGGTCCCCATGATTCACTATGGTCAGAAATGGTGGTAATGGAAATATGTTCCCTCCTCCGATGTCGAGACTAGGCTCTGATACAAACTGTTATGTGGTGCCTTCCTGAGATTCCTTGGAAGGGTGACGTAAGGATAAGAAACTAATGTCAGTGCAATTACTATCCGCCAACTGAGGTCCCCTCCGTGTGCTAGACAAGATCGTCAATGTCGTACAACAAAACCAATATCAAGAGCAATGGAGAGAATATAAATGAGAATTGAGAGTGAAAAAAAGTTTGATTGTATTAATGAAAGATATTATAGAAGAGCAAGACGTTGTCGAGGGGGAGAGACACTAGTACAGAGAATTGCTTTCTTGCTAGAAAGTTTGATTGCTTGATCCCCCATAATAATGCTTAAATAAAATAAACCAAAGTTACCAGACTTGACCTAACTAAGCTAGAGGAACATAATGGAAGTACTTGAAATAAAACTACTCTATATTCATAATGAAAAGGACTTAGTTTTCCACAAGGTAGAAACAGGTTCGCTATTAGCAACCTTGTCTTTGGCATCACTGTTTGCGCGCACAGTGTTGTTAGTGCACACGGCGATACTAGTATTTGCTTGCGCCTGAGCACTGGCGAGGGATACCGATGGGGCGATAGAGGCACATACGTTCTTGTCACTTAGTGCAGCTAAGACCACAGGGCCATCCATGGTGCTAGGCGTTGGGAGGCTTGATAGGACGCCATGGGGCGCGTTAAATGGGTCATTGGGGCATGGCTAGAAAGCCACCCATGACATTACTAGTTTGACTTTACTAGCACCAATATACAACCCATACCATGTCTACGGATCCTCTAATAAATACAAAAGAGTACTATGATAGTGTTGGCAACAAGGCCCCGGCAGTACCTCAAAACATAATACACAAGGAACAAAAGATACACGACACTGAAATGAAGTGGGGCTCACCAAGTCAGCTGGGAAGAGGGTATCACATATCAATTCCGCCTGCTGTAGAACTACTTACATCGATTAAGGATGCAGCACCCCGGCAAAAAGGAAGTTAGTACATATAGAATAGTACTAGTATTAATGACTAAATACCCTCTCTATAAAACGAGTAATAATTCAAGGAAGAACAACCGAAGAATTAATAGGAGCCTAAAAAAATACCAAAACATTAAGCTAGGATCAAGATAAGATTTCAAGTAAATTTTCATATTTTTATGTTGGGAGATCTTTAGTACCGATATACCACAATGTCTTTAGCACGGAGTCCAATCACGGCCCGATCAGCTAGGCTGTATAACCCAAAGACATTCAATCACAATCTCAATCACAATCTCAAGCACAATCAGCACCATATGTGAGGCATGGCGTCTGATCTCGACCCGATTGTCTACGGCATGTCACCACAATTCCATGTGGATCGACATTACCCTTCGCAAGCAAACATCTCATCCTAATTAAGGGAAATAATCTCATCACAACAATCTCTTCCCAGATAAAGTAAATAATTATAATTCACTTTATACCGGCACGCGTAGTTTCAGGGTCAGGTTATTTCAACCTATTGTTCCTCGATGACTAACTATACTCCCAACTATTTATTATATAAAGGACTTTCGTCTTATTTCATAGTCTTTTGATCATCTTTTCATTTCATCGACACCAGTGGCCACAAATGTAATATCATTCTTGGCACGTCGACCGTATTTCATATTTCATGTTCACCCCTTTCACTTTCAAGCATCATCAAGGATTATTATCAACAAAGCATCTCTAATCACGACTTTTAGTACACATATGAGCAAACAAGAGTCTTAGGTACATTGAGTTTTCTTTCACGATTTGGCATAATAACTTGCAATGGAAACATGATTGAATTCATAATATTATGAAACATTTGTCACATTTGAATATGTTCCCGAAGGATAACACAACAGGATAATGGAACATATTATGAACATATATCTTATGACACAAAGTTTATTCGGAATAGTCAAATTTATAAAGAATAACTCGGGACATGAGAAATAAGGAATTTGCCCTACATACTTGAGACTTACAAGAAAAACGTGGGATCCAATTCTAAGAGACAAGTTTAGCCAACATACCTCAATTTGAGCTTCCTTAAGTTACTACAACGTTCTGAAACTCCTCGTGAATTCAATCTAATTAAAGAATCAGGCGGTGTAGTAATTGGGGGAATATACTTACCCCTCGGGTCTCATTCGCATCATCAAGTATAGAATTAACTCCCACTCCTAGGGTGGCATTGACTCCTTGTCCAGTTCATGCCTTCTTCTTATGCGCCATGTACTGAAAATTAGAGCAATGCACGAGTTAAAAGAGGAAAGGTCTTACAGTCAGCTCTATCGCACGATCTAGAACGTCAAAGAAAGGTATTATTCCTAAATGCCCCAGTAGCCTCCTAATTATATATGTGGTCGATAACACTCCAATAAGAAGGACTCTACAAGACACATCACTGAGACATCCTAGGATACTTTAAAACATTAGGCTCTGATACCAATTTTTTCATGCCCTAACCTCGGGGAGCATGACCGACACTCAATCGAGATATCCCAATCAAGCAAGCATGTACAGTGCCTTCTACCCGAACTTACCCATGAATAACAAGAAGATATATTTCATTAATTAAACAATGAGAAGACCATGTGGAAAACACCAATTCATTTTCATTAGTTATGTCGTTTATAAGTCTCAAAATACATACACTTTAAATAGTTTGAACTCGAACAAGTGATTCAAATACAACATTACTAGTTTAACTTTCCCAGCACCAATATACAACCCACACCATGTCTACGTAGCATCTAATAGATACAAAATAGTACTATGATAGTGTCGGCAACAAGGCCCCGACACGGAGTCCATTCATGGCCCGATCATCTAGGTCGTCTCACCCCAAAAGACATTCAATCACAATCTCAATCACTATCTCAATCACAATCTCAAGCACAATCACCACCATATGTGAGGCATGGCATCCGATCTTGACCCGATCAGCTAGGGCTCTCACCACAATGCCATATGGATCAACTTCACCCTTCGCTAGCAATCATCTCATCCCAATTAAGGGAAATAATCTCATCACAACAATCTCTTCCCAAAAAAGGGAAAAAATCAAAATCCACTCTTACACTGGTGCGTGTAGTTTCATTTATTTCAACCTACTCTTCCTCGGTAACTAATGATACTCCCAAATGTTTATTATATAAAGGACTTTCAGTTTATTTCATAGTCTTTTACTCATCTTTTCATTTCATCGACACCAGTGGCCACAAATGTAATATCATTCTTGGCACGTCAGCCGTATTTCATATTTCATGTTCACCCCTTTCACTTTCAAGCATCATCAAGGATTATTATCAACAAAGCATCTCTAATCATAACTTTTAGTAAACATATGAGCAAACAAGAGTCTTAGTACATTGAGTTTTATTTTATTATTTGGCATAATAACTTGCAATGGAAACATGATTGAATACATAATATTTTGAAACATTTGTCACATTTGAATATATTGAAACATTTGTCACATTTGAATATATTCCTGAAGGATAACATAACATGATAAGAGAACACATTTTGAATATATATCTTTTGACACAACGTTTATTCGGAATAGTCAAATTTATAAAGAATAACTCGAGACATGAGAAATAAGGAATTTGCCCAACATACTTGAGATTTACGAGAACAATGTGGGATTCAATTCTAAGAGAGAGGTTGAGTAAACATACCTCGCTTTGAGCTTCCTTAAATTACTACAACGTTCTGAAACTCCTAGCGAATTCAATCTAATTAAAGAATCAGGCGGTGCAGTAATTGGGGGAATATCCTTACCCCTCGAGTTCTCACTCGCATCATCATGTATAGAATCAACTGCCACTCCTAGGGTGGCATTGACTCCTTGTCCAGTTCTTTCCTTCTTCCTAGGCTCCATGTATTGAATATTTGAGCAATGCAAGAGTTAAAGGAGGAACAGTCTTACAATCAGCTATATCGCACGATCTAGAATATCGAAGAAAGGTATTATTCCTAAATGAGCAAATAGCCTCCTAATTATAGTTGTGGGTGAAAACACACCGATAAGAAGGACTCTACAAGACACGGCTCTGAGACATCCTAGGATACTTTAAAATATTAGGCTCTGATACCAAGTTTGTCATGCCCTGACCTCGGGGAGCGCGACTGACACTCAACCGAGATATCCTAGTCAAGCAAGCATGCACAGTGCCTTCTACCAAAGCTTACCCATGAATAACAAGAAGATACATTTCATTAATTAAATAACGAAAAGACCATGTGGACAACACCAACTCATTTGCATTAGCTATGTCGTTTATAAGTCTCAAAATACATACACTTTCATTGTTTGAACTGGAATAAGTTATTCAGACACAACATTACTAGTTTGACTTTCCCAGCAGCAATATTTAACCCACACCATGTCTACGTAGCCTCTAATAGATACAAAAGAGTGCTATGATAGTGTCGGCAACAAGGCCCCGACTATACTTTAAAATATAATACACAAGAACAAAAGATACACGACTCCAAAATAAAGTGGGGCTCATCAAGTCAGCTGGGAAGAGGGTGTACCGGTATCACTAATCAATGCCGCCTAATATGGAACCACGTGAATTTATTAAAGATGCAGCGCCCTGACAAATGGGATGTCAGTATATATGGAATAGTACTAATATGAACGACTAAATACCCTCTCTATAGAACGAGTAATAATACAGGGAAGAGCAACCATAAACTTAATGGGAGCCTGAACCAATACCAAAACATCAAGTTAGGAGCAAGATAAGATTTCAAGTAAATTTCTATGTTTTTAAGTTGAAAGATCTTTAGTACCGATATTCCACCGTGTCTTTAGCACGGAGTCCGATCACGACCCGATTGGCTAGGTCGTCTCACCCCAGAGACATTTAATCACAATCACAACCACAATCTCAATCACTATCTCAATCATAATCTCAAGCACAATCACCACAATTGTGTAGCATGGCGTCCGATCTCGACCCGAACGGCTAGGCCGTCTCACCACAATGCCGTATGAATCGACATCACCCTTCGATTACAATCATCTCATCCCAATTAAGGGGAATGATCTCATTACATCAATATCATCCCAAATAAGGGGAATAATCCCAATCTACTCCTACACCGGCACGTATAGTTCCGGGGTCAGGTTATTTTAACCTACCCTTCCTCGGTGACTAAAGATACTCCCAAATGTTTATTATATAAAGAACTTTCAGCTCATTTGATAGTCTTTAACTCATATTTTCATTTCATCGGCACCAACGGCCACAAATGTAATATCATTCTTGGCATGTCGATCATATTAAATATTTCATAGTCACCCCTTTAACTTTCAAGCATCATCAAGGATTATTATTAACAAAGCATCTCTAATCATGACTTTTTAGTACACATATGAGCAAACAAGAGTCTGAGGCACATTGAGTTTTCTTTCATGATTTGCAATAATAACTTGCAATGGAAACATGATTGAATTCATAATATTTTGATACATTGGTCACGTTTGAATAAGTTCCTAAAGGATAACACAATATAATAAGAGCATTAGGAACACATTTTAAACATATATCTTTCAACACAAAGTTTATTCGGCATAGTCAAATTTATAAAGAATAACTCAGGATATGAGAAAGAAGGAATTTGCCCATCATACTTCAGTCTTACGAGAACAATGTGGGATTTAATTCTAAGAGAGAGGTTTAGCCAACATACCTCGCTTTGAGCTTCCTTAAATTACTACAACGTTCCGAAACTCCTAGCGACTTCAATATAATTAAAGACATGACAAAATTTAACTATAATTAGGAAGATTTTCGGTGGTTCACCTTATTAAAGCATTTTATCAAGAACTAGGTGTGCATTAAGGTTTCAATGTCACTCAATGGTGGATTCCTTTACCCCATAATCAATCCCCATTTCAATAGGCCACCTACAAATACTTCACAACCTCTCTACCACCTTTATTAGTTCATGCATGCGTAAATAACAAATCTTATTCTCAAAACCTTCCTCCCCATTACCTATTCCCAACCCAAATTTCTAAATTGAAGGCTAGGGATAGAATCTTATCTCTTAGATGAAGACCTTGCGGGTTATCCTTGTGAATTCTTCAAGACTCGGGCAAAGATTGATGAACAAATGGCTTAGAATTTCCTCCCCTCACTCTAGACCACTTTCCTCTCTCTAAAATATCAATTTGAACCTTCTAAAATAATCCCTAAGGTTGTTTTATAAAAATGGGATTGGGTTATAAAACTAGAAAATGGACCCTCCGAACTTAGCTTTACAGTCGCAGAGTGGACCGTAGAATAGATATTGCGGGCCGCAAAAGTGATACCAAAAATTAGGCTGCCCTGAATCGGTCTGCGGTCTGTAGACTAGTTCTGCAGTTGCAAAATAGACCGCAGAATCACCCTCCGAATTTCTTCATGCCAAATCTGCGACAAAAGTGCTGACAGCAAAATGGGTATGCGATCGCATAATGGACCGCAGAAATGACCTTCAAAATTCAAAAAAATTTCTACTCAACTCCACGATGGATCTGCGGTCTGCAAATTAGTTTTGCGGCCGCATAATGGATCGCAGAAGTGCCTTGTTCTATAACAATTTTTCTTCAACTCCAAAACGCACTGTTCAACCCAAAAGGTTCGTATCATGGTGAGCTGAATTTCTACAATCTTCGAACACAGTAGCCTACCTCGGCAGCATAAAACCCCTGGTTCTAAGTGAAATTTTATGGGGCCTTACATACTCCCCTGCTTAGGATCATTCGCCCTCGAATGAGGGTCAAAATTCGTCTTTAGTAGTCAATGTGGCTCAACTGTTACTTCATACACCAGTAGTTCCCAGTTTTGACTAACTCCCTAAATTTCCAAAACATTTACCAGAGTCTCCTCTAGGGCATGTCATCTTGTAAAAGAATCCGAGAAACCAATCCTAACAACATTTACAAAATCCAACGATGCAACATAACACGAAAACAACACCAATCGTGTCCTCATAACCAATATATTACCAAAAAGGAACACCCTTAACATCAACTGTACAAGTGATACATAATTTATAGAAGGCAAGACCTTAACATTTTCATAGAGCACAACTACCTAAATACAAAGTTATTCAAACAAATGGGGGTACTTCTTCTTCATCTTTTCTCGGCCTCCGAGGTGGCCTCTTCAACCTGTTGGCTTCGCCATAGCACTTTCATGGAGGCAATCAACCTATTTCTCAGCATTCGTACTTGCCTATTAAGAATGGAAACTTAAATTTCTTCGTAAGTCAATTCCTCATTAACCTCAATAGTCTCAATGGGAACAATGAGTGTCGGGTCTTAACTACCTTCTTCAACATAGACACATGAAACACCGGATGCACTAAGGACATTTCTGGAGGTAGATCAAGCTAGTAAGCCACCCGACCAACACTCTGAATGATTCTTTACGGACCAACATACCTCAAATTCAATTTTCCTTTCTTACCAAATGGTATTATACCCTTTATGGGGGAAACCTTCAAGAATACCCGATCATCTTCTTTGGACTCCAAATTCCTACAACATATATCCGAATATGACTTATGGCAACTCTGAGCAGTTTTCAACCGATCCTTAATGACTTTAACTTTCTCCATAGCCTGATACACGAGGTCTGGTCCTATCAACTCTGCTTCCCCAATCTCGAACCACCCTATAGGAGATCTACATCTCCTACATATAGAGCCTTAAATGGTTCCATCTGGATGCTAGCATGATAACTGTTATTGTAAGAAATTCTATGAGTGGCAAATGATCATCAAAGCTACCCTTGAATTCAAGAACATAAGCATGCAACAAATCCTCGAGCATCTGAATGGTGTGCTCTGCTTGCCCGTCGGTCTGTGGTTGAAAGTCCATACTAAGATTCACCCGAGTACTCAAAACTTGCTAAACTTTCTTCCAAAAGTTAGTCATGAATCGTGCCTTTCAATTTGAGATAATAGAAACTAGAGTTCCAAGCAACCTGACTATTTCCATGATATAAAACTGAACATATTGTTCTGCTGTGTCGGTAGCCTTAACAGGTAAGAAGTCTGCTGATTTAGTTAGTCAATCCACAATCACCCAAATCGAATCGAACTTGCAAGGAGTTCGAGGTAGTCCGACCACAAAGTCCATATTGATCATCTCCCACTTCCACATTGGAATCTCGATGTTTTGTGCCAACCCACCAGGCCTTTGATGTTCAGCCTTTACTTGTTGACAATTTGGACATATGCCACAAAATCAGCTACATTCCTCTTCATATTATTTCACCAGTAGACTTCTTTAAGATCATGATACATCTTTATAGAGCCTGGGTGCATGGAATACCAAGAAGTGTGGGCCTCGATCATGATTCTTTCTCGGAGACCATCAACATTTGGAACACATAGTCACCCTTGGTACTTTAGTGTACCATCATCCATTCCAAGAGAAAAAGTCATGGTCTTATGTTTATGAATTCCTTCCTTAATTGTACCAACAACGGATCATTGTACTGCTTCTCCTTGACTTCAACAACAAAAGATGAGTCAGCCCTATTTTGCACAATTATCACTCATTCACTAGAGTCCGCAAAACGAACTCCCAAACCAGCTAACCGATGAACTTCCTTGGCCAACGGCCTTTGATATGCATCCAAGTGAGCCAAACTACCCATAAATTTCTGGCTAAGAGCTTTTGCCACAACATTAGCCTTTCCCGGGTCATATAGGATATGGATATCGTAGTCTTTGACTAACTCGAGCCCTTCTCTGTCTCAGATTCAATTCCTTCTGCTTGAAAATATATTGAAGGCTCTTATGGTCCACGAATATATCCATATAGACCCCACACAAATAAAGACGCCAAATCTTCAGTGCAAAAACCACCGTTGTGAGCTCTAAGTCGTGTTGGATAGTTCTTCTTATGATTCTTGAGTTGCCTAGAAGCATACGTGATCACCTAGCTCATTTGAGTATTTTATCAAGCACTAGGTGTGCATTAAGGTTTCAAGGTCCTCCTATGGTGGATTCCTTTACCATAATCAATCCACATTTCAATAGGCCACCCACAAATACTCCACAACCTCTCTACCATCTTTATTAGTACATGAATGCATAAATAACAACTCTTATTCTCAAAACCTTCCTCCCCATTACCTATTCCCAACCCAAATTTCGAAATTGAAGGCTAGGGCTAGAATATTACCTCTTGGATGATGACCTTGTAAGTTTTCCTTATGAATTCTTCAAGACTTGGGCAAAGATTGATGAAATAATGGCTTAAGAATTCCTCCTTTCACTATAGACCACTTTCCTCTCTCTAAAATATTAGTTTAAACCTTTTAAAATAACCCCTAAGGTTGTTTTATAAAAATGAGATCGGGTTATAAAGCCAGAAAACGGACCATTCGAACATAGCTCTACAATCATAGAATGGACTGCATAATAGATATGCGGCCCACAAAATGGGCCGCGAAAGTGATGCCAAAAAAGGGGCTGCCTTAGATTAGTCTGCGGTCCGTAGACCAGGTCTGCGGCTGCGAAATTGACCACAAAATCACCCTCCGAATTTCTTCAAGCCAAATCTGCAATGGAAGTGCGGACCACGAAATGGATATGCGATAATGGACCACATAAACAACCTTCAAAATTAAACAAATTATTTGCTCAACTCTGCGATGGATCTCTAGTCCACAGATCAGTTTTGTGGTCGCATAATGGACCGCAGAAGCGCCCTATTCTACAACAATTTTTCTTTAACTCCCTAACACACTATTCAACCCAAAAAGTCCGTACCGAGGCGAGCTGAATTTCTACAATCCTCGAACACATTAGCGTACCTTAGCTCCATGAAATCCCAGGTTCTAGGTGAAATTATACGGGGCCTGCACTCCTCACCTCCGCTCAGGGTTCAATTTGAAGAGGCTAAGGCTAGATGGGATGAAGTCCATAGTGTTGTTCTTGCTGCATCCGATCACTAGGCTGCCTCTGTTGAAAGAGTGACCAATTTGGAGGTAGCCTTTAATTCCAAAACTGAAGAGCTTGCTACTATCGTGATGAAATATTCCCAATTAGAAGAGAAGTATAAGAAGGCCATTGATTATAATAGATATTTTAGCTCCACCATCCGCGAACTTGACGTCAGCCTTAAGTCCATCAGATCCGCCTTGGAAAAACTTTCTACTGAGGTTGACCAACTTAAGAAGAACTCCAGTGCCGAGAGGCCTCCCTCATTGTTGAGAAAATGCATTCTATGTATACCATGAGGAGAAAAACCTTGGAATAGGCCAAACTGGGTGTTCGTTGACTTTGATGCCAAAATGCTAAGGTCCTTGTGCTGGAGTTAGCTGCAAAAAGAGGTCTTCCGGCCAGGCCTAAAGCTATTCTTTTGGTTCTAGTTCTGAGTCCTAGAGAACTGAAGAAAAACTGGAAGGTGATGACCCTGAGGGCCAAAATGATGAAGGCCAGGATATCGAATCGGCAGCGGATCTACCCCCGTCTCCTAAGGGAGCAGTAGCTTCTCTTCCTCCGGGTTTCAAAGATACATCAACTTAGCTTTTGATTCTTATCAACTTTTGTACTTGTGCTATTTGGCACATTCGTTGTAAATGAAAACACTTTTTTGTTAAGTGTTGCATGAAGTTTTCCTTTCTGTGCGTTTTTTTAAACAACATGCAAATTTAACCTTTGCATCTTTTTTCGTTTAAGTATTTGCGCAAGTTTGCTTTTTGCATATTTTTGTGCAAGGCTTCGGGTGTATTTATCCCCAAAGGCATATGGATTTCGGGCTTAAGTTCTTCCGAAATCAACCCTTTAACGTGAGTGTTTCCATAAGTGTTTTCGCAAGTTTTTTTTTTGCATCTTTTTGTGCAAGGCTTTGGGTGTATTTTTCCCTGAAGGCATTTGAATTTCGGGCATAAGTTCTTCCGAAATCAACTCTTTAACTTGAGGGTTTTCATAAGAGAGGGCCCTCTTATATTTACGGTACTCTTGAAGAGGACATCTTTTCTTCATTACGGCACCAGCATTTGAAGTACTTGATTAACTTTCGAATGACAAAATCAATTCATCGTTCAGACAAGAAACAAGATGGAAATAAAAGGGCTTTACTTTATTCTTTCCATTTTTAAAAGCACATATGCATTTGTTATGCTAAAAGAAATTGTCATTTCTTATGCCTAACTTGTACAACTTGTTTATATGGGGCTGGCCGCGCAGTACCCGATCCTGATGATACAACTATGTTTCCGATTTTCGTATTCCAATTAGGTGGCAATCATTTTTGTCGTATTCTCATATCATCTCCCCCTCCCCCCCAGTGTTTGAATGCGAAAAAAGCAAATTGGAATACTGGAAGTTTTGCACCTTCGAGGATTCCACTAATGAATTGCGAGATAATCTTCAGTTCGGTAACAAACTTAACTTTCCCTTAGGAATTTATGCTATCAATCCAAATACTATCTGATGGTAGGCTATAATCTCGTATTTAGTTGCTTATGCAATCTAATTTACTGCACTTTTATTGTGTTTGTGCTTTAATCGTTAGTGTTTTGTACTTATTATGTATTTTATGCCTTGTAAGAGTGATTCCAAGTTATGTAGATATTTGTAACTAATTCAAGATATATGAAGCTTTGAAGTCTAAGTAAAATCCCAAAGGATTAAGTCGAGATCGCGCTCGGGGGTCAAGGATCACTCTAGACGTCAAAATTCAAGGAAAAACAAACCGCTAAAAAAATGCATTATTGCGGCAAACTGGACGATGCACGGTGCCACGCATCAGTGTAAAAATCTGTTAAAAAATAGCAAAATTTAGAGTCTGAGTTTTTGGTGTCTTTCAGGAAAAAGGAGTAATGCTACGCAAAGTGCGACACAAGAAAAATAATAAGTTTGCAAGTTTTCCTATTTCGGCTGGGAAAAGGGAATTTTGTCTAGGCCTGACCCTACTAGGTATAAATACATGGAAAACGGTATTTTATAGAATTTTGACATATCTTAGACCTAGGGAAGCAAAGGATGAGGTTGAGAAGCTAAAGCACAAGGATTTGATCATTTAATCCTCACTCAAGACAAGAGTTTTGATCTTTTTATGTTTTCCTTTGACTTAAACATATTTGTGATGAATTGCTCCATATCCATGGAGTGGTTCTCCTTAGGGTTGATGGATTTAGTGTATTGATATTTGTTTGAGGATAATTAACTCTAGTTTTTATGTATTGAATCGTTTTGGATGTTTTAGTCGTTGCATCTATATTCACTTGTTCATGTAATCGAGAGAGGCATAACTTGTGATGTTTTTGCATTCTATTTTGTTGGTTGAATTCATTAATTCTTTTTACTAATCAAAAGAGGCTAGTTGAATTGTTTATTAAACCTAGTTAGGAGAATAATCGAGAGAGGTTCTCCTAAAGACCAATCCACTACGAATTCGTGCATATTTTCACATGCTTAAAATTGGTTCATCTTGTGAGGTCGATAATTAATCGATAGAGGAGTTTCTACTAAATAATTCAATTAATAGCCAAGTGAATTCGAGATACTCACTTCAATATTAGAAGTGAATTAGCTAGAATTATATCCCAAACATTTGTCTTGCACCTATCCTATCAACCCTACTACTTGCATTGTTTGTCACTAGTCAATAGTTTAGACTCTTACTTAAATTTAGTTTAAACCACATAATTCTTAATTGTTGATCTTCTTGAATAGCAAATCTAGCTACAAATTATAACAATACTGTTTAACTCCAATCCCTATGGATGAGATATTATAAATTACTATATTTGACTAGCGAGCATATTGTAGTGTGTGTTTTGCGCTCATCACTATCTAAAAATCCCCTAGTGTTTTGCACTTTTTAACTGCCAGGTAACCTTTTCTTGATAGCAAACTTAATTTCCTTGTGGGAATTTTGCTACCGAGCCAAATATTATCTAACTGCTTCGGAGTGGTTCTTCGCTTGTGTGCCTTGCTATTAAAGGTCTTATTGTTGTTGTTGGAACCTTCTTCGTAGTATGCTTTCCGTTTCTACCTCATTAAAAACTTTACTAGAAAAATCCAATTGGGACAAAACTGGACGAAGGGAAAAAGGGTGCAGCACATGTTTTCAATACTGGTGATGTTCATCAGCAATAATATCTCTTTAGGTGTACCACATTCCCGTTGCTTGGCAACTTTTCTCCATCCTGGTTGTCCAACTCATATGAACCTTTCCCGGTGATAGTTGAAACCCTGGTAGGGGCCTTCCTAGGTTGGACCTAGCTTCCCTGTGTTGAGTTCTCGGGTGTTTTGAGTCACTTTCCTTAGAACCAAGTCTCCTACTTTGAAATAACGGAGGTTGGCTCTTCGATTATAATATCTTTCGGTTCTCTACTTTTGGTTTGCCATTCTTATATGCGCCAAGTCCTTGCACTCATCAATTAGCTACAAGTTGATTAACATTGGTTCATTGTTTGTCTCTTCATTTGCTTGGAAACATCTCAAGGTGGGCTCCCCTACTTCCAGTGGGATTAAGGCTTTTGCTCCGTGCACAAGGGAAAAAGGAGTTTCTCCTGTGCTTGATTTAGTCGTTGTTCGGTACGACCATAGCACTCTAGGCAGTTCCTTAGGCCATTTACCTCTGGGCGCTTCCAACCTCTTCTTGAGGTTTTGTATAATCACTTTGTTCGTTGATTCTGCTTGACCATTTGTGCTCAGATGATAGGGCGATGATGTAACTCTTTTGATTTTCAGGTCTTCAAGAAACTTTGTGATCTTTGCGCCTATAAATTGTGGTCCGTTATCGCAGGCTTTCTCTTATGGTATTCCAAATTTGCAAATTGTGTTCTCCCACAAGAAATCCACCACCTCAAGTTCGACGATCTTCTGATAAGGACCTACTTCAACCCACTTAGAAAAATAGTCAGTTAAAATTAAAAGGAATCTTACCTTACCAGGGGCCACCAGAAGTGGTCCGACATATCCATTCCCCACTTTATGAGCGGCGATGGAGATAGAACTGAGTGTAATAGTTCTACTGGTTGATGTACTAGTAGTTCATAGCATTGACCCTTATCGCATTTTTGTACGAAAGCTTTGGCATCTTGTTCCATTCGGGGCCAATAGTGAAAGTACAAGAGGGGTGAATTGTTTATTTTTAAACTTAATTGCTATTAGTTGACTAGTTTTTCAATTAGTCAACTAGATGTAATAAGTTGACCACAGTAACAACAAAATTAAAGATGCTAAAATCAAATGCAAGAATTAAAGACACCAGAATTTTTATACTAGTTCGGATTCAATATGAATCCTAGTCCAGTCCCCTTGGGTTGCAAGGGAGTTCTTTTTAGTGAATAAGTTTCTTCGAGTACAAGGAGAATGATGTGATCTACACTGATAGCTCAGTTCCTATATCACTCGTCTCTTTTGATACAATGCCTCACCAGTATTATTCTCTCTTTCTTACCTAACTCGTTACACAGCAAGCCTTGGAAGAGCTACAATCTTTGTTTGTAGCAGAACAAAGAGAGGGCATTTGGTTCGATCAAAGTATATGTGTTAAGGTGTGATTACAAGTTTAAATACTTTGAGAGAGGCTTGAATTCTGGAAAGATTTGCCAACCCAAGAGATTTGATCCTTGGAAAGAGATTGATTCTTTCCAAGAATAAGGCTATTCTTCAACGGCTTTTTCGGACCAGAGGTTGTAAAGATTTTCCCTTGTGTGAACCCGGAATCTTGTTCTTCCCATAGTTAGACGCTTGATTGAATGTTTGGCAGGATCTTCAATATACTTGATTATTTGATTCCTATAGTTTAGCTTTGATTGATCCCGCCAGTATCCTCTGATTGATTTCTTCTTCCTTTAATCGAGTCTTTTTTCCTTGATGTTCTCTAATTGATTTCGTCAATCTTGTATATCAATCCATATGTTCCTTCATCATTGCTGATTGATTTCTCCAATCTTGAATGATATCCAAGAGTTCCTATACAAAGAGCAAATATATTATTTTTATCATTAAAATTAGATCTAACAATCTCCCCCTTTTTGATGATGACAAAATAATATATATGTATAAATAGTAGTTGACTTCCCTGTAGTTTTCTCCCCCTCAATAAGAGCAGTTAACTCTGTCTTGAACTAATTAGCTTGAGATGCATGTAGTCGACTTCTTCAGGATCTGTACTCCCCCTCAAGGAGTGTCAAAGTCGACTTATTATGTACCTGCACAATACATATATCCTTTCTCCCCCCCCTTTGACATCAGCAAAGAGGGAATAATAAAGAAACGGCATGCATAAACAGGATTCATAGCAGAGTGTACTGGTAGAGTTAGAACATAACAAAAGAAGAGAAACAATTATCCACCGACTGATATCTCAGTCCAAAAATAGCATAGCAAAAAATATTGTCTTAAACTTCCACATTAACGACATAGAAAATAGGTATGAGTGTTGCAGATGGCCTTCTTCAGTCTATCAAAGCTGGCGTTGGCTGAGACACTCATTCCATCAAGCCTGTCATGAACCTCCTTGAATGCCTTGATAGCGTTTTCCCTTACTCTGAGAACCACAACCCGAATCGTGGAGACATCAGACCCTGTTTCTTTAGAGATAGCATGAATGGTACCAACAGTGGACTGAGTGGTGATGAGAAGATCTTTGATTGAAGAGAGCTGATTGCCAATGGCATTAAGTTTCTCAGCAAGGCCAGAGTCACTATGGCTTGTATGGGAAGCAGAAGGTTTAGGCGTGGAGTCTGTATGAGCAGTCTTGACATTTCCTTCTTGTTTCTTGACCCCTGAACACTTCACACACATATACCCCATACTTGCAAAAGATCTGGAGTTGTACGATTTTGAAACAGAGGTAAAAGGATATGAAGAGATGGAAATATTGTGAGCTTCCAGAGTGTGAGTGATGGTCATTCCATAGGGTAGACTAGTGGGATCTTCTACTCTTTCAATCACGAAATTAATGACCCAGGAGGATAGTTTAATTTTGAGTTTGGTCACAAGGCAATAGACCAGAAAAGTGTCTCGTAGAGAGAAGGTGGAGAAAGAGCCAGTACGGGGAAGCAGAGTGGTTGCCACAATGTGAGCTAGGACACGAGTTTCAAAATAACATCACTAGGGCCTAGCCAGTTTGGAAGGGATTCAGATGGACCCTTAGCAATACATCTTTTGGCTTGATCAAAGGAAATTTCAGTTACACTCCATATTTTTGTACATGGAAGTATGCCATAAGTAAATTGATATAAGCTCAGAAAATGTGATCCGTCGAAGTTTGGCAATGTTACATATCACATTTTCGTACGTTAAAGTTTTGTCTTCCATTAATTGACGTAGATTCGGGAATAAGATTATCTTGAGGTTACATGCATTTATGTTATTAATAACTGGCAATAAGAAAGTGCCGTGAAAAATAAAGGATAAATGAATCAAGTAAAATAAGTTTCGTTAAAGGTCGTCGATTTGGGTAAAATACGACCCGGGCTTCAATACTTGGCATTCATGGACTAATGCCATACAAGGTACCCCACAACTGCGATAATAGGATACGTAAAGTGTATTAAAAGTGAGTAGTATTTTAAGTAAGTTGAGTTAATTCTTAATTATATGGATAATTGGTTTATTATTAATTAATGAGGGATTAATTAGTTAAATAAACCATTAATAAACAATTAAGACTTTGGGGATAAGGCTTAAGGGTCCAAAAATGTGGCAGCCCCCCTTAAAAATAATATGACTCTTAAAAGGTCTTACAAGATGTCAAATTTTGGAGATTAAAGTGGTTAGTCACCACTTGAAGTGGGCCCACATTCCATTAAGCTCACTTTAAGATTTGATACCATTTTGGCTTCATTTTGGTCTCTTAAAATTTCCAGGAGATGCAAGCTAATTGTTCTTTCCATAAGGATCTTACATTAGACAATAATTGAAGAAAACCATAATATTTTCCTACACCAGTACAAAATTACCACGATGGAGCACTTAGTAGGCGATGGATTTATGTTACTATTGTGAAATTTTGCAATATTAAGGGAGTACGGTGTAATCTTTCTCAAGAGAATTGACTCAGGTATGTTAAGGCCACCCCTTCTTTCTTTTTGGCATGATCCATACGATACAAACGAAACGAGCAAACGCACAACTTCCATAAATGACTCTATTCATAGAAATACTAAAGGTTCCTATGTTATTGATTCCCATATGTATTATTATTCTATCATCTGGTCATGGGTCTCAAAAAATACGTAAGTTGATAAAGCTTATTTCATGATAGTAATCAGAGGCATAATGGTCTTATGACATTCTGAGAGTTTTTATTAACGTACTTCTCATGCATTACATTTATTTATACATGTACATTGACCCATGACTAGGTGGTGTTATATACGCGTATATATGTATATGGGATATGAAAAAAGGATACGACGTTATATACGCACCACCACCTAATCAGCTGGTATACGTTGATGATTTTGCCTATAGTGGCCGAGATGATATGATGGGATGCCCTCAGAGGCTTGATGATGTTATGAACACATGTACCTATGCACGACATGACATTCATACGTATATGCATGACATTATAAGTATTTAATAATTTAAAGAGTTATCCAGACTTACAGGTTGAGTCATTTACTCTATATTTCTTTTATATCTTTTATGTACTTATTTACGTGCCTTACATACTCGCTACATTGTCCGTACTGACGTCCATTTTACCTGGGGATGTTGCGTTCATGCCCGCAGTTCTCGATAGACAGGTCGAGAGTCCTCCAAGTAGGCTATAAGCTCAACAGAAGATGTTGGTGCACTCCATCTGCTCCGGAGTTACTTGTTTGGTCAATATGATTTAGACGCTTATTGTTTGGTATGGCGGACCCTATCCCGACCTTTATGTTAAGTGTGTAGTTTTAGAGGCTTGTATATAGATGTAATGTATATGAATTCTTTGAGTTTACAAATGATCATGTTGGCCTTATAGGCCAGTATATCACATGTATAAATTTTTACATCAGGTTGGGTCGTCCTATATGGAGTATTCCCCTATGTTTATTCTGGTTAGCCCATGATGGCCCGTTTGGCCCATTTCCAATGAAAGTACAATAAGAAAGATATGTTTAAGGGTACTCAATTAAGTAAAGGGCACCACGTGCCTATCGTAGCCCATCGGTTTGGGTCGTGACAAAAGTGGTATCAGAACAGTTCTGTCCTAGGGAGTCTACAAGCCGTGTCTAGTAGAGTCTTATTTATGGGTGTGTCGTGTACCACACTTATAAGTAGGATTCTACAAGGCATTTAGGATTGTCACTCTTTCTTCTTACTCTAGATCGTGTGGTGGAGCTCAATTGTAAGAACTCAATTTCTTAAACTCTATCTTATTCGTAATACAATGATGCTTACATTCAGAAAGATGGTCGGTAAGAGATATAGCTATAGAAGTGTTGAAGTCATAGGAACTCGATTTTGCATCATGCTTATGATGAGTAAATGTGAGGTCTTCAGCAGACCATGTGTGTACTAAAAGGTGTAAGGTTCTTGATAAGGAGTTTTAAGGAAAGAATACTTATCTACTCTTACGGTAAAAAGGAATAATAGAATCGGAAGGTAGACACAAGTTTTAGCAAGTAAAAGAAGTAAGGTGAAGAAGGGTACGAGGTACCCAGTTAATAAATATTATCATTATTTACCATTCAGAAAGAGAGATATAAGCATTTTGAGTTACCTTCAATAGTGATAGATGTATGTACAATCGGCCACACCGATCTCAGTTATGCCCTACGGGAGCTAACAGATATAGTTTAAGAGAAGGACGAGTTATAGGTTCCGGCTGGGGTTAGAGTAACCCAAAATAGTGGATGGATTGGTAGAGTTAGTTGTCATTTCTGAAGGATAGTGCAAACGTGGTAATGGATCTCCTTGTGGTACACCTAGATGGTGCAGTCTAGATATGAGTGCTACAAAGATAGGCATTGGAAGCCAGGAAAGGATAAATATCATCTTAGTATGACTCTCATCCCTAGTGGAGAGATAATGCTAGGCAACCCGAAGAGCTAGTGGATGGAGCAAAGGGGAGCTAAAAGCAAAAGAATATTTTGTTGAAATTTTCAGAATAAAGTGATAGACAGAAATGTTAGCAGGAAATAAGAAGAGAGCTAATGAAGCATTAAGAGAAAAGATGACAGTATTACAGAATCTATAGTCAAGTGAAAGAAAAGACGAGAGGTGATAGGCCTTGAGACAATAAAAGAGTATAGGCCATAAAGTTATATCGTTACTTTGAGAAGTAAGTTCGTGACCAACGAAACTACCGGAAGGAAAAGTTAGACCCTAGAATAATAGAAATCAGTATGGGCTAGTGAACAAGATAAACTAAATATGAATTAGGGACTGAGTTATTGGATAATAGTCGGCATGATGAGAGTTTCAAATTTCATTCCAGTGATAATATAGTGGACAACAGAAGAAGATTCATGAGGAATTCAGAAAATGGTCATTCAGGAAGACGTTTCCCTAAAGCAGGCAATGTGAGAAAAGTTAAGCTTAAGGGACTATGTGTGCTAGTTACACTAAGTTCTACCCTCGCGAGTAAGGAATTTCATTATCCTTGGTATAGAAGGATTACCGCAAGGTGAGTAAGGGTCATCAATAATGTGAGAAGACGCTAATTACGAAGAGGTATAACATCTATAGGTAGATCATCGTAGCGCTAAATATTAGTACTTTCCTAAAGGGGGAATATGAAGTGAAGTGGCATTAAGTCAAAATTAAGTGGTTCTAGTAATTATGGAATGGTAAAAGAAGAATGCGATAAAATGAAAAAGGGATGAGATTGCACTTATTCAAAGCCTACAGATATGCTACGATACCAGAGCATTATGCAAACACGATGTCAAGGAGAGGAAGTAAGGCTCCCTGCCCGAGATGTTATTGATTATTAAAGAGCCAGTGCGAGAGGAAAGTTAAGACAAAGGAAATAACCCAAGAAAGATTACGCGAAATATTGATACGAGAATGAGCCAACAAGTAGTTACTAGTTGATTCAGGAAGAGCCTAGTTATGTCTAGACAAGAGGATACAGACAAATCAACAGATCGTACAAGATAGGGAACACCAATATGGAAAATTCAGCCTCGCTGTTATGACATCGTGATCTTTGAGAAAATTTCAGATAGGAGTTGGGTTAGATAAAGATACTGTATGAGTGTTACAGAAATAAAAGAGAGTACCACTGGGAAGTCAGTCAAAATATTAGTTCATATGTAACCCTACAGGCACAAGGGCATGGAGATAAATAACTACGGGTAATTATAGGCGAGGAAGAACATCAAAAATTCTGTCAGGCATACGATGTGATAAGCTCGTAGCCTTACAAGAGTTAAGGGATCTCCCCCCCCAAGTACTACTATGAAAGAATAGTTGAGAAAATAAGGAAGAAGGCTTCAACCAAAGCATAATGACCTAAAGAGGAAATTGTTGTGCAACAACAATCTCACTACAAAATTGTATGCACTCCAAAAGAAAGTGGCACCTACCATGGCTAATGAGCGGAGAGTAAAACTAAAAGTAATATTCGAGACCATATGAGGAGAAAAAAAACTTTGGCATGCGTGAGAACTCAGATAAGCTAAGTATGTACACAAAAGGGGCAAAAAGACCAGGAAAAGCAATTGCTTACGTTTGAAGAAAGCTGAAATGGAACAAAAGGAATTATTCGATTAATGATCAGCCATAGAAGACTTCGGTATAAGTTAAAAAGAAGGAATTGGCTCCAGGTCATAGACAAAGGATAGAATCATTAGAAGATTGTATCATGGTTTTCCATAGCATCCATAAAAGGCTAAAGTAATAACTAAATGCCATGAGCCACAGATCGGAAGATAGCTTAAGCCTACATAAAGGCTAATCAGAAGGAAGAGGAAGCTAAAGAGTTACATCAACTAAGTAAATTAGGAGTCTGCTTATTGGACCCAGAAAGTTATAGACATCATGATTGAGAACATTTCAGAATTCTATTAATATCAAAGGTACAAGAGAGATTGTACAGTAGCCATATTCTATAACGACTCTACGATAAAGCCAGTTAGAAGTGTCCCAACCTTATAAGACGTTAGTATGAAGCTCTCATGAGATTGTGTTAAGAGGTGCATGTATTATAATAGAAGTTCAAGATGTGGATGTGAATTATACCTATGTGTAGGAGAGGTCATGAAAGACATAGAAGATGTGATGTGAGACTTTAAAAGTAAGGTAAAGGTGAACAACGTACGAGATACTCAAAATCAGAAGGTTGAGAATAGTCCAAACTTTAGATAGAAGGCTAAAAGCACGGGGATTCAATATCCAGGAATGATAGCGGTGTCGTTAGTGGCATATCTTCCAACCTATGGTTTCTAGGTACCGAGAGATCTAGCCAAGAGAGTAAAGAAGAGTTAGAGACGATGTGATGTCTCGCTTGATGTTCCGGAATAACATAAGGGAATCTATGGTGCAAGCAAGTTTAAAGAAGGTTGCGAATAGTATAAATAGATATGTAGAGGTCGCAAGTTAAAGAATAGTAAAGTGACAAGGTTTTATAACACGAGTAAGGATGAGAAACGGCTAGTAAGAAGGTGACGAAAATGGATAAGTCCTCGAGATTAAGCCCATAAAAACAAGAGAGCTAATGGTTTCTCTAAGTTATAGAAAGTTCAGTATAGCCTAAATGAACTCAAAGGAATCATAGACTAATAGAATCTTGAGTGGAATGAGGGTGTGATTGTAATAGATAAAGGATGACGTTTGGGATTTCGATTGAGTAATGACTTAAAGAGGATTTCATGAGTTGTACAGGATTAAAATATCCATGTGAGTCATATTGGGATGCTATAAAATATGGTTATGAAAGCATAGTATCACCTCAAGGTGGATCAATCTAATTAGACAAGATGTCCCTGATGAGATGTGAGCCCTAGCGGCAGTGTTACATAAGAGATCAAATTATCAGTGGTAGATGATAGATCAACATTAAGGTGAATTAACAGTGGACAAAGTATGAGGTGAGATTAGACCGTCATTCTTAAGATGAACAAGTAATGAGGAAGCATTAAAGGACTTAGATTTATACATATGGGATAAGTAACAAAAGTAACCTGAGGTTCGGTAGCAGACCTTAGTAGCAATAAATCGAAGTAAGAGTTGTGAGCACGTGATTTTTGTTTTACGCGACAATCGCTCCAAAAGAAATAAAAAATAACAAATGGTCCTGCTGTACAAGTTTTGGATTATATGTGGCATATTTGTTAGTTATCTGTAATCTCGTCCGTGTTTATTTTATTCAAAATATATATAAATAAAAATGTGTGCATCTTTCATTTTATTTTTGTCATTAAGTGATGTTAGTATAATTAAATGTTAATTGTATGTAAATTGTTGTTTATGGTTTTATATGGTATTATTTGGCAAATTAATTTAAGAAATTCAAAAGAAAAAATAATAAAAAAAAAAGATTTTTCGGACTTGGGCCAGTCCAATTTTAAACAAATTGGCCCAAACAACCCAACCCAAAACCCCATGTCTACCCGGTCCACACCAGCTGACATCCAGGACGTCCAAACGACGTCGTATTGACCTAGTCTGATCTAGGCCGTTGATCTCAGATTGATCAACGACCAAGATCACTTCCCCATAACCCAGGAACAAACCCGACCCATTCCACCCGGACCGCCCCAAAACCCCTTTAGGTTTAAACGACACCGTTCCCTACCAGCCAAAGGATCCTGACCCTTCATCTCACCCCATCCAACGGCCAGGAATCGACCCCTCACCAACTATATAAGCCTATAACCTTTACCCTGCCCCCCCCCCCTATCCAAACCCCCAGGCCCTAGTCGTCCCCTCCACAGACCTCAGACCTCCAAACCCTAGCCGCCCCTGTATACCTTCACCATGAAAGCCGGCGGCATGGACGCCGGTGACCCCCTCCTTAACACCATAGATGCTCCTCACCGTCCTGAACCCAAATCCACCAACTACACATTTCGAATCCCCTCCCACCTTCTCGAATCTTCATTTGAAGATTCGAGTCGGAACCTGACTTACACTGATTGACCCCAGTTTCACACCAGACAGTCCCCAGACCCCCCTCGTGACCAAACCTTGCTTGGTTTGGTCCGAATCTGACTAGGGAAACATAAATCCCAGATCTGATTTTTGGAACCCTAGGGTTCCTCGTCACTGGTCTGTATCCGTTTGAGCCAAAGTATTTAGGGTCTAATGGACTTTAGTCGAAGTGTTCTCAGTGAGAACACTTCGATTAAAGTCCTTTCAACACCAAGAAGGGTCTGTTCGAATCCAAGCTAAGACTTTTTGATTTTTCGGGATTTAAAGTGAGTTTTGGTTTTCCTTTTTCTTTATTTTAGTCCATGTGCTGATTAAAGGTCTGTTCGTTGGCCAAATGTCTTATTTAATTCGTGTTTTGAATTTTTACCAACCGTATCCTGACCACTTTGCCTGAACCTCTGTTGTTTGATCGGGTCTTTCTTCTATTCATTGATAATGTGTAGATGTGTATGTGCTGTGCAATCAATTGAACTTTGAACTTGACTAATTAACTGATTCCCTGGTACAGTTTCTGCTTAGACAGTGTAATTTGAATCGCATGTTTGATACTGTTAGATTTCTGATCATGGTCTTTGATTGTATATGTTATAATTAGTATAGTCGAGTCGACAAATGTCGTCAATTAATTTCAGTAGTTTGAATGTTAACAATTGAATTTGTTGCATGCTGCAATTTTGTTTGAATCAAAGTAAGAATCAAGTATGGCTACTTATATTTGCTGTATTTGAATCTGAAAATAAAAAGATTAGTTTGTTAGCTGCAATCTGAATTGGAGGGCATGTGCATTTGTGCACAACATGTCCATAAAAGCCCTTTTGGATTAAAATAGTTTGACGGCACATGCTGTCATATTATATTCCTACTGCCCATGTCTGCTTTTAGTTAATAAAATGGGAAAGGGGACTGTCAGGGAATGTCATGGGAAGGGTTTTATTTTAAGTAATCGAGTGAAAAGAAAACAGATCACATGGGAGGATGTCTGATTGGTCTAATAGGTTGTTAAAGGGCTGATCGTTAGGCTTATAAAAGGGGGGAATACACATTGATACAGGGACGGACAGACAGATTTGGGGGGAACTGAAAGTTGACACTAAATTTCAGAGGAAGAGAGAAATAGAGAGGACATACAGATACATATTGAGAGAGGCATAACACAGAAAAATAGGAACTGCATTTCCATCGTTTGTCTTGATTCTCACTGGTCTGGATTTGCCTGTTCCATATTGATTTCTTCTGAAGTCCTGATTGAGGTTACTGGTTGTGTGTAGCATTAGTTCATTTCTGGATTTGTTCTGCCTAAATTATGATTCTATACTACTGGGTATTTGCTTCATTCTGCCATTTCTCCATCGGCTCTAACTGCATCTTGCACTGGGATTTGTTCTATTGGTTACCTGCTGTTACTGCTGCTGCATTTGTTGCCATTGTTACTCTGCTGACTTCTCTTCTTCTTCAATTGTAAAACACTTCCAGGTACACAACTTCTGAAATCATGTGTTGTTGAAAGTTTGAAGTTTGAAGCAGAAATAAAGAAACGAATGTCTGTTTACTTTACAATACTTGTGCTCAAAATAGGTCGAATGTTAGTTTGGCCTGTATTTATTTAACTTCTAACTGCAAATACTCTGTATGAATTAACATACATTCTGATTTGAGATGAACTATTAGATAGCATTAGTTTGTTAGATCAGACTTGTTTTAATGCATACAACCATTAGGTTTTGTTTTAGCTATGACATTATAACATAGAATCATAGCAAGCATCTGTATGTATTTTTGGTCTAGATCTCTGAACTGTCAAATCTGCTATATTTGGTCCCATTTGATTTCAAGATAAGTGTACCCCAAACTAATTCTCATGCGGCGTTATGTTAACAGGGTGATAAATGCATGCCATCCCTCTTGTTAGATTACTTGTTCCTATATAGGTTCGATATGGGCTTCAATATAGATTCATTGTTTCGAAATAATGCGATGACTTTTGAGGAAAACTAATAGGCATTTTCGAATCCAATTAGTAGTAGTTTTCTTAATAAATAGCCGATTTCATTTATCAAGCCTAAATAAGTTAATTTTAAAATTCAAACTTGAGGGTCGTTTAATGTAAATTTAGTATGTGTTTGCTTGCAATCTCCCTTATCAAATTAACAAAGCTTATTCGCTCTTTGAAGACAAGGCATGAAATAATTCTCACCTCGTAAAACAACCAATTAGGTAATCAATCAAAATTCGGATTCGTCAAACATAGTAGAGATTTAGTATGTTAGTTGCTTAAACAAGTAAGTTTGGTATCTTTCCCTTTTATTTTTAGAGACAAACACATTAGAAATGTAGTCGCTTTAGGATACCCTTTCTAAAATGGAGACGAGCCTCGCCAAATAAAAATGCAAATTGCGGGGCCCTCAATAACTAACCATAATAAATATTTAGAATTCAGGACAGGCCGTTTGGTGAATTTCATGGCCTTCCCCAAAAATAGTAACGCGTTAGACTCCTTATGCGCGGCTTTAATTAAATTATATTCTTAAATTCAGGGTGCGCATTTATGTGACCCAAATTCAAATCTCAACGGAGTCGAAATGTGTTAACAATTACGGGTGCATTGATTGTGACGTGGTTCGAGATGCATTTTCACGACGTTGCAATTCTATAAAAATAAATGATAATAATGAAAGCGGTTTAAACTCAATAAAAGCACATAAGTCACAACACGTATTTAAATCAGATATTTAGCCATTATAACAATTTAGGCGACCGTGCTAGAACCACGGGATTCGAGGGTGCCTAACACCTTCCCTCGGGTCAACAGAATTCCTTACTTAGAATTTCTGGTTCGCAGACTTCATTTGGAAAAGTCGAAAATTTCCTCGATTTGGGATTCAAGATAAACCGGTGACTTGGGACAGCAAAAGCCAAACCTTTCCCAAGTGGCGACTCTGAATTAAAATAAATAATCTCATTTCGAATATTGTCACTTAAATTGGAAAAACTCCCTCGCGCATTTAACCCTTCGGGGCGGGCGCGCAAAAAGGAGGTGTGACAGCTCTGGCGACTCCGCTGGGGATTATTAACCCAGAACCACTGGTTCAGGGTTCAGAATTAGAGCTTAGAATAATTGTTATATTTGGCTTTATTATCTGATCTTTATATCATGTTTTGGCATAACGTGCTAAATGTTTTTTTTACTGCTTTGATATTATCTGAACTGTATATAAACTGTACCGAAACCCTTCTCTTCTTACCTCCGGGGAGAAGCTCGCTGGTCGAGACTCCCTATTCTGTTAGTGTCGATACCTGAAATAAGAAAGAGGTCGGACAAGTTACAAAGTCGGACGATCTCGCAGGTCCCCGGTACGTAGCCCCCTCCTCGACTCGAGTTGTCCGCTCGGGTACACAGTCTAGAACAAATGCCCAGGTTATAAACCTAGTATAACGAAACTTCATGTCGGATCCCTAGTAGGAACGTTTATTTGCATCACGTTGCATTTGGCTTAGGGGGCTCAACACAGGGGTTGGGTCCGTCTAAGACTGGCAACCTGAAATGAAAAGACCATCCTGCTGCATTCCTATCTGTTTTGCGCATTTATTTGCTTCAGTTCTGCATGCTGACCGGTTTCTAAAAAAGGGGAAAAATAGCAACATAGGGAGATAATTACTTATTTTGGAAAAATAAAACCCATGTCCAAGTAGTGTCAAAACCTCGCCGGAATTTTTCTAAAAAAAAAGAATAGAAAACAAAATTTGTTTTCTAGTTTGATTTATTAAAAAAAAAATTCCTTTTTATCACTTTCAAAATAAAAAAAAGGGGTATTTATTTAAAAGTAAAAAAAAAAGAAAATAAACGAAAAATTCATAATTCAAAAAAAAATGTTGTTTCTTTCGTAGTACCTCCTTTTTGAATTCAGACTAATAGTCCAAATATTTCCTTAAAAAAATATTTTCTTTAGTCTTTCAAAAGAAAATAATATTCTTGCTTTCTGGGTTTAATTGATTTTCTCTATTCATGATGTACCGAACTACGCCGGTTTGATTCTCACCGGATGTGAGATACGTAGGCAACCCCCATCGGGTTCAACCCCACCTTTTACTAAAAAAAAGAAACAAATAGTAATAATAATAATAAAAAATGTGTGTCAAATTCTGTCACAAATAAATCAGGTGATGTTGTTTTGTCATAAATAGCCGAATGTTCCCGAAAGGGACGCCGGAAGGCTGACTTTGCATAAATAACCACCTTCGGGTCATTTTTAGGATTTTCATCCAATTGACCCACACAGCCTCAAAATCTTCATCCCCGAAGTGCTGAAAGACCGTGTTCGAATAGTTGATCTTCCTTGTAAAATATTTTGAGTCAAGTTATTTTTGTTAAAGAACACCTTAATAAATGTGCAGGATGAGCACAATGCAAAATGAACATTTTTCAATAATGACCAAAATCCCTGTCAAATTACGGCTATAGTGGAATGATCTGGGTGCTGAGGGACAGGATGAGGTCAAGAAATATCTGAAAGGTCTCGTGGGTTTGTTGGAAATCCAGCCTCGGGGAGATATCATAAGAGCTTTGGTTACCTACTGGGACCCGGCGCACAATGTTTTCCATTTCTCTGATTTTGAACTCACCCCGACTTTGGAAGAAATGGCTGGGTACATCGGAAATGCTGAACTTCCGTTAAGGCAAAAATACTTGGTCGCCCCAAGAGCTGTCACGGTACATCGGTTCCTAGATTCACTGAAGATACCTAGAACGGTCCACAACCCGGATCTGGCTGCCGGTTTTTGTACTCCATGCTTCATATATGATAGGTACGGTCATGAAGAGGGATTCAATAATCCAATCAACAAACTGTGCAGCAAAGGTATTTGTCAGAAGTGGGACAAACACAGACGGGTAGCCTTCATGATGATGTTCCTAGGCCTTCTGGTATTTCCAAGGAAAGACGGAAACATTGATTTGAAGATATCCGGGGTCGTCAGCACTTTACTCACGCAAAGTGACAGTACTCTCGCGCCTATGGTGGTATCTGATATTTTTTGAGCTCTCACAGCTTGTAAAGTTGGGGGAAATTTCTTCGAAGGTTGTAACTTGCTCCTACAAATGTGGATGACCGAGCACCTCTGCCATCGTTCTGAGATTTTGAGACATGGTTCCCCGGAAAAGACTTGCATAAAAGAATTTTACACGAGAACCAAAGAGATCAGTTTGCCTGAAGGAGTCATGGCCTGGACCTCGTTCTTTCAAGCTCTTACTGCCAGCCAAATACAGTGGACACTGGGATGGTTGCTTGTTGATGAGGTCATATATATGCCAGCAGCTAGAACTCATTTCTTACTGATGGGGCTTAAGAGCATTCAACCTTACGCGCCCTGCCGAGTTTTGAGACAGCTCGGAAGATGCCAGACAGTACCCCATGAGGAAGATCTTAGCACTCAAGCAGTTGAGATAAGTCCTAACGGACAGTTTCCAGAAGCGAAAATTCGCCAAATCTGGAGTGAGTGTCAATATTTGAAATCAGATACTTGTGTGCGGGATCGAGCCAAAGGTGAGACGGCGTCAGGTTACCTTGCATGGTATAGAAGGGAACTTGAGCATAAAAGGCCGGCTAAGAGACCCCACATCCTGAATTTTGCCGAATCATCGCAAAAGCAGTGGTATTGGCTAGCAAAAGAAAGAGGCTATTACGCCGAAATCAGCAGGTTGAAGCAACAAGTGGAAAGCTTGAAATATGAGCACAACGTGCAAGTTGCTACTGATCTAGGAGAGCGGAACAGGTTAATTCAGGAAAACGAAATGCTCAGATCCCAGATAAAACAGATAAGGATGGATGCGGATAAATAGCCAAGGCGTCGATCAGATGAGCAGTTGAGAAAAAGGCTAAAAAGCGAAGTCAGGGAATGGCAAGAGGGTTTAGAGAAATCTAAAAACGTCATGGCAGAGCTCAGGGCCCAGTGGGATACAAGAGCAGATAAACATCGCCGATACTTAAATCAATTGAAAAGCGACCACGAAAAAACTGTTGCTAAAATAAAGAGAGAGATGGCTGCATTTGAGACCAAAGCAGTTAATCAGGCTAAGGATTTCCAAATTGAGAGCAGATACTGGTACGACTTGTTGGCCCAGATGAAGTCAGAAGTACGGCAACTGAAGAATCAACATATACAGGATGCTCAGGTATTCAAGATGTGTAGCGATCAGATAAAACGCCTACTCATAGAGAAGAAGCAAACCAGAGATAGGATCAAGGCCATCGCCCATGCCATCACCAGACGATGCCTACGATGTGAGAACATGACCAGCGTTACCGTTCTCTCGGCAGTAATGGGTTATGTCAAGCAGACCATGCATGAGCTGGAGCAACTTGAGAGGGATCTCACACCTAAGACCGCGGCGAGGCCGAACGATGCCCCGCGGGCGCCATTTTTCAAAACCATAATGTACTCATAAGTCAAGTCTGTATCTTAGCATCTTCTGCCCGTTTTCCCATCAGGTTGATTTTTAGTTTATTTTGAGTCTAGGTTTATTTTCAAAGTCTTCTCCTTCTTTTGCAAAATGTAGTTTGTAATAGACCGTTTCAACAATAAAAAGGTTGTTTCTTTTACGCTCATTTGTGTTTTTGAACTACGTAATGATCTGATTCACGTGGCGTCGTGATACGTAGGCAATCCTCATCGGATCCGGTCGCATTTTTACCGCAAAATAAAAACATAAAAAGAAAAACAAAAAAAGAGAAGAAAAAATGATAGGAAAAGGGAAGCCTAAAAAAAATGCCGGAATGACGCATGCTTTCGTCGCAAACTTGTAGAATTCACTTAACTGTATAGGTGCATCATGCTCAACGTGAGGTTGCCTATCTGTTATTTATTTCGAATTAACCACTCGTGTGTCGTTGAGTTCTTCCAGGTTTTTGGAAAGACGGTTGGTTTGGTGAAAGTCTGGCCTCGCACTCATACTTCACGAGGTCAAAGAGAAGTGTTCAACTACCTGTTGTTAAGACCGGAAGCAGTACTCACACTTACTTCACCAGGTCAAAAGGAAGTGTGGAAATGTCTTCAGAAATTCCATTGCAAACAATCCCTGTTTCCGAGGAGAGCTCGATCTCAGCCGCCCTCAAACCTGAATCCGCAACTGTGGAAGAAAATAGAATCCTACGACTCCACATGTTGGAAATGCTGGACGACTGGAATAACGGAAAAGAACCGCCAAGCGTCGTCCCAGGATTCCCTGAATTGTTTTCCAGGACAAGCGGGACTTCTAATGTCCCCATAAGCTATCCTGCCACCCCATTCGGGTACCCAGCCACTTCAGTCTTCTCTGCTGGATCGCCTTCTGAGCCTCATCCCCGAATGTCAGCCACCGATGCAAGCATGAATATCTTTACTACACTGCCCTACCCGATTACGGCACAGCCTGCTACGTACAAGCCAAGCTTTGAATCATCCTCTTTTACATTCCAAGCACCGTCGTTCTCAATGGAACCAACTAGGTTCGCTACCAACACTAATCCTCCACCGCCTCAGTGCGAGCTTGCACCCGGGCAGGATCAGAACCCCAGAATTGCAGAACAAAATGAGATGGCCAAAAGAATGAGAAGCCTTGAACAAAGTTTGAAGAATATGCAAGGCTTGAGCGGACAGAAGGGCGTCTCTTATGCCGACCTAGGCATGTTCCCTCACATGCACCTGCCAGTGGGTTTCAAGACCCCAAAGTTTGAGAAATACGATGGGCACGGTGACCCCATTGCACATCCTAAGAAATATTGCAACCAATTACGGGGAGCCGGCGGAAAAGAAGAACTGCTAATGGCATATTTTGGGGAAAGTCTAGTAGGGATAGCCTCGGAATGGTATATGGACCAGGAAATGTCCCGATGGCATATATAGGATGATCTCGCCAGAGATTTTATGAAACAATTCCAGTATAACATCGACATTGCACCAGACCGAAATTCTCTGTCGAATTTGAAGAAGAAACTTCAGAAAGCTTCAGAGAATATGCTATTAAGTGGCGTGAGCAGGCATCGAGGGTGAAGCCTCCCATGTATGAGGTATAAATGGTCACTACCTTTCTCCAGGCTCAAGAGTCTGACTATTTCCAAAACATGATGTCAGCTATGGGAAAGCCGTTTGCAGAAGCAATTAAGATCGGAGAGATGGTGGAGAATGGTCTGAAAACAGGTAGGATTTTGAGTCAAGAAGCCATAAGGGCGACCTCCCAAGCCGTCCAAGGCGGGTCCGGAGGAATGGCAAGAGGGAAGAAAAAGGAAGAAACGACCATGGCAGCCTCGGAAGCAAGGGAATATCGTCATCCCAGGCCCCGTTTTCCGGAAAGAACCCCACAACACTACTACCCCCACTCAAATCTGGCATATGCTCATCAACCCTATATGGTCATGAATGCCCAGCCTTATGCCCATCCGCCGCAACAAGCCAACCGAGGCCAAGCTCCACCTCCCAGAAATCAGCCTCCTTACCGCAACCACTATAACCCACAACCTCCGCAGAATAACTTCCGCCCTCGGGAGCCACCTAGAAGGCGGACTTTCACGCTCATCGGTGAACCATACTCTACTTTGTTCCTGAAGCTAGTCCAGTTGGGTTTCTTGCAACCAATCCCTCAAACGAGGCAAAACCCGACGTCACCTTCCTACAAAGCGGGAGTCAGATGCACCTATCATTCAGGGGCCGAGGGACACGATACAAATGACTGCTGGTCGTTGAAAAGAGTGGTCGAGAATTTGATAGAGCAAGGGAAAATAGTGCTAAGGGACGAGGAGATCCCAAATGTGACTAACAATCCATTGCCTGCTCACAATAATGGGCCGCTGATCAGAATAATTTGCAAAGACAAAGAATTCGACCCTGCTCTGAAAACTATAATCGCCATTGTTGACGCAAGGGAAAAGCCTGAAACAGCACAGAAACCAGAAAAGGGGAAAAGGACAATGCTGTAAAGAACGAGCCTGAAAAGAAGGTGGAGAAGGAAGTGGTACCGGTAAAGGATGGAGTTCTTTACATACCACGAGGTCGAGCAGAGAAGCCGCCGAACTTCGGGATCAAAAAGGCAAAACCTATGTACGTGCCAAAAGGGGCCTATGTGGTCCGGGGAATGATTCAACCACCTCGGCTGAATGAGCCAGTGGTTATCGGACGCGTGCCACAAAAGCCGATGACCAACCCGTCCACAGTGCCGTGGAATTATCAAAAGACTTTGGTAATGTACAAAGGTAAAGAGGTCATGGGAGAACTTCCAGAAAATACTTTCATTGGAAGGTATTCAAATACCCAAGAGCTGAACAACGCCACACAAAGGCGCTTCCCACCAAAGAAGCCTGTAAGCGCTGAAGAAGCGGAAGTGTTCTTCCAACAAATGAAAATGTCGGATTACGAAGTGATAGATCAACTACGCAAGTGCCCCGAGCAAGTGTCCATTCTATCATTGTTGATGAAGTCGGCCTAGCATCAAAAGATCTTACTGAAGACCCTGAATGAAGCATACGTCCCAGCTGAAACCTCAGTTGAACAACTGGAGCGAATGACGGAAAGGTTCTTCGCCGTTAACCAAATCTCTTTCAGCAAGAACGATCTACCCAGTGAAGGAGCGGCACACAACAAGGCCTTGCATCTAACAGTTAAATGCGAGGACTACTATGTCAAGCGGGTAATGTTGGATGGGGGCTCAGGTGTTGACATTTGCCCGCTCTCCACGCTACAAAGAATGGAAATTGGGACCGGAAGAATCCGACCCAATAATGTCTGCGTAAGGGCTTTCGACGGCATCAAGAGAGATACCATAGGGGAAATAGACCTGTTGTTGGTCATAGGACCAGTCGAGTTTGAAGTAACCTTCCAGGTGCTCGACATGGATACATCCTACAATTTTCTCCTCGGCAGACCTTGGATCCATGCGGCAGGAGTTGTGCCTTCCACTCTTCACCAGATGGTGAAGTTTGAGTACGAAGACCGAGAGATCGTGGTCCACGGAGAAGACGAGCATGCTATTTATCGGGACCCATCCATCCCATATCTTGAACCAAGAGAAGGGAGCGAACACACGGTCTATCAAGCTTTCGAGATTGTACTGGCAGAGCAGCATGAAGAGGGAACACCTTTCCCCCAGCCTTTCTTGTCTAATGCCTCGGTTATGGTGGCCAAAGAGATGATCCGGCACGGATTTAGGCCAGGGAAAGGGCTTGGACGAACCCTTCAGGGAATAACAGAACCCATCACCTTGCCAGTCACCAAGAAACCTTTTGGACTAGGTTTCAAACCCACTCCAGGAGACGAAGAGTGGGCAAAGAAAAAGAGAAATGAGGATTGGAAGTTACCTCAACCATTGCCGGATTTATATAAAACTTTCATCAGGCCAAGGTACACCGAAGAAGAAGACGATGAGGTCTTCACGACTGAGGAAATCGAAGAGATATGTGGGGCAATGAGAGAAATGCTCTACGAGACTCACATGGTTCAACCAGGTGAAGGCACAAGCACTGCTGAGATGCTGTACGTGGGACCGAACGCTAAACTTTAAAACTGGGAAGCCACGCCGTTCCCGACTAGACGGAAGTCCGGGTAGACCTGTCCTGCCACCTTTCCTGTGTCACAAGTTATCTCCAGGGCATAACTTGAACGTTTTCTTCCTTTCAATTGTTGTTTTGAATTTCTAAAGTTGTAAACATTGTTGTCTTCCAACTTCCCAAAGAAAATAATTAAAAAAAAATCATCATTGCTTTCCCATTTTTTTCTTTTGTTCTAATTTTTGTTATTTTTCCTTTTATCTTTCCTTTCAATTATAGTAATGCGGCTTTAAATATGACATGCTTGCGGACTTCACGCCCAGATCACAACGAGCTATTTAACTGTGAATTAATGAACCCGGAACCAGAATATGATGAAGAAGAAGCTTTTAGGGAAATACCGAGAGTTGGAACATTTTGAGAATAAACCTAAGCCGAAACTGAATGACACCGAACCGGTTAATTTAGGAACTCCTGAAGAAATACGGGAGACCAAAATAAGCATTCACACGGACAAGAAAACGCGAGATGCGATAATTCAACTTCTTTTTGAATTTAAAGATGTGTTTGCTTGGTCATACGATGACATGCCGGGACTAGGTGTTGATCTAGTGGTTCATAAATTGCCAATTCATCCTGATTGTCCTCCAGTTCAACAAAAGCAACGAAAGTTCAAATGGGTAGTCCAGTATACGACGTGGTTGGCAAATGTGGTTCCAATACCGAAAAAGGACGGGAAAACTCGGGTATGTGTAGATTACTTAGATCTGAATAGAGAAAGTCCCAAAGATAATTTCCCACTGCCCAACATCCACATCCTCGTTGATAATTGCGCCAAATACGAAATATAGTCTTTCGTAGATTGTTACGTTGGGTATCATCGGGTATTGATGGATGAAGAGGACGCCGAGAAAACTGCCTTCACCACGCCTTGGGGCACCTACTGTTATCGGGTCATGCCATTTGGTCTGAAGAATGCTGGGGCTACTTACATGAGGGCCATGACTGCCATTTTTCATGATATGATGCATCAGGAAATAGAGGTGTACGTGGACGGCGTGATAGTCAAGTCCAGGACGCAGGATAATCACATCCAAGATTTGAGGAAGTTCTTCGAGAGACTAAGGAAGTATGACTTGAAGCTGAACCCAGCCAAATGTGCTTTCAGAGTTCCATCGGGCAAGCTTTTGGGCTTTATAGTGAGCAGGAGAGGTATCGAATTAGATCCAACTAAGATAAAATCTATGAGAGATCTACCTTCCCCGAGAACAAAGAAATACGTGATGAGTTTATTGGGCAGATTGAACTACATCATTCGATTTATTGCCCAGCTGACAAGAACGTGTGAGCCCATATTCAAGCTGTTAAGGAAAGATGCGGCAATCAAATGGACAACTGAGTGTCAAGAAGCCTTTGATAAAGTCAAAGAATACCTTTCGAATCCCCCAGTTTTGGTCCCTCCAGAGCCAGGGAGACCGCTATTCTTATATCTGACAGTCTTGGAAAACTCTTTCGGTTGCGTCCTCAGACAACATGACATAACTGGAAAGAAGGAGCAAGCAATCTACTACTTGAGCAAGAAATTCACCGGCTATGAGGCCAAGTACACTCTGCTGGAAAGAACCTGTTGCGCTCTGACATGGGTTGCTCAAAAGCTGAGACATTATCTTCAAGCTCACACTACCTTCCTCATAAGTAGGTTGGATCCTCTGAAGTATATATTTCAAGAAACCAATGCCTACTGGAAGACTGGCTAAATGGCAAATCTTGCTTACCGAATTAGACATAGTCTATGTTACTCGCACGGCAATGAAAGCCCAGGCGCTAGCAGATCACTTGGCCGAAAATCTGGTCGATGAGGAATACCAGCCATTGAGTACCTACTTTCCAGATGAAGAAGTAAGCACCGTAGAAGTGGTCTCGGAGGACGCTCATGCTTGGAAGATGTTCTTTGATGGAGCCGTGAATGCCAAAGGTGTAGGGATTAGAGCAATTTTGATCTCGCCCTCCGGTCAGCATTATCCAGCCACAGCTAGACTGCGTTTCTTTTGCACAAACAATACAGCTGAGTATGAAGCCTGCATCATGGCCATGCATATGGCGATCGATCAGGATGTCGAAGACTTACTGATCATGGGAGATTCTGACCTGATTATCCGGCAAGCCCAAGGTGAATGGGAAACTCGGGATGTCAAACTTATCCCTTACCGGCAGCACGTGGAAGACCTCGGCAAGCGTTTTAAATAAATAGAATTCAGGTATATCCCGAGGTGTCACAATGAACTGGCAGATGCACTTGCTACTCTGGCTTCAATGCTACCCTACCCAGGCAACGTCCACGTCGATCCTTTGGAAATCCAAATCAGGGAAAGACACGGTTACTGCAATGTAATCGAGGCGGTATCAAATACGCAGCCTTGGTACCATGACATCAAGAGGTTCTTGAAAATGCAAGAATACCCCGAGCATGCTACTGGAGATCAAAAGAGAACCATTAGGCGACATGCAAGTGGTTTCTTTCTAAGCGGTGAATTGTTGTACAAGAGGACCCCGGACCTCAACCTCCTAAGATGTGTCGACGTCGAGGAGGCGAGAAAGATCATGCACGAAGTACACGCAGGTGTGTGCGGACCTCACATGAACGGGTATGTTTTAGCGAAGAAAATCCTTCGAGCAGGTTATTACTGGATGACCATGGAAAAGGACTGTTTTGGCTTCGTTCGGAAGTGTCATCAGTGTCAGGTGCACGGTGATTTGATTCATGCACCTCCCACGGAACTGCATCCCATATCTGCACCTTGGCCATTTGTCGCCTGGGGCATGGATGTCATTGGACCAATCGAGCCAAAATCTTCGAATGGACACAGATTTATACTGGTTGCCATCGATTACTTCACAAAATGGGTAGAGGCTGTCACTCTCAAGTCGGTCACTAAAAACGCTGTAGTGTATTTTGTACCCTCAAATCTGATCTATCGTTTTGGTATTCCTGCGACTATCATTACAGACAACGCAGCAAACTTGAACAGTCACTTGATGGGAGATATATGCGAGCAATTCAAGATAACGTATAGGAATTCTACTCCTTATCGGCTGAAGGCCAATGGTGCTGTGGAAGCGGCGAACAAAAACATCAAGAAGATTTTGAAGAAAACGATCCAAAGTTCCCGACAGTAGCATAAGCAGTTACCATTTGCATTGTTGGTGTATCGCACTACGGTACGCACGTCAGTAGGAGCAACTCCTTATCTTTTGGTTTATGGGACCGAGGCTGTAATACCGGCAGAGGTAGAAATTCCTTCGCTTCGAACCATTGTCGAAGCAAAAATCGAAGACAGCGAGTGGGTCAAGACTCGGTTAGAGCAATTGACTTTGATCGATAAAAAGCGAATGGCCGCGGTTTGTCACGGACAGTTGTACCAACGAAGAATGGCCCGTGCTTACAACAAGAAAGTCCGACCCAGGAATTTCGAAGTAGGTCAGCTGGTACTGAGGCATATTCTGCCACATCACCAGGAAGCAAAAGGGAAGTTTGCTCCAAATTGGAAAGGCCCATACATCATCAGAAAAACATTGCCAAGAGGAGCATTGTATCTAGGTGATATTGAAGGAAATGACCCCAAAACAGTAGTAAATGCAGATGCAGTCAAGAGATACTACGTCTGAATTATACTCCAGTGGTCCTGACACATTTGAAATGACGAAGGTTTTATTACCCACTACTCCCGAACACTACTAACTCTCTCTACAAGCCATTTGAGCCGGTCACATCCCTTCGAAATCAAAAAAAAAAAAGAAATTGACGAGAGCCTGAACTACGTTTGACTTGATTCCGAAAGGATACGTAGGCAGCCTCTCCCTGAGGTTCAGTCACACCAACAATAAAATCTCATTTACCTTGAAATTGAAACCGGGGCACGTCAAGCGGTCTAGAAGTTAGTATCATCTACCTCTCTTTACCAAGCACAAGCTTTCAGATCAATTACCAAAGATAGTGGGAAGCCAATAAGCGATCACGAATGGAGACCGGCACACTCTAAATTGAGAGATAAAATGAGAGAGTCTCGTTGGTTAAAACCTTCGGGCACCACAAGGCGACGGGAGTAGAGAAACCAAAATGAGAGAGTTTGTTTAGTAAAGACTCGCAAAGAGTGCTATCAAGCGATGACAGGAAGAGAAATGAGAGAGGTCAGCCAGCGAAAACCCGCAAAGGGTGCTGTTGGCCGAAAGAATGACCCCACCCAAGGAGATCTCGGCAAAGTTCCACCGGTTTGGAATCACAGCTCCATTTTGGTTCGGCAGGAAATGCAAATTCATTGAAGATCAGGCGTCCAGTCCAAAAAGCATGTCATGTCCATTTAAAGCCAGCATTGTCTTCCTCAGATAAGTCTTTCTCATCCCGAAGGGGATACTCCTTTCTGAAATTCGTTTTTCCTTTTCTTTGTTTTTCTTCTAATCTCTTTCATGTTTAACCCCAAGTTCTAGATATACCGGAAAGGACAGGTGGCAGGTTTGGTTTCACGGAATTCCGTTTCATGAAGGAAAACACCTCGGTTCGTTGGTACGTCTGTCCAAACCTGATGAATCATGATGTTTGACGGCGTTCGAAGTAAAGAGGAAAGAGAGAAATTTCCCCAGCAAGTCCGCCTCGGACAAATCCCCACAGGCTTCCCTTTGTACGAATCCGCACAAAGAATCCACTTTGTAAATATTCCCCAAAAGGTCTGCTCCAGCGAAATCCACACAGATTTTCTCTTGTACAGATTCCCCCAGGTTCTTCCCTTTGTTAAAAAAAAAAGAGGGGATTTCCCCAGCACATCCCCAGCGAGTCCCTTTGTAAAAAAAAAAATTCCCCAACAAGCTTACCCCAACAAATCCTAGAAAGCACGCTTTGAAACAAATCCTCAGCATGCCCCGTTGTACAAACATTCACACAAAGAATCCATTTTTGTAAATATTCCCCCACAGAGCTACCTTTTGTACAAATCCCCACAGAATACCTCCAATAAAATCCCCGTGGAGAATCTCCAAGCAAAACGGGACACAAAAAAAAAAGTCTTACGAGGCAAATCATCACAGAATCTGGAAATACAAGCCTGAGCAGTCTAAAGGGTTTCACCATTTAAATCCGATCAATGGCAGGACTTCGCAACAGAAATAAGGACGCAACAAAGCAACTGGGAACGATCAAGGTCACCGAACCGACCGTCATTTCTGAACTAACAATTGTTCTTTGTCGGAAAAGTTGAAACAGGTATAATCCAAGACAACCGTGCAAGGAGCAGGTGTCGCCCAAAGAAGAAGGTACATGGGTACAAGAAATATTTTGGCAATAAGGAACTCACTCGAGAGGTAAGTTTCCACGAGACCCCCTTTTATCTTCTACTAAAACAAGAAAATCCAAAAAAAAAAGGTTAGCTAGCATTCTCGAACTTTACCCCCAACCGGTCAGCATTAGGGTTTTAAACCCTAAACTGAACTTCTTCCTTTAATCAGCATTAGGATTTTTAAACCCTAAACTGAATTTTTCCTTTAGTCAGCATTAGGGTTTTAAACCCTAAACTGAACTTGTCCATGCAGTCAGCATTAGGGTTTTAAACCCTAAACTGAACTTTCTATTTAGTCAGCATTAGGGTTTTAAACCCTAAACTGAACTTTTCCATGCAGTCAGCTTTAGGGTTTTAAACCCTAAACTGAACTTTTCATTCAGTCAGCATTAGGGTTTTAAACCCTAAACTGAACTTTCTATTCAGTCAGCATTAGGGTTTTAAACCCTAAACTGAACTTTTCCTTTCAGTCAGCATTAGGGTTTTAAACCCTAAACTGAAATTTTTCCTTTAGTCAGCATTAGGATTTTAAACCCTAAACTGAACTTTTTCTATTCAGTCAGCATTAGGGTTTTAAACCCTAAACTGAACTTTTCCTTTCAGTCAGCTTTAGGGTTTTAAACCCTAAACTGAACTTTTCATTCAGTCAGCATTAGGGTTTTAAACCCTAAACTGAACTTTCTATTCAGTCAGCATTAGGGTTTTAAACCCTAAACTGAACTTTTCCTTTCAGTCAGCATTAGGGTTTTAAACCCTAAACTGAACTTTTTCCTTTAGTCAGCATTAGGGTTTTAAACCCTAAACTGAACTTTTTCCTTTAGTCAGCATTAGGGTTTTAAACCCTAAACTGAACTTTTTCTATTCAGTCAGCATTAGGGTTTTAAACCTTAAACTGATCTTTCCATTCAGTCAGCATTAGTGTTTTAAACCCTAAACTGAACTTTTTCCTTTCAGTCCCCATTAGGGTTTTAAACCCTAAACTGAACTTTTTCCTTTAGTCAGCATTAGGGTTTTAAACCCTAAACTGAACTTTTTCTATTCAGTCAGCGTTAGGGTTTTAGACCTTAAAACTGAACTTTTTTCCATTTAGTTATCATTAGGGTTTTAAACCCTAAAACTGAACTTTTTCCATTTAGTCAGCATTAGGGTTTTAAACCCTAAACTGAACTTTTTCCATTTAGTCAGCATTAGGATTTTAAACCCTAAACTGAACTTTTCCATGCAGTCAGCATTAGGGTTTTAAACCCTAAACTGAACTTTTCCATGCAGTCAGCATTAGGGTTTTAAACCCTAAACTGAACTTTTTCCATTTAGTCAGCATTAGGGTTTTAAACCCTAAACTGAACTTTTTCCATTTAGTCAGCATTAGGGTTTTAAACCCTAAACTGAACTTTTCCATGCAGTCAGCATTAGGGTTTTAAACCCTAAACTGAACTTTTTCCATTTAGTCAGCATTAGGGTTTTTAAATCCTAAACTGAACTCTTTCCTTTAGTCAGCATTAGGGTTTTAAACCCTAAACTGAACTTTTTCCATTTAGTCAGCATTAGGGTTTTAAACCCTAAACTGAACTTTTTCCATTTAGTCAACATTAGGGTTTTAAACCCTAAACTGAACTTTTTCCTTTAATCAGGATTAGGGTTTTAAACCCTAAACTGAACTTTTTCCATTCGGTCAGCATTAGGGTTTTAAACCCTAAACTGAACTCTTTTCCATTCAGTCAGTATTAGGGTTTTAAACCCTAAACTGAACTTTTCCTTTCAGTCAGCATTAGGGTTTTAAACCCTAAACTGAACTTTTTCCTTTAGTCAGCATTAGGGTTTTAAACCCTAAACTGAACTTTTTCCATTCAGTCAGCATTAGGGTTTTAAACCCTAAACTGAACTTTTCATTCAGTCAGCATTAGGGTTTTAAACCCTAAACTGAATTTTTTCCTTTCAGTCAGCATTAGGGTTTAAACCCTAAACTGAACCTTTTCCTTTAGTCAGCATTAGGGTTTTAAACCCTAAACTGAACTTTTTCTATTTAGTCAGCGTTAGGGTTTTAAACCTTAAAACTGAACTTTTTTCCATTTAGTCAGCATTAGGGTTTTAAACACTAAAACTGAACTTTTTCCATTTAGACAACATTAGGGTTTTAAACCCTAAACTGAACTTTTCCATGCAGTCTGCATTAGGGTTTTAAACCATAAACTGAACTTTTTCCATTTAGTCACCATTAGGGTTTTAAACCCTAAAATGAACTTTTCCATGCAGTCAGCATTAGGGTTTTAAACCCTAAACTGAACTTTTTCCATTTAGTCAGCATTAGGGTTTTAAACCCTAAACTGAACTTTTCCATGCAGTCAGCATTAGGGTTTTAAACCCTAAACTGAACTTTTTCCATTTAGTCAGCATTAGGGTTTTAAACCCTAAACTGAACTTTTCCATGCAGTCAACATTAGGGTTTTAAACCCTAAACTGAACTTTTTCCATGTAGTCAGCATTAGGGTTTTAAACCCTAAACTGAACTTTTCCATGCAGTCAGCATTAGGTTTTAAACCCTAAACTGAACTTTTTCCATGTAGTCAGCATTATGGTATTAAACCCTAAACTGAACTTTTTCCATTTAGTCAGCATTATGGTTTTAAACCCTAAACTGAACTTTTTTCATTTAGTCAACATTAGGGTTTTAAACCCTAAACTGAACTTTTCCATGCAGTCAACATTAGGGTTTTAAACCCTAAACTGAACTTTTTCTATTCAGTCAGTATTAGGGTTTTAAATCCTAAACTGAACTTTTCCTTTCAGTCAGCATTAGGGTTTTAAACCCTAAACTGAACTTTTTCCTTTAGTCAGCATTAGGGTTTTAAACCCTAAACTGAACTTTCTCTATTCAGTCAGCATTAGGGTTTTAAACCATAAACTGAACTTTTCATTCAGTGAGCATTAGGGTTTTAAACCCTAAACTGAACTTTTTCCTTTCAGTCAACATTAGGGTTTTAAACCCTAAACTGAAACTTTTCCTTTAGTCAGCATTAGGGTTTTAAACCCTAAATTGAACTTTTTCTATTTAGTCAGCGTTAGGGTTTTAAACCCTAAAACTGAACTTTTTTCCATTTAGTCAGCATTAAGGTTTTAAACCCTAAAACTGAACTTTTTCCATTTAGTCAGCATTAGGGTTTTAAACCCTAAACTGAACTTTTCCATGCAATCTGCATTAGGGTTTTAAACCATAAACTGAACTTTTTCCATTTAGTCACCATTAGGGTTTTAAACCCTAAACTGAACTTTTCCATGCAGTCAGCATTAGGGTTTTAAACCCTAAACTGAACTTTTTCCATTTAGTTAGCATTAGGGTTTTAAACCCTAAACTGAACTTTTTCCATTTAGTCAGCATTAGGGTTTTAAACCCTAAACTGAACTTTTCCATGCAGTCAGCATTAGGTTTTTAAACCCTAAACTGAACTTTTTCCATTTAGTCAGCATTAGGGTTTTAAACCCTAAACTGAACTTTTTCCATTTAGTCAGCATTAAGGTTTTAAACCCTAAACTGAACTTTTCCATGCAGTCAGCATTAGGATTTTAAACCCTAAACTGAACTTTTTCCATGCAGTCAGCATTAGGGTTTTAAACCCTAAACTGAACTTTTCCATGCAGTCAGCATTAGGTTTTAAACCCTAAACTGAACTTTTTCCATGTAGTCAGCATTAGGGTTTTAAACCCTAAACTGCACTTTTTCCATTTAGTCAGCATTAGGGTTTTAAACACTAAACTGAACATTTTCCATTTAGTCTGCATTAGGGTTTTAAACCCTAAACTGAACTTTTCCATGAAGTCAGCATTAGGGTTTTAAACCCTAAACTGAACTTTTTCCATTTAGTCAGCATTAGGGTTTTAAACCCTAAACTGAACTTTTTCATGCAGTCAGCATTAGGGTTTTAAACCCTAAACTAAACTTTTTCCATGCAGTCAGCATTAGGGTTTTAAACCCTAAACTGAACTTTTTCCATTTAGTCAGCATTAGAGTTTTAAACTCTAAACTGAACTTTTCCATGCAGTCAGCATTAGGGTTTTAAACCCTAAACTGAACTTTTTCCATTTAGTCAGCATTAGGGTTTTAAACCCTAAACTGAACTTTTTCCATTTAGTCAGCATTAAGGTTTTAAACCCTAAACTGAACTTTTCCATGCAGTCAGCATTAGGATTTTAAACCCTAAACTGAACTTTTTCCATGCAGTCAGCATTAGGGTTTTAAACCCTAAACTGAACTTTTCCATGCAGTCAGCATTAGGTTTTAAACCCTAAACTGAACTTTTTCCATGTAGTCAGCATTATGGTATTTAAACCCTAAACTGCACTTTTTCCATTTAGTCAGCATTAGGGTTTTAAACACTAAACTGAACATTTTCCATTTAGTCTGCATTAGGGTTTTAAACCCTAAACTGAACTTTTCCATGAAGTCAGCATTAGGGTTTTAAACCCTAAACTGAACTTTTTCCATTTAGTCAGCATTAGGGTTTTAAACCCTAAACTGAACTTTTTCATGCAGTCAGCATTAGGGTTTTAAACCCTAAACTAAACTTTTTCCATGCAGTCAGCATTAGGGTTTTAAACCCTAAACTGAACTTTTTCCATTTAGTCAGCATTAGAGTTTTAAACTCTAAACTGAACTTTTCCATGCAGTCAGCATTAGGGTTTTAAACCCTAAACTGAACTTTTTCCATTTAGTCAGCATTAGGGTTTTAAACCCTAAACTGAACTTTTTCCATTTAGTCAGCATTAGGGTTTTAAACCCTAAACTGAACTTTTCCATGCAGTCAGCATTAGGGTTTTAAACCCTAAACTGAACTTTTTCCATTTAGTCAGCATTAGGGCTTTATGCCCTAAACTGAACTTTTTCCCATTAGTCAGCATTAGGGTTTTAAACCCTAAACTGAACTTTTATATGCAGTCAGCATTAGGGTTTTAAACCCTAAACTGAACTCTTTCATTCAATCAGCATTAGGGTTTTAAACCCTAAACTGAACTTTTTCCTTTAGTCAGCATTAGGGTTTTAAACCCTAAACTGAACTTTTCCCTTTAACCAGTGTTAAGGTTTTAAACTTTAAAACTGAACACTTTCCATCAGTCAGCATTAGGGTTTTAAAACTCTAAACTGAACTTTTTCCATTCAGTCAGCATTAGGGTTTTAAACCCTAAACTGAACCTTTCCTTTAGTCAGCATTAGGGCCCTGACCCTAAACTGAACTTTTCCCCAGTTGGTCAGTATTAGAGTTTCAACTCTAAAACTGAACTTCTCCCCAGCTAGTTGGTATTAGGGCTCCAACCCTGAACTGAGCATTCATATCTTCTTTCATCAATTTTATGATCTTCCTGGCAAATAATTCACGAAATTTTCCTAGTGAAACTGGGGCAGAAAATTTCGTTCGTTTGTTTTTCCCGCAGGTCTAACCTCGAGCCACACGGATCGAAATGACCCACGAGATGAGTCTCAACTCAGAGTCAAAGAAGAAAAAGACAAAGAGAAGATGTCCCGAGATACCGGAGAAAATGGAAGGCGGATCGTTCCAAGTTTTGGTTAAGGTCCCAAACTCCGCCAGTCGCGTCTCACTCAGTATCCCAGAGATTAAACAAGTCGCCGCAACTCGCAAGCATCAAGATTCGGAATGAAGTCTCCAAGCACAATCAGCTAAGACCCAAGATCAAGTCGTAAAAGAATCATATATAGGGATCTTGTAACTAGCAGTTGACATGCATATAAGTATTTAGTTATGTTTCAATTTTTCTTTGGAGTTAATAAGGCGGTCAGTAAAGCAACGGTGACAACAGCAACAGCAGTAACAGCAAGCATTGCAATCCCATGGTAGTCCCAGCTGCCAAAACTTCCCGAACTACATTGACCTGATTCCTGTTTAGCCCAGAATATGTAGGAAATCTTTGAAGCAAGATTCGGTCAAAACTTTCTAAACATGCTTCACACGGAGTAGTCTATAGGCAAAAAATCGCTCATATCCGCTCACTTTATCTTTGCACGAAAACTCTTCGTGTTTCCGAACAAAGAGGGGCAGCTGTGAGCACGTGATTTTTGTTTTACGCGACAATCGCTCCAAAAGAAATAAAAAATAACAAATGGTCCTGCTGTACAAGTTTTGGATTATATGTGGCATATTTGTTAGTTATCTGTAATCTCGTCCGTGTTTATTTTATTCAAAATATATATAAATAAAAATGTGTGCATCTTTCATTTTATTTTTGTCATTAAGTGATGTTAGTATAATTAAATGTTAATTGTATGTAAATTGTTGTTTATGGTTTTATATGGTATTATTTGGTAAATTAATTTAAGAAATTCAAAAGAAAAAATAATAAAAAAAAAGAAAAGATTTTTCGGACTTGGGCCAGTCCAATTTTAAACAAATTGGCCCAAACAACCCAACCCAAAATCCCATGTCTACCAGGTCCACACCAGCTGACATCCAGGACGTCCAAACGACGTCGTATTGACCTAGTCTGATCTAGGCCGTTGATCTCAGATTGATCAACGGCCAAGATCACTTCCCCATAACCCAGGAACAAACCCGACCCGTTCCACCCGGACCTCCCCAAAACCCCTTTAGGTTGAAACGACACCGTTCCCTACCAGCCAAAGGATCCTGACCCTTCATCTCACCCCATCCAACGGCCAGGAATCGACCCCTCACCAACTATATAAGCCTATAACCTTTACCCTGCCCCCCCCCTATCCAAACCCCCAGGCCCTAGTCGTCCCCTCCACAGACCTCAGACCTCCAAACCCTAGCCGCCCCTGTATACCTTCACAATGAAAGCCGGCGGCATGGACGCCGGTGACCCCCTCCTTAACACCATAGATGCTCCTCACCGTCCTAAACCCAAATCCACCAACTACACATTTCGAATCCCCTCCCACCTTCTCGAATCTTCATTTGAAGATTCGAGTCGGAACCTGACTTACACCGATTGACCCCAGTTTCACACCAGACAGTCCCCAGAACCCCCTCGTGACCAAACCATGCTTGGTTTGGTCCGAATCTGACCAGGGAAACATGAATCCCAGATCTGATTTTTGGAACCCTAGGGTTCCTCGTCACTGGTCTGTATCCGTTTGAGCCAAAGTATTTAGGTTCTAATGGACTTTAGTCGAAGTGTTCTCAGTGAGAACACTTCGATTAAAGTCCTTTCAACCCCAAGAAGGGTCTGTTCGAATCCAAGCTAAGACTTTTTGATTTTTCGGGATTTAAGGTGAGTTTTGTTTTCCTTTTTCTTTATTTTAGTTCATGTGCTCATTAAAGGTCTGTTCATGTCTTGATTCGTGTTTTGAATTTTACCAACCGTATCCTGCCCACTTTGCCTGAACCTCTGTTGTTTGATCGGGTCTTTCTTCTATTCATTGATAATGTGTAGATGTGTATGTGTTGTGCAATCAATTGAACTTTGAACTTGACTAATTAACTGATTCCCTGGTACAGTTTCTGCTTAGACAGTGTAATTTGAATCGCATGTTTGATACTGTTAGATTTCTGATCATGGTCTTTGATTGTATATGTTATAATTAGTATAGTCGAGTCGACAAATGTCGTCAATTAATTTCAGTAGTTTGAATGTTAACAATTGAATTTGTTGCCTGCTGCAATTTTGTTTGAATCAAAGTAAGAATCAAGTATGGCTACTTATATTTGCTGTATTTGAATCTGAAAATAAAAAGGTTAGTTTGTTAGCTGCAATCTGAATTGGAGGGCATGTGCATTTGTGCACAACATGTGCATAAAGGCCCTTTTGGATTAAAATAGTTTGACGGCACATGCTGTCAGATTATATTCCTACTGCTCATGTCTGCTTTTAGTTAATAAAATGGGAAAGGGGACTGTCAGGGAATGTCATGGGAAGGGTTTTATTTTAAGTAATCGAGTGAAAAGAAAACAGATCACATGGGAGGATGTCTGATTGGTCTAACAGGCTGTTAAAGGGCTGATTGTTAGGCTTATAAAAGGGGGGAATACATATTGATACAGGGACGGACAGACAGATTTGGGGGGAACTGAAAGTTGACACTAAATTTCAGAGGAAGAGAGAAATAGAGAGGACATACAGATATATATTGAGAGAGGCATAACACAGAAAAATAGGAACTGCATTTCCATCGTTTGTCTTGATTCTCACTGGTCTGGATTTGCCTGTTCCATATTGATTTCTTCTGAAGTCCTGATTGAGGTTACTGGTTGTGTGTAGCATTAGTTCATTTCTGGATTTGTTCTGCCTAAATTTTGATTCCATACTACTGGGTATTTCCTTCATTCTGCCATTTCTCCATCGGCTCTAACTGCATCTTGCACTGGGATTTGTTCTATTGGTTACCTGCTGTTACTACTGCTGCATTTGTTGCCATTATTACTCTGCTGACTTCTCTTCTTCTTCAATTGTAAAACACTTCCAGGTACACAACTTCTGAAATCATGTGTTGTTGAAAGTTTGAAGTTTGAAGCAGAAATAAAGAAACGAATGTCTGTTTACTTTACAATACTTGTGCTCAAAATAGGTCGAATGTTAGTTTGGCCTGTATTTGTTTAACTTCAAACTGCAAATACTCTGTATGAATTAACATACATTCTGATTTGAGATGAACTATTAGATAGCATTAGTTTGTTAGATCAGACTTGTTTTAATGCATACAACCATTAGGTTTTGTTTTAGTTATGACATTATAACATAGAATTATAGCAAGCATCTGTATGTATTTTTGGTCTAGATCTCTGAACTGTGAAATCTACTATATTTGATCTCATTTGATTTCAAGATAAGTGTACCCCAAACTAATTCTCATGCGGCGTTATGTTAACAGGGTGATAAATGCATGCCAACCCTCTTGTTAGATTACTTGTTCCTATATAGGTTCGATATGGGCATCAATATAGATTCATTGTTTCGAAATAATGCGATGACTTTTGAGGAAAACTAATAGGCATTTTCGAATCCAATTAGTAGTAGTTTTCTTAATAAATAGCCGATTTCATTTATCAAGCCTAAATAAGTTAATTTTAAAATTCATAATTGAGGGTCGTTTAATGTAAATGTAGTATGTGTTTGCTTGCAATCTCCCTTATCAAATTAACAAAGCTTATTCGCTCTTTGAAGACAAGGCATGAAATAATTTTCACCTCATAAAACAACCAATTAGGTAATCAATCAAAATTCGGATTCGTCAAACATAGTAGAGATTTAGTATGTTAGTTGCTTAAACAAGTAAGTTTGGTATCTTTCCCTTTTATTTTTAGAGACAAACACATTAAAAATGTAGTCGCTTTAGGATACCCTTTCTAAAATGGAGACGAGCCTCGCCAAATAAAAATGCAAATTGCGGGGCCCTCAATAACTAACCATAATAAATATTTAGAATTCAGGACAGGCCGTTTAGTGAATTTCATGGCCTTCCCCAAAAATAGTAACGCGTTAGACTCCTTATGCGCGGCTTTAATTAAATTATATTCTTAAATTCAGGGTGCGCATTTATGTGACCCAAATTCAAATCTCAACGGAGTCGAAATGTGTTAACAATTATGGGTGCATTGATTGTGATGTGGTTAGAGATGCATTTTCACGACGTTGCAATTCTATAAAAATAAATGATAATAATGAAAGCGGTTTAAACTCAATAAAAGCACATAAGTCACAACACGTATTTAAATCAAATATTTAGCCATTATAACAATTTAGGCGACCGTGCTAGAACCACAGGATTCAAGGGTGCCTAACACCTTCCCTCGGGTCAACAGAATTCCTTACTTAGAATTTTTGGTTCGCAGACTTCATTTGGAAAAGTCGAAAATTTCCTCGATTTGGGATTCAAGATAAACCGGTGACTTGGGACACCAAAAGCCAAACCTTTCCCAAGTGGCGACTCTGAATTAAAATAAATAATCTCATTTCGAATATTGTCACTTAAATTGGAAAAACTCCCTCGCGCATTTAACCCTTCGGGGCGGGCGCGCAAAAAGGAGGTGTGACAAGAGTTATAGTATAGTATGACCTACCTAGATGCAGTAAAGTCATATGAATGGATAAGCGGATCTATGAAATAAGGTATAACAATATTTGTAAGTTCGACAAAGTACCGAGCGAAGAACCTCAGTATACCTACAGATACCCATAAGGAGTTTTATCAAAATTTGTATATGTTGGAAAAGTGAGACCTAGAGATTGGCTAAAAGCTGGAGGAAAGAGGAGAGAAGAGTCTCATAGGCGCGCATACAAGGAAAAAGTCGTACATGCTACATGACCAAAGGTAGAAAGAGTTACGAGATTGGAAGAATTCTGACAACATACCGTGGTGTGAGAAAGAGGCCTAAAGGGGGGAATGCCCTGGACTTTGGATTTATTCAAAGAATAGTTGCCTAAATGGCAAGAAGAGTATTAAAGTATTCACAAAAGCTATGAGTTATGAGAATGATAAGCGCATCAGTCAACATTCAAGGACGAATGTTCCAGGGGGAGGGATGATATTACACCCCATGTTTTTGTGTATGGAAGTACGCAATAGGTAAATTGATATAAGCTCAGAAAATTAGATCCGTCGAAGTTTGGCAATGTTACATCTCAGATTTTCGTACATTAAGGTTTCGTCTTCCATTAATCGACGTAGACTCGGGAATAAGATTATCTTGCGGTTACACACATTCATGCTATTTATAACAGGCAATAAGAAAGTGTCATGAAGGATAAAGGATAAACGGATCAAAGAAAATAAGTTTCGTTGAAGGTCATCGATTTGGATAAAATACGGCCCGAGCTTCAATACTCGACATTTATGGACTAATGTCATACAAGGTACCCAAAACCCACGATAGTAGGATACGTAAAGTGTATTTAAAATGAGTAGTATTTTAAGTAAGTTGAGATAATTCTTAATTATATGGGTAATTGGTTGATTATTGATTAATGAGGAATTAATTAGTTAAATAAATCATTAATAGATAATTAAGACTTTAGGGATAAGGGTTAAGGGTCCAAAAACATTGCAGCCCTCCTTAACAATAATATGACTCTTAAAAGGTCTTGCAAGATATCAAATTTTGGAGATTAAAGTCTTTAGTCACCACTTGAAGTGGGACCACATTCTATTCAAGCTCACTTTAAGATTTGAGACCATTTTGGCTTCATTTTGGTCTCTTAAAATTTCCAGGAGACGCAAGCTAATTGTTCTTTCCATAAGGAATTTACATTAGACCATAATTGAAGAAAACCATAATATTGTCCTACCCCAGTACCAAATTACCACGATGGAGCACTTAGCAGGCGTTGGATTTATGTTACTATTATGAAATTTTGCAATATTAAGGGAGTACGGTGTAATCTTTCTCAAGAGAATCGACTCAGGTATGTTAAGACTATCCCTTCTTTCTTTTTGGCAAGATCCATACGATACAAACGAAATGAGAAAATGCACAACTTCCATAAATGACTCTATTCATAGGAATACTAGAGGTTCCTATGTTCTTGATTCCCATATGTCTTATTATTCTATCATATGTTCATGAGTCTCAGAAAATACGTAATTCGATAAATCTTATTTCATGAGAGTAATCAGAGACGTAATGGTCTTATGACGTTCTGAGAGATTTTATTAACGTACTTCTCATGCATTACATTCATTTATACATGTACATTGACCTATGACTAGATTGCGTTATATACATGTATATATGTATATATACGTATATGGGATATGAAAAACGGTTACGGCGTTATATATGCACCACTACCTAATCAGCTTGTATACGTTGATGATTTTGCCCACATTGGTAGAGATGATATGATGGGATGCCTTCAGAATCTTGATGATGTTATGAACAGATGTACCTATGTACGACATGACATTCATACACATATGCATGACATTATAAGTATTTCATGATTTACAGAGTTATCCAGACTTATAGGTTGAGTCATTTACCCTATATTTCTTGCATGTCTTTTATGTACTTATTTATATGACTTACATACTCGGTACATTATTCGTACTGTAGTCCCTTTTGCCTGGGGACGCTGTGTTCATGTCTGCAGGTCCCGATAGACAGGTCGAGAGTCCTCCAAGTAGGCTATCAGCTCAGCAGAAGATGTTGGTGCGCTCCATTTGCTCCGGAGTTGCTTGTTTGGTCAATATGATTTAGACGCGTATTGTTTGGCATGGCGGACCCTGTTAAGTGTGTACCCTTAGAGACTTGTTAAGTGTGTACTCTTAGAGACTTGTAGACAGATGTCATGTATACAAATGCTTTGAGTTTACAAATGATCATGTTGGCCTTATAGGCCTGTATATCACATGTATAAGTTTTTATATCAGGTTGGGTCGTCCTATATGGAGTATTCCCCTATGTTTATTCTGGTTAGCCCATGACGGCCTGTTTGGCATATTTCCCAATGAAAGTATAATAAAAAAGATATGTTATGTTGGTACTCGGTTAAGTAAAGGTCATCGGGTGCCCGTCGCAACCCATCGATTTGGGTCGTGATAATTTCAAAATCATCGGGCCAGGAATTTTTAAAGAGCATAGGGAAACCAGAACACTTGCACTGAAATATCGAATCAAACATGGCACAATCAAGAACAATACGCTTTCCTAACACTAAGGACTCCAACTTATCAGACGTACTAGAACGAAGATTAGCATAGAACATTTTCACTAGGGGTTCATAGACTTTAGGCGGAGGAACAAAGAAGAACTTCGACCATCCTTGATAAACGAAAAGGTCATTTACCTTACAATTTAAGGCTTCCATGTCATTAAGGTCGACTACCCTCCCATGAGCAATAGGCTTGACTTTTAGGGCAAGAAAGAAGTCCCTATTCGGAGAATCCCAGAAATTGAGTTCCGACTCAAGAGAACTGGGAAGGTCGACTTTTGATTTCTTTGGAGTGGAGGAGACAGGGGGTTCTTCCATGGGTCTTTTTCGCAGGGCTTTTTCTCCTAAGGGTTGAGAATGATCAGAGAAGTCCTCCTAAGAGGAGGCAAACCCCTCAGAGTGATCGGGCCCTAGGTCTACGTGTTCACGGGGCTGAGAAGGGGGTTTTGACTTGGAGCGAGTGCTTTTTCTAGTGGAGGCAGAGGGATTTTTGGATTGTTTAGCCATTGTAGGAGGTTGATGGTTGAGCAAGATTTTGGAGAAGGGTTTGTAGGTGATAGAGATGATGGAGATTGAAAAGAGAGTTAAGCATAAAAAGAGGGTTTCTAACGGTTGAGTGCAGAAAGGGAAAAGATGTCAGTTGATCAGACGCGATGATTGATTTTCCTTTTTTGAACTCTACGACTGATGTGAAAAGAGAGGAAAAAGGAGGGAAAACAGAGGCGTAATTAATGAGTAAGAAACAGATATGGGATATTTTACATACAAAATTTAATAATGGCACATAGGTCCTAATTTTGACTATTAATGCAAATAATGCCAAGTAATTTTCTTAGTGAACAAAATCTCTCTTCTACCAAAGGCTTGGTAAAAATATCCGCTAATTGATTAGTTTTTCCAGCTAAAGATATTTCTATATTTCCCTTAAGTACATGATCTCTAATGAAGTGATGCTTGATATCTATATGCTTTGCACTAGAGTGATGTATAGGATTTTTAGAGAGACATATAGCACTAGAATTATCACAGAAAATTGGTATAGGTTTAAAAAAAAATTCATAGTCACCAAGTTGATGGGACATCCATAATAATTGTGCACAACATTGTCCAATAGCGATGTATTCAGCTTCAGTAGTAGATAATACAATTGATGCATGTTTTTTACTGTTCCAGGATATCAATGCTTTTCCAAGTAATTGACATGTTCTGCTTGTGCTTTTTCTATCTTCCTTATCACTTGCAAGATCAGCATCTGAAAAACCTTCTAATTTAAAAGAGTTAGAGCTAGGATACCATAGTCCATGAGAGACAGTTCCAATGAGATATCGAATAATTCTCTTTACTGCAATCAGATGCGATTCCTTAGTAGCTGACTGAAACCTGGCACATTTACAGACACTAAACATAATATCTGTTGATACCCAATTTTTCCTCAAACTATTTTTAAATTTACATATATACATTTAAAATCACTTTTTATAATAATTGGTATTTTTCCATAATTTTCCATACTATTAATTTCAAATATTTCTTAGCTCAATATATCATTTTTTAATCCGATTAGGATTTAATTATTTCACAAATTAGCCAATTTGGCATTGTTTGGCTATAATTACAATAATTTTGCAATTATAGCCTAATTGTACACTTTATGCTATTTTAATTCAATAATCAGTCATTTTACATTTTAAATATTAGTTAATTACCTTAATTTCACCTATTTAGCTTTTATTTCATTTTATCTAATTATTAGATATTTGTATTAATTATTTATCTAATTTTGACAGGTATTTAACAATTAGCCATTCTTATTTAAATTATAGCCTAATTAAACCTGGTCCAAATTAAATAACCCACCAGACCTAAGCCCATTTCACCATACCACCCGGCCAATCCCTCACTCAATCTGAACTGTTGATTAATTTCAATCAACGGTCCAGATCCCCTTACCATAATTAAACCTTAAGACTACCCCCTCTCCCTCACTCATTTTTCTCTCAATCGGTCTCTCTATCTCTGGTTCTCTCTAGAACTTTCTCTTCTCCCCTCCTCTTCGATGGACCCTATCCACCTTCTCCGTCTACCTCCCTCGCCGGAAACCATGGCCTCTCATCATCTCCTGGCCTCTGATTCACCCCACGCCAGTTTGACACTATCATGAGGTCCTCAGGTGAACCTGGAGCAATTCAACTCCCACCCATGGTCCTTCATGCAATTTTTTCGGCCACCTCCGGTCGTTCGAGTAACATCTATGACTTTTTCTGCTAAAACCGGTAACATTTTAAGGTTTTCTCATCTTCTCTGGGTTCTTTGAAACCCTAACTCTTAAGACTTTCCGATTTCTTTTAGATCCATCTTAGATCTGTGTATATTATGAGCTTTTGTATTTTACCTCAAAGGTTTTTCCGATTTTTCTAAAGTAACTCTTCATCTTCGAACTAGGGTTCTTAAACACCTTTTCAAAAATGTTTTCTTCTGATTTTTTTTGGTATTAATCTATGACTCTCACTGTGTTTAAACGTTTGTTTGAGCTTTCTCCTTTATCCGAGTTATTATACTGAAAATCCTAATTTTTGGCTTTAGTTATGGATTCTGAGTTCGTCTTTACTGTTTGTTCATTCGATTTGTCTGTATGTTTGATTCTCATGAATACGCTTTGATTAATTAGAGTATTTTATGATTTTCACCCCAGTAATGTCTTATTAAGGTTTTCGATCTGGCTCTTCCTATTTATACTCCGTTTATTGGTTTATTCATGGAAGTCTATATTATTTCCCTTAATATAGTACCATTTTTTGGTTCATGAATCCTTGATTTACTGTGTTGATACCCTTATACTAATTTTTGGCTATTCTTTTTCTATTTTCATAACCCCTAAATTATTTTTTACCTTATTATGTGGTTGATTGTATTATTAATTAATTTCTACTGTTATTTCCTTAATTAGACCCTTATGTATCTATCCCTAATTACATATTATGTACCTGAGTTGTTTGAATTCTTTCCTTATTTGTTACCTTCTTTATACCATTGGTAAATTACTCCCTTAATTAAGGGAACTTGGCTGATTTTTGTTCTTATTTGATTCTGCAGTTCTATAACTGCTGAACAATTGATTCTTGCTTTATTTTACCTAGCTTTCAAACTATTATATATACTCTCTTCTCTTTTCATTACACATATGAACACAGTAGTTCAAAAACCCTCTCTCACACAAAGAGAAAACATTCTTCTGCTCTCTCGTTTCTTTGGTTAGTTGCTATTGTTCTAACTCAGTCGGCTGTAAGCCAAGGATGATTATGCTACTCTCTTGCCCCCTCACTTTGTGTTTACTTCTCTACTGGTATGTTCTGATTTCAATTCAAGTTTCAAAACAATGTTTTTCTTTTCAATATGTTTTCATTTATGGTCCTGTTGATTCAACATGTAATTGATATGTTTACTTCATCACCTCATCAACATACTTCTGAATGTCTCCCCTCCTTTAGACTCATCATGTTTATAAAATTGTTATTTCCCTTCCTAATATACCCAATGTGGCCCTTCTTTACTTGTGTTTACTTTGATTTCTAGCATGAACCTCTCTGTGCAAAAAAATAGTTGGCTATCCTCAAGTTACATGATTCTGTGTTCTCTAACTCTTCAGCATATTGCTAATTTTATACTTGAGCACTCCTGCTACTGTGTGTTTATTTATGTAACCTATGTGTCCCTAAACCCCACTACCCCTGTTTGTGGTTGTTGAACAAGCCTTGGTCCTAAGTTCCTTGGTTAGGTGTGAACCTGTTTTGGGTGGTGTGTTTGGACTATTACTCTACTCTCTTTTCAAAACTACCCTATTGAACAACTCCCCCCTGTTGTTTTACAAAACTGTTTCAAACAAGTCTTTCAAACTGTTTTCCTGCTTAAATCTTTTCAACACTATGACAAGAACTCGCACACTACTCTTAGACCACTAAATTTTGCCCCTTTTGTGTGAGCCTTGCCTTGGGATCCTTGAGCTCCCTCTGAACTTGGACACACAAAAGCTGGCCTTTTCACACTGCACTCACTCTGTCTTGGCTATGAAATCTGGGTGTGAGCACTACCCAGGATCCCTTGAGGTCCTTATGGAACTCTGACACACCCAGATATGAGAAAGTCTATGGTACAATCTTGGCATTTGAGGTAATTTATTACATAACTCAGACAGGAAGTCCTAATCAGGTGCTGGATGGGCTTGTTTCCAGGCTCTCTATTGTGTAACTTTTTATTTTTCCTTTTCTACTTATGTAATTCATTTCAGTATTGGTCTGTAATAATCTGTTATAAACAAGTATTGGGGATGGCTAGTGAAAAGGGAAGGGTAGTTATGTATGCTATCAACATCAATAGGTAGAAACCATGTCCTAGGTTTACATTTCCTATATGTGCATTAGAATCCATGTATAAGATCAACCCATTCAAAGCATGTCATGCATTAGATATCATGTTCTTAGGTTTACTGTTTCAACATCTCATTTGGCATCACTTTACCACTTAGAAATCCTGCTTTAGGCTAAACAATAGTATCAACATAAAATTGTTGCTCCTACACGTCTTGAAGTCATGTTGTAACTCTTCGGCCATTTAGAAATCATGCTTTAGGAATTCTGCAATCATTCTGCATTTTCACATGTGCACGTTAGATACCCTATTTTAGGATCTTGTTTACACTCACCCAGTCACACCTAGTTAAACTACTGATGCATGAAAAAGGACATAAAATCAGTCTCATGTTTGATTATCCTGTTTAAGTGAAACTGGTCACAATCATTGCATGTCTTTTCAACATTTAGAATAGCATGCTTTAGGTATAAAACTTCCAAGCTATTTTTTAATAATTCTAGCAACTGCTGCATATTATTTTATGCTTAGGCAAGTCTTAGGTAATCAACTTTAAATAAAAACCAGAACCATCTTTGTGATTAATGTTTAACAGTCAGCATGTTAAAATCAGTAGGAAAGCTTGATTAGGACTTCTTCCCTGAGTCATGTAATAAATCTAACTATGTTGTTACTACTTAGATACCATGCTTAGGATTTGAATTTAGACCTTAATTGTGTATGAGTCATGTTGTTTATGTGTACTGTGTGTGGGGGTATATCTGAGCATTTCATTTGTCTTCCATGCTCCCCTTAATTGAAGTCCTACTTGTTTATTATATGTCGCCTTAGTATTTTACCTTTAAACTTGAGGGTCTGCCTAGAACCCCCTTTTATAGGATAGGAGTCCTAAATTTCTCCGGGACTGATAGGAAGGGACGGGTAACAGCATGCAATAGGGGTCAAGACCAACCTTGCTTTAATTACCTTCACAGGGGGGAAGGGTAGATATAGATATGATGACCGGTGCACTAATACCACATGTAGCCCCTCTTTGAGGAGTGTCATATCGGGTATTGCATTGATATGATCCATATTATAAACAAACCTAGGATACACCCTTACATCCCCAAATATGCTTAGATCGTAATTCTTTTCAAAATCTTGCATCTTTCCAAACACCTGTGTATATAAACTTAAATCCTCTAATATTTGAATCATACTTGTTTATTTACTAATTGTACAAATTCACAAAAATTGTCTGGCCGGGAACCACACTAGTGGATCCTGAGGGGTGCCTAACACCTTCCCCTTAGGATAATTTCAAGCCCTTACCCTGTCTCTGGTTACCAAACATAGTTATAAATAAATCCTATAGGTGTCCTAACGCACCTTAAATCGTTAGGTGACGACTCTTAAAAAATGCAAACTCCCTTTCCAAAAGGAAAGAGTTGTCCCAACCAAATTGTTATAAACCCGATTTTGCGAGAAAAAAGGGGCGCGACAATATCCAGTTGACTCTACTGGGGAAATTCAGGCTTTTACCATTTCATATCGTTTTGTGAATTTGTACCCTCCCTATGTGCAATTAGTTGTTTAATTCCTTTAAGCATTTAATTTCTTCTTCAAAAGCAAAACTGATATATCTTTCTTGTTTTCTTTCTTTATAACTGCTTTAAATTATAAAACTGATGTATTTATCGCTTTCTTAACGTGCAAATACATGTCAACATGCTTTTAATTATTGCATTATCATGTTCAACATCATACTCCACTCGTTCTAAACAAATACTATAGCAACGCTTGATACGCAGTTGCACCCTTCCTATATCATTACCCACCATAAATTCGGAAAGGCTTATTTGCGGTAAAACTAGTCGATCAGCGGTGCAGTCGACAGTTCCGTGCCTTCCCCCTTGAGTTTTTCGCTCAAGGGCGTCAGTCTAAAACCCCATAGAAACCTTAATTTGTTCAAATTGCGCATGCATCATGGTCAAACCTAGTCGGGTCAGTTATGTTGTCCACACAATGATCCTTTAAGATAGCCTTGTCCAAAAGTCCACTGGATTTTCCTAAACCAAACGGAAATCACCACATTTTGTGCATTAATTTGGAGAACTAAATGTCGATGTGCTTATCATAAATGTATAAATAGTCGAGTCCGGTGGCGGTAGGGTCTAACCCTTTTTGTTTTGCAAAAAATAAGGCACGAGGTCCCTAGTTTCGGTATGGTTAGCACGCCCCCACTCTTGCTAGACTGGTGGAGAAGTCTTCCATCAAATGACCAAATCAATGAGTGGAAAGAGAGGGCCGTCAAAGCTAGCGAAAAGTTGGAATATTTGGAATACAATCTACTGGAATTGGAAGGAAAAGTGAGGAAGAAAGTCACCGACTGCCAGAACGCTGAGGGAAACGAAGGAGAACATCTAGCAAAGGCATTTTTACTGGTAAACCTACGCGAACTGGAGGATTTGATCAACGAGAGCATTCAACCTGAGGGAGGTCCTTCTGAGGCCAAATATATTAGGTTTACTCGCTTTCCAAATGTAATAAGGCCAAGTGCCAGTAATGACTTATTATTATCTTAGTATCGTTTTGGGATTCGTCTATTTCTATATTATGAAATGAAGCATTTATTAGCATTAAAAGTTCTCCAAGTCTATTTGTTGCTAGGCCTACCTCAGGCACAAAGAGGTTCCCAAATTAGGACACGTTTTACTTTCCTGAACTATGTGTTTAAAATATTGCAATACTTTTTATAATCCTCACTGACTTGATTACCTTTTGTTTTATTTTTGTTTTTATTATTCTCCTTCCCAAAGGTTAGTTCGTGCACTACGGCATCATCATCTTATTTCACAAGATCCGGGGGCCCTCCACCAACTCCTCCTCTTAGTCCCTCTAAAGGCAAGAACAAAGGCAAGTATAAAATGGAAGATTTAAACAACATCAGGAAAGAGAACACAGCTGAACGGGTAGAGGTCACTGATGGCCAGGGTATCTGGGTTCCTAACAAGATTGTGTCACAACTTGAACAGAAACTGTTGAAATTCCACGAAGAACTCGATCAGGTTCGAAATCTGGCAAACCTGTCATTTTCCCTCAACATCCCGGATATCAACTTCCCCAACGCTCAAAGCCCTACACCTCCTCAAAATATCCCAAAACAGCAGAATCATCTCGCATCTCACCATCACACTGCTCTACCAAAGAACCAATGTAACACATGCCATACCCCAAACAACATTCCACTACTCATCTCAGAACCTCAGAACTCCGCAAACGACCATTTCTACACCCATACACTAGGCCACCATAACACTCCTATCTACGCGGAGACCATGCCATACTCCACCCAATCTATCTCATGCATACCTAAGTATGATGAAAAGGATCTGCTTATCAGGAACTTGGCTGAGGAACTTAAGAAACTGACCAGCTAGATTCAGGGCGTTGAGGGAAGCAAAGGAATCGAGAGGCTGAACTGTGAGGACCTTTGCATACAACCTGATGTCCAACTGCCTGAGGAGTACAAATCTCCTAAGTTCAAAATATTTGATGGTACAGGTGATCCAAGGGTCCATCTGAGGACATATTGCGACAAGCTGGTTGGAGTAGGGAAGGATGAAAGGATCTGCATGAAGCTATTCATGAGGAGTTTGAAAGGAGATGCATTATCTTGGTACATCAGCCAAGATACCAAGAAGTGGTCCAGCTAGGTAGGCATGGCATCTGACTATATAGACAGATTCAGGTTTAATATAGAGAATGCACCAGACGTGTTGTATATCCAGAATTTGAAGAAGAAGCCCATAGAGACGTTTCGCGAGTATGCTACTCGCTAGAGGTCCGAAGTTGCTAAGGTCACACCCGCCTTAGAAGAGGAGCAAATGAGCAAGTTATTTGTCCGGGATCAGGACCTGCAGTACTATGAACGGCTGATAATGATTGAGAACCACAAGTTCTCCGACATTATCAAATTACATGAAAGAATTGAAGAAGGTATTAAAAGTGGTATGGTTACAAATTTCGAAGCCTTGCAAGCTACGAATAAGGCTTTACAGTCCGGTGGTGTGTCCAAGAAAAGGAAAGTAGGGGTTGTGATGGTTGCACAAAGGACCAAGTCTCCCCTTAAATACCAAGCTTACCCAATACCTCCACTCACATACCAGGCAACCCCAAATTATAAAGCACCCTCTTACCAAGCTTCACCACTGTAACGACCCGGGAGGTTGTTTTGAATAAGTACAACCTCGCCTCCCCATATACTGCTAAATTCATGCTTCATGGTTCTTATGTAACTTTCCGGGGAAATTGGTTCGGGTTCGGAAAGGTTTTTGAAAGGAATTGAGACACTTAGTCTCCAAGAAGAGAGCTTAAGTTGAATTAAATTGACCGGAAGGTGAAATATGAGTAAACGAATCCGTAATGGATTTTTAATGACTCCAATAGCTTCGTATGGTGATTTTGGATTTAGGACCGTGCTTGGAAAATTATTTGGAAGTTTAAAGTTTAATTAGGCTTGAAATGGCAAAAACGAGAAGTCGCGATTTGGAAGTTTGACCGAGGGGTTGACTTTTTGATATCGAGATCAAAATCCAACTCAAGAAGTTGGAATAGCTCCATTTTGTCATTTATGACTTGTGTGTAAAATTTGAGGTCAATCGGACTTGATTTGATAGATTTCGGCGTTGTTTGTGGAATTTGAAAGTTTCTAAGTCCTTAGGCTTGAACACGAGGTGGATTTGGGGTTTTGGTATTGTTTTGAGTAATTCGAAGGCTCGACTAAATTTTTGTGATGTTATGGGATGTGTTGGTACATTTGGTAGGGTGTATAAGAATAGTGCGGAATAAGGTGTATTAGTAATGCATGGATTAGACATGCATGTGTTAGTAATGCAAGCATTAGTTATGCAGATATTATTTCTTATCTACTATTTGGTGTGGTGTATTAAAATTATAATGTATTGCATAATTTTTAAGAAAATAGTTGTTTACAAATATGCCCTCCATATTTTCTAGCTTTAAGGGACTTTAAAGATAATTTTGTCTTTAACCATACTAATGCATGCATTAATAGCCTTGGTATTACTAATGTCCATGATTTTCTATGTATTACTTATACATAGGATAATACCAAGTATGATGTATAACTAATACAAGGTTGAAAAAATGTGCCAAACAATGTATTAGTAATGCATAGAACTAATATTTGCATTATTTTTTCTAATACCTCCTACCAAACGACCCCTAAGATGGTTCTGGCACTTTTGGGAGTGCGGACCACACCAAAATTTTGCATACCACAGAGGGGAGTGCGGACTGCACAAAATGGTGTGCGGCCGCACAACAAAAATGGTCTGCAGGATCACTGGTCCGACTTCGGAAGATCATATATTTTGATCTACAAGGAATTTGGGGATGATTCCAAAATGAAAGTTGTAGATCATTAAATATAGTTTTCAGAAACATATTATAATAGACGTTTGGATATTTGTAACGAAAGTTATGGCCAAAATACCAAAGACTGTCACTGTAGTCAAATCCACTGCGGACAGCAATCGATTTTGTGCGGTCAGCGGTGCTCCACCGCGGTCAGCGGTGCTCCACCGCGGTCAGCTGTCGATTTTGTGTGGCCAGCATTGGTGGAATCTGGGAGGTGAACTATAAATACGAGGTTTAAGGTTTTATTTCATATTTTGACCTAGAGAGCTCAAATTTTGGCGATTTTTCGAAGGTTCTTCAAGAAATTCGTCGGGGTAAGTGATTCTAACTCGGATTTGGCTAGAATACATGAATCTATCATTGAATTTATCATTTGATTCGTGATTTGTGGTGAAAATTTGGATAAAAATTATAGAAACTCCTAAAATGAATTTTTGAGATCCGAAGAACAATCCGATGTTGTAATTTGATAAAATTGGTATGTTTGAACTCGTATTGGAATGGGTGTTCGGATTTCATGAAAATCAAGTCGGGTTCCGAGAGGCGGGTCCCACGCTGACTTTTGGTTGACTTTTTAATGTGAATTTCTAAGTCGATGTTTTATTATCCAGAATTGTTTCTGATTTTTTTTAATAAAGTTATACAAAGAAATTTGGATAGATTTGAACCTCTCGGAGGTCAATACAAGCAAGAAGGCTATTTTAGAATATCGGCCTAACTTCAAAAAGGTAAGTATCTTGCCTAACCTTGTGTGGGGGACTTCCCCTTAGGATTTGAGTCTTCTATGCTAATTGTTGTCCATGCATGTGAGGTGACGAGTGTGTGCTCGGACTTATTTGTGGGAATTTGCCTTTAGATTTCTTAGGCCCTTATGTTCATTATGTGGGAAGTATTCTATTATGATTAAGTTTTCCTAATTGCTTAATTTACCTCCATATGCTCCATACGATGTTGTTAGCTTCCCCCTAGATCTTACTTGTTACTTGGCTTTATTTGCTTAATTAAAGCGACTGTTCTTCTTATCGTTTTGTTATCTCTAAATTGTGAATTCCTCCATGACCTCGTGTATATATGCTAGGTGTCCAAATTGTTATGGTTGTCGGTGTAGTTATCACGTGCCTATTATGTCTTACTGTTTTGTTAAGGTTATTGCGCTTCTTGGTTTTCCTGTGATTCTCTAGTTGCCATGCATTCATACTCTTGGTGCTGGAATTCCTTGTGATTGGGTTGTTGGATTGTTTTTTAGTATTCTTCGTGCCACTGCTGTGTGTTTACTTTGGGACTATGGGATGGTATCCCGGGAGATCCCCCTGCATGTTTATTTTGGGACTACGGGACGATATTCCGGGAGATCCCCAGCATTTATATTGAGGATACCAAGAGATCCCCAGCATTTATATTGAGGATACCAAGAGATCCCCAGCATATATATTGAGGATACCAAGAGATCCTCGGGATACCAAGATATCTCCAGCACATATATTGAGGATACCAAGAGATCCCTAGCTCATATACGGAGGATACTGAGAGATCCCGAAGTATTTATATTTGGGACTACAGGACAGTATCCTGGGAGATCCCCGGTTGTTGTCTCTGCATTGAGTTGTACTCCTTCTGTGATCATTTTGTCTTCGTTGTAATTTGTTATCAATTCAAGTGTTTTAACGGTTTAGATTCATTTACTGTTGTGATCCTTTGTGTTGGAATCCATAGTGTTTACAATACCTCGCCTTATTTTTATATATATTTCAATACTTCAAATTTCTACAATCTTTACATTTTAACTCAATTGATTTCTCAATTAAATTTTCCTTAAACCGTTTGAGGTTGTATTTTACTCAAAAAGGAATTTCTACTAAGTTAATTAATTAAATCCCTTGTTAAAGATGAAATCATCCGATGTTGTATTTCAATTGAAAATGGTACCTTACTTTATGTTATGTAAACGAAACCCTTGAACATCTTAACTACATTGATTATGGACCCTATGTACTGAGTAACATGAGAACGTTGTTGTGTAAAGAGAGATAGAAATACATAAGGTGCCGGGTGTGCTAAAAGTTTGGTGATTGAGGTTATGATATGAGACATCGAGTTTGAGATGGCTGGGAATTGTGCCTCGGAAACAATATGATTTATTCAGCTGACATCGCCTTCCTTGTTTGAGTACATTTTTACTTGTCTGTGTTCCAGCTATGTTGGTGTTAAATTATTTGGTTATCTTCATTTCCACCCATGTTTCTCTTTATTGTTTCTACGGATTGTAGTTTGTTCTTTCCCTGCTGTTGATATTACTATGTCATTTCTAGGTTGATAGTTTTTTATCAAATCTTGTTCAATTTATTTGACCAGTAGATGTCTGGACTGTTCCTCATCACTACCCCACCGAGGTTAGTCTTGATACTTACCGGGCACCACCGTGGTGTGCTCATGCTACACATCTATACATTTTTGTGTATAGATCCAAGTATTTGATCAGTAGTAGTTGTGCGGGTCGTTGTGTTGGAGACTCAAGGTAAACCTGCTATAGCATTCGCGGGCCTCAGAGTCACCTTCATTTGTACTTATTTCCATTTGTTCCTTTTTTGTTTCGGAGCAGTGATGTATTTATTTTGTATAACTACTCTTAGAAAGGCTTGTGACTTGTACCACCGGTTTTGATAATTGTAAATTGTTAAGAATTATTGAATTTAAAGTTGGCAAATATCAATGTTAGTTAATGTTAGGCTTACCTAGTTTAGAGACTAGGTGCCATCAAGACTCCTTCGGAGGGATTTTTGGGTCGTGACAGCCACCAACTTATCAGTTATCTCCACCTCCTACATATCAACCTACTTCACCCAGATACTCCCAACCCGCTCATGTCTACCAAACTAATAATGCTCAACCATCCCACTATCAATCACCCCCTGCATGCCAAAATTTCCCTAGACCCCGACCTAATTTTGATCGCAGACCTCCAAAACAATATACAGCCATTGCTGAACCTATCGACCAGCTGTATGAGAGACTCAAAGTTGTTGGTTATGTCACCCCCATCCCTGCTATAACCCCTGAGAAGCCTTCTCGGTGGGTTAACCCAAACAAGTCTTGTGCATACCACTCCGGCAAAAGGGCACACCATCGATGAATGCCGCTCCTTGAAAGACAGGATACAGTCTTTGATTGATAACAAGATCATTGTGGAAAAGGAACCCACTCCAAATGTCCGCAACAACCCTCTGTCAGACCATAAGGGTGGAGGTATCCATATGATTGAAGTAGAAGATGACTGGGATCCCTAGGGATCAATCGAGTTGATCGTAGAAGGTGATGACCCCAAGAAACCAGCAATTACTCTTAATCCAATCATAGTCCAGATCTAACCGTCTGAGGATGCTGAGATGAATATGTCTATACCTCTTGAGTTTGAAGCAGCACCATCCGCAAAGGCACTGACACTAATTAGGTTAAATTCGTGTCTCCGGCAAATGCACCCACACCATTTGAGGTTGCAGTCTTACCACCCAAGCCACATGTTCCATTCGAAGTGAGGATAGCCGCACCGATCCCATAGGACTATACAGCCGAGGCTAGAAGGAATGGCAAGGTTAGGATTGAAGAAGTTGTCGCAGCACAGGATATGACAAGAACTGGTAGAGTCTATACCCCTGAACATCTGGCCGAATCGAGCAAGCAGGACTCCAACTGATCGTCCCTCATTGAGATAGGTCTAGACGACCTTTGGAGGAAAATACAGGCCAAGGAATATTCGGTCATTGACCAATTGAACAAGATGCCAGCGCAAATATCCATTCTCTCTTTGCTGCAAAATTTTGAGATGCACAAGAATGCTTTGTTAAAGGTGATAAATGAAGCGTACGTACCAAGTAACATCACTAGCGGGGAAGTGGCTAATATGGTAGGACAAGTGCTGGAAAGCCATAAGATCACCTTTTATGAGGACGAGCTACCACCTGAAGGGCTGGGGCACAACAAGCACTGCACATCACCATGCAATGCGAAGATTATTTCATCACCAGAATCATGATCAATGGAGGTTCTAGTCTTAACATTTGTCCGCTGGTAACACTCAAGAAGTAAGGTAAAGGGTTGCATGAGATAAAGGATGGAGCAATCAATGAGAAAGCCTTCGATGGTTCTCCGAGGTCAACCATTGGTGAAATTAGTCTATGCCTACAGATGGGACCAACCTGGTTCGAGGTCGATTTCCAGGTGATGGATGTATGAGCATCTTACAAGTTGCTACTGAGATGGCCATGGATTCATGTTGTTGGGGCCGTAGCACCAACGTTACATCAGGCAGTAAAGTTCGAATGGAATCACCAGGAATTAATCATCCACGACGACGGTAGCAACCCTATATACTGTCGCCAGACCATTCCGGCGATTGAGGGAATAAGGAAGCTGAGTGGAGAAAAATACCACCACATTGAGCGGGTCAATGCTATCGACAAAGACAAATGGTGGGATATCAAAATCGAGAGTATACTGAGTTGGAGTGGGTACGAACCTGGCAAAGGGCTCGGCAAGAACCTCCAAGGAATCTCTAAACCCATAAAACTCAAGAAACATGGCACTACCTTCGGTTTGGGATATGAATACACCTAGGAAGAATTTAATAGCTGGTAACCACCATGGTGCGGTCCTTACTACCCACTAGAGCAGCCAATACTGCACTTGGAGCAGACCTTCCAATAGGCCAACATTATCTATGGGTCAGATCAAGAAGAAGCACTTGCAGCAGTAAAGAACTTGTTTCTAGAGGACAGTAATATGGACTGTTGCGTCTCGAGGAGGAGGGGGAGGAAGGCCCTTCCATATAGGCTATGAGCAGAGGAACGCATATAAAGAATTGGACCATCGGGACAACCAAAGCCTGACGAGCCTCGGGGTAGTAAGGCCAAAACAAGCATTATTCACTGTTTTATTTACTAAATGATTTTCTTTTTGCATTTTCCAATTCCCGCAATAAGATCTTCGATGTTCAAAACAGTTATTCAATTTATCAAAAGCATTTTTTTTATTTTTCTTATGGATTAATATTTATTGCTATCATTTTTTCTCCTTGCTTTACCAATACACCATTACTATTAATTGTATTAATGAACCAATGACTATGACATGCAATGAGACAACGCAACAAACAGACATGGATTCAGAGGAAGATGACATACCTGACGAGATTGTCAAAGAAGTTGAGACTTTTGAGAACAGACCTAAGTCCAACCTGGACGAGACCGAAATTGTCAACTTGGGAGATGTAGAAAATGTCAAGGAAATGCGAATCAACATTCACCTATCTCCATCGGAGAAGAAAGAATACACAGAATTTCTAAAGGAGTATGAGGACATATTCACCTGGTCATATGATGACATGACTGGTCTGAGTACGTCTATTGTGGCTCACAAACTGCCAAGCAATCCAATGTGTCCACCATTAAAGCAAAAGCTCAGAAAGTTCAAGCCTGATATGAGTTTGAAAATCAATGAAGAAGTCACCAAGCAGATCAACGCTAAGGTTCTCAGGGTAGTAGAATACCCGACATGGTTAGCCAACATTGTGCTAGTGCCAAAGAGGATGGAAAGGTCAGAGTCTGTGTCGACTAACGGGATCTCAACTGGACCAGTCCAAAAGACGCCTTCCTTTTTCCAAATATACTCATCCTAATTGACAATTGCGCCAAGCATGAGCTACAGTCATTCGTAGATTGCTTCGCTGGTTATCATCAGATCTGGATGGATGAGGAAGATGCTGAGAAAACGACTTTCATTACACCGTCAGGAGTGTACTGTTACAAGATAATGTCATTCGGCCTAAAAAAAGCAGGGGCCGCCTACATGAGGGCCATGACTACCATCTTCCATGATATCATACACAAGGAGATAAAGGTATATGTGGATGATGTTATTATCAAATCCAAGAAGGCCACTGACCACATAGAAGATCTGAGGAAGTTCTTCAATAGACTATGGAGATACAACCTGAAACTAAATCTCGCAAAGTGTGCATTTGGGGTTCCTGCTGGGAAATTGCTTAGGTTTATTATGAGCCGCCGAGGAATAGAACTGAACCATCAAAAGTCAAAGCCATTCATGAACTACCACCGTCAAGAAACAAGAAGGAGAAGGATGTGAAGAGTTTCTTGGGAAGGCTTAACTACATCAGCCGATTCATAGCACAGTCTACAGTTATCTGTGAGCCAATCTTTAAGATGTTAAAAAAAGATGTCGCCACCAAATGGACCGATGACTGCCAAAAGGCCTTCGACAAAATCAAGGAGTACATGTCAACACCGCCAGTCTTAGTCCCGCTCGATCCAGGTAGACCTTTATTACTCTACCTTGCAGTGTTAGATGGAGCTTTTGGCTGTGTTCTAGGGCAGTATGAAGAAACAGGGAGGAAGGAACAAGCCATTTATTATCTCAGTAAGAATTTCACCTCATACGAAGCCCTGTATTCTCTATTGGAATGCATCTATTGTGCTTTGACTTGGGTAGCTCAAAAGCTGAGACATTACTTATGCGCCTATACTACATATCTCATATAGAGAATGGATCCCTTGAAGTACATATTTCAGAAGCCCATGCCCACCGATAAGCTAGTCAAGTGGCAAATCATGTTGAGTGAGTTCGACATTGTTTACGTAACTCAGAAAGCGGTCAAGGTACAGGCACTAGCAGACCACCTTGCTGAAAACCCCGTGGATGAAGGATATGAACCCCTAAAAATGTATTTCCTAATGAAGAGGTATCATTCATAGGAGAAGATATTGCGGAATCCTATGATGGTTAGAGAATATTCTTCGATGGAGTAGCAAACTTCAAAGGAGTTGGCATAGGAGCAGTCCTAATATCAAAAATCGGTCAGCATTATCTCGTGTCTGCCAAACTCAGGTTCCCCTGCACCAACAATATGGCCGAGTATGAAGCCTGCATCTTAGGACTCAAAATGGATATTGACATGAATGTTCAAGAGCTGCTAGTGATTGGAGATTCAAACTTGCTTATACATCAGGTACGAGGAGAATGGACGACCAAGAACTCCAAGATACTCTCTTATCTATATCATGTATGGGAATTGAGAAAGAGGTTCACGAAGACGGAATTCCAGCATGTTCCGAGAATCCAGAATGAGTATGTCGATGCATTGGCTACACTATCATCTATGATACAGCATCCCAACAAGAATTTCGTTGATCCCATTTCGGTGAAAATCCACAATCAACCAGCTTATTGTGCCCATGCTGAAGAGGAAGAAGATGAAAAGCCTTGGTTTCATGATATCAAAGAATATTTGGCAAAAGGAGAGTACCCGGAGCTTGTTAATCCTACTCAGAAATGCACATTTTGGAGATTATCCAAAAACTTCTTTCACAGCGGAGGAATCCTGTATAGGAGGACTCCCGATTTAGAATTTTTAAGATGTGTCGACGCAAAGGAAGCATCCAGGCTACTAGAGGAAATTCATGCGGGGACCTGCGGTCCACATATGAACAGTTTTGTCTTAGCAAAGAAGATACTCCGGGCTGGCTACTTTTGGATGACTATGGAGACGGACTGCATCCAATATCTTCGAAAATGCCATCGTTGTCAAATACATGCAGACATGATAAAGGTACCTCCAAGCGAGCTTAACATAACAAGCTCACTGTGGACGTTCGCCGCTTGGGGAATGGACGATTTTGGACCAATCGAGCCTGCTGCTTCTAACGGACACAGGTTTATCGTAGTAACCATCGACTACTTCACCAAATGGGTCGAAACAGCATCCTACAAAGCAGTGACTAAGAAAGTCATGGTAGACTTTGTTCGCGACCGCATTATTTGTCGATTCGAAATTCCAGAGTCAATCATTACTGATAATGGCTCCAACCTCAATAGCGACTTGATGAAAGCTATGTGCGAAACCTTCAAGATCAAACACAATAATTCCACAACCTATAGACCTCAGATGAATGGAGCTATAGAATCCGCCAACAAGAATATCAAGAAGATATTGAGGAAAATGATAAAGAATCACAGACAGTGGCACGAGAATTATCATTTTCTCTATTAGAGTATTGCACCACAGTCCGCACATCAACCGGGGCAATCCCGTATATGCTAGTTTACGATACAGAGGCTGTCATTCCCCCTGAGGTAGAAATTCCTTCCCTAAGGATCATACAAGAAGCTGAGCTCGATGACGCAGAGTGGGTAAAAAGTCATTATGAGCAACTAGCCCTTATAGACGAAAAGAGAATGAATGCAGTCTGCCATGGTCAACTCTATCAGAACAGAATGTCCAGAGCCTTCAACAAAAGAGTCAAGCCAAGATAGTTCACACCAGGGCAGCTGGTGTTAAAGAAAAAAATTTCCGCATCAAGATGAAGCCAAAGGGAAGTTCGCTCCCAACTAGCAGGGTTCATACATTGTTCACCGGTTTTTGACAGGAGGATCCCTCATACTTGCAGAAATGGACGGGGAAGTCTGGACAAAGTCGATCAATTCAAATGCAGTCAAGCATTACTATGTGTAATCGTTATGCTTTCCTTATATAATGTAAATTGAACTATGTCTGACCTGATTCCCGTTTAATAAGGGATACATAGGCAGCCCTATGGGTTCGGTCACAATTCAATAAAATTTCATTTCCCCCGCAATTGGAAACTAGGGCAGAATTTTGAGCAGGACCCTCAAAGTTCTATAGCATGGGAGGTTGCAATGTCCTAAACTACATCACAGTCGTTGGTTCATCTAAAAGCTATTTTTAATTTATGTCATACTTTAACAAAATCATTCATGTTATTATTGAAACTGCTTTGTTTAGCAATGCTACCCCAATAATACATATGGTATCACCAGATCAAATCTGAATGAGTCAAGCAAAGCCAGCAGGGATACGAGCTAACCTTCCCCCTTACAAAACTCATGATTTTTCTTTGAATGCAGACACTAGGATTGTGAAATCATTAGACATATTGTACGCCCACGGGACAAACATTGTTCAAAATACGATTCTCAGAACCTTTGCACTTACCAACATTTGTTATCAGCACAAACTAGTGATGTTCCGTATGTCCCAATGTTCCCAGTAATCACAACGCCGCAATCTGCTATCGGCTAAGAAAAATCTACTGTCATTTGTTATCTTATTTCTTGCGTAAGGCTACCATTCTGCCTTCCGAGACTAAACAATATCTCCATCTGCATTGGCATTGCATAAGGCTACTATTCTGCCTTCCAACCTGCATAAGGCTACCATTCTGCCTTCCGAGGTTAAGTTTTACCTCCATCTACATCTACATTGCATAAGGCTACTATTCTGCTTTCCAATACATAAGGCTACCATTCTGCCTTCCTAGGTTAAGCTCTACCTCCATCTGCATCTGCATTGCATAAGGCTACTATTCTGCCTTCCAATCGGCATAAGGCTACCATTCTGCCTTCTGAGGTAAAGCTCTACCTCCATCTGCATTGCATAAGGCTACTATTCTGCCTTCCAATCTGCATAAGGCTACCATTCTGCCTTCCGAGGTAAAGCTCTACCTCCATCTGCGTCTGCATTGCATAAGGCTATTATTCTGCCTTCCAATCTGCATAAGGCTACCATTTTGCATTCCTAGGCTAAGCTCTGCCTCCAATTTTCTTTGAAACTAAGTGTTATCCCAAACATTATTTATCTCGCTTCTCTTACGGGCTAAGCTCTGTCCTTCAATTCACAAGATTGGGCTCTGTCTTGTCCACATCATACTACTGCATCCTTCATGGGCTGAAATATCGCCAACTCATCCAAAGGCATCATCGTTCGGAGGCACCATCCTCATAGCCCGAGAACACCATATCATGGCCTAAGGATCTCTTTAAATCTTTTGCATATCATTATTCAAAGGTGTCATGGTTCGGAGGCACCATCCTCAAAGCCCGAGAACATCATTTCATGGCCTACGAATCCTACATCAAACAACCCATGGCCCAGGAAACCATGGTCTGAGGATGCCATTCCTAACTGTCCAAAGACAACATTCAAGGTCCGACGAGAATTTGCATCATGTTTAAATTTATACACAGTATACACTTGTGTTGCTTCTATTTGCAGGTGAGACGACGAGCAACGGCTATCCCAGCAGGAACGATCCCGCTTCAGTTCCCTCAAGCCATATCAAACCTAACCATTCCCGTAAACCGTTCACTCACCCAGCCCTAGATGTTGCGTACGTTCTTGAAATGGCTTCATCGGTATACTCCGCCAATGGATCCTGAACTACATACGGCCTGATTCCTGCAAAACCAGGGATATGTAGGCAACTCATAAACTAGGGTGCGGCCTAAACCTCTTTAAACCATTTCGTTGGTCAAAATTGGTCATCATATCTTTACCCGACAACTCTTTCATCCTTTCCGGGTAAAGAGGGGCAGTTGTTGATACCCAATTTTTCCTCAAACAATTTTTAAATTTTCATCTATACGTTCAAAATCACTTTTTATAATAATTGGTATTTTTCCATAATTTTCCATATTATTAATTTATTTTTTTAATTTATTCAGTACTTTATATCCAATAATTTTTCATAAACTATATTACAATTAATTTCAAAGTATTTCTTAGCTTACTATAGTATTTTTAATCCTATTAGGATTTAATTATTTCACAAATTAGCCTATTTGGCATTGTTTGGCTATAATTACAATAATTTTGCAATTATAGCCTAATTGTACACTTTATGCTATTTTAATTCAATAATCAGTCATTTTACATTTTAAATATTAGTTAATTACCTTAATTTCACCTATTTAGCTTTAATTTCATTTTATCTAATTATTAGCTATTTTTATTAATTATTTATCTAATTTTAATTGGGTATTTAACAATTAGCCATTCTAATTTAAATTATAGCCTAATTAAACCTGGTCCAAATTAAATAACCCACCAGACCCAAAACCAATGCACCATACCACCCGGCCCAATCCCTCACTCAATCTGAACTGTTGATTAATTTTAATCAACGGTCCAGATCCCCCTTACTATAATTAAACCCTAAGACTACCCCTTATCCCTCTCTCATTCTCTCTCAACTGGTCTCTCTATCTCCCTCTCTCTATCTCTGGTTCTCTCTAGAACTTTCTCTTCTCCCCTCCTCTCCGATGGATCCTGTCCACCTTCTCCGTCCACCTCCCTCGCCGGAAACCATGGCCTCTCATCATCTCCTGGCCTCTGCTTCACCCCACGCCGATTTGACACTACCCTGAGGTCCTCAAGTGAACCTGGAGTGGTTAAACTTCCACCCATGGTCCTTCATGCCATTTTTCGGCCACCTCCGGGCGTTCGAATAAGATCTATTACTTTTTCGACTAAAACCGGTAACATTTTAAGGTTTTCTCGTCTTCTCTGGGTTCTTTGAAACCCTAACTCTTAAGACTTTCCGATTTCTTTTAGATATGTCTTAGATTTGTGTATATTATGAGCTTTTGTTGTTTTCGTCAAAGGATTTTTCGATTTTTCTAAAGTAACTCTTCATCTTCGAACTAGGGTTCTTAAACACCTTTTCAAAAACGCTTTCTTCTGATTTTTTGTATTAATTTATGACTCTCACTGTGTTTAAACGTTTGTTTGAGCCTTCTACTTTATCCGAGTTATTATGTTGAAAACCCTAATATTTGGCTTTAGTTTTGGATTCTGAGTTCGTCTTTATTGTTTGTTCATTCGATTTGTCTGTATGTTTGATTCTCATGAATATGCTTTGATTAATTAGAGTATTTTATGATTTTCACCCTATTAATGTCTTATTAAGGTTTTCGATCTAGTTCTTCCTGTTTATACTCCATTTATTGGTTTGTTCATGGAAGTCTATACTATTTCCCTTAATATAGTACCATTTTTCGATTCGTGAATCCTTGATTTACTGTGTTAATACCCTTATACTGATGTTTGGCTATTCTTTTCCTATTTTCATAACCCTTAAATTATTTTTTACCTTATTATGTGGTTGTCTGTATTATTAGTTGATTCATACTATTATTTCCTTAATTAGACCCTTATGTATCTATCCCTAATTACATATTATGTACCTATGTTGTTTGAATTCTTTCCTTATTTGTTACCTGCTTTCTACCGTTGGTAAATTACTCCCTTAATTAAGGGAAACTTGGTTGATTTTCGTTCTTAATTGATTCTGCAGTTCTATAATTGCTGAACAATTGATTCTTGCCTTATTTTACCTAGCTTTCAAACTATTATATATACTCTCTTCTCTTTTCATTACATATACGAACATAGTAGTTCAAAAACCCTCTCTTACACAAAGAGAAAACATTCTTCTGCTCTCTCTTTTCTCTGGTTATTTGCTATTGTTCTAAGTCAGCCGGCTGCAAGCCAAGGGTGATTACTCTACTCTCTTGCCCCCTCACTTTGTGTTTACTTCTTTACTGGTATGTTCTAATTTCAATTCAAGTTTCAAAATAATGTGTTTCTTTTCAGTATATTTTCACTTATGGTCCTGTTGATTCAACTTATAATTGATATGTTTCTTTCATCACTTCATTAGCATGCTTCTGAATGTCTCCCCTCCCTTAGACTCGTCATGTTTATAAAATTTTTATTCCCCTTCCTAATATACCCCAATGTGGCCCTTCTTTACTTGTGTTTACTTTGATTTCTAGCATGAACCTCTCTGTGCAAAAAAATAGTTGGCTATCCTCAAGTTACATGATTCTGTGTTCTCTAACTCTTCAGCATATTGCTAATTTTATACTTGAGCACTCCTGCTACTGTGTGTTTATTTATGTAACCTATGTGTCCCTAAACCCCACTACCCCTGTTTGTGGTTGTTGAACAAGCCTTGGTCCTAAGTTCCTTGGTTAGGTGTGAACCTGTTTTGGGTGGTGTGTTTGGACTATTACTCTACTCTCTTTTCAAAACTGCCCTATTGAACAACTCCCCCTGTTGTTTTACAAAATTGTTTTCCTGCTTAAATCTTTTCAACACTATGATAAGCACTCTCACTCTACTCTTAGACCACTAAGTTTTGCCCCTTTTGTGTGAGCCTTGCTTTGGGACCCTTGAGCTCCCTCTGAACTTGGACACACAAAAGCTGGACTTTCCACACTGCACTCACTCTGTCTTGGCTATGAAATCTGGGGGTGAGCACTGCCCGGGATCCCTTGAGGTCCTTAGGAAACTCTGACGCACCCAGATATGAGAAAGGTTATGGTACAATCTTGGCATTTGAGGTAATTTATTACATAACTCAGAGAGGAAGTCCTAATCAGGTGCTGGAAATTTGGGCATGTATCCAGGCTCTCCATAGTGTAACTTTTTATTTTTATTTTTCTACTTTTGTAATTTATTTCAGTATTGGTCTATAATAAATTGTTGTAAACAAGTATAGGGGCTCGCTAGTGAAAAGGGAAGGGTAGTTATGTATGCTATCAACATCAATGGGTAGAAACCAAGTCCTAGGTTTACATTTCTATATGTGCATTAGAATCCATGTGTAAGATCAACACATTCAAATCATGTCATGCATTAGATACCATGTTCTTAGGTTTACTGTTTCAGTATCTCATTTGGCATCACTTTACCACTTAGAAATCCTATTTTAGGCTAAACAACAACATCAACATAAAATTGTTGCTCCTGCACGTCTCAAAGTCATGTTGTAACTCTTCGAGCAATTAGAAATCATGCTTTAGAAATTCTGCAATCATTCTGCATTTTCATATGTGCACGTTAGATACCTGTTTTAGGATCTTGTTCACACTCGCTCAGTCATAGCTAGTTAAACTACTGATGCATGAAAAAGGACATAAAAACAGTTTCATGTTTGATTATCCTGTTTAAGTGAAACTGGTCACAATCCCTGCATGTCTTTTCAACATTTAGAACAACATGCTTTAGGTAAAATAACTTCCAAGCTATTTTTTAATAATTCTGGTAACTGTTGCATATTATTTTATGCTTATGCAAGTCTTAGGTAATCAACTTTAAATAAAAACCAGAACCGTCTTTGTGATTAATGTTTAACTGTCAGCATGTTAAAATCAGTAGGCAAGCTTGATTAGGACTTCTTCCCTGAGTCACGTAATAAATCTGACTCTGTTGTTACCACTTAGATACCATGCTTAGGATCTGAATTTAGACCTTAATTGTGTATGAGTCATGTTGTGTATGTGTACTGTGTAGGGGGTATATCTGAGCCTTTCATTTGTCTTTCATGCTCTCCTTAATTGAAGTCCTACTTGTTTATTATATGTCGCATTAGTATTTTACCTTTAAACTTGAGGGTCTGCCTAGAACCCCCTTTTATAGGATAGGAGTCCTAAATTCCTCCGGGACTGATAGGAAGGGACACGTAACAGCATGCAATGGGGGTCGAGATCAACCCTCGCTTTAATTACCTTCACGGGGCGGGAAAGGGTAGATATGGATATGATGACCGGTGCGCTAATACCACGTGTAGCCCCTCTATGAGGAGTGTCATACTGGGTATTGCATTGATGTGATCCATATTAAAACAAACCTACGATACCCCCTTACATCCCCAAATATGCTTAGATTGTAATTCTTTTCAAAATCTTGCTTTTTTTCAAACACCTGTGTATTTAAACTCAAATCCCCTACTATTTGAGTCATACTTGTTTATTTTCTAATTGTACAAACTCACAAAAACTGTCTGTCCGGGAACCACACTAGTGGATGCTGAGGGTGCCTAATACCTTCCCCTTAGGATAATTTCAAGCTCTTACCCTGTCTCTGGTTACCAAACGTAGTTATAAATAAACCATATAGGTGCCCTAACGCACCTTAAATCATTAGGTGTCGACTCTTAAAAAATGCAAACCCCCTTTCCAAAAGGAAAGAGTTGTCCAACCAAAAAGTCATAAACCCAATTTTGCGAGAAAAAGAGGGCGCGACAATATCCGGTTGATTGGCAATCAGATAAAGAAGTGAGCCAATCATTCCTCAATACTTAGTTTCATCAACATGGATTCCCTGTACATCTTTGTCGAGACTCATTGAAGGACTCATTGGTGTGCCAATGGCTTTAGCATTGCTCATGCCAAATTTTGGAATCAATTCCTTTGTGTATTTGGTCTGACATATAAATATTCTTTCTTCAGATTGTTGGATTTGAAGTCCAAGGAAAAATGTTAGCTCTCCCATAATGCTCATTTCGAATTCACTTTGCGTAATATTTGAAAATTCCTTGCACATAAGAGGGTTAGCACTACCAAATATAATATCATCAATATAAATCTGAATAATGAGATTACCTTCTGATGATCTTTTAATAAATAAAGTAGTGTGTACTTACCTCTTGTAAAACCATGATCAATAAGAAATGAACTGAGTCTATCATACCATGCTCGTGGAGCTTGCTTTAGTCTATACAGTGCTTTGGTTAGCTTATATACATGGTAGGGAAACTTTGAATCTACAAACCCAGGAGGTTGCTTTACGTACACTTCTTCCTCAATAAATCCATTCAAGAAGGCACATTTGACGTCCATTTGAAATTGCCTGAATCCCTCAAATGATGCATATGCCAGAAGGATTCGTATAGACTCTAGTCGAGCTACTGGAGCAAATGTTTCATCATAGTCGACTCCTTCCTGTTGTGAATATCCTTGAGCACCTAATCTGGCTTTGTTCCTTACAACCTTTCCATCATTATTCAATTTATTTCTGAAAACCCACTTTGTTCCAATTACAGAAATATTTTCAGGTTTGGATACCAGTTTCCATACTTGATTTTTGCCAAATTGATATAACTCTTCCTGCATCGCTTGTATCCAACTTGAGTCTTTTAGAGCTTCCTCTATATTCTTTGGCTCAACCTAAGAGATTAATGCTATGTTTGCTTTCTTTTTGAGAGCTCCCCTGGTTTTCATTCCTTCATTTGGGTCTGCTATGATGAATTTTTGAAGATATTCAAGTTCACTTCTCCATTCATTTGGACGAACTGTATGAGTAGTTGACTCCTTCGGATGATCTAGTGTACTGTTGATGATTTCATTAGTTGACTCTATCATAGCATCAGATTTATCAGTCGACTTTTGAGATTTGCTTGTCTCCTGAATTTTTTGAGCTTGATCTTCATCACCTAAAGTAATTCCTTTCTCGGCCGAGGGGTTATTTTCATCAAATATAACATGTACAGATTCTTCGACACATAATGTACGTTTATTATAGACTCTAAAAGATCTACTATTAAATGAGTAGCCCAGAAATATACCTTCATCACTTCTTGGATCAAATTTTCCAAGGTTGTCCTTACCATTATTGTGAATAAAGCACTTACTTCTGAAGGGATGAAAGTAACTGATATTAGGACGTTTACCTTTTCATAGTTCATAAGGAGTCTTCTTCAGAATGGGCCTTATGAGACATCGGTTGAGAATATGACATGTTGTACTTACACCTGCTGCCCAGAAATGATTTGGCAGTGAATGATCTAGTAACATGGTTCTTGCCATATCTTGGAGGGTTCTGTTTTTCCTTTCAACAACTCCATTTTGTTGAGGTAATTGTGGTGAAGAGAAGTTATGAGTATATCCCTGATCATTACAGAAGTTTTCAAATGTTCTGCTTTCAAATTCTCATCCATGATCCCTTTGGATTGTTGCAATCAGATATCTCTTTTTTGTTTCAACCTTCTTACAGAAGATCTCAAAAAATTTCAATGTTTCATCTTTATGAGATAATAAAATCACCCAAGTGAAACGTGAGTAATCATCAACAATAAGAAAAGCATATCTTTTCCTCCTATACTGGTAATTCTAGTAGGTCCAAATAAATCCATGTGAAGCAATTGCAAAAGTTTAGAAGCAGATACAATATCTTTATTTTTGAAAGAGTTTCTAGTTTGTTTTCCTATTTGACAGGCATCACAAATATGTGTTCTAGAAAAATTTAGTTTTGGTAGACCAAAACAATTTTGCTATCAAATGCATGCTTGCATGACCAAGTTTCATATGCCATAACCACGGATCATCAGACATAGATGTTAAACAGATATGACCATCTATATTTTCAAAACCGTCAAGAATATAAACATTTCTATACCTTTTACTTGGGAGTATTATTTTACATGTCTCATCTTCAATAGCACATCATGTTTTCTTAAAAATTATCTTATACCCTGAGTCGCATAGCTGACTTATACTTAGTAGATTGTAGTTAAGTCCATCGACGAGATAAACTTCAGTAATATCGCAGTTGTTATTGAAAGGAATTGTTCCAGTACCGATTATCTTTCCTTTCGAGTCATCTCCAAAATTAATGCTTCCTCCATCTATTTTTGTAACTTCCTTGAACAGATTTTTATCACATGTCATGTGACTAGAACATGCACTGTCTAAATACCATTTACCTTTGCGGTTTCCTGTAGTGTTCTTGCAAAACATAGTGATTACTTTCTTTTAGGTACCCAAGCTTGCTTGGGTCTTGAAGGGTTAGTATTACTAGGTTTAGAATTGTTTCTAGGTTTCCAAATCCATCCTGAAATATTTGCTTTACGAAAGCGACAAAAAGAATATTTATGTCCACTTTTATTACAGTAGTGACACGTAACTCCTAACCCATTATTAGGTCTTTCATTAGTGTTAGTACTAGTGGACTCTATTCTAACTGGTCCTTCTCCAGTTGACTTGTAAGAAGCCTGGTTTGACCTGTCAGAACTATGACTGGTGGATTTGCGTATGCCATTGAGTTGCATTTTCAATTCCTCAAACTTTTCTTGAAGTACTTCTTTTTCAATTTCACATACTTCATGTTTGAGCTTCCAGTCTTTTACTTCTTCATTGAGTCTCTTAAGATCATTCATCATTTTATGAGACTCTTTCAAAGTTAAACCAAGAATATCCTGCAATTCATTGCATCTTTCACAGTTATAAGATCTTACCTTGCTTGTTTCACCTCGTGCCATGAAACAATTCTCATTGTTATCTTTGCATTCATCATCTGAAGTGTCCTCATTTGTCCAGCATCCTGAAGATTTGTTCATCTCGTTTTCCAGAATTTTCACGAAGCAAAGATTTTCTATCTCTTCGTGTTCTAAACTGTCTTCATCACTCTAACTTCCAAATGATTTGTTCTTGTTAAAGCCTCTGGAAATTTTCCTTTTTAGATCTCGGCACTCAGCTTGAATGTGTCCAAATCTTCCACACTCATAGCATTTTCCATCATTCTTGTCCTGTTCGTTGTATTTCCTAGATCGCCTAGGTGGAATCCTTCCTCTGCTCGTATTCCTGAATCTTCTCATTAAACCATCCATGTGTCTTGACATCATAGCGATTTCTTCTTGAAGGGCTTCAGGACCATCATCGATATCATTTTCAGCTATTTCAGTTGTGGCCTTGAATGCAACTGTTTTCTTTTTTTCTTTTTGATTGGTTTTCTTAAGATTTGTCTTTTCAAAGGCATGAGTTCTCCCCGTAGTTCATCATAAGATAACTAATTTAAATCTTGAGATTCAAGTGTGACTCCTTTGGTCTTCCAAGTAGTTGGTAGGCTTTTGAGAATCTTTCTAACTTGATCACCACTTGAATATAGTTTGTCAAAGGCTTTTAGATCGCTAATTATTTTGCTGAATCTGACAGAGACTCTCCTTCATTCATTTGGAAGAGTTCGTAATCATGAATAAACATGTTGATATGTGTTTCATTTACCTTGCTAGTTCCTTCGTATGTAACCTCAAGCTTGTCCCATATCTCTTTGACTGTGTCACAGCTAGAGATTTTCTCATACTCTTCACCACTTATAGCATTATAAAGCAAGTTTCTCGCCTTATTGTTGACCTGTACCACTACCATTTGCTCATTTGTATATGAATCTATATCTTCAAGATCATCAAGTGGTTGAGCGGCTGCTGGGAGAGGATAATTCCCCTTTTTGATGACTCTCTAAACTTTAACATCATATGCCCTTGCATATATCTCCATACGCACTTTTCAGTGGGAGAAATGTTGTCTATTGAAGTATAATGACCTTACTTGCAAAGTTCCTTCCTGGAAGAGTGCTCCTATGATAACTTGATTTGCCATGATCTTTTCTCACGAGCTGCTAAGCAGAAGAAAAATGTGACCCTTGCTCTAATATCAATTGAAAGTACAAGAGGGGGTGAATTGTTTATTTTTAAACTTAATTGCTATTAGTTGACTAGTTTTTCAATTAGTCGACTAGATGTAATAAGTTGACAACAGTAACAACAGAATTAAAGATGCTAAAATTAAATGCAAGAATTAAAGACACCAAAATTTTTATACTGGATCGAATTCAATATAAATCATAGTCCAGTCCCCTTGGGTTACAAGGGAGTTCTTTTTAGTGAATGAGTTTCTTCAAGTACAAGGAGAATGGTGTGATCTACACTGATAGCGCAGTTCTTATATCACTCGTCTCTTTTGATACAATGCCTCACTAGTGTTGTTCTCTCTTTCTTCTCTAACTTGTTACACATCAGGTCTTAGTAGAGCTACAATGTTTATTTGTAGTAGAACAAAGAGAGTGTGTTTGATTCGATTAAAGTATATGTGCTAAGGTGTGATTACAAGTTTAAATACTTTGAGAGAGTCTTGAATTCTGGAAAGATTTGTCAACCCAAGAGATTTGATCCTTGGAAAGAGATTGATTCCTTCAAAGAATAGGGTTATTCTGCAATGGCTCTTTCGGATGAGAGGCTGTAAAGATTTTCCCTTGTGTGTGAACCTGGAATTTTTTTCTTCCCATATTTAGATGCTTGATTAAATGTTCGGCGGGATATTCAATATACTTGATTTATTTGATTCCTTTAGTTTAGCTTTGATTGATCTCGTCAGTATCCTATGATTGATTTCTTCTTCCTTTAATCGCGTCTCTTTTCCTTGATGTTCTCTGATTGATTCCGTCAATCTTGTATATCAATCCATATGTTCCTTGATCATTGCTGATTGATTTCTCCAATCTTGAATGATATCCAATAGTTCTTATACAAAGAGCAAATATATCATTTTCATCATTAAAATTAGATCTAACAAATAGTATCTTGCCCTTATCAGTTTTAGTACTAAGGAGTCTGTGCCTGACTGATTTCTACATATCTATTCATGGACTTCTCGCATAAAATTAGCTTTGATGCTCCCAAGCATCGGGCCAGCAGGCCTTGAAAATATTTCCTGTACAGTTGTCCTCCTTTGAAGCTATATCGTGCTGCTTTGGCACGCAGTGCCTGAGATGCCTTGGAGTCTTTGGGAAACTTCTCGTGTTCGAGATTATCAATGATCTCATTCCTCCATTCCCAGACCAAATTAGTCGTATTCACCTCATAGTATCTATCTGTGTCCAGAATTAAGTGCATGAGCTGCATTACCATCCTGGATTCTGATCCCTTCATTTCCATTGATGAACCGAGGTTGGCTAGTGCATCTGCTTTTGCATTTTCTTCCCTTGGGATATGCGTAATTGTCTACTCCTGGAATTGAGAAAGCAGAGCCTAAACCTTCACCATGTATTGTTGCATGCGCTACTCTTTAGTTTCAAAAATCTCGTAGACCTAATTTGCCACCAGCTGGGAGTCACATTTGACTTTTAGGACCTTGGAATCTAGCCCCCGGGCCAATTCGAGTCCTGCAATCAAAGCTTTATACTCTGCTTCGTTGTTAGTAAAAGGGACCATTCTTATGGCCTGCCTTAGGGTTTCCCCCAAGGCATAGTTAATACTATGCCAAGCCCGGACGCCTTTAAGTTGGAAGCTCCGTCCATAAATAAGGTTCAAATCCCGATGTTGATCCTGACACCATCACTGCTTCTTTGGTTGCCAGAGGCAGCAATCCCGGACTGAAATCGGCCAAAAAATCGGCTAAAATATGTGACTTAATCACAGTCCTAGCTTTATACTCTATGTCAAATTCACTCATTTCGATAGCCCACTTGGCCAATCTACCCAAGAGTTCGGGTTTATGAAGGATATTCCACAAGGGAAATGTGGTCACCACAGCTATCGGGTGACATTGAAAGTAAGGCCTCAGCTTCTAAACGGCGACTACAAGAGCTAAGGCCAGCTTCTCCAAATGTGGGTAGCGAGTTTCTGCTCCCGTTAAAATTTTACTAACATAATAAATGGAAGATTGCGTACCTTCATCCTTACGGACTAAAACGGCGCTAACCGCTACCTTCGAGACTGCTAGGTAGATTAACAATGTTTCACCTTCCTTCGGCATTGATAGTAACGGAGGGCTTAACAGGTACCTTAGCAAATCTCTCAATTTATGTTGCCATTCCGGGGTCTATTCGAAGTTGTTTTTCTTTTTAAGCAGCGCGAAGAAATGGAGGCATCTCTCTAATAACCAGGAAATGAACCTGTTCAAAGCAGCCAATCTCCCCATGAGCCTTTAAACTTCTTTCACGCTTGATAGCTAGTCCGGGATGTCTTCGATGGCTTTGATCTTATCGGGGTCTACCTCAATCCTCCTTTGTGATACCAAAAATCCTAGGAACTTGTCAGAGCTGACCCCGAACGTGCACTTCTCGGGGTTAAGTCATGTGATGCTTCCTTAGGATGTCAAAAGTTTCTTGCAAATTCATAAGGTGATCACCCGCATTCAAAGATTTAACAAGCATATTGTCTATATAAACTTCCATGATTTTCCCTATTTGTTTTTCAAACATCTTGTTTATGAGCCGTTGACAAGTAGCTCTAGCGTTCTTTAGCCTGAAGGGCATCACATTATAGCAATATGTGCCGAAATTTTTTATGAACGAAGTTTTTTCCTGATCCTCCAGGTTCATATTAATTTTGTTGTACATGGAATAAGCATCGAGGAAACTCATTAACTCGTGCTCGACCGTTGTATCAATCATTTGATCGATATTTGGAAGTAGGAACAAGTCCCTCAAGTCCTTATAGTCTATGCACATACAAAATTGATTGTTCTTCTTAGGAACTACTACTACATTTGCTAGACAGTCTAGATACTTTACCTCTCTGATCGAACCGATATCAAGTAAGCGAGTTACCTCTTCTTTGAAGAATTTATTCCTGGCCTCCGCAATAGGGAATTAATTTTGTATTACCGGAGGGATGCTGGGATCCAAGCTTAACTTGTGTATGGCCACTTCCATTGGAATACCTGTCATATCCGCATGCAAATATGAAAAACAATCGACATTATACTTAAGAAATTCAATAAATCCATACCTGAGCTCGGGGTGCAGTCCTGTCCCCAAGTGAAATTTCATCTCTTAGAACTTTTCAAACAATGCAACTTGCTCTAACTCTTCCGATGTGGACTTCGTTGTGTCCATCTCTTCTGGTACATAGAAATATCTTGGCACCTAATAAGATTCTGATGCTTCTTCCCCCTCGTTAACTTCACTTGATTCGTGAACATGCATCAGTTCATGTAATTGCTATGCCGCACATTTCTTCCTTTGCTACTGGAGACCAAAATTGCATTCATCTCTATTGATGCCAGTTGGTCACCTTTTATCTGTTTGATCTCTTTGAGAATTGGGAATTTCAGCATTTGATGATATGTTGATGGTATGGCTCTCATCTCATGCAACCATGGTCTTCCCAAAATAATGTTATAACATATATAATCGTCCACAACCTCGAAAAGGATTATCTTTGTCACGCCCCAACCTTGGGAGGCATGGATGACACCCGGTGTCGCACTGGCCCGAGCGAACTACTCTGAAACTCATTCATTTTTCTTTGTAACTATCATGGGCCAACATAGCCACAACTCGTAATGTACAATTTTAAGTGGACAATATTGTATCACTGAACCATATTTCTTAAAACATGAACACATATTGGCCGTCAAGGCCTCTGACATAATGTACAAAATGAACCTCTCTCTACAAAACTTCTAAGATTATTTGACATCAAATGGGACAGGGTACCGGCCTACCCATAAGTCTGTAGAAAAACTCTGACATGTTGACTCATAAACTTGGCTGCACTCCGAATGAGGTGGAGTCTTATCGATCCTTCGCCAAATACTAACCTCATCTACTATGAGGGCTCATCAAACTGTTTGTCTATACCTGCAGGCAGGAATGCAGTGTCCCCAACAAAAGGATGTCAGTACGAATAATATACTGAGTATGTAAGGCACATAACAAATATGGGAGGAATATAGAATAAATGACTCAACCTGTCCAAATAATGACATTGTATATAGTCCAACATTTCAGCAAAATTAAGAGTTGTGTCCCTTTATTTTTTTCACCATCTAATTGAAAAAAATGAGATAACTATATGCTTTGAGAAAATTTAAATTTTTTTTCTCCAACACCATCTTTATAGAAAGTGATTTCCACATTAATTAAAAACGTACCTCATCAGCTAAACAAACTCTTTTCTGAAGTCAAACTTAAATTGAATTTTCTTTAAATTTAAATAAATTAACCACTTAAAGATACCTAAAGGTAATCGTAAAAGTAAAATTAGTAACATGAACGTAAGATAAGATTATTTGTTACTATTAAAAATTTTATTATACCCTTCGGAAATAATTATAGTGTCATGCATATGTATATGAATGTTATGTCGTGCATAGGTACATGTTTCATAACATCATCAGGCCTCTGAAGGCATCCCATCATATCATCTCGGCCACTATGGATAAAATCATCAATGTATACCAGCTGGTCAGGTGGTGGTGCATATATAACGCCATAACTTTTCCCATATCCCATATACATACATACATATATATATATATATATATATATATATATATATATATATATATATATATATATATATATATATATATATACACATATGGTCATGGGTCAATGTACATGTATAAATTAATGCAATGCATGAAAAGTACGTCAATAAAATCTTTTGGAATGTCATAAGAATAAATTAGAAAAATAGAATTTTTTAGCTAGTACAAGTGTGTGTGTGTATATATATATATATATATATATACTAACAGTTATAATTATTTACAATTGACCGTCGTCGGGACATATAATTATATACTACAACCTATTAACTAATTACCACAAATTATTAACAAAAGAGAACAAGACAGATTTAGAAGCTCTAGAGAGTTACAATTTGCTGTCTATTTTACGTATTCCGTATTTGAAATTATATACTCCTACTTACTGTGCCGACTAATTCCAATTTGGTTGTGTCCCCTAGTAAGAGGAGGTAAAGCGTTCTTCGTCAAAATATTCTTAATTTTCAAACTAAGACCATTATGCCTTTTATTAATATCATAAAATCAATTTATGTATTTTTTGAGAAGCATGAATAAACGATGGAATAATATGACACGCGAGGAATGGAATAGGCCAGAATGATCGGTGAGATTTTGATATAGGGGTCGAAATGGAACTCCGGAAGTTGGAGTAGGTCCGTCGTGTCATTTGTGACGTGTTTGCAAAATTTCAGGTCATTCGGACAAGGTTTGATAGATTTTTTGATCAAAAGCCGAATTTGGAAGTTTTTGGAACCTTAGGCTTGAATCCGATGTTATTTGGTTGATTCGATGTTGTTTCAGGTGTTTTGGAGATTGGTGTAAGTTTTTTTAGTGGTTTGTGACTTATTCGTGCTTTTGGTTGAGGTCTCGGGGGCCTCGGGGTGATTTCGGAATGGTTGACGGAAAGTTTGGAGTTGTGAATTTGCAGCCAAAGCTACTGAGTTATCTCTCGTAACCGCATCTGTGGCTTGGAGACCGCAGGTGCGAGACTGCAGAAGCGGAAGTGAAGTCGCAGATGCGGCCAGGAGATGGAAAGGCTGGAACCGCAGAAGAGGAACTTTGGGCGCACCTGCGATGGCGCAGGGCGGGTCCGCAGGTGCGATAATTGGACCGCAGATGCAGTTTTGCTGGGTCAGAACATATAAATTTCACCCTTCGCAATTTTGAGTGGGTTTTCACCACATTTCATTCGGGAGAAAGCTTTGGAGAGCTAATTGAAGAGGGAATTCAAGAGGATTTCGTGGAAGTAAGATTTTTTGGACCCTAAACTTGTTTCTATGATGAATTTTAACATTGTAAGCTTGAAATCTATGGAAAATCAATAGCAAAATTAGAGGTTTAGGGCTTTGAAATTGGAGACCATAATGTAGGGATTTGAGGGGTCATTTGTGGTTAGATTTTGGTATTATTGATATGTATGAACTCGTGAGAGGATGAGGATTCTATTGATGTAATTCTTATCGAAATCTGAGACGTGGGCCCGGGGCGGGGTTTGGCCAATTTTGGGATTCTTGAGGTGAATTGGATATTTTCAAGTAGGCTTTGTTCCTTAGCATATTTTGATGGTATGAATCTGCTTTTGGTTAGATTTGGAGCATCCGGAGGCTGAGTCGGGAGGCAAAGGCATCGCGGGCTAGAGTTTGGACCGGATTGAGGTAAGTAATGATTGTAAATATTTGTTCTGAGGGTATAAAGCCCTGGATTTCACATTGTTGTGCTTCTTTGAGGTGACGCACATGCTAGATGACGAGCGTTGGGTCGTGCACCGTTGGGGATTGTGACTTAGTCCGTCCTGTACGACTATTAAGTCGCGAATTTGATTGAGAACTATTTGCTATCATTGTGTTTTGGGAATTATTACCATGTTTTGGGCTGAATGCCATATTTGGGCTTTGTGCCAACTATTTTGAACCCTTAGGGGATTTTTACTACTATTCCTCACTGTTTTGACTTCATATATGTACTCAGTCATGTTGTATTCTACTATTTTCATAACTCAGCCATATTTACTCCATTTTTGACATTTTAAATGATATTTTGGGCTAAGCATCATATTTGTTTACTGTTGCCCAAGTGGCTTGAGAGATTTCTGACTGAGTGAGGCTAAGGGCCTGTGTTGTGAGGATATTATGAGATCGGGTTGCACGCCGCAGCAATGTGGTACTGATTTATGATTATGAGGTCGAGGGCCTGATTTATTATGCCACGAGGTGGATTGATATGAGGCCGAGAGCCTATTTGATTATGCCATAAGATGGCTTATTATTGTGCTTGGGCCGTAAGGTCCCCTCCCGGAGTCTGTACACCCCCAGTAAGAGTGGGTACCCAGTGTGAGTGATATGTTGTAGCCCGAGGGGTTGTTGTTGTTTCATATTAAAGCCCGATAGGTTGTTCCTGATCCATGTTTGCCCGAGGGGTGGTTCTTGATTCATGTTATGCCGAGGGGCTGATTACGAGTGATTGTGAGGTAGCCCGAGGGGTTGTTCTATTGATATTATGCCCGAGGGGCAGTTTATGATACATGTTTTTCCCGAGAGGTTGTTTACGTTTCCATCATTTTTACTCACTGTTTTACCACTCGTTTGAAACTATTGAAAGTTATTTTAAAAGGTTTTACTGAAACTGAGCTTGATTTACTAATTAAATGACTTTTGTACTATTTTGGAAATATATTACATTTGTTGTAGTGTTATGACGTGGCTTACGTGTTTTCTTACTGCTCAACTTTCATTTACTTTTATTACTTACTGAGTTGGCATACTCACATTACTCCCTGCACCTTGTGTGCAGATTCAGGTATTTCTGAACCCGGTAGCGGGTGTTGATTGCTCAGTGGCAGAGTCATCGGAGTTAGCAAGGTAGTTACCCGACGTTCGCAGCCCTGCTTTTCTCCCTCTTGTCTTCCTTAGACTGTATTTACTATATTTTTAGACTCTTCGTTGTACTCAAACCTTAGTAGATACTCGTGACTTATGACACCCGATGTCGGTCTTGTGTATTTATTCTGCACTATTCATTTAGACTTTCATTATGAAATATTTGATTAAGTAAAGACTTAAAAATGACTTTTATTGATAAATGTTTAATTCGGGAGTTGTGTCGGCTGGACTAGTTTCACGATACGCACCATCATGACCGGGCCGGTTTTAGAGTCGTGACAGTACGCTTAACTCTTAAATTGGTAAAAAGATAACCTTCTTTTCTTGTAAGAAAATAATTTATGTCTTTACAATAAAGAAAATCTCATAAACTTTCTCATATTATGTGTATAATTTAAAACATATTCAAAAGTAGTAATATTAATAATTATATAAAATTATATTTTTCAAACCATTTTTTTTCAAAGATGATCCACTCAAAATAACATATCAAATATATATATATAAAACGGTATCAAGGTTATTAAACTTTAGGTGTGTAACAGTCTTCATCACCCCCTCGGCATTTGTGGGTAGCAAGATCTCTCCTCGGGTCGTTATGCTTGCGAGGTTGAACCCGGCGAGGAGTTTTGTGGTTGGAATGATACTTCCGGTAAGTTTGGCTTGCTCCAATATCATCCATTGTATGATATTGGTCGAACTTTCTGGATCCACTAGAACACGATTGATTTTAAAATCTAATACATTTAAAGAAATTACTAATGCATCATTGTGCGCTAGCAATAGTCTGTCTGCGTCCTCCTTCGTAAAAGTGATGTCGTCTTCAGCTACTTCCCAGAGTCTCTTGATGTGGGTTACTGACACCTTCGTCTTTTTTGTTGTCGAGCGAGAAGGTAACCCCATTAATCTCATTCCTCCCCGAAAATCATGTTGATCGTCTGGCGTGGGGGGGGTCTTCCTCTGTTTTCGAGGACTCCACGTTATCACGGTTGCCACTGTAACTGTTCTTGGCTCGGTCACTTAAGAATTCCCTGAGGTGGCCATTTTTTAGTAACATCACCACCTCTTCATGTAGATACCAGTAGTCCCCAATCCGATCGCCATTCGTCCCATGGTATTCACACCACAAATTAGGGTCCCTCTGGCTGAGATCGAACCTCATCGACTTCGGTAACCATTCTTCTTTAATGTTCCTCATAGACAATACCAAATCTACCACACTGACATTGAAGTTGTATTCTGATAGCCTGGGATAGGAAGGATCCTGAGAACCTGACGTATTTTCATCCTGCAATGATCTGTTGCTCCGGTCGCGATTAATTTTTCTATTGGTAATGAACCTGTCTGCTGACCGGAAACCTCTGGCATGTCCTTTTGCCCATTCGTAGGGAAACAATCGGCCCCTCGAAGATCGTCTGTCTGTGTCGAAATCATCTTTTGATTTTTCTTTATTCTTCTCTCGGCCTTTTGCCAACACCGGGAATCCAATCTAATCATCTTCAACCCTTATCTTGGACTCGTATCGGTTTTGAACATCTGCCCAAGTCGTTGTTTAGAACTCAAGCATGCTTTCCTTCAATTTCTGGGAAGCATCAGAACTTCTCAGATTTTGACCTTTGGTGAATGATTCAGTTTCCCATTCATCTGGAATAGCCGAGAGCAACATTTTTTCCTTTTGGAACCGGGTGACAAATTCCTGCAACAACTCAGACTCTCCTTGTGCAATTCTGAATATGTCGCCTTTTTAGGCCTGCACCTTTCTAGCTCCAGCATGGGCCTTAATAAAAGAATCTGCTAGTATCTCAAAAAATCTATGGAATATTTGGGTAATAGTGAATATCACGTCAAGGTTCCCCTCATGAGAGTCTCACCGAATTTTTTCAGCAAAACAGATTTGATCTCATGGGGAGCTAAATCTTTCCCCTTCACCGTTATTGTATATATGACAATATGCTTTTAAGGTTCCAAAGTTCCATCATATTTTGGCATGTCGGGCATTTTAAAACACTTCGAGATCAATTCTGGCACCGCGCTTGGTTTGTATGGCAACTAAATGTACTTCTTTGAGTCCGGCCCCTTCAGCACCGGTGGTACACCTGGAATTTGGTCCATGTGGGCTTTCACTTCCCTCATAAACCATAAGGTTTCGCTTTTGAATGGATCGCTCTCATTGTTGTGACCGGACCCGCTCCCCCCAACCTCATCGAAGCTGACCTCGCCCCTCGAGATGTTGTCATCGACCCTCTGTGTTGTTTGATTCGCGGGAGCACCGGGAGGAACTGGACCTCGTCACTCACATTATTGGAAGCACCTAACAACTCCTGCTTTAGTTCTATCATAACCTTGTCCTGCCATGTGAGGTCGCTTAAAATAACCTCATGTTGTTCTTGCAGAACCCTTACTGATTCAACAACATGCTCCTCTTCAGCATCATCGAGAGTCACCTCATGAACATGATGAGGGTATCGCCTTCCGTGGACCGGCGTGGCATCGTTTTCCTCATTGCGGGAATCACTGATTGAATCCTCGTCCTGAGGCTGGTCGCCTTGGGTCTCAAGATTGTGTGTGTTATTAATACCATTATCTGCCATTTTCTGTTATTTTTGCTAAGAAACGATAATCAAAATACGTTAGTAAAAGAGGCAAGGATCAAATTAATTACACGACTGTCTAGGTCCCACTATGGGTGCCAAACTATTTACCTATAAAACGGTACATTTGAATTTATAATTCTAGACAAGTGAATTAATTCGATCCTAAAATAATCAAGAATTGAAGAAATATATAATATTTAGCCTTGAGATGAAGATGAAATAGCAGAAACAGTAGTTCCGGGATCAAGGCTTCCGGCAAAATAGTAACGAAATCAAAAAGTAAGAGGGTAAAAATGTATAAAGTTTGAATATATTATAGCATAAGTTTGCCAAAAAATTCGTGTACAACAATGATAACAGAGCTCACTATTTATAGTTGCACCTAGGGAACCAGGTCTTAGGGTCATGCCCTTTTTTTAATGTCAATTGTGAGGGTCATTGAAGAATGTGTAACGGTGAGCATGAATGGCAAATTCTTTGTATCGGGCAGTGTATTAAATGCTTTAGAATATTCTCCATTAAATGCTACCTTGTGGCAGGAATTTATTGTATTTTATGAGTGTCATTCTTTTCGGTAACAAATGGAATAGTTGTCTTCGATCTTAGCTATCCTTTTCCTTCGGTTCCACGTGTCACCCTCTTATGCAATTACTTAACATAGCATATTTTACCCTATACAACTCTAATAACCTGGCCGATTATATCATGAGCTACCGCTTCATTTTCCCGATTTTTGCTTCCTTGTGTGTTGTTCAGCTATATTTCATCATATCGTATTGGTTGTGTTGTGTTGGGAGTGATCTTAGAGTGGAATGAGACACTTAGTCTCTGATTTGGAAGCTTAAATTAGAAAAGTCAACCGGATGTCGACTTATACGTAGAAGATCTCGGATGTGAATTTTGATGATTCGGATAGCTTTATTAGATGATTTAGGACTTAGGAGCGTGTTTGGAATGTATTTTGGAGGTCTATGGTAGACTTAGGCTTGAATTGGCGAAATGTGAAATTTCACATTTTTTGGTTGGCAGTGGAAATCTTGATATCGGGGTCGGATTGGAATTCCGAAAATTGGAGTAGGTCGTTATTTCATTTGTGAGGTGTGTACAAAATTTCAGGTAATTCGGATGAGGTTTGATAGGTTTTTGAATCGTTTGCAAAATTCAGAAGTTTGGAAATCCTTAGGATTAAATCTGAGGGTGATATGATGTTTTGATGTTGTTTTGAGTGTTCCAAAGGTTGGAATAAGTTTGAATGGTGATATGTGATTTGTTAGCATGTCTGGTTTAGGTCCCAAGGGCCTCAGGATGAATTTGGGTGGTCGACGGAGAGTTTGGATTTGAGTTGGAATTGCTGAATTTGCTGCTTATATTGTTTCCGCACCTACGGAGTGGGGACCACAGGTGCGATGATCGCAGGAGCGGGAAGCAACTGCAAATGCGGTATTTATCATAGGAGCGGAGGTTACAACCGCACCTGCGAGCCCGTAGGAGCGAGTCTTGGGGCGCAGGTGCGGAACCTAAAGCCTTAAGTGAAAACTGTAGGTGCGGTTATTTTGACCGCAGAAGCGGCCCGTAGGTGCGTGAATTGGACCGCAGGTGTAAAATTGCTGGGCAGAATGTATAAAAAGACCCTTTCGTGATTTTCAGCCATTCTTTCACCATTTTTGTGCGATTTTGGAGCTCCAAACCGGGAATTTAAGGAGGAATTGAGGGGTTTCAGTGATATAAGTTGCTTGGACTTTGTATTTGGTGTTTGTGATGAATTATCCACTGCTTAATCATGAAACTAGTGGGGAATTTGGGGTGAAATTGAAGGTTAGGGCTTAAGTTTTGGAGAGCTTTGATTGGAAATTTGATGGGCCATTTGAGGTTCAATTTTGGTGATTTTGGTATGTGTAGACTCGTGAGGGGATAAGGATTCTAGTGTTGCGATTTTTATCTGATTTCAAGACGTAGGCCCGGGGATCGGGTTTGGCTAATTTCGGGATTTTTGAGTTAATTTGATTTTTTTCGCTTGGGTTTTGTTCCTTTAGTGTGTATTAATGATGTGATACTGATTTTGGTTAGATTTGGAGCATTTGGAGGTCGAGTCGAGAGGCAAAGGCATCACATGTTAGAGTTTGGTTCAGTTCGAGGTAAGTAATGATTGTATATATTGTCCCGACGGTATAAAACCCCGGATTTCACATCGTTGTACTATTTTGAGGTGACGCACAGGCTAGATGACAAGCGTGAGAGGCGTGCACCGTTGGGGATTGTGATGTGGTCCATCCCGTAGCAACTATTAAGTTGCATATTTGACTGAAACTACTTGATATTGTTATATATTAGAAAGTATTACTATGTTTTGGGTTGAATGTCATATTTCGGCCTTGTGCCAACTGTTTGGACCCTTACGGACTTTCTTTACTAATATTCCTCACTGTTTTGATTTAATAATTGTACTCATTCATGCTATGTTTTACTGACTTCATAACTCAGTCTTATTTAGTCTGATTTGATGCATAAATGATATTTTTGAGCTGAGCACCTTGTTTTACTGTTAGCCCGAGTGGCTTGAGAGGTTTCTGACTGAGTAAGACTAAGGGCCTGTGTTGTGAGGATATCACGGGATCGGGTTGCGCGCCGCAGCATGTTGTACTATTTTGTGATATATGAGAGGCTGAGGGCCTAATTTATTATGCCACTAGATGGCTTGTGATAGCGCTTGGGCTGTAGGAGCCCCTCCGTAGTCTGTACACCCCCATGGAGCGCGGGTACCCAGAGTGAGTGATATGTTGTTGCCTCAGGGGCTGATTCTGATACATGTTATGCCCAAGGGGCTGATTACGAGCGATTGTGAGGTAGCCCGAGGGGCTAGTTCCGTTGATATTATACCCGATGGGTGGTTTATAATACATATTTTGCCCAAAGCGCTGATTATGATTTTCATCATTTTTACTCTAAACTTTTTTATTTCTTTGAAACTATAGAAAGACATTTTTCAAAGTATAGCCACTAAAACTGAGTTTTTATGAGATAATTGATTTCTACACTGTTTTGGAACCATACCGTATTTGTTGTAGTGCTATGACATAGAATTATCTTATTTCTTACAGCTCAACTTTCATTTACTTTTATTACTTACTGAGTTGGCGTACTCACATTACTCCTTGCACCTTGTATGTAGATGCAGGAGTTGCGGGTTATGATAGCGAGCGTTGATCTTCATCCAGCGGGTCATTTGGAGTAGGAAAGGTAGCTGCATGGCATTCGCAACCCTGCTCTTCTCCCTCTTATCTTCCCTAGATTATCATAGTACTATTCCCAGACATTGATCGACTTTATTGTACTTATACAGACCTTGTAGTTGCTCGTGACTTGTGACACCCCGATGTCGGGCTCGTGTTGTTTTCTGCACTTGTTATTTAAACTCATGTTATGGAATTTTATTAATTAATAGCTTAAAATGTCTTTTTATGAAATACTGGTCTGATTTGGGATTTGTGTCGGCTTGCCTAGTACCATGATAAACGCCATCACGACCGGGTCGATTTTAGAGTCGTGACAAGTTGGTATCAGAGCCTAGGTTACATAGGTCTCATGAGTCATGAGCGGGTTTAGTAGAGTCTTGAGGATCGGTACGGAGACGTCTGTACTTATCTTCAAGAGGCTGCAGAACCTTTAGGAAAACTTCACATTCTTGAATTCCTGTCATGAGAATCTGTTATTCTGGTAACTAAACTTCTGTTATTCTATTCTCTCACAGATTGTGAGGACACGTGCTACTGGCCAGGACGGACGACCACCAATACCACCATTTGGGGAAATTAGAGGCCAAGGTCGCAGTCAAGGCCATGGTAGGGGCAGGAGTGTAGCCCACACAGGAGCTAGGGAAGTACCTGCAGATCTACCATCCGCCCCAGTTCATGATTAGGTCCCGATTGCGGATGATCCAGCAGTACCATCTCAGGCACCGGCTGTGCCTATTGTTATCCTAAGCCTTTAGGAGGCCCTGGCCAATATTCTATCAGTGTGCACTGGCCTAGCTCAGGCGGTCTCAGTTACTACAGTCGCAGCTACTTCTCAGGTCGGGGGAGGCACTCAGACTCCTATCGCTCGCAAACTTGAGCTGGTTGTACAGGGACTTCAAACACCGGAGGCACCTCCAACCCAGTCGGTTGCAGCTGCTCAGGGCTATGTAGCTCCTGTTATGTCAAAGGACGAGTAGCGCATATTGGAGAGGTTTGGTAGACTTCAGCCTCCGTCATTTAGTGGTGCTACGGGTAAGGATGCACAGGGTTTCTTGGATAAGTGTCAGAGGATGCTTCAGATCGCAAGTATTCTAGAGACCAGTGGGGTCTCATTTACTACTTTTTAGTTCTCCGGGGCTGCACTTAGTTGGTGGGAGGCTTACGAGAGGCATAGACCGGTTAGCGCAGCGCCCTTTTCTTAGCAATAGCTATCCGTTCTCTTTCTGGAGAAGTTTGTACCTGAGTCTCGCCGAGAGGAGCTGCGCAGGCAGTTCAAGAAGCTTCATTAAGGTGATAGGTCTGTTACATAGTATGAGATGTGGTTCTCTGAGTTGGCCCATCATGCAGTCTGGTTGGTTCCCACAGACTGGGAGAGGATCAGGAGGTTTATAGATGGCTCGGTTTTCACTTCGGTTGCTTATGACCAGAGAGAGAGTATGTGGTACTACTTTTGATAAGGTTGTTGACATAGCTCGGCGGATTAAGATGGTACGCGGTCAGGAGAGGGTTGAGAGGGAGGCCAAGAGGCCGCGTGGTCAGGGTGGATTCAGTGGTGCTCCTCATGGGGGTCAGTTTCAGCACGGCAGAAGCTGTCTATTTAGGCATGCTCAGCCAGCTCGCCCAGTTTATCATGGGGCATCATCGGGCCATGTTTTTCACAATTCTCATCATCCTCACTTAGTGCCTTTCCAGCCCAGAGTTCACTCCCGTGCTCCATCAGTTCAGGGCTCTTCTATGTTAAGTATTGATACCCAATTTTTCCCTCATATATTTTAAATATGCATATATATTTTCAAAATAGTGCACATGCATTGTTGTTAGATTTACAAGTATTTTTACAATTTTTCTATAAATTTTTAAAAGGCTTTTGATCCCTGCATTTCTAGTATACAAATACCAAATGATTACCCCTCATATTATTTTATGATGATTTACTCATTTAGATTCATCATTTATGCCCATAAAGTGTTTAAATATTTTAATTGCATTTTTTTTATAATTACATTTGTATTTTTAGGGCTAGAATTGCACATTTTGCAATAATAGCCTATATACATGTATAAATACATTATTTACACGAAAAATGACTTTTTATATTTTTATAATATTAAGTAATTATTTTAAATCATCTTTATGCACAAATGATATTTTTATCATTTACAAATTATTTTATAAAATTGTTTTACTAAATTAAATGGGTATTTAACTAATAGCCCTAAGATTCCTCTTTTTTTTCAGACCTAACTCAATTACCCCAGCCCAATTATTTAAAACCCATTATCCCAGTCCCTTACCCACTTAATTAACCCGACCCAGAACCCCGACCAATCATGTTAACCTAGTCCGAAACCCTACCCCATTCCCCCGAAACCCGTCGTCCTTAAACGCTCTCAACGCCCTCTCCGTCTCTGTCAAACCCTAGCGCTGTCACCCTCAAATCTCTCCTATTCCGGCTCAAACATGGAATCAATCTATGATTTACTTACCTATTTTGTGTTACTCTATCATTATACACTCGTCTATGGTATTACTTAGATTCTCGCCCTATTTTTGGCAAGAACTACCTCAATAACGGATAGATTCACCCTGATTCTATGAAGATCTGGACGATCTTCCATCCATATACATGTTTTATTGAATGATTCTTACATCTCTGGTCCGATTCAAAGCATCAGTCTCAACTAGGGTTTGAGACCTTTCCTTGTTCTTTACTGATCTCTGATTGATACTCTTTCTTTTCTTGTATTTGACTAATATTTTTCTTATTTCTGTTTAATTTAACATGTTTTCATTTATTTACTTTTTACCTTATTTTGCCCTAAATTAGGATTTCATATCTTTCTAGTTCAATTTTGTGTTTCCTTTTGAATAATCTCCCATCTTTGTTTGTTTTATACAAATATATGATTATTTGCTTTATTTTTGACTGATTTTGTGGTTCACCTAAATTTAGGGTTTCAAACCCTTTTACTTGAACCAAATCTGGTTCAATCCTACTCTTCTTTTGAATAATCTCTGTCTACGTTCATTTTTATGCTAGTACATGATTTTTTGCCATTATTCTCTGCTGATTTTGGGATTTACCTAAATTAGGGTTTCAGACCCTTTTTACTTGAACCAAACCTGGTATCCCTTTTCATTATATGCCTTATGTGATTCTTTACCTTTTTCCTACTGATTTTGTGTATCTTCACCTAAAATTTAGGGTTCAATTTTACTAATTTAAACGTTTACCTTTCTAGTTTTTGACTAATTGATTTTCCATGTTTATGTGTTTAACTCCTACATTATTTGAACCATTCCCCATTCCCCTTTAAACAGACTCACGCTCAGACTCTATACTTACAAGCACACACTGATACACACTTACACAATTTCAGTTTCTTTGATTTGTTGCACTGTCTAGCCGACTGAAAGCCAAGGCCAGACTCTTGGATTTCATTCATTTTCACCTTCCTGTTTGTTATCTCCTTAACTGGTATGCCTCCATTTCTGTTATCAGTTCTCTTCTATATGCAATGTAGTTAGACTTCAATATGATTTTGTTTGCCCTTCTATTTCCTGTTTACTACTCTCTTAACTAGTATGTCTCAATTCCTGTTACCATGTTCTATTCTATATGCTATGTAGTCAGTCTATTATTCATGTTTGATACATGATTCCTGGTCACCTTGTTCTCACATGTTATGCCTCAGTTATTGCTATTCCATGTGATTATATGATTAGTGTACTTCCAACTGCGATATGTTTATGTTTGCCATGTGTTTCCTGCTTGCATTCTCCCTGACTAGAATGCCTCAAATCCTGTTAATTTGCTTTGTTCTATGTGGTTATGTGATGGGCTTACCTTAGTATGTCTGGCCCTTGATTTATGTTTACTTCTTTCTAAACTAGAGAGCTTTAGTTCCTGCTATCCTGTGCTATATGTTTGTTTGGTTAGTTATTTCAAACTCCATCATGCTTTTATTTAATATATGTCTATATGAGTCCACCTAGCGATAGTTAATAAACCAAGTTATGTGAAACCTTGTCTAAATCAGTTGTATGTTCCCTGTTCTGAACATGGCTGGATACTGCAAGCATGTAATGTAGCTAATTATGTCTGTTAATTCAAGTGTCCTTGATTTTTGTGATCACTGATATAAGTATCCAGTCTAAACAAATACTCCCTTCGTTTCAATTTATGTGAACCCATTTGACTAGGCACGACGTTTAAGAAAAGAGAGAAGACTTTTGAACTTGTGGTGTAAAATGTAGCACATATATTTTGTGTGGCTATAAATCATTACATAAAGGCAAATTGTTTCCAAATAGGGAAAGAGGTCATTCTTTTTGGCACGGACTAAAAAGAAAATAGGTTCACATAAATTGAAACGGAGGGAGTACCAATCTTTCTGAATCATGTGCTGAGTATTGATCTTGTTTGTACGACTCTGTTTGCAACCCCTGTAGCCTGAATCTATTTGCTTCTAAAACTAAACTGTTTCTAAAATTGTCCCATTTACCTTGACTGGTTTTCAAATTGCTACTCTTAGTCTTTTAGGTTCCTACCACCCCCAGTGTGAGCACTGCCTAGGGTCCCTAAGACTCCTTTGAACTTTAACACATTGGGGCTGGTTTTCCAACCCTTTATGAACTCTGTATTGAATACATGGCTCTAGTGTGAGCATTTCCCGGGGTCCCTGAGGCTCTTTGGGAACTTTGAAACACTGGAAGTTTGGTTTAATATGCTATGAATGGATCCCTGGTACTGTTTCAAGACTGTTGTGCTGAAGGCCTGGCTCTAAGGTTTATATTAGGCCTGCTAAGACTCCCTATAGTATAATGATTCTTATTGTGTAATTTATTCATATTGGCCTGTAATAATCTCTATAATAAACAAATATGGGGTTATTAATAAAAGCTGAGGGGTCTATTCTTATATCTTTTGTTGAAATTGGGTAGAAATCCTGCCTATATGACTTCACTATATTGATTGCATTATGTGGATCTTGTACTGTGATGCTGCCCGCAGGATTGTTTTGATCGTTTGATTTTGTGTTGCACATATGCATGTTAGAAATTCTGCTTATAGGACTTTATGTTTAATTTTTTGCACTAGAAATCCTGTCCGTAGGATCCATGCGCATTTTTACATGCATTAGTAACCATGTCAATAGGACCCTATCTATTCGATTAGTAATTTTTCTGGCAATGTGTTTAAAGAATTCTGCCTACGTATGATTAATAGATATCATGCCTATAGGTTTATAATTTTAGAAATCATGCCTATAGGATTTCAAAATCAGTTTCTGCATTTAGATATCATGCCTATAATGTTTTAAAATCAGTTTCTGCATTTAGAAATCATGCCTATAGAATCTCAAAATCAGTTTCTGCATTTAGAAATCATGTCTATAGGATTTCAAAATCAGTTTCTGCATTTAGAAATCATGCCTATAGAATTTAAAGATAAAATCTACCTGTTAAAAATTAGTAGTTAATTTACAGATTAGATGCCATATCTATAAAGCTTTGTCCGGTTATCACTTAGGAAAGCCTGTAGGTTAATTAAATTCTGGGTCTAAAAACTGTGATTACTCGTTTGACATCTGCCCGGGTTCATAGTATTAACAAAGTCAGTAGGCAAACTGATAGGTATTCGTCTGCTCGCTTTAATAAAACTGTTGTATATTCCGTTTGTGCTCATTTAGATATCATGCCTATAGGACCCTAAAATCATTTAGAATTGTTTGAACATCATGCATTTGTTTGTATATTTGTGAAGGTTAATATGAGCCCAATTAATTGCTTCTTGTGTGACAGTCCTGCTTGACTTTTATTTGTCACTTAGTTTTCTCCTTTTAAATACCATATGTGAGTCTAGAACCGTCTTAAATAGAGACCCTAAACATCTCCAGGGCCATAGGTAAGGAACGGGTAGTGCACGCATAAGGTACATATTGGATGTTATTAGAATGCTTAGGTAATAATTAAAAAAGAGGAAGGTAATTGGGTAGTAAAAGGAAATGATGACCTGTGCGCTAATGTTATGTGTAGCACCCCAACTTGGGACGATTACCAAGTATTGCACAGAAGTGATCCTATAGGCTAAAAAACCTAGGACCCCCTTTACTCCTTGTTTTAAAAGTAAAATCTATTTGTTTAAATTGTTTTATTTCCTTATAAGATTATTTGCTTAAATTGATTTTGGTCAGGACCCGCCGTTGTGGACCTCGAGGGGTGCCTAAAACCTTCCCCTCAAGTAATTTCGAGCCCTTACCCAATCTCTGGTGATGTAAAATAGTTCATGAGTTTGCTCTAGGTACCCTAACTCACCTTATCCCGTTAGGTGGCGACTCTTCAAATCTCATACCCAATTCCTAAAAGGAAAGGAGTTGTCCCAAAATGTCGAAACCCCGGACTCCACGAGAAAAAAGGGGGCGCGACACCAGGTTCTTCTGCTAGTCATCCCGGTCTAGGGGATCCCTTCAATCCCCGTCTCCAACACTAGGGGGTTGTTATGAGTGTGGAGAGTTGGGGCATATGTGGAGGCAGTGTCCTCATCGTCTTGGGGGTCTGCCTCAGTAGAGGAGTCAGCCATCAACTTCAGCACCGGTTACTTCACCACCCACCCACCCAGCTAGGGGTGGAGGACAGTCAACTAGAGGTTGCCCCAGAGGGGAAGGTCGATCAGGTGGTGGTCAGGCACGCTTCTATGCGCTCCCAGCTTGAATAGATGTTATTGCTTCAAATGTTGTGATTACAGGTATTGTCTCAGTTTGCCATAGAGATGCCTCTGTATTATTTGATCATGGTTCCACTTTTTCATATGTGTCATCATATTTTGCTCATTATTTGGATATGCCTTATGAGTCTCTTATTTCATCTGTTCGTGTATCTACTCCGGTGGATGATATTATTGTTGTGGACTGCGTATATCGGTCGTGTGTGGTGACTATTGGGGTTTGGAGACCCGAGTGGACCTTTTGTTGCTTTATATGGTGTACTTTGATGTGATATTAGGCATGGATTGATTATCTCTGTGTCGTGTTATTTTGAATGTCATGCTAAGACAGTGACATTGATTATGCCGGGTATGCACACGGATTGAGTGGCGAGGTTCAACTGATTTTGTCCCCAGTCCGGTGATTTCATTTTTGAAGGCCAAACGAATGGTTGGGAACGTTTGTCTTACTTACTTAACCTTTGTGAGGTATTTCAGTGCAAAGATTCCTACCATTGATTCAGTCCCGGTATTGAGGGACTTTCCGAATGTGTTTCCTATAGACCTGCCGAGCATGCCACCGAACAGGGATATTGACTTTGGTATTGATTTGGTGCGGGGCACCCAACCCATTTATATTCTACCGTATCGTATGGCACTGGCGGAATTGAAGGAGTTGAAGGAGCAACTTCAGGAACTCCTTGATAAGGGTTTTATTCGGCCTAGTGTGTCGTCGTGGGTTGCGCCTGTTCTATTCGTGAAGAAGAATGAGGATATGCATATATTACAGGTAGTTGAACAATGTCACAATCAAGAACAAGTATCTTTTGCCTCGTATTGATGATTTATTTGACCAGCTTCAGGGAGCGAGGGTGTTCTCTAAGATTGATCTCGGGTTGGGGTATCACCAGTTGAAGATCAGGGACTCGGACATTCTTAAGACAACTTTTAGGATCTCATACGGTCATTATGAGTTCCTCATGATATCTTTTGGGTTGACCAATGCCCCATCAGTATTCATGCATTTGATGAGCAGCGTATTTTGGCCTTATCTTGATTTGTTCGTTATTGTATTCATTGATGATACTCTGGTGTACTCGCGTAGTCAAGAGGAGCACGCTGAGCATTTGAGAGTTGTATTACAGCGACTGAGGGAGGAGAAACTTTATGCAAAGTTCTCCAAGTGTGAGTTTTGGCTTAGTACAGTGACTTTCTTGGGGTACGTAGTGTCCAGTGAGGGTATTCAGGTTGATCCGAAGAAGATAGAGGCGGTTCAGAGTTGGCCCAAACCATCCTCGACCATAGAGATCCATAGCTTTCTTGGTTTGGCGAGGTATTACCATCGGTTCGTTCAGGGATTTTCATCTATAGCATCACCCTTGACCAAATTGACTCAAAAGGTACACCTTTCATGTGGTCAGATGAGTCTGAGGCGAAGCTCAAGACTGCCTTGACCACAGCTCCAGTATTAGTTTTACCATCAGCTTTAGGTTCATATACAATATATTATGATGCTTTTAGAGTTGGTATTGGGTGTGTGTTGATGCAGAAGGGTAGAGTGATTGCTTATGCTTCTCATCAGTTGAAGCCATATGAGAAGAACTACCATGTTTATGATCTAGAGTTGGTTACCATTGTTCACACGTTGAAGATTTGGAGGCATTATCTTTATGGTGTGTCTTGTGAGGTGTTTACTGATCATGGTAGCCTCCAGCACTTGTTCAAGCAGAAGGATCTCAATTTGAGGAAGCGGAGATGGTTGGAGCTACTAAAGGACTATGATATCACTATCTTGTATCATCCGGTGAAGGCCAATGTAGTGGCCGATGCTTTGAGTAGAAAGGCGGTGAGTATGGGCGGTTTGGCATATATTCCTGTTGGGGAGAGACCTCTTGCAGTTGATGTTCAGGACTTGGCCAATCGGTTCGTGAGGCTGGATATTTTGGAGCCCATTCGGGTCTTAGCTTGTGTGGTTTCTCGGTCTTCCGTGTTTGATTGCATCAGAGAGCGTCAGTATGATGATCCTCATTTGCTTGTCCTCAAGGACAGATTTCAGCACGACGATGCCAGAGATGTGACTATTGGAGATGATGTGGGTATTGAGGATACATCGCCGGATATGTGTGCCCAATGTAGAGGGTCTTCGAGAGTTGATTTTGGATGAGGCCCACAGCTTGCAGTATTCCATCCATCCAGGTGCGCGAAGATGTATCAAGATTTTAGGTAGCATTATTGATAGAGGAGAATGAAGAGGTATATTGTGGAATTTGTAGCTAGATGTCTCAATTGTCAACAGGTGAAATATGAGCATCAGAGACCGAGTGGCTTACTTCAGTAGATAGATATGCTAGAGAGGAAGTGGGAGCGGATCACCATGGATTTTGAAGTTGGACTCCCATGGACTTTGAAGAAGTTCGATGTTATTTGGGTGATTATGGATCAACTGGCCAAGTTCGCGTACTTTATTACGGTATGTACTACCTATTCTTTAGAGCGGTTAGCAGAGATTTATATCTTAGAGATTGTTAGCTTGCATGGTGTCCCAGTTTCCATCATTTTAGATAGAGGTACTTAGTTCGCTTCGTAGTTTTGTAGAGTCGTGCAGAGAGAGTTGGGTACTCAGGTTTAGTTGAGCACGGCTTTTTACCCTCAGATGGACGGGCATTCGGAGCGCACTATTCAGATATTGGAGGACATGTTACACGCTTGTGCCATTGATTTTTGTGGTTCATGGGATCAGTTTCTACCGCTCGCGGAGTTTGCATATAACAACAGTTAGTAGTCGAGTATCAAGATAGCTCCATATGAGGCTTTATATGGGAGGCAGTATAGATCTCAAGTAGGTTGGTTTGAGCCGGGTGAGGCTAGACTTTTGGGTACAGACTTGGTGCCGGATGCTTTGGACAAGGTGAAGGTGATTCAAGAGCGGCTTCGTACAGCGCAGTCAAGACAAAAGAGTTATGCTGACAGGAAGGTTCAAGATGTGTCTTACATGGTTGGGGAGAAGGTTCTACTAAAGGTTTCACCCATGAAGGGTGTTATGAGATTTGGGAAGAAGGGTAAATTGAGTCCTCGGTTCATTGGGCCTTTTGAGGTACTTCGGAGGATTGGGGAGGTGGCTTATGAGCTTGCTTTTCCACCTAGCTTGTCGAGCGTGCATCCGGTATTTCATGTTTCTAAGCTCTGAAAGTATATTGGAGATCCGTCTTATGTTTTGGATTTCAGCACGGTTCAGTTAGGCAGTGATTTGATTATGATGGGAGCCAGTGGCTATTTTGGAGCGGCATGTCTGAAAGTTGAGATCAAAGGAGATAGCTTTAGTGAAAGTGCAATGGAGAGGTCGGCTCGTGGAGGAGGCTACCTGGGAGATCTAACGGGAGATACAGAGCAGATATCCTCACCGTTTGAGGTTTCAGGTATGTTTCTTGACTCGTTCGAGGACGAACATTTGTTTAAGAGGAGGAGGATGTAACGACCCGGCCGGTCGTTTCATGATTATCGTTCTGTTTCACTCATTTCTGCTTCTTTGTGTGTTGTTCAGCTGTATTTCATCATATCGTGTTGCTGTGTTGTGTTTGGAGTGATCTTAGAGTGGAATAAGACACTTAGTCTCTTATTTGGAGGCTTAAGTTGGAAAAGTCAACCGGATGTTGACTAATGCGTAGAATATCTCATATATGAGTTATGATGATTTGGATAGTTTTGTTAGGTGATTTGGGACTTAGGAGCATGTTTGGAACGTATTTTGGAGGTTTGTGGTAGATTTAGGCTTGAATTAGCGAAATGGGAAATTTGGCATTTTTCGATCAGCAGTGGAAATCTTGATATCGAGTTCGGATTGGAATTCCGAAAATTGGATTAGGTCTGTTGTGCCATTTGTGACATGTGTGCAAAATTTCAGGTAATTCGGATGAGGTTTGTTAGGTTTTTGCATCATTTGCGGAAATCGAAAGTTTGGAAATCCTTAGGCATGAATTTGAGGGTGATTTGATGTTTTAATGTTGTTTTGAGTGTTCCGAAGGTTGGAATAAGTTTGAATGGTGATATGTGACTTGGTGTCATGTCTGGTTGAGGTCCCGAGGGCTTCGGGATGAATTTGGGTGGTCGACGGAGAATTTGGATTTGAGTTGGAGTTGTTGAATTTGCTGCTTCTGTTGTTTTCGCACCTGCGTAGTGGGGACCGCAGGTGCGATGATCGCAGGAGGGGGAAGCAACTACAGATGCAATATTTGTCATAGGAATGGACGTTGTAACCGCACCAGCGAGCCCGCAGGTGCGAGTCCTAGGGCGCAGGTGCGGAAGCTGGAGCCTTAAGTGAAAACCGCAGGTGCGGTTATTTTGATCGCAGAAGCAGCCCACAGGTGCGTGAATTGAACCGCAGGTGCAAAATTGAAGGGCAGAATGCATATAAAGGCCCCTTCGCGATTTTCAGCCATTCTTTCACCATATTTGTGCGATTTTGGAGCTCCAAGCCGGGAATTCAAGGAGAAATTGAGGGGTTTCATTTAGGTAAGTTGCTTGGACTTTGTATTAGGTGTTTGTGATGAATTATCCACCACTTAATCATGAAACTAGTAGGAAATTTGGGGTGAAATTAAAGGTTAGGGCTTGAGTTTTAGAGAGCTTTGATTGGGGATTTGAGGGGTCATCTACGGTCCGATTTTGGTAATTTTGGTATGTGTAGACTCGTGAGGGGATAAGGATTCTAGTGTTGCAATTTTTATCGGATTTCAAGTTGTAGGCCCGGGGGTCGGGTTTGGCCAATTTCGGGATTTTTGAGTTAATATTATTATTTTCGCTTGGGTTTTGTTCCTTTAGCGTGTGTTAATGATGTGATACTGATTTTGGTTAGATTTGGAGCATTTGGAGGCCGAGCCGAGAGGCAAAGGCATCGCGGGTTAGAGTTCTGTCCGGTTCGAGGTAAGTAATGATTGTAAATGTTGTCATGAGGGTATGAAACCCCGGATTTCACATCGTTGTACTATTTTGAGGTGACGCACAGGCTAGATGACAAGCGTGAGAGGCGTGCACCATTGGGGATTGTGACTTGGTCCGTCCCGTAGCAACTATTAAGTTGCATATTTGACTGAAACTACTTGATATTATCATATGTTAGAAAGTATTACTATGTTTTGGGCTGAATGCTATATTTGGGCCTCCTGCCAACTGTTTGGACTCTTAGGGACTTTCTTTACTAATATTCCTCACTGTTTTGATTTAATAATTATACTCAGTCATGCTATGTTTTACTGATTTCATAATTCAGTCTTATTTACTTTGATTTGATGCATAAATGATATTTTTGTGCTGAGCACCCTATTTTATTATTAGCCCGAGTGGGTTGAGAGGTTTCTAACTGAGTAAGGCCGAGGGCATGTGTTGTGAGGATATTAGGGGATCGGGCTACGAGTCGCAGCATGTTGTATTGTTTTGTGATATATGAGAGGCCGAGGGCCTGATGTATTATGCCACGAGATGGCTTGTGATAGAGCTTGGGCTGTAGGAGTCCCTCCGGAGTCTGTACATCCCCAATGAGCGCGGGTACCTAGAGTGAGTGATATGTTGTTGCCTAAGGGGCTGATTCTGATACATGTTATGCCCAAGGGGCTGATTACGAGTGATTGTGAGGTAGCCCGAGGGGCTGGTTCTGTTGATATTATGCCTGAGAGCGGTTTATGATATATATTTTGCCCAAGGGGCTGATTATGATTTTCATCATTTTACTCTAAACTTCTTTAATTCTCTGTTGAAACTGTAGAAAGACATTTTTCAAAGTATAGCCATTGAAACTAAGTTTTTATGAGATAATTGATTTCTACACTGTTTTGGAAGCATACCGTATTTGATGTAGTGCTATGACGTGGAATTATCTGATTTCTTACTGCTCATCTTTCATTTACTTTTATTACTTACTGAATTTGCGCACTCACATTACTCTTTGCACCTTGTGTGCAGATCCAGGAGTTGTGGGTTGTGATAGCGAGCGCTGATCTTCATCCAGCGGGTCATTTGGAGTCGGCAAAATAGCTGCATGGCGTTCACAGCCCTGCTCTTCTCCCTCTTATCTTCCCTAGATTATAATAGTATTGTTCCCAGACTTTGATAGACTTTATTGTACTTAGACAGACCTTGTAGTTGCTCGTGACTTGTGACACACCGATGTTGGGCTCGTGTTGTTTTTCTCACTTGTTATTTAAACTCATGTTATGGAATTTTATTAATTAATAGCTTAAAATGTCTTTTTATGGAATACTAGTTTGATTTGGGATTTGTGTCGGCTGGTTTAATTTCATGATAGGCGCCATCACAACCAGGTCGATTTAGAATCGTGACAACAACCTTTAGCTAGACGTGTACAAGGCATTTTCTTGTTACTCTGTTTAATAAAGGATTAAGCATATAAGAAGGGTTTAAGTTACATATACTGAAAAAATGTTTATAATATTATTATATAGTACAATTTAAAGGATCGTAATAAATTAGTTTTAATCTCTTTTTCAAGTAACCAACTCGATGGCACACTAAAATTAACTTGTTACTCCTTCCATTTCCATTTGTATTTGATTGGGTGCGAAACTTAAGAAAAAAGAGAAGACTTTTAAAAATTTTGGTCTAAAAACAAATTTATATGATTATAAATCATCTATTAAGGGTAAGTAGGAAGTTTAAAGCTACATTCTTTTCAAATTTAATAAGTGGTCATTCTTTTTAAAACCGACTAAAAACTGAAAGAGTTTCATTCTTTTTTAAACACAGGGAGCATATGTTATTGACTTTTAATAATGGATAACATAAAAATACTCTATTGGTACATATATAAAATTTGAAATAAGAGACTATTGATACAATCATATCTTTCTTATACCCTTCATTTTGTGATAAAATAATAAGCACCTATCTAGCTAGGGGATTGGGGGTGAGGTTGTCCTAAACTATATTTAACAAGAAGATAAGAATGCAATTATTGTACTCCGACATTGGAATCAAAGCAGATGAGAATTAGGAAAATGAAATTACACCACTGGATCTGCCTATATATGGATAATTGATCCAATTTACGAAAGGAACTAGGGATCGAATAATACATGATAAGGTCAGATCAGAATGAAAATGACCAAATTCTTTGTTTTTTTTCCTTTATCTTCCTTTAGTGAAAAAAAAATTACTTGTATTCCATGCATGTGCTAACTTTAGTTAATTTATACTATAAAAGAAGATTTTATTACACTGAAACCTAGTCAGACTTATCTGTAACATCCCTATATAACAGTTATTCACTATATAAAAGTTAAATTTTCTCTAAATCGATTTTTATATTATGTTATAATATATGTCCTATATAACAACACTTCACTATAACAGGCAAAAAACGGAATGATCGAAATTGCTATAGAGAAATTTAATTGTATATGTTGTATACTGTTTACATATATTAAGTGCGAAAAGGTGCTTTTCTCTAGATAGCCAGAGCCAAACAACAGAAGAGGCATGGATATCCAACTTGGAACCAAGATAACCTATCTTACTAATAATAAGAAAGGGTTAAGGGCCTCTAACGCCTATAAATATAAGTTTTTATCAATTTTTATTTGGCAAAGGGAGACGGAAAGGAATTTAGAAGTCCGCAGAAAAAACTTTGAGTGTAGTCACGGATTTTTTTATAAGACTTCGAGAAATTTAGCAAATTTCCATATTTGTGTAAACCGTTTAGGCAGAATGAATTATTCTACAACTTTAGCACTCTTAGGATTTTAGTAGAGCTTTATTCATGTCGTGCTATTTTGGAATTGCCACCTTTCGATCACATCAAATAAACTTTTAGCCTAAGAAGGAAAAGGAGTAGAAATTATTACCAACACAAAAAGAAAAGGAAACCTAATAGAAGTAGGCTGCCAAGTGGCTAACGAAATTGGATGTGGTATATTCGAGGCCAAGCCGAAAGCGTATTACACAACTATACAACAGTATACACTCAAAAAGTACTATAAACTATTTCTAAATTTGGAGAATTTGTGCTATTTGAAATTGGTCCCTTCGATCATATCACAAACTATATTTCCTAATCTTGTAATAATAGTATCTTATAGAAAAAGTTACTATACACAAAAATAAAAAGAAAATGAAAATCAAAACCGGTAAAAATAGGTAGCCGCAGTTCTAGAACTGGCAGATCATTAGAAGTAAATAGAAACACAAAATTTTTACCGATTGTCCCCTGACCTTGAGGGACTGGTCTTTAAATATTATCTCTACTTCTACTTTGTTACAAAAGTAAGATTTTTTTTCCATTAGGAACATCATAGTTCATCAATATTAAAAGCTTTAAATTTTTGTTTGGTGGCGAAAACTGAAAGTTCGATTATTGTTAAAATTATTTCCATGTTGGTAATTTGTGCTTAAATTTTTAGTCCAAACCTCAATTTAGTGATTTACTTTAAAATTCTCAAAACTCCATTTTGAAAGTGCTAAGAAGACAAAGTGGATCTTCTTAATTTTGTGTTATTCGAATAAATTGGTGATTGTGGATCATTTGTGTTGGTATTTTAAGGTAGAGTTTTAAATTTGAGACCATTGGAGTATATTTTAGGTGTTTTGATCGAATTGGAATTGTAATTTCGAAGAACCCTGTTTTGACCAGCACAAAAAAATTATGCTAAACGGATAGACTTTGATGAACAATTTAATAGACAAGTCAATTGCAAATAGCACAAAGTCATATCAATTTGGTAGACTTTGGTGCACGATTGAACAAGCACCAAATTATACTAATTGAGTAAAGTTTATGAACAATCTAACAAATGGATCGAATACAGTTAACACAAAGTCATGCTAACATCGTAAAATTTGATGAACAATAGAAAATCATAAAGTAATGCAATCAGATAGAGTTTATGAACAATTAACAATATAGGTAGAATAAATATAGCATACAATCTACCATCCAAAAGAAATACAGTATCTAACTAGCAATAAGTGTGTGTGGGATTGAGGGTCATTTTTTCTAAATATTTTCAAATATCAGCCCCTTATAGGGCTATTCCTATCAATTACCCAAGTAAAATATTTTTGCTAACTAATGTTGTAAAAATTGCACGGGGCTAACCTATACCTATTTTTTAAAAAACTTTTAACTTGTACCCACTTTTTAAACAACTTCAGCTTTATTTCTCCTCCTCCTTCATTTTCTTTTTTCTTCTTCTACAACGATGACTTCAACATTGCTCTCTTTGATTAATGAAACTAAAGCAAATATACTGAAGACTTCCATTTGGATTATTATAACATTAAAAATCAGTTTCCTCATTGTCTGGAAACACAACTCTGTCATGAAGAAGTGAAAGTTGTAAAAGGTTTGGAACTCCTTATCCATGCTCTGGAACTGTCAAAGTAACTGGTAGTACTAGTTTTTTTTCTTTCTTTTGTGGGATTTTGTAAAATTCTTTTTAGCTATGACAGAATTTTCATATGGACTACCATTTTCAATGCAGGTGCAAAAGTTCTCTTCTTTTGGGCCATTCCGAAGTTTTCGATAACTCCAAATTCCAATAAGGATTGAATTGGGATTCCCCAATTACAAAGATAGAAACTTCAGCTCTAGAGCTGAAGTTTCCCAGTTAAAACACAAAAACTTCAGCTCTAGAGCTGAAGTTTCCCAGTGAAGTTTCTTAGTTACAACACAAAAACTTCAGCTCTAGAGCTGAACTTCAAGGTTACAACACAAAAACTTCAGCTCTAGCGAGTTACAACACAAAAACTTCAGCTCTTCGCCAGTTACAAAACAAAAACTTCAGCTCTAGAGTTGAACTTCAGGCTCGACTACTAGAATGCTGAAGTTTTGCGTGATTGTCTTTGCTACTGCAGTCCCGTGTGCTGAAGTTATGCGAAAAAATGGGTACGCTTGCAATTTTTTTTTGCAAAGCAGACACAAGTTAAAATATGACCAAAAAAACAGGTATAGATGCAAATGCCCCCACTAATATCTAACTTCTAAGATACCCAATTTCCAAAGCCTGACTCAGCCCAATGGACAAAACAATGATAGGCCTTCGCCCTTCGGAGATGGGTTATGTTATGCAGATCTAACTACAATTGGACCTAATGATAAACCCAAGTAGAACTGAAGCCCAAACTTGAAATATGAAAGCCGCCTTCTCCGAATTCCGTCCCCTCTTCTCACTGAACAACAATGGAGTCCAAACCCTCAATCGGATTCGGACCCTCCAGTAGTCCTCTGCTCTCTCTTTCTACCTTCGTCCACCAACACTGGTCCCGACTCGGTGCCGAACTCACCACTCGTTTCGACGAAGCTAAGCGGCTGACTTCAAAATTCGCCGCCGACTTTGTTCCGCCGCCGCCACTGCCGGCATCGCATTCTTATCCTCTATCTCTTCCATTTGCTTCTGTGTCGCAGCGTCAAGATAAGGTCCGTAAAAACGCCGGTTTGAGCTCAGACTATGTGGCTAAGACACTAATTGGAACATCTGTATACACTGTTAGCAATTCTAATAATGAATTCGTGCTCATTTCGGACCCTAACGGTGCTAAATCAATCGGATTATTGTGCTTCCGTCAAGAGGATGCCGAGGCGTTTCTCGCTCAGGTACACTTCCTATTTTCTTCATTTTATAGACTTTTTGTTAACTTCATAATGTTTAGCATTGGAAGATTGCCTCTAAGTAATGTAGTAAATATTTAGTAGTATTAGAATGTAATAGAGCAGGATAGATACATAGGATAGCAGATAGAGAAGACTGATAATGTTGACCTGGTTATGTTGACCTTATTAGTTTGCGATTTTGAGGTGTAGTTTTGGAGTAATTGATATAGAAATTTTCGTTATACAATGGAAGGTTAGTTTTGCGTAGAAGTGAACTGTGAAGTTTTTTCAGGTACGGTTGCGGAAGGGCGAAGTTAGAGGTGGAGCTAAGGTAGTTCCACTGACACTTGATCAGGTGAATGTTTTGGTACTCATGCTTTAAATTTTTCTTTCAAAGATATACTATCTGCTTTTGGTATTCTTTAGTAGCTTTTTACAAGTTCGTAGGTTTAATAGAAATAGATTGCATAAGTTAGGAGTTAAGTTTGATGTGTGGATTACTCTATGGAGAATGCCATCTTACTATGTAAATGTTGAACGTTAGCGAAATACGAAGACTCTGAGAGTGTAGTGATACGTATGGTATTAGTGATGGACAAATTTTGTCTAGTAGTATAGTTATATGTATATATTGAATCTTGTTCTGTGCCTATTATAGATTCTTCTTCTTGCAAGAATGGGTATAAAATTTGATGGTTGTTTAATCTTGTATTAGTAAAAAAAGATCTGGATTCGAATATAGATACCGATCCTGACTTGTTTGGGAATGACATGTAGTTGATTGATTGAATCAAAACGGACTCTGCATCCTGTTTTGCATTAAGAAAAAAATTTCAAAGGCGCCTCTTGAGCCAAGGCTCAGTTGGATTACCTGGCCTCCTCAGGGTTAACAATTAATTCACTAAGCCATTTCCCTTTACCTTTCTTTTAGTGATTTGTTCACATTTTTTCATCTTTAAGATAAGGCGTATGCATTGTCGACATTTCATATCCTTTATTCATAAGGAAAAAAACCATGTTGTACTCTTTTTGAGCCTCAGACTTCTTATTAGACCCATTGAATATCTCTTCTTTAGTTATTGAACTAAAAGGAAAAATTGAAGTCTAATTAAAAATGGAAGACGTTTTTTATCTCTACGTAACAGGTCCAGTTTACATTAAGTAATCTGTTGCAACTAGTTGCAGTTATCTGTATGTTCAAGAATTTCTGATTTTTGTTTTTCCACTTCTTAGAGGTGTTGCTAGACATAGGCTCATGTTTTGATTGGTTACACCTACTTGGTTTTGTATCCACTTGCAGGTTTACATGTTGAAGGTTGAAGGAATCGCATTTCGATTTTTGCCAGATCCCGTTCAAGTTCAGAATGCAATAGAGGTTGTTATCCTCGTTGGTCTTACTTAAGTTTTGGATCGGGATCCTTGTAGTTTTCTCTGTGTACAGTAACATTGCATAGGGTTACTATTCCAGTTGTGCAAGTGAAGTTGTACTATATATTCATCTACATTTAATAGTTTTAAGTGAAAGTATGCTGGCATGTAGTTTTGACTAATGACCAGATGCACTAGAATTGATTGCAGCCCACCAATTTTGAATTTCACTGACATGCCCAACGCCCTTGCCTTTTCTTTTCTTTTTGCTGATAAACTAAACTTTTCCAAAATGGTGGTCCTCCCGAGATATGAACTCGGGTTACTGACATGCCTTGTATGTAGGCTCTTGCTCGCTAGCCTAGCAGATTTTGATTCTAGCGATGCATAGATTACTAATGGCTTCACCTCCATTGCCACCTGATCTCTGTCTCCTCCTCCTCCTCCTAACAAGGAAAAAACCTCTTTGGCATAAACATGTTCATTTTAATGTGTGCTTAATAGATCTGTTCATTTTAACATTGACTTCTTTGTGTGACAGTTAAAAGCTTCTGATGTAAAGACTGGATTTGATGGAGTCCCTGTTTTCCAGGTACCAGTATAAACTTCTTTGCCAACTATATGTTGGAAACCTCTGAGAATTATATATACTGCCTGTGTATTTTTAAGAATTACAAACTTCACTCACTGCAAAGTTTTTGATGGAAATTTTATGTATTGGTGGAGACTGCACTGAATATGGTTAAACTCCACTTGATTCTTATGCTATTTTTTTATCTTGTGCAGTCTGACCTCCTAGTTGTGAAAAAGAGAAACAGACGATACTGTCCAATATACTTTCGAAAGGTATGTTGGTTTAACATCTTGAAATGTAGAATGTAATTATATCTTGTGCAGTCAGAAGATATAAAAATTTCATGATGGTTATCATTTGAATTCATTTGTTGGTATACAGGAGGATATAGAAAAGGAATTGTCGTCAAGGGCATCTAGAGGAGGCGTTTCTCAGCACATTATGGTATCATAATCACTCTTTCTGTTTGCTTTCCAATAGGACGTGCAGATAGTTTTAGAATGTTCAAAAATGGTAAAAGGTGAATGTAGAATGTCTTTGAGTAATTTTTAAATAAGTTTCTTGGAGTAAATTTCATTGGCATAATCTTTCTTTTATCAAGCCTAGCATTGTCTGAATCTCGAAAGATGTTTTTAATAATTATATGCATAGTTCGTGTCACCAGATTGTCTGAGGCATGCCGATAGAAGTAAAATTGCTGGAAAATTCTTTCTAAACTGAAGGTGTAGAAAGGATTTTTAAATTTGAATTCACATGCAACAGGTTCCACTTGGAGAGCATAACATAGTAAATTTAGCATGCAATGGAGAGGATTAACAGTTGAAAGTCCTATTTTTCAAGTAGTTACTTGAAATATATAGCTAAGTTTCCCTAGTTATTTATAACGTTAATGCAAAATTTCATACATCAGTTATGAGAAGGAAATGGAGCTAAGGACATTAACATTGTGCTGTTTAAAAATCATTTTTATGTAAAAATCAATTTGCCCATCCTTTTCTGGCAGTATTTTTTCCCTAAGTTATCAAAAGAAAAGTGTTTCTGTTCTTTTCTAAAGATTCCTATCGGACTTTCTATCTCAGGCTTGTCCATGAAAGGCCTATATTTGCTGGCTTTTCTGCATTCGTCAAGTTTTTTGTTGTTAGATCTGCCATTGTCAATTAACAAGGCACTGTAGCAGCTAATGTTAACTTACTAATATTCTTTTTCCTCATTAACAGGTAGGGAGTTTAGAAGATGTCCTTAAAAAAATGGAGGTAGGTTCTTGGTCATTTTATATGTTTTAGGATTTAATATTTTAAAAGATTTATTATCTTAGTCTCCTTTCTTCTGTTTGCGCCAATAATATTTGTTCTTGCACTACACACCTTGTAATGATGAACTTTAGCACTGCTGAGTTCAGAATTATAAATGATGTCATATCGATCAATCAATTATGTCTCCCCCAGAAACTTGTTGGGGAACCAAAACGATTATTATTGATTTCAGAGAAAGAAAGAAACATAATGAGAAAGCCAGAATACATGACTAATCTACCAGCTTTAACCCCTCTCCCATTCTTTTCTGATGGGACGAAGATAATGCGAAAATTAAATGCTGCAGCCTTTGCTGTCAAAATATGTTTGCTCATTGTTAAGTGGTTCCTTGCTTGAAATTGTAAGGAAAAAGTGGAAAATGCAAACACAGGCATCATTTCTCTTTCTTATTTTTTGATTGTTTTAAGTTTGTGTTGAGTTTGGTATTGGGCCTGTACGGTTCTGGGAAGGGACGCACATGCAGGAGGGGTTTATTATAGGGGATGAAGCTGATCCCCAAAATTTTAATTTCAAATGGTGTATAGATGAAATATTCAGTTAAAATCTTAAAGATTTTTATTCTATCCTTTGTTTAAGCAAAAACAACACCAATCTTACATGGTAACCCCCTCCACTACCTTCTCGTTTAGTTCTCTTAGCTTCTCTGTATTTCCTGTGGCAGATAAGTCAGAGACATTCTGGTTGGGAGGACCTTATTTTTATTCCTCCAGGCAAAAGCCATTCACAGCACATTCAAGATGTCACAAAAGCATGAATTTCTTGGAAGCAACTTCTGTTCGAAAAAAATCCAAATAGAGGCAGGTTCACATTCCCCCCCCTGCACTTGGTCGACCAGAAAAATCCAAATAGTTAAGCTCCGTATGCTTTCTCCCTCTGGTTTGTTTAATTAACTTTTCATGGGTTTCTAGAAGCACTTACTAATTACTTGATATGTTCAGGTAGTGCTGGAATAGCTTAAAGATGCATGAAGGATCAAGTTTTGCTTGAAAATTTAATGGGGGAACAACTAACATGGTATACATTAAGTCGATGAGTTGGTAACTAGAGTGGCATAATATACTCGGTGTCATCTGTACATGCACAGTTTGAATTGTTAAATTACGTTTCGCTCTTCTGCCATAACTTTTGTTGATTCATGAGATAAAAATTTTCCAGTAATGCATCCATTATTTAATACTGTTCCAGTAATTCTATTAGATACCGATTGATTTAGGGGTCATTATGATCAGTTGTTGAACTTTGATCAATCTCCAATGACATTGCCTAGCCATTACATTATCCGTTGATGCATTGCATACTTTCACCCACCCTTTATTTTGAGAGAAGGAAATGCTTACAAGCTATGGACCTTTTTATGGTACCCTGTGTTTGGGACGAAATCCAGCATTAGTTACATTGGTTGGTGTCTCAAGGAAAATTAATCTCCGTATAAAATCAAGCATAGCTTATACAATGTTTGGTTAGTTTTTTTCTTTCTTCTTACATAATACCTGCAGAAGTTAACGAGGAAAATCTATGTTCAATCTTATAGGGAAAATTTCGTAAAAATTGCGTGGGATAGTCATTTTTTAAAGTGGTATTTACTTTTTATCTAGCATTTTTAATGCTGAGCAAAAGTAGCCACTAGTCTATTAAATTAATATGAAAAGACGGTGTTACCCTTTCTTCTATCTCTTTTGTGTTCTGTCCAATTTCAGCAAATACATCGAAAAGGATCGGAAAACTCTTGCTGTCGAGCAAAACGACAACGTTTGGATTGGAAGAAATGAAATTTCCTGGTGGCATATTGGTTTTAAAAACAGTAGATTTGTATTTTTGAATTCTTGATCTGAAGAATTCTTCTTTGCCTTGATTATAAAAATAATCTTGTCTATCTTTCCATGGACCAATTAAAGGAAGACCATAATCGCCGAAAATCTTACGGATTGGTAATTTTGTGAGCTCAGATGATTGTGTTACAGTTGTTCTTGTTGGTATTTTTTCTGATAAAGAGAGTGTAATGGGACGAACAATGACGTATTTTGATGGAAACTGTTGGTGAAGAAGATGAAAATGTAGTCCTGAACTTAGAGTTCCAAGTTTAAAAAATAAGGATATGTATTCCTTAACTTAGAGTTACAAGTTCAAAAGTTAAGGACTGATAGTCCTAAACTTAAACTTACAAGCTCAAAAATTAAAGACAGGTAGTCCTTAACTTAGACTTAGAAGCTCATAAACTAAGGACAGTTAGTCCTGAACTTACAGTAACAAGCTCATAATTTAAGGACACTTGGTCCTGAACTTAGAGTTGGAAGTTCAAAAATTAAGGATATTTGGTCCCTAACTTAGAGTTACAAGCACAGAAATTAAGGACAGGTAGTCTTGAACTTCGAGTTCCAAGTTCAAAAGTTAAGGGCATGTAATCCTGAACTTAGAGTTACAAGTTCAAAAGTTAAGGACATGTAGTCCTAAATTTAACTTACAAGCTCATAAATTAAGGACATCTAGTCCTGAACTTACAGTACCAAGCTCATAAGTTAAAGACACTTGATCATCAACTTTATGAGTAGAAGGGCATTTTCGTCCGAGCGGGTAAAAGTTTATTAAAGCAGTGGCTAAAGACTAAAAACATTTTAAATAATGGCTTAAAAGTAAATACATCTTATTATTGGCTAACTGTGCACTTCCCCCGAAAATTTCGCATAAGAACAACTTGGCACCCTACTTTTTAATTTTATAACCAATATTTCAATGGCTAAGATTCAACATTCAACTCCAATAGATTCTCAAAATTACTATTTAATTTTTAGAAAAGATTGCTCAAGCTTTTAAGTTAATTTTTGAATCAGTAACTGTGACTCAAATATTAGTTCAACAAACCAAATCTAAATGGTTGGTGAAAATTAGAATTTTAACAAGTTTAAATATGTGGGTTTAAGTTCCGAATTTGATTTTGTGAGAAACTTGGAGTGGGCGTTATTTAGACTTGTTAGAAATAATATAAGGAGGTTTATAAAATTTCAAGTCATTTAATGGAGATTTGGACTAGTTTTGAATAGGAATTGCAACTAAAAATCGTGGAAGAAGTTCGTCTACAGACACTTGTATAAGTGTGTATAAAAGTGTATAATAGTGTATAAGATGTGTTTATACACTCATATACACTATTATACAAGATTATACAAAAAACTGACTTTGTCTTCTTCCTTGCGTCTTTTTAGAAATTTAACTCAAATCTACTACAAATCACTTCAAATTCAAATTTTGAACTCCTTTTGATATTTTCAATCAATTGAAACAACACTTAATCCAAACAGCTAACAAACTCAAAAAAATTTATTTTCTAAAGCAAAGCTTTGAATGACCTTCAATGGTGGATTTCTACTCTTTAATTGTTTTACATTGCAATTAGATGACATAGGGGGAGAATCAGTAATGGTTGTGAGAATACAAATTGAACTCCATAACTTTTAGAAGTAATGGTTGTAACTTGTAAGAACACAGATTATGAATTTGCAAGAGCTAGTGTTTTCAAAATACGTACAATATGGGTTAGGTCGGGTAAAACTTAAAAACATGAGCCATTTTTTGTTATGGTGTGAAGTCATGTGTATTTTCTTGTAATTCTTTCGATCTTTCTTGCTTATATGGGGTAGAATGCGGTAAAAGAATACGTGTATTATATCATACATAGACTAAAGTAATTAAGGGTAAAATTACGCTTTCACTTTAGACTTAAATTTCTTTCTTTTTCTTAAGAATCAAAACATCGAACTCTCTGGTATTATTCTATAGCTGCGACAGAACTTAAACTCATCGTTCTGTCCTTCCAACTTTATTTTTCCATTTGGGAAGATCATTTAATAGTTGAGGTGTTGGACAAGAGCCATGATAAGGTGTGTTATATTATGCTGAAAATTCTACATATTGTTAGAATGCTTTAGTTATGTAATTTGCTAAAATATATTTTTTTGCGGATATAATAGTATAAATTTCCTTTTAAGGAAAAGATGAAAACACATAATTTAAATTATATGATGTATATGTTGCTCCAAAACGCACACACAAGTATACGTGGTCAACAAGTAATATAGGATTGTAAGTCCAGATATCATACCCATAGGGACTTGTGATTAACTATCAACTAAATTAAACCAAATAATTAATCTATTCAAGTGAATCCTAACGTATGGATATTTAACAAAATATAATCTAGAGTAGCAAATAAGGAGATTAAAGAAAGCAACGACAAGCTTAACGACGAATTCAATGTGAGTGAATATTCTAGACTATGTGTTAGTTAACGATCCCGTTGAGTTTTTCACTTAAATCGTCTAATTAATTCATCTGGTTTATTGGTTGACAGGGTTAATATATTGCTTGTAGCCTTCGAAGTACAACTCGCCTATTCAAGCTAACCTACGCCTATATTCCTATGGAATTAGAATTAACAAGAACGCATTAATAATTCCTGTATAGTAACCAAGCAAGACGATTAGGTATATTCCTATCCTAACCGCAATCCGCTCCCCCCTCCCTTTAGCGTTAAGATCTTACTCTACTCAATCTTATATGCAATCTAGAATTCCCTCTTCCGAGTTCAATCCTAGATTTGTAGATAGTATTCAATTGACGATCAAGCAATCAAATAATTAAGTGCAAGATTGAATAAATAAACCAATATGATAAATTAATAAAAACAATTCAAGCTTCAAACTACAACGTTCATGTAGCACCCAAAACTCTAGAACAAATAAACTATGAAATTAAAAGAAGAGAAGAAGAAAAACTAGTTAGAAGCCTCCTCCAAGCGTGGTGTGTGTTCCTCCATGTGAATTCTCCTTCAATGTATGTTAGATCCCCTTCAAAATATGTTAGATAACTCCCAAAATAGGTTTAGAACTCCTTTTATACGAGTTAGAGGGATCTTGGGCAGAAATAACTTTGTCCCGGGCAAATTTGGACAAGTTTCACGCCACCGGTGCCCTGCCTAGTGCCAGGCGCCCTCCATGGCGCTGCCAATTTGGAGTTTCTGTTTTTGGCGCCACAGGTAGGGTTAGGCGCTGCCTGTGGCGCTGCAAATTTCACTTTTTTTGTTTTCGTCCGTTTTGGTTCTAATTTTGCACATTTCGCCCCCAATTGCTCCCGGATTATTCCTACACATAAAACACCTTAAATTAATATAAATCAACACGTTTTACATCCTAAATCCATGATACAAAAGTAAAACATGAGGCGATATACATATAAATATATATATATACTTTAAGCTAACATCAACACTCCACACTAGACTCTTGCTCGTCCTCGAGCAATGGGACTAACAAATATACCCCCAACAACGTACATCTCAATTAGGGAAGAGCTATTTAATTTTATTTTTTCAACATACACAATACTAATGACCATGGTTGATAGCAACAATTAAACTGTAGCATATGCAATCACTTACAATTTCCTTTATTTATGCCATTCTTCACATATTCACAACAAAGACAACGTGCTCATAACAATCCTAGCCTCAAAAGTCGACTCATATATATAACAATGCACCCAAGACTTGAAAACATCACAGAGAAGTCTAATAATGTTATTTATCCATCGTGAACCATGTGCCCTCACAATAAGAACAAGAGGGTAATTTGAATCCGCACATTTGAATCTCATGATCAAATATAGTTCAAGAACTCACATATATCAAAGAAAATCTCTCACTCTCACAAAGAAGTCACATGCATGCAAAAAGTACCATATACTTGCCCATAATGTATTTCCGCTAATGTAGGCTCACTCGGTCTAAAATCAATTAGGACTTTATATGGTTGTAATGTGGGCTAAGGGACGGGTAGGATATATTTAGGATTAGTGGTTCACCCTCCTGAACACTTTAACACATTACATAATAAACTTTAAGCGCAATTTCTTCAATCCACTTCAATTTCACAAACAAGATCATTCCCCAAAATTATTTCCTCTTTCTTTAAGCGATACTTTAATTTATACCCCACTAGTAAGAATCAAAACAACAATTTAATCATCTTAATTTTTCCTTCTCTGTTTCTTTTCGATTTTTTTTCAACTAGTATTGTTTTTCTTTTTCAATTTCCACTAGTGGTGTATTATTTTACAAAATAAGTGCACATTTTTTCTTCTATTGGTTCCACTAAAAAACCACCCCACACTTAGTCCTTACTTCTTTTGGCGCTCATTTCACAATTAAAGTGTCATAAGAGGTAATGTGATTAAAATAATGTCAATCAAGAAAAAAAAGGATATAAACCCGTAATGTGGGTGCCTAAATAAAAGTCTATAGACTCAAAAGAGTTTACTAGGGATAGATTTTATTTGTGATAAGCAATTAAGCTGAAAGAAAAAACAAAGAAGGCCTAAAATCAATTTTCAAACCGAGCATCACCTAAAATTTTGCTTTAACTTACATACCGGGCAAGTTCTAGACTCAATCATAATAACATGGACTACACAAACCTCACTTCATACATGGCACATGACTCACTAAGGACGGTCTCATTCCGACTCTCAACCAATGCAAGTATTCACGGAGCCACAAGATATTAAGCATTAAGCACAAAGTGAATATAAGTCAAGCAAAAGAGACATAGGCGTCACAAAATATGCTATCCAATTTCATCAAGGCATCATGAACAATTTCAAAATATTGGGAAGATACTCCACATGCCAAAGCTTAAATATGCTACTATCAAACAAGTCAAAGGAACCTAAGTTCATCACCCTTCCTTCTTTTATTTCTTAAAATCCTAATCTACTCTAAAAAATAAAAAAACTACTACCTGGTTCAAACTACATCCCATGGAAAAGAACCGATGCACAAAGAAAAACTACGGGGGATTATTGCTACCTAAAGAAAAATAAAAGACATATTTTTGGATTTTTCTATTTTTCACCCTTCTTTTTCATTTTCTATATTTTTATTGGAGCTTAATCCCTCAAGAAAGTTGTCCACAAAATCCATCGTCGGGAAAAGTCCAAATTTTCCGATTTTTCATTCTTTTTTTTACACAAAAGCTAGTATACTAAGAAAGAGTACTACAATTAAACTAGGATCGCACGAAAAATCACCAGCAATCTCCTCACCCCACACTTAAAATTATGCAATATCCTCAATGCAGACTGTAAATAATAAGAGCGTAAAAAAGACTCCCTGGCCAAAGGCTGAAACAATAGCGGCTCATGGGGTACTCAGACTTTCCCCAAGCATGGTCCTTTGTGTAGGAACCTCACACTTAGTTCTCACCATCTAGCTTGCTTTTGCACTCTTCCAATGGATTTGCTTCCTATGCTCATAATCCTACAAAACAAAAATAAATACTACAAAATAATAAAAATAAAATTAAAAAATAAACAAAAATAAAAGAAAGCAGTAAAGTTGGGTGCCTCCCAATAAGCACCTGATTTAACGTCGCGACACGACTTGAACCACTTTTTGCCTCCACCTCGAACTTATGAATTGAGCCCCAAATAGGACATCCAGTATGTGGCTATACTTCTTCGGTGGGGCTAAAAAGAAAATCAGGCCAAGCAATAAATTTTCTACTCTACACTTCTTCGCCTTTAGATGAGGAATGTAATTTTTACTTTTTGGAACAGTAAATTCAAGAATATAGGCAACCCGTTCCTCGTCCATTGGCTCCTCCAAAGGCTCATCTGAGTCGTTTTCCATGTCATCATCCAAATACAATGTTGAAAAATGTATGGAATGAGGACCAATACATGCTAACTCTAAAATTGTATTACTCTTTACATCCTCATATTTACATGCACTAGAATCTTCAAATATAACATTATCTCCTTCCTCACATGGTTCTAGTGTACTTTTCTCAACATAGACATTATCAACAAACATATGCTCGAATGATTGACTCTCTACTTTTAGCTCCTCCATTTGGCGTATAAGCTCATTTTCAACTTCACACAACTCATTACTATTTTGTTGGGCGTTCGACGCATCAACCTTTGCAATCAATTGAGCTCCCAAGTCATGAATAACATTGCTAAATTTTTCGATCTCTTGTCCCAGTTCAGCTCTTCCTTCTATTAAGTCTTTTATCCCATCTGTAATTTTCTCACATTGAGCGTCATATATTTCCAATCTTTCAGCTTGTTCTACCAGCCAAGTTTGACTCAAAATCTCCTCCTTTTCAAAATTTTCCTCTTGCTGATACTCACTCTCTTCATTTAATTCTTCTATATTGACCTTTTTCTTGTGATTGCTGCCCTTATTCTTTTCATATCTTTTTTTAGTTCATCCTGTTGCTCTACTACTTGCATCAAAATATCTCTAATATATGCATCATGTTCCATATCCTGCACTTCATTGCCCCTATCAAACTCACAAACATCATTAGAAAAATCATAATAAGGGCTTGGAGAGAGATGAAAAGAATTAGGACAATCATCCTGATGGCCATCTTGACCACCACGCATATTACAAATATTCTACTCAAAGGATTGATATTGTGCGCACAACTCGCTCCTGGGAACATTCTGACAATTTTTCCACCAGTGAGTTCCTCCACAATATGGACATGCATCATCAAAATAAAAATAACCATCATTCGAACAATTTTCATTCCAAGATGCCATGCTAAAATAAATAAAAAATACTAACTAAAATAAAGAAAGAATAGAAAAATAAATAAATAAATAAATAAATGTCTAATCTAGAAAATAGCTAATTTCTAAGTCCCCTGCAGCGGCACCAAAAATTTGTTGCTTCGAAATTGGAATATCTAACTCCAAATTTTCTATACACTTCAAAATCATATCAGACTATAAATGTTACATCTCGCATTTTCGTACATTAAAAGTTTCGTCTTTGGTTAATTGACGTAGACTCAGGAATGTGATCATCTTGACGTTAACGCATTTATGTTATTTATAACAAGCAATAAATAAGTGTTATGAAGGATAAAGGGTACACAGATTAAAGAAAACAAGTTTCGTTGAAAGTGGTCAATTTGGAATAAAATACGGGTCGAGCAATAATACCCGATAATTATGAACTAGTACCATGCAAGGTACCATATGACCACGATAATATAATATATAAATTATATATGAAGTATTTTAAAAATAAATAAAATTTGAACTAATTTGTGATAATTTTTAAATTATGCGGATAATTGATTAATATCGGGTAACCGAACATTATTCAGTTAACTAATAAGTGGATAGAAACTTATAAAATATACCCATTTTACACGTGGCACAAGGACACCAAACAAGAAGATGATTCATAAGCCATTTATGAATAGGTATCTAGTCTACACCTAAGGTTTAAAATAAAGCCTAAAGATTAACCAAGATAAGACTTAAAAGTCTTATCTCTTTTGATGAATGAGAACAAATAACGATAGGAACTTCTGTCTTAGTTGGAAAGTTTGAAAACCTCATTGTTCAACAACGTTCAACAATCCTTGCACATGAAATCAAGAGCCTGAAATCCAGTATGTTGCATCAAGGAAACGTTAGAAGTAGAAAATAATTTCGTTTCAATTTCAAAGAATCCTAGTGTAAATTTTGTTCATATTTCGCAGAAGCAGAAGCTTCATTTCGTTCAAATAATTCAGGGAACAGGTATGTTAAGGGCATCCCTTCTTTCTTTTGGCACGGTCTAAATTATACAGAAGAAACGAGCAAATGCATAGTTTCTATAAATTACTCTATTCGTAAAGATATTATGAGTGTCTATATTCTTGATTCCCCATGAGAATTTTTATTATCTTCTGTTCATGGGTCTCAGAATAATACGTAGTTGAAAAAGTTTATCCGAAAGGAATATTGGGATTATTACGTATTTTTCATGCATTTCACCCATTTATACATATGCATTGACCCATTGTCACACCTCCTTTTTGCGCGCCCGCCCCGAAGGGTAAAATGCGCGAGGGGAGTTCTTCCAATTTAAGTGACAATATTCGAAATGAGATTATTTATTTAATTCAGAGTCGCCACTTGGGAAAGGTTTGGCTTTTGGTGTCCCAAGTCACCGGTTTATCTTGAATCCCAAATCGAGGAAATTTTCGACTTTTCCAAATGAAGTCTACGAACCAGAAATTCTAAGTAAGGAATTCTGTTGACCCGAGGGAAGGTGTTAGGCACCCTCGAATCCCGTGGTTCTAGCACGGTCTCTTAAATTGTTATAAAGGCTAAATATCTGATTTACATACATGTTATGACTTACGTGCTTTTATTAGGTTTAAACCGCTTTTATAATTATCATTTATTTTTATAGAATTGCAACGTCGTGAAAATGCATCTCGAACCACGTCACAATCAATGCACCCGTGATCGTCGACACATTTAGACTTCGTTGGGATTTGGATTTGGGTCACATCAATGTGCACCCGAATTTAAGAATGTAATTTAATTAAGTCGCGCCTAAAGCAACTAACGTATTGTTATTTTGGAAAGGCCGTAAAATTTGCTAAATTGCCTGTCCCGAATTCTAAGTATTTTAGTATATACATTTAGAGGGCCCCGCAGCTTGTTAATTTTTTTTTGTTTATCGAGGCTCGTCTCAATTTCATTTAAAGGGCTAAAACTATAGCGACTATATTTTCTATTACGTTTGTCACTAAAAAAAAAAGAAAGAAAATACCAAATTTACTTGTTTAAGCAACTACAGGCTAAATTTTTAATGTGTCTGCCGAATTCGAATTTTTGTATTACTACATGATTGATTGTTTATGGGAGTTACCTCATGACTTGTCTTCAACGAGTGAATACGCTTGTTAATCCGCTAAGGGAGATGGCAAACAAACTAATAACATATACTAAACTTACATTAAACGACCTTCAAAATTTGAATTTTAAAACTAGCTTATTTGGGCTTTGATTAGGGGAATCGGCTGTTTTATTAGGAAAACTACTACTAATTAAACTTAAAATGCCTATTAGTTTTCCTCAAAAGTCGTCACATTATTTCAAAACAATGAATCTATATCGAAGCCCATATCGAGCCTATATCGGAACAAATAGTCTAACAAGAGAGTTGGCGTACATGGCCGAACTGTTAACGTAACCAACATGAGAATCTGTTTGGGATACATTCATCCTGAAGTCAAACAGAATCAAATACAATAGATTTGACAGTTCAGAGGTCTAGACAGAATACATACAGATGCTTGCCATGATTCTATGTTATAATGTCATAACTAAATCAAGACCCAATGGTTATATGCATTAAAATACGTCTGATCTAACAAACAATGCTATCTAATGGTTCATCTCAATCAGAATGTATGTTAGTTCATACAGAGCAATTGCAGTTTGAAGTTAAAACAAATGCAGGCCAACTTATCACTTAAACTATGGCTATATTTCGAACACAAGCATTATGAAGTAAACAACATTCATTTCTTTATTTCTGCTTCAAAACTTCAAGCTTTCGACAACACATGGTTTCAGAAGTGTGTACCTGGAAGTGTTTACAGTTGAAGAAGAAGGGAAATCAGCAGAGTAACAATGGCAACGAATACAGCAGCAGTAACAACAGATAACAACAGGACAAATCCCAGAACAAAATGCAACTATAGCCGATAGAACAATGGCTAAGTGACAGCAGCAAACAATGCAGTAGAAATAGAAACCCCAGATAGACCAACTTCAGGAAATAAACCAATGCAACCCACAAACAGTAAACTTAGTTTAAACTGGGAAGAATCAGAATTGATTTGAACAAGTTGAAGAACAAATGAAATCCAAACAACAATGTGAAGAAACAGTTTCTGATTTTCTATATCTTTTCTCTCTTGTATCTGTGTCTGTCTATCCTGTGATATCCCTCTCTGTATCTATGCTTTCTAAGAATCAATCTCCAGAGGATCTAAAAAAATTTTAGTCTGAAAACCTGTCTGTGGCTATTCACAGCATGTTAAAACACATCAGAACCCCCCATATGATCTGTTGTCTTTCCAACTCAAAAAAAAAACTCTTCCCATAACATTCCCTGACAGTCCCCTTATCATTTTATTAAACTAAAAGCAAATATGGGCAGCAAGAATATAATCTGACAGCATATGCTGTCAAACTATTTTAATCTAAACAAGGGCCTTTATGCACATGTTGTGCACAAGTGCACATGCCACCAATTCAGACTGCAGTTACAGACCAAAACCTTAGATTTCTGATTCAAATTAACAACTATAAGTAGCTATACTCGATTCTCAATTTTGATTCAAACAAATGTTCAGCAAGAACAGATCAAATTGTTATCATTCAAACAGCTGAAACTATTCGACGACACGTATCGAATCGACTATACTAATTACAACATATACAATCAAAGACCATAATCAGAGATCTAACAGTATCAAACATGCGATTCAAATTGCACTGTCAAAACAAAATGACCTTGGGAACTAAATAATCGACCAATTTCAAATTCAACTGACTATACAGTTTACACACACACACATTATCAATGAATGAAGAAGGATTCAATCAAAACAGAGATGGACAGAAATAGTTGAGTAAAAATTTTAAAGACACAAATTAAACAAAACATTTGGCCATACGAATAGACCTTTAACAACACATGTACTGAATAAAGGAAAAGAAAAACACACCTACCTTAAAGTCCTTGAAAAATCAGAAAACCAACTCGTATTTGAGATGAATCTTTTTGGGGTTGAACGGACTTTAATCGAAGTGTTCTCAACTGAGAACACTTCGATTAAGGTCCATTAGACCCTAATCACTTGACTTAAACGGACACAAACCAGGCATCATAACTTCTAGGGTTCCTAAGGGTAGATTTGGTTTTTGGGTTTCCTTGGTCAGATTCGGACCAAACCAAGCATGGTTTGGTCACGAAGGAGGTCCGGGGACTGTCTGGTGTGAAACTGGGGTTGATCGGGGTAAGTTGAGGTCCGACTCGAATCTTCAAATGAAGATTCGAGAAGGTGGGAGGGGGTTCGAGCTAAATGGTTGATGGATTTAGGTTCAGGATGGTGAGGTGCATCTATGGTGTTAAGGCGGGGGTCACCGGCGTCCATGCCACCGGGTTTTTGGTGAGAAGAAAGGGGGGCGGCTCTAGGGTTTCGGGGTTGGGGTCCGTGAAGGGGACGATCTAAGGCAGGGAGGGTTTGGATAGGGGGGCAGGGTAAGGTTTTAGGTTTATATAGTTAATGAGGGAATAGATCCTGGCCGTTGGATGAGGTGAGATGAAAGGCCAGGATCTTTCAACTGATGGGGAAACGATGTCGTTTCAAATGCCAGGGTTTGGGTTGGTTTGGGGTTTGAACGGGTCGGGTTTGTTCGTGGGTATGGGGAATGCGATCTTGACCGTTGATCATTCTGAGATCAACGGCCCAGATCAGACCAGATCAAAACGATGTCGTTTGGACGCTCTTGGGGTCAGCTGGTCTGGACCGGGGCAAGCACATGCTTTGGGCTCAATTTGGGCCTCGGATTTTGAATGGGAACAAGCCCAAACCTGATTTCAGGCCAATTTTGCACTCTTTTTCTTTTATTTTTTCATTCTTAAAACAAAACCTAATTAAACGAAATTAAACTCCATTAATTAAACACTTAATACAATTATTCACGCATATTAAAATGTTAAAAGTAGGTAAAATTAAACAAGGCAACAATCAGGACAAAAATGAATATTTTATGATTTTCCATTTAATAACCGGATTACGGTTCAAACTACGCATGACACACATTTTTTGTATTTTGTTTTAATAAAATAAAATGGGCAAAAATCATAAATAATTAACAACATACCACGTAAAAATCCAAAAATTGTACAGCAAGACCAATTGCTATTATTTTTGTTTCTTTTGGAGTGATTGTCGTGTAAAACAAATCACGTGCTCACAGCTGTCCCTCTTTGTTTGGAAACACGAAGAGTTTTCGTGCAAAGATAAAGTGAGCGGATATGAGCGACTTTTGCCTATTGGACTACTCCGTGTGAAGCATGTTTTGAAAGATTTGACCGAATCTTTGCTTCAAAGATTTCCTACATATCCTGGGCTAAACAGGAATCAGGTCAATGTAGTTCGGGAAATTTTGGCAGCTGAGACTACTATGGGATTGCAATGCTTGCTGTTACTGCTGTTGCTGTTGTCACCGTTGCTTTACTGACCGCCTTATTACAACCAAAGAAAAATTGAAACTGAACTGAATACTTATATGCATGTCAACTGCTAGTTACAAGATTCCTATCTATGATTCTTTTGCGACTTGATCTTGGGCCTTAGCTGATTTTGCTTGGAGACTTCGATCCGAATCTTGATGCTTGCGAGTTGAAGGTGCTTGTTTATCTTTGGGATACTGAGTGAGATGCGATTGGCAGAGTTCGGGACCTTGATCAAGTCCTGGCGCGATCCGCATTCCATTTTCTCCGGTATCTCGGGACATCTTTTTTTGTCTTTTTCTTCTTTGATTCTGAGTTGAGACTCATCTCGTGGGTCGTTTCGATTCGTGTGGCTCGAGGTTAGACCTGCGGGGAAAAAACAAACGAACGAAATTTTCTGCCCCAATTTCACTAGGAAAAATTTCGTGAGTTATTTGCTAGGAAGTTCATAGAATTGATGAAGGAATTTGGAAAATTTCAGTTTCCAAAATGCCAATTCCGGGATTGGATCCATGGTACGGCGACAAGATATGAGTGCTCAGTTTAGGGTTGGAGCCCTAAGGCTGGCGGGATGGAATTAGTTCAGTTTAGGGTTGGAGTCCTAATGCCGACTAGCTGGGGAGAAGTTCAGTTTAGAGTTGAAACTCTAATGCTGACCAAATGGGGAAAAGTTCAGTTTAGGGTTGGGGCCCTAATGCTGACTTAAAGGAAAAGTTCAGTTTGGGGTTTTAAAACCCTAATGCTGACTCAAGGGAAGAGTTCAGTTTAGGGTTTTAAAACCCTAATGCTGACTGAATGGAAAAGTTCAGTTTAGGGTTAAGAACCCTAATACTGATTGAATGGAAAAGTTCAGTTTAGGGTTTAGAACCCTAATGCGGACTGAAATGAAAGAGTTCAGTTTAGGGTTTAAAACCCTAATGATGACTAAAGGAAAAAGTTCAGTTTAGGGTTTAAAACCCTAATGCTGACTGAATGGAAAAAGTTCAGTTTAGGGTTTAAAACCCTAATGCTGACTGAATAGAAAGAGTTCAGTTTAGGGTTGGAGCCATGATGCTGACTGAAGGAAAAAGTTCAGTTCAGGGTTTAAAACCCTAATGCTGACTGAAGGAAAGAGTTCAGTTTAGGGTTTAAAACCCTAATGCTGACTAAATGGGAAAAGTTCAGTGTAGGGTTTAAAACCCTAACGCTGACTAAAGGGAAAGTTCAGTTTAGGGTTTAAAACCCTAATGCTGACTGAAGGGAAAGTTCAGTTTAGGGTTTAAAACCCTAATGTTGACTGAAGGAAAGAGTTCAGTTTAGGGTTTAAAACCCTAATGCTGACTGAATGGAAAGTTCAGTTTAGGGTTTAAAACCCTAATGCTGACTAAAGGAAAGAGTTCAGTTTAGGGTTTAAAACCATAATGCTGACTAAAGGAAAAAGTTCAGTTTAGGGTTTAAAACCCTAATGCTGACTGAATGGAAAAGTTCAGTTTAGGGTTTTAAAACCCTAATGCTGACTGAAATGAAAAAGTTCAGTTTAGGGTTTAAAACCCTAATGCTGACTGAAGGGAAAGTTCAGTTTAGGGTTTAAAACCCTAATGCTGACTGAAGGAAAGAGTTCAGTTTAGGGTTTAAAACCCTAATGCTGACTAAATGGGAAAAGTTCAGTGTAGGGTTTAAAACCCTAATGCTGACTAAAGGGAAAAAGTTCAGTTTAGGGTTTAAAACCCTAATGCTGACTAAAGGAAAGAGTTCAGTTTAGGGTTTAAAACCCTAATGTTGACTGAATGGAAAAGTTCAGTTTAGGGTTTAAAACCCTAATGCTGACTGAAGGAAAGAGTTCAGTTTAGGGTTTAAAACTCTAATGCTGACTAAAGGGAAAGTTCAGTTTAGGGTTTAAAACCCTAATACTGACTGGCTGGAAAGAGTTCAGTTTAGGGTTTAAAACCCTAATGCTGACTAAAGGAAAGAGTTCAGTTTAGGGTTTAAAACCCTAATGCTGACTAAAGGAAAGAGTTCAGTTTAGGGTTTAAAACCCTAATGCTGACTAAAGGAAAGAGTTCAGTTTAGGGTTTAAAACCCTAATGCTGACTGAATGGAAAAGTTCAGTTTAGGGTTTAAAACCCTAATGCTGACTGAAATGAAAGAGTTCAGTTTAGGGTTTAAAACCCTAATGCTGACTAAAGGAAAGAGTTCAGTTTAGGGTTTAAAACCCTAATGCTGACTAAAGGAAAAAGTTCAGTTTAAGGTTTAAAACCCTAATGCTGATTGAATTGAAAAATTCAGTTTTAGGGTTTAAAACCCTAATGCTGACTAAAGGAAAGAGTTCAGTTTAGGGTTTAAAACCCTAATGCTGATTGAATGGAAAAGTTCAGTTTAGGGTTTAAAACCCTAATACTGACTGAAGGAAAGAGTTCAGTTTAGGGTTTAAAACCCTAATGCTGACTAAAGGAAAAAGTTCAGTTTAGGGTTTAAAACCCTAATGCTGACTGAATGGAAAAAGTTCAATTTAGGGTTTAAAACCCTAATGCTGACTGAATGGAAAGTTCAGTTTAGGGTTTAAAACCCTAATGCTGACTAAAGGAAAGAGTTCAGTTTAGGGTTTAAAACCCTAATGCTGACTAAAGGAAAAAGTTCAGTTTAGGGTTTAAAAACCTAATGCTGACTAAATGGAAAAGTTCAGTTTAGGGTTTAAAAACCCTAATACTGACTGAAATGAAAGAGTTCAGTTTAGGGTTTAAAACCCTAATGCTGACTAAAGGAAAGAGTTCAGTTTAGGGTTTAAAACCCTAATGCTGACTAAAGGAAAAAAGTTCAGTTTAGGGTTTAAAACCGTAATGCTGACTAAAGGAAAGAGTTCAGTTTAGGGTTTAAAACCCTAATGCTGACTGAATGGAAAAGTTCAGTTTAGGGTTTAAAACCCTAATGCTGACTGAATGGAAAAGTTCAGTTTAGGGTTTTAAAACCCTAATGCTGACTGAAATGAAAGAGTTCAGTTTAGGGTTTAAAACTCTAATGCTGACTAAAGGAAAAAGTTCAGTTTAGGGTTTAAAGCCCTAATGCTGACTGGCTGGGGACAAAGTTTGAGGATACCAACAGACCTTTTTTTTTTGAATTTTCTTGTTTTAGTAGAAGATAAAAGGGAATCTCTTAGAAACTTACCTTTCGAGTGAATTCCTTATTGCCAAACTGTTTCTTGTACTCATGTACCTTCTTCGTTGGGTGACACCTGCTTCTTGCACGGTTGTCTTGGATTATACCTGTTTCAACTTCTCGAACAAAGAACAATTGTTAGTTCGGAAATGGTGGTTGGTTCGGTGACCTTGATTGTTCCCATTGCTTTGTTGCGTCCTTATTTCTGTTGAGAAATCCTGCCATTGATTGGATTCAAATGGTGAAACCCTTTTGGACTGCTCAGGCTTGTATTTCCAAATTCCGTGATGATTTGCCTTGTGATGCTCCCCTTTTTGTGTCCCGTTTTGCTTGGGGATTCTCAATGGGGATTTTATTGGGGATACTCTGTGGGAATTTGTACAAAGGGAAGCTTTGTGGGGGAATATTTACAAAGTGGATTCTTTGTGTGGATTTTTGTACAACGGGGACATGCTGGGGATTTGTTTCAAAGCGGACTTTCCAGGATTTGTTGGGGTAAGCTCGCTGGGGAATTTTTACAAAGGGACTTGTTGGAGATTTGCTGGGGAAGTCCTTCTTTTTCTCTTTTATTATTATTATTATTATTATTAACAAAGGGAAGACCTTGTGGGGATCTGTACAAGAGAGAAAATCTGTGTGGATTTCGTTGGGGCAGACTCTTTGGGGAATTTTTACGTCGTGGATTCTTGTGCGGATTTATACAAAGGGAAAACCTTGTGGGGATTTGTACGAGGCGGACTTGCTGGGGAAATTTCTCTTTTTCGTCTTTACTTTTAACGCAGTCAAACATCATGATTCATCAGGTTTGGACAAACGTTCCAACGAAACGAGGTGTTTTCCTTCATGAAACGGAATTCCGTGAAACCAAACCTGCCACCTGTCCTTTCCGGTATATCTGGAACCTGGGGTTAAGCATGAAAGGGGTTCGAAGGAAAAACAAAGAAAGGAGAAAGCAAATTTCAGAAAAGGAGTGTCCCTTTCGGGACGAGAAAGACTTATCTGAGGAAGACAATGCTGGCTTTAAATGGACATGACATGCTCTTTGGACTGGACGCATGACCTTCAATGAACTTGCGTTTCCCTGAACCAAAACGGATCTGTGATTCAAAACCGGTGGAACTTTTCCGAGACCTCCTTGGGTGGAGTCATTCTTTCGGCCAACAGCGCCCTTTGCGGGTTTTCGCTGGCTGACCTCTCTCATTTCTCTTCCTATCATCGCTTGATAGCACTCTTTGCGAGTTTTTACTAAACAAGCTCTCTCATTTTCACCGACGAGACTCTCTCATTTTATCTCTCTCAATTTAGAGTGTGCCGGCCTCCGTTCGTGACGCTTCTTGGCTTCCCGCTATCTTTGGTAATTGATATGAAGGCTTGTGCTTGGTAAAGAGAGGTAGATGATACTAACTTCTAAACCGCTTGATGTGCCCCGGTTTCAATTTCAGGGTAAATGGGATTTTATTGTTGGTGTGACTGAACCTCAGGGAGAGGCTGCCTACATATCCTTTCGGAATCAAGTCAAACGTAGTTCAGGCCTCAATCAATGTTTTGTTTTTTTTTTTTTTTTTTTTGTAACCGGCTCAAAAGCTTGTAGAGAGAGTTGATAGTGAGAATAAAGCATTTCAAATGTGTCAGGACCGCTGGGATGCCACTCAGACATAGTATCTTTTGACTGCATCTGCATTCACTGCTGTTTCGGGGTCATTTCCTTCGATATCACCTATATACAATGCTCCTCTCGGCAATATCTTCCTTATGATGTATGGGCCTTTCCAATTTGGAGCAAATTTCCCTTTTGCTTCCTGGTGATGTGGCAGAATACGCCTCAGTACCAGCTGACCTACTTCGAAATTCCTGGGTCGGACTTTCTTGTTGTAAGCGCGGGCCATTCTTCGTTGGTACAACTGTCCGTGACAAACCGCGGCCATTCGCTTTTCATCGATCAAAGTCAATTGCTCTAATCGAGTCTTGACCCACTCGCTGTCTTCGATTTCTGCTTCAACAATGGTTCGAAGCGAAGGGATTTCTACTTCTACTGGTATCACGGCCTCGGTCCCATAAACCAAAAGATAAGGAGTTGCTCCTACTGACGTGCGTACCGTAGTGCGATATCCCAACAATGCAAATGGTAACTGCTCGTGCCACTGTTCGGGAACTTTGGATCGTTTTCCTCAAAATCTTCTTGATGTTTTTGTTCGCCGCTTCTACAGCGCCATTGGCCTTTGGCCGATAAGGAGTAGAATTCCTATGCGTTATTTTGAATTGCTCGCATACATCTCCCATCAAGTGACTATTCAAGTTTGCTACGTTATCTGTAATGATAGTCGCAGGAATACCGAAACGACAGATAAGATTTGAGTGTACAAAATCCACTACAACTTTTTTAGTGACTGACTTGAGAGTGACAGCCTCTACCCATTTTGTGAAGTAGTCGATGGCAACCAGTATAAATCTGTGTCCATTTGAAGCCTTTGGCTCGATTGGTCCAATGACGTCCATGCCCCGACGACAAATGGCCAAGGTACAGACATGGGATGCAATTCCGTGGGAGGTGCATGAATCAAATCACCGTGCACCTGACACTGATGACACTTCCGAACGAAGCTAAAGCAGTCCTTTTCCATGGTCATCCAGTAATAACCTGCTCGAAGGATTTTCTTCGCTAAGACATACCCGTTCATGTGAGGTCCGCACACACCTGCGTGTACTTCGTGCATGATCTTTCTCGCCTCCTCGGCGTCGACACATCTTAGTAGGTTGAGGTCCGGGGTCCTCTTGTACAACAATTCACCGCTCAGAAAGAAACCACTTGCATGCCGCCTAATGGTTCTCTTTTGATCTCCAGTAGCATGCTCGGGGTATTCTTGCGTCTTCAGGAACCTCTTGATGTCATGGTACCAAGGCTGCGTATTTGATCCCGCCTCGATTACATTGTAGTAACCGTTTCTTTCCCTGATTTGGATTTCCAAAGGATCGACGTGGGCGTTGCCTGGGTAGGGCAGCATTGAAGCCAGAGTAGCAAGTGCATCTGCCAGTTCATTGTGACACCTCGGGATATACCTGAACTCTATTGATTTAAAACGCTTGCCGAGGTCCTCCACGTGCTGTCGGTAGGGGATAAGTTTGACATCCCGAGTTTCCCATTCACCTTGGGCTTGCCGGATAATCAGGTCAGAATCTCCCATAATCAGTAAGTCTTCGACATCCTGGTCGATCGCCATATGCATGCCCATAATGCATGCTTCATACTCAGCCGTATTGTTTGTGCAAAAGAAACGCAGTCTAGCTGTGGCGGGATAATGCTGACCAGAAGGCGAAATCAAAATTGCCCCAATCCCTACACCTTTGGCGTTTACAGCTCCATCAAAGAACATCTTCCAAATAGGAGCGTCCTCCGAGACCACTTCTACGGTGTTTACTTATTCATCTGGAAAGTAGGTACTCAATGGCTGGTATTCCTCATCGACTGGATTTTCGGCCAAATGATCCGCTAGCGCCTGGGCTTTCATTGCCGTGCGAGTGACATAGACTATGTCGAATTCAGTAAGCAAGATTTGCCACTTAGCCAATCTTCCCGTAGGCATCGGTTTCTGAAATATATACTTCAAGGGATCCAACCTGCTTATGAGAAAAGTGGTGTGAGTTTGGAGATAATGTCTCAGTTTCTGAGCCACCCACGTTAAAACGCAACACGTTCTTTCCAACAGAGTATACTTGGCCTCGTAGCTGGTGAATTTCTTACTTAAGTAGTAGATCGCTTGTTCTTTCTTTCCGATTATGTCATGTTGCCCGAGGATGCAACCGAAAGAGTTTTCCAAGACTGTCAGATACAAGAACAGCGGTCTCCCTGGCTCTGGAGGGACCAAAACTGGGGGATTCGAAAGATATTCTTTGACTTTATCAAAGGCTTCTTGACACTCAACCGTCCATTTGATCGCCGCATCTTTCCTTAACAGCTTGAATATGGGCTCACACGTGCTTGTCAGCTGGGCAATAAATCGACTGATGTAGTTCAACCTGCCTAACAAACTCATCACATCTTTCTTCGTTCTCGGGGGAGGTAGATCTCTGATAGATTTTATCTTAGTTGGATCTAGTTCGATACCTCTCCTGCTTACGATGAAGCCCAAAAGTTTGCCTGACGGAACTCCGAAAGCACATTTGGCTGGGTTCAGCTTCAAGTCATACTTCCTTAGTCTATCGAAGAACTTCCTCAAGTCTTGGATGTGATTATCCTGCGTCCTGGACTTGACTATCACGTCGTCTACGTACACCTCTATTTCCTGATGCATCATGTCATGAAAAATGGCAGTCATGGCCCTCATGTAAGTAGCCCCAGCATTCTTCAGACCAAATGGCATGACCCGATAAAAGTAGGTGCCCCAAGGCGTGGTGAAGGCAGTTTTCTCGGCGTCTTCTTCATCCATCAATACCTGATGATACCCAGCGTAACAATCTACGAAAGACTGTATCTCGTGTTTGGCGCAATTATCAATGAGAATGTGGATGTTGGGCAGTGAGAAATTATCTTTGGGACTTGCTCTATTCAAATCTCGGTAATCTACACATACCCGAGTTTTCCCGTCCTTTTTCGGTACTGGAACCACATTTTCCAACCATGTTGTATACTGGACTACCCGAATCACTCCCGTTTTCAGTTGTTTGGTGATCTCCTCTTTAATCTTGTCACTGACCTCAGTTTTGAACTTTCGTTGCTTTTGTTGAACTGGAGGACAATCAGGATGAATTAGCAATTTATGAACCACTATATCAACACCTAGTCCCGGCATGTCATCGTATGACCAAGAAAACACGTCTTTAAATTCAAAAAGAAGTTGAATTATCGCATCTCGCATTTTCTTGTCCATGTGAATGCTTATTTTGGTCTCCCGGATTTCTTCAGGAGTTCCTAAATTAACAGGTTCGGTGTCATTCAGATTTGGCTTAGGTTTATTCTCAAAATGTTCCAACTCTCGGTTTATTTCCCTAAAAGCTTCTTCTTCATCATATTCTGGTTCTGGGTTCATTAGTTCACAATTAAATAGCTCGTTGTGATCTGGGCGTGAAGTCCGCAAGCATGTCATATTTAAAGCCGCATTATTATAACTGAAAGGAAAGATAAAAGGAAAATAACAAAAATCAGAACAACAGAAAAAATGGGAAAGCAATGACGATTTTTTTTATTTTCTTTGGGAAGTTGGAAGACAACAATGTTTACAACTTAGGAATTCAAAACAACAATTGAAAGGAAGAAAACGTTCAAGTTATGTCCTGGAGATAACTTGTGACACAGGAAAGGTGGCAGGACAGGTCTACCCGGACTTCTGTCTAGTCGGGAATGGTGTGGCCTCCCAGTTTCGAAGTTTGGCGTTTGGCCCCACGTACAGCATCTCAGCAGTGCTTGTGCCTTCACCTGGTTGAACCATGTGAGTCTCGTAGAGCATTTCTCTCATTGCCCCACATATCTCTTCGATTTCCTCAGCCGTGAAGACCTCATCGTCTTCTTCTTCGGTGTACCTTGGCCTGATGAAAGTTTCATATAAATCCGGCAATGGTCGAGGTAACTTCCAACCCTCATTTTTCCTTCTCTTTGCCCACTCTTCATCTCCTGGAGTGGGTTTGAAACCTAGTCCAAAAGGTTTCTTGGTGGTTGGTAAGGTGATGGGTTCTGTTATTCCCTGCAGGGTTCGTCCAAGCCCTTTCCCTGGCCTAAATCCGTGCCGGATCATCTCTTTGGCCACCATAACCGAGGCGTTAGACAAGAAAGGCTGGGGGCAAGGTATTCCCTCTTCATGCTGCTCTGCTAGTACAATCTCGAAAGCTTGATAGACCGTGTGTTCGCTCCCTTCTCTTGGTTCAAGATATGGGATGGATGGGTCCCGATAAATAGCATGCTCGTCTTCTCCATGGACCACGATCTCTCGGTCTTCGTACTCAAACTTCACCATCTGGTGAAGAGTGGAAGGCACAGCTCCTGCCGCATGGATCCAAGGTCTGCCGAGGAGAAAATTGTAAGATGTATCCATGTCGAGCACCTGGAAGGTTACTTCAAACTCGACTGGCCCTATGACCAACAACAGGTCTATTTCCCCCATGGTATCTCTCTTGATGCCGTCGAAAGCCCTTACGCAGACATTATTGGGTCGGATTCTTCCGGTCCCAATTTCCATCCTTTGTAGTGTAGAGAGCAGGCAAATGTCAACACCTGAGCCTCCATCCAACATTACCCGCTTGACATAGTAGTCCTCGCATTTAACTGTTAGATGCAAGACCTTGTTGTGTGCCGCTCCTTCTGGGGGTAAATCGTTCTTGCTGAAAGAGATTTGGTTAACGGCGAAGAACCTTTCTGTCATTCGCTCTAGTTGTTCAACTGAGGTTCCTGCTGGTACGTATGCTTCATTCAAGGTCTTGAGTAAGATATTTTGATGCTCGGTTGACCTCATTAGCAGGGATAACATGGATACTTGCTCAGGGCACTTGCGCAGTTGATCTACTACTTCGTAGTCTGGCATTTTCATTTGTTGGAAGAAAAATTCCGCTTCTTCAATGCTTACCGGCTTCTTTGGTGGGAAGCGTCTCCGTGTGGCGTTGTTCAGCTCTTGGGCGTTTGAATACTTTCCAATGAAGGTATTTTCCGGAAGTTCTCCCGTGACCTCTTTACCTTTGTTCGTTACCAACGTCCTCTGATAGTTCCATGGTACTGTGGACAGGTTTGTCATTGGCTTTTGTGGCACGCGTCCGATAACCACTGGCTCATTCAACCGAGGTGGTTGAATCGTCCCCCGGACCACATAGGCCTCTTTTTGTACGTACATAGGTTTTGCCTTTTTGACTTCGAAGCTCTGCGGCTTCTCTGCTCGACCTCGTGGGATGTAAAGAACTCTATCCTTTACCAGTACCGCTTTCTTTTCCACCTTCTTTTCTGGCTCGCGCTTCGCAGCATTGGCCTTTTCCTCTTTTTCTGGTTCCTGGGCTGTTTCGGGCTTTTTCCCTGCGTCGACAATGGCGATTATAGCTTTCAAAACAGGGTCAAATTCTTTGTCTTCACAAATCATCCCGATCAGCGGCCCGTTATTGTGAGCAGGTAATGGATTGTTAGTCACATTTGGGACCTCCTCGCCCCTTAGCACTATTTTCCCTTGATCTATCAAATTCTCGACCACTCTTTTCAACGACCAGCAGTCATTTGTATCGTGCCCCTCGGCCCCTGAATGATAGGCGCATCTGACTCCAGCTTTGTAAGAAGGTGACGTCGGGTTTTGCCTTGTTTGAGGGACTGGTTGCAGGAAGCCCAACTGGACTAGCTTCGGGAACAAAGTAGAGTATGGTTCACCGATGGGCGTGAAAGTCCGCCTTCTAGGCGGCTCCTGAGGGTGGAAGTTATTCTGCGGAGGTTGTGGGTTATAATGGTTGCGGTAAGGAGGCTGATTTCTGGGAGGTGGAGCTTGGCCTCGGTTGGCTTGTTGCGGCGGATGGACATAAGGCTGGGCATTCATGACCATATAGGGTTGATGAGCATATGCCAGATTTGAGTTGGGGTAGTAGTGTTGTGGGGTTATTTCCGGAAAACGGGGTCGGGGATTACGATATTCCCTTGTTCCTGAGGCTGTCATGGTCGTTTCTTCCTTTTTCTTCCCTCTTGCCATTCCTCCGGACCCGCTTTGGACGGCTTGGGAGGTCGCCCTTATGGCTGCTTGACTCAAAATCCTACCCGTCTTCAGACCATTCTCCACCATCTCTCCAATCTTAATCGCTTCTGCGAACGGTTTTCCCATGGCTGACATCATGTTTTGGAAATAGTCAGACTCTTGAGCCTGGAGGAAAGTAGTGACCATTTCCACCTCATCCATGGGAGGCTTCACCCTCGAAGCTTGTTCGCGCCACTTAATGGCATATTCTCTGAAGTTTTCTGAAGGTTTCTTCTTCAAATTCGACAGAGAATTTCGGTCTGGTGCAATGTCGATGTTATACTGGAATTGTTTCACAAAATCTCTAGCGAGATCATCCCATATATGCCATCGGGACATTTCCTAGTCCATATACCATTCCGAAGCTATCCCTACTAGACTTTCCCCAAAATATGCCATTAGCAGTTCCTCTTTTCCGCCAGCTCCCCGCAATTGGTTGCAATATTTCTTAAGATGTGCAACGGGGTCACCGTGTCCATCGTACTTCTCAAACTTTGGGGTCTTGAAACCCACTGGTAGGTGCACGTGAGGGAACATGCATAGGTCGGCGTAAGAGACGCTTTTCTGTCCGCTCAAACCTTGCATGTTCTTCAAACTTTGTTCAAGGCTTCTCATTCTTTTGGCCATCTCATTTTGTTCTGCAATTCTGGGGTTCTGATCCTGCCCAGGTGCAAGCTCGCACTGAGGCGGTGGAGGATTAGTGCTGGTAGCGAACCTAGTTGGTTCCATTGAGAAGGAGGGTGCCTGGAATGTAAAGGAGGATGAGTCAAATCTTGGCTTGTACGTAGCAGGCTGAGCCGTAATCGGGCAGGGCAGTGCAGTAAAGATGTCCGTGCTTGCATCGGTGGCTAACATTCGGGGATGAGACTCAGAAGGCGATCCAGCAGAGAAGGCTGAAGTGGCTGGGTACCCGAATGGGGTAGCAGGATAATTTATGGGGACATTAGAAGTCCCGCTTGACCTGGAGAATAACTCAGGGAATCCGGGGACGACACTTGGCGGATCTTTCCCATTATTCCAGTCGTCCAGCATTTCCAACATGCGGAGCCGTAGGATTTTATTTTCCTCCGCAGTTGCGGACTCGGGTGTGAGGACAGCCGAGATCGAACTTTCCTTGGAAACAGGGATTGTTGGCAACAGAATCTCTGAAGACATTTCTACACTTCCTTTTGACCTTGTGAAGTAAGTGTGAGCACTGCCTCCTGTCTTAACAATAGGTAATAGAACACTCCCTTTCGACCTCGTGAAGTATGAGTGCGAGGCCAGACTTCCACCAAACCAACCGCCTTTTCCAAAGACCTGGAAAATGCTTACAATGACAAACAAACAGTTAATTCGAATCAAATAACAGATAGGCAATCTCACGTTGGGGCATGATACACCTATACAGTTGAATGGATTCCTACATGTTTGAGACGAAAGCATGTGTCATTCCGGCATTCTTTTAGGCCTTTTATTACTTTCCCTCCCTTTTTTTCAATTTTTCTCTTTGGTTAAACCACGACTGGATCCGATGAGGATTGCCTACGTATCACGATGCCACGTGAATCAGATCATTACGTAGTTAAAAAACACAAATGAGCGTAAAAGAAACACACCTTTTATTGTTGAAACGGTCTATTACAAACTACATTTTGCAAAAGAAAGAGCAAACTTTGAAAATAAACCTAGACTCAACATAGACTAAAACAAACTGATGGAAAAACAGGCAGAAGATGCTAAGATACAGACTCGACTTATGAGTACATTATGGTTTTGAAAATTAGTGCCCGCGGGGCATCATTCGGCCTCGCCGCGGTCCTAGGTGTGAGATCCCTCTCGAGATGCTCCAGCTCATGCATGGTCTATTTGACATAACCCATCACTGCCGAAAGGACGGTAACACTGGTCATGTCCTCACATCGTAGACATCGTCTGGTAATGGCATGGGCAATGGCCTTAATCCTATCTTTGGTTTGCTTCTTCTCTACGAGTAGGCGTTTTATCTGATCGCTACACATCTTGAATACCTGAGAATCCTGTATATGCTGATTCTTCAGTCGCCGTACTTCTAACTTCATTTGGTCTAACAAGTCGTACCAGTATCTGATCTCAATTTGGAAATCCTTAGCCTGACTAGCTGCTTTGATCTCAAGTATAGCCATCTCTCTCTTCATTTTGGCAATAGTTTTCTCGTCGCGTTTCAATTGGTTCAAACATCGGCGATGCTTCTCTACTCTTATTCCCCACTGTGCCTTGAGCTTTGCCATAATCTTTCCCGATTCTTCTAAACCATCTCGCCATTCTGTGACTTCTCTTTTTAAACCCTTAATCAACTGCTGGTCTGATCGACTTCTGGGTTGTTCATCAAGAGACAATCTCAATTTTTGGATTTGGGCCTTAAGTTCTTCATTCTCTTGGACCAATTTATTCTTTTCGCTTTGATCCGCCGCGATTTGTATGCTGTTATTGAATTTCAGACTGTCAATTTGTAGCTTCAAATCACCGATCTCTGCCTGATACCCCTTTTCTTTTGCTAACCAGTTCCATTGCCCTTGGGACGATTCTACAAAATCTTTGAGATACGGTCTCTTAGCTGGTCTTTCGCAAGACAGGTCACCTCTAAACCAAGCGTGATACCCTGGTGCAACTTCCCCTTTTGCTATATCCATCACACAAGTGCTTGCTGTCAGATGTTGGCACTCACTCCAGATTTGGCGAACTTCTTCTTCGGGGAAACGACCGTCTGGACTGATTTCAATCACTTGGGTACTCAGATCTTCATCTTTCGGCACCACTTGATATCTCCCAAGTTGCCTCAAAACCCGATATGGTGCGTAGGGTTGGATGCTTTTAAGTCCCATCAACAGAAAGTGGGGCCTGGTTGCCGGCATGTATATGATTTCCTCAATAGGCGACCATCCGAGCGTCCACTGGATTTGGCTAGCAGTGAGAGTTCGAAAAAATGAGGTCCATGATGTGACGCCCTCAGGTAGATTGAAACCTTTGATTCTAGTGTAGAATTCTCCAATACAAGTTTTTTCGGGCGAACCGTAACCCAAGAGCGGGGAGCGGTGGCATAAATGATCGGTCATCCATATTTGCAACAGTAGGTTACATCCTTCGAAAAAGTCGCCCCTGGCTCGACAAGCAGTGAGAGCCCGGAAAATGTCAGCCATAATCATAGGCGCTAGAGTACTTTTATCTTGGGTAAGCAAAGTACTGACGACCCCAGTTATTTTTAGATCGATGTTGCCGTCCTTCCTTGGGAACACTATAAGACCCAAGAAGGCCGTCATAAAAGCTAACAGCCTGTGTTCGTCCCACTTCCGTCGGTTGCCTTTACTACACAGTTTGAAATCCGGCTTATTGAACCCGCCCTCGTGACCGTATCTAGCATACATGAGGTGGAGACCGCAGAAAGCTTTGGCAAGATCTGGATGGTGAAATGTTCGGGGTATTTTCAGAAAATCCAAAAACCGGTGTACCGTGATGGCCCTAGGTGCAATCAAGTATTTGAACCTCAACGGAGCTTCATCAACCCCAATGTATCCCGCTATTTCTTCCAACATCGGGGTGAGTTCGAAGTCTGAGAAATGAAATACATTGTGCGCCGAATCCCAATAAGTGACCAATGATCTGATAATATCGCCCCGAGGCTGAATGTCTAGTAAATCCGGGAGATTTTTCAGATATTTCCTCACTTTGCCTTGCCCCTCCTTGCCTAAGTCGTTCCACCATAATCGCAACTCAAAAGGGATCTTGGTCATCATTGAAAAAGGTTCGTTTTGTATCGTGCTCATCCTGCACATTTATTTAGGGTGATTAAAAAAACTTTTATTAGACTCAAAAATTAAAATTATCTAGATCTTTTTTTTAAAAAAAGATTTTTTTTTTGCAAAACGGGAGGTTGGACCCGATGAGAGTTGCCTACGTATCTCACACCGTGTGAGAATCAAACCGGCGTAGTTCGGTCGGATCAAAATAGGGGAAACAAAAAATAAAATCCTCTAAAGAAAAGAAGAATAACTCTTTTTTTGTTTTTTTTGAAAAGAGACCAAGGAAATACTTATACATTCTAAACTTCTTCTTTTTTTCATTTTTTTTTAAAATTTCGGAAATCTTTTAAGAGGTACTACAAATGAAACAATTTTTTTTTTTGATTTTTTTTTATTTATATATATTTTGGATTTTGAAAGTGATTAAAAGGAATAGTCAAAAAGACAAGCTTTGTTTTCATTTTTTTTTACGTATTATTTTTTTTAAGAAAATTCCGGCGAGGTTTTGACATTACTCGGACATTGGTTTTTTTTTTCAAAAGAATAAGTAATTATATCCCTACCCTGCTATTTTTTTTTTTTGAAATTTTTTTGGAAACCGGTCAACATACAGATCTGAAGCAAATAGATGCACAAAACAAACGGGATGCAACATGATGGTCTTTTCTTTCCAGGTTGCCTGTCCTAGACGGACCCAACCCCCGTGTTGAGTCCCCTATGTCAAATGCAACATGATGCAGATAAGCGTTCCTACTAGGGATCCGGCATGAGGTTTCGTTATACTAGGTTTATAACCTGGGTAGATGTTCTAGACTGTGTACCCGAGCGGACAACTCGAGTCGAGGAGGGGCAACTTTCCGGGAACCAAAAGGTCGTCCGACTTCGTAACATATCCGTCCTTTTTCTTATTTCAGGTATCGACACTAACATAATAGGGAGCCTCGACCAACGAGCTTCTCCCCGGAGGTGAAGAGAGAAGGGTTCGGCATAGTTTATATACATTTCAGATAATATCAAAGCAGTAAAAGACAACATTTAGCATGTTATATCAAAACATGTAATAAATATCAGATAATAAAGCCAAATATAATAATTATTCTAAGCTCGAATTCTTGAACCCTGAACCAGAGATTTTGGGTTCGAAGTCCCCAGCAGAGTCGCCAGAGCTGTCACACCTCCTTTTTGCGCGCCCGCCCCGAAGGGCAAAATGCGCGAGGGGAGTTCTTCTAATTTAAGTGACAATATTCGAAATGGGATTATTTATTTAATTCAGAGTCGCCACTTGGGAAAGGTTTGGCTTTTGGTGTCCCAAGTCACCGGTTTATCTTGAATCCCAAATCGAGGAAATTTTCGACTTTTCCAAATGAAGTCTACGAACCAAAAATTCTAAGTAAGGAATTCTGTTGACCCGATGGAAGGTGTTAGGCAACCTCGAATCCCGTGGTTCTAGCACGGTCGCTTAAATTGTTATAAAGGCTAAATATCTGATTTACATACATGTTATGACTTACGTGCTTTTATTAGGTTTAAACCGCTTTTATAATTATCATTTATTTTTATAGAATTGCAACGTCATGAAAATGCATCTCGAACCACGTCACAATCAATGCACCCGTGGTCGTCGACACATTTAGACTTTGTTGGGATTTGGATTTGGGTCACATCAATGTGCACCCGAATTTAAGAATGTAATTTAATTAAGTCGCGCCTAAAGCAACTAACGTATTGTTATTTTGGGAAGGCCGTAAAATTTGCTAAACTGCCTGTCCCGAATTCTAAGTATTTTAGTATATACATTTAGAGGGCCCCGCAGCTTGTTCATTTTTTTTGTTTATCGAGGCTCGTCTCAATTTCATTTAAAGGGCTAAAACTATAGCGACTATATTTTCTATTACGTTTGTCACTAAAAAAAAAAAATAAAAGAAAGAAAATACCAAATTTACTTGTTTAAGCAACTACAGGCTAAATTTTTAATGTGTCTGCCGAATCCGAATTTTTGTATTACTACGTGATTGATTGTTTATGGGAGTTACCTCATGACTTGTCTTCAACGAGTGAATACGCTTGTTAATCCGCTAAGGGAGATGGCAAACAAACTAATAACATATACTAAACTTACATTAAACGACCTTCAAAATTTGAATTTTAAAACTAGCTTATTTGGGCTTTGATTAGGGGAATCGGCTGTTTTATTAGGAAAAATACTACTAATTAAACTTAAAAATGCCTATTAGTTTTCCTCAAAAGTCGTCGCATTATTTCAAAACAATGAATCTATATCGAAGCCCATATCGAGCCTATATCGGAACAAATAGTCTAACAAGAGAGTTGGCGTACATGGCCGAACTGTTAACGTAACCAACATGAGAATCTGTTTGGGATACATTCATCATGAAGTCAAACGGAATCAAATACAATAGATTTGACAGTTCAGAGGTCTAGACAGAATACATACAGATGCTTGCCATGATTCTATGTTATAATGTCATAACTAAATCAAGACCCAATAGTTATATGCATTAAAATACGTCTGATCTAACAAACAATGCTATCTAATGGTTCATCTCAATTAGAATGTATGTTAGTTCATACAGAGCAATTGCAGTTTGAAGTTAAACAAATGCAGGCCAACTTATCACTTAAACTATGGCTATATTTCGAACACAAGCATTATGAAGTAAACAACATTCATTTCTTTATTTCTGCTTCAAAACTTCAAGCTTTCGACAACACATGGTTTCAGAAGTGTGTACCTGGAAGTGTTTACAGTTGAAGAAGAAGGGAAATCAGCAGAGTAACAATGGCAACAAATACAGCAGCAGTAACAACAGATAACAACAGGACAAATCCCAGAACAAAATGCAACTATAGCCGATAGAACAATGGCTAAGTGACAGCAGCAAACAATGCAGTAGAAATAGAAACCCCAGATAGACCAACTTCAGGAAATAAACCAATGCAACCCACAAACAGTAAACTTAGTTTAAACTGGGAAGAATCAGAATTGATTTGAACAAGTTGAAGAACAAATGAAATCCAAACAACAATGTGAAAAAACAGTTTCTGATTTTCTATATCTTTTCTCTCTTGTATCTGTGTATGTCTATCCTGTGATATCCCTCTCTGTATCTATGCTTTCTAAAATTCAGTTCTCAAAATCCCCCTCTTCTAATTGGAAGTTCTTCTCCCTTTATAGCCTAACATCAGGCTATTCACAGCCTGTTAAAACACATCAGAACCCCCCCCCCCCCCCCCATGTGATCTGTTGTCTTTCCAACTCAAAAAAAAAAATAAAATAAAACTCTTCCCATAACATTCCCTGACAGTCCCCTTATCATTTTATTAAACTAAAAGCAAACATGGGCAGCAAGAATATAATCTGACAGCATATGCTGTCAAACTATTTTAATCTAAACAAGGGCCTTTATGCACATGTTGTGCACAAGTGCACATGCCACCAATTCAGACTGCAGTTACAGACCAAAACCTTAGATTTCTGATTCAAATTAACAACTATAAGTAGCTATACTCGATTCTCAATTTTGATTCAAACAAATGTTCAGCAAGAACAGATCAAATTGTTATCATTCAAACAGCTGAAACTATTCGATGACACGTATCGAATCGACTATACTAATTACAACATATACAATCAAAGACCATGATCAGAGATCTAACAGTATCAAACATGCGATTCAAATTGCACTGTCAAAACAAAATGACCTTGGGAACTAAATAATCGACCAATTTCAAATTCAACTGACTATACAGTTTACACACACACACACATTATCAGTGAATGAAGAAGGATTCAATCAAAACAGAGATGGACAGAAATAGTTGATAAAAATTTTAAAGACACAAATTAAACAAAACACTTGGCCATACGAATAGACCTTTAACAACACATGTACTGAATAAAGGAAAAGAAAAACACACCTACCTTAAAGTCCTTGAAAAATCAGAAAACCAACTCGTATTTGAGATGAATCTTCTTGGGGTTGAACGGACTTTAATCGAAGTATTCTCAACTGAGAACACTTCGATTAAGGTCCATTAGACCCTAATCACTTGACTTAAACGGACACAAACCAGGCATTATAACTTCTAGGGTTCCTAAGGGTAGATTTGGTTTTTGGGTTTCCTTGGTCAGATTCGGACCAAACCAAGCATGGTTTGGTCACGAGGGAGGTCCGGGGACTGTCTGGTGTGAAACTGGGGTTGATCGGGGTAAGTTGAGGTCCGACTCGAATTTTCAAATGAAGATTCGAGAAGGTGGGAGGGGATTCGAGCTAAATGGTTGATGGATTTAGGTTCAGGATGGTGAGGTGCATCTATGGTGTTAAGGCAGGGGTCACCGGCGTCCATGCCGCCGGGTTTTTGGTGAGGGGAAAGGGGGGCGGCTTTAGGGTTTCGGGGTTGGGGTCCGTGAAGGGGACGATCTAAGGCAGGGGGTTTGGATAGGGGGGTGGCAGGGTAAGGTTTTAGCTTTATATAGTTAATGAGGGAATAGATCCTGGCAGTTGGATGAGGTAAGATGAAAGGCCAGGATCTTTCAACTGATGGGGAAACGGTGTCGTTTCAAATGCTAGGGTTTGGGGTTTGAACGGGTCGGGTTTGTTAGTGGGTATGGGGAATGCGATCTTGACCGTTGATCATTATGAGATCAACGACCCAGATCAGACCAGATCAAAACGATGTCGTTTGGACGCTCTTGGGGTCAGCTGGTCTGGACCGGGGCAAGCACATGCTTTGGGCTCAATTTGGGCCTCGGATTTTGAATGGGAACAAGCCCAAACCTGATTTCAGGCCAATTTTGCACTCTTTTTCTTTTATTTTTTCATTCTTAAAACAAAACCTAATTAAACTCCATTAATTAAACACTTAATACAATTATTCACGCATATTAAAATGTTAAAAGTATGTAAAATTAAACAAGGCAACAATCAGGACAAAAATGCATATTTTATGATTTTCCATTTAATAACCGGATTACGGTTCAAACTACGCATGACACACATTTTTTGTATTTTGTTTTAATAAAATAAAATGGGCAAAAATCATAAATAATTAACAACATACCACGTAAAAATCCAAAAATTGTACAGCAAGACCAATTGCTATTATTTTTATTTCTTTTGGAGTGATTGTCGTGTAAAACAAAATTCACATGCTCACACCCATGAAGAGATGGCTTTATATATGCGTATATATATAAATATATGTATATGGGATATGGGAAAAGGTTACAGCGTTATATTCGTATCACCACCTGATCAGCTGGTATATGTTGATGATGTTACCCATAGTGGTCGAGACGATATGATGGGATGCTTTTAGTGGCTTGATGATATTATGTACACTCATACCTATGCATGACACGACATTTATACGCATGTGCATGACATTATAAACGTTTTAGAATTTACAAGATTATTCAGATTCAAAGACGTGTTTCTATATTTCATGTTTTATCTATGTCTATTACGTACTAATTTTCATGCCTTACATACACAGTACATTTTTCGTACTGGCACCCTATTTCATGGGGCCTGCGTTTCATGCCTGCAGGTGCAGGTAGGCAAGATGACGGTCCCCCTCCTTAGGATTACTAATCAGCGAGAGTTGGCGTGCTCCATTTGATTCGGAGCTATTTTTGATTTTGATATGATACAATTATATATATATATGGGTATGACGTGGCTCAGTCCCATCTTTGTACAATTATATTTCTGTTAGAGGTCTGTGGACAGTATGTCTAGTTGGGTTATATGTGCCTTGTCGGCTTTCAGTTTTGGATGTATTGTTGTCTTTAGTAGCCTTGCCGGCTCACCCACTGTATTCTGCATGTATACGTACATATGCCTTGATGGCAGGTTTCCTTCATGTATGTTATTTTCGTAATGCAACAGATGTTATTCAGGTTCACATCTTCGACGCATACTTTGGGGTGTTTGACAGGTAGGATTCAGGCATCCGTCGCGGTCCATCGGTTTAAGTCGTGACAAAAGTTGTATCAGAGCAGTTCTGTCCTATGGTTTCCTACAGACCGTGTCTAGTAGAGTCTTGTTTATGGATGTGTTGTGCACTACACTTATAGACAGGAGGCTACATGACATATAGGATGTTATCCTCTCTTCTTATCTTAGATCGTGAAATATAAGATTTTTGTTCCTAACGATGTGTTACGTATTTAGCGATGCCTCCGAAAACTACAATCGCCAGCACGGGTCAGAAGGCTACGGAGGTGTTAGAATGAGATATAAGTTATACTATGGAGTCATACTCATCGGAGATCATGGGTTCTATTAGGGAGGATCCATCCAAGGATCCATATGAGTCATCCGTTCGAGCTGTTTCGACCACTTCGGCAGCAGATAGGGTGAGAGAAGTTCAGACCTTACCAAGGCCCTTAGTTTCATTATCACAGCCCATTGATCAGTGTATGAGGGGAGTCCAAAACTATGTCAAGATATTTGCGGACACTAGCTCTTCTAAGATTCCAGATAGTCCACAGTCTTGTGAGTCCATCAATCAAGGTTCGTCGTTGTATGTTATGGGATACGCAGAGGAAGAAGATAGTAGTCGGGCCAAGAGGAGGAAGTTAACTGATAAGGATATGAAGATTCCACTTCGAAGTGTGTCCGATCGAGGCTCTCATATAGGATGAGGCAAGGATCCTCTATTCTAGACTTCCTCCAAATGTCAGCTTTTGGTTAGTAAGCTCCACTTCTTTTGGGAATATTACCAATTCACGGTTCGACACGTGTTAGGTTAATTTATAAGGACGTGGGTAGCTTTGTCCCGACTTGTACATATATTATGGTTATGCCTACTTAGAGGTGTTGCAGATAGTATCATGTATATAGTTTTGGGTATGACATGTGTAGACGTGTGATTTTTGACCCTCCCCGAGAATTTTCACATTTTTAGCGTAAATATTTAATTTAGGTCTAATATAGCTATTTTAGCTAATTTTGACTATTTTTATTTTATTTCGTCACAAAAGGAAAATTACAAAATATATATATATAAATTTTAGTTTATGCATTTCTCATAAACTTGAAAAATACAAAAATGGTACTTTATATTTTTTATCTTCATATAATTTCGAAAATTACCAAAAAAAAAATAGTTTCGTTAACATTTTATAGTCATTTTAATCTTTAGAAAAGAAAAAAAATAATACTTTATATTTTATCTTTATATAAAAAACGAAAATTACAAAATAGTTTTATTAATATTTTGTAGCTATTTTAATCTTGAAAAATTATTAAAAAATAGTTTTGTTTTAAATGTCAGTCTTATTTTGGTAGTTATTTTACTTACATAGGATTAATTGAATAACGTCGTGTTCTTATTCTCGGGTCTGGGCAAAAGAATAATATTTGGGTTCAAACTACCCGTTTTTAGGCCTAATTTTCGGACCTAGCCCACAACAATCCAAACCCCCCACACATGGGGGACACGCATGGGGAACATGAACAGAACACAATGTGATGGGGCTCACATTTGGAGACATTTGTCTCTCACTCTTGTACACGTGAGACCCATCACATGCTTTTATATACACGGACAAGGCTAGAAGCTGGGGGAGGGGGAGAAAAAAGAAAATTTGGAAAACAAATTTGAAGAAGGCACTGTTCACCTTCTTCTTCATCTTTTGAACTGAAGAAAACGAAAAAAAGCGAAAAGGTTGGCCATTGCTTCTTCTTCTTTCACGTCCAAACGATACCAGTTTTCCGTCCCGTCAACCACTCCGTCGAGCAGCAGTTGCTTCACGTCCTTCCCCCATCGTCTTCCCCACCTCCAAACCTCTCTGCAACCACCAGCAAACGACCCCATAACTGGCCGGAAAAAAAAACCAGTATCTCACCTTCTTCCTCCATTGAAACCAGCTCCATCCAAACAGTCCCGGTGACCACCAACAGTCCGTCACTCCAGCCACAGTCTTCTTCTCCAACCAGCGACAGTCGCACGCAGCAAACGACCACTCCTTCTCCTCCAACCTCCATCGCAACCAGTCGTAAAACCAGCTCCAGCTACACGAAAATGGTAGTTCAAACCCCGTTGTGCTTCATCTTCCTCAGGTGAACCAGTCCGGCGACTCTCCATTAAATCCGTCGACCTTCATTTTGTCTCAAATTAGCCCGTCCTGGTCCTTATCAAACCTGTTCGAGGTTTGTTGCAGTCGAATCCGAGGTGTCAAGGTTCGTCTACGGTTCATCACTTTTCGAGGATAACGCTACCTCGCGGTTAGTTTTTTTCAGATTTGTTTGAGGCGTTATTTGGCATTTTTCTTCGTTTGCTTCAGTAGATTTTTAGTTGTTCCCTGCTCATATGTATGTGGTTATTCACTTGTTTTTTTTATATGAGCATATGAGTGAGATCCTGGCAAAAGATGCATAATTATGCCTAGTTTTCTTTTTTGTTTAAATTTTGTTTCTAGTGCTTGTACTATTAAGGAACATTGAAGTTAGGTTATAGATTTATTTATTTTTTACGTGATTTTGCTCAACAAATGTAGTCTAGTGCAATTCTCTTAGTAGTTGTGTAAATATGGGCTTAAACCTTTGGTAGAAGTAATCCTTTGAAATTAGAATCCGAGGTGTGTCATTTAGCAAATTCTATGGCCATCGCAAAGTGCAAACATATAGTTGTTTTAGGCGCATGTTTAATAAATATTACTTTCATAAATTCGGGTGCGCACTTATGTGACCCAAATCCAAATCTCAACGAAGTCGAAATGTGTCTCTAACCATGGGTACATTGATTGTGACGTGGTTCGATATGCATGTCCATGACGTTGCAAATTCCTTTAAAAAATAAGAATGAGATGAGCCTCGCCGAATAAAAATACAAAATTGCGGGGCCCTCGGTAAATATTTGCTTTAAAATTGCTTAGACTTTTGGATGGACCGTTTAACAAAATTCCACGGCCCTACCCAAAGAAAATGATACGCTAGTCGCTTTAGGCGCGCCTTTAATAATTTAATTTTCTTAAACTCGGGTGCACATTTATGTGACCCAAATCCAAATCTCAACGGAGTCAAAGTGTGTCAACGACCACGGGTACATTGATTGTGACGCGGTTTGAGATACATTTTCACAACGTTGCAATTCCTTGTAAAAATAATAATAATAATTATGAAAGCGGTAAAAAGATAAAATTTGCACATAAGTTCATATTTGTATAAAATCAGATAATCAAGCCGAATATAACAGTTGAGCGACCGTGCTAGAACCACGGAACTCGGGAATGCCTAACACCTTCTCCCAGGTTAACAAAATTCCTTATCCGAATTTCTGGTGCACAGACTGTAATATGGAGTCATTCTTTTCCTCGATTCGGGATTAAATTGGTGACTTGGGACACCCTAAATCTCCCAAGTGGCGACTCTAAAATAAACAAACAAATTCCATTTCGATTGTCCTTTAATTGGAAAAACTCCTACGCCCCTCGCGGGGGCGGAAAAAGGAGGTGTGACAGCTCTGGCGACTCTACTGGGGATTTTTGTCCAGAACCACTGGTTCAGGGTTAGAAATTCGAGCTTAGATGAATTGTTATATTTGGCTTTATTTATTATCTGATCTTATTACATGTTTTGGCCTAAATGTGCAAAATGATGCTTTTTACTGCTTTGATATTATTTGAACTGTACATATAAACTGTGCCGAAACCTTCTCTTCTTACCTCCGGGGATGTGCTTACTGGTTAAGACTCCCTATTCTGTTAGTGTCATACCCTAAATAAAAGAGGCTCGGAAAGTTTCTAAGTCGGCCTTTTGGTTCCCGGAAAGGAGCTCCTTCCTCAACTCGAGTTGTCCGCTCGGGTACACTGTCTAGAACACCGACCCAGGTTTTGAACATAGAATAACGTGACTTCATGCCGGATCCCTAGTAGGAATGCTTATTTGTATCACGTTGCATTTGACTTAGGGGACTCAACACAGGGGTTGGGTCCGTCTAGGAATAGCAACCTGAAAGTAATAGACCATCTTGATGCATCATATATGCTACATGCTTGCATTTATTCAAGGGTAAAAGGGTCATTTGGCGGACCAATGATAGTTAAGGGCAAAAGGAACGCCTGGTCATGCCGATCACGTTAAATAAGAGGGCTGCACGGTTTTTTAGCTTCATTTGTGGTGTTATTTTAATCAAAAGCATGGGGAACAATTGTGGGATCCAAGAAGTCTTGAAATTCCCCATGTCCCCCCATGCTAAATTTTCGGACAAGTACACATGGGGAACAATTGTGGAATCCAAGAAGTCTTGGAATTCCATATGTCCCCCATGCTACAGTTTGGGACAAGTACACATGGGGAGCAATTGTGGAACCCAAGAAGTCTTGGAATTGCCTATGTCCCCCATGCTCCATTTTATGGACAAATACACACAGGGGACAATTGCGGAATCCAAGAAGTCTTGGAATTATCATGTCACCCATGCTACATTTTCAAAAATCAAAAAAAAGGGAAAAAGAAAATTCAATTTTTTTTATGTTTCATCATTTTCAAGAAAAAGCAAAAAATATATATGTTTCTCTAAATTAGTTATTTTTTTTAATTCTCGCCCGTATCCAATGGCCCGAACTACGCGGGTTTGATTCTCACCGGATGTGAGATACGTAGGTAACTCTCATCGGGTCCAACCTCCCCTTTGCTAAAATAGCCAAAAACAAATAAGTTAACAAAAAAAAAACATGTCAAAATTTTAATTTTGTCGTTAATAAGTCGGGTGATGTCCAACCTCCCCTTTTGCAAAAAAAAAATTTGTTGCAAATATATATATATATATATATATATATATATATATATATATATATATATATATATATATATATATATATATATATAGCTTAATCATAAAGAATTTGGGTGATGCTGTTTTGTCAAGACATAGCTGAATGTTCCCGAAAGGGACGCCGGAAGGCTGACTTTGCATAAACAGCCATCTTTTGGGTCATGTTTAGGATTTTGGTCCAGTTGACCCACACAGCCTTAAAAATCTTCGTCCCCGAGGCGCTGAAGAGTCGTGTTTGCAACACCGGGTTTTTATTGTAATTTGAAAAGAAAAAAAAACAAAGAGTCAGTGGTCAGGTGAATACCATTTGGATTTTTAGTTAAAAATAAGCCGAGCCAACTTCGGCCGCGTCTTAAACCGTTCTTGCCGAAATAGCCTTAGAGTATCTTTCAGTTGTCGAAAGGCTATTTTCGTGAAAGAACGGACAAATTTGTAAAGTGTCATAAAATAATCCTCCCCGACCTCAAAATTCATGTGAAATTTGGAAGGGGCCACATTTGCAAAAATAACCGTTTGGATGTATTTGTCAAACGGAGAAAGGGAGCTGGCCTTTTGTTTTTGAGTTTGTAAATCTTTTGATTAGAATATGTGGGTTGTTTGATTTTCGAGTTTATAGGTCATCTTCAAACCTTTGAAACCCAGTTTGTTTTAATATGAAAAATTGAAAAAAAAATGTTTATTATTGTTTATCTTTTATTGGTCCGAACTACGCAAGGTCTGATTCATGCGGGGTCATGATACGTAGGCAATCTCCATAAGATTCGACCACAACAAAAAAATGAAAAAAATGAAAAAATGAAAAAAAAATGAAAAAAATGAAATAAAAAAATCGAAAAAAAAGAAAAAAGGGAAAAGATGTTGTTAATAATGAGGACCGACTGAGTCCATTCTAACCTGTTTTGTTTTGAATCACAAAGAAAGAAGGTGGTTGGTTTGTGGTAAGCCGGAAATACAAGATCCAAAAGCACACTTTGCGGGGATCAGGCTTGATGACAGAAGCATTCGAGTCCTATTGGGAACTTGTTGACTAAGGTTGATGATATTGAAGTTGGCAATGGTCTGGGCGATACTGATGCGAAGCTCAGTGGTTAAGATGCCAGTTTGATAAAGTGGGAGGACGCTCTGTTCCTTGGTTAGCAAGAGAGAAGCTTTTGGTGGCTTATTTTGTTGTCATTTCTGTTGTCCGGATTATTTTTAGGGTTGTAATCCGGATGTTGTCTTGTGTCAAACTTTCTTATCTTTCCATTTTGTCATAGCAGTTTAAGTTTTGTCCAGTTTGTTTTAGGATTTTATTCTGGTTTGTTTTGTTTGTCTTGTTATTCAAACCATTCCACCGGTAGTCTAAAGCAAATCCAGTCTTTTATTATTTCCAGTCATCTTTTTGTTTAGTCCTTTTATCATTTTTATTCAACGCCGATTCTAGTGACATGACATGCGCACACAGTTTGGGTCTAATCTTAAAAGTTAATCATAAAACCTGGAGAGGTGATCAGAACATTTAAAGAAATAAGGACAGTTTGAGATTATTCAGAGCTCGAGTCATATGGAACTGGGGCAAGTAAAACATAAAGAAAACCGTTAAAAGCAAGATTCGCCAAATTGGTATGAGGGTCGTTCATGATAATGAGAGTGTCGCCCAACGGTGCTTTAGAAATGACAAATGAAAAAGCAAATGTGAATATAATTGTCAAGTCCAGCACCATCTGAAGAGACTGCAAATCTTTGTTTAATTGTGTTGTTTGCACTTGGCATCTTTTGAAGACTAGGATGACGAAGGCATTTTGTTCTGCTACCTAAACACTTTATCCTTCGTTACCCTTTTGAGCCTTATTTGTTTTTTTTCGTACCCCTCGTTTGGAATCAATAACAACGACTAGAAAATACGAGCCTGGAAGGTAAAGAAGAAGAAAAGAAAAAAAAGAGAAAGAAAAGAAAAAAAAATGAAAGGAGAAATGAGAAAAAAAAAAGAGAAAAGAAAAATGATAACGAAAACAAAAGAAAGTCAGAAGAAAACAAAGGAATTGGGAACTATGTTTGACCTGATTCCTCAAAGAGGATACGTAGGCGCTTCACGGCTCGGTCATAGGGTGCATAATGTGCATAATGTGCGTAGTGTAATAAAATAATAATCCCCAAGCAAGAAACTGGGGCAAGGGTTGCGCTTGTTGTAAACAAATATGGTTCCGAAGGTTGTAATTTTGAACCCCAAATTGATTTGTTTTTGAGCCTTTAATACCCTTTCTTTCTAGTCTATCCAAAACCCACATTACGGTCCAAAGAAAGACCTTCTGATCAGTCTTCAAAAGATGCCAAGTCAGACAAATGAGAGTCTTACCGGTGAACATAACACTCTGTTCCACAACAGAAAGGACTCTAATCCCCAGCAGAGAGAGTCATACCGACAACACTCCAAATCCCCAGCTGGAAAGTGATACAAATGAGAGAGTCTTATCAGTGAAAATCTTCACGGACACCATAAGGCGATGAAAGCTGATAGAAAACCAAAATGAGAGAGGCTTGATAGTGAAAACCCTTCGGGCACTACAAGTCGAATAATATTGAGAATCATATGGGGAATCGCCAAGCGAAGATCTTGAAAGACGATTGACGGCAGAGGATAGGCCACATGCGCATGTCATGACCATTAGAGTCGATATCTACGTTTGATAGGTTTTTATTTATAGTCTCTCTTGTTAAAGAGTCATATTTTTACTTTGTCTTTTATTCGGTTCCCTTTTTGTTTATCTTTCCCCTTTCATAGAAAAATTCCCCAGTAGAGTCTGTTTAGTCAAAACAAGTGAGAAATAACTTCAAAATAGGCCATCAACTTTCCAATCATGCAAGATGAGATCTGACTAGTACATCCAAGTGGTATAGTCAGCAAGGAACAAGCGCAAGGCCAATGCCAAGAAAGATATCCCCAGCAAAAGGGAATTGACAAAAGGATTGACGAGTGTCAAGAGGGATACCTTTGCCGAAATCAAGGGTTATAAACCTCAAGGCCAAGGCCTGTGGACAAATCAAGAAGAGCAATGGGCATGATTTGGGAAATTCATGCGAGACTAAAAGGTCGGGAAAATGACAGTTTCCGAACTATGCCACAAAAGAAGAGGGATATCCCCAGCGGAAAGGGATCATTCCCAGCAAATAATATCATCCCCCGCAAGTTTTTTGGAACGCAGAACAGGGAAGGAGAAAGGGAAAAGCCATCCCCAGTAGGAGTATCACAACCAACCACCGCGTTTTAAACTAACAAATTTTGTTTGATTTGAAACAGGTAAAGGAAATTGCATTGATGACGGAAATGCATGCCACAAGGGAGATTATCAAACTGGGGCAGAAAATTTTCCTTTCATTTAGAAAATTTTCTGGAAGTCAGGTACCCATTTGGGAAAGAATAAAGATAACACCAGTCTCAAGGGAAGTGGTCTTTGAACTAGTGTTACCCCCAGCATAACAAGTTTTAATGAAGGAAGTTGTTCCCCAGCGGACTGAACAAAAGGATGAAACTTGTACCCGGAAAAAGCAAAAGGCCAGTATCATTCCCAGCAGCCTTCAGAAGAGTGAAGCACTAGTTTTGAAGGAATCAAAATCCCCCAATAGTGTTATCTTTAACAGAGTTATCCCCGGTTGATAACATTTTATCCCCAGCAATATTGAGAGAGAAAAGGGGAAAGACAACACGAGCTTTTCAAAGGAGATAACCATCCCCCAACAGGTAAGTAAATAATCCCCAGCAAGTTTTGAGGTAAGACATTTTCAAGTTTTGAGGATATTTTGGGTTCATCCGCCCTCGAATAGGATATTTTGGGTTCGTCCACCCTCGAATAGGATATTTTGGGTTCATCCGCCCTCGAATAGGATATTTTGGGTTCATCCGCCCTCGAATAGGATATTTTGGGTTCATCCGCCCTCGAATAGGATTTTATTTTCAAAGTTGTTGAAGTCAGGAGCCCGCCTGAAGAATGGAGGCTGAATTATTTTAAAGTTGTTGTCGAAGTCAGGAGCCCGCCTGTAGAATGGAGGCTGACATTTTGAAGTTGAAGAAGTTAGGAGCCCGCCTGTAGAACGGAGGTTGTTAAATTTTAAGTTGAAGAAGTCAGGAGTCCGCTTGAAGAGAGGAAAGACGTTTTATTTTTTAAAGTTGTTGAAATCTCGCCAGCCTAAAAAAGGAATGACATTTTATTTTCAAAGTTGTTGAAGTCAGGAGCCCGCCTGAAGAGAGGAAAGGCGTTTTATTTTTTTAAAAAAAAGTTGTTGAAACCTCGCCAGCCTAAGAAAGGAATGACATTTTATTTTCAAAGTTGTTGAAGTCAGGAGCCCGCCTGAAGAGAGGAAAGGCGTTTATTTTTCAAAGTTGTTGAAGTCAGGAGCCCGCCTGAAGAGAGGAAAGACGTTTTATTTGTAAAAGTTGTTTAAATCTCGCCAACCTAAAGGAAGGAATGACACTTTATTTTCAAAAAAGTTGTTGTTAGAATCAGGCGCCCACCTGTATAACGAGAGGAATACTTTTTAGTCTTATACTTCATATTTTGAAATCAGTAACCCCACCGGAAGGCAGAAGGTTACAACAGGAATCCCCAGCAGTGTTATCCCCAGCAGTTTCGAGGGAAGACAACACAGGTAAGTAAATAATTCAGGAATAAGGAAATGGTTCACGCATAGGAGACGCACTTCCTAAATTATTTTCATTCATAGGAGACGCACTTCCTAGTTCAAAATCATTAAAGTTTCACCCATAAGAGACGCACTTCCTAAGTTATTTTCACCCATAGGAAACGCACTTCCTAAGTTATTTTCACCCATAGGAGACGCACTTCCTAAGTTTATTTTACCAATAGGAGACGCACTTCCTAAGTTCATTTTACCAATAGGAGACGCACTTCCTAAGTTCATTTTACCCATAGGAGACGCACTTCCTAAGTTTAGTTTTACCAATAGGAGACGCACTTCCTAAGTTTAGTTTTACCAATAGGAGACGCACTTCCTAAGTTTAGTTTTACCAATAGGAGACGCACTTCCTAAGTTTAGTTTTACCCATAGGAGACGCACTTCCTAAGTTTAGTTTTACCAATAGGAGACGCACTTCCTAAGTTTAGTTTTACCAATAGGAGACGCACTTCCTAAGTTTAGTTTTACCAATAGGAGATGCACTTCCTAAGTTTAGTTTTACCCATAGGAGACACACTTCCTAAGTTTAGTTTTGCCCATAGGAGACGCACTTCCTAAGTTTAGTTTTACCAATAGGAGACGCACTTCCTAAGTTTAGTTTTACCCCTAGGAGACGCACTTCCTAAGTTTAGGTTTACCCATAGGAGACGCACTTCCTAAGTTTAGTATTACCAATAGGAGACGCACTTCCTAAGTTTAGTTTTACCAATAGGAGACACACTTCCTAAGTTTAGTTTTACCCATAGGAGACGCACTTCCTAAGTTTAGTTTTGCCCATAGGAGACGCACTTCCTAAGTTTAGTTTTACCAATAGGAGACGCACTTCCTAAGTTTAGTTTTACCCCTAGGAGACGCACTTCCTAAGTTTAGTTTTACCAATAGGAGACGCACTTCCTAAGTTCATTTTACCCATAGGAGACGCACTTCCTAAGTTCATTTTACCCATAGGAGACGCACTTCCTAAGTTTAGTTTTACCAATAGGAGACGCACTTCCTAAGTTTAGTTTTACTAATAGGAGACGCACTTCCTAAGTTTAGTTTTACCAATAGGAGACGCACTTCCTAAGTTTAGTTTTACCAATAGGAGACGCACTTCCTAAGTTTAGTTTTACCAATAGGAGACGCACTTCCTAAGTTTAGTTTTGCCCATAGGAGACGCACTTCCTAAGTTTAGTTTTGCCCATAGGAGACGCACTTCCTAAGTTTACTTTTACCCCATAGGAGACGCACTTCCTAAATTAAGATTTCACGCATAGGAGACGCACTTCCTAAATTATTTTCATTCATAGGAGACGCACTTCCTAGTTCAAAATCATTAAAGTTTCACCCATAGGAGACGCACTTCCTAAAGTTTAATTTTTTCCCATAGGAGACGCACTTCCTAAATTAAGATTTCATGCATAGGAGACGCACTTCTTAATTTATTTTCATTCATAAGAGACGCACTTCTTAGTTCAAAATCATTAAAGTTTCACCCATAGGAGACACACTTCCTAAGTTTATTTTACCCCTAGGAGATGCACTTCCTAAGTTTATTTCATGCATAGGAGACGCACTTCCTAAATCAATAGTTCAGTCCTAGGAGACGCACTTCCTAAATTTAAATTCACCCATAGGAAACGTACTTCCTAGTCTGGCTTTTTTAGGTTATATTTTATTTTAGGAAACACACTTCCGGATTTGGGATTTCACCCTTAGGAGATGCACTTCCTAGCTTGATTAATTTTAAAGTTCGACCATAGGAAACGCATTTCCTAGTCTGGCTCATTGAAAGTTTTACCTGGAGGAGACGCACTTCCCAATCAAGGTCCTTCAAGTTATTCTTTCAGGAGACGCCCTTCCTGAACTAAGATTTCATTCATAGGAGATGCACTTCCTAGTTTGAGTCAGTGAGATTTTACCTGTAGGAGACGCACTTCCTAATCAAGGTCTTTCAAGTTATTCTTTCGGGAGACGCACATCCTGAACTGATATTTTATTCATAGGAGACACACTTACTAGTTTTAGTCACTGAAGTTTTCACCCCTAGGAGACATACTTCCTAGTTTAGTTCATTCCGATTCAACCATAGAAGACGCACTTCCTAGTTTGAGTCATTGAAGTTTTATTTTAGCAGACACATTTGCTAGCAAGAGTTTTTTGGTTTTACTCGTAGGAGATGCACATCCTAGTCTAGTCTTTAGTTTACTCTTATCATCGCATCAGTAGTATAAGTGGGTTACAACTTTGCTAACGACTCACATATCTTCCCAGTGCAAACTGGGTTAGGAAATTTTGTTTGTTTTGTTTGTTTTGGTTGTAGGATCCCGCCCGGAGAGCGGAGGGTTACAACAAAAAATCCCCAGCATTCAATCCAAGTTAGAAATATCATAAGCTCGCCTCAAGAATGCAAGTCAACAGTCTGAGATGATCAACAGAAGCTAGTCACAAAAACAAAAACAAGAAAAGAAAAAAAAGCAAGCATAAAAAAAATAAAAAAAAAATGAATCCAAAGTACAGAAGTGGAGAACAGATGTGGTCTGCTCAAGAACTAGCACCTACAACTAGCAAGTATCAAGGTTCAAATCCAAAGTCTGTATGAAGCACCATTCAAGACTCAAGATCAAGTTTCAGAAGACTTATAGATAGGAATCCTTGTAACTAGTAGCTGATAGGCTTAGTTAGTCTTTTTCATTTTTCATTTTTTGTAACAGCAGGACCGCGGACTGGAACCTCAACGGAATGGCACCTCGATCGACTCTTCACCTCGGTACACTTTATCATCTCTCTCATTTCCGAACTACACGTGGCCTGATTCCTTTATAACCAAGGATATGTAGGCAGCTCAGATACCAGGGCTCGGTCACATTCCCTTCCTTTCCTTAGTGTAGTCCCTCCAAATAATGGTCGGGTCAAAAACATGTCTAGTCGTTCTTTGTCGGAAAACTCTTCGTGTTTCCAGTCAAACAGGGGCAGCTGTAGACGTGTGATTTTTGACCCTCCCCGAAAATTTTCACATTTTTAGCGTAAATGTTTAATTTAGGTCTAATATAGCTATTTTAGCTAATTTTGACTATTTTTATTTTATTTCGTCACAAAAGGAAAATTACAAAATATATATATATAAATTTTAGTTTATGCATTTCTCATAAACTTGAAAAATACAAAAATGGTACTTTATATTTTTTATCTTCATATAATTTCGAAAATTACAAAAAAAAATAATAGTTTCGTTAACATTTTATAGTCATTTTAATCTTTAGAAAAGAAAAAAAATAATACTTTATATTTTATCTTTATATAAAAAACAAAAATTACAAAAATAGTTTTATAAATGTTTTGTAGCTATTTTAATCTTGAAAAAATATTAAAAATAGTTTTGTTTTAAATGTCAGTCTTATTTTGGTAGTTATTTTACTTACATAGGATTAATTGAACAACGTCGTGTTCTTATACTCGGGTCTGGGCAAAAGAATAATATTTGGGTTCAAACAACCCATTTTTAGGCCTAATTGTCGGACCTAGCCCACAACAATCCAAACCCCCCACACATGGGGGACACGCATAGGGAACATGAACAGAACACAATGTGATGAGGCTCACATTTGGAGACATTTGTCTCTCACGCTTGTACACGTGAGACCCATCACATGCTTTTATATACACGGACAAGGCTAGAAGCTGAGGAGGAGGACAAGAGAAAAAAGAAAATTTGGAAAACAAATTTGAAGAAGGCACTGTTCACCTTCTTCTTCATCTTTTGAACTGAAGAAAACGAAAAAAAAGCGAAAAGGTTGGCCATTGCTTCTACTTCTTTCACGTCCAAACGATACCAGTTTTCCGTCCCGTCGACCACTCCGTCGAGCAGCAGTTGCTGCAGCTGCTTCACGACCTTCCCCCATCGTCTTCCCCACCTCCAAACCTCTTCGCAACCACCAGCAAACGACCCCATAACTGGCCGGAAAAAAAAACCAGTATCTCGCCTTCTTCCTCCATTGAAACCAGCTCCATCCAAACAGTCCCGACGACCACCAGCAGTCCGTCACTCCAGCCACAGTCTTCTTCTCCAACCAGCGACAGTCGCACGCAGCAAACGACCACTCCTTCTCCTCCAAGCTCCATCGCAACCAGTCGTAAAACCAGCTCCACCTACACGAAAATGGTAGTTCAAACCCCGTTGTGCTTCATCTTCCTCATGTGAACCAGTCCGGCGACTCTCCATTAAATCCGTCGACCTTCATTTTGTCTCAAGACAGCCCGTCCTGGTTCTTATCAAACCTGTTCGAGGTTTGTTGCAGTCGAATCCGAGGTGTCAAGGTTCGTCTACGGTTCATCGTGTTTCGAGGATAACGCTGCCTCGCGGTTAGTTTTTTTTCAGATTTATTTGAGGCGTTATTTGGCGTTTTTCTTCGTTTGCTTCAGCAGATTTTTAGTTGTTCCCTGCTCATATGTATGTGGTTATTCACTTGTTTTTTTTAATATGAGCATATGAGAGAGATTCTGGCAAAAGATGCATAATTATGCCTAGTTTTCTTTTTTGTTTAAATTTTGTTTCTAGTGCTTGTACTATTAAGGAACATTGAAGTTAGGTTATAGATTTATTTATTTTACGTGATTTTTCTCAACAAATGTAGTCTAGTGCAATTCTCTTAGTATTTGTGTAAATATGAGCTTAAACCTTTAGTAGAAGTAATCCTTTGAAATTAGAATCCGAGATGTGTCATTTAGCAAATTCTATGGCCATCGCAAAGTGCAAACATATAGTTGTTTTAGGCGCATGTTTAATAAATATTACTTTCATAAATTCGGGTGCGCACTTATGTGACCCAAATCCAAATCTCAACAAAGTCGAAATGTGTCTCTAACCACGGGTACATTGATTGTGACGTGGTCCGAGATGCATGTCCATGACGTTGCAAATTCCTTTAAAAAATAAGAATGAGATGAGCCTCGCCGAATAAAAATACAAAATTGAGGGGCTCTCGGTAAATATTTGCTTTAAATTGCTTAGACTTTGGGATGGACCGTTTAGCAAAACTACACGGCCCTACCCAAAGAAAATGATACGCTAGTCGCTTTAGGCGCGCCTTTAATAATTTAATTTTCTTAAACTCGGGTGCACATTTATGTGACCCAAATCCAAATCTCAACGGAGTCAAAGTGTGTCAACGACCACGGGTACATTGATTGTGACGCGGTTTGAGATACATTTTTCACAACGTTGCAATTCCTTGTAAAAATAATAATAATAATTATGAAAGCGGTAAAAAGATAAAATTTGCACATAAGTTCATATTTGTATAAAATCAGATAATCAAGCCGAATATAACAGTTGAGCGACCGTGCTAGAACCACGGAACTCGGGAATGCCTAACACCTTCTCCCGGGTTAACAGAATTCCTTATCCGTATTTCTGGTGGGCATACTGTAATATGGAGTCATTCTTTTCCTCGGTTCGGGATTAAATTGGTGACTTGGGACACCCTAAATCTCGCAAGTGGCAATTCTGAAATAAACAAACAAATTCCGTTTCGATTGTCCTTTAATTGGAAAAACTCCTACGCCCCTCGCGAGGGCGGAAAAAGGAGGTGTGACAACATGTCTACGGCCTGGTTGATCCCTATTTATATAAACCTTTTTCTAAGTTAGTTATGCAAGTTATATTTTAATATTGATACCTATATATATGAATTTGGCCCGAAATAACCCGTGATAGATTTGAGAATATACAAGGATAAGGTACGTGGTGCTCGGTTAGGTAGAACTTGATATTATAATAGGTATGGATTGATTGTCCTCTTGTTATGCTAATATAAGTATAGATAAAAGGTGGTTTGATTTCAATTTCCAGGAAAGCCTATTTTAGAATGGAAAGGTAATACCGCATTGCCAAGAGGTAAATTTATCTCCTATATCAAGGCAATGAAGATAATCAAAAAGGACTATATTTATCACTGAGTTCGGGTTCGGGATGTGGAAGTAGAGTTACCAACCATTCAGTCCTTTCCTGTAGTTAATGAGTTTTCTAATGTTTTTTCCGATGAGCTTCCGAGTCTTCCGCCAAAGCGAGAAATTGAGTTTGCTATTGACCTACTACCAGATACTCACCCAATATCTATTCCTCCCTATATAACGGCCCCCACAGAGTTGAAAGAGTTGAAAGAACAACTAAAAGACTTGCTTGAAAAAGGCTTTTTCAGACCTAGTACGTCACCGTGGGGAACACCTGTGTTTTTTGCGAAAAAGAAAGATGGTTCCTTACGAATGTGTATTGATTATAGATAGTTGAATAAGGTAACGATCAAGAATAAGTACCCGCTCCCGAGAATTGATGATTTATTTGATCAGTTGCAAGGTGCCAAGAGTGTTTTTCAAAGATAGACTTGAGGTCTAGGTACCATCTAGTAAGGGTTAAGGATGAAGATATTCCAAAGATAGTAGTCAGAACCAGATACGGGCACTCTGAGTTTCGTGTTATATCGTTCGGTCTAACCAATTCCCAACAGTATTCATGAATTGGATAAATCGTGTGTTCAGGACCTTTTTAGACCTGTTTGTAATCATATTTATCAATGATATATATTGGTATATTCTCGTTCAGAGGCTAAGCATGCAGATCACTTGCGTACTGTGCTCAGAGTTCTACAAAAAGGAAAGTTGTATACAAAATTCTCTAAATATGAATTATGGTTGAACTCTGTAACTTTCCTTGGGCATATCATTTTGGGTGAAGGCATCCAGGTGGATGCACAAAATGTTGAGCCATTGAAGACTTGGCCTTGACCCACAATACTGACGAAGGTTCGTAGCTTCTCCGTTTGGCAGGTCATTACAGGAAACTTGTAACAGAATTTTCTTCTCTTCTAAGGACCTTCGACCAAAGTGCTATATGGTATCTCGCTTAATATTCTGGAATAATATAAGGAAATCTATGATGCAAGTAAGTTGAATAAAGGTTGCAAATAAGTATAAATAGATATGTGTAGGTCGCAAACTAAAGTATGGTAGAGCGATAAGGTTCTAGGAAGACAGGAGGAAGGATAAGAAAAGATGAGTAAAACGATAACAAGAATGGATAATTCCTTGGGGATAAGTTCATAAGAGAGCTAATAGTTTCTCTAAGTTATAGCAGGCTTAGTATGGCCTGAACGAATTCAAAGGAGTCTAAGACTAGTAACATTAGGAATAGATGAAATGCTGCCCTGGTATTAGGATAATGATGTAATTGTGATAGATAAAGGATGAAGTTTGGGCCTTCAAAGAAGGGAATTTCATGAATTGTGAAAGATTAGAATAACCATGTAAGTTAACTCAAAAGAGAGCTAAGTTTCAATGGACTGATACTTGTGAACGGAGTTTCTAGGCCTTAAAGGACAAATTAACTTCAGCACCGGTTCTAACGCTCCCAGAAGGGACTGATTGTTATGTGATCTATTGTGACGCTTCAGGCATTGGATTGGGTTGTATGTTGATTCAGCATGGTAAATTTGTAGCTTATGCTTCTAGACAACTAAGAAAGCACGAGAAGAATCGCCCCACCCAAGATTTAGAGTTAGCCGCAGTGATTCATTGCACTAAATATGTGGAGGCACTACTTGTATGACATTCATGTTATTATCTATGCGGATCATAAATATCCTCCAGTACATATTCAAGAAAAAAGGATTGAATCTACGTCAAAGGAGATGGTTGAAACTACTTAAAGACTATGACATTGATATTTTATACCATCCAGGGAAGTTGAACATAGTAGCCGACGCCCTCAGCCGTAGATCTATGGATAACTTGTCGTATTTACAGCCAGAAAAAGGGGAATAGCCCATGAGGTTCATCAGCTAGCTAGTCTTGGAGTTTGGTTACTGGACTCACGTGACATTGGAATTACTTTTCAGGATACGACAACATCCTCATTAGTAACTGAAGTAAAGGAATGCCAGTACGGGGATCCTGTGTTAGTTCATTATAGGGATACCACCCTTCAGAAGGAGAAGACACCGTTTGGAATTACACAAGATGAGGTCCTCAGATATCAAGGATGATTATATGCCCCTAATGTTGTAGGGCTACGTCGGTAGGTTATGGGAGAAACTCACTATTCTCGTTATTCTATCCATCCAGGGGCGACAAAGATATATCATGACATCAGGGAAGTATATTGGTGGGACGGAATGAAAAAGGATATAGCAAAATTTGTTGCTCAGTGTCCTAACTGTCAACAGGTTAAGATCAAGCATAAAAAATTCGGTGGATTATTGCAGGCTATGGAGATTTCGATGTGGAAATGGGAAGTAATCAATATAGACTTCATCGTAGGATTACCTCGTACCTAGTGTAAGTTCGATTCGATATGGGTGATTGTTGATAGGCTTACTAAGTCAGATCATTTTCTGCCCATTAGAACTACATATTCCTCAGTGGATTATGCAAGGCTTTATATTAAGGAGATAGTATGACTGCATGGTGTCCCTGTATCTATTATCTCGGATAGAGGAGCTCAATTTACAGCTAACTTTTGGAGGTCCTTCCAAAAAGGATTAGGGACTCAAGTAAGTCTTAGTATGACATTTCATCCCTACACAGACGGATAGTCTGAGCATACTATTCAGACACTGGAAGATATGTTATGAGCTTGTGTAATAGACTTCAAAGGTAGCTGGGATGATCATCTACCGCTTATTGAGTTCGCGTATAATAATAGTTACCATTCCAGTATTCGGATGGCTCCATACGAAGCTCTTTACGGACAAAAATGTAGATCGCCTATAGGGTGGTTCGACGTTGGAGAATCTGGATTACATGGGCCAAACCTAGTTTAGCAAGCCATAGAAAAAGTAAAGCTTATCCGGGATCGACTATTGACAGCTCAGAGTCATCAGAACTCGTATTCTGATGTGCAGTGACGAGAGTTAGAGTTCGGGGTTGATGACTGCGTATTCTTAAAGGTGTCACCTATGAAGGGTGTGATGAGGTTTGACAAGAAAGGAAAACATAGGCCACGGTATATTGGGCCTTATAGGATCATTTGGAGAGTGGGCCAAGTAGCTTATGAGTTAGAATTTCCCTCGGAGATAGAGTTTGTCCATTCGATTTTTCACGTATCCATATTACGAAAGTGCATTGGCGATCCTACCCGAGTGGTGCCCACGAATGATGTACAAATTACAGAAGACTTATCATACGAGGAAATACCGATCGCCATCCTAGACCGACAACTTTGTAAGCTACAGAATAAGGAGGTAGCCTCCGTGAAAGTACTTTGGAGGAACAACAATGTAGAAGAAATGACTTGGGAGGCCGAGGAAAACATGAAGTCTAGATATCCCTACTTATTTCCTCCTCCAGAAAAGGTTTCGACGGAGACATCATAACCATAAGGTACGTGTACAAATTCTTTTATTGGTTATTGTCGTTGGTCGTGTGAGGCCATTGTCGTTATTGATAATTGTGGTCCGGTGTGGCGTTGGATTATTAAGCTTCTACAGGGAGAGTTGGTAGTAGTGTTGTTACAAAGACAACTCTGCCAAAGTTATATAGGTCTCGAGGAGTTGAACATTCGAGGAGGAATGTTTCTAAGGGGGGGGAGACTGTTACATCTCGCGTTTTCGTACGCTAAAAGTTTCATCTTTGGTTAATTGACGTAGACTCAGGGATGAGATCATCTTGACGTTAACACATGTATATTATTTATTACAAGCAATAAATAAGTGTTATGAAGGATAAAGGGGTACATGGATTAAAGAAAACGAGTTTCGTTGAAAGTGGACAATTTGGAATAAAACACGGGTCGAGCGATAATACCCGATAATTATGAACTAGTACCATGCAAGGTACCATATGACCACGGTAGTATAATATATAAAGTATATATGAAGTATTTTAAATATAAATAGAATTTTAAGTAATTTGTGGTAATTTTTAAATTATGCGGGTAATTGATTAATTATCGGGTAACGGAACATTACCCAGTTAACTAATAAGTGGATAAAAACTTATAAAATATACCCATTTTACACGTGACACAAGGTCACCAAACAAGAAGATGATTCATAAGCCATTTATGAATAGGTGTCTAGTCTACACCTAAGGTTTAAAAATAAAGCCTAAAGATTAACCAAGATAAGACTTAAAAGTCTTATCTCTTTTCAAGAATGAGATCAAATAACGTTAGGAACTTCTGTCTTAGTTGGAAAGTTTGAAAACCTCATTGTTCAACAACGTCCAACAATCCCTGCACATGAAATTAAGAGCCTGAAATTCAGTATGTTGCATCAAGGAAACGTTAGAAGAAGAAAATAATTTCGTTTCAATTTCAAAGAATCCAAGTGTAAATTTCGTTCATATTTCGCAGAAGCAGAAGCTTCATTTCGTTCAAATAATTCAAGGAACAGGTATGTTGAGGTCATCCCTTCTTTATTTTGGCACGGTCTGAATTATACAGAAGAAATGAGCAAATGCATAGTTTCTATAAATTACTCTATTCGTAAAGATATAAGAAGTGTCTATATTCTTGATTCCCCATAAAAAATTTTATTATCTTCTATTCATGGGTCTCAGAATAATATGCAGTTGAAAACGTTTATCTAAAAGGAATATTGGGATTATTAAGTATTTTTCATGCATTTCACTCATTTATACATATGCATTGACCCATGACTATATGTAAATATATGTATATGGGATATGGGAAAAGGTTACTGCGTTATATACGCACCACCACCTGATCAGCTGGTATATGTTGATGATGTTGCCTACAATGGCCGAGACGATATGATGGGATGCCCTCAGTGGCTTGATGATATTATGTACACCCATACTTATGCATGACATGACAGTTATACGCATGTGTATGACATTATAAACGTTTTTGAATTTACAAAGTTATTCAGATTTAAAGATGTGTTTCTTTATTCCATGTTTTATCTATGTCTTTTACGTACTAATTTTCATTCCTTACATACTCAGTACATTTTTCGTACTGACGCCCTATTTCACGAGGCCTGCATTTCATGCCCGCAGGTGCTGGTAGGCAAGATGACGGTCCCCCTCCTTAGGATCCCTGATCAGCGAGAGTTGGCGTGCTCCATTTGATTCGGAGCTGCTTTTGATTTTGCTACGATATATATATATGTATATATATGTATGTATATATATATATATATATATATATATATATATATATATATGTATATGGGTATGATGTGGCTTAGTACCGTCTTTGTACAGTTATGTTTCTGTTAGAGGTCTGTGGACAATATGTCTAGTTGAGTTATATGTGGCCTTGTCGGCTTTTAGTTTTGGATGTATAGTTGTCTATAGCAGCCTTGCCGGCTCGCCCACTTTATTCTGCATGTATACTTACATATGCTTTGATGACAGGTTTCCTTCATGTATGTTATTTTCGTAATGCAACAGATGTTATTCAGGTTCACATCTTAGACGCATGCTTAGGGGTGTTTGACAGGTAGGACTCAGGTACCCGTCGCGGCCCATCGGTTTGGGTCGTGACACACAGGGACTTGCTTTAACTATCAACTAAATTAAACCAAATAATTAATCTATTCAAGTGAATACTAACGTATGAATATTTAACTAAATTTAATCTAGAGTAGCAAATAAGGAGATTAAAGAAAGTAACGACAAGCTTAACAACGAATTCAATGTGAGTGAATATTCTAGAGCTATGGGTTAGCTAACAATCCCGTAGATTTTTTCACTTAAATCATCTAATTAATTTATTTGGTTTATTGGATTGATAAGGTTAATATTGCTCATAGCCTTCTCCCGAAGTACAACTCACCTATTCAAGCTAACCTAATGCCTATATTCCTATGGAATTAGAATTAACAAGAACGTATTAATAATTCATGTATAGTAACCAAGCAGGGCAATTAGGTATATTCCGATCCTAACCGCAAATCCGTCCCCCCCTCCCCGAGTTAAGATCTTAGATCTTGCTCTACTCAATCTTATATGCAATCTAGAATTCCCTCTCCCGAGTTCAATCCTAGATTCGTAGATAGTATTCAATTCGTGATCACGCAACCAAATAATTAAGCGCAAGATTAAATAAATAAACCAATATGATAAATTAATAAGAACAGTTCAAGCTTCAAACTACAACGTTCATGTAGCACCCAAAACTCTAGAACAAATAAACAATGAAATTAAAGGAAGAGAAGAGAATAAAAACTAGCTTAGAAGCCTCCTCCAAGTGTGGTGTGTGTTCCCTCACGTGAATTCTCCTTCAATATATGTTAGATCCCCTTCAAAATATGTTAGATATCTCCCAAAATAGGTTTAGAACTCCTTTTATACGAGTTAGAGGGTCTTGGGCCGAAATAACTTTATTCCGGGCAAATTTGGACAAGTTTCATGCCACCGGTGCCCTTCCTAGTGCCAGGTGCCCTCCACGGCGCTGCCAATTTGGAGTTTCTATTTCTAGCGCCACAGCTAGGGCTAGGCGCTGCAACTTTCAATTTTCTTGTTTTCGTCCGTTTCTGCTCTAATTTTGCACATTTCACTCCCAATTGCTCCCGGATTATTCCTACACATAAAAACACCTCAAATTAATATAAATCAACACATTTTACATCCTAAATCCACGAAACAAAATTTACATATATGAGGTGTTTATGTAAACACCTCAAAACTTACATCTTAAATCCACATTATACTTTAAGCTAACATCAGTATACTATACAAGAAATAATTCATGCATAAATTAATTGTTGCATAAACTAATCCCAAAAATAGCTTAGTCTCCTAACCAAACGACCCCTTAGCGGCTAGCGCTCTTAGGCCATCTCCAAGGCTGCACCAAATTTTGCACAAAATCCAAATTTGGTGTAAAATTTGGTGTTTTTTTGCTCCAATGGAACACCAAATCTTGCACCATTATAGTGCATGAATAGTGTTGCACCAAATTTGGTACAACACTATTCATCACACCAAATTTGATTTATTATTATTTTATTCATTTGTTTTTATTTTTTGAACTTTTAATTTATCATATATTGTGTATATAATTAATTTTTATATTAAGATCTTTATAATTTTAATTTTATATCCTATTTTTTTGATATATTAATTTTTGTATATATTATATTTATATAAAATTATAAGTTAATTTTATTATCTAATGTTGCTAAAATTAAAAGTGAAAACTAAAATTTAAAAAAGAAAATTAACAATACATAAAATAAAAATAAGTGATTATATATTTGTTTGAAGGAAATAAAAAATGAAATTTAAATAGAAGATAATAATATAATATAGAAGAGAGAGAAGAAATATTATTTTTTGGTGTAAAAAATGGTGTAATGGTTGGAGTAAATTTAGTGTTACACCATTTTGGTGTGAAATTTGGTGTTATGGTTGGAGATGGTCTTAAGGGCTCGTTTTGTTCGAGTGATAAAGGACTAGTTGTACGCACGCTGATTCTTAACAAACTTTTATATATATTTTGCACCCTCTAACTGCTACGCGAAAGCTGAAAGACCAGAACCAGCTGCTGACGCTGATGGAGTAAAAATAATGGAGGTTAAATGGAAGTCTCTTCTGGACAGAGACAGAGCTAGGCGGGCGGGAGGGAGAGAGTTCAGCTCTTTCTCCGTGTAATCATGTAAATATATTAAATATTGCATCCCATTCATTTCTTCGCATGTCTACTTTTGTATTTTTGAATCTCTTGGGTGAAAATTCTATTTCCCCTATACCTTCGGGATCTATACAATGTGTAACGAACAAGGGCGAAAGTAAGCAATTTGATGAATGTGCCTGTCTTCTTCGCATTGAAGATTACTTTTTGATAAGAAGAGTTGACGACAAGTGTCATTAGAGTTTACATTGGTCGGATTAGTTTGAGTTTTTTAATTACCAAATCAAATTAGTTGTGTCAGGTTACTAAATTAAAAGACCAAACCAAATCAATACAAGTCAGGTTTTTTATCTCGGGTTTTCGGATTTTTTCGGTTTTTTTTCCATAAAGTCTTCATAGCACAAAACATAGAATTTGTGCACCAAATATTTCTTTAATCATAGTAAGACATAACTATGTAAGGTATTTTTCAAGAAAATAACATAAAATATGAGATGAGTCATGGCATTATATTAAAATATTCAACAATAACGATAATAAAATTGCATAAAATAAATATTATTAATAATTCATAATAAAAATAAACATAATCTAAAGTTACTAAGTTTCTAAAATAAGTACGATCGACTAATAAGTACTATTATTTACATAACTAAACACTAAAAAAATAAGTTATGCATTTTATCTAAACCACGAATAAACTAAAAAATATATATATCCAACACTTTTGTCATTCCTAGTACAATTGAATTGAATGTCTTTTGTTAGCATTAATATCGATTTGATTTTGATTTGAAATTTATTTGAGTTACTAACATTTATGGACTATAAAGTTTATTGGAGCATTCAAAAATTATAAGCTCAAGCTTGAAATAATACGTTAAAAGATAAAATTATGAAAACTTTTAGGATATCTTTGTAAACTATACTACAATAAATATTTTTATGTAGTAAATATATTTAAAACTTCTACACATGTAACATCGGATTGGTTTGATTTTGGATTGGTTTTTTTTAGTTAAAATCAAACCAAACCAATTATGGTCGAGTTTCTTTCCAACACCAAATCAAAGTATCAAACCATATTCGATTTTTTTTCCTCCATTTGATTCAGATTATCGATTTGATACTGTCATCCGGCTAATAATTGGACTCTTGTTTTTCTTTTCATTTTAGTCGGTCATTTTTACCCTTTCATACTTCTCTGTGGGAAAAAGATTTTGTGATAATTGTGTTTTCAGAAGCCTTTTGAAACGGAAAAACATTATGTGATGCAGTCAAAATTTCTATGCAACTTATTGGTTTGCTAAAAAGAACTGCAAGGCTACCTTTTTAATTCTAAATTCTAAAAAACAAAGTGATATTGAAAGCTATCTAGTACCTCTAGAAACCAGAGGGATATTAATAGTACTTATTATTTACTTGAAAGAGAAGAGAATTCGACTCATCCACAACTACGTTCCTTAAATTAACATAGTTTACAATGTTGTTAACAACCTAGTTTTGATCATTTCCTTTCTTATTAAAACAGGAAAAGGAGGATGATATATAACAAGAGTGAGCTGGGTATTAGTTCCAATATTTGTTGCATTGTAATGTGATAATAACTCATTTAATTATTGAAAGGGTTGACATTGAGTACAACAATGATTCACTACCGTAATATCTCTAATTTGGTCGACACGGCAATCTTTTGTTTTGGTAAGGAGTGGTTATCCCACCTAAAGCCTATTAAATTCATTTGTTCAGGACGATCATTGTTTTTTTTTAAAAAAAAAAAAATACAGAATATAGAATATTAGTTCTGGAAATGTGTAGAAAATCAAGTATTGGTGCGACCTTGCAATTTCGTAACGGCTAAAAGCGACATTTGCTTGTTCATAGGACATTGACAGGGCAGCTAAACAAGTTGTTGGCAAAGGCCTTTCTCTCTCCCTTTAGCTTAAGCTTTCCAAATATTTCAAATCGTGGATTTTCAAAAACAATTTAATAATAATAATAATAATTGTCCTCTCAAGCTAACAATTTTTACTGCCAGCGGCAAATATATGTGCTAAGATAACAACAATATTTATCTTGTATGCACCGACGACATAATTATTATATTTTAATTTTATAGCAAATAACTTGTCTTATTTTTTTAGGTTACTAATCTCATCTTTTATGAGCAGCTATCTATAGTTATTTTTTAGGTGATGTGATTAATGTGTATATAGAAATATTAAACTCAATGAATAAAGGAGGGTAATGCTTGCCCTTCCCTTAAAGAAAAACAAATTGACTATACGGTCATTATCACCTATGTATCTTGACGATTAAGGGATGGGTATTTGAGGAAATTATACGATAGCTTTTTTTTTTTTCCAAGACGAAGAATAAAAGGAACAACACTTAAAAACATATGGCAAACAATTAAAATTCCTTCATTTAGTCCGACCCTTATGGTGATCTCATCAAGGGGAAGGAAATCTAAAAAGACAAGGAAACAACACTTGGAGCTTTTCTAGTAGTTCTAATTACTTATCCCTTAATCTTTTCATAATTAGGCAACCTCTCTGTCTCTAACAACTGCTGCCAAATCTCTTTTAAATATATGTTAAATCACTCAAATTAACTTATACTAGTTTTTACTTGCTCACTGCAATTATTAGCTGGAGAGAAAGTGAGAGTGTACATTTTATATAGCATAGGAACTAGGACTCTGGTTTCTACACTCGAGTTTCTCTTGAAATGATGATTATGAAAACACTTCCTTCTAAAGCATTGATCATCAAAATCAACTTAGTTTTCTTGGCTTGCTTCTTAGTTGCTTATGGTGCTCTTCTTCTCCGGCCATCAACTTCTGTTTATCATGAATATGCAGCATCCCTTGTATGCTCATTGCGCGAATGCCATCATAAGGTAAGGTGAGCTTTTTTTTTACCTGTTTATTTTCTTTTTTCAGTTCAAGAAAGGTGAGCATCAGTGGAAGCAGCCACTAATGATTGTATTAGGTTAGGCGTCTACGTCAAACTCCTTGGGTGCAGCCTTTCTCGTACGTTGCGTGAATGTCGGAATGCCTTTGTGTACCGGGTTGCCCAATGAAGCATTTAGGTTTTGTTATATATACATGGAGTAACATAGTCAATGAGGATTCATATAGTCAACCCAACTTGTTTGGGATTGAGGGGCCGTTATTGTTGTTATAAGTTATAGCGTAAAGATTTTTTTGTACGATATAAGTTTGATTTAACATGTAATAGCATGTTACAGGTCAGTAATTAATGCTTATCGTAGAAATTTCCTGTAATTACCTTATAAGTTACTTGATTCTGTAGAGATTTTTAACGTTGTCACGGCATGAAACTTAAAGTTCTTTTTTCTTTATCATGAATAGGGGGAAGGTGGAATAAAGATGAAAGCAGTATTAGAAGAAAGGTTGGTGGTGAATATTGAGGCAAAGGCAGAGAAGAAGATGGTGAAGCGCGAAAAGCCAAGTTTTTTAAATGAAATGGGGAGAGGAATGAAAATAGGAATGGTGAATATGGAAGGGGAAGATATTAGTGAATGGAAAGTCCACGGACAGATAATAAAAGTAAAATTCGAGAAAGTTTCAAAATTGTTAGAATGGAAAGAGTTATTTCCAGAGTGGATAGATGAAGAAGAAGAAATGGATGGAACAGAATGTCCAGAAATACCAATGCCAGATTTTAATAGCTATAGTTATATGGACATGATAGTAGTGAAATTGCCATGCAAATATCCAGAAGAAGGGTGGGGAAGAGATGTTTATAGGCTACAAGTTAATCTTGTGGCAGCAAATTTGGCTGTGAAAAGAGGAAAAAGAGGTTGGAATAATGGGAATAAGATGAAAGTTGTGTTCTTGAGTAAGTGTAGACCTATGGTGGAAATGTTTAGATGTGATGAGTTAAAGAAAAGGGAAGGAAATTGGTGGTATTATGAGCCAGATATGGATAAATTGACGCAAAAAGTTTCATTGCCAGTTGGTTCTTGTACTTTGGCTTTGCCTCTCTGGGGAAAAGGTACGTAAAAATTTCAACTTTTACTTGCTTTCATTGCCAAGTCTTGTATTTCTTCTTTTCTTGATCTTGTTGATGTTATTGATTATAAATGGAAAAAGCATATGGTAAAATCATCATCTTACATTATGTTTTCCAACAATTAAAATGAGAACCTGCAAAATAGTGTTCTAAAAACGGTTTAAAAATGTTTACAGTATCAGGTTTTATAAGGTAATTATGGGGAAAAAGTATTAGGATGTTTTAAAGCCAAAATGAAATTGCGCCAGGTAGGGGTCGAAACTTTCTGCTTAGGAAACAGACCTCTATCCATTGAGCTACAGGCGCCAACTTGAACACTGGGAGTAATGCTATTTTATTTAATCAAAGTATAATACTCCCTCTGTTCTATTTTGTATGACAATATTTTCTTTTTAGTTTGTTCTAAAGAGAATTATAACTCTCTAATTTTGGTAACAATTCAATTTTAAAATTTTTATTTTACCATTAATAATAATTTATAACCACATATATAATTATCTATGACTTATTCTAGAGTTTAAGTTTTAAAAGTTCTTTTTTGTTAAACAATTCGTCTCTATTCAAACTTTGCCACAAAAAGTAAAATGGAGGGAATAGTATTCTTAAATGTTTTTTTTTCCTTCACCTAATTGTAATAATATTGTTACATTTCTTGGCAAGGTGATGAGACCTACTAATATATTGACAGCCAACTTTGCTATTTTTTATAAGACAGCTGATGGTATATAATTATTGGTGGAAAGTTGATTTTGAGAGTTTGGTGCCAAAAGGAGGTTGAAAAGCATTATCCTGTTGGTCAGTAAAATGTTTGGTAGGTTTAGAGAAATTAAATATCTACTTGCATAGTTGCATGTAGAAAATACAAAATAGGCAGAGGTATATCATGACAATTACACGACAATGAAATAAATTATACTTTTTCTTCATAAAATAAGATTACCTTGCGCTCTTAACCTTTACCTAATCAAGAAGCTAATAATACGGATTGATTGAACGTAAGGTGCAAACCCAAATATTTAAGTGCAGATGCTGGAGCTTTCTATCACTTCACTAACCTCCAATATTTAATGATTTGTTAAAATTTCCATATTGTATCGATTAGAAAAATATGTAGTACTGTCATTGTACAACTCCCTATCCTATAACTGCATTAATTGAATATATATTATGACTTTAACTCCTACGTTGCTGTTACACACACTAATATTGTAAAATAACGTTTTTACTATCACGTCATTTAAAAGATAATTACAAGTATCAGGTTACAATTGATCGTGTATATTTTTTTACGCTATAGTTTTATTTGTTATAGCTAATCAATTTATGTATTTTTTTTTATACATTGTTAGTGCATTTATTGATAGAATATTTGACAAACATTTGATTCCAGAAATCAACGAGGTCTATGATATTTCCAACATTGAAAGCAGTACAAAAATATCAAGAAGAGAAGCCTACGCCACAGTTCTCCATTCCTCAGAAACATACGTTTGTGGTGCAATTACCTTAGCTCAGAGTCTTCTCCGAACCGGAACCAAACGTGACCTTATCCTTCTTCTGGACCGGAGTATCTCCAACCCCAAACGAGCCGCCCTCATTAAAGCCGGTTGGAAACTCCGGTTCATCAAGAGGATAAGAAACCCTAAAGCTGAGAAAAACACATACAATGAATACAATTATAGCAAATTCAGGTTATGGCAACTAACTGACTATGAAAAGATCATCTTCATTGATGCTGACATCATCGTTCAACGTAACATCGACCTTCTTTTCCATTTTCCTCAAATGACAGCTACAGGTAACACTTCATGTCTTCATGAGCTCCAATTATATATATGTAAATACTCAAATAATTTAGATATATGAACAATTGGATTGTTCGTCCATAAATATTAGATCTTGGATCTGTCATCTGCAGGTAATGATGCGTCAATCTTCAATTCAGGAATAATGGTGATCGAGCCATCAAATTGCACGTTCAACATGTTCATGCAACGTACAAAGGAGATTATATCGTATAACGGAGGTGACCAAGGTTTCCTTAATGAAGTGTTCGTATGGTGGCATAGGTTGCCTCGAAGGGTTAATTTTTTGAAGAATTTTTGGTCAAATAATTCTAACGAGGTCAGTGTTAAGAACCAATTATTCGGGGCAGATCCTCCAAAAGTGTACGCCATACATTATCTAGGGTTAAAGCCATGGGTATGTTATAGGGACTACGATTGTAACTGGGACATAGGAGATCAACGTGTTTATGCTAGTGATGTCGCGCATCGAACATGGTGGAAACTCCATGACTCCATGGATAAGAGTTTACAGAAATGTTGTATGTTGACAAAGCAAAGGAAAATTGAGTTAGAATGGGATAGGAAGTTGGCTGGAAAAATGGGATTTAAAGATGAACATTGGAGGATTAATGTTACGGATCCTAGAAAATTCACTTGATTTTTCTGCTCGTTTTTCCAATTTAATTTTCCTGTTCATTTTCTTTTTCCCTTTAAAACTTTGTCAGTTGTACTACTGCAGTAGTAACTTTTGCACAGAGAACTTATGAACATGGCCTTCACACTATTTATTCATGTGTATAGAGTGCATGTACTCCATTTTTGGAAGATGAAAAATAGCTAAGGATATCTCCCTTATTTCCTCCGTTATGTACATTTTCTAAATGAACATGAAAAATAGCTAGAATTTTATTCAACTCTTCAATTTTCAAATATTGATTTGATATCTTTTGCATCAATAACTTTTCAACAATTAATTTTGTTAATCATTGATAATAATACATAAGTTTTGTTTGCCCGTAAAACGGTACAATTGAATTTATATGTGATTTATAGACAAGTTAATTAATTTTATCCTAAAGTAATAGATGAATTAGATAAAAATATGATACTTAGCCTTGAGATTGAGATAAAATAGCAGAAACCGTAATTCCGAGAGCAGGGCTTCCGTGCACAATAGTAACGATATCAGTCAACAAAAAAGATAAAATTATATTGAGCTTCGAATAGAGTGTAGCGCATGTTTTCCAGAAAATTCGTCTCCTTTACAGTGATAATAGAGCTCACTATCTATAGCTGCACCTAGGAAATAAGATCGTAGGATCAAGCCCCTCTTTAGTGTCAATTATGAGGGCCATTGAAGAATGTGTAACGGCGGCAGTGAATGTCATATTCCTTGTAACAGGTTATGTAATTAATGTTATAGATATTCCTCATTAAATGCTACCGGATGACAATCATTTATTTCATCTTTGTGAGTATAATTATTTCCGGTAACAGATGAGATTGTTGCCTTCAGATTCAACTATCTTCTGTGTCACACCTCCTTTTTCCGCCCCCGAGAGGGTACAAGGGAGTTTTTTCCAATTAAAGGACAATCGAAACGGAATTTGTTTATTTATTTCAGAGTCGCCACTTAGGAGATTTAGGGTGTCCCAAGTCACCAATTTTAATCCCGAATCGAGGAAAAGAATGACTCCATATTACAGTCTGCGCACCAGAAATCCGGATAAGGAATTCTGTTAACCCGGGAGAAGGTGTTAGGCATTCCCGAGTTCCGTGGTTCTAGCACGGTCGCTCAACTGTCATATTTGGCTTGATTATCTGATTTAATACATGTTGAACCTATGTGCAAAATTTAACTTTTAACCGCTTTTATCATTTACTGTTATTTTTATCAAGAATTGCAACGTTGTGAAAATGTATCTCAAACCGCGTTACAATCAATGTACCCGTGGTCGTCGACACACTTTGACTCCGTTGAGATTTGGATTTGGGTCACATCAATGTGCACCCGAGTTTAAGGAAATTAAATTATTAAAGGCGCGCCTAAAGCGACTAGCGTATCATCTACTTTGGGTAAGGCCGTGGAATTTTGCTAAACGGTCAATCCCGAAGTCTAAGCAATTTTAAAGCAAATATTTACTGAGGGCCCCGCAATTTTGTATTTTTATTCGGCGAGGCTCATCTCGTTCTTATTTTTCATGGACACGCATCTCAAACCACGTCACAATCAATGTATGATTAGAGACACATTTCGACTCCGTTGAGATTTGGATTTGGGTCACATAAATGTGCACCCGAGTTTAAGAAGGTAAGGTTTATTAAGGCGCGTCCTAAAGAGACTAACGTATTGTTATTTTAGGAAGAGGCCGTGAAGGTTCATTAACGGCCAAATCCAAAGTCTAGTCAATGGCTATGTATTTTATTGAGGGCCTCGGCGATGTGTGATTATTTAGCGAGGCTCGTCTCATTTTTATTTTAAAGGATAAACCTATAACGACTACATTTTCCTATTAAGTTCGTCTCTAAAAATAAAAGGAAATCCCTCAATTAATTACATGCTGAAAAGGTCAAACTTATTAGTTATTAATTTACGGCTAATGCAAATGGAAAATTGCAATCGAGTTTGTACAAAGAGAGATCACTTCCGTTCTATATCCTATTATTTAATAACACTGGAACATGAGATTGACGCACAATAATATCAAAACAGATTAACTATTCTTTGATTAATTTAAACTAACATTATTAGATGAAGAAGTTATACATATGCAACATCATTACTCATTAATCAATCAACTACATTTTTATACAAAGAAAGGAAAATTATATTCAAACACAAATCTAAGCAAGAGGAATTCAACAAGAACAAAGCCTGATTAATATTTCATTTCGCTTCAAGCCGAGAGTGTACAAATGTGTACCTGGAAATGGCAATACAAGAAGAAATGAAGTAGGAGTCAGCAACAATAATACCACAGCAACAGCAGATTCAGCAACACCGCGAAACCAGCAACAACCGGTAAAATACCAGTAACAGATTGAAAACCCAACAATACCAAAGTGCAATCACAGTCAAAGCAGAAGAGCCAACGACACAAGATGCAGTAGTTTAATGATTTTTGAATAACACTCGAGAAAAGCAAACGGAAATTATTCGAGTGAAAGTTCAAATTGCATTTCTCTTTTACTCTCAAAATGTTTCAAGTCTGTCAGCTCTCAAGTGTAAAAAAAAAAATCTTCTCAAGTGTTCAAGTCTAGTCTTGTTCCACTCCTCTAATTCAAGTCCTTTTTCTCTCTCAAAAAACTTCTCCATTTTCCTCTCAATGTTCCACCTCCTTTCAAGTCAAGAAATGGCTCTTATTTATAGCAAGACCCTTGTCTTGAATTCCCAACCCCAAATTATTCCCCCAATGGCATGCTTTGTCCCACTACTTAATGTTTTCTTTATTTTAAACCTTGTCCCCCATGCCTACATTAAATAAACGCCTCCACCCAATCTCATTATAATTTGTCTCCCATGCGTACATTAAATAAGTACAATATTCCTTCCCATTATGTTTTGTCTTGTCCCCCATTATGTTAAACAAGTATATCAAAAACCAACCCATTATATTTTGTCCCTCATGCCTACATAAATAATTATAATAATGTTCAATTACCAAAATACCCCTCCGACCTTATTGCAATTACCATTCTACCCCTGAATGCAATGCAATTTACCAAACTACCCCCATCAGCTCTAAACACTTAATTAATCATAACTTAACCAAAATATAGCCAAGATGACCAATTTCTCAACAATCTTCAACAACAAATTATACGAACACGATGAACAACACAACTCCAAATTAATGGGAATAAATCAACCTTATCGGGAACCAATCCTGGTTAATTTAGACCATCAATGGATGAACAAAGAGACAACAATACAAACAACAATATGCATGATTCAAATTAAATCAACAAATCACAAACAAACATAAACCCACACTAAATCACTGGATTTAAACATGAACTTCAAACCAAGACGAACATGAATTAAACCTATTTTTAAGCAACAAACATGACGGATTCACATGACTCAAACAACATTAATAATTTCTGGAAAATACATAACAACATGAAACAAATTGAAGAAATAATTAATTTGAATCTAACAAACATTAAACTAACAAATATTCACTTAAACAATAATACAAACATGAAATAAACATGAAAAATAACTAATTAAACTTCCATTTTGAAATCTGAAAATTAATTTAACAAAACATATGAACATGAACAAAACCAAAAATCAAATATCTACCGATTTTAGATTCGAGAAATATCAAAACGAAATATGGCTAAAAATAAAACTCAAAACCAACTAACCGGAGATGAACAACGATGAATTCGATTGTATGGACTGTTTCGACAAACCTCAAGTGGGAATAAATCTGTCCGGACTCAACAACGAACTCAACGACGAACAAACGACGGAGACGATCCGAAGCAAACGAAGAAGATGAAGAAGGCGTTGGACGTAGCAACTGTTTGGACGCCATAAACGTGAAAGAGCAGAAGCAGCACCTGTCGATGCAACCGCGGTCACAGGGTCATCCATGGACGTCGAGCTCGAACTTGAGCTTGACGCAGAATGAAGAAAACGAAGCAGAAACAACTGACGATGATGCTGCTATGGCCAGCAGCAGAAACGTGAACAGCAGCAGGCCGTCGAGGACGGTGACAGCGTTAGTAGCTGCGTGAGCTTGGCCGTGACGAAGCAGCGGCGATGGGGTTTGGGTTTAGGCGTGAAGGAGATTGGTGTCGACTGGATTGTGGTCGTTTGGTCGACTGGTTCTGTCGACTGGCTCTGTCCATCGACTGAAGACGCAGCAACGTTGGGGAAGCTGGTCGGAGGTGGTGTCGTTTGGGCGTGGACGCAGAAGAAGCCATGGGAGGTAGCCATGGTTGGCTTGGGATGAAGAAAGCCAAGGTTAGGGAGGGGGTGTGTTTTTTAGTTTGTTAGGGTTTTTTGTCTTCTTTTTTTTTGGTTTTGTTTTGTGTTGGACAAAAATGAAGAAGGGGTGTTGGGTTAATAGGTTAATGGGGCGAACCGGGTCGACCCGGTTTGAAGTGGACCGGGTTATAGGGAAGGTTGGGCAATTATTTGGGCCTGGGGTTGAAATTTGAAGAAGTGGCCCAATCCGATTTTTCTTTGTATTTTTGTTCTCTTTTCTTCTTTCATTTTCTAAAACTAAATTATAAAAATACTTAAATTATTATTAAGAACTAAATTAAGTTATAAAAGCGCAAATTAACTCCCAATAACAATTAACGCACAATTAAGTAATAATTAAGCATAAAATTGTATATTTGGACATTAAATGCTAAAAATGCAAAAGATACCTATTTTTGTAATTTTTAATTTTTGTTTAACTACTAACAATTATAGAATTAAATCCTACATGCAAAATGTGACATATTTTTTATATTTTTTTATTAATTTAACAAATAAACACGCACAGACAAATACAAATAATTATCCAAAAATGTCACAAAAATACTCAAAATTGCACACCAAGGAAAATCATTTTATTTTGAATTTTTGGGAGTAATTCTCATATAGGGTAAAAATCACGTGCTTACAGTAATTATACAATTATTAGTATTAAATTGTATTTAATCTGTTATCTATATTTTGATCTTTTCAATTCTCTGCTTGACCACAACTTTGTGTCACGAGAAAGTTGGTAGAAACACCTTCTTTGGCGGGAAATTCACTGACCCCCTCTGCAAAATTTTTCTGACAATTGATTAGACGCACGCCTCTCCGCATTTAATGCCCCGAACACGTGTCATCCTATGATTTAGCATCACTTTGCCAGTTGTCGAGGTAATTATGGCCAAGATTTTAGCCGCCTATATCTTTACGTACACGCATCAAAGTTTTTTATTTACACTTAATAATTCTTCAAATTTTCTCAAGCTCTCTTCATTCAACTAGTACTTAGTCTTCAACCTCTCTCTAACCTTCTTCTTAAGAGAAAATCTTTTCCTTCTTTTCTACTGAAGAATGGCTTCTTCTTCTAAAATCCTAGTTCCTCAAAAATAAAGGCAAAGCCAACGAGGTCGCTCCTCCTATGGTGAACACCATCATCTCCAGAAGTCTTGTCACAACTAAAGACTTCGAAGAGAAATTTTCTTCTGTTAACCCTCGTATATGGGCCATCAGCAAATACCCTTCTTTCATACGACCTTCCAGCATTCCTACTATGAAGGAAGACTGTCATTTCCAAGATCTAGACATATCGCTCCTGATATGTCGGAGCGGGTAACCTTACCCAAGAAGGGTTTTATGTATTTTTATACATATCCCTTCACTTTGGGAGCATTTTCTTTGAGTGGATAGCTTGACTCCATCATCATGGAGTTCTACCTCCGCTACCAGGTGTGTTTGGCACAAGTAATCCCTTCCATGTGAAGGAGGATTGCTTGTCGCCACTAATGGAGTGGTTCGTTGCAGTCTCCACTAAAAATATTATTCCGGCAACGGTTCATCCTTTCCGAAATTATGGAACCGCACTCGTAAGTTCCTTGGTTAGCTTTTTTTTTCATTAAAGATCATCCCATATCATTATTGACCCTTTTTCTCTCGCCTATTTCAGCAACTCATTGGGTACCACCTGGGGTTGAAGGCTTGGACTAGTGGTTCCAGCAAAGTTTGGACGTCACTATGCCCGAGACTCATATGTGGAAAGAACTGGCCTTTAAATACGGGTGGAAGGCCAAAAATTATGGTAAATTAGCCTCATCTCGTGTTTGCTTTTCATGTAAGGAAGTTGATTAATCATTTCCCTTTTTGCTGAATTTAGGTCTACCCCAAGGCTCGATTGTCATCCCCGAAGAGGACATTTTGGCTAATCCCGCTTATGCGGCGAGGCTGTTTCAGGAGACTTTTACTCGAACAGGCATCTCGGGCTTGCTTCGAGTGCAAGTGTTTCTTTTCAGAGTCCCAACCGGAGAACAAACAACCAAAAAAAGAGACGTTCCTCCGCGGCCGGGGGAAAGAATAAAAGAGCAAGGAGTGTCGCGCCCAAGTCATCTTCAAATGATGTGGTGTTGAGCACCGTGCCTGAGCCGGCCATAGATACCGTGGTTATTAATGATGATGGAGAATTTAGTAATGATGGGGCTTCTCTACATAGAAGACGGTGACCTTCATTAACTCAACAGAATGCTCAATATGTTGAGTTAGTTACACCAGCCGAGGATGATGCCTCGATGTTTTGGGGGAGATTGATATGGTGAAAAATGCCAGCTCCCATTTTCGGATCCCAGTCGATGCGCCCAGTACCGTGAGGCTGAGTAGCGGGTCCCTACCGTCTTTGGTTGACGAGCAACCAACAACCAGTACTGCATTTGTCGCAACTTATTCTCACCCTTCAACGCTATCAACTTCATCACCTTCTTCACCAACCCTTCCACCAGCAACTGCTATATCATCTGCATTGGCCGCATCTATCCGAGAAGAGGATGTTCCCCTCTCCCGGTCCCAGTTTATGGGAACTTGGGGCAAAATTATGTTGCCACCTGAAAAGATCCGCGAAAGAGGAGAAATGTTACTCTTTTGGTCTCTACCGGATGCAATCTGTCATCCCAGCCGGTGGAACTTGCTAACTATATGAAGCCTTTGGCTTCAGAAAAAGATAAGGAAAAGATACAAGCTCTCTCGGGAGAGTGCTTGTTGAACAATGCTATGTACAATGCCGCAGCGGTATATTCTTTGTTTCCTGCGTTATTTCTTCTACCTTTGATATAGTAATATTCTGAGTTTGCATTTTTTGTCTCGCAGACATATTTTCTTGCTTCCGAGGGCCTCCAAAAGTTGATTTGAGATAAAGAGGAACTTACCTCTAAGAGGGACCAACTTTTGGACGAGCAAGACCAAACTGATGCTCGCCTCTCAAAACTGGAAGCTAAAGTTGTTGAGGCTGTCGTGTTGAAGGCTCGGTTGCAGCAAAGCGAGCAAGAAGTAGAGACCCTTAGCCAATAGATCACCCCGTTGAGGGTTCAATTTGAGGAGTCTAGGGCCAAATGGTCTAAAGTCCATAGTGTCGTTCTTGCTGCATCCGATTGCGAAGCTGCCTCCGCTGAAAGATTAAATAATTGGAAGCGGCCTTTGTCACGTCCCAAGCTACCTTCTAGACATGACTAGAACCCAGCTAATACCACCCACCAGCGAACCATACCTTCATACCTTAGCTATTAATTTGCAAAATCTGATAATTAATTATGAACAATTAATATCTTAAAATATTAAGTTGAAACTCTAGCCCAAATCCCACACTAGACCATGGAACATCTAAGATAACTACGAAAGACATCATATGAATAAATAATAAAGACTCTTTTGGCTACCTCCACGAACAATGTGGCAGCGAACCTCAATAACTGAATCAACTTTTGCGAACTTGTCAGCTACTAGTTTCGTCTTTACCATAGTATCTACATAGACATGAAAATAAGAAGTGAGTTATACGTAATTATAACCAAGTAAGATCCTCGCGACCCGCCACTCTGAATGCCTCTGGAATAAATGTTAGAAAATACAAACACACAACGAGCACAGAAATACTATACATAGAAATTCCTTCGCCATATAATTACTTGATAAGGTCCAAACAATTATTCAACAACAAATACTATATATCTCACCACAATCTACACTAGGGATTTGTCAAAAATGGTAATGCAGAAAATTAACCAAACACCCCAACGAGTCCACTTCAGTTTACACAATGCCCCAAATCTACTACGACGGCATACACAATGCCCCAAAATATATTATGGCAGTGAAGAAAAAATTTCTAACACGCCAATGCCATAGCACGAGGCTACGCCACATCACACTACACCACAAATCACTTATTAAATAATTTCAGCTTTTTTACAAAATAATATATATTTGTGGCTGGTCAAAGACCACGGATTCTGCCAAGCGCACGCTCGTCCCAACACATAGACTAGGCAGATAAAATATATTTTCAAAACGGATTTTAAAAAAGCAAGTATCAAAGCTTAAAGTCTCACTTACCTCGAATTCACAATCCAAGCACTCTTTCTAATAACTCAAAACTATATTCTCGAGTCTCCGGATCACCTCAAACCATACAAAAACGAGTTTAGAATGATAAAAACCCCTTAGGTGAACACCCCTTTAATTTTAGAGCAAGTCCAACTTTTGGTCAAAAATTGATCCAAAAAGTCAACTTTGGTTAATGGATAAGATTTCTCTTACCATGACCGCCAACAGATTCTCCTTGACGAGAGGCTTTCAGTACACTAATCAAAATCAAATTTTGATAGTGTTTGCCCTTTCAAATTGATGAATTAGGTTGAAGAACCTTATGGCTAGACTTTCGCAATTTCTAAAAATTTCTCCATGTTTCTACCATAAAAATCTTCTCATAATCAAGTAATAGACTCAAATAAAAGTTAAGGATCATTATCTTGATGATTTGGGCTAAAAATCTTTTTTTTTCTCGTCCCTTTTCCTCTTTTTTTCTCACTTCCTTTTCTTTTCTTCTTCTGCATTTTCTTTTTTTTTCTACTTTGGCGTTCTGCTTCCGTTTCTCTTTCCATTTTATACATCTGTTTCTTTGTTTCTTTTTCTAATAGGATTCCTCTCTCTATTTTTTAAATTTTATTTCTCTTTTTCTTTTCTTATTATTATTTTATTATAAAATTATAAATTAACTCCTAATTAATTAGAGTTATTACATCCCCCCCCCCTCCAAAATATCGTTCGTCCTCAAACTAGTTTGAAAATTCATATTTGGGGACAAAATGTACTTGATAACTTCATACTCCTCTCATAGCCAGTTTACACAAATCAAATCTTAGTTATTTGCACGATATATGTCTCAGGCATAATACTCATAACCTTCTCTTTAACTTTAGTTCAATATAATCAACCCCAGTCTTTTCAACTGAGAGTTCTATTAGTCGCATATGAAGACCATACTTATCTTAGAAAGTCTTCTAAATATATCAAAAATTCTGCAGTATCTCCCCTATAACTAGGAGTAATTTCATTTTACACTTTTCTCAAATCAAGTAACAACAATAATCTACAACACAATATATACTCCAATATATATTAGGGAGTTCCAAGCAGCTCCATATCATCAGTCACATGTAAATGGAGCACTGAGCGATCCTGTATCGTCATGCAATAATTACTAATAAAGAACACATGATTACCGTACTCTAGGTGAATTTATCTAATCGGTATTAAAAGGAATACATAAGTATATCTATAGTAATATGTCAATCTTTGAAAACCTACTCTATATCCAAAACCATCTCATGCTTAATTTGTTATCGATCTTGTATTTACACCTTAGTTTCTAGATTTATTTATAATTAAATGGAGGTAAAATCAGTGACATTATCCCCAAAATTATTACTTGGTGTTATCCAACACTAGTCAACTTGTCTAAGTGAGAAAACATAAAATTTGATTCTTGCAATTGTCACAAAATATCTCCAACTAGTTATTTTTCTAATTCCCCTCTATTAAGTAAAGGGTGTACCGTTTCTATGTCCAGTTAAATAAAATAAAGCACTTGATTAGTTCCATCTTTTTTTTTCTCGCAGGTATCCTTCTTAGATACTCAATCCACATCGATCTTCAAATAAACATACTTCTCTAACTTTTATAATTTACTTATCCATCTCTTAGCATTTACTCGTTATCATAAAGGTGCTAACATGCATAAAACCTCCCATACAAGAAATAACCTTGCCCGTAGACAAACGTGAATCTTTTTTCGTGCAATGTTAAGCTCATTAGGAATACTAATTATGACAAAACCAATCAATCTATGCCCAAATTTACTTAAATGTCAATATTACAAGCCATAACAAATTCATAACTATCCCTCTATCCTAACTGTGATTCCATATGCCCGTTAGACACAATCAATAATACTAGTCTCCCCCACTTGGGTAAAATTATACTTTTTTTAGTTATCATATCATTTCGTCAATATTCAAACTTTCTAAACTCATGCAATACAAGAAACATCACATATCATGGCAATTGTCAGAACGAAATACTGAATTCGATAACATTTGTGTTAATTTCTTTTAAGTATTTGAACTCTTCGAATTTTCTCTCTCTCTCTCTCTCTCTCTCTCTCTCTCTCTCTCACACACACACACACACACTCTCTCTCTCTCTCTCTTACTCTCTTTCTCTCTTTTTAATATGGTGCATGACCGTCTCCATATTTTACGTCTTACACTTATTTTAAAAGCTAATCATGACATTACTCACTGAGTTTCATACGCATTCTTTTACTATATTGGTACATTAAGCGTTATACTTAAGTCTTACTTTCTTTCATAAATCGAAATTCATTAACGAACCCAAGTAAAATATGTTCTACCGTTTATATCACATAGCGCCACAATCAAGGTCATAGTCAATGAACCTAATTGAATAGTCATGCCACAATTATACTTATAACATCACCAACACGATATCACTAGTAATATCAAATCAGTTCAAAAAACACTAAGCTTAGAATCATATAACCACCTTCAATATGATGTTTTTCACACCAAGCCCAACAGTCTAGATGTGTTTAAGCTATTATTATCTTACACTTATACTTCTCATTCTTTTCCTCTCCAAATCAAATTCATAATATGGAGTTGTATCCACAACTTCGAATATTGAATAAGTCTCTCTCAGGCAAAAGTCGAATCCTTAGAACACTTTGTATGGGTCAAAATCTAACCAGACAAGAATCGGCATGGGAAGGGACGAAGGAAAGTTACTTGGAACTATCGTGTCCATACCATGTTGTAACGACACGCACCTCGGCCACGGCCGAGGCCGTGTATTTGGGATATTTGAGGGGCAAATTGGATATCACGGCATTTCAAAGGGTTAACTCGTAATATAGTCAAATGACTTAAATACAATGGTCAATGACTGTTGGGTAAGAGAGAAGATCTAGTATATAAACTAAGTGAGAAGAAGAAAAAAATTAAGGGGTGGAACAAATAAAAATACAGACACATTCTCTAAAGAAGGGAGGAATGATCATCTTTCTCTCTCATAAAGGAGAAAGAAGCAAAGAAGCTCAGATCTCCAACATAGTTCATTAGTCTCATCACACCCAATGTATGAGATTCTACATTATTAAAGATCGGTGACATTTCCATCCGTGTATTCCTTATTGATTTTTAAACATTATAGAAATCGTCATCTTCTTCCCATATAGTGTGATTTAATAAATATTACAGTTAAATCTTATATGTGCTATGCTTGCTCACTCCCATCTTCTATTGTAGATCCGGAATAAATTATTGTTGGCTAAGATTTATCTAAAGTCTTCTTATTTAATTAGTTTAGCAAAAAGCTCAATACTTTTTGGTCAAACAATTTGACGCGGTTTGTGGGGATTTCTTAGCCAAAATTTTAGTTTCCTTTAGATCTAAAACGAGCCAAAGTATCACTTCGTGGCTGTCATATCACCATCTCAGTATAAACACCAACTCGAAAAAATGATAGATAATCTTTTGAGATAACTAAACCAATCTGGGTCAGATCTCTACATGAAATCAAAATTCAGTCCAATGTCTAAGCAAAACCCATACCTCGCCTGTAGCGATGGATTCGACACATTGTGTGCGTACTCAAAGCAGGATTACGACCACTACGCACTTAGCATACCCGCAATCCTACTTTCGTATTAACGTTATATGCCGATTTATACTTCCACCTCTTAGGAAGGGACGATAGCCTACTATATGATTCTTTGAAATAACCGTCTTATCCTGCTTTATTTTTGTACCCGTGTGCACCATTGTGATTTATGTACAGGGTATATCACGTTTCCCTTATTATATGCGCACATCAGACGGGGTTGAACCGGGACTCGAGCCCGAGACCCCAAGATCAAGGTAAGTTCATCCCATAAGAAGCCTAGGCGTGATTAACGGCGAAGCCAAACATGGGGCTGCCAAATCCGAAATCGTCATTCGAGTACGGGATGGAACGGGTCGCCTTACAGTGCATCTCCCCCCTCGCTGACTTACCAGGTCAAGGTAACAAGCAATTTTGTTTGGATCCAACATTTATCATTTTTCTTTTTTTGGTCAAACACAAGGAATTCGAGCATTCTCACAGGTACACAAACAAGGAACAAACTCCACCAAACGCACCAAGCAAAACTCTCTACACCATACCGTACTGCAAATAATAGACAAACGACTCAAGACAAGCTGGTATTACTAAGAAAATCGCCATGAGCTGGGACTAAACGGTGAGCCCGTGGAATGTACAATCCCTCCGACACAAGCAGAACTTGAACTCGAAAAGCTTGCATGTGTATTCGCCATGACAATCTTACGCCAATTCAGCCGACTAAATATTGCGAATCACGTCTGAACTTTGTTTAGTCCCAGGGAACCCAGAAGTCCAAGCAATAAGTTTGTCGCCCGTCCCAATCACGGCCTTTCCAAGTCGAGAAAAGAAAAGACTAGGTAAACTGGGACTCCAGTGACATGTACATACTACAATGATGCATAGCGTTCTCTAGTGAAAACAAAATTAAACAAACCGGGACTCATCCCGGTGCACATTACTCTTCAACGAAAACAAAACTAAACAAACTGAGACTCACCCCAACGCACACATAAACAATGAAGCAATGAGTGATGTTCTCCAATAAAAGAAATGCAACAGGAAAACCCGCTCCATCGCCAAGTAAAAGGGAAATTTGACTTCGCTCGAACTCACAATGGGTTACAATTCGACCTCGCTCAAATTAACATCCCTACGGCTATCGGGCATCGCCAAATGGGTTACAATTCGTCTCGCTCGAATTAACAACCTTACGGACATCGAACATCGCCAAACAGGTTGCAATTCGATCTCGCTCAAATTAACGTCCTTACATACATCGGCCATCGCCAAACGGGTTACAATTCGATCTCGTTCAAATTAACGCCCTTACGAACATCGGTTATCGCCAAACGGGTTACAATTCAACCTTGCTCGAGTTAACACCCTTATGGCCATCTGCCATCGCCAAATGAAAGGAAAGTTCGACCTCATCGAACTCACAATGGATTATATTTCGACCTTGCTCGAATTCACACCCTTACGGCTGTCGGCCATCGCCGAGTGGAAGGAAAATTTTGCTCACCCGAATCAACAAATCAAAGTTTGACCTAGCTCGAATATATAAGTTAAAATTGACTTCGCCCAAGTTGGCAACTTTGAGTTCGACCTCACTCAAATATATAAGTCAAAATTGACTTCACCCAAGTTGGCAACTCTGAGTTCGATCTCGCTCGAATATATTAGTCAAAATTGACTTCGCCCAAGTTGGCATCTCTCAGTTCGACCTCACTCAATATATAAGTCAAAAAGGACTTCACCCAAGCTGGCCACTCTGAGTTCGACCTCGCTCGAATGCACAAGTCAAAACTGATTTCGCACAAGTCGGCGAATTAAATTCGACCTAGCTTGAATATACAAGCAAAACTGATTTCGCCCAAATGGGCAATCAGAAGTCGACCTCGCTCGAATTTGCAAATCAAAGGTGACTTCTTTCGGACTCACGAAACGAGATCCGATCCCGCTCGGATCAAGCAAACTAAACTCGACCTCGTTCGAATTCCCAATTAAAAATCAGGGACTCATTACCGGGAAATCTGAAGGTCTTTGTGAGAAAAGAGAAAGGAGAGAGAAAGTCAACAGATACATAAACAAAGGCAAAGTAACTATTTTATTCAAATGTACGTGCACCACAACCGCTCCTTACAAAAGGCCAACAATGGTCCCTCGAGAGAAGAAAATAAACAACAAAAGAACAAAAAAACTAATTACAAAGGCTGCAACAAAGTTTCACTCGGCATCATCTCCACTGCCGTTCTCCCCAGCATCATCATCATCAGAAGGAAGTCCATATTCATTCTCAACACCCTCACTGACTGCCGGTGTCGTAGGGTTGTAATCGCAGGCAATACGAGCCTTGTGTGCCTTCGCCCGAGCATCTTCAAAAGCGGCCTCAAGAACACTCCCCGCCTCCCACAAACCCTTGTATATATCTCGTTGGGCCTCAGCATGGACCCATATCTCATACAAATGGCGGGGGCAACAACAGGGGAAGATTCTTGAGGGATAGCCTGAGCTAACAGTTGCACCTTCTCGGCCTCAAGAGTCGCGACCTGGTCTCCCAGGCTCGAAGCTTCCCGATCAATTTCACCAAAACGCTCCTCGAGCTGCGCCTCCCTCAGTATGGGCATCACCTTCTAAGATTCCTGCTCAGACCTAAGGAAGCGAATAGTGTCTTCTAGCGTCGTTGTTCTTGCTAAAGCTGATACTCGAGCCCCCTCGGCTCTCTCCAACTCGGTCACCTTCTTTTCTAGCTCGGCCACCTTCTCTGTCCATTATGCACATAAATCGGGGACCCTGATGGTGTTTTGTTCAAGCTCGGCCCGCAAAGGCTGCACCTTCACCTGAAGGTCTTAACACTTTGCTGCAACCCCTTTGCCCACTTCGAGCTCCTCGTCCTTAGCATGGAGTAACTCCCCGAGCTCGCTGCACCTGCGGATAGACCGCATCAGTTCCTCATCCTTTTTCTCCAACTCTTCCCTAACAGACTGAGTATTGCTACCCACCCTAAGTTGCGCGTGAATCTCGCGGCACTTGTCACGGTACCGACGATACTTTGCGGCCATTTTCAAAAAGACTTTAGCCTTAGTCTCAGCCCTACGAGCAATCTCAATCTCCAGCATATAAGTCTAAAAAAGAGTGGGAAGAAAAAGAGGGGAGAAATTAGCGAAGACAAAATAGCGTGAAATAAAGAAAATGGCAAAAAGAAACTCACCCTCAAGGCCATCCCAACCATGCCTCGTGACAAAGCGGAATCGTTGATCTCCCGAAGAGACTCGCTCTCGGCGGCAAAACATAGAAGGTCGAATCGGGGCACAAACTCCACTGTGTCTTCCAAAAGATTGAAATCCGATGGAATCTCGAGTAAACGTGAAGGACCTTCCGCCCTTACATAGACCATGGTAAAGCCCTTCTCTAACATCTTCATATCCTCAGGGTCGATGTCAGAATCCGATTCATAATCATCCACAACCACACCTTTCCCCCTCTCATTGGCCGAAGAGGGGGCGCGGTTCTGCCGAGATGACGAGGGACCGCTCAAAACAACCATGACAGCCCCCGAACTCTGTTTCCCTTCCACGGTGGTCTCTTCAACAAATGGAATATGTGTTACCTCTGCACCTCGATCGGTGTCATCGCCAGATTCAGATACCTCTAAAGTAGGGCCGCCCCTCGAGGACGTCTCAACTAAAGAATCTCCCTCTGACAACCTCCGCCTCTTTGACAGCGCCTCTTCGCTATTTTTGCGAGAAGGCTCGCCCATTGAATGGACGGCGAGAACCAGAGTATCTGACCAGGGAGCAACCTCCAAACGAATAGGCCCGATCACTGACGTGTTCTGCCATGAAACCACACCTTGGGTGCTCTCACCCGTAGGTGCCCTTTGAACAGGTCGGGCAGAGGAAGCCGGCTGGCGAAAAGCGAGCGCAGGAGCCCTCGTCCTTCTCACTCCTCTCCGACCTACCAATAAGAAGAGATTTAATCAAGCAAGAGTAAGGTAAAAGAAAATACGGAGCGAAGAACTAACGAGCCAACTTACCAACAAGAGGCTTGAGCCCAAACTTCTCATGGAAAGGTGCCCATTCTCGAATCCCCACCGTATGGAGAAGAATCGCGCTCACCCACTAGCGAATATCAGCAACTGGCGGAGGAGGTACTCTGTCGGCTACAAGAGCATAAATAAACCCTCAACAAGGTCATTAAAGGGAGACGACCGACGACCATCTCAAGAGAAAATGCATAAAGTAAAAAGAAAAGAAGACCTACGGGCAAAATTCCACGTCTTAGGAAATTCTGCCGGGTTCGACACGATGTGCTCTGTTCGGATGTAGAAGAAGCTCTCCCAAAAACGGCAATTTTCCTTGTCTTCCATTTTTACCACCAAACTCTTGGTTCCTCGGTGACGCATGTGATCATCGTACCTCGAAGAAAATGGGGGGCGAAGAGGTGTAGCATGTATCCTAGAGAAATTTCTTGACCGGCCAGCTCCGCATACTTGATGAGCATAAGGAAAATATTGTATGCATACAGAGAAAGTTGAGCCGGACACACCTCGTAGAAGTGGCAGAAATCCACCACCAAGGAAGGAAGGGTAAGCGTGTACCTGATGACAAAGGGATACATATAAAACGTGCAGTAGCCCGGGCGGTGTAAATGCACTATGTCCTGATCCACCAACATCATTTCAATGTGATCAGGGATCCCCCATTTGGATTTAAGCGCCGCAATATCCATCGTGGAAGGAACGGGCTCCGGCTCGTCTCCAGCATGGATATTAAAGCCAGTCCTCGCCTTCCCTGGGCGGGGGACCACCTCATCTACCGTCGGAAAACCCACATCCTCCACCCCCTCTTTGATTAGGGGTGCATTATTTTCCGGCACCGGAGCACCAGCAGCTCTATCAGAGTTGGAAGAAGCACTAGTCATTTTTTAGTTGATTAAAAGAAACGAGAGTGACGAGGGAAAAAAGGTGGTAGTCACAGCAAATTCCCATAGAAGCAGAAATATGAGAAACTGAAGAAGAAGAAGAAGAAGAAGATAGAAGAAGAAGAAGGGTTGTAAGAGTCTCTTGAGTGATTGAGAAGTGTAACATTCAAATGGAAGATTTTCCCCTATTTATAGGAATATGAATGCCCTGAGCGGGAGACCTAAACGCCACCATTTAGAAAACGGAAAGGGCACGGAAAATGACATAATGCATAGAAAATGTGCGCCATAATGACGCATAAGAAGTGTTTATGATATCCTGAACTGACGTGATGGTCTAATACTAAACTGACGTGTGTTTAAGCTATTATTATCTTACACTTATACTTCTACATTCTTTTTCTCTCCAAATCAAATTCATAATATGGAGTTGTATCCACAACTTGGAATATTGAATAAGTCGCTCTCAGGCAAAAGTGGAATCCTTAGACCACTTTGTATGGGTCAAAAATCTGACCAGACAAGAATCGGCATGGGAAGGAATGAAGAAAAGTTACTTGGAACTGTCGTGTCCATACCATGCGGTAATGACACGCACCTAGGCCACGGTCGAGTTCGTGTATTTGGGATATTTGAGGGTCGAATTGGATATCACGACATTTCAAGGGGTCAAGTCGTAATATAGTCAAATGACTCAAATACAATGGTCAATGACCGTTGAGTAAGAGAGAAGATCTAGTATATAAACTAAGTGAGAAGAAGAAGAAAAGGAAGGGGGCGGAACAAATAAAAACACAGACACATTCTCTAAAGAAGGGAGGAATGATCATCTTTCTCTCTCATGAAGGAGAAAGAAGCAAAGAAGCGCAGATCTCCAACATAGTTCGTTAGTCTCATCACACCCAATGTATGGGGTTCTACCCTATTAAAGATCAGTGACATTTCTATCCGTGTATTCCTTATTGATTGTTAAACATTATGGAAATCATCATCTTCTTCCCAAATAGTGCGTTTTAATCAATATTACAGTTACATCTTATATGTTCTATGCTTTCTCACTCCCATTTCTATTATAGATCTGGAATAAATTATCGTTGGCTAAGATTTACCTAAAGTCTTCTTATTTATAGTTTAGCAAAAAGCTCAATACCTTTTGGTCAAACACACTTTACAATTCATAAATTTTCAACATTCACAAACTTGACTAACTCTCTTTTTTTAAAAAAAAAAAATTGGCACGGGTTCCTTTGGAATATAAAATCATTCCAAAATTTAAAACAAGTAAAATCTCAACTATCACCAATGTGCATAATATTTCATATACTCAACGTCACTCTTAATTGCCAATATATTGTTAGGAACTTCCAAATCAATTATGTCGTCCAATAGAGGAAGATACATACGACCTAGCTATTTGCGAAAGGGACATCCTAAAAATAAACTCGATTAAGCTTAACACACGAATGAGGAATAAAAGAAGGAAAAACATCCTAAATGCTTAGTAGCCTCAAGATTATAAGTATGGCCATCTACATACCCATGAACATGACTCTACTAAACACTGCTTCATGATCTGGGACTTAAAGCCTATGCTCTAATACCAACTTTTTCACGTCCTAAACTACCTCCTAGACGTAACTGGCACCCAACTAAACCACCAGCCAGGCGAACCATAATTTCATACCTTAGCCGTTAATTTACAATATTTGATTAATTAAATGAGTATCCAAATAATCTGATAATTAATTATGAACAATTAATATCTTAAAGTATTAAATTGAAACTCTAGCCCAAATCCCACATTACCATGGAGCATCTAAGAGAATTATAAAAGACATCATATAAATAAATAATAAAGACTCTTTTGGCAGCCTCCACGAACAATGCGACGGATAACCTCAATAATTGAATCAACTCTAACAAACTTGCCAGCTACTAGTTCCGTCTTCCAACGGTATCTGCATTGAGATGCAAGTAAGGAGTGAGTTATATGTAAATATAACCCAGTAAAATCCTCGACCCGCCCCTCTGAATACCTCTAGAACAAGTGTTAGAAAATACAAACACACAACGAGCACAGAAATAATATGCACAGAAATTCCTTCACCATATAATTACTTTACAAGTTCCACACAATTATTCAACAACAAATACTATATATCTCAACACAATCTACACTAAGGACTTGTCATAAACGGTAGTGAAGGAAATTAACCAACTACCCCAACGAGTCCATGACAGCATACACAACGCCCCAAATCTACTACGGCGGCATACAAAATGCCCCAAATCTACTACGACAACATACACAATGCCCTAAATATATTACAGCAGCGAAGAAAAAATTTCTAACGCCCAACACCATAGCACGAGGCTATGCCACATCACACTACACCATAAATCACTTATTAAATAATGTCAGCTTTATTATAAAATAATATATATTTGCGGCTAGTCAAAGACCATTGATTCTGCCAAGCACATGCTCATCCCAACACATGGACCAGACAAACAAAACATATTTTCAAAACGAATTTTGGAAAAGCAAGTATCAAAGCTTTAAGTCTCATTTACCTCGAATTCACAATCCAAGCACTCTTTCCAATAACTCAAAACTATACTCTCAATTCTCTGAATCATCTCAAACTACACAAAAATAAGTTTAGAATGATCAAAACCCTTAGGTGAACACCCCTTTAATTTTTAGAGCAAGTCCAACTTGTGGTCAAAGGTTGATCCAAAAAGTCAACTATGGTTAATGAATTAGAGTTCACGTACCATGACCACCAATACATTCTCTTCGATGAGAGAATTCCAGAACACTAATCAAAATCAAATTTTGATAGTGTTTGCCCTTTCAAATTGATTAATTAGGTTGAAAAACTCTATGGCTAGACTTTCATAATTTCTGAAAATTTCTCCATATTTCTACCATAAAAATCTTCTCATAATCAAGTAATAGAAAGTTAAGGATCATTACCTTGATGATTTGGGTGAAAAATACCTTTTTTCTCTTTTCTTTTCCTCTCCTTTAATCACTTCCTTTTCTTTTCTCCTTCTGCGTTTTCTTTTTTTGTTACTTTGGCATTCTGCTTCCGTTTCTCTTTCCTTTGTATACGCCTGTTTCTTTCTTCCTTTTTCTAATAGTATTCCTCTGTCTATTTTTTTTTTAATATCTTCCTTTTTTTATTATTATCTTGTTGTAAAATTATAAATTAACCCCTAATTAAATTAGAGTTATTACAGTCTTGAACTCTAAAACTGAAGAGCTTGCTGCTGCCGAGGTGAAGTATGCCTAATTGGAGGTGAAGTATAAGAAGACAATTGAGCAACATAGACTTTTCAGCTCTACAGTACGTGATCTCGATGTCAGCCTCCGATCCGTTAGATCCACGCGAGAAAATCTTTCTGCCGAGGTTGACCAACTTAAAGAAAAACTCAAGCACCGAGCAACTTTCCTCGTTGTTGAAAAATATATCTTATGTAAAACATGAGGAGAAAATTCAAAGAGGCTAAAACGGTGTCATTGATTTTGATGCAGAAATCGCTAAAGCCCTTGAGCTGGAGTTAGCTGCAAAAAGAGGTCTATCGGCCCAGCCCACTGCTACCGGTTCTTCTAGTTCTGATTTTGAGTTCTCGGGAACTGAAGAAGAAATGGAAGGTGATCATGCCGAAGGCCAAAATTATGATCCGGCGGCGGAACCATCCATTTCTCCTAGGGGCGCAAATGCTTCTCTTCCTCCGGGTCCCGGAGATGCAATAGCTTAGTTTTTTGTTTTCTTTTCTTTTTCATACATTTGTATCTGTACTGCTTTTGCTACGAATAGAAGCACTTTTTTTTGCGTAAGTATTGCATGAGTTTTCCTTTCTGTGCGCTTTCATTTAAACAATTATGCAAGTTTAATCTTTGCATCCTTTTTTATTTAAGTATTTGCGCAAGTTTGCTTTTTGCGTCTTTTTTTTTGTTTAAGTATTTGCGCAAATTTGCTTTTTGCATCTTTTTCTGCAAGGATTCGGGTGTATTTTTCCCCAAAAGTATTTGGAATCTGGATATAAATTCTTCCGAAATCAGCCCTTTAACGTGAGGGTTTTCATAAGAGAGGGTCCTCTTATGTTTACGATTCTCTTGAAGAAGACGTCTCAAGTTTATTACAGCACTATCATTCGAAGTACTTGTTTAATTTTTAAATAATAAAATCAATTCATTGTTCAGATAAGAAACAAGATAGGAATAAAAGGACTTTACTTTATTCCTTTCAATTGCCATTTCTTGTAGCTAACTTGTACAACTTGTTTCTACGGGGCTGACTGCACAGTCCCCAGTCCCGATTATACATCTATATTTTTAGGTTTCATATTCCGGTCGAAGCGGCAGTCGTTGTTGCCATATCGTTTTATCATCCCCCCCCCCCCCCCGTGTTCGAATGCGAAGAATGTGTGTTCGAACGGTGGAAGTTTTATACCTTCGAGGATCCCACTAATGAATTGTTAGATAATCTCCAGTTCAGTAACAAACTTGACTTCCCCTTAGGAATTTATGCTATCGAGGAATGAGTATCTAACAATCCCCTAGTGGCTTGCACTTGTGAACGGTCGAGTAATCTTTGTTCGATGGCAAACTTAACTTCCCAGTAGGAACTTTTCTACCAAGCAAAAGATTATCTAACCTCCAAGTGGTTCTCCACTTGTGTGCCTTATCATTAAAAGGTCTTATTGTTGTTGTTGAAACTTCCTTCATAGTATGTTTTCCGTTGCTACCTCATTAAAAATCTTGCTAGAAAAATCCAATTAAGACAAAAACCGGATGAAGGGAAAAAGAGTGCAGCACATACTTTCAGTACAAGTGATGTTCATCAGTAATAGTATCTCTTGAGGTGTGCCACATTCCAGTTGCTTGAAAACTTTTCTCCATCTTGATTCTCCAACTCGTACGATCCTTTCTTGGTGACAGCTGAATTCCGGTAGGGGCCTTCCCATGTTGGACCTAGCTTCCCTGCATTGAGTTCCCCGTTGTTTTGAGTTACTTTCCTTAAAACTAAGTCTCCTGCTTTGAAATAATGGAGGTTGGATCTTCAATTGTAATATCTTTCTATTCTCTGATTTTGAGTTGTCATCCTTATATACGCCAAGTCCCTGCATTTATCGAGCAACTCCAAATTTATCCAACATTGTTTCATTGTTTGCTTCTTCATTTGCCTGGAAGTATCTCAAGGTAGGCTCCCCTACTTCCATATAGATCAGGGTTTCTGCTCCGTACACAAGGGAGAAATAGGTCTCCTCTGTGCTCAATTTAGCCGTTGTTCGGTATGCCCATAGTACTCCAGGTAGTTCCTCATGCCATTTTCCTTTAGCTGCCTCCAATCTCTTTTTGGGATTTTATATAATCACTTTGTTTGTTGATTTTGCTTGACCGTTTGATCTCGGATGATAGGACGAAGATGTGATCATTTTGATTTTCAAGTTTTCAAGGAACTTCGTGACCTTTACACCTATAAATTGTGGCCTGTTGTTGTAGGCTATCTCTTTCGGTATTTCAAATCTAAAAATTATGTTCTCCCACAAGAAATCTACCACTTCACGTTCACCGATCTTCCAATAAGCACCTGCTTCGATCCATTTAGAAAAATAGTCAGTTAAAATCAAAAGAAACCTTACCTTACTAGGGGCCGACAACAGTGGCTCGACAATATCCATTCCCTATTTCATGTACAACCATGGAGACAAAACTAAGTGCAACGGTTCTGCTAGTTGATGTACCAACGGTGCATAGCGTTGAAACTTATCACATTTTTGAACAAAGGCTTTGGCGTCTTGTTCCATTCGGGGCCAATATTATCTTGTCCTTACCATTTTTAGCACTAAGGAATATGCGCCCAAAATGATTTCCACAAATCCTTTTGTGGACTTGTCGCATAACATAATTAGCTTCGGAGGCTCCCAAACATCGGGCAGCGGGCCTTGGAAAGATTTCCTATACAATTGACCTCTTTTGAAAACATATCTCGCTGCCTTAACGCATAGCGCTTGGGATGTCTTGGGATCTTCAGGAAACTTTCTGTGCTCGAGGTAATAAATGATCTCATTCCTCCAGTCCTAGACCAAATTAGTCACGTTTACCTCGTAGTATCTGTCTGCGTCCAGAATCGGGTGCATAAGTTGTACGACCATACCGGAGTCTGATCCCTTCATTTATGTTGACGAGCCAAGGTTAGCTAATTCGTCCACTTCTGCATTTTCTTCCCTCGGGATATGCGTGATTGACCACTCCTGAAACGAGCAAGTAGAGCCTGAACCTTCACTACATATTGCTACATGCATTCCTCTTTGGCTTTGAATATCCCGTATACCTGATTTACCACCAGTTGGGAGTCGTATTTGATTTCTATGACCCGGAATCTAGTCCCCAGGCCAATTCGAGTGCTACAATCAAAGCTTCATATTTTTCTTCATTGTTAGTCAGAGGAACCGTTCTTATAGCCTGCCTTAGGGTTTTACCCGAAGGTGTGGTTAACACTATGCCTAGCCCGAACCCTTTTACGTTGGAAGCTCCGTCCGTAAATAGGGTCCAAACTCCTGATACCGATTCTGACACCATTTTTGCTTCTTTGGTCGCCAAAGTAACAATCCAGCACTGAAATCGGACACAAAGTCGGCCAAAACCTATGACTTAATCGCAGTCCTAGGTTTATATTATATGTTAAATTCACTCATTTCGATGGCCCATTTGGGCAGCCTACCCGAAAGTTTGGGTTTATGAAGGATATTTCACAGAGGAAAGGTGGTCACCATAGCTATCCGGTGATATTGGATATAAGGCCTTAGATTCCGAGCAGCAACTACGAGGGCTAAGGCCAACTTTTTCAACTGTGGGTAGCGAGTTTCTGCTCCCGTTAAAATTCTACTAATGTAATAAGTGGGAGATTATGTACCTTCATCCTCACGGACTAATACGGCGCTTACTGCTACCTCCGAGAATGCTAGGCAGATTAGCAGTTTTCGCCTTCCTCCAGCTTCGATAATAACGGAGGACTTGACAAGTATCCTTTCAAATCCCTCAAAGCCCGCTGACATTTCGGTTCACTCAAAGTTCTTCTTCTTTTTGAGTAGCGAGAAGAAATGATGGAATTTCTCTGAAGACCAGGAAATGAACCTGCTCAAAGCGTCCATTCTCCCTGTGAGCCTTTGAACCTCTTTTATGCTTGATAGCTGGTCCGGGATGTCTTCGATGGCTTTGATTTTATCAGGGTTAACTTTAATCCCCCTCTGTGACACCAGGAATCCCAGGAACTTGCCAGAGCTGACCCCAAATGCATACTTCTCCGGGTTAATCTTCATGTTATACTTGCTTAGGATGTCAAAAGGTTCTTGCAAGCATTTAAGATGATCACCTACGTTTAAACTTAACAAGAATATCTATATAAACTTCTATGGTTTTCCCTATTTGTTTTTCAAAGATTTTTTTTATGAGCCGCTGATAAGTGGCTCCGGCGTTTTTTAGCCTAAAGGGCATCACATTATAGCAATACGTGCCGAAATTCGTTATGAATGAAGTTTTTTCCTGATCCTCTGAGTTCATCTTAATTTGGTTGTACCCATAATAAGCATCGAGGAAACTCATTAACTCATGATTGGCTATTGCATCAATCATTTGATCAATGTTTGGCAGTGGGAAAGAGTAATTTGGGCACGCCTTATTCAAGTTCTTATAGTCTACGCACATGCAAAATTTATTATTCTTCTTTGGAACTACTAATACGTTAGCCAGCCAGTCTAGATACTTTACCTCTTGGATTGAACCGATATTAAGTAGGCGAGTTACCTCTTCTTTAACGAATTTGTTTCTGGCCTCGGCAATAGGACGTTTTTTCTGTCTTACCGGAGGAATGCTGAGATCCAAGCTTAACTTGTGTATTGTCACTTTCGACGGGATATCTGCATGCGTCCATGCAAAACAATCGACATTAAATTTAAGGAATTCAATAAAACCAGACCTTAGTTCAGGGTGCAGTCCTGTCCCCAAATGGAATTTCCTCTTCGGGAACTTCTTGAATAATGCGACTTGCTCGAGATCTTCTGTTGTGGATTTTTTTGTGTTTGTCTCTTCTGGTATCTGGAAATACCTTAGCACTTGAAAAGATTCTGGCGCCTCTTCCCTCTAGCTGACCTCGTTTGGCTCGGGAGCAGGCACCGGTACCGGTAATTGCTATGCCACATGATCCTTTCCTTTACTACTGGAGATCGAAAGTATTTTCTCCTTTGCCACCAGTTGGTCACCTCTTATTTGTTTAATTCCCTCGGGAGTTGGGAATTTCAGCAGCTGGTGATATGTCGATGGCAGAATCTTCATCTTGTACAACCATGGTTTTTCCAGAATAATATTGTAACCCATATCGCCACCCACCACCTCGAAAAGAGTCATCTTCATCACCCCTTCGGCATTCGTGGGCAGTAGGATCTCTCCTCAGGTTGTCACGCTTGCTAGGTTAAACCCGATGAGGAGTTTTGTGGCCAGAATGATGCTCTCAGTAAGCTTGGCTTGCTCCAATACCCTCCATTGTATAATATTGGTCGAGCTCCCTGGATCCACCAGAACACGTTTCACTTTAAAATATAATACATTTCAAATAATTACCAATGCATCGTTGTGCGGTAGCAACAATTCATCTCTATTATCTTCCGTGAAAGTTATGTTGTCTTCAGCGACTTCCTGGAGTCTCTTGTTGTGGGTTACTGATACCTTCGTCCTTTTTGCCACTGAGAAGGTAACCTTGTTAATCTCGTTCTCCCCCGAAAATAATGTTGATCATCAGGCGCGGGGGATCTTCTCCTGCTTTTGAGGGCTCCGTGTTGTCACGATTGACCGTAATTATTTTTAGCCTGGTCATCTAAGAATTCCCTGAGATAGCCATTTTTCAGTAGCATCGCAACCTTTTTACACTGATGCCGGCAGTCCCTAGTCCAATGATCGTTCGTCCCATGTTGGGATCAGATATTATCGACTTTGGAAACCGAGTTTCTTTAATGTTCCTCATAGATGACACCAATTCTACTATACTGACGTTGAAGTTATATTATGAAAGTTTAGTGTAGGAAGAATCCTGAGAACCTGTTGTTTCCTTGTGCTGTAATGACTTGTTGTTCCAGTCGTGATCAGTTCTTCTATCAGTGATGAACCTGTTCGCCAATCGAAAACCTCTGCCACGTCCTTCGGCCCGTTCATAGGGCAAAATTGGCTCCTTGAAGACTGTCGATCTGTGTCAAAATCGTCTTTCGACTTCTCTTTAATTTTTCTCCTGGCCCCGACCCTTAACTGACGCCGGAAAACCGAGTTGATCATCCTCAATCCTTATCTTTGATTCGTACTAATTGTGAATATCCGCACAGGTTGTCACTTGGAACTCGAGCAAGCTTTCTTTCAACTTCCGGGAAGCAACAGAACTTCTCGGATTCAAACCCTTGGTGAATGCTTCAACCGCCCATTCATCTGGAATAGCCGGGAGCAACATCCTTTCCTTCTGGAATCAGGTTACAAATTCCCGCAACAACTCGAACTCTCCTTGTGCAATCCTGAATATATTGGTTTTTCGGGCATCTACCTTCCTGGCCCGGCATGGTCCTTAATGAAAGAATCCGCGAGCATTTCGAAGGAATATATGGAATGCTCAGGCAAAAGTGAATACCACATCAAGGCTCCCTTCGTGAGATTCTCTCTGAATTTCTTCAACAAACCTGACTCGATCTCGTGGGGAGCTAAATCGTTGCCCTTCACCGTCGTTGTATAGGTTGTGATATGCTCATGAGGATTTGAATTCACATCATATTTCGGCATGTCGGGCATTTTAAACGGCTTCGGGATCAACTCTGGTGCCGCGCTTGATTTGTACGGCAGTTGAGTGTACTTCTTTGAGTCTAGCCCTTTCAACACTGGTGGTGTGTCCGAAATTTGGTCCATGAGGGCGTTTACTTCCTTCATAAACCGTATGAGTTTGTTTTTGAAGGGATCATTCTCATTGTTGAGACCAGATTCGCTCCCCCTAGTCCCATCGAAGCTGACATCTCCCCTCAATGTATTATTGTCGACCCTTTGCACTGTTTGATTTGTGGGAGCTTCGGAAGGAACTGGACCTCGTCCATTCGCGTTATTGGAGGCACCCGACAACGCCTGTTTCAGCTCTGTCATAACCTTATCCTTCTACGTGAGACGGCCTAAAATGGCCTCATGTTGCTCCTGCAACACCCTTACCGCTTGGACGACATACTCTTCTTCAGCATCATCAGGAGTCACCTCTCGAACATGTCGTGGGTACCGCCTATTGCGGGTCGGTGTGTCCTCGTTCCCCTCACTGCGAGTATCGCTGATTGAATCCTCATGTTGAGGCTGATGTTCTTGAGCCTCAAGGTTGCGTGCGTTGTTTACACCATTATCTGCCATTTTTCTATAATCTCTTACTAAGAACAAATAATCAAACACGTTAATAAAAGAGGCAAGAACCAATCTTAATTACACAGCTATCTATGCCCTACGGTGAGCGCCAAACTGTTTGCCCGTAAAACGGTACAGTTGAATTTGTACGGGATTTATAGACAAGTAAATTAATTTGATCCTAAAGTAATAGATGAATTAACTAAAAATATGATACTTAGCCTTGATATGGAGATAAAATAGCAGAAACAATAATTCCGAGAGCAGGGCTTCCGTGCACAATAGTAACGATATCAGTCAATAAAAAGTTAAATTTATATTAAGCTTTGAATAGAGTATAGCGTATGTTTGCCAGAAAATTCGTCTCCTTTACAATGATAATAGAGCTCACTATTTATAGTTGCACCTAGGGAACAAGGTCCTAGGATCAAGCCCCTCTTTACTGTCAATTATGAGGGCCATTGTAGAATGTGTAACGATAGACAATGAATGTCATATTACTTGTAACAGGCCGTGTACTTAATGCTATAGAATATTCCTCATTAAATGCTAACAGGTGGCAGACATTTATTTCATTTTTGTGACTATAATTTTTTCTGATAACAGACAGGATTGTTGCCTTTGGATTCAACTATCTTCCGTCTTCAGTTACACGTGTTACTTATTCATGCGATCATTTAATATAAATATATTTTACCTTATACAAGTTTTAACTTTATCTGTCTATCACATAAAATACTCTCGTAATAAATGTGTCAGAATAGTATTTATAATCATTTTAATTAGGATGGGACTATTGAAATGTTATAAGGAAGATTACTAAACTTAGTGAAGTAAGACTAATTCCTATTGAATGACCGCTTTAAACAAATTTTTTACACTTCTCAGTTGGACTCAAGTGTCAAAATGGTATCATCGAATTTGTTTAAAGATTATGCGACACATGACTTATCATTGACAAATGATTACGTACATGCCTAGTGTAGCCTCCAACTAGTGCATTTTCTTGTTCCCAGCTACAACAATTCAAACTATAAACAAATCAAATATTTTAAATTAAATTACGTATGACAGATAAATACCTAAAAAAGGCATGAACTTTCTATGGATGGGTTGATATATTTAATGATTACTAGCATAAGCAACGTAGTGTAACTGATAAACAAAGTTACAATGGGCCAAAAAAGCCTCTTTTTTTTTGTTCGGGAAGAAATTCAATTATTTTTTATTTTGATTCCCCCCCCCCCCCCCTAATAGTGAATTTTGCCTTAGCTAAAAGATTTAGTTGTTTGATATATTAGTTTCAATGTTAGAAGAAAAGCAAAGACGATGCAGATCTTTGTTGTTGGATACAGAGGCGGATCTAGAATTTTAATAATATGGGCGCACCGCTTAAAAAGGAGGAAAAAAAGGTATTAAGTGAAATTTGATCCCTAATCCTCTAAGTAAATAACTTAACATTCAACCAAGTGCACCATTTAGCCTCTTTGGAGCATGAGTGCCAGCAAATAATACTAGACTAATTCTAAAAAATATGTACATAAAATACTTAGTTTGACGGAAAAACCATGGATTCACATGCCCGTGTAAATACCTACAAATCCGCCTCTGGTTTGGTAGAAGAAAAGGTAAAAATAGCTAAATGATTGGGGTGAAGGCCAAGAATTGGCATGCGATAATGAAAGAGTTGAAAACAAAAAGAGTATTAGTTGAGCAAACTAATTTTTAGGTGCACCTAACTGGTGCAAACAAATGATTTAACACACATTACAATTTACAATTCAGGTAACAATTAATATATTCATTTTTTGTATGAGAAAATATTAACAGAAACTTTTGAAGAAGCTTCCAAGAGAGCAAATCTGAGATATTGTCGGCTATATATATAATTTCTCAAAAAGAGAAACTTCTGCATGTTCAAATTTTTTATGTTGGATCCATAAATACTGTGTGTTCTCCTATATATAAAAATAATTGTGAGAATTTTAACTTTCACTACTTTTACCCACTCCTTCCTCGGTCAATTTTATCTTACCTATCACTAGGTGAACGGTGGTTTTTATGAAACATTAAAGCCCATTATATAAGTAAATCCAATTTTATTAACATGCTACATGCGCTACTATCTCGAATTTAACATGATATTATATTATTATCTTATCGATGGTTGTTATATTAACAATAGTCAGTAATTAGGCAGGGTAACCACCCACAACTAATGAACTAAAGTACAGTCTAATTTCTATTTCTTTTTACAGTTATAACAATTGTTAATATTATTGCATAATACAGGAGGGTTTGCATATACCTTTGTTGTCTAAAATCAGAACATCACAAGTGCAATGAGCATTTCGTTCCTTGATATTCTAAAGAACCGTGGGAAGTGCAGCTACTTTATTTTAACCCCGTTATTTAAAATCTATTCACAATTTATAATATATTTACATATTGTAAAAATTGCATGGGGCGCCCTATTTGGTCGCCCCTATTTAACCTATACCTATTTTTTTTAAAAGTTTTAATTTGTACCCACTTTTAAACAACTTCAGCCCCCTTTCTCCTCCTCTTTCGTTTTCTTCTTCTTTCTTCTGTTGTTGTTGGTGCTGCTATGAAACTTCAGTTCATGGAATGATTGCCATAATTATGTTTATCAGATTTATAAATAATTACGTAAGTTAGTAGACAATAATTTGTGAATATTTTCATGTACGTAAGTTAGTAGACAATGATAATTTTGTTCTTTTCACTTTTATAGTCTTCAAAATTTATGATTTAGATACTGTTGGCAATCTGATTATTTATCTATTATGTTAGAAAGCTTTTTCAAAAACAGCTTATATAGTGCTGAAGTTTTTACAAATTAACTAAATAACTTCAGGATCTTCTGCTGAAATTTTTGAAAAAGCTTATGCAGGACAAAAAAAACTTCAGTTTATTTAGTGCTGAAGTTTTTATAAATGAACTAAATAACTTCAGCATCTTCTGCTGAAGTTTTTGAAAAAGCTTAATGACAAAACTAATGAATCTAGGACAAAAAAACTTCAGCTTATTTAGTGCAATTACAAACAAAAACTTCAGCAAATAGAGAACAAAACTTCAACTGCTATGCTTAAGTTCAGCAATTACAAACAAAAATTTCAGCAAATAGAGAACAAAACTTCAGCTACAATGCTTAAGTTCAGCAATTACAAACAAAAACTTCAACACACTTGGCTCATCACACTTGCTACTTCAGGCCCGTCTACTAGAATGCTGAATTTGCGTGATTGCCTTTGCTACTTCAGCCCCGTATGCTGAAGTTACATGAAAAAGTGGGTACGCTTGCAATTTTTTTTGCAAAGCGGGCACAAGTTAAAACGTGACCCAAAAAGCGAGTATAAATGTAAATGCCCCTTAAAGATTAGTCAATTCACCTAAACTTTAAGATTAAGTACCATTCAGAACTTAGTCTCCTGCATTTTTTAGCTGCTAATTTGAAATTCAGGATATAAGATTTGAACTTCATGACACAATTTTCGAACTTTAGGACTGGATGTCTTGAATTTTAAATTTTGAGGTTTAAACTCTAGGACGTCGTGTCCATGGGCAAAGCCACCTTGAGCAAAGGGTGGTCAACTGACCACCCTTCGCCGAAAAACTACGAAAAATTACACTGTGTATATAAGTAAAATATTGATTTTAGATATATAAAACCTATATTGAACATCCTTTGTCGGAATTTTTTTCTACTTCTTTCAAGTTTGAATACCCTTAGAAACATTGTTGGCTTTGCCAGTGGTCGTGTCCTGAAATTTTAGCAAAACTTGCTAATCTTTAAATACATTGTAAACTGTGGATATATTTTAAGTAGCACAAGTGGCTACTAAAGAACCCGCCTGTACGTAGTATTGGGCTATGAGACTTTAATTGGGCCTTCAACATACTAATCAAATCCAAAAGATGATGCAGTTTGGGCTATCTACACTTCGACTGGGCTACTGTATAGGCTCATATATTGACAGTCGAACAAATTGATTACCTATATGCCATTGCGATTTTGGAAGACGTTTACACCTTAGTTAGCTTTTTTTTTTCCCTCGATCCACCCTAGTTGGTTCATAGACTTATTTTTGGGGCATTTGCATCTATACCCGTTTTTTGTATCACGTTTTAACTTGTGCCCGTTTTGCAAAAAAATTGCAAGCGTACCCGCTTTTTCGCAAAACTTCAGCATACAGGGCTGAAGTAGCAAAGGCAATCACGCAAAACTTCAGCATTCTAGTAGCCGGGCCTGAAGTTCAACTCTAGAGCTGAAGTTTTTATTTTTGTAACTGACGAACTTCAGCTCTAGAGCTGAAGTTTTTGTTTTGTAACTGGCGAACTTCAGCTCTAGAACTGAAGTTTTTGTTGTTCAATTGAAAAACAAGAAGGGAAACTGGAAAGTCTCCCAAATATACTAAATATGTCAAAGTAGAGGAAATTAAGTAAGAAAGCAAAAAAAAAATGATGTAACTGTAGAAGTCAAAAGAAACAGGTTTCTCTAGTCATTCTTTACCAACTAGCGTTAGAACCCACGCGATGCACGGATAATTTGACGGAATATTAATCTTATAAAATTATGATCTAATATATCATATTATTTTAATAAATATTAATTATTATTTTATTATTTAATATAGTGTACATAAATATAATAAAATCTATAAAAAATCAAAGGTTACAAAGCATTATAGTAAACAAATTAATTGTTTATTATTTATTAAATTAGCAAGTACTTAGTACTATACATTTATTAATGTAATTTTTTTTATTAATTTATCAATTGACTAAATATTTTGATACTACTTCTCTTCTATTAGAACATACGTATATATTTTCTTATTCTGGAAATATATATTTTTATATTTATGTTATACTGTTTAAAATTATTGATAAGCATTTTATTATTTTTATAAAAAAATGTACTAATATTTTTACTAATTAATAAAATGTGTTTTATATATAATAAATTATCTTATGTATAATACCCTAATAGTTTCTTTATATTTTTATATTTTTCATTATGAAATTATGAGTTCTATTTATTAACTAAATTGTCCTACATGAGAAGTTTAATTAGTATATGTATTTTTACGATATCATTTGATTTTGTTTTTTAGTATTATAATACCCTAATAGTTTCTTATATTTTTGTATTTTTCATTATGAAATTATGAGTTC